>NC_089825.1:84902981-86126507 GCF_035046505.1 Tiliqua scincoides | reverse complement strand
CTGACATATTAATTACATATAAAGGCACTTTAAAAGCAGAACTGTGCAGAAGTTTCAGACATGAACATTTCTGAGGCAAAAAGCTTGCTTCTATGTGGGAATACCTCATACCTATGTGGGAATACCTCTTTCAATACCTCAAGCTGTTTTTCCTGCCTGTTTCCTGGCCAGCCTGCCCAAACATGCCTACGTAAGTCACTTGTGGGTTCACAGCAAGTAAAGAGAGTTATAATAATAATAATAATAATAATAATAATAATAATAATAATAATAATAATAATAATAATAAAGGTATTTATATACCGCCTTTCTTGGTCTATATTCAAGACTTTATTCAAGGCGGTTTACATAGGCAGGCTTATTAAATCCCCGTAGGGATTTTTACAATTGAAAGAAGGCTCTATCTTTCAAGAGCCACAACAATTCAGATGTTTCATTCTGATCTGGCCTCCATCCTGGCCTCCATCCTCCCACGCTCAGAGCAGATGGAAATAGCTCGGCTCAGCTTGTCAGCTGCTTCAAGATCGCACGGTGCCGATAGCCTCGAACTGGCGACCTTGTGGATGTTATCTTCAGGCAAATGGAGGCTCTACCCTCTAGACCAGACTTCCTGCCCAGTTCTGAAACAGAGTTCATGGGGGAAGAATGTAGCTTGGTGGTAGGGCATGTGCTTTGCAGAGTTCAATTCTTAACATCTCCAGGTAGGGCAAAGAAAGACTCTTTGCTTAGAATGTCAGAGAGCTGCTGCCAGTCAACATATGGGTCTGAGTAGATGGCAGCATCTTACATCCATAAACCAAAGCAAAACATTGGGCAAACCATCACTTAAAAAAACTTACATCCTTAGCTGTGTGATCTCAACCATTAAAAAAAAGTCTCTGGTGAAAAATTAATGTAATCTATGGTAATGGCCATCATGGCATCTTGCGGCAACACATTTTGTACTTACTTGAAAAGATCTGACGGATATGAAAATGGTATGGCTCCTTACTTGATGTTCAGCACATCTCTTTTTCTGGACGAACAAACCAGTCAAAAATGGGTGATTGAAAGGTTTAAGAGGCATCGTGTTTTTCAGGTGGATAATTTTTTTTTTCAATGTAATGTACAATTTAAAATTAAAATTTTGAAGTTTTAAAAGCAAAAGACCACCTGATGGTTCAGATCTTTCATCGTAAGGAGAAGAAAATGTGGTTACCAAGTTAATACTTGTCATTGTAAACTGCTCTGGAAATCAATTACGGCTGAAAAGTGGCATACAAATACTGTAATTAAATAACTATGCAGAAAATCCCAATTCCTATCAGTTGATTTCACATAAAGGGAATGGGAAAGACACCATAGGAAGCCTCTATCAGTCAGAGTAGAGAGTACAGGCTAGATCAGTGTTTCTCAAGCTGTGGGTTGGGACCCACTAGGTGGGTTGCAAGCCAATAACAGGTGGGTCCACATTCATTTCAACATTTTATTTTAATATATTATTATTAACATTATTATTAACAGTATTTATATACCGCTTTTCAACTAAAAGTTCACAAAGCGGTTTACAGAGAAAAATCAAATAACTAATGGCTCCCTGTCCCAAAAGGGCTCACAATCTAAAAAGATGCAAATGAATACCAGCAGACAGCCACTAGAACAGACAGTGCTGGGGTGAGGTGGGCCAGTTACTCTCCCCCTGCTAAAAAAAAGGCGCACCCACTTGAAAAAGTGCCTCTTACCCAATTAGCAGGGGTTAGACTTGATGCTACCATGGTATGTGACTGCATTTGGGGAAATGTTACAGACCTGCACTTTTAACAAGCCATTATGTATATTCTTTTAACGATGATAGTCATGGGACTTACTCCTGGGTAAGATTGCAGCCTAGGATTGTGAAAAATTTTCCTGCTTGATGATGTCACTTCCAGTGGGTCCTGACAGATTCTCATTCTAAAAGTGGGTCCTGGTGCTACATGTGTGAGAACCACTGGGCTAGATAGATCAACAGTTTCTCACTGTGAAAGGCATTTGTTTTTTGTGACCTAACCTGAGTCTTACTGAACTAAACACAAAGGGCTTACTTCTGAGTAAAATAAATAAATAAAACACTGTTGTGTGTTGTGCTTAAACCTAGATGAATTATATTTTACACATACATCCCAAATATTTCCCATCCAACAGCTGGCACTGGCTCAAAGCATTCTAGGGGTGCAGCTGATTTCAGAACGTCCTGGACGACTGAATCAATACAGCCCACCAAAGACGGGCACAGGCGCAGGCAAACGGCTCCCCGCTTGAGCATCCTCATTCAGGGTCCAAGAGAGGATGCAGCGATGGCTGGACCACGCGTCTAGGGAATTCTCGCGCTCTTTTGTCCCCTCCAGGCCCCCGTACCTTACACGCTGAAAACACTCCGAGCTTCTCCAGCTTTTTCGCCCGCGGGAAGCTCCGCGCATGCGCCTTGCGCTGGCTCGCGCGCTGTTGCTGGCTCAATCCCGGGCGAACCGGATCGCTGCTGCTTCCCCCTGAGGCGGCTCCTCCCCCCACTACCGGCGCGGCTGTAACCGCGGACACGGCAGCGGCGGAAGGAGCGCTGGTCTGCGGGGCTCGGGCGGCCTGTGAGGAGACCTCCGGCTCCGCCATGATGCCCGGGACCCTCCGAGGCGGCGTGGGCGCGTGGGAGCCACTACGCATGCTCAAAAGGAGGAAGTGGGGGTGCTTTACGCCTGGATGAACTCTTAAGCGAGAGAACCCTATTGTTCATGCGCCTTGTGGGCAGGTGCATGCTGGGTAATGGAGTTCCAGAGCTGGCCAATGGTACTCTGAAGCAGGGGAAAGAACTTGGAGAGGCCCCTGCACACCCTAGTGCAGTGCTTCTCAAACTGTAGGTCGCGAGCCAACTTCAGGTGGGTCCCCATTCATTCCAACATTTTATTTTTAATATACCAGACTTGATGCTACCATGGTATGTGACTGCATATGGGGAAATGTTACAGACCTGTACTTTTAACAAGCTACTATGTATATTCTTTTAACAGTGATAGTCAATGGGACTTACTCCTGGGTAAGTGTGGGTAGGATTGCAGCCTAGGATGGTTAAAAATTTTCCTGCTTGATGTCACTTCTGGTGGGTCCTGACCGATTCTCATTCTAAAAAGTGGGTCCTGGTGCTAAATGTGCAAGAACCACTGCTGAATGCAGCTGGCTAGAAGACAAGCACAGATAAGATGCAAATAAAAAAATCAAAACACATGTAGTGATTTTCATTTATTACAGACTGCTTTAGGCAAGAATGAGGTAGGAGTGACAGTGGCAAGTTATCAGGACCTATGCATCTAAGAAATAGGATGGTTGGTACCAGTTGAGTATCCCTTATCCAACCTGCTTGGGATGAGAAGGTCCCTGGATCTCGGATTTCAGAATGCAGGCATGCACTGCTTGACAACCTTCTGTTTAATGATAGACCACCTAAACAATGATGGTTGAACTACAACAAAGAGTTGTACTCTTTGCCAAAGATTGCCTCTTAATGAGGCAGTCAGGATTCCCATAGCCTGCAGCAGAGTACACAAAGAGGCTCTTAACGCAAGGAAGAGGCAATCTCCATAGGTGTGCAGCCAGGTAGTGTCTGGCAGGAAGTGTCTGTATACACAAAGGCACTAGATTGGGCTGAATGGTTACTTAACCTAATTGCATAACAGGGATGGGAGAATGTATCCCCATTGTTAAGTGGAGAAATGCTTCCTCCTGCTCTTTTAACTGTTACACATACTGGTGCCTGGGGGCCTCTGACATTTTTCAACAATGTCAACCCAGCAGAGAACAGAACTTAGAGCCTGTACCCGCATTGTACATGGGAATGAGCACAAGACCTCCTAGTGTTCAAACTACAGAAAGATTTCTTCAAAGCGTTTTGGACAACGTCTGGGTTTTGGAATAGTCTGGATTTCAGATGGTAGGATACAGAGTAATCTACCTGCAACGAAAGATATGTTCTTTGATAGTATAGTAGAATGTCCACTATTATTATCCTGACAGAAAGGCCATGTTTTGTTTGGTAATGTAAACTTTGATAATATTGAATGAAACAAATTTACTACTAAAAGCAATATTTGTGCACATTAGTAACCATCAGCTGGGCATAGATCCAGTTCCCTACCAGCAAGACAAAGGTTTGCTTTCTTAACCTAACAAAGTACCTCAGAATATGTATCTCAGAATATGTAACATGCATAAGGTTCTTCCAAGAACAGACTTGGTCCTATACAAATACAGATTCGACTCACTTCAGTCATGCTCTTGTTGGGCTAGCACCACCCAGCTTTAGCTGCACATTTGAACAAAACAGTCTCTCCCAAAAGGCATATGCATTTTAGAACCAGGATTACAAAATTGCAGGCCACAGCAAACCAAGGCTATTCCTTGTAAACTATTTCCCTAAATTGACTTTCAGAAACACCTGCCTTTCCCACTAAGATAAGAGGAATATTTTCCTGTTAATAGGAAACAAGCTCTACAGTTAAAATGTAGCCCTTCTTCCACCTGAACACTTAATACACATCCATGAATACAGGTACACTGAGCTTAGACAGTTCGGCTAGCTTCTCATTCTGCCAGATCATTCTTCTAATAAGGGTAATGACTGAAGCATCTGGCAACCTATTCAAATAAAACATAAGGAACTTCCTTGTACTATCATAAGAACAG
This sequence comes from Tiliqua scincoides, assembly GCF_035046505.1. Lineage (NCBI taxonomy): Eukaryota > Metazoa > Chordata > Lepidosauria > Squamata > Scincidae > Tiliqua > Tiliqua scincoides. The sequence goes on along the minus strand of NC_089825.1, from coordinate 86,121,818 downwards.
CCCCACTGGATCAGGCCAAAGGTCCATTTAGTCCAGCTTCCTGTATCTCATAGTGGCCCACCAAATGCCCCAGGGAGCACTTGAGACAACAAGGTACCTGCAGTACCCCTGCAAGTTACCTGCAAGGTACCATTGCACCTGGGATTCTGAGGTAGCCTACACTATAAAACCAGGAGGTTGCCTATACTCATCATGGTAGACTTCTCCTCCATAAATCTGTCCAATCTCCTTTAAAGGCAACTAGGCCAGGTGCTGCTGCCACCACATCCTGTGGCATGGAGTTACACAGATGAAGCCATTCATGCCTAATGTTGCCTATAAGCAAATCAAATGAGTACACCTGTGCGCTGGCAGAAATGGGTTAATTACACAGTGGGAATTGCTGTCCAGGAACTAGAGCTATCTAACTCAGTACCATCTGCTTCAACTCAAAGCAGCCCTTCAAGAGTCTAGGGTTTTTCTAACTGTGCTCCCAAAAATCCTCCGTGGGCCAAGAACAAAAGGGCTAATATTATAATGCCATTGTACAAATCAATGGTAAGGCCACACCTGGAGTATTGTGTCCAGTTCTGGTCGCCGCATCTCAAAAAAGACATAGTGGAAATGGAAAAGGTGCAAAAGAGAGCGACTAAGATGATTACAGGGCTGGGGCACCTTCCTTATGAGGAAAGGCTACAGCGTTTGGGCCTCTTCAGCCTAGAAAGAGACACCTGAGGGGGGACATGATTGAGACATACAAAATTATGCATGGAAAGGATATAGTGGATAGAGAGATGCTCTTTACACTCTCACATGACACCAGAACCAAGGGACATTCACTAAAATTGAGTGTTGGGAGAGTTAGGACAGACAAAAGAAAATATTTCTTTACTCAGCGTGTGGTTGGTCTGTGGAACTCCTTACCACAGGATGTGGTGATGGCATCTGGCCTAGATGCCTTTAAAAGGGGATTGGACAAGTTTCTGGAGGAAAAATCCATTACAGGTTACAAGCCATGATGTGTATGTGTAACCTCCTGATTTTAGAAATGGGCTATGTCAAAATGCCAATAGAAGGGAGGGCACCAGGATGAGGTCTCTTGTTATCTGGTGTGCTCCCTGGGGCATTTGGTGGGCCGCTGTGAGATACAGGAAGCTGGACTAGATGGGCCTATGGCCTGATCCAGTGGGGCTGTTCTTATGGAGCTTCTGTATGCAGTGAAAGTGTTATCAGCAAGCTATTCACCCTCTCATGTCCAAGATTTCTGAATATAGAATACCCGTGTCCTTCCCAAAAGGAAAAAATGCCACATATATAGACCACATATATACTTTTGAGTTATTTATACATCACACAACTTCAGTTCTGAAACAACAACCTATTTAAAGGTGGCAGGTAGGTGGAGGGATTTGAGAACAAGCAGTACAACAAGTCCTGAGAGATTGTTGACCTGTCCTGCTCCCATCCCCTTCTCTGAAGGATCCCTTGAATGTTTTAGGAATCAGGTGCCCTTTCCATGAAGGGTGTTAGGATCCTGTTACAAGACAATTTTGTGCTGGGATTAAGTATACTACAAATGAATACTTGCAGCAACAAAGCTTCCCCCAGTCAATATATAAAGATCTATCCAACACAGACCCAAAGGTTTTGCTTAGCTCAGATAACTGATTCGGTCTTCTTGGCCCTTGTTGCTCTCTAGTTCACAGGGTCTCACTCCTCTATTTTTTCCAACCCCTCACACGTATGTGTGAGCTTTTTCCTTATGTACTGCAGACTATGCAAGGGGCTTTTCTCACAGCTACCTCTATTCCTTACCTCCTCAGCCCACCTTCCTCTAGCTCTCTGCTTCAAAGCCAGCTGCCTCCTTCAGCCCATTGCTCTTCAGCCCATTGCTCTTCAGTTGCCCCACCATCCCAGAACTTATCTCTACCCTTTGTCCTATTGCTAGGAGAAACCAAGATTTACTAGAAAATCTAATCTACTTTGAGATGCTGCACCATTTGTCAACATTCTCTTATCAAAAGCTTCTTTTTGGGCAGTTTGCTATTATACCACTGTATTCCCACAACTCAAGGGCACCTGCAGATTTTTAGCACAATGCATTCAGAGTAATGCTGGTTTCCTTTTCTGGAGAATTCAGAAGTATTTGGGGTCTAGGGGAAAATAGTTTTATCCAGCAGCATTGAAAGTCCTCTGGCCTGAACTTCATTAGCACAACTGTAACCCAAATAGTGAAATGTATCTTTTTGTATAAAGTTCCAGAAAAATCTTTTGGAGACACTAGCCATTGGTCAGGTCAGTTTAAACAAAATGGAAACAACTCAATTCTGGTCACTATCTGATTTATAAAAATTTGTTTTCAAATCATACACACAACTGGAGCTTTGCATTGAAGAGACTGGACCGAAGTACTCCTTCCTCTTAAATACCAATACAAGTAAGACAAAATTGCCTCAGGCACTAGTTCAGAAGCAACATTTTTGACCTCCCTACTGCAGTTGTTTTAATGGAATTATCAATCTCGTCTGTGTATGTGAATGCATATTACTACACCCCCTCTTGTGTCCATTCTCCCCACATCTATACACCCACCAACTTCATACTATAGGGTTATGAACAATGGCATCACATTGCCCATCCAAAAGTGACAGATTATACAATTTCTCTCTTCAACAGGTTGAATTAGTGCATTACATCCAACATGGAAATAAGAAAAAAGTTAATGCAAAGTTGGTAAACCCAAAGCCCAATGAGAACTTAGGTGGGTGCAAGGCTAGTTGGTATATGTAATTAATGAGATACTGATTGGTTACATGTTGAAAAATAGAATACAAAATACAGAAGAAAATCAGCTTCCCACCCCTGCAATACTCATAATTGTAATTTGATCAAAACAAGGCTTAAAGGCCAGAGGTTTCTCTCAATATAGCAGTAACACTAAAAATTTCATTTAGTGGTTATATGTGTGTTCTGCAACTTGCTTTTGAGGGCATGCCTGTGCCATATTTAAATCAAGACTCCCAACCAAGGAACTCTGGGAATTGTAGTTCCTTCACCTTCAAGCTTCCCAGCACTTTCCCTAGATTACAACTGCCAGAGTTCCTTACAGTAAGCCCTACAAGTCAAAGTGGCTTGGATCATCGTTCAGATGTTCCAACAGTCATGTCCTATCTAGGTGAGAGGCAGGAATGTCTCTTCCAAGCAGCTGTGAACAAATGGAAGGCTGTCAAACCAAGTTCAGAGAATGAAGGCAGAGGAAGGAAGGAAGAAACCAAAACCCTGAACAGACACATCACCATCCACCCATGAAGAGTGGTGCCACAGTTCATTTTGTTTTTAAAAAGGTGACTTTTAAGACTTTTTAAAAAATATGAATTCATTATTTGTACAGGAGAGGTGCAGGTTTTTTGCTTCCCCCATTCTACAAACTAGAGAACAGAGGAGAGAAACAAATATTACAGCAGCAAAGAAGGGGTGGGGCAAGAAGAAGGTGGTATCCGGCAGCTGTTGTTCTGCAAGTGAAGTCGGTTCAGGTGCATTCCAGTTGGGGCTGTCCAAAAGCAGAGGTGGGGGGGCCCTCTCAGTTTCCACAACACTGCCCCCTGCTGGGTTGGCTACTCTCCTGAAGGTCAACACCCCGATTCCTGCCTGCTGTCCCAGCTGCACTTTGTGGTTCATTTTTTGGAAGCTTCTTGGCTGAGGGAAAGGGGGGAGAAAAAGCCATGCACAAACATCAGGAGCCTATCTAAAAGGCAATTCATTCAATGAGCACATGCACACCACCTCTTGGAAAAGGCTCATCCTAGCTCCCAACACCGACTCTCATGCCATTGGGAGACTTGCACCTTAAGGTTTGCTCTTAACCTGGGTGGGAACTATTCAGTCACCCCCATCCCACGTCTCTTGTACCATCCTGCTCCCTGGGGCACAGCCCTCAAAGCTGTCCCATGTGCCCATGCTGCTCCTTCCCAAGACCCTTTTTACTCTTCCCCACCCCTAGTTTCTACTCCTCTTTCTCACCAATCCATTTTTCAACACACCCTGCCTACTTTGCACCCTCTTCTCTCAGCTCCCTTATCCCAGGACATCCTCCTACCAAATATCACCATGATCCTTCTTATGATTAGACCTGCAAGCATTCTGTCCCTAAATGACCCCTCATCATTTTCCTCCAAGTTGTACTATCTGTATTTTGCAGCTGACAGTTCCTCCAGAGCACTTGGGAGTACTCAGGACATCATAGCAGCTTTACACACATCTGGTTGTTGCATCACATCCTGCATCCCCACAGCACACAAATGCGGGGGGGGGGGAGTCATCACAACGCTTCCCGCTGGCCCAACACTCTACTAACCTATTGCCATGAAGGTCTCATTCACATTCATTGCAGTCTTTGCCGATGTCTCCATAAACAGCAAGCTGTTGTCCTCTGCATATGCCTGGGCTTCCTGCAAGGGAACACATCAGTAAGAAGTCAGAGCCTCTGCAGATGTGCTCTCAGCTTCCTTTCTCAAACATCTCATATTCCATGAATATAGATGAAGAATGTGTTCCACTTTCAGTACAAGTTTTGTTTACAGCTTCCCATCACCGAAGATCCAAGAGCAGCAAAGTTATAGGAAAAATGGTGCTTGCTTTAAACTCACTAATGCAGCAGTTCTCAAACTGTGGGTCTAGGATCCACCAGTGGGTTGTGACCCAATTTTTGGAGGTTCATGAAACTGATGGTCTCATCTGCCCCATGTGCATCAAGGGTTAAACAGGATGCTACTCTGGGAGAGCACTACTGCCCAACCACCATTATAGCCACATCCCCTTGGCATTTATAAATCAGGCATCAACCTCTAGGGTCTCTAATAATAATAATAACAACAACTTTATTTTTACCCCGCCTTTCTCCCCGAAGGGACTCAAGGCGGCTTACAACATATTAAAAACATAATTTAAAAACAAATAAAAACATATTAACACATCATAAAAAACAGCAGTCAGAATAAAAACTAGGTAAAAAGAGCATAGAGCAGCAGCAAGTCATAAAAGAATCAGGCCTGTAAAAATATTAAAAGATGTTAAAAAGATGTTAAAAGGCCGAGAACTCAGAAGGCTTGTTTAAACAGAAGGGTCTTCAGGCCTCACCGAAAGGTCTCAAGAGAGGGAGCCATTCTTAAGTCAAGGGGAAGGGAGTTCCATAGCATTGGTGCCACTACTGAGAAGGCCCTATTTCTTGCAGCCGCCCCACGTACCTCCCTAGGTGGCAGCACTTGTAAAAAGGCCTTCTCTGATGACCTAAGAGGACGAGCCGGATTGTACGGGAGTAGGCGATCTCTAAGATACCCTGGTCCAGAGCAGTATAGGGCTTTAAAGGTCAATACCAGCACCTTGAATTGGGCCCGGAAACGAATGGGCAGCCAATGCAGTTGCTGGAGAAGCGGACTGACAGAGTCAAACCGCCTACCTCCAGTAACCACACGGGCCGCCACATTTTGCACTAGTTGCAGTTTCCGAACCATCTTCAAGGGCAGCCCCACATAGAGCGTGTTACAGTAATCTAATCTCGATGTCACCGAGGCATGGATCACCGTGGCCAGGTCTGCACGATCCAAGTATGGCCGCAGCTGGCGCACCAGCCGAAGCTGAGCGAAAAAGTTTGGCAACCACTGGACTAATGTATCACTGTATGAGATGCTTGACAATTCCCAAAATCTTGCCTACTCTCCCATGACTGCCCTTGGCACTTATACTCAGAAATGTCACATACAGTCTCTTAGTAATACTTATTGCTAACCTACTTTACAGGTCATAATACCATTCCCACATGCAAATTGTTAAGGGAAGCAGCTTTTGTCTCTGCCAATCTAGCAAATCCATGGGCAGGCAAGAATCAGTTTAAAACTAGATGCTTGCACAGTGTAGTGACCATGTGAAATAGGCCCTAAGCCAGTGGTATTCAACCTTTTTTCAAGTCTTGACCCCAAGATATGAGACTGGGGACCCACCATCAATCCCCCACTCCTAGTACCTTCCTCCCATTATTGCCCTCCCACCACTGTTCACAATAGCCAAATATTCTTACTTGAGAACAGAAAGTTACCATGAAGCCTGGCAATAGTGACAACTACTTTAGTACAATTGCTATGACCCAAGCAGGACTGAGACACTATTTGCTGGTACCTGAAGAGGTACACCAGATGCCTTCCCCTTTACCTGGTGGTGCTTTAGCCCAGTGGGTTTCAACCTCTTTCATTCCCTAAGTTACTGCAATTCCACAACTGAGGCTTTGCAACCCGTTGAAGAACAGGGTTGAAGAACACTGCTCTAAGCTCGGAGGCCCCTTGTTTAAAAATTTACACCAAAATTTGCTGCACAAGCTGTTTAAAAACGTCTACATAATATTTAGCACATATAAATTTGGTCTCCTCCCAACTTATGAAAGTTTTGAGGTCCCTTAGGATTGCAAGGCCCAAGGTTTAGCTTATGACAAAATCTTTGTATGCAAAGTGCTTAAGCATTCTCTTGTAGCAATCCTTACCAAGTCTGCTAAATTAGTATTATTCCCATTTTGCAGAGGGTGGGGGGGGGGTAGGTGAAAAACATGAGGCCGACAACTGCTTAAAGAGGCAGTTTAGTTCTTGCCTCAGGAGTTTTCAAACTAGCAGAATGACAGTTCTCAGAGACTATTTTCCCTAGTGATTGGATACACTTTACAAGGGCAGTCATTGTATAAAGGCAACACCATCCACCTGATATGGTGGAGCCTCTGCAACCAGTGGCTTAACCGTATGGGGTGGACGATGTTGCCACCGCAGTAACAGCTCTCATGAAATGCAGCCAGTCATTGAGGAAAATAGTCTCCGAAAGCCGTCATTCTGGGAGTTGCTCCTTGGTTGCAGAGGAGTTTCCATGCTAAAAACTGCTCATCTAAGGCCACTTAGTGAATTCATGGCAGATGCAAGACTGGAGCAGGGGATTTCCCCGAGTCACAGCACATTCCAAAACACTACTCTGCAGTTACTTAGAAAAAAATTTGTCACACAGAAAGTTTTATGGGTGTATCCCAGCATTTCTCAGACTGTGGAGTGGGACCCACTAGGTGGGTCATGAGCCAATTTGAGGTAGATCACGTAGCACCAAGCTCAGCCACCATTGCAAAAACAGAGCTGAAAATACAGTGTGCAGAGTCACTGGGCAGAGTGGGAGAGAGGCATGGTGCTTTGCCCTGAATATGTGGGAAGATGAGATGCTGGGAAGGGGGGAGGGCTGTATGGCTGGAGAAGGATCCAAGTCTGCATTCTGCTTTTTGAGCTGGAATGCTTGAATTCTGAGCTATACAAAATAACACCATGATCATGCTGTGTAATGAGACGCTGGCCAATTGCAGCTTAGGTTTGAAGGCTGTACTGATGATGTCACTTCTGGACATGACATCACTTCCGGTGAGTCCCAACAGATGATCATTCTAAAAAGTGGGCTCTGGTGCTAAAATGTTTGAGAACCACTGGTTTATTCATCACTTGAGCACTAAGTACAGGAGAAGAAACTTTCAGGATTGGTAAGAGAAGCACCACACAGACTCTGGTTTCATCCTGTTCTCATGAACATACAACACAGGACTGAGGGCACTATACATGGGTTCACCTCCCATCATGTGACCCCTGCTCACCTGGAAGTCAACAGCTCGCTTGCTGGCCAGGTCAGCCTTGTTCCCTGCCAGGGCAATGACTATGTTAGAGTTGGCTTGCCGCTGCAGTTCCTTCACCCAGTTCTTGGCTCGCACAAAAGTATCCTAGGAAAAGGAAGCAGGCAAGTGAGGAGAAAGCATTCTGCCACTTCTGTCTCAGGGGAGAGTTCTAATTCCTTTCCACTCTGAGTGCTAAAATTGCTAGTCTGCCCCTCTTCCCCAAACAGAATTCATGCAATGCACCTTCCTAGTTGTGGAAGCAAATCACATTGGGAAGCAAGAACCATAGAACTACAAGTCACAAGCCCATGTCCACAACAACTCTACCACCATAAATCCTAAGTTTTGACAATGTCAGTGTTTTGACAGTGTCGCCTCAATCTGAAAGGCAGGACCAAAATGTTCAAGAAAAGTTTCACTTTCACTTCACCCAAACCACTGTAAAACTTTCTTGCAACAAAAATCTATTTCATCAATCAAGGATACTATTGCATTAAAAACAAGATGCAAAACTAGCATTGGCAAGTTAATGCTTAACAGAAGTAGTAATACACCACTACTTAGGTTCAAAGTTCACAAGGCATGCAAGCTTTACAGTTACACAGTGCACTTAAGGCAGATATCAAAAAACATAGCAACTCCTATTCCCAAATTTCTCATTTGGGCCACCAAGACTGCTGGATGATGCTCAAGCTCACACACCACATAAGATTTTGATCCCAAAATATCCTACTGACCCTGTGAATCTTGCTTTAAGAAGGGACAACCATGGCCATCTAGTAGACAGCATTTCAACAAAATCTCAAGATTTCTTTTGATTACTCAAAATCCAGTTTCAAACACATTAAGAACTTTAAATTTAATCATTTGGCTTGAATTTCTGACCCTGACAGCCAATCCTAACCAACTTCTCAGTTCTGATGCACCTGCAGTGGAGCCTCAAGGCAAGAGACAAGAGTTCCCTTGAGGAGGCCTCAGTGATCCCGAACCCAGAATACAGTGCATGCCCCATAGGCACAGTTGCATCAGCACTGGAAAGTTGGTTAGGACTGGACTATAAGATTCTGGCTCTAGTTACAGACCTAAGGTACAGAAGTGAACAAAGCTTTCAGGGAGAAAAGTAGGCTAGAACCCTTCTAACATGCTTGTTTTCCATATGCGGGGAACCTTTTTTGAATTCAGTCATGCAGGTTACACCTACTTGCAGCTTGAAGAGGTACAGCTCAAACACAGGCTGGAGGTGGGTTCTTTCACAATTAAGAGCAGCCTTAAGGTACTAGTCCACACTAAATCAAGGCTGAAACATTGAATGCATGATGTCTCAGGCAACAGGCTAGACAATGTGGTTTGGGGTCTTAAGAGGCAGTCCCTTGGGTACAAGCTCATTAAGTCTTTTAAAGGCACATCCTCACCATGTTGGTGATGTCATAGACAACAATGGCTGCTTGAGCACCCCGGTAATACATGGGTGCCAGGCTGTGGTAGCGCTCCTGCCCAGCTGTATCCCAGATCTCAAACTTGACTGTTGTGTCATCTAGGCAGATCGTCTGTGTGAGGAAGGCAGCTGGAAAAAATAGGTTATATCAGCATTACAGTGGCAAAGAGGAAAGACAAATCTGGCCTTATGCTCTGTGCACACAGACCATTATTTCCACAATTTTCATCTATCCCACCATACGCCCCAGCACTGAAGTTGTGCTGTGGTTCAAATTGGTCACAGCTAGCTATTTTGGCTTGCAATTACCCCGACAACTTCTTTTGAGTGCATGCCTGAAGTGAGTTTTTTCCCCACCATTGACCTTGCAAAAGAGATCTTGAAGTCATAAGAACATAAGAACATAAGAACAGCCCCACTGGAAAGTCTATTCCATTACTGTAATTTCAGCTGCTGTAGTCAAGAAACTGCTCCCCAAAGTACTACTGGGGCACATGTGGGTGCAAAAGCATGCAACACTCCCTTGCATTTCTCCCAGTGCAGGGATTGCCACGAGGAAGATGGACATTAGGTGGCATACAACTGCATTTCAGATAAAAGATCCAGAATTTTCACAAAGGATCAGTTGCTAGTGCTAGGCACTAAGAAAGTCCTGGCTTGTATGTTCTACATGCACCCATTTACAGAAGCAAGCTTTGGGCACAAGTCCATTTCACCATACAGAAGTACACTATCAGGCTCATTGAATGCATTATGCTTAGTTTGCAAGCAATAGAGGCAATCAGGTGACTGTTCCTACAGTTGTACAGCTTTCTTCCTAAAAATCAGAAGACCAGCACTTTCTAGAACAGCAAGTTTTTCTTCTTTAGAATGGCATTCAAAGAGTCAAGACTAACCAAGTGCAGGGTAACCAGATAAATATTTTGCTATGCAACAAGTTGTAGTGTGTTTTTAAAATCACTCTATTCTTGTTTACCCTTGGCCTTGGAGAAGAGACAAGACAGCGCTTTTAGCATGGATCACGTCTTTCAAGTGCATTTGTGGGTCACAACCCACCAGTCCCAGGGTGGGGCAGAGGGGATGGCAGCAAAGTGATCCCCAGCATGGCAACAGCACCAGGGACACAGGGACCTCTCTTTATTCATCCTGTTTGCACTGGCCTCCTGGGGGTGCGGGGAGCACCACAGAACCCTCTGCAGGGTTGCAATTGAATTTTTTAAAGTTCTGAGGTGCAGGGAGCCCTGCAGAGGGCTCCATGCAGGTGTGACGAGCCCAGCGCAAACAGAGGGTGAGTAAAGAAAGGCACCTCTGTCCCAGTGCTGTTGTCATTCTGGGGATTGCATAACCACCATCTCCCTGCTCCTGCAAAAACTTATAGCAGTGTAAACTTGACATGCGAGAACAGCTGCTCTAGACTGTGCTGTAAGCAAGTCAGCTCTGAAAAGGCCTTTGCTTTTTCTTTGACTTCGATTCTGTGGTTCCGTGAAGATAGGACTTGACACTTAAGTCGCAAGCCCCTGCTTTGCTAAACTTGTGCCAGAACTGCCAAGGCTGGTACAAGTACCTAGCACTTGATGCAGGCATACAGCAGGAGCTGAACCAAGTACTACCCTTGGCCAGCCAGATGCCAATCTGCTTAAGGTAGAAGAGAGTTTGTCAAACTGACATTTCTGCACAGCTAGCCAAATGAACAGGGCTCTTTTTCTTTTTGCTGTTTTAATCTGGAAGTTTTGCCCATGAGCAGCATAAGAATTCTAAAAATCCACGAAGAATTCTTAAAGCAATCCAGTCCCAGCAACCCCTAGAGCAGATTTCTCAACCAGTGGTACTTGTACCACTGGACACCACCACAAGTACCACCAGTGGTACATATGGGATTGCATCATCGCCAGTTACATCTGATGGTACTTTCAACAGGTGGACCACATAAGGTGGTACAGTAGGGGACAAACATTGAGAAACACTGGCCTAGATATAGTCTTGTTTTGGCAGTGTGGGATGGGAAGAAAAAGAGTTGCTGCTGCTGGAAAATTACTGAATAAGGATATAATTTTGAAAGAACTCTGGGTCTGTGATGTTCACTAGACCAATATTCTCAACAAAAGCTTAACAATAATAGGTAATAGCAAGTGGGCTTCTCTGAAAAGAAGCTTATCCATCCCTACCAGCCTTCACCAGCAGTGTACATCCACATATTGAGCGCATGGCATGTACATTGTCTACATGGGCCAACACTGAAGTTCACCAGACTGTGCCAGCACTTCATGCTCATGTTACATGTACTGGAACACCTCCCAGAATCTGCACGACATCAGTGGTAGAAGAATTCCAATGGAAGGAAGTTTTCAAACTACTGAACTAAAAACCCTAAGATGACATAAAATCTTGGAATAATATTGACCCGCAGCCGTCCATTACCCACACTTACCTCCAATTGTGCTCTCCTGGAACTCATGGAATTGCCCTTTCACAAAGCGCAAGACGAGGCTAGACTTCCCAACAGCAGACTCTCCCAGAAGAACCAATTTGAACTGACAGATCTTATTTCCTCCCGCTGGCCCGTTTGGCCGTGCAGCTCCGCCACGGCCCGCCATGGCTTGTAACAAAGGCAAACCCAATGACGAGGCAGCTGGATTGTTGGTGAAGACAGTTCTCCCAACTGAAAGATAAAAAAAGATACTTGGGTAGCTGGATCAACTCTGCCTCCTAGATTGCTAAGAAATGGTAGACCCAAGTCAGTGACCTGCCAGGGACTCGTGTGTGATCTGGGGCATGTTATTTAAACGAGAATACTATTAGAGGGTTATTGCAAAGGCAAAGACCAACACACTCTGCAAGTGACAGAAGTTCAAGAAGAGTTGATGGTAGTGGATCATGATTTTGCTACTGCAAAAAGGCAACAGTAGCAGCATCAAGACAATATTTAATGCAGCCAAAGTTGACTGCTAGTGTAGCACAGAGGTCAAGAGACAGATCAAAGCAAGAAGTCCTCATTTTGAAAATCTCACTTCTGCCATTAACTCACTAGTAGCTTGCTTGCCTAAGGCCAAGTACCTCTCAGCATTACTCACTCCTTCTTTATGGGCAATATGGGGAGAATACTGACCTACCTTACAAGATTACAAGTAGGATTACAAGGTAATTTGTAGTAAAGGCTTCCAACTCTAAAATCTTAACTTATTATAACTGGTTGAACAAATTAGAACTTTTAAACAAATCACTCAGTTACATCATGTTGACAATATAGAGCATTTGCTTTCTGCAAGAGCAGCTTAAAAGTGAAAGAGAAATAGTTGGCATTTACTATTGGCCTCTGATAAAGGAAATGAATCCGAGCTCTGGGAACAACCTATCCAACTCAGCTGATGCATTTGTATACTCAGCTGTTAGAAGATGGAACCTGGGAGGAAACACAGTTGTGCATTCAAAAGACAACCTTGTAGCAGTACAATGAACAAGGGTGACCCTGCCAAATTTTGTGTATCAGCCATACTTCATTCCAATAGTAATTTTATTTGATATTAAACTGCAGTGAATGACCAATAAACCTAATCTGGAACAAATGCCAGCAACAGCAGCCCTTCCAACAAACACTCACCAATGGTTGTAGGACAGTGACCTGACTTGGGAAAAAAAATGGTTGGCAACCTTCAGTCTCGAAAGACTATGGTATAAGCCTATAGCAACCAGGATTCCCAGGCGGTCTTCCATCCAAGTACTAACCAGCCCTGACCTTGCTTAGCTTCCGAGATCAGATGAGATCTGGCATGCGCAGGGTAACTTGGGAAAGCTCACATTCATTCCTCTGCGCAACCATGTAATGTATTGTGAGAAACCATAACCTTTTTGTTGAAAAGCGGTACATTATATAATAACAACAACAACAACCTGTTGAATTTCTGCCTGTCAGCTGTTAGAAGTCTATAGAGAAGATATCAGAGCATCCTCATGAATGCAACAAGATACCCACCTTCCATCTATATCAGAGTGCCCAAACATTTTTGCCTGGCTACTCCCTACTGGGCTATTGGTCACAGCTCCCCTTTAGGGCTACAATCCCATGCCTTGCATAGGGCAGTAGGTTTATCCACAACAATACCACATTTCCCCTGGCTGATTTTCATAGCTCCCCAGGGAGTCCCAGCTCACACACACGCACAGAGAAGATCACCCCAGCAGGCACACAATCTCGTACTTTTGTGAAATATGCCCCTCGTACTTTTCCAGAGGGAAACTGTAACCTCCTCAGGGCAGAGACCCATTTTGTTCAGTGTAACTTTCTACGTAGATTACTATGTACATCTACAGCTCCATATAAGATGATTACACAACAGCCACACCACACAGCCAGACCAGGTGTCCTAAGGAAAAGCCAAGGGCTGCTGGACCAGACCAGGAGGGCCACCTAGCGTAGCTCCCCACTTCCTGGAGTGGACAGCCAGCCTCTATGACAAAGGTAGAGCCTCTATGTCCAGGGGCAGTCTACCTCTCTGAGTGGGGGTACGCACTGTGAGGCAGAGAAAGGCAGCTGCCTCTGCCTGGGCACAGCCAGATGCAGAAGCCTTCCCCTCCCCCACAGCGTGTCCCCCCCACTCAGAGAGGTAGACTGCCCCCGGACATGGAGGCTCCACCTTGCCCGCCACGGCCAAGCAGTCCCACCGCCTGCCCGCCCACGCCCATCTGCGGCGGAGGCAGAGCCGCTGGTGCCCCCCACAGGCTCTTGGCAAGCAGGACAGCCGGAGCAGCCCAAGGCCCGGCCTCCCGCGGCTCCCTCAGCCGGCACTCACCCGCTCCCGCCTGCGGGGCCGCCGCCGGTCCGCCCGCTCCTGGGTATCCCTTTTAACCCCACTCGGAATCTCAAACAGCGCCACTTCCGCCCTAGGCTCCTTTCCAGCTTCTTCCGCTTCCGCTACAGGCCCCACCTCGCCTGGCTTTTTTTTCTACTTCCTCTCTCCTCCTGATAGGCTATTCCACCCGCCAAGCGAAAATGCCTCAAGGCCCGCCTTCCCCTTCTGTAGTGACGTCACCCGGGAAAGCGAGAGGGAAACCCATACACTGTTTGACTTGCTCATTTGCATCCAAGAACCTTATTGGAGGCGGGTGGGGAGTGGGCGTGGTCTCGCGTTGGTGCTATGATGAGAATTCTTCTGGGGCTGCCAAATCAGAAAGCCAAGTTTTTTGGAGGGGGGGGGGCTTTAAGTGACAATTATTTTCATATAATAATAATAATAATAATAATAATAATAATAATAATAATAATAACTTTATTTCTACCCCGCCTTTCTCCCCGAAGGGACTCAAATTAATTTTGTATTATTCTTCCATTCAGTGGTTCCCAGTGGGTCGCGACCTGACTTTTGGTGGGTCGCATAAGGGTGATGGAAAGATCAGATAACCAATTGCCTCACAGCCCAATCCTAGGCATGTCTGCTCAGAAGTAAGTCCCTTTAGAGTCAATGGGGCTTACTCCCAGGAAAGCGTGGATAGGATTGGGCTGTCAAGCTATTCAAAATCAGATAGCTGCTAATTATCCTGCAAATAACTCAGCTCCTGCAGTTTGCAATATCGCTGCTGACTAACCTGCAAGGAGCTGAGCAAGCATGTGTAAATATTGGGAGATAACTGTCTGAGGGTCTTTTTTCAGGTTGTTACTTGTAAATAAATAAATAAATAAACAAAATATCATTTCTATCTAGATCTCCTTTTTTTTTAAAGTCTGGTAAACCTAGGTGGGTCCTGACAGAGTGTTGTTTTAAAAAGTGGGTCCTGGTGCTAACAAGTTTGGGAACCACAGTCAGGGTGATCAGATACAATGGAGGACATATACCTATACCTTTAATCACTGTATAGAAAAGGGAATTTGGGCAGGTGCACCTTTTTAAATTCTTCCATATTGAGCTGCATCTGCCAAAATTTCCTATGCTATACACTGGTTAAAGGCATAGGCACTCTGTTCTCCATTGTATCCAGTTCCCCTGGAACCACTGCATTAGATTGTTTTGTGTATGAAAGCAAATAAAAGCAAAGCTGTAAAAGTACCTCTGAGCATGTGAGGAGTTCTCCCCCCCCCAGGGGGGAAAGGGTTTTCTTTTTACTTATGTTATTTGTATTTATATAATTGGAGCACCTGTCAAGCATATGGTGGATTTTTGCTCCCTCTGATGAGAGCGGAAAATGAGGGTATACTGGGTGTGTGCCTGTGTTCAACCTCCAGAATTATTTTAATACCATTTATTTTTACAATTTTTACCATTTTTATTTAAAGATTTCACCATTCATTACATATGCAGAACAAACAGTTCCTCTTTCCCCATCCCGTTGCTTATTCTAAATCAAAATTATGCCTTTTAAATCAATTTCATAAGTTTTTCCTATCATAATTTTCATGTTACATAATTGTGAGCGCAACCCTAGGCACTCGTTGGGCTGGTACAAGTCTCTTGTGCTAGCCCTGGACTGTCATAAGAGTCGTTTATGTCTCCTTGTGAGTTGGCTGGGCTGGTGCAAAGATGTGCACTGACCCATGACACAGCCAGATAAATTTGCATCAATCTCCCTAGGTTTGAGGTTTGGGGATGGAGGAACAGGGATGTCCCAGGGAGGGGAGAGGGAGGGCTGGTGGAGGACCAGCCCAGTAAGGGGTGTGCATCCAGGATCCAGCACTTAGGCCAGATCCTAACCCCTGTACCCAGCCTGGTCGACCTTACACAGGCTGCTCAGATTTGCACCAGTGATTTCACTGGCACAAATATGAGTAGCCTCATAGGGCTGACTGGAACATTACTCAAGGCAAGAGGATGTAAGTTCCCTTACTCCAAGTTGTGCCCCGGCCCACACCTAACCTGTGCTGGATACAATGCAGAGGCCATTCAGCCTGCCTGTTCCAGCAGAGGTTAGGATTGGGCTGCCCAATATAATCATATGTGGACTAAGGGCCCAATCCTGTCCAACTTTCCAGCACCAATGCAGTTGCAATGCAGCCCCAAGGTAAGGGAACAGACATTCTCTTATCTTGAAAAAGTACGTAAGGTAGCAGGATGCAGCACATATCCCATCAGCACAGCTGCATCAATGCTGGGCAGATGGATAGGATTTGGCCCAAAGTAGTATCCAGTTAAAAGGTAAATGTCCCCCCCCCCCCCCCCCGTTAAGCCTAGTCATGTCTGACTCTAGGAGCAGCGCTCATCTCCATTTCTAAGCCAAAGAGCCAGCTTTGTTTGTAGACAGTTTCCATGGTCATGTGGCCGGTATGACTATATGTGTAAGCACACAGAATGCTGTTACCTTCTAACTGAGGTGGCACCTATTTATCTACTTGCATTTTAACATGCTTTTGAACTGCTAGGTTGGCAGGAAGTACCCAGTTAGCAGCCACCAGTTGAACTCATGAACAGTATATTGTCTTGCCATGCAGAATCTTCTGGTAGTGGTAGGCTTTTAGGGGGCATGACTGAGTTGAACCTGCTGTTTGTTCAGCCATTCCTTTTTGTCCAATTTGCACGTACCTTTTCAGTATTTTGTAATTGTGTAGCTAAAATACCATAGTCTCCCGAGACTGAAGGATGCCAATGATGAGCTAAAATAACATACATACTATGTAGTGTTTGTTAATGTGGCTCATCTTTAGTGAGACTGTGGGAGAGGCTGCTAAATTCAAATATGTGGGTGATTTTAAATGTACAAATAAAATACATTTGGACTACAGTGTTTCTCAAACTGTGGGTTGGGACCCACTAGGTGGGTCGCGAGCCAATTTCAGGTGGATCCCCATTCATTTCAGTATTTTATTTTTAATATATTAGACTTGATGCTACCATGGTATGTGACTGCATTTGTGTTACAGATCTGTACTGTTAACAAGCTACTACGTATATTCTTTTAACAATGATGGTAATGGGACTTACTGCTGGGTAAGTGTGGGTAGGATTGCAGCCTAGGATGGTTAAAATTTTTCCTGCTTGATGATGTCACTTCCAGTCATGACATCACTTCTTGTGGGTCCTGACAGATTCTCATTCTAAAAAGTTGGTCCCAGTGCTAAATGTGTGAGAGCCACTGAACTACAGTATTCCAATTGAAATCCAGCTGTTATGTAAACTTTGTTTATGTAAATCCAAGTTGAAGAACACTAAGAGAGGGGTGAGTTGGCATGTTCAAACGGGTGGTTCAAAAGGGGTCATGTGGTAGAAGGAGAGAAAGATGCTTTTGGACCATCTTTAATACTGCATAATGCACTGTTAGTGAAAGGAAGTTCTCAAAAGTATGCATGGGATCCCAAAGGGAGATTAATAATTTCTAGAGTCCTCTTGGGTGCTATTCCAGTACTGGTCAATAGAGGTCACTGAAAAGTAAGGAAAAGGAACCCTTTCCCCCACTACATTCTAATTCAGTGGTTCTTAACCTTTTGGGGGGTCATAGACCCCTTTGAGCTTTGATGAAAGCTGTGGACCCTCTCCCCAGAAAAATAACATGAACACATATACACCCAAGAAAAAAAATTGCACCTGGTTCAAGCACCTGAAGCTTATCCATGACCCCCTAGGGACACACGGACCCCAGGTTAAGAACCACTGTTCTAATCTAATTCATTATTTTAAAAGGGTGCAGGACTCAAGCTTACCTGCTGTGTCCTCTAGTTTACCATCTCTTTCTAATCTCAAAGGTGTAAAACCTGGTTTTGATTAATTAGGACTGTGTGTATGTGTATAAGTGTGTATAAGGACCTCTCACATGCCTAGAGGTACTTTGACTTTAAATACTTTGAATTTAAAATTTAGCACTTAATACAGATGGACAATATTGGACCTGTTTACATATATTTGGAACAATTTATTTTTAAAAAAAGATGTAACTACTGGTATATCTTAAGGTTACAGCCCAATCCTAAGCCATTTGCAGCAGCTGCGCCAACAGGGGAGGGGAGCTGCTTTCTAGGAGGGGCAGTCATGGCGGCTTCCCCAAGACCTCTCTATTGTCCTCTGAACTTGGGGCTGCACCCCTGTTACGTTGGCACTGCAGTGACACTGGAAAGTTGGTCAGGAATGGGCTGTTGGTTTGTCTCCTCTTCAAGTGAAGGAGAAAATTAAAAATGCTTGTTTACATCCAGTTTATTATTCCCTTTGGAAAAACCTCAATGAAGCAGGGTTAGGTCGGAGCTGCCCGCTGGTGTCATGGAACTGCGCAGCATCCATTCCCCGGGTAGGTGATGAAATGCCCCTTCAGGTCTGATTAGGAAGAAAGCAGGCCAGCGTTGCTAAGGTGGAGGAGCTGTGTTGGTGGTTGCTAGGAGATGTGGGTCCCATCATGACAACAGGACCAAATCCCAGGGAGTGTGTAATCAAGAGGCCTCACATCACTTCAGGGACATGAGAAACCATATCTGCAATGGGACATCCACATGATTTCCCCCTCCCCCCCCCGTCTCTATGCAACTCAATAGTGACCACCAAAGAAGTGGCAACAGTTGTCATAGTAACAAGCATGCTCAGCATTTGAAGGAGAGAGAAAAGAGGAATTAAGTGGAGCTGCTATGGAGTTCTTGGTAAATGCTGTTATTTCTTCTCACATCAGTGTGGCGCCCAGAATCTACATCTTGTGGTATCTGGATATCACACCACGTTGACCAGGTGACATCATATGAAAGACTATGCAGACATTTTCAGATAGTTCCAGATAGGTTGAGTCTCAGCTTCTCTTACAAATTAAATGCTGAAGAGGAGAACCTTGTGCATGCACATTTCCCTTGCTAGTAAACCATCATAGCTCACGTATTGGATGCAGAGACGCAGGGCTTTTGCGTCATCACATGAGACTCCTGGCAAGCTTTGGTGCTGGATATTTCACAAGGCTTCCTGATCAGAATTATTATGTATTCATAGAACCATATCATAGAACCATTCATAGAACCATATCATAGAACCATAGAACCATTCATAGGACCATATCATAGAACCATAGAACCATCATAGTGCCCCAAACTCAAGATGGACCTCAAATTTAGACCCTTGTTGTTATTGTCATTGTTATTATTATGCATTATAATAATGCACTTATTATGCATTTGATAAGTTTTGCAAAGAAGAGATGTGACTTGACAAAATACTTTTTAAAATTTTAAATTATGGTTAGAGACTGGGAGAGGCCCAGGCCTTTTGAAGGCATAAGAAGACAAGGAACTAGAGCAGTGTTTCCCAAACTGTGGATTGGGACCCACCGGTGGGTTGCAAGCTGATTTTTGGTGGGGTTGTGAAAAGTTTTTAAACAATAAAAAGCAAAACTTTGCAAGCATCCTTGCCTCGTTTGCAGAAGAAAATCGTTACCTGGTAGGAGGTAATCTTCATACCCCAAATTAAAATGTCACATTTTCCCAATTTTCTGAAGTAATTGGCATGCCATAGATCACATCACATGTGAACCCAGTTTCAGCCTTTTGTCTGACCTGGAAATCCCTAACTGCACATCTTGTTCTCCAGTTCAGCGTTCTGGAATGACTGTAAAGGTTTGGGGGAACACTCCTTGAACATTTCTGGGAGGAGTTCAGCAAAGGTCCACATACACACATACTATATGTAAAGTCTCTAGCAGCCTTGGGTACACCAGGCCCCAATTATTATTAATTGCTTATTAAAATTAACAAATAAAATATTATTTGGTTCTAGATCTCTTTTTTGTCTAGTGGATCACAATAGATTACCGTTTTTAAACGTGTGTCCCAGTGCTAAAATGTTTGTGAAGCATTGGACTAGAGCAGGGGTGCTCAATAGGTGGATCGCGATCTACCGGTAGACGCGAGGCAAAATGAGTAGATCGCAGAGCCCTGTCTCTCCAAACTGTTAATATGTCAGTTTCGTCTAGTGACTAGACAAAACTGACATATTTAGCTGACACTAAACTGACACTGAAACTGACACTTTAGCTGCTCTTCAGGCATGCAGCAACAAAACTGAGGAAACTGACTAGACTCCAGCAGGGGCTCCATACATTAAAGGGGGTGTCTGTCAGACACTTCCTTCCCCCCTGGTAGATCTCCGGGCCTTGCTGGGTTTCAAAGTAGCTCTCGAGCCAAAAAAGTGTGAGCACCCCTGGACTAGAGGATTTTCTTGGAATAGTAATGGGTTTGTTAAACAGGGAGGCAGACTGAAGTTAAATTTTAGGGAGAACTGGCTGACTGTAAACCTGCATTCCTCAGCAAAAGTCTTTGGAAATAATCTAATCTATCCGCTAGCCCCCCCCCCTTGATGCAGCAGTAGTGAACAATGCTGGGAGGGCGTAATGGGGGCAGAGAATGGGCAGATAGGGTCCCAGGAGGAGGGTGAGATTGACAGTGGGTCCTCACTTTGTTTATTGGGGTTGTGGCATGAAAAGGTTGAAGATCACTGTTTTCACCAATAGGTAATTGAGAAATAAACCTGTGTGCCAGCCCATTTGCACCTACAAGCTGACTCTAGCCTTCAGGGATTGACAACATTATGCTAACAAGCCTCAGATTGTCACCCACCCACATGGAATGGAAAGTAGGTGAGAGAAGATGCACATGATTTGCCCTACCTACATGGTACAGGCCTACCATCTACTTTTAAAAAAGAATTCAAGGAGCAGGGCTGAGGAAGATGTTCCTAAGACCCTAGAGAGCCACTGTGTGTTGGAAGCAATTATACTAGTCTAGACAGAACAATGATCTGACTCAATATAAGAAATTATTTATACTTTATTGCTTCTGATTCTAAACTGGTTTGTTTTTTTAAATTCCCACAAGGAGGTGGAAATCCCAAGTGCCTAATGGTGCGAACCTAACCTGCCTTGGAGCAGGCCGGCAGGCAGGGACTGAAAGCGGCTCTGCCTGGGGCAAGGGGAATCGCTTCTCCTTACCCCAGGGAAAACCACAGCAGCCCCAATGGGTCTACTCTGATCTGTGCCACCTCAAGAGGTAGCGCAAATCCAAGCAGCCTGGGACCGCCTGGGAACTGTGTTAGGATCTGGCATAACCTCCAAATCCTGGTCGCCCCTCCCGCTCCCTGTCTGCCTGCCCCTGGGAATGCCTGCTACCCACCCTCCCTCACCCCAAAATGTATCCCTCCTGACTCCTCCCCGCCCTCCCCATGCTTCCCCATACCCATGTGTCAGCCGAGCTCAGCCGATGCAACTCACCCTCTCACTGGAGCCTACTTGAGAGCAAGGAGGCTGGCGCATGCCTGTGTCCCCAGCCTACCTCCCTACTGAATGGCGCAAAAGTGCTTTACGACACTTTTGCAACTCTCCTGGGCCAGCGCAAGGGACTTGCGTCGGCCCAAGAGCTCATTAGGATTGCGCCCTAAAGCTCCTAAAAATTAGTTGCTACTGCCTAAGAATTTCAGCATTCACTCCATCTACTCCAAGACCTGTTGAATATTCTGACACTTGCTCCTTTGTTATATGAAACCTTTCCTCCTCTGCTCTGCCTCTTTTTAAAGTGTCTGACTGGAAAAAGCACAGAGAGGCTGACCAGACTCAACCTGACCTCAGCTGACATCTCTTTTTCTTTCCTTTTTCTTTTTCTTTCCTGCAATGCGAAGAGCTAAAGGGGGTGGGAGTTCAGAGGAAAGAGCACCGGCTAGCAAGATCAAACACACTTTCTCTTCCCTCTCTCTCTCTCCCTTCTGAAATAGGTGATGCACAGGATTAATTGGAGTGGCAGTAACAAAACAACTGCGCAGATGTGCCAGCCTTTCAAGTGTTCATAGCCACACATTGGGGAGGCAGGAGAGAAAAGGATGATGGTAAGAGGTCTAAGGACCTTCCTGGAACATCAGACTAATTCTGGTAAGCAAAATTCATTCTACACCCAGGCTTAGCTCTCAGGAAGATGGTAAACTTGTACCAGGACTATACCATTTCAACTTGCAGGAGAGAAGGCTCACCGCATAAGAAAATCACCGTTCGATCAGACCAAACTTTTGGTATCCTGTGTCCTACGGTGACCAGATTGCCCCTCAACTTTTGCCAGGAGTTCACTAAGAGCTAGTTGCCTTCAGTCATAAATTGCACCTACTACAGTACCTGTTAACTCACTAATCAGCTGCATTGAGTGCTCCTTTCTGGAGTGGAAAGGTGGGATATAAATTCTACTAATAAATAAATAATTAGGGAATTCAATTCAATTCAGAGTGCTGCTTTGGACATATAACACTTCATACGTCTCAAGGGGGGGACATATAACACTTCATACGTCCCTGGGGGCTGGGGGCAAGAAGGCCCTCAGTTTGGCTGTACTTGTCGTAAGAGGCGACTAAACAGCCACTGGGTAGATGGGACTCTGGGTTAGCCTGGGAAGGCAGATCATCTGAGAGAAGGAAAACTCTGATCCCAAACCTCCACTGCCTTGTAGCTATATCCAGTTATGGAAAAGGCTTCAGGAGACAACCTTGAGGCAAAATCCAGAGCTGGAGTCCCTGAGGCAGTTCGCTGCTGTATACAGTCACACTCTGGCAACTCCTGCGATGCCACTGGAACCAACCGTATTGGCTTCTGCCTTTCCATTGGACAATTTCAGCAACGTGGAGAGGGAGGATTTGCTGCATGGGTAACAGTCTGTCCTCCATATCTACATTACCCAGGCTTCGTGCACTGGAGAGGACACTCTGTTCCAGAACCATCATTCAGAGCGCGATACCAGTCTTCCGAGACTGAAGGATGCCAAATGTCTCAAGGGGCATCTTTTATATGATGGACCCGCTTGCTGATTCCCAAGCAACAGGAAAGAACCTGTAACCTTAAGCCTTTGCCACACCCTAGCAATGCTGGTGGGAGTACAATGCAGGGTCTTCTCAGCCATGGCCCCAGTTCTCTGAAACGGGCAAACTATAGTTGCCAGCTGAATAGGGAGGAAAAAAAACCCTGATTTGGTCTGCTCTTATGCCTTTAACAGTATTTGCAGAAATCAGCCTGTGAAAATGTTAACAGCACAGAAATAAGCACCAGTACCAGCTAATGAACTACTTTTCATAGCTACCAAGGTAGTCAAAGAGTTGGAAACACTACTTCATCTGCAGGCATTCAGGATCCATCTTGAGACCTTCCTGTTTTAAAAAGACCTTTGGTTTTGGTTTGGAAATACAGGTACAGCCTATTTATACATGGATTTTTTATACATGAATTTGACTCAAGACGAATGGCCACTGCAAATGAGAAGGAATGTGCTGATCCTTGGAGAAGGGTAAAAATGCACTCCTTTAAAATCACAGTTTAAAACACTGAACAGTCCTTTAACAATAGCCTTCTTAATGAGGGGAGGGGGCAGCTGGCTGACAATCCTTCTCTCTCCAGACGACCCCTCCAGCAAGTGAAAGAAAGGTGATCACTTTGCATTGGTGAAGAGAGGGGCTGAATGAAGCTGAGACTGACTGATGGATTGTCTTCTTAATGACTCTTAAGAGTCAAAAGGTCAGCAAGGTTGTTTTTAAATCACCCAAGCAAAGAAACTTTGTTTTTAAATTGATTTGCTATAGTGCATTTTTGAACCCACTCAAATAATTAGTCTCAACCTGTATCTTGTTAAATTTTAAGGGGTGTTGTTGGTATTTGGCTGCATTTGAAAGGCACTTCATAATACAGTACTTAATCTTTGTAGAGTGTTCAAACCACTTCCTATATATTATATTGTAGTCTTTACTGCACCTCTGCACATTTTAATATTTCTGTATTTCAAATGGGAGCAAGGGGCTGACGCTGAGTGGTTTCTGTAAGGTCAGCTAGTGAATTCATGATAGAAAGTAACAATTGAAC
Source organism: Tiliqua scincoides (assembly GCF_035046505.1). Classification (NCBI taxonomy): domain Eukaryota; kingdom Metazoa; phylum Chordata; class Lepidosauria; order Squamata; family Scincidae; genus Tiliqua; species Tiliqua scincoides. Next base: position 86,097,966 of record NC_089825.1, on the reverse strand, counting down.
TAGGGAAGTTCAATTCCTGAAAGGGTTTCTGTAAGGTCAGCTAGTGAATTCATGATAGAAAGTAACAATTGAACTCAGAGAAGTTCAATTCCCTCAGGGGAATTTCAGATTCTTAGCCTCTGTGCTACATCAGCATTCTTGATAAGGTCAAACTGGCCTTTAAGAAAAAAGACGCTTTTTAACATTTTGTGTATGAGTTCTGTTTTTTTTGTTTTTTTTAAAGAAGCCAACTATTGGTTGCATTGTTTTTTTTCTGATTGTGTGCTACCTCAGATATTTCTTGGAGAGAGAGGGGGTACATTCCTTAAATAAAATAAATAAAAATCAATAAATTATCTTGAACATTTCTGAGACTAACGACCCAATCCTAATGGGCTGCCCTGCTGGCGAAACCTGTGTATTGCTGGACCAGCTGCTGCAAAGCAGCAATAAAGCAGAGTGGCAGCAGGAAGACTGGAGCCTTTCCATGTGTGCTGGTGGATCAACGGAGACCCACCAGAGGAGGCAAGCCTATGCAGGGGGTGGACAGGTGGGCAGAATGGGGGAGGGGTGGGTGGTAATGGGCCGGGGAGGAGAGAAGATCAGGCCTGAGAGGGGGTTGGATTGAGAGCGCATGCCAAATCCTGACTCCCTTACTGGGCCTGATCCGCCTTCTCTGGTCAATGCAGACTTGCACCAGCAATTCAGCTGGCACAGGTTTGAGTTGACTCATAGTTGCTACTGGGGCTTACCCCGGGGCAAGGGAACAAGTGTTCCTTTTCCCCTGAGGAGACTTCCAGCAGCCAAAATCTTTCCCACAGGGTGCATTGAAAGTCACACCAGTGCTGCTCGTACATGACAATATGGAGAGTTAGATAGGTCCTAGGGCCCAATCATATTGGGGTATATGCTGTAGAAAAGAGAAAGAAATGCTTTCTGCACATGTGCAACAGCACTTTCTCCATTGAGTTGCCTTAATCAGTCTCTAAGAATAGGACCAAACTGGACGTACATCTGTTGCATGGGCAGGGCCTGAATGCTCGTTTTTTTCCCCAACAGTAAACAGCACACACGGGAGGAGGGTGACCCAGATTTGGATAGCAGCAGAGAAGAAGGAATTTGAACCTGTTGCTTTCACTGCAATCCCATTCCAGATTGGGAACCCCTCACAGTTTCTTTTTACCCCAAGAGATGTTTCTATTTCCACTTCTGGATTCTACCTTCCAGTCAAGACTCGGCTCCCACTCCTTTTGACTTTGAAAGTGAGAGCCATGTTTGCAGCCAGGACATGTTGAGCAGTCAGGATATGCTAGACCCCCCGAGAGGCTGAGAAAAGAGACTGCCTTGGTCTAATTAGTCAACCTGCTTTCTTGAGACTGGAAAAAATGAGGCCAGCGTGGCAGTTTTTAACCAAAGGTCTCTCCTTTGCTTGGACGTGGCCCTCAGCCCCCTTTGGGAGCTGCGGGGACACACAGAAAAACAAGTCTTGAACATTCAGGTGTTTCATGAATGAAGTTTGCTTATACTTCACCATCAAAGAGTCACATACCCAACCCCATACCTGTTTTCACTACAAACATTGAAAGAAAGAAAAGTTTGCTCTATGAACAGTTTGAAAAGCAACCACTGGCCAGAGGCAAATAGGTTCCTGCTCCTAAACCTGGAGGGGAATGAAGGACTAGGCCAAGCTGGAACAAATCTGAACTGCAACTGCTTGTAATTTGAATTTCCTTGCAGAGCCAAGTGACCATAGAATGGCAAGCTGAAGCAGCTGCCTCAGGCAGTGGATTCTGGGAACCCTCAAGGGTGGCAGGGGAGGGAAGAGACAGAGCTGACCCATGGGGCACAATCCAATAGGGAGTTCTCCTTCAAAAGTTCCATTGAAATGTGCAGCAAAATTTTGAAGGAGTTGGGCATGTTTCATTCGGAGACAAAATGGTTAAGACGTGACATGATTAAATATTTGAGGGGTGTCATGGGGAAATGGGAGCAGATTTGCTTTCAATTGCTCTGGAGGGTAGGATCTGGATAGAGGGATTTAAATTACAACAAGGGATACTTTGATTAACCCATTTCTGCCCAGCCCACAGGTGTACACATTTGATCCCTGTTGCGTATACGCAACATTGGGCAGAAATGGCTCAAATGTTAGGAAGAACTTCCTGATAGGAAGTCCTGTTCAGCAGTAGAACAGGCTGCCTCAGAAGGTGCTGGACACTCCATCCTTAAGCAGAGGCCGGTTAGTCATCTACCAGGGATGTTGTAATGGTGGATGGCCTGTACTTGCAGGGAGTTCTTGGACTCCATAATCTTGTAGATCCTTTCCAACTCTATGGTTCTGGAAGCTTCACCGTGCACCCAAGTAGTACACTTGCACTACTCTCATTTATTTCAGTGATGTTTGGTCAAGTAGACTCTATCTCATATTTGTAAGAAGGTGTCTTGGGTCAACCTGTGTTCTCCTAATTCACACACATGCACACATATGCCACACTCTCTTTGCAACATGCCCATTGGTGACACTGTTAAATTTAGAGATTTGAGGACAAACGGTATTAAAGGACTGAATCTGGCAAGAGAGTGATAACATTATTGCCTTCAAAAATGTATTTATGATTCAGTTGTTTTGTTCTGTTTTATAAAGATGTCCTTTAAAAACAACTTTGAAAATCAACATGTTCAAAATCTGAAATTTCAGATCCCAGATTTCAAAACTGTGCAGCATTTCATTTTGGCTCCCACAGGAATATCCTTTTATTCTTGTGGAGTAGAAAAAACAAACAGCTATAAGTTTTTTTGTTGTTGTTTTTTTTAAAGCTTGGTGCTGGGGGCCAAAAAAGTGTGGTGTTGGGTCCTCTCCACATATCTTTGTGGGCTCCAGCTTGCTCAAGCCTTGTGTGCTTCTCAGCTGAGTCCTGAGCACCAAATATCCAAAAGAGAACAGTTGCAGCAAGAGGGCTCCTTGGCATCAATGAAAGGTCTCCGAACTGGATCGGAAATGGAAGCGAGTTGATGGGCAGCCTGGTCCAGACCAAGTGGAGAAAGAGTTTCTCAAAGAGAAAGAGGTAACTGAACATGGCATGGAGGAACTGGAGTGAGAAGCAGTCATATTGGCCATCTGCCCACAGGGGCTCCCCCCTTGTCCTGTGTCCACTGGAGGTGAATCATAAGAGGGACATGCAGGACCACATGGCGTGGAAGCCCTCTGCTCCTGAGTTCCGGAATGTTCCATGCACTGGGTGGCAGAAGAAGGTGGGGAGCTGCTGAAGGCTGAAAAATCTGCACTGGAAGAGGTGGGGAGGTCCAGTGGTGGAACGGAACCTGAGGCCTGAGATGAAGCCTGGCAGGATGGTTGCCTGCTCACAGAAGGTAGGGAGGGTGAGGTCTGGGCACTGCGGTGGGGACAGGTCATGGCAGGACTGTAGGAAGTGGAGGCTTGAGGAGGGAGCTGGCTCTGAAGAAGGCTCATCAGGTGCTGAACCTCCTGGCTGAGGTGGGAGACTTCCTGGTTCAGGTTGTTGATCTGCAAAATCAGAAAATAAAGGTAGTAAGGTTTTGCATCTGTACAGGATTTTTAGCTGAATTTTCCCCTGGGGCAAAGACCTTCATTGCAAGATTGGGTAGGATCCAGATTTGGGGCCATAGAGAGTGGCAAAGGGTTTAAATCCCTTTTCCCCACTTTTGACTGCAGGGGTCACATTTTTGAATGCTTCCCCACATTAAAAAAAAACCCTCCCTGCATGGTAAGAAATAAAACAATAGTATCAGAGAGAAAGGTTCTGGTCCAGCCCACTTCCTGCTATACAGTACTTGTTTCTACTTTCAGGCTTGCAGGCGTTTCTACTTTTTTAAAATTTTGGTGAGCATTCCAAAATGTGTTTCCCCCCACCTGAAATCTCAAGTGGTACAGTCCAATCTACCTTTTTAGGACTTAACCACCACTTTCTGCTGCATGTGCAAACCAAGCTTTGTCAAAACTTTCCTCTCCCAGTCTCAGTTCTGCCCACTCCATTCTAGTCTTCTAATCAGTGACATGGAAACTGCATGGAAGCCAACCTGTCGTTAAGATCCAATTCATGCACTACCAGAGTCAGAGGCAATCACATAGTTCATCTAAACCCATGTACAGTAAAGAAGTTTTTCACAGGTGCTGTTGATCTTCCTCCTGTACCCCCCTTCCTCCTCCTGTGACCAAACTCAATGCACTGCCCTCTCCAATTCAGGCAATGCCCCTTCTTGAAAGCAAACAAATTAATATTATATATTAATAAGTGCCTCTGAGCATGTCCAAAGTGCATTTTCCTCACCACTGAGCAACTCCAGCCTGTGCTCACACACATAAAATTAAGGAGTAAGGCTTTCTTTGAAGGCAATTAGCAAGGCTTTCTATATTAACCTGAATTCTGTGGCACTTCTTTTTCCAAACATTAAGCTCTGTCCTTACCTCACTATACTTAATAGCACTGTATTTGGAAAACACAGCCTCCATCTTTTTTTTTGGGGGGGGGGGGATTTAAAGCTGATAGCTCATGATGATGTAAATTCATAGGCCAGTACTCTGCACTGGACCAAACCACAACTGGGAGACAGATGAGGAATCCAGGTTAGGATCATGGTTTGGGGAGAGGAAAACTTTTACCTTTTGCCCCAATCACAGTTCTAATCCAGATTGCCCTTGCCAGTTGGTTTCAACTATAGAAAAATCAGGTGTGTCATTCTCAGTGAGATGTTCAATGTAACATGTGGTTTCCATCATCAGCACAGGTGGAATATTTGATTCTTCTGCCTCATGCATTGTCCCTGTTTCCCCAACAGTGGTGTTCCCCTGTGGTCCCCTTTCTTCTGTTGATGTCAAAACACTGATGACCCTGGCTGTTAAGGTCTGACAAGATCATTGGCAGACTATCAGTCACACTTAAAGGTCTGGTGGTGAAGGCATTCTGGGCATGGACCTTTATTTCTGCTGTGCCCCATTTTAACATCTTGAAGGCAGGCAAGCAGCAGGTGAAATAAAGGGAGGAGCCACAGGAACTAGGCGGGGAAGTATAAGTGTCTCTATGTGGGGGGGAAGCTCTGCTTAAGCTGGGCTCCTACAAAGAATTAGAGAGAAGAACACAGAGGTGGCTGGGGGGGGGGGGAGGAGGAGAGAAGGCTGGCTTTGTTGCTATGAAATTGTCACCAACTCCATGCTAATTTTAAACCATGACACCCTGAGTCAGAAACGCCAACTCCAGGGATGCACTTAAAAATCAGCTGCCTTGTCCCTGCTTTCCTTCCCTGAGGGGCAGGAATGAATGCAACCAGATCCAAAAACAAAACCAGTCAGCCATTTGCAGCCAATGGGGTGGCATTTGGGGCCAATCATCTTCTATATCACTTTGGGGATGGGAGGAACTGCGGGGAGAAGATTTCAAATAGACGAAAGTTGAGTCAAAATACACATAGCCCCACCAGTGCTTAGTTTCCAGAGAAAAAAATGTCAAGGAGGCTCAACCCTGGCTGGAAATACCACTTTCTGATCTGGAAACCTTTTTTCCAAATCCCTGGTGAGAGTTTGTGGTAGTTACTCAATGGTAAGAGCACTTTGCACCTGGTTGGTTGGCAACCTACAGTCTCGAAAGACTATGGTATAAGCCTACAGCACCCAGTATTCCCAGGCGGTCTCCCAACCAAGTACTAACCAGGGCTGAGCCTGCTTAGCTTCCGAGATCAGATCAAGCATGTGCAGGGTAACAGTTGCTACCACTTTGCACCTGCTCAGCAGCATTTTTTGCTGATTCTTATGTCATGTTTCCCAGGGCTGAAACCTGGCATCAAAACAGATACCAGGGCTGAGCCTCACCGCAAATTAAGCCCAGGTTCCCACCTCTTGATTGAGCCTCCTGATGTTCTGCTTGATCTCATCAGTGTCTGTGGCTAACACAGGGTTGGTTTGTTCTGTCCCTGAAAGAAAATCCAAGAGCAGGGGGAAATTAAAGGATGAGGAACATAAGAACATAAGAACAGCCCCACTGGATCAGGCCATAGGCCCATCTAGTCCAGCTTCCTGTATCTCACAGCGGCCCACCAAATGCCCCAGGGAGCACACCAGATAACAAGAGACCTCATCCTGGTGCCCTCTCTTGCATCCGGCATTCTGACATAACCCATTTCTACATACTCTAAGCCTTCCAACTTAGTTCTTCTCAAACTTTTTAGCACAGGACCCACTTTTTAGAATTACAATATGTCTGGACCCACCAGAAGTGATGTCATTAGCCTGAATGTGATGTCATGGCCAGAAGTGACACAATCAATTCAGGCTTCAACTCTAAGCCTCAGTCAGTCAAAGGGCCCATTAAACAGCATGCTTGTGCTAATATGTTGCATAGCTCAAAATTCAAACATTCCAGCTTGGAAGTCAAAGCGGAACACAGACTTGGATCTTTCTCCAACCACGCAGCCCCCCCCTTTTCCGGTGTCCCATTTTCCCACCTATTCAGGGCAAAGCACATGTCTCTCTCCAACTGGGAGGCTGTCCTGCTCAGCAGCTCTGTACCTTGTAATTTCAGTTCTATATTTTCAGTGGCGGCTGAGCTAAGTGCTGCATGACCCACCTGAAATTGGTCACCGAGTGGGTCCTGACCCACAGTTTGAAAAACACTGTTCTAACTGATTCCCAGTGCCAGATCCTTATTTCATTTATTACATTGATATTTCACTTTTCTTCGATTCTGGAATTCAAGGGGGTGGGCATGGAATTCCCAGAGAGTCACAGATCCAGGCACAGACTGGAATTAGGCTTGTTTAGCTTCAGCAAGGTGGCTACATCATGTGCCCCCAGACTATGCACAGGGACTTATGAGCAAGGGCCTTTCCCAATGGAGAGGTACTCTCAAATCTGAATTGTGTATATACTCTGTGCTAAAGAAATAATCTTCAACAGATCAAAATGCTGCACCAAGGAACACAAAGGCCCCCTTCTCACTGAGGGGGCAAACCTGTGTGCTGCACCACTTTATTCCATGGGGGGGTGCTCACATATTGAAACACACTCCCTCCTTTAAAAATTCCTCTAATTTTAAACATTTTTTGTGTAAAAAAAATGCAAACAAACTAGAATTTAGGAACCAGGGTTCTATCCTTTTTCTCTGACATGCCAACTTTACATTTGCAAGGAATTTTTTGGTATGGTGAAGCATTCAGGGATGTGAGATCTATAAAAAATTTTTTTTTAAAATCAGGTGAGGCCTCACCTGTCACTGAAAGTTTTACAGCCAGACCCACATTTATCCCCACAGTGAGAATTAGGCCAATTCTGCAATTCCGATACAGTTTGCAAACCAGGCGGATTTGCATGTGCTTGCTTATTAATTATGATTCACTCTTCTTTTGCCAGTCATAGGGAAGGGTTAAGAGCAATTTGCACTGAACTGCAACCCCACTCACAACTGCTTAGTTCATAGTGGTGATGATGTGTTCCTATTGTTTTGCACCCTCCATTTCTCCCTGGTATGATAGGGCATTTCAGGGGCAGCTTTTTACTGAGTCAGTTCCCTTGTGTGGAGACTTAAGGCATTTTTGTGGTGCCTGTTTATTCAGAGAGAAGAGGGAACGGCAAGCACCCAAACAAATTTACAGCCCAATCCGATTCAATTTTCCAGTGCTGGTGCTGCTGTGCCTATGGGGTATGCACTGCTTCCTGTGTTGAGGATGCAGTCACAGAGGTCCCCTTAAGGTATGGGAACATTTGTTCCCTTACCCCGGGCTGTATTGTGGTTGCACTGGCGCTGGAAAGTTGGATAGGATTGGGCTGATAGTCTGCAAAGCAGCATCAGCCCCCTCCCCACAAAAAAACACAAGCTACACAACCTTGCCCATCCCAGTAGAAGCACTTTCTTGCCAGCCAGCTGAAAAACAACAAACTGCAATGTCCTCTACTGCTTATATTCAACTGCCAAACTCTTTCTCTCCAGCCCTCCACTGAGCATACAAGATGGGTCCTAGCTTGTAGCTAGCGGCCATCACTGCTCAATAAACTCATCTAGGTGAGTTTAACTAACTTGCTCATTAACTAGGTGTCAAAAGCCATTGGCCAAGCATCTTCAGCTTCAATCAGCTGGCCATGAGCAAATTATATGGAAGAGGAATATACCTTGACGCTACACAACTGCATGTTTTGTCCCGTCGCCATTATTTCATTATACCTTGCTGTCTCACCAAGATACAAGGATAAAGGCATGAGGATTTGTGCAACAAGCCGCTGAATCCAACAGAATACACTGTCTGGAATGTGCCATCTGCCGGTCCCACTGTTATGCCTCCTGGTTGGCCATTTGACATAGGATCACTCTGAGGCTTGGCGTAGCTCATCTGGATTGCGAGTGTCACATACAGTGAATTAGAGAGGCTGGCCCATAAGAAAATCCTTCTCCAAGTAAAGATCCAGTCTGTTACCTTCTGAGCTTGTGTCCCCCAAATTCTTCAGCTGAATTGTCATTGTTCTCTTTTAAGAAAGCCTCATACAGAGATATAAGGAGAAATGTGCCGGTAGTTCAATTTTAGTAAATTGCCTACCTTTCCAGTTATGTGGCCAACAGTACAAAGGCTTGGCCTATATTTTGTTTAATATTGTTAAAATGGTTTAATGGATTTAAGGTTGACGTTAGATTGCCTTTATTTAGGATGTTGCTGTGCTGTGCTCTGCTGACTTGTGGTGTTCTTTCTTATGAGGAACCCTTGCCTTTATTCTCCCCCCCCCCCCCAAAAAAAAAATGCCTGGGTACAGACCTGGTTAACCCCAACAATATGGGATTTTGCCTTCATGTGCCGACTGTCTATACCCGGTAGTAGCATCTAGAATAGCTTACCATAGGATCCTCCCAACTGCATGCCATGTTTTTGTGACCGATATGTTCAAGACCTGCTCAACTTCAGCAATGCGACAACATCTAAACTTCCCAGACCATTCTCTGTGCCCTTGGAAGGAAATGATTATTATACTCTGATGCTCACTCAACTCCTATTTTAGGGTTAGCTGAGGATGCTTGCTCAATAGATTGATGTCTAGTGTTGATGTTTCTTTAATGAGCCTAGCCAGTTAATGGCTAAGGGCCAAATTCTATCCAATTTCCCAACAATAGTGCAGCCATGTCAACAAGGCATGCGCTGCATCCTGCATTAGGGAGCAGTCCTGGATGCCTCCTCCAGGTAAGAGAATGTTTGTTCTCTTTCCTTGGGGCTGCATTGTGGCTCTACTGGCACAGAAAAGTTGGATTGGATTGGGCCCTACGAGGCTTCTAACCCCTAAGACAGGTGAAGGACTCCCCAGTTGCCATGGTTACCTGACATTGGAGCCTCTTGCACCGAGCTCTGCGGGAGCTGATCCACATTGAAACTAAAGGTTTGTGTTTCCGATGATCCGCCATCATCTTCAATTCCATCAACGACTCTAAGGAGGTGGAAGCCAGGTTAGTTTAAGCAAGGGGTTAAAAAGCAGGAGGACAGATCAAGCTTTTTATTGTTGTTATTCAAGAATAGAACCTCCACATTCAGAGGCAGTCTAACTGGGCTTAGACACAATGTCGGGGACAGACAAGAAAAGGTGGCACTCCCCACCATGTCTGGTCTGGAAGTTTCCCCAGAGAAACTGACTAGCTACTCTTACAGACACAGACAAGTATTAGAATATGGAATGTTGACTTTCTCCAATAAGATAATTCTTGCATGTATTACTAAAAAAATGCATCTGAGCATGTGCAAAATGTGTACATCTCACAAGCAATAAGAATCACCCATTCATCTCAAGTTATGAGAGCAGAGCCCTCGGGTCAGAGGGTATGACCATTCTGCAGGCATGCCCCAGCACCTCTCCTTATAGATCCCTGTACATTGTTCTGTCCCATGTAATGTTCATTTTAAAACATGAACCAGCTGCATATTCATGCAGCTTTGTATTTATTTCAACACCACAGAAATATCACTTGACTATGATAAAGAGCATGTGCATTTTTAAAATAGTTCACAAATAAAAAGACATTTTAAAAAATTTCAGTTGGCCATTAGAACTCATTCCAGTGTGGATATATCAAAGAACCAAAGTTTGGTTCATGAGGTAGAAGACCCAAATAGTACCCCCCTCTCTCCCACCAGTTGTAAGTAGAGATGGGTGATAATGAAATAACACATAACTCTGCTTTCTGCACTTCTCATTTTTGTAACAAAAATAAAATAAAAATAAAATTGAAATCTGCAAAAATATTAAACCATTTTACAGTATTTAAGAACATAAGAACATAAGAACAGCCCCACTGGATCAGGCCATAGGCCCATCTAGTCCAGCTTCCTGTATCTCACAGCGGCCCACCAAATGCCCCAGGGAGCACACCAGATAACAAGAGACCTCATCCTGGTGCTCTCCCTTGCATCTGGCATTCTGACATAGCCCATTTCTAAAATCAGGAGGTTGCGCATACACATCATGGCTTGTGTTGTTTTTAAATTAATTAATAAGGATGCATGGGTAACGACTGTGACTGCCTCTGCTGAGACTATACCACCTATATCACCTACCTAGTCCACTTTTAAAGTGATTCTAATTTATTAATGTAATAATGAAAATTTTGAATAAAAACACACAACTCCACTTTCTGCACTTCTAACTTTGGAATACACTAAAACTGTGGGGAAAAAATAAATTGGTTTTCACCCACCTCTAGTTATGGGGCACAATCCACCAAGACGTTCTTTTGCATGAGCCTCAATAAAATGAAATGAACAGCAGTGCACAAGCAGTACTTTTATTTGAATGGGGCTTGTGCAAGAGAACTTGCCAACTGAACAAGTCAATTCAATGCCCATCCAGGAGCACAATGAGGACCACCTTTACCTGGGGCTGAGATCTGGAGGTCCATAGTTCATGAGGGAGGGAATGAGAAGTCTGCCAGGTTTCTGGCTACGGCTGCCCTCACTGTCGGAGAGCCGTTCCTCCCGGCGGCACCGTGGAGAGGGGCTACTGCCTCGGCTACAGCGAGCCGGAGACCGACAGGTCCGCCGCAGGGCTGAGAATTGGAGCAGGTCATCCCCAAGTAGGCTGCTGAGGGAGCCACGCCTCATAGGGCTGTTGAGGTGAGGCAACAGGAGTTTGCGGCGGGTGATGGTGGCAGGTGAGGGCTGGAAGAAGTCCTCTGGGTCCTCATCGTACTCCTGAATGGAGGGCAGGGGCTTCTCGGGGGCAACACCACTTTCAGGATGAGGCTGGACAAGAAGGAAAGAAGGAAGAAAAGGGTGGTCTGGAGAAAGAAGAGCTTTTTCGTAGCTGAAGCTTTAGTGACCTTTAAGCCCCTTTCATGCTATTCATGTGACATGGCTCTCCTGCAACCACTGCTAATGCAGAGGACAAGCATCAGAGACCAGTTTAAACCTGATATGGGAGGCCCATTCTTAGCCCTTGTGTCCCATTTGTCATCATTATCATCCATCCATTCAGCATTTTTTTTTAATGTATGCGTTCGTGTATCAAGGTTTGTTTGCGAGAACAGCCGTTATGACCCTTCTCATTTTACAGAACGGGAAAACTAAAACTGTACTGAGAAATGAGAGCGCTGCGGTTTGGCAATTCAGAGATCACCACACTGCAAAACAAAGCAGCCACGGATCCAGGCACAAGCCAAAACTCCACATCAAGTCAACGTTTGGCAAAATGTCAGTTTTCAATTTCAGACATTAATAAACTATGATGTTCAAAATTTGAATTTGGGTGGATTGTGCCCTGAATTTTCCAAAGTGTCCCTTGTAGTTTTGCACTTATAAGTCTCATGAATATACATGGATAGTTACACCCACACTTAATTCTCTCCTATTGAAACCAATGGAACCGTAACAGCCCAGCCCTATCCTTTTCTCCACTATAGCATCCAGCTGCACCAAAACAGTCTACACTACATGTTACTATGGTGTGTTTGGGGGGACGACGACGACATCAGGAAGCTTGGGAGGGGAAAGAGAAAATATTTGATCACCAATGGGTCTCCTCGGACCTGTACCAATGGGACGACTGCCAGTGGGTCTCCTTGAACCTGCACCAGCTCTTTAACTGGTGCAGGACTGAGGAGAAAAAGGGGGTGTGTGTCGGCTGGCTCTGGAGGGGTTAGCATTCAGCGCAAGTCTCTCGCACTGGGTGCCGCCCTCTCCCACCAGCACACCCCTGGCCCTCTTCAAGCCACTTGATCCTCCCACCCTTGCCCCATTCCGCCCACCCCGCCAACTCACCAGCATTGGTGGGTCTCCTCTTTGCTGCCCTGCACACGGGGCCCTCCCCACCATCTCCAGCAATGGCCCAGAAGCTCATAGTTCTGCACATTTCTGGATTAGCGTTTGTGATGCTGTAAAGCGCATGCCACCACCAGAATGCTAGTTCCAGTTGCAGTAGCGCCCAATAGGATTGGGTCATAAATGTTTCTGTTTGTGGCTTAATCGTGCCCTTAACCATTCAATCTTAAGTGTTACCTTAAAACATAAGTCTGATTTATGTTTGAAGGCAAGAACATTAAGCGTCAACTTGCCAGAGTCCATAATTTTAACACCTTCATTGTTCCCCTTAGATTCCAATCCAATGCTGTGGAGCTCAAGTAAGGAACTCCAGAGATCAGGCACTAGTTCCCACCATGCTTTCTGAATCACTGGGGCTGCCAGTCAGAAGAGGAAAGTGCAGGCAGTTCAAAATTAGGACAACAGAATCTTTTTGGCCCATGGAATTGGGTGACACCAGAGGGCCAATCCCAGCCACTGCCTGATTTTTAAAAAACCAAATCTGCTGCAGCCTCTCAGTCTGGACAACTTATTGCTGCAGGGAGGTTCATCTGTTATCTGTCTATGACACTGGACTACTGTCTTTTCAATCCATTCATCCATCAAACATACTTGCCTACCCTTCATCATCAGTGTAACTGAGAACGTGGGGTGCAAACAATTCAGAAGAATATAAACTGACACCTTTGCAAGTGTCAGCAAAACCTTATTGGGGAATTTTGCCAGAGGTGTTTTTCCCATTCATTTTTTAGTGTCACAGACTGCTCCTACCACCACCAAACTGCTCCCCCAGCACAAAATCCAAGCTACCTGGGATAAACGTGGGGACCTGGAGAATCGGAGAAGGCCCTGGAGAGAGAGAAGGAGAGAGAGAAAGAACCCACAGTCAAACAAGAAAGATGGGTTAACCCTGCCGGTTTCCATCTGGGCTATCACTCCGAAGCTGACCACCTTTAGCTCTAGGACTGACCACCCCCTGAAAGTGGAAAAGATACCTCACCTATGCAGTTTGCAGTGATTCTTTCTAACACCTTTTCTACTCAGCTAGAAAGTGACAGGTGATATCAGCATTCAATGGCTGCCATCTTGGCATGAACTGGCAACTGTCAGCATTTTGCCAAATGAAGCTAGACCAGTTGTCACTCCCTGGTGGCCACCGTAAGGCAAGAGAGGGCTTGAACAGGAGCTATAGCAGTTGCACAAAAAGACTTGCTTACCACACAACCTTGGTAGCTTGCTCCTTTCATGGTCCCCCACACTTGTTGCGTTATTGCATCACAACTGCAGATGGCCACGATGTGGTATTATAGCCACTAGTTCAGCAAGGGACAGGTGACATAAGGGGCCGATTGGGTTTCAGGTAGTCTTCTATGGTTGTTGCCTATAGCTTAACTCCTCACTCCTTCAGCTACTGTAAGAACATAAGAAAATATCTGCTGGATCAGGCCAAAGGCCCATCTAATCCAATTTCCTGTATCTCACAGTGGCCCACCACAGTGGCCCACCAGATGTCTCAGGGAGCACACAAGACAAAATTTTATTGCACACAAGACAAAATCCTGTATCTTGTTGCCACTCCCTTGCATATGGCATTCAGAGATAGCCTACTTCTAAAACCAGTGGGTTGTGTATATTCATCATGGCATGTAACCTGTGATGGACTTTTCCTCCATAAGTCTGCTGAAACTCCTTTAAAAGGCATCTAGGCCAGGTGCCATCGCCACATCCTGTGGCAAGGAGTTCCACATTCTGTGGCAAGGATGCTCTGGGACTATCCATCCCTGCTCGCCTATTTGATCACCTCTTCCAGACCATCAGCCTAACAAAGAGTGAATTCAATTTTGTCTCTGGATTCCTGCTGCTTGGTCCATCAACTAATGCTACCCACTTGCCTGACGACCTACCATATTTCTTGTTCCTCTTCCATTCTACTTGCCTTTCAAAAGGAATTTTAGTTTGGTAAGGTGCTGAGAATCACTGATTAGAATGACATCCTAGCCCCATCCCTTGTGGAATAAAGCTTCTCAGGGTTCTTTGGGAAGAGGGAATGACAGACCAGTTTAAGCCATTATTGTAAATGTGACTTTAATCTCTGCAAAGAAATGGATTCTGTCCATATTCTGAGGGTCTCGTTCTTTTTATCAGCACAGTCCTATGCATGTTTTCTTGGAAGAAATTTCCATTATATTCAATGTGACTTACTCCCAGGGAAGTACAAATAAGATTGCAACCCAAGTGCCTTTTCTGAACACAGAACTCTCTTCCTATCTGTTTGCACTTGGGGATTCAAAAGTGCAGCCCACACACATTACACAAACTCAGGACAGACACATTTCCATGAGCTACACCAAAGTGTCAGGAGAAGTGATGGGGATAAGGGGAAAAATTTCAGGGGCACTCTTGACATCAATAGGTCATTTCAATGCCAAGCAGAAGCAGGAAGTTGTGTGAAGGTGGGGGGAGAAGGAGGGCAGGAGTGAGATGGGACACACGACCTTTCACCTCTAGGTCACTGGTTCGAATGTAGCCCAGGCCGGTAGCGCCCAAAGCATGTGACCATCCGACGACTGTTGGAGAGCCTACGGGCGATTACTGGCTGGTCACGGTCTTGGTCCTAGTGGACAAAAACCACCATCACAATCAACAGGGGCCTGGGCAAGTTTTAGCAAGGGGGATCTGAAGACAAAGGAAGACATATAGAGAAAGAGAAATGGGATGGGGAGTGGCCTGGAATGTCCTGGATCCCTCATACGTAGGTTGGGTACACTTAGTGGAGGCTCCATTTTTCTGGCACTTTGGATTCCTGCAAATGTCAAGAAACTTTTCCCTCTTCAAACAGTGGGACTTCCATGATTGGGTTCTTGGTTTCAAAATCAGAAGCATGATTTTCTCTGAAATCTCCCTCATCCTTGCCCTAAGTAGGTTTTGAGAGCTGAAAACTTAGGGCCAAGTGGCCCTTTTGCAAACTTTGTTGAGCCACACTGAGCTCAACCTTGTTGAGCAAACCAGATGTGACATGCAGCTCCATGTTCAGATCTCCCAGGGTCTTTTTCTTTGCCCAAAACTTGCCATGGATCAGGACTGGGGTGCTGGGGGAACGGCTATTATCTACAGAAGAGATAAAAGACTAGTAAAACTCAGGTGCCTGTTTTTCTTCTTCTCTATAACTGGTAGCTCCTCCATTACTAGTCGCTTCAGGATAGGGGACAATTCAGGCAAATTTGTGGGAGGAGGACACAACTCCACCCCTCAATGCCAATTCCTCCCTTAATGGTTTGTTTCAGGCAGTGAAAAAGACAGTGGGAGATGCCATCATGGATTTTACGGGTCTAGTTTGGCACTCGCACACACAAAAATATAGAAAAATATGAGGCTTGTAGCCAGGGGGAAGATGGGAACTTCAGTCATGCCCAGCTTGATCTGCTGGGTATGAGAGAGTGGGGATGGGCTTCCAATGAACTGCCAATAGCTGGGGGCACCAGACTCCAAAGGTCTCACTCTCAGCTCCAAGACACCTTTGTCTGATATCTGGACTCTCCAGCTTTGAGAGAAACTTTTCTATTTTAGAAACCAAAACTGTGTTTGTGTAGGCTGTACCAGGAGCTTAATTTGGGGCTTGGTGCACAACAAGGGCTTGCTATCACTCAGCCTGGGAACCTATGTTCGGTGCGAGGGTTCAAGCATCAGCAGGAGTCTAGTGGAGGTCTGCAGTCTGTCTTGCTGTAGTCTCTCCAGGGATTCCTGCAAGATACTCAACCTCCCACCACCCACCTATCTTGGGGCCCAAACAGAAAAGACGCAGCAGGTCTGTGTTTGGATCTCTCAACATTTATTTTTAGTTAAAAGCAGCAGCAGAGTGCTCTGATTTTGACTGGAGCAGTGGAGCTCGGGAAGGAGGGTTAACTGTTTCTCCTGCATTATTTCCCCAGTCTAAATCTTCTCCACTTAAGCTACTATTTGCCTTGCTGAAGCTTGAGAAAAGCCTAATTAGATCAGAGAAACCATATGGAGGAAAGGGTTAAAGTGTTTCACTCCCTCTGCCCTCCAGCAACTTTTAACTAAAAACAGAAGCTTAGGGGAGGTCTGATCAAGGACTTTCTGTGTCTCATCTGCTTTGGTTGGTTGGCAACCTTCAGTCCTGAAAGACTATGGTATAAGCCCTACAACACCAGGTATTCCCAGGCAGTCTCCCATCCAAGTACTAACCAGGCCTGACCCTGCTTAGCTTCTGAGATCATACAAGATCGGGCACGTGCAGGGTAACATCTGCTTTGACCCCTTATGAAAGGGCCATTTTGCTCATAATCATGATGAAGAGTGTATCTGAGCAGAAGAGTGCTTTTCTCTTGTCAGCCCCTGTCCATCTGGACTTCCAGAGCAGGGGGCATGAACGTCAATCATCTCTTGTTTCAGAAACTGAACACCGTAGAGCACTGGAGTACTGTAGTTCAATGTTTCTCAACCTGTGGGTTGAGACCCACTAGGTGGGTCGCGAGCCAATTTCAGATTCATTTCAATGTGTACTTTATTTTTAATATATCTGACTTGATGCTACCATGATATGTGATTGCATTTGGGGAAATGTTATAGATATGTACCTTTAACAACGTATATGCTGTTAACAATGATAGTCAATGGGGCTTACTCCTGGGTCAGTGTGGATAAGATTACAGCCTTTGGGATGTTTGGGGAATTTTTTAAAAACAGATCAGCAACTGCTTGGGAAGGTTACGAGGGTTCTTTATTTTAAATAAATTTTTAAGCTTATACTTATTGTAAATTTTTAATTGACTTGATTGATTTGATTTTGTATGGGAGTATTAAAAATGGTCATCCTTGATGATGTCACTTCTGGCCATGACATCACTTCCAGGTGAATGACATTCCTTCTGGTGGGTCCCAACAGACTATCATTCTAAAAAGTGGGTCCCGGTGCTAAAAAGTTTGAGAACCACTACGTGTAGTTCCTTCTCATTTAAACAACCGAATTAAAGCAATCTGTTGACCTAAACAAACATCAAAATACAGAGGGTGTGGAAGGCAGAGTTCTCAATTAACTATATAAAATAAAACCAGAAACTGAGAAAGTGAGATTGTTATCTGTATCCAAGCTTGTTATAGTTTTGGGGGGGGGGGGGAATCAGTGGGGGAATCTGCACATTATCTCAGTGGGGAGAAAGCCGGAGAAAATAACTATTTGAATGAGCAACCTGCTGCTATTTGCTGAAGACCTGATAATAAGGAGTCAGTGGAGACAGCAATTCAACTTGCTGCTCCTCCCCACATGTAGGAGAGGCAAAAACTGACACACTGCCACTTTAGTACAGAGGAAGCTGCTTTAAATGAGTCAGAGCCCTGGTCCACTTTGTTCAATATTGAGCTCAATTTTTGGTACACTGACTGGCAGCAGCTTCCCAGGGTTTCTGATGTGAGTGTTTTCCAGCCCTCCCTAAAGATGGTTGGGGCTGAGTCCAGTGAATTCTGCAGACAGAGCATCAGTTGCTGCTGAGTTACATCCCCTGCCCTATGGCTACTTCTTTCTTCTCCATCTTTGCCCTCAAACTGGAATTTTGATCTCTTGAAAGGCTAACATGGTCAATTCCCTGGGACTCTGGGTCTGGTTTTTTTAGATTACAGCCACCTGCAGTTGTGGTTTTAAGGGCTGCTACTTTATACAAACAACTGAACAAAAGGTTTTCTGGGATGGGCAGCTTCAAACTGCTGTGTGTGTGTGTGTGTGTGTGTGTGTGTGTGTGTGTTTGAATGCTCCTCCATGAACAAAGGCCCTGTATGTTTTTGTTTTTTTTTTAAAAACTAGGGCTGCAATCTTATACACACTTTCTTGGGAGTAAGCCCCAATGAACAAAATGGGATTTACTTCTGAGTAGACATGCATAGGATTGTGCTCTAGGGGCTATCAGACAAAAAGGAGTAATATATCCTTTGGCCCGGACAAATTCTGAGTCATACATAAGAAGAGCCCTGCTGGATCAGGCCAAAGGGCCATCTAGTCCAGCTTCCTGTATCTCATAGTGGCCCACCAGATGCCTCCAGGGAGGCAGGGAGGAGGCATTCTGGGATGGGTTGGAGGGAGTTGGAGGGAGGGTGGGGAGAAGGCAGGAAGGAGGTGTGCCAGGGGGAGGGAGCAGGTCAGGAGGGAGGCAGGACTGGTGGAGCTTTGTTGAGCCTCCATTTTGGGCTGCTGGTCCGACAAGGAGGCTCAGAATTTCAAGGGTCAGCGTGGAATTGAGTAGCCCCATTGCGAGGCCTCTCAGCTTACCCGGAGGAAGGGGACAAAAATTGCCTTCTCCGGAGGAGCCACCGGGGGTGACTGCAAAGCATGTAGAATGCAGTGGCAGCCGTTTTCAGCACTGCTGCAGCCCCACACGCCGGGCAGCTCAGGATTGGGCTGACAGTACTGCATCAGTGGGCAGTCTGGGTATTCAATGTGATACCCTTGGGGGGGGGGGTGGGAAATGATTGAAATGTACACAATTATGCATGGGTGAAGAGAGTGGATAAAAGGGATGTTCTTTTCCCTCTCAACACAACACCAGAACCAAGGAACATCCTCTAAAACTGAATGTCGGGAGAGTTAGAACAGACAAAAGCAATTTTTTAACCTAGTGCGTAAATTAACCTGTGGATTAAATTAATCTGTAAATTAATCTGTGAAACTGCTTGCCACAGGATGTGGTAGTAGCACCTGACCTAGATGCCTCTAAAAGGAGATTGGACAGACTTATGGAGTAAAAGTCCATCATAGGTTACAAGCCATGCTGAGTAAATGCAACTTCCTAGTTTTAGATGTAGGCATTTATCTGAATGCCTGATGCAAGGCAGTGGCAAAAAGATACAGGTATCTTGTTGTCTTGTGGGCCACTGTGGGCCACATCTGGTGGGCCACTGTGAGATGCAGGAAGTTGCACTAGATGGGCCTTTCGCCTGATCTAGCAGGGCTCTTCTTGTGCATTGAAGGAGTTACAAAAGGGATGAATGGGAGTTTTGAAAAGGATCCCCACTCATACCCATTCCTAGCTCCTTCAGAAGTATTTGCTTAATGACAAAGAAAAGACAAACCTAACAGGAACTGTTCTGTTCATGTTCACATTCACTACGGAACAGACTCCCCAACTAGCTGGGTATGAAGGCCCACCAGGAACTCTGGTAGCTTCCTGTCATTTATATCTGACTGGGCTTGAAATATCAGGGGGTATGTCAAGAATCTGGAAGCCACAGTTGTGAGTGGCTGGTAGGCTTGTGAGGTATGGAGAGTCACCAATTGTGTACTGATTCCCTGTGATGAAGGCCTGCATCATCCATCAAGCCTGATGCTTTGGCATGAAATGGGTGCCATTTTCCCTGGTTTTGGTAGCCTCATTGACCAGAGGTGACAAGAGGGGCAAAAGGAATGAACATCTTTGCATAGGGAAGCAATGTCACAGTTATACTTCCTAAGGAGCTATCATCTGTCTCCAACTGAAGGCTGCCTTCAGCCTCACGCCAATTGGGTAACACACAGGCAGAGGGGCAAAGTGACCTCTCTTTCCCTGCCCGGACAAAGGCATGAGAAGCAGCGGTGAGGTGGTGCTGATGCAGTTACAGGGCTGGGAGCATGAATTCTGATGGCTTTGGAGCAGTGATGGTGAGTTTAGAAGAGGACGTGAAAGATTTCCTGGGTAAGCCTGAGGGAACTGCCTTTGGGGCTGGTCCTGGGTGGACTGGACAAACCACTAGAAGGGCAGGAAAAAGGGAAAGGGGGCTATGGGCATGAGGACTGCTTGTGGCACATGCACCCCTTACCTCAATCTCACTGCCCTCACGTAAGTTGAAGGTGAGGTCCTGATGGATATCTGCCATGAACTTGGAGGAATATTCAGGGTACAGCTCCAGCACCTCAAAGAGCCCACGAAGGCTGATGTACTGGAGGTCACAGTAGGTCAGCGCCTTGACATCTGCATTGGTCTTGATGACTTGGTCTTTGCCAGGCAAGTCGGCACCAATGAGATCTCCTTTACCTACGAAGAGTCAGAATTTGGGGTGTCAGTGAATGGGATGGGAGGTGGGGAAGCCGCCGTTGCCCTCTGCCCTCCCACAGTCAAAGGTTTTAGAGTGACAGAAAGTCTGGAACTCATGAACTTGAACCAGGAGCCTCATGGCCTGAGTGTGGGGCCCAGGGCCTCTGAGAGGAATTTTAGCAGGGGATACAAAGTTTCTTTTGAGTCCCTTCCCTTCTCCATTGGATTATAATTTCATACGATAGTTGGATCATAATTACTACGAATTATAATATATAAAACTATGTACTGTAGGCTTACACCAGGGGTACTTGTCATCTGTGGGATGACAAGTTGCACCTGCTGAAATTCTCTCTTCTATACACTTGTTAAAGGTCCAGCATCCCTAAAGTTGAAAGTTTGAGCACCCCTGGCTTACACAAAATGTGAATGTCAGTCTTCACACAATATAAACAAACATTTTTTGAGATCCCAGGAAATTTCTGGCTCCCCTCCTTTGGCTCCCAGGCCCCCTTTTTGACTCTGGGTCCAGGTACAATGTACCCCCTGCGTGCTGCCTTTCAGGGGCCCTGGGAAGATAAGATCCCAGGAAATTTTCAGGCTTCCTCCTTTAGCTCCTTTAGTTCCCCTTTTTGACCCTGGGCCAGGGTACAATTTACCCCCTGAACCCCCATCTCTTGGGTTCTCATGGGTCAAGCTTAGTGGGCTCCCTAGGTCTTTGTGCATTCAGCCCTCCAAACTTTTCAATTGCAAAAGGGAGCAGAATTGTGACATATCAGTCCCTATGATTAGCAGGTGACATAAAGGCTCCGGATTGGTCAAGATGAGTATAAAATAGCAAGAGCCCGGCTTTCCAATTTGCCTGTGTTCAGGTTACCATAGACGTAACGCCTCATGGATATAGTTGCAGGATTCATATATGGGCCCCATCTTGACCCTAAGACACAGAACAGACCTCCTCTGCCCCCAAAACTGAAGTAATAGCTCTCTGGCTCTCGGGCTCTCTTACCTAAAATGGCCAGCACTATGTTGTCCTTGAGGACTTCAAGGGAGCCTGAGCAGACAAAGTAATTTGCTTGCAGGGCGTCACCCTGGCGGAGGAGATACTCGCCAGGAGCACAGAAGGAAGTTTTAATGTGTAAGGAAAGGGCACGAAGGCAGCCACGGCTGGCGCTCTCGAAAAGCGGTAGCTGCAAGATGTCCTTGTTCAGGTGCATGGCGATGTCAGCTCGGAGCTCATCTGGGAAGTCACGCAGGAGCTAGAGGGGAAGGAGGGGAGAGAGAATATTGCAGAGGGATTGCTGCAGTGCAAGTCAATACCCCACAGCCTCCAATTGTGGCACTCCATCACCACGGAGTCATATCCATCTCCTCTCTTCTTCTTCTCATGTATTTTACTTGTTGCATGACCCAATCCTAACCAACTCTCGATGATGCAGCGGCACTGGGGTGATTTCCACTGCATCCCCCAGGGGAGTTTTGGCTGCTGGAGGTCTCCTTGGAGTAAGGGGACATTTGTCCCCTTTCCCGAGATAAGTCCCAGCAGCCCCTATGGGGTGACTTGGACCCGCACCAGCTCAATTGCTGGCACATGTCCATGTTGCCCCAGGAAGACAGATCAGGACTGTGCCAGCACTGATCCCATCTCTCTCCTGGGCCTGATCTGCCTTCCTCCCTACCCCCGTCACTGCCCTGTCCTCCTCATCTCTCTCCCACAGAGACCCACAGAATGATCAGCCTCTACCTCATTAGCATCAATGCCATTGTTGACAGACCACGTGGTCTGGAAGTACTCGAGCATCCGCTGCTTGAGCTGCTGGGGTAGGCGGTGGACACGGATGAAGTCCTTGAGGTCCTTCATGCGGGTGTGGTAGAGGGACCGCCGGGAATACATGCGCTGGATAATGGCTGTCACATTGCCAAAGACCACAGCATGCATCAGAGCTGGGGTGGGAGGAGAAGAAAAGGACGTAAGAAGAGACCTGCTGGAACAGACCATGCATCCATCTAAGTAAAATAAAATAAGTGTGCACTATTTTTGCTGTATCACCTTGTGCATCCTCTCAAGCTTGCTGGGAGACTGCAGCATTTTATCGTTTCTATAGGCAGGGAGTATAAGCTAAGGTGAAAACTTGCAAGGTAACATTTTAACCCCCAAACCTATTGAAGGCCAGTGTGGTATAATGGATAGCTTCTTTCTAAATAGTTGATACTTGAAACAGGAAGACTTGGGTTCAAATCTATGCTCAGACAGGAAGTGCACTGAGCTACTCTGGAGTAGCTATACACTCTCTCAGCCTATTCTTCCTTGTGCAGAGCTACTGTGATGATAAAAATAAGGACATGGTAACCTGTACTACCACAAACTCCTTGAAGAAGGAGGCAAATAATAAACATTCTTAATGGTTTTTAGAATATTTGAAGCAATGCTAAGAAAGTGAGTGTGCTTCTGAGCACGTGAAGAGCACTTGCCCCTCACCACTGAACTGCCAGTCCCAACTTTAGCCTAGGCTGGAAGGATTTCATATTAGGCATGTATGTATCCTACAAATCTCATCTTAGAAATGTGGCACAAGAGCAGTGATTTTCAACCTTTTTTTTTGTCTCGCAGCACACTGATGAGGTACTAAAATTGCCAAGGCACATAATAAGTCTTTTGACAATTGACAAGGCACACTATACTGCCAGTAGGGGCTCACATCCCCCAATGGTCCTACTAATAAATGACCCACCCTCAAACTCCCACGGCACACCTGCAGACCATTCACGGCACACCAGTGTGCCACGGCACAGTGGTTGAAAATGGCTGCACTAGAGAATCGGTTTCCACTATGCCCATTTTACAGATGGGGGAACTGAGACAGAGACAGATAATAACTTGATCAAGGCCATACAGTGAATTTGGAAGAGATGCACCCAGATCACTCTGGTTCAAGCCTACTTCTCAATTCATTTCAAAAAGGCACCCTGTGAATACCAGTCTTTTTCCTGAAAGACGCCCACCTCAAACCCTACCCTGCAATCATCCCTGCAGTCCGTGGAATGAACATCAGCAGCAATAAATCCAAATTCTCTGCCAAGGTAGCCCAAACGCTGCATCAATAAAAGGCAAATTCAGCACCAAGCTATGCAAATTGTCATGTCTTATTTTGCATAATTTACAACCCAATCCTATGCATGCCTGCTCAGAAGTAAGTCCCATTAGAGTCAATGGGGCTTACTCCCAGGAAAGTGTGGATAGGACTGGGCTGTTAGTCTCATTCTGCACAACATTCCATGCATAGCAATTGGCTATGTATGGCATGGAAATCTAAAATTCGACTGCCTTCTTTGAAGATTTTGCTAGGCACTGTCCACATTTGTTCAAGCCTTTCTTTGCAATCTTTCTTAAGGCCTGTAGCATTCCTTTTTTTTTTAATAAATGAAAACCAAGGTTCTGGTTGCAGAATTTTACACTCAGTGCCAAATCCTATTCATTTGATGGTGCATTCGTAACACATGTACAGCCGTGGACCTGCTGGACTTACCACCAATGAGCATAGTGCAGATGGAGAAGATTTTCTCGGCGTCTGTGTTGGCACAAACATTGCCAAAGCCCACGCTGGTCAGGCTGCTGAGGGTAAAGTACAGCGAAGCGATGTAGGCGCTGCGGACGGATGGTCCACCCACGGAGATGTTGAGATATTGGGCATCTATCCGCTTGCCTAGTTCATGCAGCCAGCCTGCTGGGCACACCAAGGTGTTAATCCTCTGGGAGGGTCAGGATGCAGGCCTGGGTACCCCCTTGGAGACCCTCCCCCAGTTATACAGAGCTCCAGCACGTAATGAAGACAGAGATAGTAGTGAAAGGGGAGCTATTGAGATTTCTTCACTCACAGCATGAGCCCAGCTGCAGTATTTGCGTGACAGACTGACAGACAGACAGACCAACAAGTCAAATGCTTGTTGGCATCAAACCATCAATCTTTCCCTTCCCCACCATGCATCAGGTGGATCATCCACCTTTAAAAAAATATAATTAAGGACACGTATGTTAAAAATGTCAAACATTTAAAATGGCATCTGCAAGATCTGATCATGTTGCAAGATCTGCAACATCTGCAAGAGGGATCTGAAGGCCTTAAGAGTGGACCTCAACAAGTGGGAAACCCTGGCCTCTGAGCGGCCCGCTTGGAGGCCGGCTGTGCAGCATGGCCTTTCCCAGTGTGAAGAGACACTTGGCCAACAGTCTGAGGCTAAGAGGCAAAGAAGGAAGGCCCATAGCCAGGGAGACAGACCAGGGACAGACTGCACTTGCTCCCAGTGTGGAAGGGATTGTCACTCCCAAATTGGCCTTTTCAGCCACACTAGACGCTGTTCCAGAACCACCTTTCAGAGCACGATACCAGAGTTTTTTGACACTGAAGGTTGCCAACAGTAAAATGGCAGTTGCAAAACTGCTTTAGAGATTTTGAGGGGTTGGTGATGTTACAGGCACTAACCACTCAGTGCCCTCCACACCTCGCTTTTCCCCAGCTGAAACTCAAGCAGTTGTAAAACTGTTTTTGTTTGTTTGTTTTCAGAAACCAACCTGGGAAACAAAAAAAAAAATTACTTGCACTAAACATGTAAGGACGCTTCCAAACTTGTTCCACTGCTCTAAAATAAATGTATACGTGTCTTCACTCTTAGTTTTGCTCTCATTCCCTTCCCAGTATGCACAACGACCTGGGTTTCAAGAAGAGACACAGCTTGTTCCACTCTGTGCTTTCTCTGCCCAGGATTTTTGCAATTAGTGCTTCTCAGTCCTCCCCCAAGCTCACCAATGTCCCAGGTCAGTGGGTCGTGGCTCTCCTTCCGGCCGATGACATACCAGATGCAGGCCATCCAGTGGGCCAGCAGGGCAAACATGGACATGAGCAGTGTCAGAACCATGGCACTGTACTGCGAATAGCGGTCCAGCTTCTGGAGCAGGCGCAATAAGCGCAGGAGACGCACTGTCTTCAGCAGGTGAACCAGGTAGGTCTAAAAAGAGGGAGGTGGAAGAAGAGATCAGAAGGGTCACTTTCCTTGCCTTTGCCATTTTCAATCAGATGTCTAGTCCACTGAATGCTGTGTGGTCTTCTGTGATCAACAGGAACCTCCAGAAAGCACAAGACCCCAGAAGGGGTGTTTGCCAGCCTGGCTGCCACAGAGCCTTTAAGCTAGAAATGCTGGGAGTGAAACTGGGCACCTTTCACACCCCAAGAGTATGCTCAATGACTGGATTGGCAACCTTCAGTCTCGAGAGACTATGGTATAAGCCTACAGCACCTGGCGTTCCCAGGTGGTCTCCCATCCACATACTAACCAGGCCTGACCCTGCTTAGCTTCTGAGATCAGACAAGATCAGGCATCTGCAGGGTAACAGTTGCTGACTGAGCCAAGGGTTAGATGGGAATTTAAACATTGGTTCAGGACTCCTCATTTCAAGTGTGGAAAAACAGGAGAAGCCTGGATGCCAGAATTGCTGTGTCCCATTAATGTGAATTTGGTAGAAATGAATCACTCAAATTTGATTTTTTCCAAACAGTACTCCCAATTATAAGTACAGTTAGATACAGACGTTTTAGGGGGCAAACAGGGGGGGGGAGAGGTTTGTAAAATACTGAATGACAAGTTAATTGTATTGCCTTAACTTATTAATGAGGCTTAAAAACTCAACAGCCATCACATTTGTATCTCATTTTTCCTCCAAAGAGTTCACAAGCAACATGTAGTCTACTCCAGGTAGTCCCAAGTTATCCTCACAAGAATCCTATTAGGTAGATTAAGCTGAGATGATGATTGGTCCGTAAACACCTTCTTTACTAAACAGTGAATTTGAGCCCAAAAGTGCTACTTCACATACATTATGTCAGTCTTCTCTACATCAGCCCTGATAATGTAGATGTCAAGACAGAAACATAGTGTCTTGTCTAATGGTACATAATGACTTTCTGGCCAAAAGAGAGATTTCCCAGCTCACCCTCTTAGGTTCAAATTAAACATGCACTTGCTTGCCTTTTGAAAGGTATGCTGAAACCCAGAAGCACTTTTTACTGTATTTTACAAAAATGGCTGCATTTGACCCCAAAGTGCTCACACCAAATGCTCTTTGCATCCCTGGACAGAAGTCTGGAGAAGTCCTGGAGAGACCTCCTGCCTTGTGGATTGAAGACACAAGATGCTGACCTCCCCCCCACCCAATCCCTTTTGCTTTATGTACAGCAGGAAAAGCAACATCTAAATAGCAGCCAAATGGGTTTCCTCATTAGACAAGAGACTGTGTCAAAGGCTGGCTCCTGATGTCATCACAACACCTTCCATCAAACAGCTTAATGAGACCTCCAGGGAGACAAAGGTGCTTTTCCTTGGCAAGAAGCAACCAAGGTAGGGTGTGAAATTTGCCACTGGAGGAGCCAAGCCAAAGAGAGATTTGATTCATTTAGAATGGAAACAAAATATTGTGCCAATGTGACACACAGCCACATTTTGAGATTTGAATTCTGAATTTCAATATGCGCAACTTTGATTGTAATGTTCAGTTGTGAGGAACACACAGACACAGGTTCCCGGTTGTAAGTCTTGTAATGCATTCTTAAAACAACAAACTTTGGACAGCTTTGCCATGTAAATGGCAGCGCGGCAGTCCCCAAGAGCCCTTCTCTGGGCTTTGTTGTGTTCAAAATCACCTCTGTTCATTGTTGATCCTGGGTCCTGGGTTGAGCTGGAAAGCCAGGACTTGACCATGGCTGGTTTCACTGGTTAACACAGAACCCCTAGCTCAGGTGTTTTCAAACTGGGGCGTCGCAACACCCCAGCCTGTGGGCCTGGCCTCTGCCCCCTTAAGGGGTGGGGGCAGTGAGGAGGCAGGGAGGAGCCCCCCCAGGACTGCATCTCTCAGGGGGCTGCAGGGCCATGGCTGTACTTACCAGAGCCTCCTGCAGCCTACCGGGGGTGTGGGGAGCCCTGTGCAACTGTCTGCAGGGCTCCCTGATGCTTTAGAAGTGAAAGTGGAGTGACTGCGCTCCATTTCTGGTCTTGTGGAGGTGGGGTGCGATTGCTCCACTTTCACTTCTTAAGCTTCGGGGAGCCCTGCAGACAGTCGCGCAGGGCTCCTCGCACCCCCGGGAGGCTCTGGTAAGTACAGCCAAGCCCCTGCAGCCCCCTGAGGACAGGATCTTGGGGATCATGTCGCTGCCTTCCCCCCACCTCCGCAATGACTTAGAGTGGCTCAAACTCTCCCTGAGAGTTTGAAAACTGCTGCCCTAGATGGCTTTGTTTGCTTGCTTGCTTGCTTGCTTGCTTGCTGCAGCTGGGGTTTCTACACAGGTCCCTTGTCCCACCCCATGCTATAGCCTATGGCAGGGGTGTCAAATATAAGGCCTGGGGACCAGATGCAGCCATGAAGATTGCTTATCTGACCCTCGGCATCTCCCAGCAATACCATCAGCTGCTTTTAGCTACTAAGCTGGGCTGTCACTGCTGAAACAGCAGCCCACATGATAATTGGGATATCTTAAAAGTATGATCAAGTTTTGCATATTTTCTCTTCTATTTGCAGCTAATGAGTTCCTAAGTGAGAAAAAGTCCTTTTTTGTCATTACCTGCTTAACGACATCACTTTCTGCTCAATGTCATCACTTCTAGCCTTCAGCGGGCATAGTGAATGCTGTACGGCCCTCTGCATGAAATGTATTTGACATCCATGGCCTATGGCATTGGTTCCTAAACTGTGCCCTTGCATGCCTCAGCAAACTCACAGGGATGCCTTGGTGGCCTCCTGCGCACCTCCATTTTGGCCAGGTTGAGATTGCAAAGTTCTCATGAGATCTTGCTCAATTTTTGCAAGATCTTGTGCGATTCTCACTTGTGGTACTGCTGCAACATGGCGCCGTGAAAGAAGGCCGCAGTGACCAGGGTAAGTTTGGGAACTGCTGGTCTACTGAAAAAGTGCCTCCATGCCCCTAATGGAGAATCATTTATGTCTGTGTGCTGGAAAGCAAAACCCTTCTGCAGCTCTAGTGTCTCAGTCAAGACTTATCAGAACTCAGTCCTGGAACCTATCTCAAACACCCAACTTCAGTTAGGAGAAGTAGATACAAAGGAAATAAAGGCTTCTGCACATGTGCAAAATACATATTCCCTCATCACTGGCTAACTACAGCCTATCCTGCATTTAGGATTAAGAACTGGGTTCAAGCCCGGAATATAATCCAAACTAGAAACAATGTTGTCTAATGTCTAATTCTGGCGAAGAGGCTGAATTTTGAATCAAGACATCCCTTGTTCAAACCTCACCCGAGTCATGGACGATAAAGGTGACAATAGGCAATGAAAGTGCAATATGATGAAAATTCTGACCTATTTTACAGGGTGGGGTTGTGAGGAGATATAATATGAAGTTCCATATAAATGGTAAGTTTTACTGTAATTCATTAGAATGCCTCTGACCATGTGCAAAGTGCTTTTCAGTAGTCACAACTCATCTCCCATTCACACATTTTGGATTCATTGAAAGAG
This sequence comes from Tiliqua scincoides, assembly GCF_035046505.1. NCBI lineage: Eukaryota > Metazoa > Chordata > Lepidosauria > Squamata > Scincidae > Tiliqua > Tiliqua scincoides. The sequence goes on along the minus strand of NC_089825.1, from coordinate 86,069,158 downwards.
GGCTGCCCTTCATTATCTATCATTTTTGGGGTGCCATACTGCATGCAAATCACTTTGCCGTAATTATCACCTTCAGCATTTTCAGAACAGAAAGCATCTGCTTTAGAGCATCCTGCTCAGAGTTGGGGTCTATATGCAGTGGATAGTGGGGGCCTCTCTCAGGAATTCTAGCACAAAGATTGAGGCCCTTCTGACCCCAGCACTCAGCTCTGGCCAAGGGATGTGATTCCAAGGGTGGGTTTACTCTAAAGGATCACTCACCACTGGGACATTAAAGGCATAGAGGAGATCAAAGGGCAAGGCTGCAACCAAGTCCACGAAGAACCATGTAGCCACGTAGTGGAGGCAGATGGAACGGGTATCGTAGACCACCTGGCCTGATTGGCTGACATACGTGGTCCGGAAGTTCAAGATGATGTCTGCCAAAAGAAAAGAGGCAAAAAGTTCACATGGAGGAACAAGGTGGTGCGGAGATTCAAGATGATGTAGTGGTTGTGGAGTTCGCTGTAGACCTAGAAGTTCCAGGTTCAAATCCCCACTCAGCCACAAAGCTTCGTGGGTGACTTTCGGCCAGTCACTATCTCTCAGCCTCACCTACCATACAGGCATGTTGTGAGGACAGGAGGTGTGAACGAACTATGTACACCATCCTGCACTCCTTGGAGGAAGGGCAGTATAAAAATGCAATAAATAAATAAATGCTGCACGCTGTGGGTCACTTCCTTCAATATTAGTAACCTTGGAAGGCCATGGAAGAAAGAAGTGGTGTGCATAAAGAGGGAATAACATGTGCAAATACTGTGTGACATCTAAGTAAGGATCAACTGCATCAGACCAGTGTACATCTGCTCCCACACTCTGCAGTGCTTGAATTATGGGAGAAGAGGTAGGGGAATCCTTTATGAAATCCCCTTGATGCCCCCTAGTGTAGCCATATCACCTCCCCATCATCTTCTAAAAACAGTACCTAAGAAGGCAGAACAAAAAGTAAGTCCCTCGCTCCCTCCATGTGTAATTGAAGCACTGATACTTGGCCTCCCATATGCCCCTAGGAATATCATGTGCAGGAGAAAATGGAATTAGCCCTGCACTTTTATTTCTTCTCAGCATCTTGTAACTAAAATGTCTCTGAACCTGTCGCTTCTATTCACAGCTATCACAGTTTATAAACTATGGACACATCACAACATCTAAATCAATTCCAAGCCTGTTTGACCTCTACCACTCCTAATTGGGAAGCTCAATTCTGTTACTTTTCAGTAACAAAACTCTCAGTGTCTCCACACATGGCCACTCTCAACAGAAGTCAGGTCTATTTAGGGAGAGATTGGTAAACAGCTGGAGAGCATTACATGCCTCTAATTTTTCCTTCCCACCAGGCCTGGCATCAGTGCATGACACCACCAGGCAGCTACCAGGAGCCTAGAGTTCTGGCAGGGTCCACTGCTGATGGTCTGCCCTTATGTCTCCCAGGGAAGATTGAGCCATGCTGTCATTTTGGTGGTGGCTACCACTTTTTACCCACAGTGCTCCCTGTAGAGTGGAGAAAAAATGGCAGCTGCTGGTTAGTGGCCACCAAGAGCAGCCCACCACTGCTGCACCCAGGTCCGCCCACTCTGAGGGGACCAGGAACAGAAGATTAGCAGCCCACTGGAAGGCACCTTGCCAAGAGCCTCTTAAAATTGGAGCTCACCCTGTCTCTTACTTGACCAGTATTGGATGGCTGAATGCTTCAGGCCCATAGCTAATGAGAAGATACATTTGCATGATGCTGCCTGGCCTGCTTCCCTCTCTAAGCTCCTGAGCAAGTGGATCTCATGCTTTCCCTCTGCTACCTGGAAAACAAGCTGAATTATTCCAAACAGAATAGAAAGCCTTCCAATGTTTAACCCCATTTCAGTAACTCTCCATGATTATAACATGAAATGATCCATTCTCACACATGAAATGATCCCTCTCTATATCATATGACCTTTGACACCCATTTTGTATGCTTGTCCAGATTAGGGCAAGTGCTTCTGTCACCTCTCCCTGGTTACAAGTTCAGGAGAAGGCACAGATCTGTGGCCCTCACCAACAATGAAAAGCATCTCCACCACGATATCGCTGACAATGGTGCTCCGGGCAGCCGCCAGACTGTCCTCCATATCGGTAAAGCACACATTGTAAGGAACCGTCACGGCCACATAGAACGTAGCCAGGAGGATGAGCCAGTCCCACAGAGCCTTGAAGATGCTGTAGTGGAGGACGATGAAGCACGACTTCTGCACGGAGGCCACTTTGTACTCTGGCACTGAGGGTTTGTTCTCAAAGACGTCCTGACGAGAGGAAGAAACAAGAGCTTCCATCAATGCCTCAACATCGCAGGATCAAACTACATGATGGTAAAAGCTTCATTATGTTTCCATTTTTTTTTCCTTAAAACCGGTTGCAGCCCTCCCACACCCTGATACGAAACAGGAGTATAGAGGGGGGTTCTTCCCCCACACCTCTGTTTTAACGAAATCTGCCCCAAGCTGCTATTTCTACTAATCCAGTGCTTCCCAAACTTTTTAGCACCAGGACCCACTTTTAAAAATGACAATCTATCACAACACACATAACTTCGCTAGACAAAAAAGTGATATAGAAAGAAATCATATTTTTATTTAGTAATAATAATTAATAAATTATAAGAAGGAAGGCCCGTAGCCAGGAAGACATACCAGGGACAGACTACATTTGCTCCCAGTGTGGAAGGGATTGTCACTCCTGAATTGGCCTTTTTAGCCACACTAGACGCTGTTCCAGAACCACCTTTCAGAGCGCGATACCATAGTCTGAAGACTGAGACTGAAGGTTGCCAATGATGATGAATAAATACCAGTAATAATCAGGGTCCAGGGCTCCCGAGGCTGCTAGAGACCTCACATATTGTGTGTGTGGGGGCGTGTATAGTCATTTGCTAGACTCTCCCTAGAAATGGAGTTCAAGGACTGTTCCCCCAAACTTTTACTGTCATTCCAGGGTATGCAGAAGGCTGAACTAGAGAGCAAGATGTGCAGTTAGGGACTTCCAGGCCAGATAAAAGGCTGAAACTAGGTTCACACTTGATCTATATTCTATGGCATGCTAATTACTAGAGGAAATTGGAAAATGTGACATTTTAATGTGGGGTATGATAATGACTTCATACCATAGGTTAACATTCCAACCACGACAGCAGTCTCTCCATTCGAATTTTCCACTGCTGCAATTTGCATCTGCAAACTAGGCAAGGGTGGTTGCAAGGTTTTTTGTGGGTTGTTTTTTTTTTTTTTTGTATTTTAGAAACCTTTTGCGACCCACCAAAAATAGGCTTGTGACCCACTGGTGGGTCCTGACCATTTGGGAACAACTGTACTAGGCTATTATTGCAAAAAAAAGTCTTCCAGATGAGACTAGTTTTCACCTTCCTCCTAAATACTAGCCTGAAACTGACTGGATAAGCCAGAGTGATCCAAAGAGAAGGTGCCACCACAGTGAAGGTCCTGGATGGATCTGACAGCACTTTTCAAATTTCTGATACTGGCAGCACATATACTGAGCTTCACCAGGAGGTGAAATTCCTTCAGATAACCAAAGCCCCAGGCTTTGTAACGCCCAATCCTTTGCTGCCCCATAACCCAGCGGAGCAACAGAGCCAAAATGGATCTCCTGTGGGTCTGGGGCAACTGCTAGAGTCTCCTCTGGGTAACACTTGTTCCCTTATGAGGAAGGGCTCCATAGGATTGGGCCCTAAAATTCAGCACCAGCATTTTGAATTGCTATCAGAAACTGGGAATGTGAATGAGACCATAATATGGTCTCTTCAACCAATTCTCTAGGTTATTTATTTATTTATTTTAAAAATGTATACTGCGTCTTTCTCAATAAGATTGACTAACTGGTGCTTGTTGTGTTGCATCTGGCTTCCCAATCAGGAAGTAATCGGTGATAACATCATCACCAGTTACTTTTGGTGGGACTTCCAATAGGTGGACCATGCAAAGTGTCACAGTGGGAGACAAATGTGGAGAAACACTGTCCTTAGCAGTAGGTCTCAGGCTATTCTACATAACATTTTTTCCCCTATCGGCCAGTCATATCACACTATTACAGATCTCTCAAATGTCTGGAAATCAGACAAAAGGGAGCCTTGCGCTCCCCCTCTCTTCCTGCTGCCTTCACCCACTGAGATAATCCCCTTAGGACCACTTTCTCCCTGGACATTTCCCCTAAAGCTCCTTAGCCCCCCGAGTGTGGATAAGGACCGGGAAGCCAGCCCTCCCTGCGGGGGTTGGCCACCATTATCAGCTTAGTGTAAGTAAGTCTCTGAATTTGCCCATGGCAGGGAAGGGGTTTACCCGGCCTGTAGCTGGAATGGACGGCTTGCAAGAGCAGCTGCTGAGGCTGTTGTTCAACTGTGTCTCTCCCCCCCCCCACAGCCCCCAATCACCACCCTTCCCTCATGCAGCCCAAAGCTTTTTAATCTGCCTTGGCGCCAGGTCATCGAGGGACCAGCTGTCAAGGCATGAACAGCAGTAAGGGAAAGAACAGAGGTCTCGGTTGGCGGCAGGGGGCCCTTCACGCTAGGGCTAGCTTTCCAAATGCTGCCAGACAACCCCCCCCCCCCACACACACACACAAAAGACACTCACACACACATACACACAAACCAAGTCCTGTGGCAAAGTCAAGCGGGCAGCCACATGGCTCAGCTCTCTAATGCACAGCAGAGAAACATCCAGCATGTCATTTCCCTGCAAACCAAAATCCACTTGAAATGCAGAGAGGCGACTGCAGGAAGAGGTTCTGGGGTATCTGCATGTGTCGATTACAAAGTTTGAAAAAGTCCCCTAAAATATACAAAATAAAAGGCACAGCAAGTTGCAACTGCTGCCTTAGGGCAAACCGAACATTACTTACTATGCATGCCTGCTCAGAAGTAAGTCCCATTGTGATCAATGGCGCTTACCCCCAAGAAAGGGTGCATAGCAAAGTATGCCTAGGTGTGTTTGGTGCTACTGGTATTGGTTTTAAAATACAACTGTTTTGGGATCTCCATGACTAAGAAACACAGCATGAAAAGAGGTGAGCTTAATCCACTGGGCCCCCACCATGGTCCCCATCCAGCTCACTGGCCTTGAGTAAAAAATCCTGTTGGTACTGCCATGAAGGACCTTGATCTGATTGGGAATTGTGGTTAGGGGCAGAGGGCTAGCTCCCTGTTCTTCTCTTACACTCTTTCCCAATCCAACTGCTATTGACTCAATAAAAAAATTAGGGCCCTAGCCTCAACCATGTGCTTAAACTAAATTATAGTCTAGCCCAGCGATTTTCAACCAGTACACTGTGGCACCTTGGTGTGCCATGAATGGTCTGCTGGTGTGCCATGGGAGTTTGGGGGAGATAATTTATGAGGAGGGTAAATGGAGGCATGACCTCTCCCCACCGCACTGGCAACCTGATGTGACTTGTCAGTTATGAAAAAAACGGATGGTGTGCCTTGCCAATTTTAGCATCTTGTCAGTGTGCCATGAAATAAAAAGGTTGAAAATTGCTGGTCTAGCCCTTATTGTACTCACACTGTTTTATTACTAGATTATAGGCACTATACTGTAAGCAGCCACAATGCTAACACAAACAAGTCACTTTCCCTTTGCTTTTAGCAGCCCCACAATAAACAAAACAGACCCTGTTGTAGCATTCTGTGCATGTCATAAGCACCCACAAGCATACATGGTCATATGTGATCAAAATCTATGTTGAGTCTCAAGCGCTGTTGCCTTGGTTGGCAGCCTTCAGTCTCGAAAGACTATGGAATAAGCCTACAGCACCCGGTATTCCCAGGCGGTCTCCCATCCAAGTACTAACCAGGCCTGACCCTGCTTAGCTTCCAAGATCAGACGAGATCAGGCATGTGCAGGGTAGTCTTACCATTCATTCCACCAAGATTTCTGTCCCAGTCAGGGCTCAACCTTCAACCGTGTGGTATAAGAAACACCCATGAGCATGGGTATTGTGGCTTTTTACCCTTGCTTTTAGACACCTAAAAATCCTGGGTTCAAGGACTTCCAAGTAGACTTGAAATTCGTGCCTCTTTTTATTATGCATTTACCTCCTATCAATTTACGAATCATCTCCCTGCACAAAATGCCACAAGGGATTGTGGGTACAAGCAGCTCTTATTTGGCCCCAAGGGGTGCCTTTTCCCACTGAATCCCAGGATGCACATCTGTTGGGCTGTTCTTCCCACTGGGAGAAGCCTCTGAGCCGCTTCAGAGAGCAAAGCCTGCAACTGAAAGGTGACCCTCTGCAGAGGCTGCAGCATTAGCTGCCTTCAAAGTGACGAGCTTAATGCTATTAACACTGTAGCCACTGGCCGCTGCCCAAAATTACAACTGTGGGCTGCATGTTTCAAGGGGCTGTGCTCCGCTCAGAGGGAATGCACCAAATGGCCCTACCTCAGGATCAGAGAATCCACGGGACAGCCACAAGACCTCTAGGAAGCCTTATCAGACCTGCTGCAGACCAGGTACAACTGCAGGGGGCTTCACAAGCTATGTGACAAGCTCCCTGCTGGTCTTGGGTGAGTTATTTGGTCTCTTCTCCACCATCCCCAAATGGAGCCCAGCGGCATCACTAGGGGAATGCAGGGGGTGCAGACTGCACTGGGTGACACCATTAGGAGGAGTGACACCAAAGGAGAGGAGCTGGAAATTACCTGGCCAGGTTAACCAAGAGGCTAGGTCTACTGGGTGGGTTGACCTGGGCTTCATATCAGGAAGTCCAGTAGACCTGAGCCCCAGAGACTTTTCCAGCCATTACCATGTTCCCTTTGCTCTGTTCCTCACACTGCATTCCACCCACTCCCATTGCTGCCCTCCCCCTGCCCTACACTGGGTGACACCAACCCTAATGCCACCACTGATTGTGCCCAATTCAGGATGGAACAATTACCTTTCCGGGCAAAGTGGGCTGGATAGGAGAACTAGGTGCCTACCAGCCGTGATTTTTTAATTTTACATCTTCCCTTTCTTTCATCATGGAACACGAGTACATTAAGCCCCCAAGTTACATCCTGGTTCCATTCCAAAGATTGGTCCAGAAGCCAGAACAGACGCAAGTTGAGACAGTTGACTCTTGCTGGCTCAGTGCTATCGCACCTGCACAAAAGCACCAGGGTGGATAGACTGCAAAAGCACAGATGTGACCATCTGGAGGTTGGATGTCCATAAGCTGGATATCTGTAACTTGGGTACCCGTTGTACCTGGGGTTGCTGGGCAGTCAAGCGTCGGGGCACTGACCAGACCTTGCTCTGCTTAGTTTCAACAAGGTGGCTATTTCATGGGCCCTCAGACCAGGCCCTAAACACCCCCCCCCAGTTGCAAGGTTGTGAAAATGAGGTTCATATGAATCACTCAGACCCCTCTTTACAAGCAATAAGCAAGCAAGTCATTCTTACGCTATTAATCTTCATCTCTGTCTGATCCTTCTTGGTGAACTGGTTGGCAAGGTGGTGAAGGGCAGTGCGCCCTTGTTTCCGGGCTGCCCGCAAGTGGGAGCTTCCTGCCCTCTTACATCGGTGCTTTTCTGGAAAAGAAGAAACAGTGGGACAGTCCTGATGATTTCAGGAAGAGTTGCTTGCGTCTGTTTAGACCTCACCAAAGCCTTGTTGTCCCTTTTCACTGTTCTTTCTCTTAGGGCGCAATCCTAACCCCTTATGTCAGTGCTTTCCTGAGAGAAGGAAAACTCTGATCCCAAACCTCCACTGCCTTATGGCTAAATCCAGTTATGGAAAAGGCTTCAGGAGTCAACCTCGAGGCAAAATCCAGAGCCGGAGTCCCTGAGGCAGTTCATGGCTGAACACAGTCACGTTCTGGCAACTCCTACGACGCCGCTGGAACCAACCGTATTGGCCTCTGCCTTTCCATTGGAGCATTTCAGCGACGTGGAGAGGGGGTCTATCCTCCATATCTACTTTACCCAGGCTTCGCACACTGGAGAGGACACTCTGTTCCAGAACCACCATTCAGAGCGAGACACCATAGTCTTCCAAGACTGAAGGATGCCAACAAGATGTCACACTGAAATGATGCACATTGGGGCAAAAAATCAAAACTTTAGATATAGGCTGATGGGTTCTGAGCTGTCTGTGACAGATCAGGAGAGAGATCTTGGGGTGGTGGTGGACAGGTCGATGAAAGTGTCGACCCAATGTGCGGTGGCAGTGAAGAAGGCCAATTCTATGCTTGGGATCATTAGGAAGGGTATTGAGAACAAAACGGTTAGTATTATAATGCCGTTGTACAAATCGATGGTAAGGCCACACCTGGAGTATTGTGTCCAGTTCTGGTCGCCGCATCTCAAAAAAGACATAGTGGAAATGGAAAAGGTGCAAAAGAGAGCGACTAAGATGATTACGGGGCTGGGGCACCTTCCTTATGAGGAAAGGCTACGGCGTTTGGGCCTCTTCAGCCTAGAAAAGAGACGCTTGAGGGGGGACATGATTGAGACATACAAAATTATGCAGGGGATGGACAGAGTGGATAGGGAGATGCTCTTTACACTCTCACATAATACCAGAACCAGGGGACATCCACTAAAATTGAGTGTTGGGCGGGTTAGGACAGACAAAAGAAAATATTTCTTTACTCAGCGCGTGGTCGGTCTGTGGAACTCCTTGCCACAGGATGTGGTGCTGGCGTCTAGCCTAGACGCCTTTAAAAGGGGATTGGACGAGTTTCTGGAGGAAAAATCCATTATGGGGTACAAGCCATGATGTGTATGCGCAACCTCCTGATTTTAGGAATGGGTTAAGTCAGAATGCCAGATGTAGGGGAGAGCACCAGGATGAGGTCTCTTGTTATCTGGTGTGCTCCCTGGGGCATTTGGTGGGCCGCTGTGAGATACAGGAAGCTGGACTAGATGGGCCTATGGCCTGATCCAGTGGGGCTGTTCTTATGTTCTTATGTCAGTGCTTTCCAGCACTGGCATAGCTGTGCCAATGGGACATATGCTGCACCCTGCAGTTGGGTGTCACTCACGGAAGCCTCCTCAAAGTAAAGGAATGTTTGTTCCCTTACCTCAGAGCTGCGTTGCCCTTATGTCAGTGCTGGAAAGCACTGACATAAGGGGTTAGGATTGCGCCCTTAGGTATATCATTGTCCCTTGGCCTCTTCATTCTATCCTGAAATGATAGCTTCAGAATAATAGGTGCAAAACAGGTTTTATAGGTGCAAAAATAGGTTTTAAAACATGGCTGTTTCTTTTCATATTCAAGCCTTCCCAGTCATTGACTAACAGCACCATCCTATTCGTCCCCACCCCTCTCCCACCAATGCAGTGGCACCAAAATGGTTACCACGACATCCTGCGGCATGGGCAAATGCAGAGGTCTCCTCTGGGTAAGCTCAACTGTAAGCTCTGTAGCACAGGGTTGGGGTCTACTTGGACCTGTGCTAGCAAAATTGCAGGTCAGCATAGACTCGCCCCACAGGATTGGGTCCAAGAATGGGGTTAGCTTTTGACAGTCACTGCTGCCACTGAATCCAACCCCTTCCTGGACCCAAGCCATTCATCTCCTGCCCCTTTGGCCACCCCATTCCACCCTCTCCCCATCCTGTCCCACTTTCCCCACCATCTTACTTCCATCTGTGGCTTCAGAGTGCACGGGAAGTTTCTGTCCCTTCAACAGTGCACAAATTTGCACACTGCCAGAGAGCCTTTTATGGCAGGCGCTGACTGCTTTACAGCAGCGCCAATAGAGCCCACATTCCACGACCACTTGCCCCTATTAGAACTGGGCCATAAGATGCTGTGTTTTCATAAGTCACCAATAGTACATTCAGCAAGAGAACATTCACAAGCAAGACAACTTTGTAAGTGAAGTGAAAAGGCAGTTCAGACTGGAGAAAAACTTGACATGGAGTAGGAGGCTACCACAAGAAAGAACTGGGTATTTTAAGCAGGAGAACAAGCTCTAGCAGCCAGAAGTGAGGAAGCCTGGTGTGAGGAAGCTCACATCTTTCATGTTTCCTGTCTTCTCTGGAACATTGAACATAGACCTAAGGAGTACTCCCCACCCCTGTCACCGAGCATTGCTCCTGCCCCCAGAGGTGTAACTAGGGTGGAGCCTGAGGAGCATCTGCTCCAGGTGCTATGCCACGGGGGGGGGCACAAATCCCCCAGCGCCTGCTCCTCCAGTAAGGACCCGGAAGTGACTGCCTTGCACCACTTCCAGAAGACGGGGTGCTCACTGTGGTAGCTTCACACCCCTGTTCCTTCTGAGGAGGCTCCCCTTGGAAGAAGGCACCCTTTCAGAGGAGAACCATCACAGGAGAAGGAATGGTGGGGTGCAAAGCCACCAGCGCTTCCTCTTCTGGGGAGAACCTGGGAGTGATGTTACAATGCTTAGTTATGCCTCTGCCTGCCTCCTCAGACCCTGGAAACTGTGACATTTCTTGAACCCAACTCCTTTCCCCACCAGGGCCTCACCATCCTTTTTTTCAGCAGGGTGACTCTTTCCATGACTGTCGGTGATGTCCTTGAAGGAGAAGAGGAAAAGGACCACTTCACTTTTTTCATTCTTGATTGGTACAATGTCCAGGAGGCACCAAAAGGCTGATCCTGCAGGAAGGGGAAAGGAAAAGGACAAGCCCGCACATCATTTGCAGACTTTTACTCATCCAGTTTCCCCCATCTGAAGCCCCACCCAGAACCACTCACAGGGAATTTTCTTTTAGTTGTCTTTAGACCTATATTAAGGGCAGCTCTGGACCCGAATTGCCCATAACACCCTGGAAATGGCTCTGCTTTTCTTTACAGGCTTAGAGGCACTCTAACCTTAGAGACAAAAGAACAACCTTGGACTTAACCATCAGGAGGGAATCTATACAATGCTCTTTGTGAAACAGAAAGGCAGAAGCTCTATAAAGTTACACTTCCATTAACTTGCTCGCACACGCTAAAATCTGGTCCAAATTTTAAAAGTTTGATAAGCATCCAACAAGTGCATAGGCTTGGATGAGTCTGTAAAGCAGTCATTCTCAGTGGGAGCCATGTGACCCCCTGGGGAGCCCTGGCACATTTGAAGGGAGTCGCTGACTGGAGTTCAATAATAAATGATTTCATGTTTATCTGTTGTATCCTTGTTTGATGGGGGGGGGGGGGCAACCTGGAACTTGAGAAAAGCTCCTAGGTGACTGTAGCTCCCCCTCCCCTCAAAGGTTGAGAATGATAGGCAAGTATCCAATTAGGCAGATTAGGGATTATAAAAAAGCAAAGAGAGAGAGCGAGAGAGAGAGAGAGAGAGAGAGAGATGACCTTCAAGCAGGTGTCAAATAAGAATTTGTTAATATGAATGAATTGCCCAGTGCATTTAGACAAATATATTAATCATAAGCAACTGAAAATATCAATAGACAAAAAGTGAAATGAGTGTGTGAGCAACCACCATTCTACACAAGGATTTGAATAGCACCCCTAATGATGTTATATTACCCATTTCTGGTTTTATCTGCTTTGCAATCTGTTGGTTTCCTTAGGAATGCTGTTCAAGCTCTTTATAGATTTAAACTGCATCTAGTAACTGGAGATTTAACCTATAATTGTGTGCATTCAAAGTACAAATATAACCTAATTATCCACGGATTTTTCACTTGTGGTTTTATCTCAACGCGATGAGAAGGACCCTTTAAATTAAAGGAAAAAAGTAGTTTAACAATAGCTATGTTAATACGAGAGAGGACAGCTGGCTGACAAGCCATCAATCATTCTCTCTCCAGGCACTTAGAAGAGCTTCAAGGCAAGCCACTCCTTCCTTCTCCCTGAGCACATGAAAGAAAGATAATTACTTTGCATTGTTTCCCAGCCCTGCACTCTGGGTGAAGGGAGGGTTCGCTGGCACAGAGGGAAGCCTTTCTAAGCGCCTGGAGAGAGAATGATTGATGGATTGTCTGCCTAATGACTCTGCCTTACATCACAAAGGTCAGTAAAGCTGTTTTTAAATCACTGAGCATTGTTTTTTAAATGGATTTGCTTTAATGCAATTTTTGCCATCCACTGAGTTCTGGGAATGGAACTCTCACGAATAACAACTCAACTTGTACGTGTTTTAACATAAGTGATATAATGATGTTATATTACTCATTTTCTGGTTTTATCTGCTTTGCAATCTGTTGGTTTCCTTAGGAATGCTGTTCAAGTTCTTTATAGATTTAAAATAAGAAAGTGTCTCAGGCTGCATCAGGATATGGTTCTAAAACTAAAAGGCAACTAAAAGGCAACTAAAAGGAACTATGGCAACTAAAAGGAACAAGAAAGAGAAGTCCAAGGGTGCAGTCAAGCACCATCCCATAATAAAAGTTCTAAGGTTTTAGCTGTTTAGTGGCCATGTTTAGTAACAAGATTGTGTTGAAATCTATTATTTTTAGGTGATATAACACCACCAGCAACTGTGCTGCTTTAAGGAGACAAAACAAGTCCTTGTCCCAAGCGGCTTACAACTTGCCACTGAGCTACAGGCCCTCCAAATGGTTTTGCTATGCTTACAATGAATTTGCTTGTTATACAGTGGGTCCTCATTATCCGCAGGCTCAGCATCCATGGATTTCAGTATCCACGAACACTGAGCCCGCATCTGGATGGTCTCTGGTTGCATCCAGGATGTTCTCTGAGGCCCAACCGCTGATTTAATAATCCACAGAATACAGTATCTGTGGGGGGTCCTGGTGGATATCGAGGGCTACCTCGGTACCTAGTGGATACCGAGGAATACAGTATCTGTGGGGGGTCCTGGTGGATACCGGGGTCCTGATGGACACCAAGGGCTCACAATATATTGTTATTGACAGCCACTCTTGAGAAAGACTTTCATATAGGGCACCCTGTTCCAGAAGGAATCATCCTTACTCACCGTTTATTGCAATCAAACGTGCTTCTTTATCATCATTCAGAGCATATCATCATTTAGTTGCTAAGCTAGCAACCAAAAGGAACAAGAAAAAGAAGTCCAAGGGTGCAGTCAAGCACCATCCCATAATAAAAGTTCTAAAGTTTTAGCTGCTTAGTGGCCATGTTTAGTAACAAGAGTGTGTTGAAATCTATTAAGCAATAGATTTGTATTAATAAATTGTCCTTTGGCATCTGCTTTTTTGGCGATTTTTTTTTTTTGTGCTGCCCTTCTTTTCCTTCTTTCTTCCCAGCAGTTGCTAGGCTATATTCATCAAATGCTGAAGTGCTTTGTTTGAAACCTGGACATAATACTATACTCGACAGATTTCATAACTGTCTAACTTTTAGCATCAGTGAAAGGGTAGTTGATGGTCTCATCGAATTCAGGTTTCAGACAGATGCTACGAACAGCCCCCTGCATATCCAAGCACTCCAAACATCACATCGTACATGAATGAGTTAATCAGCATATGAGAGATAGTGAAGAGCCTTTGATAGGGAGGCAGCCTCTGAGCTTCAGACTGCTTAGAGCTTTGCAGACTTAAACAGCACCTCAAGTTGTGCTTAGCAAAGTGGCAGTATGACCCAAGAGGAAGGACTTTCCCTTTAAGAGCACCTTCCCATTAAGAGGAACATTCTTTTCTCAGCTCTGGACAAAGAAACCAGGGATTCTAGATTCCAGGCACAAACAAACAAACAAAGGACAGGAGGTCTGGCTCAGTTGGTAGAGCTGCCGCCTTGTATGCCTGAAGATCTGAGGCTGCCAGTTCTAAACAACCGGAAGTACCAGAAAACTGACCACACTGATATACTGATGTGCTGACCCTCGGTGGCAGAGAGGAGTTCCCGTCAAGTGGAGCATGGGAGGTGAAGGGCCAGAGAGAGACCAGACTGGGAAGAAATCCAGCTGGAAGGAGTTCTATGAAAGACTAGAACTATTCAATTGTAAAAATCCCTTTGGGGGTGGGAGGGGATTTAGAACAGCCTGCCTATGTAAACCACCCTGGATTAACATCTGAGGAGAAATCTGATGACCAAAGAAAGGTGGTATATAAATACCTGTATAAATAAATAAATAAATATGGACGGAGAAGATCTGAATTATTACAAATTAGGCATATCTGTTGCATCATTGTGCTCTGCTTTGGTTTGTCATAGGCAGAGACATAGACTAGTGATCCCCAGTCTGTGAGGTATGGCTCCTGGGGGCGGCGCAGCAAACATGCTCTACAGCACTACAGGACGCTCACTGCCTGGCAGCAAGCACCCAATGCAATGCTGAATGCAGCAGTAAGAGGCTCAGCTCAGCAGGCAAAGCTCAATGTGTGAGGTTTTTGCTGCTGGAAGGGTCCCCCTGTCCACCCTGTCTCTTACCACCATTTTCAGGGTGACTCTGTGGTCCTGGAAGTAACTGTGGCAATGACATCATTGCACCTTGCTTTGCGCACCATTGCCACTTGCTTCCAGGTTCTGAGCACTGTGCCTACAGCATGGAAGGCATAGCAATGGAGGTCGGTTTGGTCACTGCTGACATAGACCTATGCAGAAATTCTGTTCTCCCAGTTCACCAGTCCTTCCCACAGTCTTTCAAGCCCATCTTTATAGCCTCAGGCTGCAACCCTATGCACAAGAATAATGGCCCAAACCTATCCCCAGGCACCCCAGAGCATGCAGCACCACTGATGGTTTATGCACTGCATGCTATGGGCTGGGAGGAACAAGAAAGCCCTGGAGAGGTAGGTAAAAAACTTTTTTTTTGACCACCTGGTTTCCAGTGGGTCTCCTTGGACCTACACCAGCTCTTTTGTTGGTGTAATTCCAAGGAGACTCGGGGGGGGGGGGGAAGGTTAGGCGGTTAGGCTAAGAAGAGAGAATAGGATCTTGGTGTGCACAGCTGCTGCTGAGATCCTCCCCCTCCCACCCCCAAACTACTCCTGGACCAGTCCGCTCCCCACCCGGTCTACCCCGCAACTGACTTACTGACAATGGTGGAGGATGGCTGAGGTTCAGCGGGCCGCTGTGGTGGGCCACAGTGAGAAACAGGAAGCTGGACTATATGGGCCTTTGGTCTGATCCAGTGGGGCTCTTCTTATGTTCGTATGTCACTCATGCAAGGCCTTTGGGCATTTGCACTGGTGGCTGCAGCCCACTAAACTGCAGAGCAGCTTTCCCGCCATCAGGATGGAACTTACAGTGGTGGATCATGAGCTCTGCTGCTATACAGCCCAGATAGTTTGGACCATAAGTCCCATTTAACTCAGTGGGGCTCCCTTCTGAATAGATGCGCATAGGATTGCGCAGTTAGAGACTCCACATGCACAAATATTTAGATTCTCAGGATGTTTTATACCCGCTACTGATTTCAGCACTTGGCAATTGCAGAATTCACCCTCACTTCTACGGATGGGGGAAGCGGGAGTTTTGTGGCTCTTGGCCCCATCAAAAGGTGAACCAGTGTGCACAGCATACGCAAGATAGAGGACTGAACCAGATGTGTAGTATTAATGTCTGCAGCACTTGGGTCTCATTGGTTCCCACGCTGAAAGGGAAGAAGATGTCCCGGCAGGGGTCTCCCCCAACTCACCACCCTTTTTATAGAAGCAGACTTCAGTCTGGTATTCCTGCTTTCCCTCCAACACTTTCTCGATGCGCTGCAAAACGACTTCACTCGTCTCGCTGCCATAGAGGAAACGACAGCTGCAGTTCTTCTGCATGACTTCTGTCCGCGCAAAGCCGGTGAGGTCACAGAACCCGTCAGAGCAGTAGACAATGGGGAAGCCGCGATGCACCTGAGCGTTGGCCAGCAGGAAGTTGCTATCTGTGGAGGAGAAGAAAAGACAGCTCTGCCCTGAGTTCTGGGAGCATGGAAAGGACCCAGGAATCCATTCAATGCTCTTTCTGATGCAGCTCCAGTTCATTTTAGGAAATGCACCCTTCAGCAGTAAAAGCAGGAAAAAAATCTATTGTAGATGCTGCTGCTGATGGCCTCTTTTGACTACATCAGCTTAGTATCTCATCCATGGCTGAGCCCTTCTTGAAGAAACAGGAGACAGAGAAGAGGGGAGGAGTTCCTGCTTTTAGTGCGTACAGCCCCCTCCCTTCATCTCTGGTCCAATAGCTTTATCAGGTTTTTGTATTGTTTCAAAAACCTGCTTGAATTGTTTTTCAAGAGGAACTAGCGCAATGAGTGAAGCCTCTCAAAACACTTCTAACTCTTAACAGTAAAGGCCTGTCTCCAGCCAAAACATGAAAGAATGTCATGCAGTAAAAAAGGAGTACTTCTGAGCATGTGCAAAGGGCACTGGCCTCAGCAATCAGCAACCGCAGCCTGCCCCCATACACTTAAAATGCAAGAACTAGAGCTTCCTGTCAGGGCCAAGTGCAGGGCTCCTGTGTAGGACTGAGCCTCTTTTTTTTAAAATTTAGAATTGTCCCCACATCTCCCTTGATGGTAACATTTTGAGGAAAACAGTGCCCAATCCTATCCAACTTTCCAGTACCAGTGCAGCTGCAGTGCAGCCCTAAGGCAAGGGAACAAAAGTTTCCTTACCTTTTGGAGGCCTCCAGAACTACTCTCCCACCACAGGATTCAGTGCATGCCCCATTGGCACAGCTGCACCAGGGCTGGAAAGGATTTGGCCCACAGTCCCCAAAGCATTTCTGAAATGTTTAACAACCCCATCTGTGGAACTCCCTCCCCCTGGAATTGAGAACAGCTCCCTCTTTAGAGTCCTTTCGGCAAGGGCTTAAGACCTTTTTATTCAGGGAGGCCTTTTATGCTGACACAGGGCAGGGGGGGGAGATGGCGCTTTTTGAATGTATTTTAATTCAGGATCCAGGTTTTATTGTTTTTAAATGTCTTATTTTTGTACTTATATGTACATTTTATGTTTTAATATGGTTTTATTTGTGAGCCGCCTTGAGTGCCCTTCATTGGATAGAAAGGCAGGATATAAATTCTATAAATAAAAATAATAATAAATAAAACTCAATTCTAACCAACTATCCAGCAGCGATGCAGTCACCCCCGAGGGAAGGGAACAAATGTTCCCTTACCTTGAGGAGGCCTCCATGACTGCCCCCCACCATAGTTGCATCAGTGCTGGAAAGTTAGTTAAGTTTGATTGGGCTGGTTGGCAACCTTCAGTCTCGAAAGACTATGGTATAAGCCTACAGCACCTGGTATTCCCAGGCAGTCTCCCATCCAAGTACTAACCAGGCCTGACCCTGCTTAGCTTGCGAGATCAGGCGAGATCAGGCATGTGCAGGGTAACAGTTGCTGCTAGCCTACTATTCCAATGCTCCGTATGTGACCCACAACCAAGGTTCCACCACATTCTTCTTCCCATAATTTTGCCTATTATGATCAGGAATGTGGGTTCTGTTCTGTTTCCTTGCCTGCAAGGGCTGTTTACAGCTGGTGGAATTCCCTCCCTAGCGGGGCTTCTGTGTGTCTGTCTCTGGAGGCCTGGCTGTCTAAATCGTTTGTGTTTATTTGGCCCTTTGGTTTCGTAGTAATGTGTTGGTGTTGAGCACTTCTGACCTGCTGCATTATTTGTTTTTATTGTTGCGGCAAGGCTGCTGTCTGATTATTGTGACGAGGCCTGTCACTGCAGATTTCCCTTAAAGCAATGAGATTTGACGGAAGAATGTTAGTGTTCCTTAATGGTCAACAGAGGCTTCTTTATGGGATCTGATGGTTAAGGGATGGTCTCCGGGTACAGAGATCTCTCTGGAACTCATTTGGAAGTGGGAAAGCGTGGGCTAGCCCACCCACTAGCCAGGGGTGCCCAAACCCTGGCCCGGGGGCCACTTGCGGCCCTCAGGGACTCCCAATCCGGCCCGCGGGGAGCCTCCAGTCTCCAATGAGCCTCTGGCCCTCTGGAGATTTGCTGGAGCCCATGCTGGCCCGACACAACTGCTATCAGTGAGAGGGAGACTGTTCGACCTCTCATGTGAGCTGTGCAACAAGGGCTGCTTGCTGTTTGATGTCTGTGATGCAGTAGCAACAGCGAAGGAAACACCTGCCTTGCTTTGTGCAAGGTCTTTTAGAGGCCTTGAGCTATTGCAAGACCTTCATTCATTCATATAAGTTCCATCTCTAATATATTCATTTATGTAAATTTATTCAAATTTTATTCCCAGCCCCTGCTACAGTGTCAGAGAGATGATGTGGCCCTCCTGCCAAAAAGTTTGGACAGCCTTGCCCTAGGCCAACTGAAGTAGTTGCCTCAGAAATAAGATTGGTGGTGTGTGTGTGCCCAACTCTGTCTGTCTTCGTTCTTCCACTCATCATCCTCTCACTTCATGGATTGGAAGAGGAAGAGAGGGCTGGGGTGAAAGAGGAAATGTGGTACAGTTGACAAGAGTGGGCAAGAGTACAAGATGACAAGAGTGGGCTAGGGCATCTCTGACACTCAAGCCCACTCCTCTTCTCCACACTTGCTCTTTCACTCCATCCCTTTCTTCCTTTTCCAGTTCAGGAAGTGGGAGAAGCCAAGACTGGCACATCATCAGATAAGTAGGAGACAACGCCACTGGAAGGTGTCAGGAGGTCTTGGGGAAAGCCATAAGAAAAACGGCTAAAAGCCATCTAAAAGAAGCAGGTTGCAACAGAGATTGGGGCCACAATCCTATCAACACTTTCCTGGGAGTAAGACCCATTGACTATAATGGGATTTACTTCTGAGTAGACATGCCTAGAATTGAACTCTGAAGTAGCCAAGAGATGGCTGAAAGAACTTTGGGGTACAGGGGTGTCTCTCTTTGTGGGTCTGATGTGAGATATAGACCTGCTACCTAGTAGGAGCTCACATACTGTTTTGTCCCTAATAAGGCTCTATTTGTATGTTTATAAACATAGCAAATATCACTAGATAATACACAATATCAGCCACCTTGGGCATTTGAATTGGCATGGGAAAGATGAGGTATATATTCTATAAATGAAGTGCCATATTTCTCCAAGGCTCTGGTCCCCAGAAACAAAACAAATGTGCATGGCATTTTACAAAGAGGACAGAATTCAGCCCTTGAGGAACTTCCAGTTTAAAACTTATTCACAGGGAAGACAACCAAAGGAAAGTTCAGGATTCCATGTGATGGCCATTGGCCCTAGTAAAGAAGGACTGACTGCTTTGTTGCAAGTTTCAGCTGGCATGTAGTGTTTGGTTTTCTGCTGAAGGGAAAAGCACTGCACATGTGTTTTGAATAGAGGTAGCTGCACATGAGGCAAAGGAGGTGAGGGGAGTGTTTGGAGATGGGACTGTAGCTTAGTAAAGTGCATGCTTTGCATGCTAAAGGCCTCAAGCTCTGTCCCTGGCATCTCTAGGTTGGACTGAAGAAACTCTTGGGTACAGGGGTGTCTCTCTTTCTGTGAGTCTGATGTGCCAGGGACAAATGCCCTGGCTCAGGCAACTCTGTATGTCTAAAGTGAGATACTGAGTAAGATTAAGGGTGGCAGAATGGGAGACAGGCAGATCAAAGAAGACCATCTACCAAGAAGTTCTTCTGCACAATGAAATGAGTGTTCTTTTCTTTACAGCTTCCTGCTCATTACAGTGACTTGTGTAGGATAGCGTTCCATTCTGCTGAGTTACCACCACCCCCAAATCCACTGTCTGATGTGCTACTTCATTGTGGCTCATGGTAGGGCTGACTCTGGTTCTTCTGAATGATGGTTGCCCTCCTCCGTCCCCGGGAGCTGATGCTCTGCCCACACCATGCCTCATCCCTCAACCTGACGCAAATAACTCTGGATTGTAGAGCTGACGGTGCAGTGTGCTTCCCCGAGACTCAGCAGTTGCTAAATCCACACACACACACACACACACACACACATGCACCTGTCCCCTCTGGTGGTGCTGGTGGTAGGGAGAAGATGTGTCCTAAGCTGACTTGATCCTTGTCAGCAGCCTTGAAGAGAAATTGGGATAATGAGTGAACTGGCCTTAGTGCTGTGTCCAAGGGATGGAGATGCTGCTGATAGGATACTTGTCTTCCTCCTCCTCCCACAAAGAAACAGAAACAAAACTGTGAATTGCTTAAAGTGCAGTTTGACTGTTAAGGCTGCAGGGCAAAACTTGGCACAGTGGAAGTGGCAATTCAGAATATACTCAGGGCTTAGTCAGGCAAATTTGCATCTGTTTTACATAATTCATTTGGTATCTGAAGCAAGAGACTAGCAAAGAACTGAAGTCCACCCTCCCTCCCACTATGATGGAGCCGATGAGAGTCCTGTTCAGTCATCCTCCCCCATTTCTGAAATTTGCCCACTTGTTTTGATGTGTATCTTGGGCGCCTTAGGGACTAGAAACTTGGCTTAGGAAAGAAATGAAGCAGCCTTGCATGATGTGGTTGCAGAAGCATGAAATGCACCACAGCCCTGTCTACAGGAGAACAGTGGGATAACTGGGAAATAGGGAGAGAGAGAGAGAGAGAGAGAGAGAGAGAGAGAGAGAGAGAGAGAGAGAGAGAGAGAGAGAACGAGAACAAAAAGTTGAGGGTTGGGGGGGAGACACACATATTGTGGGAGATCCCATAGCTGGGTTCACAACAATGTGAAAGGACTTTAGCTCAGACCTGTACTCCAAATAATGCCATTTCCAATGATTGGCTGAATATGGGACAGACAGATGCCCATGAAATGTTGCCTTAGCAAGAGATCAAGCAAGGTGGCTAGGGGCCCAGTCCTATCTAACTTTCCAGCACTGGAGCAGCTGCAATGGAGCCCTAAGGTAACAAATGTTCCCATACCTTGAAGAGGCCTCTGTGATTGCCTCCCCACCACAGGATGCAGTGCACGCCTCATTGGCATGGTTGCACAGGCAGTGAAATATGGGATAGGATTGGGCCCTAGCTGGCTTTCTCCCACCCAGATTTTGCACTTCCAGTCAAAATTGTAGCGCTTCTCTTCCAGAGATGAGAATCTCCAGGAAATCTCAAGAAAAAAGCAGGGCTTATCACCCCTCGTTTGGCACAATCTACTTCATGCTCAATGCGCTTCACGGCTTTTCCCATCCTTGCAGAAAGGGTTTTTGCCAGAAGATACACCATTTGCAGCCTCCCCCCCACCTTCAAACTGGCTATTCCTGTTTGATTAGATGTTTTGTCCAGTGTTGACGGGGATACTGCCACCTTGCTCGCAGGCGGAGCGCCAAGGCAAACAGATGGCTTTCAGCAGAGGAGGTGCCAAAGAAGACATTTGGACTACGGATTTCTGCCCTGCAAGGTCAAAACATGACCCCAAATGGGACCAAAGTCCGTGTCCCCAGAGAGGGCCAAGAAACTGAGAACTGGCAGAGAGCTACCCAACCCCAACCTCGCCTAAGATGGGATTGGCCAGTCCCTTTTCCCGGTCAACCCAAATCTTAGTGTGCTTCACGTATGGAGCAGGTGCCTGGCAGGGGAGAAAGAGATACCTGGAAGTAAAAAGCTCTGGATAAACTGATGCAAAGGAAGACAGATAACCGAGGTGGCATCAGAGGCATAACTAAAGGCCCTTGCCAGTAATGTTATGACATCACGTTGTCATGTGATGTTGTGATGTCACTTCCAGGTTCACCCAGAGAAGGAGGCAGCACTGATGGCAGCAGGTTCACGATCTGGCTGCTGCCCCCATTCCTTCTCCTGTGGGGGCTCCCCCTTGAAGGGGGTGCCCCTTCAAGGGGGTGCCCCTTCAAGGGGGAGCCCCCACAGGAGAAAGAATGGGGGCAGCAGCCAGATTGTAAAGCAGCTTCCACCAGTGCCTCCTCCTTCTCCAGAGAATGTGGATGTCACAGAGAAGGAGGCACTGGAGGAGAAAAATAATTGCACCCCCTTGGCATGGCGCCCTGGGCAGGTGCCCCTCAGGTTCCACAATTGTTATATCTTTGGGTGGTATCAGGGCACTACTAAGAGCAGGAGCATGGGAAAACAGGCAGAAATTGGGAACCACTGGATCACTGGAAAGTGATCTTGAATGAGCACCCTGGAAATGAATGGGAGCCACACAAGAGACTCCCATTCTTGGGCAGTTCATTTCATTGAGACTTGTTCAGAAGAATTGGTAGATTGTGTCCCATCTTATTACTGCATAGGGGACCAATGACAACAAGGATTTGAATTTTCTTCCTCAGGCATGAGCATGTCTTAAGCCAGCTCAGAGTAAGAAAACCATGCCACAATGTGCTGAAGATCGTGCCACAGTTTCATACTCTAATGCAGTGGTTTTCAACCTTTTTCATTTCATGGCACACTGACTAGGCACTAAAATTGTCAAGGCACACCATCAGTTTTTTGACAATTGATAAGGCACCCCGCACTACCAGCAGGAGGGGCCTAAATGACCCTAATAATAAATGGCCATCCACAAACTCCTGTGGCACAAATGTGGACTATCCATGGCACTTCAATGTGCTATGGCACAGTGGTTGAAAATCGCTCCTCTTATGGCTCACCTGAGAAAGAATCCAAATCTGCAAACATTGTACTGTAGTCTAATGGGACTCAACCCACAACCTGTTTTCTATATTAGTACTCAGCACTGACACATGTGGTATCATAATAAAGGTACTCTGAGCAAGTGCAGAGTACCTTCTTACTACTGAGGATCTAGAACTAGCTATTATATGCAGGCATCTAAACAGTCCCTTAATCCTGCACCTGTGGATTAGGTTATGATTTCTATGCAGGCTTGAGGCCAACCACTTTTTCAACATGGGCCGGAGCTGCATTTGCAAAGAAGGGCACAGCTAGCCACTTGATCATGACTCCGGTTTGGCGGACTTTCCTCCAAAGCTGGCTAGAGAGCTTTCTCATCACCCTACTCCAACCCAATTGAAGTTTAACTCTAGGTCACCTCAGGTCACAGCTTGGATTAATTTGGGAGGGGCGAGTGTGTGTGTGTGTGTGTGTATGTATGTCAAAAAATAGTTTGCATCAGTAGCTAAGTCCAGTTTTTGGCTTCTAGGATGCAGGATTAGGGGGCTGCTTAGATGGCTGTGAATTAAAATGTGCACTCTCCATGGTTCTGAGCAGCTCTTTCCCCAAGCTGAGAGGCTGTTGGTCGGACGGCCGTCTGTAAGCTGCACAGCCCCTGAGGACAGAAATGCTGGTCTGAGCACCAGCGTAGAGAGCGGCTCATAAAGTGTTGCTTCCCATTGTCTAGGAATATGATTTGGGAGCAGTCCAAACATAATTTTAAGGAGGCAGAGCTGTTCAGATCCGACCACGTCCTTGCATAGGTGTAATTATACCCCTAAAAGAATATAGAGAATGTATGGAAATATCAATGGATTATACTGGAGATGTAAACTAGTCTGGCACCTTTTTCATATCCGGTGGGAATGTTAGCAGGTTCGGAAATATTAGAATAATGTCAGCAACATAATTGGTTGTGAAATCCCCGGGGGCCCTGTGGCTGTTCTGTTGGGTTACTTGAGACATCATATTAGAGAATATAGACAGTAGCAAATCTGGTAATTTCAGCAAGAATCCTGTGGCATGCAACTGGAAACCAGACCAACTGCTCTCTCTGACCATTTGGAAATAAATGATTTTTAGACTTTAAAGTTAACTTATAGTCTTGGAAGGAGAATTTCAGTGCCAGGAAAAAAAAGGGGATGCCTTTTATCCATTACTGGAAATAGATCTATGAAAAGAGAAAATATTCATCTGGTGGTATTAAATATAATCTGATGATCTGATTTATTTATGTGTTAGATCTTTGTACATAGGAGATGGATGTGGGACCCCAACAGCAAAAGTGAAAACCACCTTGCATATCTTTCCTGCACACCTATGCATGTTTACTCAGAAGTAAGTTGTACTGTGTTCAGTGGGACTTGCTCCCAGGTAAGTGCACATAAGGCAATTGCTTTGCTAGCCTATAAACCAGGGATGTCAAACTTGTTTCATATAGAGGGCCAGTTAGCATTCATGATGCCTGTTGAGAGACACAAGTGACATCATTAAGCAGAAAGTGACATCATTAAGCAGATGATGACCAGAAATAAGTACTTTGTTCTCATGTAGCAACTCATGAGCTGCAAGGATCAGAAGAGAAATTGTTCAAATCTTGTACATCTTTTCAAGATAATGTGAGAGCTGTGATATCATGCTGGGAGAACCCAATTATAAAGGGGGCTAGACAAATTGCTTCTGGGGACCACATTTGGACCACAAGCTTTATGTTTGTCACCCCTATTACAAGCAGTCAAGGTTTCCCCAAAGTGTGGGTTGTGACCCTATGGACATCACTGAGAAGGTAGAGTAAGGTTGCAAGACCCCAATTGCTTATAGTTACAGCAGGCTACAAATGAAATGCTGAGGGAGGAGGGGTTGTGAATCTGTGCAAACAATAAGTGATATGGGGGCGTCAGATGCTAGGTATATCTGCAGTAAATGTTCTAATTTCTGCCTTTAGGTTGTTTTATGTATTAGATTAATTCAGCACTCTTCAGTTTATATGTGGTTCCAAAGTGATCTCCCCTTCAAGCAGCACAGAAAGCCAGATCTGCTTAGCTAGCCAGTGAAACTGTAAGGCAAGCTGGATCACACTTTGTTTTGTAAAATGCAAAGGTTAGGGCCACATGTAACCTAACTTCAAAGGTAGCTCATAATAGACTGTTTACAGATTAGAAAGCATTTGCATTGTTGATTTTTGTCTTGAAAAAATAGCCTCCTTTCCCATATGTATATGGGATCTTGTGTGATCTTGTAATTTTGCCATTCTGAGTAAAAGGTTCTGTGAAAACGAATGCTTGCATACACTTACATATCTTTCTCCAATAAAATGTGTGTCGCCCCCCCCCCCCACTTTTCATCACCTGTTCTTTGGGATTCCTGCAGCTGTTACCATCTGCTGAACTCCCTAAGACAAACAGGGCATGCCAAGAACAAGGCTTGGAGAGTCAGGCAACCTGTCCCCAAAACTAACAATGTGTTGACCATGAAGTTACCATGAAGGGGATAATCCAATGTCAGCCATTCATGCAGGAGGCAAGGAAGGATGTGAATTGAAAATCCAAAGCAATTGAGCCAAAGGATGAATGAGCTTTGCAAGCAATGGGAAATTGTGGCTCTGCAGATTTGATGTTAATCTCCCAGTTAAAAGCCTTCTGTAACATGCTGCAGCCAAGTATGATCTATGAAAGGGTTTCCTGATAGGCTGAAGACACAACCCTGGAGTCCTGGCTTCCAGCATCTCCTTCTGTAAACACTGGACATCACTGCCTGCAGAACCTAATGATGGAAATTTGAGAGTACTGGCCCCCAAGACATGCTTGCTTTCGAAATGGACTTTAGCTAGCCCTAAACTAATCCTGATTGGATGCCACAGTCTCTCGCTGGAAGCCCTTTGCAGTAAGCTCAGGTGTGCAATGGTTAGTGAATGAAGGATGACATTCTTCTCATGCTCAAAGGCTATTTTATTACTTTCGGTTTTCAAAGGACTGGGAGGTTCGAACAGGTTTGCAGACAAGCCTCAGTTCAAAGCAATTTCCAATTCCATTTGACCCAGAATTCATTTTCAATTGCCTTTACCCAAAAGAATGTGACAAAAGATGAAAGCCTTTGAACATGCGCAGAGTGCTTTCCCTCTCCACTCAGTAACTACTGCTAACACACAGTTCTGAAATTAGGGCTTAAGGGACTTCATGACACAAAGGATGCGATTTCTGAAATTCCCTCTGCTGGGACACCTAAGAACATAAGAACAGCCTCACTGGATCAGGCCATAGGCCCATCTAGTCCAGCTTCCTGTATCTCACAGCGGCCCACCAAATGCCCCAGGGAGCACACCAGATAACAAGAGACCTCATCCTGTTGCCCTCGCTTGCATCTGGCATTCTGACATAACCCATTTCTAAAATCAGGAGGTTGCGCATACACATCATGGCTTGTACCCCGTAATGGATTTTTCCTCCAGAAACTTGTCCAATCCCCTTTTAAAGGTGTCCAGGCTAGATGCTATCACCACATCCTGTGGCAAGGAGTTCCACAGACCGACCACGCGCTGAGTAAAGAAATATTTTCTTTTCTTTTGTCTGTTCTAAACCTCTCCTTTTTAGAACTTATTCCCCCGACCCGAATCTAAGTAGCTGTCCCTAATAAATGGCTGCAATCTAAACGAAGTGTCGGTCCATACTGCAGATTTGAATTGGAGCACCTTCTCACATGTCAAGGTTGCCAAAAATCCCTTACTGAAGCCCTTTACAAGAAAGTGGGGAGCTGTCCAAGGTGCTGATCCACCACACTGGCTTCCCATAAGCATTCATTGGAAGTGTAGGCAACGTGGCTGAGTTTAAAAACCCCCTCAGATAACCATAGGACTCCTAACCACCCTCCTTTCAGCAGAAGATATCATTACATCCAAATGCAGCACCTGTCATCGGCCTTAGCCAAATGATATCAAGTAAAATTCAGGTTGAGATCATTGGAGACACTGATGGGGTCGGAAATGAGCACTTGCCTTTCTTTCCCACTTCCTCAAAGTTTGGCAAAAACTTTTTCCATTCAGATACTTGCACTGGATCATTCTGGTTCCCATGAGGAATAAGTGAAATGATGGCAGAGGAAGGGGCATAGGGGTGGGTGGGTGGGAGAAAGCACGTTTCATTATGAACCCTTTTCCTGGACAACCCCAAAGGAAAATACTAAATTAGTTTTCATTGATCTTTCTGGAAGCATTTAAATCCTCCTCCCCACCTCCACCCCCAGAATCCTCTTAAGGGAAAATCCTCTAGCTACAATATGGCATTTTAGTTTAAAAAAAATAATCACGATTACTACACCTTCCTTCTCCATCCATCTACCCTTTTCCTGGCAGGGCAAGGCAAGTGGGGAGGAAGAGCACAAACAATATGTGTTGGGGGATATCTGTGTAATCTGTATTCAAAAAAAAGAAGGCATTGTTTCCCTCCTGTCAACAATAACAGATGGTTTTTAAACCACCATCATGGGTTTACAGTGGGGTTTCCCCCCAGTTTTGAACACTTTATATGGAAAGATTGGTCAAGGCCAGCCCATGACCCCATTAACACTCTATCCCTTCTATCTCCCTAATTACTACTACTCACTGAGAATCATACTGTGTGTCACATTCATGGGAGCCTCCTAGAATTGAACAGGTATTCCATTTTGGAGTGCTCACTTTACCAACATTGCCTACAACAGCCCTGTAAGGTAGGTTAGCCTTTTCCATCCCTATTTTGCAGATGAGCAAGGTGAGTGGAAGCTCTGGTTTTCCTACAGCCACCTGCTGTGTTTACGGCAGAAATGACCTTCGATCAAGGGACTCTCTGATGCATAACTCTGTCTAGGGTCTTTTTTTTCTTTAGTCACTAAACAATCTCTCTGGGGAGTTCTCCTATATAATAAGCCTAATGAATATCAGCGAGATCCACTCAAAGGAAAATCTCATCAAAGTGAACAGGGGTACTGTGCAACTCTCATCGATTTAAATGGGGCTTGCGCAGGGAATTTCTCATAGGGTAGTGCTTCAAGGGTCAAATGGTGCTAAGGTATTTGCACCCTGGACAATGGTGTCCTGTTCAAATGCGTCCCCGTCATTGGCATCCCTGGACATTTGTGTCAAAAAAAATGGACACAAATGTCCAATCCCAGGATGCATTTGACCAAAACACAGTGGTCCAGGATGCAATGGCCCTGTCACTGCATCAGATCTGCCTGTCTCCTTTGCTGGCACCCCACATGTAATGATACCCAAACTTTGCATAGGAATAGCTGTAGAGCATGTTTTTTTTTGCATGCAGACAGTCTCAGGCATCTCTGAGTAGGGCTGGAAAAGGCCTCTGTCTGAAAGTCTGGAGAGCTGCTGTCAGTCAATGTGGACAAGACTGATGGAGAAGGGTCTGCGTCCTACCTTCACATAAGCTCAACCTGATGTGGTTGTCTCAGATTACCTGTCCAGGGAGTTAGGTAGGGAAGGAAATGACACACTTACAGAGAGAATCAGTCCATTTCAGGTACTTCCAGATGGGACCTGTGTAGCAAGTGTTGCTTTCCTGCACCCCATGTGGTCTTTCCACACAGCAGTAGATGTTGCATGCATTGGGTACACACTAGCTGGACCCTCCCTTCTTTATACTCCCTGCCTCTCTCATGATCTATTGAAGCTGAGCATGCACTTCTTAATAACACTAATATAATCACATGTGGTTATTAATAAGCTGCTGTGCTGCTTCTTCTTTTTTTCCTTTCTCATTGGACTTCCCTCCTTAGTAACTGTGGTTATTTAAGCACAAAGAAAATAAAAGTGGACAGACAATGGATGGCTGATGAGGTCATGTGAACTCCCCCTGCCAAGAGTTCGTGAGCAGCAAAATGTGGCCATTTGGGTTTGTGGCTGCAGTCCTGTCCACACTTACATGGGAGTAAGCCCCATTGAATATAACAGGACTTACTTCTGAGTAGACATGCATATGCTTGGGCTCTAAAAGACCTCATCTGAAAGCGCCCTTAAAAAGGCTCCTGAAAGCTATTCTTCTCACCCTTTCCTCAGTGCTTCGTTTCTCAAACAATCTTGCCACCTGATTTATATTTCTAACCTCCTGATGATGAGGATTGCACCACCAGCATAAGTGGCGCCTTCCCTAAGTCACAAAGTCAGGTCTCTGCCCCAAGAAGAGTGCAAGCTAAAACCCACCAGTAGGAGGGAGAGAATAAAAGGAGAACACAAAAGAGAGGAAAGGGAGAGGCCAGGATACAAAGGTTAGCATACCTTTGTTGTGGCTTCAGATTTGGGGAGGGAAAGCCACTCTGTACATGCTCCTTAACCCTACTACACTCGTATCAGGGTTGACCCTGGCATTCCAAAGAGGGTCCCCCGTTGAACCCTGCTAGGAGGGAGGGAGGAAAGCGCCCCCCCCCCCATTGTCGAACAACCTAAAAAGCCTCCATTCAGCGGTCCTGCCCCATTCCGGTCGCGTTCACACGTGCACACAGAGCTTCACGCGGGATGCTCAACTAATAAGTTCGGTGAGGTTCCGCTACTCCCAAGTAAGCACCTCTTCGGCTCCAAAGACTAGACTTTGGGGGGGGGGTGCACCTAAAAATCAGTGCGGAGGGGGATGCTGTGCAACCCCAGAAGGGATCCAAAGAGGCTTTTCTCTCTCCTTCTCCCCAAACACTGAGTTCCTCGGTAGAGGACGAGAAGAGGAGCGGGAAGGGATGAGATCCACCCTGGCATCAGCTGGTGCCCTCCGCTGAGAGACAAAGAACGGCTCTCTCTCTCTCTCTTTGTTACCTCCAGGGATGTGAAGGGGGGGGGGGGAGGAGACTCCAAAGACGCCACACAAAGGCGCGGGGCTGGGGGGGAGGGAGACGACCAGCCACGGAGGGGATCTTTGTGATTTCGGGCTTGGGTTCGATGCCAGGCACTTGCACGGCTCCCCCTCCCCCGGATCGGGACCCCAGCTTCATGTAGGTCCACAAAGACCCCCAGCTCTTCCAGCGGCCCCCCCCCCCACTCCGCATCTCCCACCCAACAACCCCTTCCATGGAAAGAGGAGTAAGACAGGAGGGCGTGGGGGGGGCACGAACTCAGTACCCCCCCCCCTCCTCCAGATGCTCTCCTCCAACTCCTTGCCACTCAAGAGCCCATCCTGGGGCATCGGTCCGCCTCCGTGCCGGGTGGAGTTCAACTTTGAGACGGAGGTGGAGATGGGAAGGAGGCTGAATGGGTGGGGGGGGAGAGCCTCCTCCTAGTTTTTGGAGGGGAGTTCACGCCCCCCCCCCTCAACCCAGTCCCCCTGAACTTCTACGGGGTCTCACTCCCAGTGACTTCTCCCCCCCCCCAGCCTTCTGTACTCTCCTGGCCCCAGGCGACCACCACCCACCGCCGCGATCCCCCCAGGGTGGGGGGGGGAGCCCCAGACTTACGTGTCCCATCGAACCTGTTGGCGATGTTGTCCAGGAAGGTGTTCTGCGGCGCCAGCAGCCCCTTCATCACCGGCATGGCGGCGGCGGCAGCATGGGCACCCCCGCGGGGCTGCCTGGCGGGGGGTCTAGGCGGCGCCGCCGAGCGGCTCGGGCAAGCAGGGCGAGCGCATCCCGGGCGGGCTGCTGGCGCGAGAGGCGAGGCAGCTGGCGAGCCCTCCCTCCCTCCCTCCCTGCTAATCCCAGCCGTGCAATTAGCACGCAGCCGGTTTGGGGGGGGGGGAGGAGGAGGAGGGGAGGGATCGGGGGGATCCCGCCCCGATCGCAGCCTCCGCCTTTGCTCAGGCTCCCTCCCGCACTCCCCAGGTCCCCGGCACGCACCCTCGAACCCCCTTCCCGGGAGAGTCACACGCGCGCCACCAAGGGACAGACCCAGGCTGGGCAGCAGTCTATCTCCCGGTCCTCCTTGCTCCCTGCAACACGCAGCGCCGCGACTCCGCTCCCCACTGAAGTGGGATCGCTTCGTGCATAGAGGAAGACTGGTGCCCCAAACACAGGTTGGGGGGTGGCTGCCCGGGTGAGTCCCTACTGCTGGTCGAGGGTTCTAGTCCTAAGAGTACCAGGCAGTGGCGTAGCTAAGGGGGTGCAGGGGTAGCAGTTGCACCGGGCATCAAGCTTTAGGGGGCAGCAAGCTGAGCTTGACACTAGTGACCAAAATGGTGAAAATCTGGGTTTGTATGAATAATACCATCATGCTATATATCATTGGAAAGGTAATTTAATGCAGAAAGCTATGCAACAAACGGCACTGGAATATCTGTATTCTATCAAAAGTTGTGGCCAATTAACCAGAAAATGAAAACACAACTGCCTTGTGGAACAAAAAGTGGATTTGCTTAACTCCAAACGGACCTAGGAGACTGATTGTTCTGAGTGCCAATGAGATGTTATTATGATACAGCATGGAACCAATAACTTTTTGTTTATTTCCTCAATTAAATTTGATTTTATCATGCGGGGGGGGGGGCTACAAAATCTTCTTTGAACCCGGGTAGCAGATAGACGCCTTAGCTATGCCACTGACTGGGGTGAGGCAGTGGACCAAGTGGGTGGTGAGCAGCTAAGGTGAGAGGAGGTGGGTTCCTCCCAATTTTCACTTTTTAAGAAGCCCGGGTGTGATGTCACTTTTGTTTGTGACATCACTTCCGGGGCAACATTTTGAGCTTGGCACTGGGCGACACGATCATTAGCTACGCCACTGGTACCAGGAGCCATGGTGGTGCCCAAAGTGCCAAAATGTATAGATATTGGACTTTGAAGGTGGTAGGAGACCATTTACTGCTCTCCCTTTGGAATCTGGTTACAGAGTGCTGTGTGCCTGCTAAGCTGGAGACTGGTCCTCTTCTGACCCTTTGACCCTGTCCCTGGAGCCTGCAGCTTGGCTCATTTGCTGGTGGCATCTTTTGTTTTTTGCTCTGCGAACTCCTTTGGGCGTGCGGTCTCTGCTGATGGCACACACTGTGATCTGGTAGCGCCCTTCCTCTCAGCTGTGGAAGAAAGTGCCTGCAGATATGCTGTGGAAAAGGTGATCACAGCTCCCTGAATAAAGGGAGGACATCCCAGAATACTAAGTCTGGATGGCAGGGCCTGAGGACCTGCAGGGCCCAATGAAAAACATTTATGTGGGTCCCCCCGTGGGCCCCCCTACTCATCAGGATGAGCGGTAGTGGTGAGGCATCTGGAGGTAGCATCACCACCAACTGCTGGGGAGGTGATTTAAAGCCATGTGGACCCAGGGGCAGGAAGGACGGTCATCTGGAAGCAAAACTTTGCTCACGTTGCTCATTGTGACACCTTGACATGGAAGATTCCATGCCAGAGCATCAGCTACAGAGTGAGAGCTGCAGCTGTGGGTGCTCCACTCGCTGTCCCATTGCAGCACCCTCCAGGTGCAAGGCCCAATTTGGCCTAATTGGTCAAATTGCCATCAGTTCGGCCATGATTGGTGTGCGAGTCTGGGAAACAGCTTTGTCCCATCCCACCTCAGGCGGCCAAAAAACTTCTGGCAGTCCCAATGGAGTAGATGATGCAGTTTAATTCAGGAAGGAGACTGATGCATGGATGTGCCCACCTTTGGGTGGGAGCACGACTTGGGTGGAGCAGGAGAAGCTGCAGTCTCCCCACATTTTGAACCACAAAGATTTTTCTCCAGGTGCACAGTGCCCCAGAGCTATCTTGGAATATGCAGGGCTGACATTGGTGTTTTCATTTATTGTGTATGGCTTTTGGCTCTTTCTTTGCATCTTACCCCTTCACAGAAATCTCTCTCCTCCACTCTCAAGCAAAACAACATCTCCTTCTGCCTTTGAGAAGAGAATAGTGCCTATTCTCCTATACATACTTTCCTGGGAGTAAGCCCCACAGAATGCAATGGGACGTACTTCTGAGTAGACACACTTAGGATTGTGCTGTAGGTGACTTTTGGTTGCCTATATTAATCTCCCCCCCCCCCCCAGCCCTCATTCCAGCTCATTGTAAGCATAATTCTTGTTGGCAACCTTTAGTCTCAAAAGACTATGGTATCGCGCTCTGAATGGTGGTTCTGGAACAGCGTCCAGTGTGGCTGAAAAGGCCGATTCGGGAGTGACAATCCCTTCCACACCAGGAGCTAGTGCAGTCTGTCCCTGGTCTGTCTCCCTGGCTATGGGCCTTCCTTCTTTGCCTCTTTGCCTCAGACTGTTGGCCAAGTGTCAGAACGGCCCCTACACAGAACGGCCCCTACACAGGTAGGCCTGGACTCAAATCTAATTCAATCCAATGCTGTGGAGATGCTTGTTTAGGTTTCATGATGCCCTGCATGGGTTTTGTCTCTTCACCTGGGAGAGGCAAGATGTCATTTGGATAAAAGCTTTGCCCTAGAAATCTCTTTTCAGTGCTAGAACTCAGCTCTGCAACATGTGATGTTACGCTGAAGAACAGGGTGCCTTTAGCTACATGTGTGTGGAATTCAAATTAAGATCAGTGGCAGGTCTTAGCCTGGAAACCTTATCAAATGGCTAACCTTTATGCACCAAAAGCAATTCATACTATCACAAACCTCAGCATAGTTCTGTTACCCACGTTAATCATATGAGAAAGCAAACTAGAGGTTAGCTTAGGGGATGAGATGCAAAAAGACTGGGGTTCCCTGACTCTTCTTCAGGAGCTCCATGAGCACATCACAAGTGGCAGCCATCTCCTCAGCACTGTGCCACTCTATACATGCACTGGCACTCTGGGGCTCCCCGAGACTTCACACATGCGCTGATGCGGCTCCCCAAGGTTCTGTTTTGGAGTACAAAGGGCTCTGGAGACCAAAAAGTTTGAGATCCACTGTGTTAACCCAGCTCTGCTCTTGTTATAATTTTGTTGCTTCTCTGTTTGCAAAAGTGAGGACAGGGGGATTTGTGGGGGAGGAAGAGAGACTTTTCTGGGGAGCAATATAGACTCACATGTGGGTTAGTTTGTGCCAGGACTCAGTCTTGGGTTGTACGAAGTAATTAGTACATTTGCAGATGTGCAAAGCGTGTCCCTCTCACAGCTAACCACAA
Organism: Tiliqua scincoides; assembly: GCF_035046505.1. Lineage (NCBI taxonomy): Eukaryota > Metazoa > Chordata > Lepidosauria > Squamata > Scincidae > Tiliqua > Tiliqua scincoides. The sequence goes on along the minus strand of NC_089825.1, from coordinate 86,035,735 downwards.
AAGGACTCAGCAAGTGAAATATCCAGGCAAGCACAGAGCATCTCCACTTTTGGTTTTGGAGATCAAGATCTAGAAACACACAAAAGAACCAGTCAAACAAAGAAATTCAGCGGCACTAAAGCATCCAGCTTTCTTTGCAACACTGCCCTCTGGCTGCCAACCAATGCCTAGTCGAAACACATAGCAAGGACAAGCATGATGGATGAATAGAAACATCTGTTAAATGTATAGGTTATTAGAGACAGATTCTTGCTCCCGGCCCTACTAGACACAATCTGGACACAACAAAAGCTATTAATGTGGAACCTGCTAGGAAAATGCCATTGGCTCAAAAAATCCTTAGCAGACACTATTGGTCTGAGATAACAATGGGAAAAGGACCAGTTTGGGCAGGAGAACAAGGACAGGAAATCAGAGTTCTCCAGGTAACATTTTGGTCCCCAGTGTAGCTTTCAATCCCTCTGTATACACACACTCTTCTGCATCTCAATCACCTGCTCCTGAGCTGTGAACGGCAAACCTTTCACCACTTTCCCTGCAGTATGAATAGAAGCAATGACTTTTGTGTTGTGTCAACCACTGTTTTTAGTGTTGTTTTAATCTGGGCGCTTAATTTTGTTGCATGTTGTTAAGTTTCTCCATCCTTCACTCCCACCAGGGTTGCAAGAGGGGTGTGCTCCTCTTAGTGTCTGGGGGGCTGTTGGTTCAACAGATCCCCCAACTAGGCCTCAGAGTTCAGCAGTGGGGAGAGTGTTACTTCACCTTCTTTCACCTGGCTCCTTCCCTGGGCTTGCCCCATTCCCAGGGGAAAAGACACGGAGAAACCCTCAGGGAGCCTGTGCAAAGAACTCTCATCACCCTCCCCCCTTAACCCTGGGCCCTTCCCTTCCTAGGCTGTCTCTCCCACCTCTACCCTGCACTCCATGTGCTCCAGTCCTAAGGTTAAAGATAGGGAGGCCTTCATCCTGTGAGGAGCATCCAACTCTATGGCTTGATGGCCCGGCGGGGGGGGGGGGTAGTGGGAGGACTGGACATACAACCCTGCGTTGACCATAGGGTGCCAGTGGCAGCTCCCCAATCTGGGTTGTGATGGGACAGCTGGAATCCCTGAGACTGTGGGGCAAGTCTGGAAGTGGACACCTGTTATTTTAACTATGGTTATTTATAATTTTTTTCCTGTATGCCTTTTTGTGTATTTTTCTTAATAGAAAAGCAGCCTAAACATATTAATTAAGTAGTTAAGGCTGTAATCCTATACCTGCTTATCTGGGAGTAGTCCCATTGAATTCAGTGGGACTTACTTCCAAACAAGCATGCATAGATAAAGCATGCAATAAAGCATGCATAGATTGTGCTGTAACTTAGTGAGCTTAAGTGCACTCTGCTTAACTAACAATGCCATCCCATGCGTGTCTTCTGCCTGCCCCCACAGTCATTCTCAGCGCAGTCGTGCGCCACTCGGAGGGAGGTCGGCTGCTTCTGCCGGTGGCTTCACTCTGGGTGTGTCAGCTGCAAGTGAGAGAGGCAGAACTGTGACCCCCGTCAGCTACACAACTGCTGCCCAGGAAGACTGCTCGGAAATGTCTGTTATACAGTAGCTGGGCTGCTAATAGAAGACAGTGTTAACTCTAACCCAGTGGTTCCCAAACTTACCTGGGTCACGGAGCACCCTGCAACTTCTTCTTCCCAGCTCAACTGGGCACTGCCATCTTGTGAAATCTAAGATGGTACCACCCAAGTCTCGCCCAAAAACCCAAGAGATTTTGTGAAATCCAAGATGTTGGTACCCTGGAGGGCAGGTAGGAAAGACCACCAGGACATCCCATGACACCCCTGTGATGCGTCATGAATGCCCTAAGGCAGGGATGGGCAAACCGCGGCCTGTGGGTCACTTTTATTATTATTATTATTTTTCACATTTTTATACCGCCCTTCCTCCAAAGAGCTCAGGGCGTTTACACAGCTGCTCCTCCCCCCTTTCTTGTCTTCACAACAACCCTGTGAGGTAGGTGAGGCTGAGAGAAAGTGACTGGCCCAAGGTCACCCAGGAAGCTTTGTGGCTGAGGGGGGATTTGAACTGGATCATCCAGGTCTAAGTCCACCTCCCAAACCACTACACCACCCTGGCTGTCACCCTTTTCACCCTTGGGGACCCCCAATCCGGCCCGCAGGGAGCCCCCCAGTCTCCAGTTAGCCTTTGGCCCCTCGGAGGCTGTTGGAGCCTGCGCTGGCCCAACTGCTGGTTGTGACTGCCAGATGTGAGCTGCCAGCTGAGTTAGAGAAAGGCCTTTTCAAATCTCCATGTGTTTTCTGTTTTTCCCTGGGCATTATCTTCCCATTGCCTCTGAACAACTTATGTCTCCATGTGTTTCTGGCTCGGTCTGTTTGTTTTCACTGTGCAAGAGGTGTGTGCCAAACAGTTCATAGTTCTCATATGGTTCTACATGCCTGTATTCTAGTTCTCATGTGTATTATAAATAAGCTCAGTAAAATTCATTCATTCTTATAAGTTCTGTCTCTAAGAAAGTATTCATTTATGTAAATTTATTCAAATTTGAAATGTAAATTAATTCTTTTTTTCACAGCCCCCATCACAGTGGCCACAGAGATGATGTGGCCCTCCTGCCAAAATGTTTGTCCACCCCTGCCCTAAGGCATCACATCACACACACCTGCTCTAACCCATGCTCTGAGAAGTCCTTGTGCTACCTGCCTATCAACCTCATTTCAGATGGTGATGGGTATGTAGAGCAGAGCTTCTTCCAACTATCTTAATAGACCAGCAGAATCATACATGAGCAGGTGGTCAATCTGCACTTTGCATTGGACCCAGAAACAGATCAGGAGCCACGTAGCTCTACAATAATGGAGTAATATGATCCCACCCTCAGGCCCCCAATACCAACTTAGTCCCAACATTCTCACTCAGCTGCCTTTCCTACCTTCTTCTTGCCAGCTGCGTAATTGACAGACATTGACAAAGCGGCTATGAAACATAATGGTTTTATTTGGAAAAGACCAGAAGAGGCGTAGATGACAGGTGTTTGAAAAGGGACACTTACATAAGGGAGGGGGCGTGACTTGCTTGTACCTCTGGTACAGCACCTGGCTTGCAACATAGGCAACACAGGTGATTACAGGTGGCCAAGAGGACTCATATGAACTCTTTGTCATGTTGTTTCTGCTTGCCTTACTGCTCTCCATCTGCAGACACACTTTAAGGAATGGTATTTGCAGCACCAGTCTTCTGTATGATTGGCAGGTCCTTGTCACGGGGTGCCTGGCAGCCCCTGGCTGAATCAGGCCTCATGGCGTACAGCCCTGGAGTTAGCCAAGTGCTGGGCACCTGCTCCTCGGGCTCTGATGCCAGCTCACTCACCCGCTTGCCCATGGTGAGAATCCCGGCAGCCTGGTTATCAGAGCTGTGCAGCAGGTGGTAGAGGCGGCTCTGGAAGGCCTTGGTGGCTGCGGCGCTGCCCCGCTTTCCGAGGGTGAGGATGCCCGCCGCATGATTGCCCATTCCACGCAGGATCTCAAAGATGCGGCAAGAGCAGCTCTTCTGAAGGCAACAGCCTGGGACGGGTTGTTTGGCCACAGAGGAACACAGCAGAAGGAGCAGGAGCAGGAAAGTGGCTTTCTTGAGCTGCAGAGACACAGCACTGAGTCAACACGTCTGCGCACGAAAACATTACAGCCAGAGGAGCAGTCACAGCACCTCTTCAGTAGGGGTTCAGTGCATGGTAGCCATTGGTCACAAAACCAGCATGGGGGGGGGGAAAGGTGAGAAATGGCTCCATGGGGTGAACCGTGTTTTTAAAAAGTGCACAAATGAACTATCTTAATTTGATTTTTTTTTTTAATTATTTGTGCACAATTTTCAATGTGTATGTGCCTAATTGAAGTTCTGCCCTCATCCGTCAGTGTGGTTAGATGGAGTGCAAGCCTAGCTACCGCCAAATTCTCAGATCTCATTCGTAGGCTACTGGTGTATTTTTAAGTTGCCAAGTAAACGTTGCGTACTCAGGATCCCTTCGTATGTAAAGGCAAAGCTAATCTGTGTTCAGTGGTCTCGTGCATGCAGCCTTGTTTAAGAATATAAGAAGCATCAGGCTGAATCAGACTGAAGTTCAACTAGACTGAGTTGTAGAAAAAACACTGCATAGAAGTATTAATTATGGCAAGCTAACATGACCAGAAATGCGTGAGGACAACAAGGTTTTAGTGTTCCAAAACAAAGTTTTAAAATACAAAGTTTAAAATGCGACAATAAAGGTTTAACATTTCAAAAATTCACCCCATCTCAAGTCTGTTTAAAAATTTACTTCACCAAAATGTTCTTCATCCCCTCCATTTCAGCAGGTTTTCTGCAGAATATCCCCCCCCCCAGCCTCATAAAACACACTCAACCTGTCAGTTTGAAGAGCTTGGAATAGCATGTTGGCAATGAGCCTGCAGCTCTGTAGTGAAGGTCTACGCACAGAAGGTCCCAGTTCAGTTCCTGACATCTCCAGGTAGGGTTTGGCCTTCATCTGGAACCCTGGGAAACTGCTTCCGGACATTGTAACAATACCTAGATAGATGAGTGGACTGCCTCAGTGGAAGGTAAAGTCCTGTGTTTGGTTATGCTCATAGCGTTATGTGCTCTTGGCCCACTTCTCTGAGCAGTGTGGTTCCAGCTAGAGCACAATCCTGGGTTCAAAGCTACTTTTGGTGGGGAAATCACTGGAGGCTTGTGGTGTTTTTGTAATAGTTGCTTCACTTACAAATAAACATGTTTGAGGATTGGAGGAAGTGGGTGCCAGTGCGTTTGTAATCTCAGTTACAGGGATGTCCTAAGTATGCTAGCTGCCAGCTCTTCCTCTTGGCTTTCATTCCAGTCTCTCTCTCTCTCTCTCCAGAAACATGCTTCATTCACTCCCAAGAGTGGGAAGGACTTGCCTTGCACTTAGTCCCTCCTTTCGTGTAGGTGAACCTGAAGAATCTGCAAGAGAGTCCCATTCAATGAGCCATTACATCTGTTAACCTTCTTCGTCCGTTCCAAGGAACTGGTTAAGCATTGCCTGAAGACCTGGTTTTAGTGCCATACTTATTTGCAACATCAGATCCCAATGTCACAATGATCTTTTTGACATGTGAATATGCCATCCTAAATCCAAATCTGTGTACTGGCTCCTGGTTTTATTTCATATCACCTTCAAGGTTCCATGTCTTGCTTTCTAAACTTTGTGGCCCCTATTTCATCTCACTCAAAACCCCATTTGTCCACAAACAGCAGGCTTGGGACTCAGGACGCTGTTTCTCTACCACCAGGCAATTTATAGGTGAGATGTGGTGCCTACTTGCTTAACCACTCCCCCTGTTGTCACTTGCCTGCCCCCCCCCCCAGCCGATTTGTTCCTAACTGTATTTTTTGCCAGTTCAAGTGGGAAAGGCAGATGGCAAAGACTGCAGGAGAAATGCAGAAGATGAAGAAAGGGTTGAACACCCCACCTGTTCTTTCTCTCCCACAAATGGCTTGTCCACCTGGCCCACTGCTTTGTAGCCCACAGCCCAGATTCCCAAACCTGTATTTACCATTGAATGTTCAGTTTGGCACTTAGGTAGATCAACGTTTGACTAGCCCGATGGCTACATTTCAAACCTCTGCCTGGCCTAATGGTTGCAGGTACAATGAGAAACACAGATAGGCTCTGAGAGATTGATTGGGAAGCTTTTGTTGTCATAGCAAAGTGGGCACCAAATACTCCAGGAAATGTCATTGATGGGCCCTAAAAAAGCCAAATTGAGCTTATTAGATAGGAGACTGGAAACCAGGATCTCTGTGATATCATTATCAGAACGCACAGGGATGGCGAGACAATGCGTTTGTGAAGTCTCAGTCCATGAATGAGTCAGGGGTGTTAAAAGGAAGAAAGCCTTGCCTGTGTTAGTCATTGGGTAAGAGGAGCATGTTTGGAACAGATAGGGCCCACTTGAACTAAAACTGAACCAGACTGTCAGCATTTAAAATTGAACAGGTTGTAGAGTAGCATTTAAGTTGATTTCTGGGGGAAAGAACTGGGAGGTGCAGAGGTACATCAGGTTTAAGAGGACTCATCCATTAGAGATCGTGTCTGAAACATTCTATCCTGTCGAGGTGAGAGCAGAACAGTAGTTTCCGAGAAGCAGGCTGAAACAAATGAAAACGAAATGACCAAGAAGTGTCACAGAGGACACTATATAGACCCAAAAAAGTGACATGTTCTGATGCAAAAAGTCTGGTATACATGATTTAGAGAATTTGGTGCTAAAAAAAGAATGCAGATACAATTAGCATATCAGGTGCCTGGTAAATCAGTGACAATCTGTGGGATATTTCTTCTAGTTATAAAATCTATAGGAAAGACAAAATAGGTCACAGTGGCAGTGCACAGGGGTGCTTGGGTCTGCATTTAGCCTGGTCTGCTGTTGAAACCTAATGCTGGTATGTGGAGGCCATACCCATTTGCTCTCCAGTAACTGCAAGGAATTCCTGGGACAATGTAAGTAGCTAGGAATACAGACTGCATTTCTAGCTAGAGGAGTTTAGGGAGTTTTGTTTGCTCTTGTCACTCCAAGCTACCCTGCAAGTGTCACAGATTTAATAATGGGGCATTCTGTGCCTCCTGTGTAGGGTCCTAGCACTCTCTGCTGGATGTTACTAGTTACTGCATCCAGTTGGATCAAGTTATGCCTTTGTGTCCATCCAGCAAAATCTGGAATTTTCCACTGGCCTGCTTGCTGTACTGTTACCTGAGAGTAAACCTCATTGAATTCAGGAGTACTTAATTCTGAGCACACATGCACAGAACTCTGTAAGAGACCTTAGCATGTGTGGTATAAGAAGACATTCTCTCTTATGGATCAATAACTGGTAAAGAAAAAAACCAGGCAGCCGATAGTAGGAATGAACAGTTTTCACAATGAAGCAATGCGCTAGATTAGGATCTCCTCATTGTAGCTGAACAAATGCTACTTCACTGTTACAGAAATCACCTGGGGTGTGAACAGCCAAGTAACCAAGTTTGCAGATATGACCGTATTCAGGATGGTGAAACCCGAAAGCGGTCAAACTGAGAGCAGCACAAAGATTTCTCCAAAGTGAGTTAAAGGGCAATGAAATAGCAAATGATTTTAAATGCAAGTTTAAAACCATAAGTGAAAAAGGAAGGAAGGAATCCAGACTTAATACGTATACATTGAAGGGAACAAAATTGGCTCTGGCTTTTCAGGAAAGAGATCTCAGGATGGTAGTGGAAAGTTTACTGAAAATGTCAACATGGCAGTGAAAGGGGGAGGGGAAGCAGATTGTGTTTTAAGAGTAATTAGAAAATGAATTTAAAATAAAGAGGCACAGATCACAGTGCTAATGTGGGCACAATTAGAATACTGTCTCAAAGGGGTCATTATTATTTCCCTGAAAAAGATCAGCTGAAATGATCAGGGCGCTTTCTCTAGAAGGAAAGCTGAAAGCGTTTGAACTGCAGATGGGCATTGTCACTTGATGAGCGGTCTGGAGAGTGAGTTTTTTTTTTAATTCCAGAATACAAAAGCATGGGGGAGCAGTATCACCTGGTGAAACTGACTGGCATCAATTCAGGACAGATGAAACAAAATACTTCCTGCAGTGCCTAATGCATGGATGTAATTCAACTCCATTAAAAATGCTAGATGCTTTTTTTTTCAAAGAATTAGATAAATTCATGGATGATCACTGTCTGTCAATGGCTATTATGATACCTATGGAGCCTCCAAGTTCAGAGGCACTATACCTCACTGTGCCAGGACAGGGCTTTAGTCACTTATGGGGGCACTTTTGTCACTGTTGGGGACACAGTGCTAGATCAGATGAACCTTTGGTCTGATCCAATGAAGAAGTTTGTATTTCCTTGCCTCTTATTACACCGTTCCTTTCACCTGTTCTGTATATTCTCATTTGCTGCTGGTTCATTTTGTTGCCCATCCCTCTTGCTTCTGCCTTTACAGGTAACCGATTCTACTTCTTTGTGAAGTTAGTTCAGTCTGTCTCCTCTGCAAGTCCATTCTCAAGGCTTGCAAAGGCTTTTCTAAATCATCCTGATTCACTTTCCTTCATTCCCATTTTCTCTCTCCCTATGACATTCCCACTACTCCAGGGGTGCTCAATAGGTGGATCGCGATCTACCGGTAGATGGCGAGGCAAAATGAGTAGATCGCGGAGCCCTGTCTCTCCAAACTGTTAATATGTCAGTTTCGTCTAGTGACTAGAGGAAACTGACATATTTTGCTGACACTAAACTGACACTGAAACTGACACTTTAGCTGCTCTTCAGGCATGCAGCAACAAAACTGACGAAACTGACTAGACTCCAGCAGGGGCTCCATACATTAAAGGGGGTGTCTGTCAGATGCTTCCTTCCCCCCTGGTAGATCTCCGGGCCTTGCTGGATTTCAAAGTAGCTCTCGAGCCAAAAAAGTGTGAGCACCCCTGCACTACTCATTTGTACAACTTGAACCTTTCCTTCTCTCTTCCATCCTTTCTCTCTTAGCTCAGAAGCTCTCTGGACAGCCATGACATTGCTTCTGTGCTCCTTGCTAGGCCCCGTATCCTGCTGCCAGCAACAGACCGGGGGCGGGGGGGGGGAATCACAAGAACTGCAAAGACAGTGCAAAGTAGAGAAGATTATATCTTTCATTGCACTGTTAGGTTTATGCAAGTTTTTGAGTTTCACAATATTCGTCTGCCTGATGAAGACCTTTGTGCTACTCAGAAATTGTCATATCCTTAATTTACCTGAGTCTTCTGATAGTATTTTTTTGATACTAGGGTATTTGCATCCTGGATAATTGTGTCCTGGTCAAATGCATCCTTGAACATTCACATCTATTAGTATTAGTATTATGTGTCCCTGTCATTTACATCCCACTATAACTGGGTAACAAACAAACTATTACTGGGCAACAAACCCCATAATATATGAGTATATTCTAAACCTCTTATCCCAGTCCCAACTCTAGCCCTACCTTTGAGTTTTAAAAATTGAAAAGTACATGCAATATATATACTGTATACATATATTGGGACGCAAATGTCTGGGACACAAAAAGAATGGATGCAAATATCCAGTATTGGGGTGCATTTGACCAGGATACAGTTGTCCAGTGACACAATGGTTCTGTCACTTATTCTTTTCATCTGCATCATATATCTCCTTTTCTAGCTATATTCGTTAGTGCACCTTCTCTATCTTCAAGTTATCTTCTGGAAGTTTTCCCAGAGCCTAGCTCCATAACACCAATCCAGCATTATGCCATCCCCTGACCCCAACTAGAAAGGGACATGACTGTTACCTTAATATTGTGGCTCTCCATAGTCTTGGGTGTCCTCAAGCCTGCAGGTGGGCTTGTGTCATGGCCTTCCAAGGGCAATGCTCTAAGCAAATGCCTGGGGAGGTGGCTAATTTATAGGGTTAGTCTCAGAGCAGGCATCAGGCTTGTTCCAGTACGTGACCCCTCCTCTCAGTGGCGGTACCAAAAATAGCACTCCAACCCATCCTCCCCAGAGATAGGATCAGAAAAGAGGAAGCATGCCTTTGTACACCGTCTCTTGGAGACCAGCCAAGACATCTACCTGCCTTTGTCATTTTCTCTCTGCTAACGAACCTACCACTGTCTGAGGAGTGAGGAAGCCACTTGCCAGCCACAAAAGCCGGCGTCTAGGAGGAGATAATGAGACGGGCCGTACTTGTTCACATGCACCCATTAGGCTAATTATCTTTAAAATACAGACTGAAAAGTAAGCAGTGGCCTTTTAGTCACTAGACCCTGGCACATGGAATTGGCACATTCCCACAGTGGCACATGGCACTTTAGAAAGAGCTGAGAGAGGGGGCCCTAACACTATAAGCTGAGGTTTATCTGAGGGACAAAATCTCCATATCATCCCTATTATCAAACGCACAGAGTCCTACCTCCTCTCATGCACAGACAAAGGCAGGTAGATGTCTTGGCTGGTCTCCAAGAGACAGTGTACAAAGGCATGCTTCCTCTTTTCTGATCCTATCTCTGGGGAGGATGGGTTGGAGTGTTAAAATGTTTCACATAATCAAAACAGAGCAAACACCCGAAGTTTGCAGGTGGAAATTCAACTTTAAGGGCTGCTTAGAAAAACACACGCACCCAGATGTCAGTCTGGCGGCTGAATGGTAAAGTAACAACATTAAGAATTGGTTTTTTGTGAATTGAAAACATCTGTACCTTGTACTGAAATCCCTTGTTTTAAAATCCACCATCTCTAATTAGGAACACCAGACTAGAAATTAAACTCAGAGAAGATGAAGTCAAAAGACTCATTTCAATCGCATAGATGTTGTCCACACAATGGAGGGGGGATGAGAGCATGCCTCATCCCTGTACCAGTGTGCTCTCAAAATCCCAGGCTGATATGCTCTCAAAACCTCAACACTGCAGTATCAGTCTGCAGTGACAAACTCTGTACACATAAAGAGAACTTCAGCATGATGTGAAACACTGGGTCTCTCGGTATAGGATTTGTCATTGCAGGCAAACAATGTACACATGGGGAGTGTGGCTCAGGGAGAGCATTATTTTTACTTATATATGTGTGTGCATGTGTTCAACATACTGTTGGTTTCCCCTCCCCCCCCCCAGTTTTCAGAATGATGTAACCAATGAAGAAACAAACTCTCACCTGCTTGAGGAACACATGTAGTGAAAGTCAGGATTTCTTTTGTAACCTAGGATTGTAGGATTGAGTTGCCAGTCATACAAGCATGCAGCCCACACCTGCCAGTACTTCCCCTGGGGGAAGGCCGGCAGGAGCCGAGGGGCATCTGTCCCTATGGGACGACGATGGAGAGGTTAGAGAACAACAAGCAAAGACAGAGTAGGAGAAGAAATTGGGAAAGGTAGGGTGATGGGATGTGATAATGGTTTGGCACAATGAGAGGATGCAGGGATAAAGTAGCTAATAAGCAGCCCATCCTGGGGCATTCCATGTACAAATGCTTTTATGCAAATGCCCGAAGTCTCTGAGTAAAGATGGGAGAACTGGAATGTCTGGTGACAACTCAGAATATGCATAAAATCACAAACACACAAAATGAGTTTCACATCTAATGAGGTCGGTCTCTGAAAGATCCAGAGGTGTTGATGAGTTTTCACACCTTTCCATGCAACGCAATGGATCGTTTTTATATATCGCTACCATACATTGTTTAGGTGAGGGTTCTGGTGGCAGGTAAAAAATTAGCCTCCCATTCTTTACCATGCAGAGGAAGTTGCATCTGTTGAATTTCAGAATGTGAAGCAGCATTTGAAGGCATCTTGAGCTCTGCCAAGAAGAAACGTTGGCACTGGTTCCATGGAAAAGGAAGATTCTGAAACAAGGGCAATTTACAAATAACTCAACCCTCCTCCTCCATAAAAAGGATAGGAGAACTTCCAGTACCTGAAAGTGTTTTCTCATTGTTAAGTTTGATGGGCCCCACCGTAATCCCCAGTAGATGCTTGAAAATGTGAGAATACACACAATCATTTATTGCCCCAGTGTGCGGTGGAAAGCAGCTAGTCCAGCTACTTTCAATCTTTTTCATCTCACAGCACACCAACAAGGTGCTAAAATTGTCAAGGCACACCATCAGTTTTTTGACAACTAACAAAGCACATTGCACTTCTGGTAGGGGGTTCACACCTCCCAATTACTCCTCAGAATAAATGGCCACCCCTCAAACATCTGCGGAATATCCGCAGACCATTTGTGACATGCCAGTGTGCCACAGCACACAGGTTGAAAATTGCTGAGCTGGTCTGTTTAATTAACCCATTTAGATTCCCCCCATCCCATGACCAAACTACCTGGCAGGTTGATCACCTGTAGCATCCTGTCAAATAGTGTGGGGATCTTACCACAACTCAGGGCTCAGATCATCAACTTGCCAACTTTACAGTCTTTGTCTTATGTGCATGTAAAAAGTGGTTATATGCGCATGATAAATACTGTGTAAGCTGAGCACTTGCTTTTCTGTTTTAACTATTTCTCCTTCTGTACTTTTAGTGAGTGAGGGGCCCAACCCTATCCAATTTTCCAGTGCCGGTGCAACCATGCCAATGAGGCACGTGCTACATCCTGAAGTGGGGCTGCAGTCACAAAGGGTTTGTCAAGGGAATATTTGATCCCTTACCTCAGGGCTACATTGCGGCTACACCATTGCTGGAAAGTTGGATAGGATTGGGCCCTCAATCTCAGATGCCAGGAAAAGCTAGAGATGGAGCAGGTGGAGCTCTTGCTGGTTTAGAGATTCACCCACTAAATTTATCTGTGTCCAGCTGCTGTTAAAGAAGCAGGCACCCTGCCAGGATAAAAATGAAACAGCGGCAATCCCCTTCTAGGTAGCCCTGTCCACAGAGCGCCCTATGAGAAGACAAAGGAAGCAGCAGGCAAAGACTCCATCAGACACCTGCTCCTATTGACCTATTGACACCTGCTCCTATTGCTGAAAGAGGGCAATGCCTATGGAAAACCTGAATGCTGCTCAGATTATGGCTTAGATATTACTGTACTAGATGGTGCATGGGCTTTTGTTATTGCTGCTCTTTATGGTTGTTTTAAAGCACTGGCTTCCAATCTGTGGTCTGGGGACCACAGATGGTCTACAAACCCTGAGAAGTGGTCCACAAAGTCTCAGGGGGGAAAAAAGATTGCCTTCCGTCGCTGCCAGCATCTTGCCGAACAAGGCTCCCCATAGACCACCAGAGATGGCAGAGAACATACTGCCCACGGCCGCAGACAGCAACAAAAACAGCAACTCACAAAAGTTTGGGAACCACTGTGTTAAAGTGACAACATAGCAATGGGACGTAGAGCGACAACAAAAGACAGCTGCTCTCACTGCAGCTAGACGGTCCCCTCCTGCATCATCTAAGACCACCTAAGAACCTAAGATCTTGAAGGACCACTTAAGACCAACTGCTCTGTAAAAAGGAATCCAAGAGACAGTGGGAGACAGGCAAAGAGGACAATGACTGACCCCCTCATCTTGCAGGACTCATCTCCAAGTGTAAAGGTTTCAATAGACACACAGTGTTTGATCAAGTAGTGAGCTGCTCTGGTCGAAAAGTGGGGTTCAAACCTATTCAATAGAAAACATCTAAAGCTTCCCCCCCCCACTATAAACCATATTCAAATGGAATTGGCTTGTCTCTGCAGGTATCTAGGCTGCCCTAGAGGCTGAATATTTGGTGATAGGATGACGATGGGGGAGGGTTGTGCTGAATATATTATGCTGAAACAGAAAGTGGTGTCTGTGTGTGTGATGAGGGTGAAAGGACAATTTAAAGGAGGCATTACATGCTTGCTCCTCCATAAATAACTTGCTTCTAGGGCTGGCCCATCTGTGAGGCTGAGCCTGTTAACTCATGTAGCAGTTAGAGTCTAAGGTAGAGCCCACCTTTGTCCACCCGCCTTCGCAACTCCATGTTTTCCTCCCACCAGAGCAGGGAGACACTCTAGTCCACTACTCTCCTTCACACTTTCTCTTTGCATCATTCTCCTCTTCCTTTTCAAATGGATGGAGGAGTGGGGGGGGGGGGAGGACTGGCATGCCATCGGGTTAAGGGGCAGTATTTGGCATACTGGCTCAGGCACAGAGAGGCCTTGGCCTGGTTCTGTTTGCTTTTGGAATTGCAGCCCAGCTGAGAGGAAAACAGCCAGGAGGAGAAGGGATTTGAGGAGGAAGAGAGGTCAGTAGGTCTCTTCTGCCCACCCTTTCAACATGAAATTGCTTCTGATCCTATGCTTTATATCTATTTGGTGGTAATCCATGTTTGAAGCCTAACATAAGAACATAAGAACAGCCGCACTGGATCAGGCCATAGGCCCATCTAGTCCAGCTTCCTGTATCTCACAGCGGCCCACCAAATGCCCCAAGGAGCAAACCAGATAACAAGAGACCTGCATCCTGGTGCCCTCCCTTGCATCTGGCATTCTGACATAACCCATTTCTAAAATCAGGAGGTAGCGCATACACATCATGGCTTGTACCCCATAATGGATTTTTCCTCCAGAAACTTGCCCAATCCCCTTTTAAAGGCGTCTAGGCCAGTCGCCATCACACACCTCCTGTGGCAAAGAGTTCCACAGACCAACCACACGCTGAGTAAAGAAATACTTTCTTTTGTCTGTTCTAACTCTCCCAACACTCAATTTTAGTGGATGTCCCCTGGTTCTGGTGTTATGTGAGAGTGTAAAGAGCATCTCCCTAGCCACTCTGTCCATCCCCTGCATAATTTTGTATGTCTCAATCATGTCCCCCCTCAGGTGTCTGTTGCTGACAAATCAGATCACACTTTGAGTCAGGGGTGGAAATAGTTCACAAAGCCTCTAAACTAGGGCTTTTCAGACTTTCTACCCTTAGGAAACTTTTTCCATACTGATGCAGCTGTGGAGGAACCTTGAACATCTTGCCAGGGAATGTCAGCATATTGCAAAGAATTATGTGGCGCCCATTCAATTCAAACTGGACACTGACTGGGCCCACTGGGCCTCATTGTTGAACACTGACTGTAAACTTGAACACAAGAAACACTCCCTTTGCCATGTACAGTGGTAGGGCTGATTGGCGGTGGTGGATGAGCTTGAAAGGCAAAGCTGGAGGAACCCCATTGAGGAACCTCAATAAGCTTCAGAACAGTTGTCTTCAGCTTATAAAGAGCTGGGACCCACCTCAAATTTCAACGCGCAATATGCAGCCCACATTCAAGAGTCTAGTGGGCAAGAGGGGCCTGTCTCTTCTCTTTCCACCTAGTCGTAGCCTGGCAAATTAACATGCACTGCTGCTATGTTATTCTGTCTCTTCTATCCTTCCAGTCAACTGAAAAAGACATGTTGGGTATAACAGTGACACAGTACATTCAGTTTTGACAGGTGAAGGGGCATAAAGAGGAAGCAAGGTGAGGCAAGGCAGAGAGGCAGTGTGGCAGGGAAGAACAGAAAAATGGGTGGAAGACTGAGGAGGTCCATTGAAGTCTGGGGGTGGGGGGAGGCTTGGTCCAAAACCAAAATCTCCAACAGAATTGAAGAACCTTAGACCAGGTTTTTGTTCAACCTATGCAAGCCTGAGACTCAAAACAAAAAAATGGCATCAGCAGCACTGCCTGTTGTGGTGATGGCGACTGGCCTGGACGCCTTTAAAAGGGGATTGGACACGTTTCTGGAGGAAAAATCCATTACGGGGTACAAGCCATGATGTGTATGCGCAGCCTTCTGATTTTAGAAATGGGTTATGTCAGAATGCCAGATGCAAGGGAGGGCACCAGGATGCAGGTCTCTTGTTATCTGGTGTGCTCCTTGGGGCATTTGGTGGGCCGCTGTGAGATACAGGAAGCTGGACTAGATGGGCCTATGGCCTGATCCAGTGGGGCTGTTCTTATGTTCTTAAACCCTCGAGTTCCCCAGAACACAGTTTGAAGACCAGTGATCTAACTGCAAACCATTCTGAAACCAGCTGAACGACAGACAAGACTTTCAGAGAACCTCTGAATCTGTAATTTTGGAAAAGTGGAGGGTGTTTTCTCATTAGAGATCTTGAACTCCTTTGCAGAATCAAAATTCCTATCATTCCTTGGTTAGGATTCATGACTGGTTTAAGCAGGTTCTTACTTGGTTTAATTTTATGGTGCGGATGCAGGATTCTGATACCGAGATGAGAGAGATTGGCATGATCAAGGAGACGGAAAATGTGAAAGAGAAGAAGCCCAGGCTTTATTGTCAATGGAATCCAGCCCTTTTCCAGAACAAGTCTCCCAGTCAGGCAGGATGGGAGCAGGAACCAGTCACAAGCTCGCCTCTCAATCCCACCCCAGAATTAAGAAAGGGAGATGAAAAGCAGTTCACGTCACCGAAATGAAATGTTCACACAGATTCAGAACTTGGAAAAAACTTAGGGTGTGAAATGCCAAACATCAACAAGTTCAAATTTGATCTTTCATTCTGAGGGACTACCTTGAAAGCCTAAATCTTACATTTCATGACGAAGTATGAACTTGCCAGATTCAAAAGTATACAGTCCATTTTTCTTACTTCATTTCTTTCCAAAATCAGGTATCAAATCCAACACTATTCCATTTTTGGAACAATAGCCTGAACAATTTCAATTAGCAGAACGCAAATGTTAAAACTTTACAAACAAAATGTAATTAGGAAAATTTGAAGTTCTCTCACCTTCTCTGAATTCACTTCTGTTCTAATTAGGAGCCTAATGGCATAAGGCGGTAGTTCCCAAAATGTGAGCCGTGGCTCCCTGGGCAACCATGGAAACCAGACAGGGAAGCTGCCACCTAAACAGTGTATAGGATTGTAGTCCTAATGAGGAGCCATGGCTAATGGCCCAGTAGGTCAAAGGAGCCACCACTTGAAAAAGTTTGGGAACCACTGGCAAAAGGGCAAGAAGGAGTACAGGAAACATGGGAATGCTTTCCATTAGCCCCTTTCCTCCTCCATCACTGCTCTGGGACAAAGGCTTTCCTGGGGCAGATGAGAGATTACCAACCCTTGCCTTGCTGTTCCAATGCTCTCTTTTTTAGCCCAGGAATACTAATGCCAGCATGTCCAAGTTTACAGCTTGGGTCTTCCCCTTCTGGTGAATTAAATTGTATTTCGCGCAGAGAGAGAGAGAGAGAGAGAGAGAGAGAGAGAGAGAGAGAGAGAGAGAAGGGCTGTTAATCAGGGCTGACCCACAAAATCCCCAGCAATATCCTACTACTTAACACAGGCCACTGCCCATCAGGAAGTTCCCCACTACAAGGTTCAACTCTGCAGCAGCTCTTGAACCAGGAACTTGAGATTGTCAGGAGAAGATACAACCACCCTGTTCTCTCCCAAAGCAAGGAACTACAAGCAGACTAGCCAAGGAAGCCCCTTACAGGGCAGATCAGATCAGCTGATACTCCCTATCCCCTATAAAAGCTTCCAGGTCAAGCTTGTGTCCTAGCCCATGCAACTGGGAGATCTGCTTTGACTGGCTACAGATTGGCTTTGCTGCTTCTCACTCTCTTCCACCACTTTCCCTGTTCTCAATTTGATTGAAATGGAAGAAGACTGTGTAACAACACAAAGGTTCTTGTTTGCTTCAGTAGGGCTTGGGCTGGAGAATTTTCTCACAGGCTGCGCACCAGGGGCCAAAGCCCACTGTTTCCCACTCTGCCACACTTCCAGAATCTGCCCTCTGAGGTAGCCACTTTATCTTGCTATAAGGACACCCCCAGCTGTCTCTCACGCAAATACTTGACAATTGATACGTTCACTCTCATTCACCTCCCACACTGAAGACAACATTGTGCTTCATGTCTCTTAAAAAAAAAAAAAATTCACCACATTTCATAGTCTCTGTATGGCACCCACTGTGTCCATTAAGTGTCCCTACTCCAGTCTTGTTCATTCCGAGTCAGCAAGACCCTGTGTCGCTGCCTCCTTCCGTTTCCAGGATGGGATCGAGAACAGCTCGGCTGCGGAAGAGGTCGGGAGAGGCAGCTCCATTCCGCCCAATGCCACATGACTGTGCAGCATTGTGGATCTGCCACAGGGTGTCTAGCGCCTCTGCCTTAGAGTGTTTGAGAAGGTCGGCCTGGCCCTGTGGATGGAGAAAGAATTGAAGAGTCAATAAAGGTTCATGGAAAGAAAAATCAAACGGTCCAGCAGGCAACCAGTGTGGAAATGCTTGTACATTTCAGCCCCTAATCATTCTCCATTTTAAAAACAAGTTTCTAGTCCTCATGTATTGTATTGGCAACCTTCAGTCTCGAAAGACTATGGTATCGCGCTCTGAAAGGCGGTTCTGGCACAGCGTCTAGTGTGGCTGAAAAGGCCAATCCGGGAGTGACAATCCCTTCCACACCGGGAGCAAGTGCAGTCTGTCCCTGGTCTGTCTCCCTGGCTATGGGCCTTCCTTCTTTGCCTCTTAGCCTCAGACTGTTGGCAAAGTGTCTCTTCAAACTGGGAAAGGCCATGCTGCACAGCCTGCCTCCAAGCGGGCCGCTCAGAGGCCAGGGTTTCCCACTTGTTGAGGTCCATCCCTAAGGCCTTCAGATCCCTCTTGCAGATGTCCTTGTATCGCAGCTGTGGTCTGCCTGTAGGGCGCTTTCCTTGCACGAGTTCTCCATAGAGGAGATCCTTTGGGATCCGGCCATCATCCATTCTCACGACATGACCAAGCCAACGCAGGCGTCTCTGTTTCAGCAGTGAATACATGCTAGGGATTCCAGCACGTTCCAGGACTGTGTTGTTTGGAACTTTGTCCTGCCAGGTGATGCCAAGGATGCGTCGGAGGCAGCGCATGTGGAAAGCGCTCAGTTTCCTCTCCTGTTGTGAGTCCTCATGACAGATTTGAAAAACTTCCATCTAGCAGCCAAACTATACATTCCTTTAAATGCATGTTTAGGCCCTGGTGTACAAAGGGATTTCTGTTTGGTAAATAGTACCAACAGAGGGTATGTGTGCAATCAGATCTATACCCTGGTATGGGGGGAGGGAGAAAGGACTTTGCTGTCAAGATTGCCATCCCTCCAGGATGCCTTAGGATGGATGCTACCATTGGGTCCAATGGGATCTTCTCTTCCAGAGCAAACAGCAGCTGTTGGGGTGGGGGCTAATCCAGATCAAGATCACGGCACCACCGGCAGCCATTTTGCAAGTGCTGCCACACTCCTAATTTGCATGTTTTCCCTTTTGGTAGTGAATTCTGAACGACCAGGTTAAAAAACCTTTCTTACACTACAGTCACAGTGGAACCTAATCTATCAATTTAATGCAAAGACACTGTTAATATTAAGGCTAAATTTGATCCAGTTTCCAAATTGTCCAATGGTCTTTCATTTCAGCATTATACGAATACAGGAGAGTAGACTAAAAACATGACAGACAGACAGACAGACAGACAGACAGACAGACAGACAGACAGACAGACAGACAGACAGAGTTTATTTTTAAAGAGAGAACTTTCTCCATGGAGATGGGGGGGAAAGCATTCAAAATAAATGAAGGATATTTTTAAAGTGAGAGCTTTCACCATGGAGATGAAAAACCATTCACAATATATGCTACGGAGAAGTCTTTTATATTGAACAAAACTGAGCTTTTTATATTGCATTACTGTGTAAAGCAAAACACCCTCAGCTATTTTAATTGTTCCATAGATATTCTATGACACTTGTTGTGGACTGTTCTCCCAAAGTCATCAAAAGAATATCACACAGTCCCACTCTTTAAGTCCCTCAGTTCTTTCCACACCTCCTCGTTTTTCCTGCAGGGACTGTAAAGTGTGAGCCTAGCTTTCAAATATTTTGGAAATATTGGGATGGAAGGTTTGGCAAGCTGACTCACTGGAAGGCAGCATTATAAGTTTATAAACAGAAATAGGGGAAAGGCTGTAACTCAGTGATGGAACATAGGTCCCCAGTTCAATCTGTTTCCCAGGGTTAGGAAAAACTCTCTCAAGAGAGCCACTGCTGGGTAAAATGACAGCACAGGACCAGATGGACCCATGACTCAGTATTAGTCATGACCTGACTCGGCTTTATATGAAGGACCCAGAAATTTGATTCTTGCATCCTCACCAAACTACAGCTCCCAGGGTGCTTTGGGGGAAAGCAAGACAATTAAACCTCCAACCTGGATTACATTTAGACTACAGATGGCCTGAATAATCTCTTTTCCTCCCACTCACAAGCTGTGTACAGATGATAATTTTAGCAAAGTGATAAGAGCGCTTCCCTGTCTTTAGCACACCAATTGCTCAAGGCCGGATCCTGCACTGAGAGCAAGACAAATGATCAGACACAATGACTGGGGAAGTGTCATGCTCCGGGATAGATAGCTTCTCCCCCTGCATCTTAATTTTTTTGAAATAGGTGTGTGTGTGTGTGTGTGTGTGTGTGTGTGTGTGTGTGTAGTTCACACCCTACACAGGAAAAAAAATTTAATAAAAGAAAAAAAAAGTTCTTCATATGGTGGGGGAAATGGGGGTAGTCTTTCTTGTGTTTAAATGGTTAGAGTTCTGTTAACTTCAGATGGGGGAATGGGTGGAGTAGGAACTCACCAGGGCCTGATGTGAAGGGGTTCATATAGGAGGAGGTGCAAGGTACCTTTAAAGCCTGATGAAATAATCAGGGCACAGGCTAAGAACCAGCACCTTGAACTGAGTTCAGAAACTAGCTGGAAAACTGCAGAGGTCTTGTACAACTGGTACTTGAGCCTGATGCCTGGGCAAGAACAGGACAGCCGCATTTTGAACCAACCAAAGAGCTATGAGAATTCTGAAGCGGGGATGGGGGGGAAGGACCTGTCCTTCAAAACATTTTCCTAAAAGTTAACATCCTTTAAAAATACTGAAGAAAAACTGCCCAGCTGTGATAGAAAGGGAAGAGGGTATGTTCCTTTCATCTGCACTCAAGGTCAATCCTATCATAGGCAGGCCTTTATGGAGACAGATTTAGGAGCATCACTGAACATATGCTGCCTTGCCATAATGGTCCGTCTTAACCCAGTACTATTCACTGTGACTAGCTGCTCAATCTGGCCACCCCTGAATGCCACCCTTGCAGCAAATTATTTAGTTCAGTGTTTCTCAAACTGTGGGTTGGGACCTGCTAGGTGGAGATGGTTGGCAACCTTCAGTCTCGAAAGACTATGGTATAAGCCTACAGCACCCAGTATTCTCAGGCGGTCTCCCATCCAAGTACTAACCAGGCCTGACCCTGCTTGGCTTCCAAGATCAGATGAGATTGGGCATGTGCAGGGTAACAGTGGGTCGCAAGCCAATTTCAGGTGGGTCCCCATCATGTCAATATTTTATTTTTAATATATCAGAGTTGATGCTACCATGGTATGTGACTGCATTTGGGGAAATGTGAAAGATCTGTACTTTTAACAGGCTACTATGTAACAATGATAGTCAATGGGACATACTCCTGGATTAGTGCGGACAGGATTGCAGCCTAGGATTGCTAAAAAGTTTCCTGCTTGTTGATGTCACTTCCGGTTACGACACCACATCTGGTGGGTCCTGACAGATTCTCATTCTAAAAAGTGGGTCCCAGTGCTAAAAGTTTGAGAACCACTGATTTAGTTTATTGTATTTTACACATACACTACCTTGACCATCCAGGAACTATTCGAAAGGAAAGCTGTATTCAAGTAGCAATTTCAAACCCAGCTTGAATGCTGGAGAAAACAGCAACAAAGGTTCAACTTGTAGAGAAGATATTAGCATCCCCTGAAACCACAGGGGCCCCAACTATTTCATCCCCTGAAATCACAGGCTCCCAAAAACCCATGTCTGTTTTTCGAAAAGCAAGTTTACTGCAAACAAAAATAAACTGACACACAGTGTCCACTAGGTGGCAGCATTTGCTTGCCACATAAGTGTTGCGGCTTTCCGTTCTGGCAAAAGCCAGGGTGGACGGGCTGTAATGGGACAGGCTGTACAAAATGGGAAGTGCTGGGGCTCAAACTGGCCTGGAATTCACCTCATCCGAGGTGGGTCCCAGGACATGGACAGAGGCCATATGCTGCAGCTACCTTGCTGAAACTATGGTGAGCAGGTCTAAGCCTGGTCAGTGCCTGAATAGGAGACCACTTGGGAACTCTGTATATGCTGCCTTGGGACCCTGATTGGAAGAAAAGTGGACAGAAACAAAATGCATAATTTGTCCTTGGCAACTTTTTCCCGACCCAAATGGTATATGTGTCTGTGGTGGCAAAGGAAGGCACTTTTCACACGTTCAAAGCACGTTCAATTTCGTACTACTTCACCCATTCCATGGATGGGCCACCAGATTCCAAAGCAATTCTCCTGGCTCGAAGAGAACACTGGCAGGAAGCAAAATGCTGGATTCAGCCTGGTAGGCAGCCCCATTGAGAAAGTGCAAGAATGCTCCAAACCCAAAACACAGCTCTGGAGACCGTCCTTCTCAGCCCCAAACGCTCACCTCTCAGGTAGTGTGTAAGGAGGAGCTGCCACTGGGACTAATCAAGCAGGGTTTGTGTCCCCCAAAGAAGGTGGGTGGTTGGAATAAAGCAAGAGAGCATCCAAGCATTCCAAAGGGCAGCTCCGAGAGGGCAAAGGCCAGGCCAGGAGCAGTGAGTGCAAATGTGAACACAGGCATGGCCTCCCACCTTGGGAGGTCCCTCTTTAACTGTGCCATCTGCCTCCAAGCTAGAGCTGGTTCAGGAGGGGAAGGTGAAGTTTGCCTCCTTGTGAAGAATGATCCTCGTTCAGCCAATTCAGAACGACATATCCCTGTAACCTGCACATGCCTGATCTCGTCTGATCTCGGAAGCTAAGCAGGGTCAGGCCTGGTTAGTACTTGGATGGGAGACCGCTTGGGAATACCAGGTGCTGTAGGCTTATACCATAGTCTTTCGAGACTGAAGGTGGCCAACCATTTATCCCTGTAACACCCACCCTCTTGTTGCAAGTGTCCCTGTCCCATCCAACAGGTGCCAGGGACATGGAATAGGAGGGGATGTGGAAACCAGGATCTATGTGGCAAGTCTTTCCTGATATTACTGGTTGCTTGCCAGAGGGAGGTCATGTTCAAAAGCATCCCAATGGCAGCTGTAAGGTGTGTTCTGGCATTAGTCCTAAAAAGTAGGGTAGCATTATTACTCCCATATTGCAGATGGAAGGGGGGAGGTTGAGAGGGTCTGGTTTGACTGGTGAGTTCACAGCTGAAATTAGAACCAGGCAGTTCCTGATTCAAGGCTCAGTTTCTCAGCCACTAAGTTATACCATTGATCCCATAGGTAGAGGTGTTTATTTCTGGTAAGTAAGATAAGACTTAAGATGTAAACCTACTAAATACAATGGGTTTACTTCTGAGTAAAGTAAATCACACCATTTTCAAACACTTCTGCCCATAGATGTAAATGCTGATTGCGCTCCTTCAAAGGCAAGGGAAAGAGATTCTGTGCATGCCCAGAAACACTTGCGTTTTTGCTCTGATTTCCTTTGGCTGAGCTCTGGCACTGAGCGTCTTGCCCTGGGACCAGGTTACAAAAACCATCAAACCAATATTAAAGATCACAATAAATGCTGTTTTTAAGTTACCTTGAGGACAGTGATGTTCCAGGCAAAACTCTCCAGAGCCTTCTGCAGCTTCCGCCCTTTCAGACCTTCCTTTGCCTCCAGTCGGTGCAGCTCCTTGTGAAAGCCCATCCCTGGAGACAGCGGGGAGGGGAGGCAAGACAAAGTGGAAAGCCTCAAAGGTCTGCCACCCCCTGCCAGGACTTCATCACCAAGCATGGTGACACAGTATTCCCCCCCCCCACACACACACACACAAGGTCAAGAGAATGGCCTGATGGTTAGTCGGGGTCAGCCTTAAGAGCTGCAGGGCCCAACTGTTAACATTTTTGCAGGGCCCCATGTTCATAGCCAAGGTCTATAGAATCTTAGAAATCTAAATAAAATTTATTATAGACTTTGCATCTCTATGGTAGAATGGAAAACAATCAGAATGTGTGCTTAAAAAGTCCATGCGTGCTAATGGACCAAATGGCTCTAAGCACATTTTAATGTAAAATTGCATACATGGAAGCCTACAAGTAGACAAACAAACCGTGTAGATAACCTTTGAAAAACAGTTATAAAGCCACTTGTTTTAGTGACTGCGAAATGATGTAGAGCCCAGTCCTAGCCACACTTTCCTGGGAGTAAGCCCCATTGACTCTAATGGGACTTACTTCTGCGTAGACATGCGTAGGATTGGGCTGTTAGGAAAAATATTAATTTTATTTTTCTTTTCACACTAGTGTGGGGGGCACTTAGGCACGGGGCCCAGTTGAGAGCAATTGGTCCAATTGGCTTAAAGACGACCCTGCAATTAGTCTTGTACTATGTCTTTCACTGAAGTTGAGGGGACCAACATCTGGATGAGATTATGCACTTGGGAAATTCAAGCAAACTGTTCAGAGGGCTGAACAGTGATTCACCCTGTGAATCAGGGTGAATACAGGGTGATTCGCCCTGTGATTTCTTAACTTGTCACATTTGAAGTCAAATGTGTGGCCTTAGCAAGCTGTAGTTCCCATAATGCAAATGGAGATGGGGATGACATCTCCTGAGTCCAGACCACTGCTCCATCTAGCTGAGTGTGGTCTGCTCTGACTGACAGACTC
Source organism: Tiliqua scincoides (assembly GCF_035046505.1). Taxonomy (NCBI): domain Eukaryota; kingdom Metazoa; phylum Chordata; class Lepidosauria; order Squamata; family Scincidae; genus Tiliqua; species Tiliqua scincoides. The sequence continues at coordinate 86,011,545 of NC_089825.1, read as the reverse complement.
TCCAGGGTTTCAGAGAGGAATTTTGCTCTGCCCCACCACAAGACAAATAGGTATTGACCTTGAAATTCATCCAAGGCACTCTTTCTCCCACTGACCCTCCCTCCTCCTGCCTTTGAACATCACTGTGTTTTGGGAGATGTGAAAATTCCACCTGGGGTGTGTTTGATGCGTTGCTAAACCATGCAAGACATCACGAAGTGCTCTGGCGATCAGATTACGACAAGCAGCTGGTTCACACACACACACACACACACTTGACGACTAGCAACATCCAGTGGAGATTTGCAAGTGTGATAGGCAATCACAGACAGGGCATTTGCATCACCTTAAAGTCAACCCTGTGCAACCAAATCAGCTCACATGTTGAGCTACCAGCCATCGAATTTAGAGGAAACCAAGAGATGTACAGGAATGCATGAACTATTCTAAAATGTAATAGATAGTGGACACTTTGGGTTAAAGGAGTCAGACATTCATCCATTCATCTGCAGCTACATGCAGCTCAGTGTGCTTTTGTCCTCAGAAGAAGGGAGAAGTGGATGTCCTTGTTAATGAGCCACTTGTCACCTACCTGCTTGTTGCACCTGAATAATCTTGGAGTGAACAGCATCAGCTGACTCAATTAACGTTCGGCTTGTCTGGATCATCTGGGGGGAAAAACAGAGAGATGGGTGGTGAGTGGGTGGAGCAGAAGCAGTTTACAAAGTATCCTGCCCTCCAGGAGGCTCTTGGACCAATCCCTCCCCCACTTCCACCATAACACTTGCAGCAGCAACTCCAGAGTACATCTCACTGAGTCAGCTGCCCCTTCATGCTCTGCCTTTTCTCTAGGTGGTCTACTTTTTACAGGACTACTCCGGACCTCAGGTGGTAAATCTGTGTCTGGGCTGTGCCACTTCAGAGCGCAGGAGAGAGCCAGCACAACATGCCTGATAACTGTTCCATACAGAAACTGTGTCACGTGCAGGGTGACCAGATACAATGGAGGACAGACATGTAAACATAGAAGGGTTTACAAAGCCACACCTGCCAAAATTCCCTCTTCTATACAATGGTTAAAAGTATAGGCACTCTGTCCTCCATCGTATCTGGTCACCCTGCCCACAAGTAGACAACTAGCACATCAGTGAGAAGGTTTTCTCCCTGGAATGCTAATTTTCTCAAAATGTACAAATCTTCTGCACAGAGGAGCATTTCATCATAAGAGACACTTCCTGAAGCCTGAAATGGCACAGGCCAGTCATAGCTCAACCACTGGATCAGGAATAGGCCTTGGTTGTCAGACACAAGCAACAACAACAACAACAATAGCTGTAAAAAGACGGCAGAAACAGACTACAAACAAAGGCATGACAAGGTAGCAACAATGATATATTGGAACATCTGCAAAAAATACAAGCTACCTGCAGCCAGAAACTGGTGGGACTATAAAATTGAAAAACTAGTTGAAAATGAAGATGCCAAAAGATTATGAGATTTCCAGCTATAGACAGACAAACATCTATCACACAATACACCAGACACAACTGTAGTCAAAAAGAAAGAAAAACAAGTCAAAATCATCGATACAGCAATACCAGGGGATAGCAGAGTGGAAGAAAAAAAGCTGGAAAAAATAACAAAATACAAAGATTTATAAATAGAATTTGAGAGGCTGTGGCAGAAGAAGACCAAAGTAATCCCAGTGGTGATTGGCGCCCTTGGTGCTATTCCAAAACACCTTGAAGAGCACCCGAACAGCACAGGAGCCACAGAAATTACCACCAATCAACGGCAAAAAGCAGCTTTACTGGGAAGAGCTTACATTTTGCAATGGTATTTGTAACATCAAAAAAAGGATAAAACCAGGCACCCCAGGTCCTTGGGAAAGACTCGAAGTCTGGATAAAACAAATCAGTCAAGAACATCTCCCTGACTGTGCGAAAATCTAATAATAATAATAGACATTAGATGCTGTATAAGAATTCTGTTAAAAATTCTGTCCATAGGCGTACAAACTTTGAAAAAAACTCAAGAGCAAAACAAAACAGTGACCTAGTATTGGTATCTTACTTGCCCGGTATTGGTTGCCATCTAAATGGCTGCATCCCATTTGATACTGGAAGTGCCAATCAGGCTGCACTAAGACCAGGGTGCTCTTTTTGAGATCTGTATCAGAGATTTTCACCCCTGAGTTTGCCACTTGCTGAGATCAAGCCGAAGCAGATTATCGGACTGGGTGCAACTCCTTGCCGAAGCCCCTGCTCACCAAAAAAGGCCAAGAGTCCCCCTTGCAATCATGTCACTCACAGTGTCATAGGCAGCAAGAACCTTCCGCAACAGCTCCGGAACGGGCCCCTGGGCCTCCATGGAGGGGTACTCTTCGCCCAGGTTGAGAGTGACAGCCGGGGAGCTCTCCTTCTCGCTGGGCTGCAACCATGTGGCCAGCTTCAAGATGCACTGCTTGACGTTGGCTGCCGGCGTCAGGCCACACAACTCCTTAAAGGAGACCAGAGCATTCTGGGAGAAGAAAGAAAGGTGGGACAATGCCAACACACAAGGATGCTATTGGGCCCTCCACCCTATGCTTTTCTGGCCAATTTTTGGCCCTCCCTTCTACCACAGGTTCCCAATAACCCTGTCCCCAGGGACCTACGTATTTTGGCTTGCCTCGGTTGCCATCAAAATTTGTGGTCACCTTGACTCTGTCCTTTCCCTTACTTGGAAGGGGCAGGGTCTTACCTCTGAAGCCCCCTGTTCTAAACCAGTAGGTGCAATAGGGTCCGAGGGAAAGAGACTTCAAGAGGGACATGACAGAACAGGGCTCATTTATGCAAGTCCCTCTTCCTCAGCCTCACTTTTCCCAGACTGTATAAGGGGAATCGAGATTGTGCAAGGCAGCCCATGCAAGAGGAATAGCAATAAAAACAATACCAACTGCTCTAATGTTGTATAATGGTATCTTCATTTTTATTTATCCTGTGCTTTTTCCTAAGTGCTCAATGTATTTCACATATTAATACTATTATTTCAATGATCCTCATTCCAAGTTTGCAAGCCTGTATTGATACACCCCTCCCAGTTCAGAGACTAGGGTGGAAACACCGAGAGCATCAGTGCTTTTTAGGGAACTCAGGGCTGAATTGAAATTTAAACAGGGGGGGATGGACTTCCTGCTCCAGAAAGCTCAGAGCTTATTCCCCCCTGACTAGGAAGGAGAGGAAGAAACCAAGAAGACGCTCAGTTGGGGCAGGGAGGTATTCCCAGGCAATCAAGCCAGCTGCTATGCTGAGAGGGTGTGAGAAAGAGGGTGGCAACTCCTGTCTTGCCAGGGAAGGCAAGGACAGACTGAAGGGGCTGGAGGCCTCACCAGCTGTCTGTGGCTATATTTGCCACTGAGCTGAGTGGTTTGAGTCTGTCCGCATTGGGAGAATATTACTATTATTATCATTTATTTATATAGCACCGCCCACGTACATGGAGATCTACAGAGGGTGAAAAGACAAGGTCCTCTTCTAAAATAATGAGGGCACAGTCCTAGGCTGCACTATGTAGTGCCATCACTGTACAATTTCTAAAAGCAAATAAAAAGAGAGGCCTCTGCCCCAAGGACCTTACAGTCTCCATTTCTGTTTGCTGTCAATGTTTCTATTTTTGTCATTGTGTTTGATCTTTATTTTGTTGGGCAAGGGGTCTTAAGACAAACATCAGCAATCGAAGGACAACTGAGGCGGATACCAGTCAGTACTGAACATTCCATGACTGTCCCCAAATCTAAACGTTTTGCTTCTTTTGATCTGCTCTCCCCGAACAAGACCTCTTTAAGATAAACCTATAACATGACAACATCATTGTGTGGGTTTCCTTGACTTGACTCTACTCCAGCGGCTGGCAAGGGCAAGCAGCTTATCATGCAATAATGTCACATTCTTCATTTTATTTGGCTACATGTCACTGGAAGAGAGAGCGAGAGGAAACACAGGACCACTGTTTACAGTGGCAGTCACATGATACCTCCTTAGAACATAGCTGCAGTCAAGAAGGAAGGGAGAATCATGCAAGAGGGCAAACTTGGGTCTTCAGATGCACATACAATCACACCTCAGTATTCGCATACTGAGGTCCATTTCCAGCCCCCCCCCCCAGATACTAAAACCTGCAGATAAACAAATCCATGCGTCCAGACCATACAATCTCCAGAGGTGACCAGATATGTTCTCTGGTCTGAGACCGACAGAGGCTGCGCACGGAGGTGTTTAATGGGCACTTCTGCTTTTCAGCAGCCTTACAGGCTTCAAAAAGGCTCCCAGACGCAACAAGAGAGCATCTCCGGTCGCTTCCTAAAGCTCAGGTCCATTCTCCACCGGGGATTCAGAACCTCGTTAAAACCACGGGTCTTGAATCCCTGGATATGGAGGCGGGACCTGTACACAGGCTTCATTTCAGCTGCAGGGAAACGACAAACCCCTAGACTTCATGGGAAAAGTGGGTTGTGAGGAGGGATTTTGGTTTCCTGGGAGAAAGTTCTGGGCATGTGGACAGCAGGGAAGAATGAGTGGGATCATTTAAGAGAGACTTTGTATACAGCGTGGGTGCCTTTTTTACAAGGCTGTATCAGTACTGGTAGCAGGGGAAGGGACTGGGGCAAAAGTATTTATTTGCCTGGTACTAAAGTGACCACTAGGGGGGTCCAGAGAAAATCACTAGATTCAAAAGACATGGGGCTGCCACAGCTGGAGAGGACACACTTGTGCCAAAATGGATTTCCTTCTGGGAAGACTCAGGGCACTGGCTTTGCCCATACTCAGGGTCTGTTGCAAAAGCATTTGCCTACAGATCAGATTAGCAGCAGCAGGGAGGGATCTACATTTATCCCTGGAGTATATGGCTTGGCTAACAATGGCCCAAGTCTTCTGGTGCTATAAGCTCTATAGCAGGGCTTCTGAACCAGGGGTGTCCATACACCTTGGGGGAATGAGAACCAAAGGATGGTGGTATGGGACTAAAAAAATTGTTGATAGATTAGATTATTAACTACCACCATAATCAATATGGATTGAGCTATTCCTAACTATCCATATATAAAGTAAAAGCTACTGACATCTTTTGAGGTCAAACTGGTACCTAATATGATCCGTGATGATGATGATTTTGACATTCTGGGGAAATGGGTATGAAGGCATATTGGACCATTGACTGGGGAGGAGTCTAAGCTTGCAATCCTATCCACACTTTCCAGGGAGTAAGTCCCACTGACTGTAATGAGGTTTACTTCTGAGTAGACATGCATAGGATTGGGCTCTGATTGTCAAAAAGTTAAAAGTCCCTGCTCTATAGGCATGTTTCTGGGGTGTACCTACTACTGACCCTGCAATTGTAGCTGCATAGGCTGATCTGTGGAAGGGGTTGGTGAGGGGATGGATTAGTTGACCTTCCAGTCTCATATAACTCTTCCCATTTTCCTTCATGACTCATTTGATCCTCACAGCACCCCTTTTCCTTACCTCCCCCAGGCACACACCAGACCTCATCATTTTACACTCAGGACATGTCTACAATAGCAACATAAATGTGTTTTAAATGTGTTTCAAGTTGCACGAGTTTCTGCTAAGTCACTCTGGGGACACAAGGTGCTTTTGAATGACAGTTCCCAGCCTCCTTTGCAGGGAGGCGATGACTGTTCAGTTTCCCAGAACGGTTTATCTCTATAGGACAGATATACCTTCAGGGGGGTTCAAGATTCAGGAGATACTCTGTTTTCCCCATCTAAGAGCCCTCAAAATCAGACTCAGGAGTTCAGCTGCTTTTTCCCCACTACCTGGGTACCTGCATGTTCTCCCGCAGGTCTGTGGCCTCCCGCAGTGGCTGTGTGGCCGTACGGAACACCTCGTCGATGGCCTTGATGCCTGTGGCTTTGGTGGAGGTATACTCCCGCATGCGCCGTCCCTTCCGTCCTGAGAGTCCCCGCCGGTGTGCTTTGCCTCCACCTCGCCGGTTAGTGATGGCTACGTGCACAAACAAGGTGGCATTGGGGAGGGGCTCACCAGCCAAGGACTGGAGGGGCACATGGCGGTAGCCCACCTGGAGGCACTCAAAGGGGATGGTGTACTGGGCAATGAACTCATCCCCAATGTAATCATCGTCAAGCACCACAAAACGCAGGATGGCCAGTTCAGGGAGGTTCACCTGGAACTCCAGGGTCTCCTCAAAGATAGGGTTGTCCCCACTCTGCAGCACCGTCTTAGTACGCTTCTCCGTGCAGTCAGCGGGGATGCCATGCATCTCAGCACAGACATACGGCTCCACCACATCCCCTTTGGCTCCAGAGCCCTTGGGCTTGGGTAGGTTCTGACCACTGATGACCTTGAGGTGCAAAAGCTGAGCAGAGATGCCAGGCAAAGTGTCCCTGGTGTTTGCACTAAAGTAGGACACCTCCTCGCGCATAATGGCCGGCCGGAGCACATAGCCACAGCCCCCATTCTGGCGAAACCAGCCGGCATTCAGGTCCATCATCAGGCCTGGTGTCTGGTAGTTCATGGCCACCATCTGGCAGCCGCATTTCCAAAAGTCCTGGGGGTTCATGTTGCTGGCATCGATGCGCATGGGGCTGGGGTAAACCCGTGACAGGAAGCGCTTGTTATAGGCTACAAAATCCTCCGGATCCTCATTGGCGTAGCGCCCAGCTTCCACCTCACTGAAGGAGCAGACCTCCCAATAGCACTGTCCTCGCCGGGAGGCCTCAAATCCCTGGAAAGATACTGCCTGGCACAGGCTCACCAAGTCCGAGAGCTCCCGGCACAAGACCTGCCTGCAGCGAGGCAGCTCATGGTCCTCGTCCCCAAGTGATAGGCCCAGCTCGGCAGTCTCATCATCATCAGAGACCTCTCCTTCACTAGACTGGCAGCTGGGGGGCAGCTTCCAGCCTTTGATGAGGATGCATCTCTTGAGGGTTTCTGGAGAGGGGAGGTAGACCTCGTTAGGGTTTGGGGGTATCAGATACAGCTTGTCCCCAAAGGCCTTCCTCAGGTGTTCAGCCATGAGCCTCTGCTGGGCAAGGCAGCAGCGCACAGAGAGGCACAGGATGAGAGGGAACTCGGACGCCTCAAAGGCATGCTCCGCAATAGCACCCACCACCCGGGAGAAGGCCAAGCGGGTCCCAGCGCTGACCACAGGCTCTCCAGATGGGCCGTCACACACCACTAGTTCTAAGCTGCGACAGCCAGCCTTGAGGGCTGCCACATAACCCCCAGTGTCTGAGGTGGAGCCACCCCAGAAGCAGCTGTCCTCGCCAAGACATGCACCATGCGCGGAGCTAATGAAGTAATGGGACAGCGGCTGGCTCATGTCCTGGCACACTTTGCGGTGCTGCGGGTCAAATATGGCGCAGTCAGCTGAGAGGAGGTAGCGAGTGAAACCGTCCACGGCCAAGTAGCCCTTTTCTCGGCCTTCCTTGGACGGCTCGTATTTGCGGACAATCTCCATGCACATGTCTTCCGTAACCCCTTCCATGCCCTGCTCAGCCTCCAGGAAGCTCATTAGATCTTTCAGGCCCATGTACTCCTTATTGCTGGAAAACTGGACCAAGAGAAAGAACACCTCTGGCCTGGTGCACAGCTCACAATAGGCCTCCACAAAGACCTCACAGCTGACCACTTCCCCCAATCGCTCACTGGCTGCTTTCTGTAGCTCTTTGAATTTCAGCTCAATGGTCGAGGCCTTCATACCAGGGTTGAGGGCACGGATGAGCTGCACAGCTCGGGAGACTGGGATTTGGCCTTCCTTCTCCAGGTCCGCGATATCAAAGACAGAGGAAATCCATGAGGTTCGCGGATTGGGGTGGCCAGTATCAGGAGCTTCCTCCAGAGTATGCTTTCCATAGGAGGCCAAGTACCGCAGCCCCATCACCCAAGCATTCACCACATCCGCCGAGCTGGCCACCAGATCCAAGGACTCATAGTTGTCTCCGTAGATGATGGAGAAAGCGCATTCATCTGGGAACTGGTCAGACAGGCCATTGGAGCGCAGCACTGGAGTCTTCTTCCCCACCCGCACCTCTCTGACCGACTTGATCTCAATCTTGGCTTTTTCAGAGTCCTTCTTGGAAGGCTCCCAGTGCATGAAGCGTAAATCAGGGTCCAACACAAAGAACCGGCTGTACATGCGGGAGTTGGAGCGCACCTTCTTCATCTCACATCCCTCCAGCATGAAGGAGATGCAGGCTGCCGTGCTGCTGAGCTTGCGGTTGCTGGGCATGGTGCTGAAGGAGACCGTCTTCTTCTTCTGCACAAGGCGCTGACGGGACCCATCCTGTGAAAAGGGAAGGAGACAGAACAGAGAAGTCAGCTGTGCCGTAGGGTTGGGAAGGCCTAGAGGAGAGTGGGGGAAGGAGGCACTATAGACAAGAATGAGGATGAGGAGAAAAGCTTCTGGGTTTTTTGTCCTCCATGATGAATGGAAGTCCTGAAGAGAAATGATGAGGTGTTTGTAAACTGGGAGTAGACTAAGGTGTGAGGACAACCTGAATGAAAACCTCAGCATGCATACACAACAGGTAAAGGCAGAACCTGTGGCAGATGGACTTGCTGTTGCTGTTTTAAACTAGCAGACAAGGGGTGGCCAGACTTGCTTAATGTAAGAGCCACATATGATAAACGTTTGAGAGCCGCAATACTTAAGATGCATTTAAATTCTTAAATATATTTACTCACCCTGAACATTAAACTTACGTTTTAATCCAGTGGACGCCGAGTTTATACCCGGTAAATAACTATAAAGCTTGAAAATTTGATTTTCACTTTTCACATTAGCTGTGATGCCAAAAGGAGCTCAGCCAGCGGTTCTCAAACGGCAAGGGAGTTCCAGTCCTGCAGTAAGTCCTTGCGGGGGTGGGGGGGAGGCAGCGACGCAATCCCCAGGATAGCGTCGCTTAGGGGCTGCAGGGGCTTGGCTGGATTTAACAGAGCCTCCTGCAGCCTCCCAGGGGTGCTGAGAGCCCTGAACAAGCATTTCCCCAGGTCTTAAAAAGTAAAAGTGCAGCAATCACCCTCCACAAAACCAGAAATGGAGCATGAGCGCTGCACTTTCACTTTTGAAGATATGGCGAGCCCTGCAGATGCTGGCGCGGGGCTCCCCACACCCCCAGAAGGCTGCACGAGGCTCTGGTAAGTCCAGCCAAGCCCCTGCAGCCCCCTTAGATCTGGAGATCACATCGCTGCTCCTGCCCCTTAAGGGGGCAGAGGCCAGGGCCTTCAGGCTGGGGCATCATGGCACCCCAGTTTGAAAAGCCCTGAGCTCAGCCAACATATTTCCTTGAGCCACACATATATGCCAAAGAGCTGCATCTGGCCTGCAAGCTGTGGCTTGGCCACCCCATACTAGACCAATGAGGTGCAGAGAACCCCGGACTAGCCAACTAGGGTTGGAGGGAAGAGACATTAAAGAAAAGAGATGGGTTCTTTAGGAAAGCAGTTCCAGCGCACTCCCAGATAAGGCAATTCACATACCTATATTTTTATAATGTGAAGTATTTTAACAATAGCTTTTAAGCACATCAATAGGACCCATGTTTGTTCCAAATCAGTACTTCCCACCAACACGCCTCTATGGAGGTGCAAGCAATTGCTGGGATGCAGGGGACTGCAAGCTTCTCTAGGAAAAGCCATGATGTCCTAACAAATGACCTAAACTCTACCAATCTAGCCCACCCCACCACCCCACCCCAAGGTGCAGAAGCCAGATAAGAACAGAACTGGTGCCAGGAACAGAGCCCAACTTCAGCTCCTAAATATAGGTACATCCGACCATTCTGTCATTTCCTCCCCCACTTCAGTGTTTCCTGAGGGTTCAGACAGAAGGCCAAGTTGGGGGGTGTGGAACAGGATAGAGGGAAGAATGACACTGAGAGTGAATGCGCAGAAGGGGAGGCGTTTGTGAACAGGAGCTGCAGAAACAAAACAAAAAATGTAAAAGCTAAATCCACTGGGATGGTCACCAAATTGTACCCCCATACAGTTCTGCAGGTCTCAATGGAGTCCTTCCTAATTCCCACCCACCCACAATAAAAATGCAGAAACTCAAAGGGACAGCGACCTAGCCTCAGTATTCAGTTTCCCAATGCCAACACATTGGCACTGAAGTCCACTGCATGTCATACCGCCTGATCTGGAAGCTCTTTCCTGATCAGTTGCTGACTGTGGGCCCAATTCTATCCAACTTTCCAGCACTGGTGCAATTGCAATGCAGCCCCGAGATAAGGGAGCAAATGTTCCCTTGCCTTGAGGAGGCCTCTATGACTGCCTCCCCACTACAGGATGCAGTGCACGCCCCTTTGGCACGCCTGCACTGGCGCTGGAAAATTGGATAGGATTGGGCCCTGTATTAGCAAACTGGTAACTGGCTTTATTGTATCTGATGTACTGCAATTTTTATGAGGATTATTCTACAAGCTCCCTCGGGCATATTTATTTATTTTAAATGTTTTGGACACGTGTGCTCTTCCTCTGAAAAGAGGTTCCGCAACTGAGCCCCGGTAAGGCTCTCCTCAGCCTCTCACCCAATAAACACTGAAAACAAACAACAAAAATAGACTGACAGTGCAATCTCGTGCATGTTTACTAAAAAGTGAGTCTCACTGTATTCAATACGGCTTACTTCACGCTAAGTGGGTGTAAGATTGCCGCTGTAGCTATGGTACTTCTATGACTTTTACAGAACAGTTGTTTGTCATCCAGTGTGAGGCCCAAAGTGGATACTATATACCAATTTTAAGAATCCAGAGATTCAGAACTGATTTTCCTTGCTGAGCCCTGCTACAGTCTCAATGCAAAAACGGTGTCAATTTCACTTTGTAGAAAGCCAAAACCAAAGTGAAACCAGAGCAGTACTCTTCCAAAGATGAAAGCTTGTCAGTTTCACTCTTTAAAAATTACAATATGCAAAGTGTGTCCACGGTCTTGCTCTGCCTACATGGTATTTAAAGAAAACTTCTCCTTCTGTGTCACAGTAGCAGTGGAATGGGAATTTTTTTAAGAGATAACAGGCCCCTGGGGTGCCACATGTGGCTTTCGATGGCCCCCTTGACTTTTGCTGTTGAAAAAAGATGAGATATACAGTCATTCTCTTTATATGCAAATTCACTATCTGTGACTTCACTTAACTGCAGAGGGACAGAATTGCTACCTTCTCTCGTTATCCACGCCTCTGTTCATATTATCCACTATGCAGAGACTTTCCAGAGGCTACCAGCATGGACTCCTTTAAAATGACTGGCAGAAGCTTCCCCTGGCCATTTTAAAGGGGTCCACAATGGTTGTGGGTGCCAGTCTGAAGATCCCAGCAGCACCTGGAAGGTCTCTGCAGCATTCAGAAATCTTCTGGAACTTCCTGCTGCACACTGCTGGCTTCCTGAGGGTTTCGGTTGCATTCTTCTGGTGACAAGGAAGGTACCCCTTTCCATCCTAGGATACCCCTTGCACCTAACCCTACTGATCTCCCATAGGATCGGTGGTTCATGATCTACAAATTTGCGATCTGCTAGGGTTTCCTGGAACCTAACCCTAGCGGATAACGAGAACTGACTGTAAATGCAAAATACAGACAGACAGACTTGCGTTGGGACTACATATTGCCCAATTAGAATGGAATTTGGCTCATGCTGGCATAGCATTAGCAAAAAAAAACACAACAAAAAACAGAACTTAAATTGCTGTTTTGCTGTCATCAGGAAGCATCCCAAGAGTGAGGAAATAAAACCATCTTTACAAAGCGAGATTAAAAGACAAGCACATACTGAAAGTGGAGATAATGTGCCTGAGTCAATCAAGGCAAATGAGGTTCAATCAGCAGGGGTTGAAGAGCCCGCGTCACAACCAATCCTGGCAGCGAGTGCCGGCGTTTGCCTTCACATCACGCGTGAGAACATTACTGCTTGCGGTAACAGTCTCCGTTGGTGTCCATTCAAGCCAAAAAGAATTCCTGCCAGATCTCTCAATGATCTCCAGTTCAGCGGTCTCACGCTTTGTCTGTGACTTCAGTGTAGCGGCTTAAAGCTGGCCTCTGCCCCTAATCCTATTCAGTCTCCTGTCCCCGCCAGAGTTCAGTAGCCACTGCCTATATTCCAAAGCACAGCACAGAGAGTCCCTTGCATGCAGTTGTGTGCATGAAGCCTGCTGCTGTATGATCTCTAGTTTGTGGCACCGATCATTCCCAGGGCACTAGAAAGGAGCACAATACAAGACACCTCAGACCTCTCCAAAAACCACCCACTGGGAAATGCCTTCAGATCAGTGTTTCTCAACCAATGGTACTCGTACAACTGGTGGTAGTTCAGGTTGTGTCCAGTGATACACGTAGGACTCCCAGACCCCCGCCGCCTGGCAGCAAGACCTGCAAAGCAACATTACAAGCAGTGACGGGAGGCTCGGCAGGCAGAGCTCCAGTATGGACTTTATAGGGGAAGGTAGGTAGGGGAAGATGGCTCTATCTGACTATGGATCCTATCCCTTCCTGTGACACCCAAAGGGGATCCGACGAACCTCCCTCTCCTGGAATACCCCAAGCAAGGCTTGCTCCACAGTGTGAGAAGCGTCACTGAAACGCCATTCACACAGGACACTCTTGCAGCCTGTGTTCATAACTAGTTTCTGCATCATTTTGTGTATTTCCAGGTTCAAACGCATATTAAACATGGCCAATTTGCCTTCACGAATGCGCATTGAAGAGAGTAGAGAGAGGAAAAGTCTAGCCTTTGACCACATGAATTGTGAGCACAACACAGTGCTTAGGAGAAGTACATAACCAAGTTGGTGGAAACTGGTTTTGGATTTGCAAAGTCTGAATTTCTAATTATTATTTTCATAATAAAATTATTATTTTTTAATAACTGTTTTATAATTATTTTCATAATACGTACAGCTGTTCAAAAGGGAAGTTCCCAAAGCAGCACCCGGTATTCCCAGGTGGTCTCCCATCCAAGTACAAACCAGGTCTGAGATCCCGCCACACTTACATGACTCCACTTCTCGGCAAAATGAATGGGCTTTCGGATTAGGCAAAACTGAAGTGTCTCCTAAATGACTGCTCACCAGATGTGCTAAGAGGGAATTTCTAAATTTTTACTTTTGGTGATTTCCAAGCCTTTTTAATGTAATTTGTCAAAAATGTTGATATTTTATGTTGAACTGTAAATGTTTTATTAGTAATTTAGTATCTTAACTCCGTTTTTGATAAACGGGATTAGGACTAATTATGTCTGCTTTTATGATTTCTCTATGCCTAATAAAAGTTTGTTCATTCATTCATTCAACCAGATCTGACCCTGCTTAGCTTCCGAGATCAGATGAGATTGGGCGCGTTCGGGGTAGTATGGCCGTAGACAAAGCAGTTTACAAAGTAAAAGAATGAAAAGATGTTCCCTATTACAATCTGAATCAAAGGAGACACCGGCAAAGAGCCAGTGGAAAAGTCACTATGCTGTGAGGCAAAGCAGGGCACTGCTCTCGGTCTGCTAAAGCACCACTTAAATTAAATGGAGACCCACCACTAAATATATGTATTTTAACTGGGGTTCTTCTCTGCCATTAACTCCTTGTGTAGCATTCGGCATTTCTCTTTCTCTCTCAGCCATAGTGACTTTATCTGTAAAATTGGATCAGTAGTGATTAACCCCCCCCTCCCCACATTATGTTGTGAGGGCCACAAGACAATAAAATATATCAAGCCTTAAGCAAATGAAGAGTCCTTCACAGGAATGAAACCTTCCCCCCTTTGGCCACCATCAACAGGCAAAAGGACAAAGCTAGCTGGCTGTCTTGACAGGAAGCTTTGCCAACCTCTCTCCTGCCCCCCACTTCTAGGGCACAAAGGAAGCTGATAAACTCACTGCTGGCAGACTGCAGGAACACAGAGAGCAGGGCGTCCATCAGCTGAAGAACCCGCCTGGGATTCAGCACTGAGGGGTATTGAGCGATATGAGAAGAGACACCCATGTTAGTTTAAAGGACTTGTGTTTTTTGTCGCCGTCCATCGTTCTTCTTTTTTTTCCTCCCAAGTTGCCATAACTGCAGCTAGCCAGGAAAATGCCAGGTCTTTTTACACTGCTGGCAGCCAGGCGCCAGAGTTGCCAATGGGGGCTGGAAGCCAAGCTGATTCATTTAGATGCCACTTCTCTCCAGCAGAGGGAGGGAATCTGTAGGGTCCCTGCCCTGGAGGGGCCTAGAGCAGGCTTGTTCCACCGCCAGGGAGGCCTCAGATTCCAGCACCCTTGTCCTCCTCCCTAGCAGAGCTGCCAGACCTGGCCTAGGAGCAGGAGCTGTTCACCTCACAGCTCCCTGCTTCACACTGACTGCCTCTCATCCCTGGCCTCCCTGTTTTATGGAGCAAGCCCGCCCCCTTTGGCCCCTCCCCTTCCTCCAGGTGGGGCAGAAAAGGCCTTTCCTGTTCCTGGCTTGTTTCCTGCAATGTTCCTTGTTTGCCCTGCCAGCCCCCTCTGGCTGGTTGGGGTGAGCCAACCTGCTTTGCCCCCTTCAAGGGCAGAGAAGCCTCCTCACCCTGGGCATGGGGTGCCTGCTCCAGGGTAAGTCGGGGGTCAGGCATCTGGGAGGGGCCCCGACAGAATCATTGAACATACAAGCGGCATAGCCCTTCACAGGGTCCCAGAGCTCCGAATGGGTGGGTGACATAGGCAGAGAGGTGCACCTCGGGACACAGCAAGGGCATCTACGGAAATGTGAACCACCACCACCACCACCACAACCCCTGCACTCCCGGTCACATCTTTCTGTGTCCACCAACAGCACCTCAAATCGGCTGCTTGAGAAGCTTGCTACCTCCCCTTGCCTCAGGGAAGGGCAGGATTTGGAGGCTCTACCCACAGTAGCTCATCACACCGCACAAGCCACTGTCCCCTTCTCCACCTCAGCTTTCTAATGGGCAGCTGAAAAGGGCATTCTTGGTTGAGGCCCAGAGCCAGAACAGCCCTTCTCAAAGTCAAGCACAGAGGACTTAATTCCACTCCCAAAGACTTCAAAATCTCTCCAGTTGCATCCTTTCCTTACTCAGCTACAAACAAACAACAATTCATATTTGGTTTGGGGGGGGTAGCACCACATCCAGCACCATCCTCCCCTGTTCTAGTTGTGAAGTGTGTTTTATCTACCTACCTACCTACCTACCTACCTACCTACCTTGGGCAGCAGGTCTGACCTAGAGAGTAGTGCCGACATTAAGCCCAAAGATAACATCTGAAGGTCGCCAGTTCAAGAACACAGCAAGAATTTGACGCTGATGAGCTGAGCTGAAGCTTTCTTGAGTGGGAGACAAGAAGCTGGCTGTAGCTGTTTCTCAGTGTGGGAGGCAACACGGCCAGAATAAAGACCACCTGGAAAGCAGTCTCTGTCTTGAAAGACAGAACGTCTTTGTTTATTGTAAAAAAACCCTTGGAGGTTTAGAGATAGCCTGCCCATGTATACCACCTTGAATAAAGAAAGGAGCAATCCAATGGTCAGAAAGTTGCTATATAAATACCAGTATTATCAGTATCATTATTGTTTTATATTGCCTTTCCTCCAAGGAGCTCAGGGTTGTACATGGTTCTTCCCCTCCTTTTGTTCTTACGACAACCCTGTGAGGTAGGTGAGGCTGAGAGATAGATTCTAGCCCCCAAGGAATTTTCATGGCTGAGCGGAGATTTGAAACGAGCGATTCCAGGTCTAAGTTCAACTCCAAACCACTACACCATCCAGTTCTTCAAGTTATGCCTGAAAAGTGTGTATAGGCTGAGCCGGGAGGTCCCCGGGCCAAATATGGATCTTAGCAAGGTACCACCTGCTCTCCCTCACAATTGCCAACCTGGAAGCAAAACAGGTGGGGCAAAAGCATGGAACCTAGAAGCCCACCCTCCTACAAGCAGGTGTGTTGCAGAAGGAGTAGCTGCTGGGGGCACTGGAAAGGACCAGAGACAATCTTGTCAGTCCCAATATCCCCGGACTACATCTTGGTACTGAAAATGATTCTGAGATGTGTTGACCTCCGAACCTGACAGCAGCATGTGAAACTTGGCTGCACAGTCTGAAGGGAGCCCTTTATCTCTCACTCCCTGGGTTCGACCCATAGAAGCACCTCGAAGCAGCCAGGGTGGGCTCCCAGGAAAGACCTGAATGCTGCTGGAATACCTCCCTTCTAAGCAGCAGGACTTCCATACTACTCTATAGAGGTTGAAGATGTTGCCATTTTTCTGGGCCCCTGGATGTATGAGCCAATCGTAAGAACAGAAGGGGAGGTAATGATACCACCCTGAGCTGGGCAGAGACAAAAAAGTGACAAGGAGGAGGTGGGGATGAGTCAGGCATCACGATTACATAATGTACCAGTCTCTACGGTTACCACAGGAAGAAGGGGAAATTGATGGTTCCTAAATTGACACAGATCAAGGAGGTGGAATGGAGTGGGGGGGGGGGAATGTCAATTCCAGCTGATGGGATTTCAGGAGAGGGGGCAGGGGAGGGTACAGTGCCCGTGTTTTGATAGGCATGGATCAAAGTTTCTGCTCTGGGGTGGCAGGTATATATCAAAATGAGTGCTCTCTCTCTCTCTCTCTTTCACTCACACACACACAGAGCCTAGATCTTAACCCCTCTACTGAACCCTGACTCAGTTTAACACCAGAATCTTCCCCCCCCCCCAAATTCCAGGATGAATTCATCCGTGGTACACACAAAAGCATCACCAAGGGCAGGGCTCTTTCTGACCATGTGCAGAGTACATTGCCTCTACCGAGGAAACACAACCAATCTTCACATATCTAGAAATAAAGCAAAGGGGTAACTAGCAGACTGGCAGGTGTGGCTTCCCGGAAAGTTTGCAGGACGTCAATGATGCAGCAATGTTTGGAAGTTGAAATGGCGCCTCCCTTTTGAGAAACTTCCCATTGTGCATGCCTAAAGTACGAAGCGGCTTGTCCAGAGGAGACAGAAGAAACAAGAAAGGAGCATGGAGGAGGTTTGGTCAGAGGGCTCATCCAAGCCACAGCCAAGAAACTCCCATAAAGCATTTACAAGGCAAGGTCTGTACTGTGTAGTTTTTCCCAAGACTGCCCAACCTGACTATGCAGAGAAGAATCTCATGGCAGCCAGAATTATTCTTTAGAGGCAGATCATGCAAAAACCCAAGTGCAACCCCCAAAGAAAACCGTCTGGAAACTGCTGCTACTGTGCTGTGTTGTTGTGGCCTCAAGAGATGTGAAGAACCAGGGGCATGATAATGAGTAAATCCAGCCCTGAACACCTTAAGGAACCTGAAAATACATCTGGTGGAATATTCTCTTTCAGCATTTGTGCAGGAATCGCCACCCTTAGGAAGGAGCACAGGAAGCACTTTTGTGCTGCTCCTGTTCATCTCCATGGGTCTTGCACAGGAGAAACCCCCAGTGGCTTGGACCCTACTGATCACACAGTCGGTCTCCTGCGCTGCCACCTTTAACGGCATCTCAAATCAGCTGCCTACTGTGACCACACAATCTTATTTCACAATATATGGAATGTGACAGGTCTTATAATGATACAAGGATCTGCCTTAAATGAAATCTGACCCATGAGCCACCTAGGTGTGTACTGTCAGCTCCGATGTGTTAAATAACCATCTGCAGAGGACAGATTTGGCAATGGCTACAGGCCATAAGTAGAAGGATTCTCCATGTTCTGAAGGAGTAGATCTCTGAGTACCACATACTGGGGACAAATAATGGATAGCTATTGCTCTTGTAACCTGCTTGAAAGTTTTCCAAGAGCATCTGGCTGACTGCTGTTAGAACGCTTGATTAGATGATGGGTTCTTTGGCCTGATCTAGCAAGGCGGTTCTTATGTTCCACCCATATGTTCCATACACATGCCACTTCTCAGGTACCACAGAATTCTTCCTCAGACAAAACAGAAAGCTTAGCCAAATTCTGGTCTAGTCAGTTACAAATGTAACCGATAAAAAAGAGAAAAGATGCTTCAGGCCTTGGCCTAATGAAAGGCGGGAAAAACCCACAGGGAATTTCTCCAACAAAAGCCCCACTAAAACAAATTAAAAGCTGCTGGTTCATTTCAGCAGGGCTCACACAGATGAGCCTCTCAGGCATTGTGTGTCCAAAGGTTTTAACAACCCAATTTGAGCTGTATGGAGGCAGAGCAAGTTACAGACTGTCAGAATATCCCAGGAATTCAAGGTCTTGGTTTGACTCATTGCTCTTCGTTTGAAACAAGGTTATAAAAACTTGCAGACCGAGAATGCTGGGAGTTCAGAAACCAGGCAGGGGGATGAGAACTAAATGGCCAGAGAAGGACTTATCTATTGCCCTCTGCCTCCTCTTCATGGGTCCGCCCCCCTGACTTCTACTCCAGCTCAATGTCTCCCCTCTGCCTTAGCCTCAGCTGCCAAAACACTATAAATTCTGCAACAAGCAAACCAATAATGCTTCATTGCACTGCAATAAGAAATTATGTTCATTCTGGCCAAATGTCCATTAACCTACAGTCAGGGCTTTCTGTAATCCTGTGCTTTAATAAGGGGGGGGGGGGAATAAATTCTGTGCCCAGGCAATCCAGGTTCTGCACCAAGAAAACAAGATCCTGCAACTGATCAAAACCATCCAAATCAAGGCAATTTGCATAACCCATTATTGAAATTCTGTGCGCTGAGAGCCCTTGATACCATCTGCTCAGAGCAGCAGCGTCGATAGCAGTGGAGATGGTGGGGGCAGCAGGAACACCTGGTGGACAGAGGAGAGGGCTCTGAAGAACATCTGCCCCCCCCCCTGAACTCTCCTTTGCAGACACCATCACTTTTCAGGGGAGTGCAGCCACAAATTGCCATTGTCTGACACCATAGACAGAACAGGTATCCCAGTTCGATCATCATGAGAACAGCAGCATCCACCTATCAATCTGATTTTATGATTATAAACTGCTTTGATAATCCCTACAGCTGACAAGCATCAAACACTGTCAAACGTTATTAAAGATTTTGAATTGATAGGGTTCCTTGCACTCTGCAGCATTGGCTCTAGATATTTAACTGATATCCCTTTTTGTTTAGTGACTGAAAGGTTGACATTTTCTTAGGAACCCCTTTTGGGATCTCATTAGTAAGACCAAAAGAAAAGCAAGATCAATATTTGAAATAAAGAAGTAAATAAATATATTTATTCTGGCTCTGGTTAATGAGCGAGAAGGGCAAAGCGCTATGTCAAAGTTGTTAGAACTAGTTTTTTTCTGAAATTCCAGCAGATTATTTGTCATAGAATTTCAATCCTATCCTGGCAGCCATGAGGACTAGAACCTTGCTTTTGATTTCTTTGAATGAAAACTACAACTGTCTAGGAAGCTGGTTCCGTGCTTTTCCTGTGTTCCTGAAGGAATTTAGCAAACACATAGCTCTGCTTATGTTTACCTCTCCCTTAAGTCTCATGCCCAAGGACAACTTTGAGAGCAAAACACCTCAAATAACTTGTTTGTCCAAGGAGTGAAGGACTGGACCAGTATTCATCAAGAATTAAAACCTGCTTCTGGTACTCTTAAGTGCCACAGGGCCCAATTCTATCCAATTTTTTAGTGCCAGTGCAGCTGTGTCAATGGGGCATGTGCTGCATCCTGTGGTGAGAAGAAAGTCACAAAGTCATCCTCAAGATAAGGGAACATTTGTTCCTGTATCTCAGGGCTACACTGCAGCTGCACTGGTGCTGGAGAGTTGGATAGGACTGGGCCCACAGCCAGCTATGGTGCTATATAAATGCATAACAATAGAAAGCACTTTTGATTTTGCAAAACACTTTGCAATCCTGCTGTGAGACCAACAATTATACCGATCTTGGAGACAAGGCCGAATGCTATCCCAGCCCCAGATGGTGTCTTGGGTTACTTTGCAAAGCATGAGTGTTTGGGAAAGGCTTTAGCTCTCCCTCCCCAATGCAGCAAGCAGATGGACACCGAAGGGTGGGGAGAGGGCATCAGAATTTAACTAAACCACTTCCTAGAGGAGATTCTTTCCCACCTCTCCACCCTCATGACCAGGGATGGGGGAAAAGCTAGGTCCAGATGGACGTTACTCAGGAAGCTATTCTCAGGAAAGAAGAATAACTTTTCCTGCCTTTGGAATATGAGCAGGTGTTTGGGCCTGAACTGGGAAGAAGTAAAAAGTAAATAAGATTACCTCAAAGCCAGGAAGGAAAAAATAAGTTCAGCAACTACAGAGCAGGCATCCGTGCATGAACAAAGTGCACTTAAGCCACTACTGAATAACTACAGCCGACCTTTCCATCTATCCACACACATTCTCTCTCCGTCTCTCCCTGAAAGGCCAGCACTTTAGAGTCCTTCCAGTCAGAGTGTAAGACTTCCAGGCAGGCTTGAGCTCTAGCACCTCTTAGGACAGTGGTTAGCACCTCTTAGGACTCACGTCTCTGGGAGAGTTTGGGTTGCTGTAAGTGCTTGCAGGGGAAGGAGCAAAAGCAGCAACTAGATCACCACAATTGTGCCGCTGCCAGGGATAAAAGGAGGAATTTTTTTGGGCAATGCTGGCCCTCTGGAGGCTGCAGGGAGCCCGCAGATCTCTGTACAGGGCTAATCAAGCCTCAGAACAGCTGAAAAATGTGATCGCTACCCAGGTCTGTGGGCTCCTCGCACCCTTTGGAGGGCCAGCACTGCCAGGGATAAGCAAAAAAAAAACCTTTTGTTCCAGGCAGTGGAACAGTTGTGGTGATTGCATCGCTGCCTTTGCTATTGCCCCACCCTTAAGGGGGAAGAGACAGTTCTTCACTGACTGGGGCACCCCAGTTTGGGAACCTGTCTTAGGATACAGTACTAGGATTTCTGCATCCTGGTCTATTGTGACCTGGTCAAATGAGACCTGGTCATTTATATCCCTGGACATTCACGTCTTTTTTTTTTGGGGGGGGGTGGCATCCTAGTTATTTGCATTCCACTTTAACTGGGTGAGAAACTATGTGAATAACAAACTCCATGTTTTAGATGCTAAGCCTCTTACCTCTGTCCTCACCCAAACCCTACCTTGGCATTTAAAAAAATGAAAAAAATACATCTACTATTAGGACACAAATGTCCAGGACACGAAAAGGGATTCAAATGTCCAATACCGGGACACATTTGATAGGGACACAGTTGTCTAGGATACAATGGTCCTGTCACTTTAGCACCACTGCATCTAAGTATTTGTTAGCACAATCCTATGCATGTCTACTCAGAAGTAAGTCCCACTGTGTTCAATGTGACTTACTCCCAGAAAAGTGTGTGTAGGATTGCAGCAGGTGTCTCAGGCAACCTGCTACTAATCATTGAGTGGGAGGGTCTATACTACATCCTGTAATCTGCAGAGTGGGCTGGAGAAGACCCCTCTTCGAAACCACAGAGGGTTGCTACCAATCAGTGTAGAGTAGACAATGCTGAGTTATTGGCTCAGAAGAAATAGAAAAAAGAATGCTTCATATGTTTGGGGAGGCACCTGTAAGTCGATCGAGAGAGCATAAGCACAACACCCCAGGTTGGTCCACAGTATTCTTACAAAAAGCATCTCCACTGAGTTCCAAGAAAGCCACTGCCAGTCAATGAAGACATCACAGAACTAGATGGGATTCGGTATTCTAGATCAGGGGTGCCCAAACCCCGGCCCTGGGGCTACTTGCGGCCCTCAAGGACTCCCAATCCAGCCCTCAGGGAGCCCCCAGTCTCCAATGAGCCTCTGGCCCTCCGGAGACTAGCTGGAGCCCACACGGGCCTGATGCAACTGCTCTCAACATGACGGCCAACTCGCGTGAGCTGTGGGATGAGGGCTCCCTCCACTGTTTGCTGTTTCACGTCTGTGATGCAGCAGCGGCAGCAAAGGAAAGGCCGGCCTTGCTTTCTGCAAGGCCTTTTATAGGCCTTGAACTATTGCAAGATCTTCATTCATTCATACAAGTTCCATCTCTAATATATTCATTTATGTAAATTTATTCAAATTTGAAACGTTAATTCTTTTTTTCCCCTGGCCCTCAACACAGTGGCAGAGAAATGATTTGGCCCTCCTGCCAAACCCCTGTTCTAGATGATATTCTATATTCTTCATACAATGCATACATTCACACCTGGAATGGATTGGTTTGATGCTCTATCTAGAAAAGGACTGAGCAACTTCATGATGGGTGGCTTTAGCAACGGCTAGCAGCCATAGTAGTGAATGAAGCCTTCATGTTCAGAGGTAGCATAAAACACTGATCAGAAGCTGGAAACAAAATGCCACGGGAGGCTGGGACCTTCGTTCCCTGCATCCTGGAGGCATCAGGCAAGCCAGCAACGGGAAGAGGTTACCAGACTGGGAGGACTGATGGCGTGACCCAGCAAGATTTTCTATACTCTTGTGCAAGTGCCTTGCGCATAGACGATGACCTATCAATGCACATGGATGACGGCCTGATGATGGTGATGAGGATGAAGAAGAAGATGATGATGACAACAGAACTCCTGCCTCTCACCCACTGACCCACTGCACTGCCATCTCCCTCTCCACACGCTCACTAGAACTTTTCCTTTATTTGTCATGCTTAACTTTGTGCCATTGCACCCTGAGCTGATCCATGTCCTCTTGGCGACTGAGGTGGCAGGCCAAATGCTACCCTCCTTACCTGGCAATGTGCCAGTCGCCGATTGCAAAAGGAAGGGGAAGACCAGCAGAAGAGGATGTGGGGAGGAGAGAGGTGTGGGGGACCAGCCCACCACTCTCCTCTCCTTCACTCTTCTGCTCAGTCTCTTCTCCAATCCAGGAAGCAAGAGAATCAGTGGCTGGCACATCACTATGTAAGGCAGTGGTTCCCAAACTTTTTTTAACTGGCAGCTCTCTTGACCTACTGGGCCACTGGACATGGCTCCCTATCGGGCTACATTTATAGGGTGGCGGGTTTTTCATGAGAAGTCTGGTTGGTTTCCACAGCTCCCCAGGGAGCCACGGCGCACAGTTTGGGAACCGCTTATGTAAGGGAAGTAGCATTTGGCATACCACCTTAGGTACCAGGAGGTCTTGGGCTGGCCCTGGGTCTGGCAGGCTGCCATCCTATACACACTTTCCTGGGAGTAAGCCCCTTCAACATGATGGGACTAACTTCTGAGTAGACAAGCATAGGAATGCGCTGCCAATGTACAATAGCTTCACATATTTACCTAAGTTTAGTACAGGGACAGCAATTGTAATACGGCTGGTCTGTGTGCCACTTTGAAAGAACCACCACTGTGGTTTTTCCCGATCTGATCAGCCGGATCCAGCTGCCAAACTGGGCACTGTCCATCCTCTTCACCCAAGTGAAAGGGTCTCTAGCACAAGAGGGCTCTTTGCTTCCTCGGCCAATTAGCATCCAGTGATTAAAGCTGCAAGTCTTGCCAGGCCTTAATCTCAAAAGTCCCAGTGAGCTGATTTGCTCCCGAGCGGAATCAATTCACTAACAATGATTGGGGGAAATGTGCACCTTCCCAGTCCGAGTTACTTCCCTGTCCATCCAATCCGCATTCTCTACTCTTGTGTGGATGTCGGGGGGGGGGGGGAGCATTACCGAAAGATCCACATAAAATGCATCCAAGAGAAACTCCATTAGAGGTCTGGCAGGTAGAAAAACCCTGCCAAAAAAAGGATCACGGCTTTGTATCAGACACTACCTCCTCCTCAGAGCCCTACTGTAACCAAAGAGATCCTTTCCCAAGGCAGAGTATATCCCGTGCCAAGGGCTCATTTGAAATTCAACTGAGGACACAGCTGGAAAGTGGAGTTGCCTTCATGTTTAATGCCTGAAACACTCTGTCAGCCACCTGTGAACTCTTGCAGAAGCACAACCTCTGTCCATGCACTGTTGTCCTTTCCACAGAGCTGCATCCTTTAGCAGTGGAGTACGTGGTCTCTCTCTCTCTCTCTCTCTCTCTCTCTCTCTCTCTCCTGCAACAGCTGCAGGTAGGGAGCTCAGCAAGAGGACTTCAGCCATCACTCACAGGCAGACATCGCATGCGTCAGTCAGTGCGGTGACGCCAGCGACAGCGAAACAGCGAAAATTTTTGGCCTTTTGTGAAAATGCAGTTTAATTAGCCTATTCATGCATCACACCTATCTAATCAAGCCACGCAGACAGGTTTCCACGGGGGGGGGGGGGCAGCCCAGAAATGCGCAATGCTTTCCCCCTTCGGCACTCACCAGCAATTGCCCCTCTTCCTGCCTTCCAGAAGTACTCCAAATTGTCTGTGTTTGGGCTGCCTTTAGGTAGCTGGGCTATAATTTTAATTCAATGCGTCATTATGAATGGGCTCTGTTTGGAATGCTGGTATCTGCTCCACGGTTTCAGAAAGGGGAACGCAAGATGCCGAAGGAAATATGGACGTCAGGCTTTAAATCCCAGCTAGTCTCAGACGGGTGACCCTGGGCAAAATCACTGTCTTCATTTTCATTTGCAAAATGGGAATACTAAGAGCCTGACATCCAGCTCTAAAATGGGGAAGGGGGTTGTGAAACACCTATTCATTGTAGCTAGGATCACATTGGTTTATCTGGGAAAGGGCCAAAATATAGCTCTCTCTGTTCATGACTTCCCCATGTATCTATTTGGGGGAGTTTGCCCATGTTACCTTCACTACAAACCTGCAAAATAGGTGAACAGAGAGATTAGGACAGACACAAGTTCACTCAGTGAATCCCCAAGGCTAAGAAGGGATTTGAACCCAGAGCCTTCTGATCCAAGTTCATCACACCACGTTGTATCAAAACCTGGGTTCTGCATACATGGCTTTTAGCTGTCAAGGGCAATAGGTCTTGCACTCTGCATAACTTTCCAGATCTCAGTATTGCCTCTGGTACTCTGCCTACATGCATTGTCAAAGGTATTACCCTCCACCACTACAAGTCCACTGCAGACAGTGCCAAAGCCCCCATACGTACACCAGTTTGTAGAAACTGGAGCAAAATAAACCTCCCCTGCCTCCAGCATTCCAAGTACGGGTTCCAATTTGCCTTTAAAACACACCACAGGCTGAAAGGCAGTTAGCTAATTCCTGCTTTTGCAAGGTGCACAAGAAAGGCCTTGCAAGAAGGGGGCGGGAGGGTTGGAATGCAGCCCACACGCCCTGTATTAATAGCACCGGAGCAATCAAAGCTTAAAATAGGCTGCAAGGAGCAAGGAGGCGGGTCTCTGCTGACAGCAACCTATTCTGAAGATGAGCAACCGTGACGCAAGAACAATTAAAAGGCTGCTTTTAGGAGAAAAAAAAAATACACACACACATATATACATACCCACACCTACTGGGGCACCTCAATCTGAACTCCCAGTACACTTGCCCCCCCCTCCCAGGTTAATGCCTGACATTGAGGTGGCCCAAGAGGCAGGAAAAAAAGAAGGTTGTTTCCATCAAGATGCTTGTCTTTATGGGGCATCTGCGGAGGAGGTATGAATTGCAGCGTGGTCTATGGCTTTGACCAAGATTCAACACTCCCCCCTCCCCATCTTTAGTTAAAAGGATCACACTTAGCAAGGATGGAAAAGACCTTTGCAGTTAGGGTGGTAGACAAAAAAACGCCACTCAGATTTACAAAGTTCAGCAGCTCTGAATTTGAGCTGCTCATATTTTGGATTTTTTTTTTTTTAAGCAACCAATAAGTTCTGGAATGCCCGTAGTTCAGTGGCAGGGCTCCACCTTTAGCAGAGGTGATGTACAAAATCACCTCCAGTAAAGGATCCATGGCAGCAGCAACGGACCTTTGCCCCAAGATCTTGGAGAGCCAATAGACTGCACCAATCTACGAGGGTCGCCCAGAAAGTAATGCACCACATTTTTTTTTCTCAGCCTACAGTAATGGTACGAATGCGAAACTTTAGATATACATTATTTGAATTTTCAGGAGTGCGCATACAAATTTTTGGTTTCTTCAGACAGATAGCGTAGCTGCAGCAGTGTTTCGAAATGGCGTCTGTAAGTGATGTACGTTACAAGCAGCGTGTTGTCATTGCATTTCTCACTGCGGAGAAAGAAACTGTTGGGAACATTCACAAACGTTTGTGTACAATTTATGGAGAATCTGCAGTCGACAGAAGTACGGTTAGTCGCTGGGCACAGAGGGTGAGGCCATTAGAAGGCGGTTCGGCAGAGCTCCAAGATTTGCAGCGTTCGGGGCGGCCATCCACGGCTGTCACACCTGATAAGACGCAGCTTGCTGATGTGCTCATTCGCGAGGACCGACGCATAACGACTAGGCAGTTGGCGCTGAAGCTGTCAATCAGCAAAGGAAGTGTGGATGCAATCATCCGTGCTCTTGAAAACTCAAAAGTGTGTGCACAATGGGTTCCGCGCTGTCTTTCAGTGGACCACAAATCTCTCAGAAAAAACATTTCTTCTGAGTTGCTGAAATGTTTTGAAGATGAGGGGGAAGCGTTCTTGTCCAGGATTGTGACAGGTGATGAAACCTGGGTTCACCATTTTGAGCCCGAAACAAAACGACAGTCGATGGAATGGCGTCATCCTCAACCTCCACAGAAGAAAAAATTCAAAGCAACTGCTTCCGCTGGTAAGGCCATGATCACTGTGTTTTGGGACTGTGAGGGCGTCATACTCATTGATGTGATGCCAAGAGGCAGCACCATTAATTCTGAAGCTTATGTGAAGACATTAACCAAACTCAAGATGCGCCTCCAGCGACTTCGGCGCCATAACAACCCAGGTGAATGTTTCATTCAACATGATAACGCTCGGGCTCACACAAGTTTGAGGACTTCGGAACACATCACTAAACAGGGTTGGACTGTGTTACCCCATCCACCCTACAGCCCTGACCTAGCTCCCTCAGACTTCCACTTGTTTGGGCCATTAAAGGATGCCATTAGCGGAAGACATTTTGAGGATGACGAAGAGGTGATTCGCACAGTGCAGAAATGGCTTCGTGACCAGAACAAGGAGTGGTAACGACAGGGCATACATGCCCTTGTGTCTCGCTGGAGGAAGGCCATAGAACTGGACGGAGATTACGTGGAAAAATAGGGAGTGTAGAAGAAACATCATTCTTTCTTGTGTGTAAGTTTCATTGTGTTCAATAAATAATTGTTGAAGAAAAAAAATGTGGTGCATTACTTTCTGGGCGACCCTAGATACACCAAGAGCCTAATGAAGTATAAGGCAACCTCAATGCTTAAGAGCCCAATCCTATGTATGCCTACTCAGAAGTAAGTCCCAGTATAGTCAATGGAGCTGACTCCCAAGTACGTGTGGATAGGATTGCAGCCTAAATCCTGTCAATACATTTTCAGATAATCAGTATTAATTTGCCTCATTCCACAGTTTGCACCCAGCTTTGCCCTTCCTCTTGCACTACTCCCCAACACATTGAAAATGTTGCAAAAATATTTTCAATAAGGAAATGCTTCTTCCTCTTTTTTTGTATTTCCTCCTTTTCTTTCTCTCAATTTTGACTAGCTTATAGACAAAACAAGGAGTTGGGGAGGGGAACAGGAAGGGAGCAGGATGGGGAAGGAAGGTAGCAATGGGAGAATGGGAGCAAGGAAAGGCGACTGACCAGGGAAACTGTAGGGGATTTGGGGAGTTATTGAATATGGTACAGTATCAATGTTATATTGTTGGATTGCATTTGTAAGTTATGGGGGAAAAAAAGATTTCAGTGGTAGAAAAGAATACAAATCCTAAGGGTTTAAAAAGATATAACAACTATGAATTAACCTTCTCCCCCTCCTCACTCCCCTAAATTATTTCAACTTTCGAACAGGGTTAAATGGGCCGTCGATCTCATACAGGAAAACAAAAAATACTTATATTCTGATCAGACTTGCACACAGTGATAACATCCCATTATTGATGATTAAAGATCCCTTTTCACATGTCCGCACATTCTGAAAGGCATACGGGTGCTGAATCGGACTCCTCAGCGCTCAGCCCCAGAACTCCTTTTCAGTGCCAAGATTTGGAACATGTGCAGTGATAATATTGAGGAGCCTGCCTCTGACAGATAAGGATATTGCTGAGCTGACAGGTCTGATGGAAGGGGAGGGCCCCCAGTTCAGGGGTAGAAGGCATCAGGTTCAATCCCTGGCATCTCCAGGCTAGGGCTGGGAAAGACTCCCGCCTGGGTCCCTGGACTGCTCCTGCCCAGTTAAATGGCTTCCGTACAAGACTGTGTTGTATGACCAAAGGCCTTTTTCCCTTACCCCAGTGCTTCCCTAACTTTTTAATACCAGAACCAACTTTTAAAAATGACAATCTGTTGCAACCCACTGGACCAAAAAAAGATATATTTGTATTGATTATTAATTATAATTATTATTAATTAATAATAATTGGGGTCCTGTGCTCCAGAGATCTAACGTATAGAAGAGAGACCATACAAAGTATGTGTGTGTAGACATTTGCTGGACTCTCCCTAGAAATGGAGTTCAAGGACTTTCTCCAAAGCTTTACAGTCAATCCTAGGTACCCAGAAGGCTGAGCAGGAGAGCAAGATGCGCAGTTACAGGTTTCCAGGCAAGAGAAAAGGCAGTAACTGGGTTCACAAGTGATCTATGGCATGCCAACTACTAGAGAAAATTGGAAAGATGTGATGTTTTAATTTGGGGGTATGAAGATCATCTCATTTCACAGGTTAGCATTCCAGCTAACTATTTTCTTCAGCAAATGGGGCAACAGTGCTTGCAAAGTTGTTATTTTTTTAATGTTTCAAAAACTTTTCATGACCCACCAAAAATCAGTTCACAACCCACTGGTCAGTTCCAACTCACAATTTGGGAAATACTGCCTTACTCTAATGACGAATGCATTTAGACTGGATGGCTGGTTCCTCAGTGGTGTGGGGAAAGCCTTCTGTACATGCTCAGAGACACTTTAATTGTTTCACACATTTTAAGGGCCTGATCTTAAAAACACTGGTTCTAAAGCTAAAGGGAAATTAAGCCCTCAGTGGCACTGCTGGCCATAAAAAGAGAGCACCTTTGTCCTTACCATCTTGCCGTGGTGTGAACCCCCCCTTCCTTGACTCCAAACAAGTGCCCATTTGGGCGACTAAGTAAACCTTTCCAGGAAGAACCCCCAGCATCCCAGGGAGAATACACCAAAGCGAAACAACAGGTCAAGCGCAGTCATTTCCTTGACCCCAGCCCTGTCACAGCCTTGACTGCTTGACTGGTAAACAGGACATAAATAACCTGAGGGAACCTGAGAAGCTCTTTGAGTGGGACTGAGAAGGGGGAGCTAGGGAGGTGGTAAGACCTTCAAGAATACAGCCACCAAACATTCCCCCCCCCCCCACAGTTTCTGGTTTTCTCCATGACATGAGCCTTGAATCCTTAGCAGGAGTCATCTGCAACTGTCTGCTGAATGAGCTCCTTTTTGCAGCACACACCTGCTCTCAGTTTTCCAGGCAGGACCACAGCTCAGCCACGGAGCTCAGCCTCCCCCCCCACCACCACCACAGAAGGCAGCAAGGAGAAAATCGCTCTTTGCCTGGGGGCTTAGGGCACTGAAGCCAGTCAAAGAGGACAATACTGATCTCAGCAGACCAATAGCAGCTTTCTTCGCTCATAGGCTATGAGGCTATGGCAGCTTGCGGCCGGCATGGGAGAAAGACGGTCTCTCTTTGCAGCAGAAGGCTGGACTCAATTACTTTCCATTTGGGTTTATATGATCCCAGAATGGAAAATGTCAAAAAGGCCCTCCTGGGATTTTCTCACGAACTCTGAGCTTGCCGCTACAGTTGGGGGGGGGGTCTACTTTGGGGGGGGGGAAAGGATGGCACAACCAATTGCATTCAACAAAAGGAAAGCCAGCCAGGAGACCCCTACAAAGGAGGATTAATTGCTGTCTACTTGGGATTACCTCCAAAAGGTCAACTTTTCAGAGGCCTTCACATGTGCTGGGGTGTGGTGGAATAAGCTTCAGCAACGGGGTGAGGAAAGGTGCCAAATACTTGCATTCACACCCTGGTACTCCTCCAGGTATATGAATGGGGAATAATTATCCTCCCCCTGGTTCCAAACTCACAACACAGATGGTTAAAGGGGGCAAGCAATTCCCAGAAAATTAGCATGCCCTCAGCCACTGCTGAACTGTTGTTGTTACTCAAAGGAAAGGCACTTCTCAGACACTAAGAATTCTTTCTTTATAAGTATTAATCAATCTATATAAAGAGCATAAGTATACATGAAGACAAGTTTCCCATGGGCTTGCTTCCATTTATGGTTAGGATGGGAGTGTTAATGTGAGATGTACAATAGTCATAGTTCTTCAGAAATCCAACACAGGGGACAAAGCTCACCCCCCTTTCCTGAAATGCACTTTACCCCTTCTGTGCTCCTCCATTTTTTTTCCTGGTGCCACCAACAACCCAGAACCCACAATTGATAAGTATGCACTGACAATGAGACAATTCATATACAAATGTCTATATGGCCATTTATATAGAACAACATCAAGGGACACCCATTGCACATAAAATGGGCAAGCACAGAGAGAATGTTCATCTCTTTCAACCTCATCTTAAAAGGCTGTACCAAGGTTGAATGCGGGGGGGGGGGGAACTTGCCATTCCTCTAATGAGGGCTGCTCAACAAAAGTGAGGAACAATTGGAAAGTGAGTCTGAATCTGAGTCTGAGTACAAGTACAGCCTCCATACAGAGACAAGATAGCCAACAGCCTCAAAATACGTATGAGCCAGGCTCAACTGTACAGCAATCAAGCAATAGGTTCTCACAGCATGGTTCAAGTCAGCGGTTCCCAAACATACCGGGGCCACGGAGACCTTCTTTTACAGCGGCCTCTTCTTTCCTGCTGTCCCTGCTCTACTGCTCTCTTGAATCACGCAAGATCTCATGCATTTTTTGCAAGATGTGGTGAAAACTGCACAAGATTTCATGTGATCCAAGATGGCAGCACCCAGGACAACCTGAAGAAGAGGCCACTGGGGACATTCCACAGCACTCCTGGGAGTTCACCATGGCACCCTCAGGTGCTGCAGTGCGCAGTTTGCGAATCATGGGTCTACGGGTACATGATTCAGAAACATTGTAGAAGCTAAGCAGATCTACGGCTGCTCAGTGCCCCCATGCCTCACATTGCATGTTGAAAGAAAGGTGGCCTATTAATGAAATATTA
Source organism: Tiliqua scincoides (assembly GCF_035046505.1). Taxonomy (NCBI): domain Eukaryota; kingdom Metazoa; phylum Chordata; class Lepidosauria; order Squamata; family Scincidae; genus Tiliqua; species Tiliqua scincoides. The sequence continues at coordinate 85,980,419 of NC_089825.1, read as the reverse complement.
TTTATATAATGCCATCAATGTGCACTGCGCTTCACAATGGAAGAGACAACAGGTGCTTGCCCCACCTAAAACAGACAAGTAAGAAGAAAACAAGTAAGAAAAAGGGATGGTGGTGTAAGGACAGATGGGGAAGAAAATACTATTATCTCATGTACACATGTATCTGACACTTCACTGTAGTCAGAGGGACAAAGGGGTGATGCCAAAGACTTCACAGGAAAGGTGGACTGGACCTTGAGGACAGATTTGAAAGAAGTAAGAGAGGGAGCATCTCTCAATTGATCAGGCATAAGGGACAAAGCCATTTGGAGGAGTAGGAGACCTCTAAGTAGGTGAGAGTAGTGGGGCCAGAGGAGTGAATGCCACAGGCAATAAAGAGCAGAGAGATAAGGAGGGGTGAAGCCACTGAGGACTCTGAAATTAAGGATCAGCCACTGGCACTGGATTCAAGAGCAGACAGGAAGTGGAGAGACTGAAGGAGGAGTGTGATATGAACAGAGGGCCGAGAGAGTTAATTATTTTGGCAGCAGAATGTTGGGTGGAGGCGAGGGGGCCCAAGGTGAGCCAGCAGAAGGCCAGAGTGGGAAAGGTTGCCATTGTCAAGGCCACAGATGATTGAGTGGATGGATGGATGGATGGATGGATGGATGGATGGATGGATGGATGGATGGACAGAATAAAATGTCCATGCATGTGTGAACCAAGCCAATATGGGAAGAAAATTCATGATATGTATCCCTGGAGGGCCCTTTGAATACATATATGTTCATTACTTGATGTTTACAAGATCAAATGATAACTTGCACTTTATTATTCATACAGCTCATTCTACAGACATTGGCACTTTATAGGGGCGTGGGTCCCTCACTGCTTGCTACACCAAGGGACCATCAGGGATGTAAACACTGCGGATGCAATAGACACATATCGCTCCCAATGCACAATTTCTCCCTGGTGTTGGTTCATACATTCAGCTGGCAGTCACCAAATAAACAAGAATCAAATGTAGAGAAATCAAGCAATAGGTGAACTAGGGCTTTTATCACCCCACCCCCCAATTGGGACTATAACTGGGCAGGTTAAATGACTTTTGAATATGCACCTTGAAATAGTTGAGATTGGGAACCTCCCCTTTGAGTCGCCAGCAGAGGGTCCCCAGGGGGCATTTTAGGGGGTGACAGGCGACAAGGCGTAGTAGGGGCAGATTCAGAGGCCAAGTTGTAGGTTTACCAGGGTGTCAAAATGCTGGGCTGAAGCAAGAATAGTTGGGATGAGAGGGTCGGGTTAAGCCAGCCCTGAGCCTGAAAATCTGTTCTCAATATCACAGTTCAATCTTGGAACTATCAAACTAGAACAAAGAACAGTGCGCTTCTGAGCATGTGCAGAGTGCAGGGCCCTCTCTCTTTCCACTGAAGAATCCTAATAATCAGGCAGCACCCAGACAAGAACTCCAGCGTTTTAGAAATGGGAAAAGCCTGGGGAACATGCAGGGAGGGGGGTGTTGTGCAAGGCAATCTCAGTGTGTCTGGTGTTAGGAAAGGCAGATGGGTTTGGAATCTTTCCTGGATCCCCAGTTTAGCTTGAGAAGGTCAGATGAGGACAGAAGTGGTGGTGGCCCCGGGAGGGAGGGAGGGAGGGTTGAGGTGTGCTGCTGCAGCTCCTGCTGCTATGGGGCTCCTGAAGGATGGAGGGGGTAGGAAATCCCCATGGAGGTTCCAAGCCAGTAAGGGGGAAATGAAGCCCTTGCACACGCACACGTGCCAACGAGCCCGGCGGGCAGCAGGGCCGGGGCAAGGATCCTCCGGCTTGCTTGCCGGAGAGGCTGGAGGGGGGCGCGGGGCGCGACGGGGACCCACCTTCATGATGCCGGCGGCGGGGGCGGTCCTGGCGAGGCCGGGGGGGTCCCTCTCGGCCGAGTTGTCGCGGCTGCTGCCGGCGGAGCCGCCCGAGCCGGAGCGCTCGCCGGGGGCTTCTGCAGGGGGGGCCGCAGCAGCCTCTTCTTGCAGGGGGGCGCGGGCGGGCGCGGGCCGGGGCGAGCCCGAGGGGGGGGCGCCGGGGGTCCCGTCCGCCATCCCCCCTCGGGGCTCCCAGCAGCCGCACCGGCCCGGCCCGGGGGGGCTCCTGAGCGCCTGCCCCAGCGGCGCCCCCCGCCCGGTGCGCCTGGAGCCGGTGCGCCCTCGCCCGCTCCTGCTCCTGCTCCAGCCCCGCTTGGCTGCGCCTCGCCGGAGAAGGAAGGAGGCAGCCAAGAGACGCCGCCGCCGCCGAGGGTGGAAGGATGGTGGGACGGCCGGGGCGGGGCCAGGGACGGCACGGCTCAGCCCCCACCCCCAGCAAGCCCCTACCCCACAGCGCAGCGCGGCCCCACGAGCCAGGGGCGCGGAACCACCCGCTACGCCTCGCCTCGCCTCGCCACGACTGCGCTTCCCCCCGCCCCCCGATGTCCTCAGCCCCGGAATCTCTTTGTCAGCGCCGGAGAAGCCGAGCAAGGAGAAAGCAGCCTCTGCCCCGGAGCCTCTCCAGACGGCTGGCCGGTTCGCCAGTGCGCCCCCCCCCCATTTTGTCCCTGGATCAATGCAGCAGCAGCCAGGGATGCCTGAGCTGGGTGGGAATGAATGAGCTTGAGCACAGATCGAACCCCGCACCACAGGATCGATGGACACGCTCAGCTGCCTGCCTGCCAGCCAGGGTCGTCATCATCATCATCAGTGATAATGATCAACCTTTTGCATCTCACAGCACCCTGGCAAGGCACTAAAATGGTCAAGGCACATCATCAGTTCTTGGACAATTGGCAAGGCACATGTGCTGCCAATAGGAGGCTCACATCCCCCAATGGCCGTACTAATAAATGACTCTCACCCAAATTCCAGTAGCACACCTGGGAACCATTCGCGGCACAGCAGTGTGCCAAGGCACAGTGGTTGAAAATGGCTGATCATCATCATCATCCAGGGATTAGCGTGTCTGTGTGAATCAGCCCCAAGAAACTGCACATAAAGGTCAAGCCTTATAGGTCGGGGGACATCACTTGGCTTGAATGCCAGCACCTATTTAGTACATATTTAGTACATATCTATTTAGTACATACTGTATTCATTCCACCACGGATCTCATGGCTGTGTTTTTCCTCTCTCCCCTTCCATCTGGTCCAGCCAGATGATGAAGAATTCTGTGTGACTGGAAAGCCTCCTTCCAGGATTTGAAGGACTAGTTCCAGTGTTTCTCAAGGTTTGCTTTCCACCTTACCGCTTCACACGGTCCACCTATTTGAAGTTCCACTGGAAGTATCTGGCAATGACACCATCACCAGTTACTTCTGGGTTGCAAGGCCAGATGCGACACGACAAATACCAGTAAGAGGCTCTCAGGGTGGACTGGGGGTTTTTTTCAAGCACAAGAAAGCATGCTTTGGAGCTCTGCCCACCAAGCTGAGCCTTCTACATCATGCTCCTGGTCTCACTGCCAGGCTACAGGGGTCCTATGAGTACCACCAGACACCACCTCAAGTACCACTGGTGGTACCTGCATCACTAATTAAGAAACACTGGACTACTTGGTTCCAAGAGTCACTCTGATTTTTATTTTTTTTAATTAATAAATCACATAAAATCCATGGGAAAAAACAGACTTTTAAAAAACTGTTCTGAAGCATTAAGGCATACTCTTTTTTCATAACGGCAAACCAGCTTGCAAACTTTTATGATTAGCTGAAGTGTCATGGGAATATTTATGTACCACGGTGCCAACAAAAAGTTTACATAGCAAAGAAAATGAAAAGATGGTTCTCTGTCCCAAAGTGATGATGGAGGCAAGGTGGAGGTCAAAATTTTAGAAGGTGTAAGAGAGACATCAGCAAAAAGCCACCTGGAAAAATACAATGGTGGAATGAATAGGGCAGTGGAGTAGTGAGGTCATCTGGTACCCGGGCCTATGCATTTTTAACACTCTCCATACCCCCCACCCAGGCCTTAGAAGGCCTCTTCAAGGTGTAGTACCCAGGGGAATGGACCCCCCCCCTAGCTATGGTATTGTAATAGAAACATTTCACTCTCCTATTGTGAAATGTAAGAAGGACACCACTTTATTTTTCACATTTTTATGCCCTCCTTTCTCCGACAAGCTCAGGATGGTGTACATTGTTCCTCTCCTCCATTTGTCCTCACAACAACCCTATGAGGTGGGTAAGGCTGAGAGATAGTGACTGACCCAAGGTCACCCAGAAAGCTACATGGCTGAGCAGGGATTTGGACCTGGATTTTTCAGGCTTAGGTCCAACTACTGAACCACCGCACCATCTTGGCTGTCAGTTCAAAACATGACCCATTGCTCAGTCATCAGGGGGTTAATAATTATATTATTCAGTCATCAGGGGGGTTAATTAATTATATTAGTAATAATATTAGTTATATCCAGTGTTGTGGTGGGGGGAAGACTTTGCCAGCTGGTAAGCTGGAGGCAGTTCTGACTCATGTAGCTGACCCTTCATTCATTCAAAACATTTGTATCTCACATTTCCCTTCCCAAAGCAAATGCCCAAGGCAGCTTAGGCCCAATCCTATCCAATTTTCCAGCATCAGTGCAGCTGCAATGCAGCCCCAAGTTAAGGGATACATTTTCCCATACCTTAAGGAGGCCTCAGTGACCACCCCTGCACCTCAGGATGCAACACATGCCCCATTGGTACAGCTGTACCAGCACTGAAAAATTGGATAGGATTGGACCTTTACAGAGTTACATAAAAAGACTATTAAACTTACAATTAATAAAACAATCAATAAAAAAACCACTGGGGTTGGCTATTTAGACCAATCGATTGTAGTAACAAATCAAACAGCAAAATGATACACCATACATAAAGGTACACAAGGCAACCGCCAACCCATCACCCAAACTCCTGACAAAACAAACATGTTTTGAGCCCTTGCCAAAAGTTGTTCTCAATTCCCCTGAAGGGAGTTCCATAACTGTGGTACCACTCTGGAGAAGGTTCACATGCCACCACACCCCTAACTTGGGTCAGAGGTGGAACTTGCATCAGGAGAGCCTTTTCAGATTACCTAAGAGGGTAGACCAGAAAGTGGGAGAACCTGGTCCCAAACCATGTTGTTGTTGGCAACCTTCAGTCTCGAAAGACTATGGTATCGCACTCTGATACCAAACCATGAAGGGCTTTAAAAGTTATACCAGCATTTTGAATTGGGCCTGGAAATGAATGGATGGTCAGTGTAGCTGTCAGAGCAGTGGTGCAATAAAATCAAGCCAGTGTAATGGAGAGGACACTCCAGGAAAAGCTAATGTGGACTAATTGTATATCTGACTAGGACTGGGAGACTTTGGTTCTAAGCAAGGAGTCAAATCAAAACCAAACCCAAAAATCAATTGAGATATTTTTTGTAAGTAAACTCAATCTGAATCTAAAATCTTTTGCCTGCTTTGAACTGAAACCAGAACTGAATTTGTAAATGCAAAAGCAGCAACCAGTTCAAAATTTAAAAAACAAGTCATAAACAGAATACATTTTTTTTCCTTAAGTTATATAGTAGTACTACCTTCATCTTGCAGAGTACATTGCGGGCCAAAGGGTCTGATATTATTCTACACAAAACATATTTAAACTGGTTCAAAGTGTCCGAACTAGTGCCTGACCAGTACAATTACTGAACCAGCACAGATAGTCAGATCCTAGAGAAGAAACGCACCTTCAGATCCCCTGGTGGCTGAGGTGAGGCAGGTGTCAACAGTGACAGGGCCTTTTTTGTAGTGGCACCTTGTCTTTGGAATGCTCTCCCCCGGGAGGCTCCCTTAATGCCATCTGAGAGAGGAGAAGGAGGAGCAGAGGAAGCAAATGGGTGAACAGAGCTGGCACCAATGCCTTAGGTGATTGTCAAAGTCAAACCCACGGGTAGACTGGTTCTGGTGAGGATAGACTGTGATGTGCTGCTCTTAGCTGTTCAGATGAGACCCAAATCTTTAGCTGAGTGGCTGTTTACAAATTTTGGGGGGGTGAAAGGTCTCCTCTTGGCAGGACTGGCTTCACCATGAAACTTTCACAGATAGTTATTTGGGGCAAGATATTCCAGAGCTACTGCCATAGCCCTGCCTCCAATTTCCTAAACATCATTTAAAGGAGGGGAGGGAGCTTTGGCCAGAACCAGGGACACCACTCTGTTGCAGAAGTATCTGAGGTCTGCAGTGGCTCCTGAACTGGATGTCAGAAGCTGGCCCATGCAGTGGTACCCATCCAATAAATCCCTAATCATAGACAATGCCCCACTTGTCTTCCAGAGCAGCTGGTTCTGCAGGCAGTAAACATTGCCTGTGGCAGCTACCACCCCCACCCTCTCCACACCCGGTCTAGAACCAGGAGGGCAGCCATCCTCCCATCTCTACTGAACATCCAGGCAGCCAGGGAGGCATTTAATGAGTTCCTAGAGCTTGGACACTCTATAATTGACAGCATGGCTTTGCAAGACCCCAGCTAGCTAGCCTGGAGCTCCTGGAAGATACTGGCCTTTCTGGTGGGGTAGCAATTAGTGTCAAGTGAAAGGAACCCCCCACCTGGTCCCGCTGAGCACCAGCTGCTGGCATCAAAGTGGGAAGGTTAGCACATACTTGCACGTCAATGTGGGGAAAGGCTGAGGATGGGATGCCACCGTTGATTCACGGAAGGAGGGGAGGAGGAAAAGATCACGAGCAGCTTCCCATTTGCTGCTCTCATTTCCTGAGCAGTGGGAAGTTCAATCATAATAAACGATTAGTAGAGAACACTGAAAGCTTATGCTACCTATGTAATAATCTCTTTATTTCCAAATGTACAAATTAAGGAGGCATTAAAGGGGCACAGAAGCAAGCACATGAGCAGCGCTAATCCCAAGGCAATACTCAGTCCCAAAGGTTGTAATAACTCAAGCTAGACCAATTACCCAGCCACATTCCAGAACTGTTGCCCTTTTGTGTTCTTTGCACATTGCAGAGGAAATTTTGGCCTCCTTTCACCTTGCAGGTGTGTAGAATGCCCCCTTTGGGCAAAGACCAGCCCCATTGTCTCCCATAAGTCACAGGCTACACCAGACCTAAGAGAAAAAGCCATTTCTTCACTTTGCATAACAGAACAACATGGTTGACAACAATGTATTGTTTTCTTTCTTTTAAAAATAACACTGAATCTGTACTGGCAGCCCTTAGTAAGGGCAGCAACTGTTACCCTGCACATGCCTGATCTTGGCTGATCTCAGAAGCTAAGCAGGGTCAGGCCTGGTTAGTACTTGGATGGGAGACCGCCTGGGAATACCGGGTGCTGTAGGCTTATACCATAGTCTTTTGAGACTGAAGGTTGCCAACCATGTGGTAAGGGTATATTTTGTACAGCACCTAGCACACTGGGTGATGTGAAATAAACAGTATCAGATGTAGTTACCACTTTCTGGAGAGAGAAAAAGGAACTGAACTGATTGTAGAAGCCCTCAGCCAAACCTGTAGAGGGCTTAAACTAGATGTTCCTGTAAGAGTAGGCTTGGGGCTGGCATACTTTTAAAACAAAACAACAACAACAATTTATATAGTGCCACCAGTGTGCATGGTGCTGTACAATAGATGGGGAGGCACGTCTCTGCCCTGAGGAGCCCACAATCTAAAACAGACAGGGAGGTCCAGCAATGAGAGTGGCTGAAACAGCCACTTTGAATGGCAGGCTGGGGAAACTAGCAAACTGTCCCAGGGAGGCTTGACCCCCCCCCCGCTCCTTAATTCCCCTGACCTGCAGTCTTTTTGGCTACTCCCTTGAAGTAGGGAGGCATATACATGTACAACGGTTGTGTGTACATGTACTTAGAGTTAGTTGCAGTAAAATAGAGGGACTAGGTGCCAAAACTTTCACGGAAAAGGTAGATCTTGAAGACAAATTGAGACACATTTGAAAGAAGTAAGATGGGACGCCCCTCAGGTGATGGGGAGGAAGTTCCAGGCATGAAGGGCAGCAAGGAACAGAGCTGGGCAGGAGACAGATGAGGGTGGGCAGATGAGGCAGGGCAGATGAGGGTGATGAAGCCAGAGAAGCAACATACAGAAGCAGACAGGCACAGGGATTTAAAGAGTAGGACATGATCAGAGCAATGAGAGAGGCCAATAATTCTGACAGCAGAATGCTGGAGGGATGGGAGGGGGACCAGAGGCAAGCCAACAGAAGGCCAGTTGTCAGAGTGAGAGGTGACCAGGCCATGAACTGGTGTTTTTGCTCAGTGGACAGAGAGGAAGGGGCCTGTGTTTGTGATGCTGCAGAGGGAGGATGTGACATTGTTTGATGACAGACCAGATCAGAAGAATGAAGGCGAAAGAAATCAATGTTAGCCAAGGCTTCGAGTCTGCTGGAGAGTGTGCCCCTGAAGATTGGGACTATGGTGTGGAAGGAGAAACAGTTCACCCTCTGCTCCTGCCGCTGTCCCGGTCTAGATTAGGCCCACTCAGGTGTCTGCAGCAACTGTTACCCTGCACATTCCTGATCTCATCTGATCTTGGAAGCTAAGCAGGGTCAGGCCTGGTTAGTACTTGGATGGGAGACCACTTGGGAATACCGGGTGCTGTAGGCTTATACCATAGTCTTTCAAGACTGAAGGTTGCCAACCAGGTGGCTGTCTGCTCTGGGGAAAAGTGTCCATTGATGCCTCTTAGCTTGCTAGAACTGCTGCCCACCATGGCTCCTGGTTTCTTTACCACCCTGCCTTGTTCTTGACAAGAGTAATGCTGTAAGAAAGAAGCTTTATCAGACCCGAAAGCCCTGTCCTCTATTACTAGATGTGTGCGGAGGTGGAGTAGGCAGATGATTTGGGAAATATGTGCTGTGCACATTGCCATTAAAATCCACATGGTCCTGAACTATGGCATTTAGGTTCCACAGCAGAGCCCTTCGGCAAGCCTTGACTAAAATGGAGCCACTGCGGATGGGCCACTGTGAGATACAGAAAGCTGGACTAGATGTGCCTACGGCCTGATCCAGCGGGGCTGTTCTTATGTTCTTATGACTTTTCCACAAGGACTCAGTAAAATTGCCGTAGGAGAAGGGAAAAAGCATGGAAACAGAGAGGTATGGGCATTTGCAGGAAATACCTGATGCCAAGAGGTGGCTGAAAACAGTTTAAATTCTCTGCAGATTTTGGTGTTTTCCAAAGTCAGAAGTACAGAAAACGGTGTTATGCATTTTTATTCCAAGGGTGCATTTTTATAAATTATAATTATAAATTATAATCACTTTAAAAGTGTACTAGGTAGGTGATATAGGTAGTATAGTGTCAGCACATGCAGCTGCATGCATGAAGAGGTGTTAGAGAATAGTTTTGTTTTTTCACAGATTTTGCAGATTTCTGGTTTTTTTTTCTTTTTTACAAAAATGCGAAGTGCTGAAAATGGTATTATGTGTTTGATATCACCGCAAAAAATCCACCTTCACTGAAGCCTCAATGCACCTGCCAGGAAATCTATTCCTTTGGATAACTTTAACTCTATACACTGCCTTATATTGATCCAGGTTATTGGTTGACCCAGTTCAGTATTGTCTATGTTGACAGACAGAAATCCTGCAGGGTTTTAAGCACATGGCCCTACCTGGAGATGAACTTGGGACCGTCTACATGTAAAGCAGGCACTCTATCAATGAGCTAGAGGCCCTCCTCTATTACAGCGACTGTTACCCTGCACATGCCCAGTCTCGTCTGATCTTGGAAGCTAAGCAGGGTCAGGCCTGATTAGTACTTGGATGGGAGACCGCCTGGGAATACTGGGTGCTGTAGGTTTATACCATAGTCTTTCGAGGCTGAAGGTTGCCAACCAACCAACCTCCTCTATAGTTTTACAGAGGTGAGGGTTAGAGGAAGCCCCACAATAAGGTACACTGTGCCAACTGCCACAGGACATGATTTCGGTGACCGTTAGGGGTATCTCCATGGCCATGGATCTGACACAGAGGGTACGATCTACCAAGAGGTTTGGTCAATGATGCCAAGCAAACATGCAACCCTTCCTCTCATCCTTTCCTTTTCTAAAATGGTGGAAAACCCAGATCTTTTGCTCCCTTTGGACATTTTTGCCAGCTTGTTAGTCTGTTTGGGGCTGCCTAGAGGACGGGTTCAGGCACTGCCTTTCTGCCCCATAGCCACCCTTTCCAATTGTTGGGCAGCAGCTGTCCCCACAGCAGGCTCCCTCTGCAGGAAGGCCTGGCCTCTGTGCTTGAAGTGCCGGCGACAACCAGCTGGTGCCAGCTGGCCGTGGAAGTGACTCCATATTCAAAAGGGCTTTGCCAGGAACCAAAGTTGCTCTGCAAAGGAAAATTTGTTTTTAATCAAAACAGAAAGTCTTCAATCACCAAAAATATCCCTTAATGGGGATTAAAGGAGATTCAGTCGTGACCGCAAAGCATGACTCCTTTTATTTTAGAGCAAAAGAGATAATCCTGTGTTCCTTTGCTTCATCTTTCTCTCTCTCTCTCTCCCACATACATGTCCTAGTTTCACCTAAACCAGAACACGGCTAGCTTAAGAGGCTATTGGAGCCGTTAATTCAAAAAGGAGAGATGCTGGGATCCAAACCAGACTGAAAACCACAGCCTTTGACCTGGAAAATGGAATTCCAAATCTGTGGAGTCTGGCTGGGCTCCCTGAAGTGAAGAAAAAGCACTCTGCACTTGCTCCCTTTCCTCCGTTTTGTTGCTTTGGGAATGTTCCATGACAAGCCAGATGTGAGGCAGATTGTAAATTAAGCTGGAGCGGAGCCTTGCGTCCACGTTTTTTTCAGATTTTGCATGATACACGGAGACGTGAAGGAGTGGTGTGACATCTTAGGGCCCAATCCTATCCTATTTTCCAGCACTGATGTATCCCAATAGGGCGTACATTGCATCCTGTGCTGGGGGTGCGGTCATGGAGGCTTCCTCAAAGTAAAGGAACATTTGTTCCCTTACTCTGGGGCTGCATTGCAGCTGCATTGGCATTGGAAAGTTGGATAGGATTGGGCCCTTAGGGCACAATCCTAACCAGGTCTACTTATAAGAAAGTCCTATTTTGTTCAATGGGGCTTACTCTCAGGAAAGTGTGGTTAGGATTGCAGCCTATGTCTGGTACTGTACAAGACAAGGAAGGAAGAAGGAATCTCCCTAAAAGTCCTGTGAAGGGACAGGCTTGGGATTCAGAGTCCTGCTTGCAAATCTATCCCATCCCCTTCCCAGATAGGTACAAATGCATACTCTCCAATTGTCCCAATTCAGTTGCAATTACCACATTAGTTCAAAAGCTAAAGTCTGCTAACCAACCAAAATAAAGGTATTACCAGACTGTTGGCTTTGACATTTCTTCTAATGGACCAGTATAACTACACAATGTTTTTTTTTTTTAAATTAACATTGTCCTAATTACTCTGGCAAGGGATGGAGTTATCTTTTTAGAAGATAAAGCAGAAGGAGCTACTGTACTTGAATGCAAACTGGCAAAGCACAGGGCAGAGTTGAAAAAGGTTGGCTTTAGAGTGCCATCTGGTGGCTGCCTGTGCTTCATCTAAAGGACCTGAATGGATTCTCCAGGTCTTTTGACCTCCTTGTCACCAGGAACATGGAGGAACAGCAGACATCTACATGGAACCAGGTGGGAATGGGAACTTATGTATCAATTCCTGCTTCTGGTTAAGCAAGACAGAGGTTTGCTTCAGTATTCGGTATTCCAATCTTGCTGCAGGCTCAACCTCTGCATAGCTATATAGGTACCTCTCTGTTTTGTCCTGAGGAACACAGCAGGGTTCGTGTGTGAGAACAGTAACTGGGAAAATAGCATATAGGGGGAAATAGCACTCCTTCCCCCAGGGCCATGCTCTCAGTCCAAATCGTGTGTGGGGTCACTGTGGTGGTGGTAATTGATGATGATGGTACAGGTGTCCCTGTATCTGTCGGGATTCATTCCTGGGGGGGGCAGGGGGGCTGCGGATATCAAAACCACAGATAAAAGGGAACTCTGTGCTTACTGTGGCACCAAGCATGCCTCTCTCTTCCTTTGCAGTCTGTTATTGAATGCTAGAAGAGGGAGACTACGAGAATGCTAACAGGAAGTAGGAAGCTTCCTGCTTGCGTTCTCTTAGCTGTCCTCCTCTAGCATTCCAGATGACTGCTTCTTGTGTCCCTCCTCTATAACATGCTGCAAAGGAAGAGAGAGCAGTGCTTGGCATCACAAGAAAGGAGAATAGTTAGATAGTGGGTGCAGGGGGTGGAGAACCACAGATAAGTGAATCTGCTGAGAAAAGATCTGTGGAGAAGAGCTGGCGGTGCCTATATTTATACACCACTCTTCAAAAGGAGTTCACAAAGTGACTTAGTAGTAAAATAAATCAGTAAATGGTTCCCTATCATAAGAACAGCCCCACTGGATCAGGCCATAGGCCCATCTAGTCCAGCTTCCTGTATCTCACAGCGGCCCACCAAATGCCCCAGGGAGCACACCAGATAACAAGAGACCTCATCCTGGTGCTCTCCCCTACATCTGGCATTCTGACTTAACCCATTTCTAAAATCAGGAGGTTGCGCATACACATCATGGCTTGTACCCCATAATGGATTTTTCCTCCAGAAACTCGTCCAATCCCCTTTTAAAGGCATCTAGGCTAGACGCCAGCACCATATCCTGTGGCAAGGAGTTCCACAGACCGACCACGCGCTGAGTAAAGAAATATTTTCTTTTGTCTGTCCTAACCCGCCCAACACTCAATTTTAGTGGATGTCCCCTGGTTCTGGTATTATGTGAGAGTGTAAAGAGCATCTCCCTATCCACTCTGTCCATCCCCTGCATAATTTTGTATGTCTCAATCATGTCCCCCCTCAAGCGTCTCTTTTCTAGGCTGAAGAGGCCCAAACGCCGTAGCCTTTCCTTATAAGGAAGGTGCCCCAGCCCCGTAATCATCTTAGTCGCTCTCTTTTGCACCTTTTCCATTTCCACTATGTCTTTTTTGAGATGCGGCGACCAGAACTGGACACAATACTCCAGGTGTGGCCTTACCATAGATTTGTACAACGGCATTATAATACTAACCGTTTTGTTCTCAATACCCTTCCTAATGATCCCAAGCATAGAATTGGCCTTCTTCACTGCCGCCGCACATTGGGTCGACACTTTCATCGACCTGTCCACCACCACCCCAAGATCTCTCTCCTGATCTGTCACAGACAGCTCAGAACCCATCAGCCTATATCTAAAGTTTTGATTTTTTGCCCCAATGTGCATGACTTTACACTTACTGACATTGAAGCGCATCTGCCATTTTGCTGCCCATTCTGCCAGTCTGGAGAGATCCTTCTGGAGCTCCTCACAATCACTTCTGGTCTTTACCACTCGGAAAAGTTTGGTGTCGTCTGCAAACTTAGCCACTTCACTGCTCAACCCTGTCTCCAGGTCATTTATGAAGAGGTTGAAAAGCACCGGTCCCAGGACAGATCCTTGGGGCACACCGCTTTTCACCTCTCTCCATTGTGAAAATGACTCTCCATTGTGAAAATATCCCCAAAGGACTCACATTAAAAAGGTATCCGGGATCAATCCAGTAGATGATGAGATGAACACATTGAAGAAAAATCTTTCATCGCTGCAGTTCAGCCTCTCTCGCTCTCTCTGCCCTGTTCTGACTTTGTAGACCAGTGATTTTCAACCTTTTTCATCTAATGGCACACTGACAAGGCACTAAAATTGTCAAGGCACGCCATCGTGGTTTTTGACAATCGACAAGGCACACCATGCTGCCAGTGGGGGCCTACAATCCCTATTGGCCCTACTAATAAATGACCTTCCCCCAAATTCCTGTGGCACACCTGTGGACTACTCGTGGCACACCAATGCGCCACAGCACAGTGGTTGAAAATGGCTATTGTAGACACAAGGGTCTCTCATTGTCTCTAACCTACTTTACAGGGTTGTTGTGAGAATAATATAGGAAAACTTCGTGTTAGCCACCCTGAGCACCTTAGAAAAATGAGCTACCCTTCACATGAGAAATGAATATTGTCTGTTCAACTGCTGGTGGGTCCAGTTCAAACTTGTCCCTTCCTGTTCAGCTTCACTGCCTACTGGGCTAAAATGGTATAGGAGCACCAAGTCAGTGATTGTGCAAAGCAGGGTGGGTGGGGGAAGTGCCTGTTCTTTAAAAGCAATACATGTCCCAGAAAAGCTGTCTTTACAGAGGAGCAGTGTGGTGGTGAATGACAAATGGTCAAAGGAAAGGGGTATCAAGCTCAAGCTCCCCCTAAGAGCTACAGCTTTTGCTGTGGAAAACATACCCACAAATCCCAGGTAGAAAGAGCATGGCTGTGCTTACTTCGCAGAGAGGGAAAGGCATTTTTGCTCGTGATCTTAGGGTGCAAACAGAGATGTCTTTTGGGGGGCAGTAGGGTGACAACAGGTGCTGATAGGCGTGGTGAGGGTGCACACCTGTCTCCCTATAGATGGCATCTCCATGGCAAGGATCCCAGCACTCCAACCATAACTGGAGGCAGAGGCAACCCAGCTCGACAGGCAATGCACGAGGTTGCAGAACTCAAGAGGCAGATTAGAAAGCCTCAAGAGAAAGGCCCAGTTGTCCTACTGCTGATCTTCAGGACAAGAGCATCCAGGCTGGGAGAAAGGCAACCACCTCCCCCACTCACTTGCATGGAGCAGAGAAAAGGGAAGGGGGGGGGAGTCATTTGCGGCAAAGTTATTTGATTGCCGGTTGCTATTTAGATGCCATTCCCCACTGGCATGTCAATTGCCGTGAGAGATTCCTGTGGGCCCATTTATGCTTATCACTAGTGCAATATCCTCCCACACTATTGTGCAGTCTGAATACATGGAGCCACTTACGTGAGGCTAACTGTACGGTTCTTTGTTGCTTGATAATTGTCCAGCCAGAAAGAGAAGAGAAGATCAAGCAAGAAGGAGCTGTGCAGTTGGCTCTGCCCACACAGTTCCTGCATTCACTCGTTTTTGCTACAGTGTAGGAGACAGTTCCTGTGCTGCTGATAAGAAATGTGAATGGAACTTTGGTAGGAGATTGTGTAACTGTCGTTGGTTTCTATTGGATAGTGCCTATGTCATTGATTAATGGCAAGAGGTGACACTGTGCTGTTCACTCTCTCACTAAAATGCCAAAACCACAGCAAGTGCAGGAGATAGACCAGGAGCGTCAAACTTATTTCATGCAGAAGGCTGAAGTTAGCATTCATGGCACCTGCTGAGGGGTGGAAGTGACATCATTAAGCAGGCAATGACATCTTTAAGCAGATGATGGCCAGAAGCACTTCGTTCTCACAAAGAAACTCATTAGCTGCAAATGATAAAAAAGAAAATATTCAAATCTTGTTCATAATTTCAGGATAGGAGACACAGCCCAATTATCACACTGGAAAAACTCAATTATAATAGGGACCAGAGAAATTACTTCTGGAGGGCCACATCTGGCCTGAGGGCTTTATGTTTGACACCCCTGAGATAGATAATAAGAGAGATGGAAATTTTGAATAGTTTTTTTTTTCTCCCTAGGATGAGCATTTTGCTGTCCAGCATAAGCTCTCAGGTAGCTCGAAGTCACCTGTTTTCCTAGCAGCAATGCCCTTTCAGGAAAGAAGACTTCCTTTTTGGTGGCTGGGTCAATGTATTGAAGTCGGCACATAAAACACATTTTTTTCAAAAGCAAATGATATGAGGGACTACACCCAATTGAACAAACTTTCCTCCCTTCACCAAGTCATCCACCAAGGTGGATAAGCAGGGAATGCTAACAGAGTGATGCTTACATAGCTTCAATCATCATCATTATCATCATCATTATCATCATCATCATCCCAGGTCCTTGGGAAGGACTCGATGTCTGGATAAAACAAACTAGTCAATAACACCTACCTGGTTGGCAACCTTCAGTCTCGAAAGACTATGGTATAAGCCTACAGCATCTGGTACTCCCAGGCGGTCTCCCATCCAAATACTAACCAGGCCTGACCCTGCTTAGCTTCCAAGATCAGACAAGATCAGGGATGTGCAGGGTTGACTAGTACTTGACTGTGCAAAAATCTCATAATAATAATATGTGCATAGCCAAATTTAAGAGAACACTCTATTCCCATACATCAGGGGGGGCCAAACCACGGCTCAGGAGCCACATCCAACTCTTTGACATATAATGTATAGCTCTCGGAAATATGTGGCTCAGCTCCTTTATGCATCACAATTAATATAAAAGGTAAATAATAAGAAATGTTCCAGCTTTATCATTATTTACCAGGTATAAAATGAGGATCCACTGAATTAGACCAGAAGTTTAATGTTCGTGGTGAGTAAATATATTTAAGAATTTAAACGCTTCTTACATATTGCAGCTCTCAAACATCTCTTGCAGCTGTCAAACATCTGAACTTTATCATAGGTCGCCCTTACGTTAAAGAAGTTTTGGCCACCCTTGCTATACAGTGCTCAAGTGAGCTCCAGCCCCTATTTAGCCTTAGAAGAGGGAGAAAAGTGCTGCCCCCATGTGGCCATGTAAACCTGCTGCAGGTGGATCTTTGCAGTAATAAAACTTGGCTTAAAAAAATGGGAAAGGTCTGCAAACATGCAACCGGGCAAACCATTTTCAAATTAGCTCTAGGCTCTGGACTATGCAGGTTCGGAAGTGTGAAGCATGAGCAGAGAGCACCCCTAGCACGCCACAATTCTTTCATTGGCCCTTCCTCTTTCGCTCTCATTTCTTTTTGAGCCCAGAAAGCAAGAGGAGACACAGGCAACTAACCAGGGGCGCACCTCTGGGTAAGGGATGGTGGCACTTGATGCAGCAAGGGACCACACAAAAGAGCGTGGCAACATTTGGCACACCATCACCGGCCTCAGGAGATCTTGGGTCAACTTCGCGCAAAGCTGTGAGCTAGCCTTTGAGTTTCATAGAACTCTTTTTCAGGCTCAACTTTAAACACACACGGACACGGGGCACGACAGAAGCCACATCTGCAAAGTTTTAAGGTGATGATTCAGGAAGCTTCTTTGCAGATAAATAAATGTTATGTTTGTGTTCAGTGCAAAGGATCATAGGTTGTGGCAAACTATACTGGGACGAAAGGAGCAATGGCCAAATGGTTGGCAACCTTCAGTCTCGAAAGACTATAAGCCTACAGCACCCGGTATTCCGAGGCAGTCTCCCATCCAAGTACTAACCAGGCCTGACCTTGCTTAGCTTCCAAGATCAGACGAGATTGGGCATGTCAATCTCCTTTCGAACATTTAAAAGCCAGCACAAGTATTCAATCTGTCTCTAGCACTGATAAAAAGACATGGATCACTTGCAAGACAGAGAACAGAAAGAAAGAAAAAGGATTTAAAAACTGACACACACCTAAACATTAGTTGGACCTAACAAAGGTACAGTATTATGATAATGCTCCAAGGGTGGATTACATTAATGGAGGGATGCACAGCAACAAAAAGACTGGGCAATGCCTGTATTTTCACTTTACCCAATTCTTATGAGGACTCTCACAGACTTAAATTTTAATTCTCACCCCAAGATAGCAAATTCTTCAATCTTTACTAAAACTATTAAGCAGCCCCTTTTGCAATGGTGGATGTGTGAGCAGGCAATTGCTTAAAGGCCTCACACATGGACAAGGACACACTAACATTGATACAAACAAAAAAGAGCCCTGGTGGATCAGGCCAAAGGCCCATCTAGTCCAGCTTCGTTTATCTCACAGTGGCCCAGCAGATGCCTCAGGGAGCACTGAAAACAACAAGATACCTGCATCCTGTTGTCACACCCTTGCATCTTAAAAGCAACCTCTAAAACCCAGAGGTTACATATAGTCATCATGACTTGTAACCTGTGATGGATTTTTCCACCACAAATCTGTCCAATCTCCTTTTGAAGACATTTAGGCCAGGTGTCATCACGACATCATGCGGCAAGGAGTTCCATAGATTAATTATGCAGTGAGTAAAGAAATACAGGGGACCCTCATTATCCATTGAGGTTTCATTCATGGAACTCCATCCAAAAATATCTTGGAGTAATTTTGGACCGGACTCTTCTCTTATAAGTTACACCTCGAGAACACGGCCGCAAAAATCAATACCAGGAACAACACACTCCAGAAATTAATAGGAACAAGATGGGAAGCTTCAGCTACTACTCTCAGAACATCAGCATTAGGATTGATCTACTTCGTAGCAGAATACTGTGATCCAGTTTGGCTTAACAGCTGACATACTAGCAAGATCGATGCCAGATTAAATGAAACCATGGGGATCATAAGCAGCTGTATAAGATCCACTCCTGTCTGTTGGCTCCCCATTTTGAGCCACATAGCACCACCAGCCTTACGGAGACAAGAGGCTTTAGTGAACGAATGTAGAAAAATCACCAACAACCCACTTTTACCAGTGCATGCCAATCTTCCTTATCTATCAATTGGTAGGTTTAAATCCAGGAAGCCTTCTTTGGCACTCGCACAACATCTGCACAATAATTTCAACATCAATGCCCAATGGAAAGTTAAATGGCCAGTCGAACGCCCAGAAACAGGTAGACATATAGACAATCCTACACTTAAGGTGCCAGGTTTTGACTTACCTCGCCAGCACTGGAAAATTTTGAACAGCATCCGTACCCTAATGGTGTTTGCCAGGACTCAGTTTTTTTAAATGGGGGCTAGTATCTATCCCACAGTGTGATTGTGGGTTTTCCTGCCAAACCATATTCCACATTGTGTCTGGCTGCAAACTGAGGGCGAATACTGGCCCATGGTCTGACTTTTCCAATGAAGGAAACTCTGTCCTTGAATAGCTGGACGAACTCGACATTGATATTTGATCTAGGTTAATTGTCATATAAGTCCATGTATTATATGCCATATGCTAAATAAATAAACAAAAATCCTGGAACTCCCACGGACACCAAAATCTGCAGATTTTCGAATCCATGGATGTGGGCACCCTTAACCCTTCAAACCTGACCAGAGCTCTGCTTTGCTTCCCTGCACAGTTTCCCTGGGCCTCAAAATGCCTTACAAGGGCATAAAAGTGTTACTTCTAGTTTTCCTCAAAAAACTGGTTTCCTTCCCCCCCCCAAAAAAAAGGGAATTCCGAGGGTCAGGGGGCTGCACACGGCCTCCCCGACCCTCAGATCACCCTACTGACCTGATCAGAACACAGCTCTGGTTGGGTTCAGGTGGGTCCAACTCCATAGGTTTGGTCAAATCTGCCAGTTCTGAATCTGTAGATATCAAAGGACCACTGTATTTCCTTTTGTCTGTTTTAACTCTTCCGCCGCTCAATTTTAGTGGATGTGTCCTGGTTTGTGTGTTGTGCAAGAGGGAAAAGAGCTATCCACTCTATCCATCCCATGCATTATTTTACATGTCTCAATCATGTCCCCCTTTCAGGCAACTTCTTTCTTAAATGTAGAGCCCCAAAAGTTGTAGCCTTTCCTCATAAGGGAGGTACCCCAGTCCACTAACCACTTTGGTCACTCTCTTTTGAGCTCTTTCTAGTTCCACTATATCCTCTGTAAGATGTGGCGACAAGAACTGGACACAATTGTTAATTGTAGAAAATCTGCAACACTCAAACATCTAAGGGAAGCAACTGAAAAGATGTGTGAAACCATCCACATTGGTGGATGTCAGCAGGTCCCTTCGTCAATGATGTCAGAGTTGTACAGATGCTAATGGGAAACATTTGGAGCACTTGGCCAAATTTCATTAACTAATTAATTGGGTCGAGCAACTGCTTCTGTATACACCATATGTAGTATATGTTTAATGATTTTCAACCTTTTCCATCTCGTGGCACACTGATAAGGCTCAAAAATGCTCAAGGCACACCATCAGTTTTTTTTTTGACAACTGACACTGTACTAGTGGGGAGCTCACATCCCCCAATGGCCTTACCAATAAATGATCCTCTCACAATTTCCAGTGGAACACCTGTGGACCATTTGTGGAACACCAATGTGCTGTGGCACATCAGTTGAAAATGACTAAATTATAGTATAATAAATCTGACACTATAAATTGTGTGTACATTTTCTTGAGATGCCCTATATAATAGCAAGGGGTTCACCCACATCCACATATCTGTTGTTCTTTTCAAAGATTTGTGGGCCAAGACTCGCTCTTGCTCCATGCTGATTCTCTCTCAGCAATGCTTCTTCTTCAATATCAAGGATAACATCTTGAAACATAAAGAGACACTACAAAAACTAATGAGTATATGGTGGCAGATGTTTGTGTGGAGTACAGTGGACTTCATCAGATGCACTGGCATTGTGAGATGGACTGCAGCTCATGAAAGCTTATGCCAAAATAAATGTATTTGTCCTTTAAATTGCCACAAGACTCTGTGGCTTTTGCTGCCACAGATTAACTGAGACTGTGACTCTGGGAGTTGTTAACAGTTCACCCCAGTTGAGAGAGTTTCAAACCCTAAATGAACAAACCTCTTAGATTAGAGCTTGGAAAAGATCTTGCTGTTAAGTTATACACACCGCACATATTCCCTTGAGCAGGGTGGCTCTTGTTAACCAAAAAACCACATTGGCCATTAACTGCCCTGCAAATGGCAGACAACACTTTATTAGTTGCACAGGGTGAGAACATATTCAAAACATGAATATTTCATCAAAATAAGTTTTTCTACATAAAAGTGCCTTTTGTTTCAAAGAACATCTAAAAAGCATTCTAAACTGTATCCCTTGAGATGCTGTCCTGTTCTCCAAATTTTTTTTTTAAAAGATAACTTTTGCCCTGATACTGTGTTTAAAAGCTATATTTTAGCAGAAAAATATTTTTATATACACAAACACTCTTCATTGGTTTGGCAATGCAATTGTTTAAAATAGTGCAATATTTGTGTGACTTGGTTTTAAGGGTTCTCTTCCTTTTCCGAAAATATTAGTGACAGTTATAAGAGTTGCTTAGGCAGACCAGGTCTCAGCAAGAAAGACGGAATGGAGGCAATCCACCAGGAATTTCTTGTGCGCAATCCCCACTGAAACGAATGGAAGCACTGTGCTCACACACAAGCCCCAATCATATCAACAGGATCACCAGGACGGAGAATATGTTTTCCATAGATCAAGCTGTCCTCTGCAAATGGGAACAGGAAGCCATTACATTCCACTCCATAAAGGACTGTCAAAAAACTGGGCTGAGGTGTTCATGCTCTGTACTGAAGCTGAGTTGACATGCGATGTTCCTGTTAACACAACTTTATCCAAATCTGGTCTCTTGCAAGGGATTTAAAGCAGGGACATCAAACTTATGGCCTGCTGGCCAGATGTGGCCTGCAGAAGATCTTTATTTGACCCACATGATAGTTGGGCTCTCCCAGCAACACCATAAGCTGCTGTCAACTTCTAAGCTGCAAAGTGACACATTGGCAGAAGAGATACTGCTGAAAGGGTGGTGCTGGGAGAACCCATTTATCACGAGGGCTACCCTTTCAGCAGTGCCGAGGTGTCACTGCTGAAAGGGCAGCCTGTGTGATAACTTTCAGAAGTGCTGCTATTTTGCAAAACACCTCTCAGCTGCTGAGTTGTGAAGTGGCAGTGTTTAAAGGACAACCTGCATGAGAATTGGGCTCTACCACATCTTGAGAATATGAACAAGATTTGCCTTTTTTTATCCTCTTCTGTCATTTGCAGCTAATGAGTTCCTAGGTGAGAACCAAGTGCTTATTTCTGGCCATAACGTGTATAATGACATCACTTCTAGCCCTCAGCAGGTTCCATAAAGGCCTACTATATGAAACAAATTTGACACACCTGATTTAAAGCATTTCACAGGGGTGTTACTTTTATTTGCTACCCTTTGTATCAAGTTTGTTACCTATAAGGCCAGTCCCCAAACATTCTGGTGCCCTGGGGAAGAAAGCCAAATTGACATGCCACCATCCTAACTAATTAACATGGGACACAATTCACTAGCAAGGTCTCCTCAATCAGTCTAATCCAAATGAAAGGTAGGGCTCTTACACGTACAAGACTGCCTAGTAGATAGCAAATCTTCTGCAAGATCTGTCTTCCACTGTGCCCAGTGGCAACCAAAATCCAGTTTCTTTGGGGTTGATATAAAAGGTGGCCAAATTCAGGTCACAGATGCCTTTGGAAGGGTGTGTGTGAGAAAGACAGCAACCTTCCTCTTTGATCCCCCCCCTCATTGCCCCTCCTTGGTTCAACACAAGTACGTCTCCTTCCTTTGGCTAACAGGACCTTTTCACTGTTCACTCAACACAAAATCAAGGTTACAAGGAGACAAGCATTTCTAGAACACCTGAAAGAGACACTGATACCACCATTTAAAAATGTTTTGGGCTGGAATTCCCCCCCCCCTTTTTTAACTTAACAAAATGATCAGATTTAATAACTTAGAACATTTTGTAGCAGAATCCCGAGAATGAAGAAACAAAAATAGTTATAGTAGTTACTAGTTAACATTTTGTTTAAGGCCAACAAAGTATGCCACGGGCTGTATAGAACCACAGCAGGGATACAGTCCCCAGCTGTGGGGCTTATGATCTACTGTGGACAGATAATATAGAGGGAGAGATGTGGGACTGACCTATATGTGATGATGATGATGAGGTAGGCAAGGTGAGGCTAGGTTAGCTTCGGAAAAGTTTTGAGTCATAGGTAATAGTTGCTTTTTTCCCCCTAGAGTATATGGTGGTATATGAGTTACCTATGATATATATTGGCCATTCCACATCACTCTGGAGAACCTGTTTATGTACTGCTTCCAAAGCCTCAAAACCTGTTTAACCAGTGGCAACCAGTAGTGGGACAAAAGAAAAGCATGTACACACCAAGGGCAATCCATTTTCTCTCTACAGCTTATGTTAAGTATGCCTTAAGGAAGAAAGAGAGAGACTGCCTGACAACAGGAAGGCTGATCCAGGCACAAGCAAATGGCATGACTGAAAGTACAGAGTAAGGGTGAAGGAGGCCTTTATAAACAGCGCTGTAGCTAAGGGGAACAAGGAAGGTACATTGCCCCAGGTGCCATGCCTTGAGGGGTGCCAGCCCATGTGTGGCCTCCTCTAGGAGGTACTCAGGGTATTTGGCTCTGGGGGGATGTTAACACCCCAAAGGGGTGTTAAAAATTTTTGTGCACCTGGGTCCCTTAGCGACACCGTTGTTTACAAAGCCAGCTCATGAGAGGCAAGTGCTCCTGCTAAGAGCGACACGAGTTCCCCTCCCACCCTCAAGTTCTCTGTTGGCACACACAAGAGACTTGGGGAAGGACAGGAGTCATTACTGACCACAAATTATGGCTGGTTAGTAAATCAAGCTGTTGTGAACCCCCTGCCGATGTCAAAGATCTCCAGCAGAGCTGACGGGAGCAAGAAGGGTAATAAGATCTGAGGAAAGGCAGGACTCAAGAGATTTGGAGAGCTCCTAAAAGTAAAGAGTGGGAACCTGAAACTGGTATAAACAAGGACAGGAAGTTGGTCTTTAACATGCCAAAGGACACTTGCCATTTTGACAGTATAAAATAGTATGGCTTAGAGAAGTGTTTTCCAAACTTTTTAGCATCAGGATCTACCTTAAAAAAAAAAAAGTTTCACTTTACTGGCCACTCAAGCCTCTGTGGTTAGAATGGTGATTGGGCAGTAGTACTCCTACCCCCCCAGTAGCAGAGTGTTTAACCCTTGATGCACATAGTCCAATCTGCCTTGTCATTTTCACAAACTACCAAAAACTGGGTTGTGACAGAGTGGTGGGCCACAGACTCACAGATTGTGCTTAGAGCACCTCTAGGAGGCTCTTCCCTGGGACTATCTCAGCACTTTGACCAGTGCTGCCCTATTT
Source organism: Tiliqua scincoides (assembly GCF_035046505.1). Taxonomy (NCBI): domain Eukaryota; kingdom Metazoa; phylum Chordata; class Lepidosauria; order Squamata; family Scincidae; genus Tiliqua; species Tiliqua scincoides. Next base: position 85,956,578 of record NC_089825.1, on the reverse strand, counting down.
ATTAGCCACCTGCAGCAAATATCTCCAAGTTACAAAAGGGAAGGCTGAACAAGAGCCCAGCCATGGTGAAATGACACCCTTGTGTTGGAGGAACACACCTGAGCACTGGAGTCAAGGTGAGCACACAGCCTCAGGAGAAAATGGTGGGCGGGGACGGTGACGCCGGCAACATCAGAATCTTACTTTAATCCTACCAGGCTTTCAAAATAGTTACAGGGGAGGAACTTATGACATGCCTTCTTCTGACTTCACAGACACCATCCAACACTATGACCTCATCACTTCTGCAGCCCTTGACATCCCACCAAAGGGCTTGCAACACAAGCCGCTAGTTGGAGGACAGGAAGCACAGTCACAGTTACATCTTACAGGTACAATTGGTGGTAAGACAGGAATTCCGCTATAATTATACTTTCCGAAGCATCATCGTTCAGATATTCTTGGGAGAAAAAACAGCATCTGGAATGGCCCTTTGAGAACTGAGCTTTTCTTAACATTTTTTAGCAGCAAAATGACATAAAATCCACTCCCCAGCAGCTGGCCTTTGCAGCACCACCTCATCATGACCACACTGCGTTCACCCCAGACACGTTTCTATGCTTCTGCAGTCGCTACCAGGTTGCTTTAGAAATTCTGCCTGTGCGAGATGCATGCAACAGTGGCATGCACAACACAATGCTTAGTCCTCAGTGCTTTACTCAGCAACCAAAGACGCTGGGAATTAATGCTTCCATTGGAGACATCCCAGAAGGCAGAGAACAGGCACAACCCGAAGCTGCAAAATTTCTCATCCGGACACAGCCATCCAAAGACTCCACTTTCATATTAGCAAAGAACGGTATTAGCTTCAATCAGGCACTCTGCAAAATGTCTGAAGGGGGAAAGAAAACATATGCAGCACCCAAATCTTATGAAGCAAGGCTCACTCTAAATCTTTGGATAGGACATGCTCCAGGCTGCTCCCTCTCACACGTGTCATGTAAAGCCAAAGGTTTGAGAGAGAAATCCATAGCTTTGTGTTAAAATAGCCTGAACTTTATTGACTAGGAGGTATAAAAAAAATAACACTTGGAGGGGAACTGTTCTTTCCAGGTGTTCCATTTGGATGAGGGGGAGAGAGAAAAGAAAAAGAATGGATGAATTCTGTCCATGCACTTAAGAGTTCTGCAATCAGGGCACCCCCCTTCCTCTCTGAACCCAGCAGTAAAACCCACCCAAGTAAGGGAATCATGATCTCTGATTATAAGTCTGCACTTTGCTTGCAATTTATTTAAACAAAAACAGCCTAACAATCTGCTGAGCTTGCGACACCTGAGAGCACGAAGTTGGACATGTCAAAAGCTAAGGAGCTGAGAGATAAGCAACTAATTTGCAACAAGGCAAAGAGAGAGAGAGAGAGAGAGAGAGAGAGAGAGAGAGAGAGAGAGAGAGAGAGAGAGAGACCCAGGTGAGGAACATGAAACAACTCCAGAGGGCTCAACTGATCCAGAGGAACCTAGTAAGGCTAGGCTGCAATGCCTAGGGGGTTTAAATAGAAGCAGGGTTCCCACCAAGTCTGTGCTTCTTGCACACAGTGGCACACGTGTGTGCACACAGAACACGTAGGTAAAATGCAGGCACACACACCGTTTGTCCTGGGCACAGCTAAGAAAATAAACGTCAGACAGAGAAAACTTACAAAAGACAATACTTCAAAATAAGGCCTACTTTCCTCCACAGACCCTCCCCGTCTCCTCCCAAACACCAAAAGGCTTCTGGGCAGGAACGGCAGTGTGTTGAATTCTGGGAGGGCAGGGAGGAGGGGAGGGAACGATTCCCAACACAAATCAAAAAACAGTAGCTTGGCAGATAAAGAGGCGGTGTGCCAAAGCAGAAGGCCCAAGGGCAAGCCTCTCAGAAGAGCAGATGGGAAAACCAAGCAATATACTCCACTGCCTTTTGTACATGGGCCAGGGGAGAGACAAACACCAACTGCCTCTCAGACCCCCACCCTCAGCCAGAGCAGGGCAAGCCTGCCTCACTATGGGGTGAGGAAACACCCCCCCATAGCAGCTGCACTCCCTGATGGCAGCACTCCCGTGTTTCACAGTCTTTTGTATGGTCTCTGCAAAGAAGGCGACACGGTCATGACTGCGTGTGAGAGATCCACTGGCTGTCCATGGGGCGCCTCAGCAGTTCCTCCACGTGTCGCGCCAGATCCATTGAGTCATCTAGGTCACAGTCCCCTTCTGGGTCGAGCACAGAGTCGGTGCTGAGAGAGAGAGAGAGAGAAGAGAGCAGAATGGATCAGGTGGCCTGAGGAAAAAAGCCCCCCCCCCTTTCCCCAAAAGAAAAAAAGGAAGCTGTTTGTGTAAGGACTGTGGTTCTCTTAACAATCCTCAGCACTCTCACAAAATTAGTTTCCAGATTTATACTGTTGGGTAGATAGAGATGCCTATTTGTAGAGGAATTTCTTCCCTCTCGCTGTGAGAGTGTTTAGGATTTCATCAGAGGAGGAAAAGAGCTGGCCTGGGCAGTAGCGTAACTGGGCCAGTTGTTGCATAGGGCAAGTGATGTGACAATGCCTCCCGCGTCATTGTGTCATCCCCACACCTGCACTCCCCACACCTGCAACTCCCTCCCCTGCTCATGTAACCCTGGCCCTGGAGATGGCTTCATTTGGAGCTGTACAAGGGCAGAAGGGCAGATTTAGCAGTGCTTGCTGTGCAACTCAGGTATGAGCTGTCACTCCCCCCCAATGAAGATAGTGGGAAACTGCCACCCCCTGCCCCAGTTTAGCTATGCCACTGGACCTGGGTTGAGGAGGTTGTGGGGAGAGATGCAGTGAGTTATTCTGTCTATGTGTCAGGATTAGCTTCAGCTGGTTAAAAAACTCTGAATAGATTGCTAAGGCTGGACCCACGCATGTAGCTGAATAAGGTGGGAAAGTCTTGAGCCGGGAGAATACACTGTAGTACTTCAACCCGCAGATATAGGTGTTATGCATGAGTACACAAGGTTTTGAAAGCTCTCCTGAAAACTAGCACAACAGGGATTGCACTGGGCTAGAGACGGTCTCCATGATGTGTTGAATTTTCTACTTGTAGGGTGTTTTTGACAGTGGGGGCATTCAAAAATGGAATCTTCCACCTGCAGTCTGAGATGCAGCCTGTGTAGGACTCTACACTCTCGTTTCTGTTTGAGTACAAGAAAGAAGTGGACTGCATTTCTTGTAATATTTTGTTCTGTGAATTCTCAGATAGTTACTCAATCAACACTGGATGTACATGGCGAGAAAGCAAGGGGCTGTTGATTCAGATCCAGGGAGTAGCAAGTTACAGAGCTGGGAAGTTGAAACAAATCAACTGTTATCATATACGAACAGGTGAGGAGCAGTCAGTGGTAGGGTAAGAGATAATAGGCTCAACCTAACCCCTTCAATAGTCAAGGCAACAAGGCCGAGGTAGGTCCACCATTACTTACTTCTGTGCATACATGTTGTAAGGGTTTGGGGGGCAGATAGCTGGGGATGATGCTTGATCCATGTAGGTAGGCCCACTGCCTGCAGAATCCCCACCAGTTGGGAGAAACCTAGAATAGAGAGGGCACATTGGAGGACACAGCCAGAGTAGGGTCTTGCATCCCCAGGGCATAACCTTCTGTCATCATTGGACAATTGATGCAAGCACCTGGGGGGGGCACTTCTATGTGAGTGAGCCCCCTCACAGTCTTCATCACTGCTTAATTAGATCTGGGGGTTCTTTGCTCTTCAATAGCAACTATGTCCCAATGACTTTGCACTCTCTTACTGCCCCCTCCCTATACAAGGATCTGAAGGGCACCGATTTCTGGCAGACCATCTGTGTGATGGCTTTACCCATCATGCGCTAGGATGCTTGTCTGGTTTCTGCATTCTGAGCTTCCATACCCTGCTTTTTGGGAATTTCCTCTGGCTATATCTGGAGACATAAATCTCCTTCCCTCCACTTCCTCCTTCCCCCTTCCCTGCAACTGGGTTAAAAATGGAGCAGGAAAAAGACACACTGGTGCAAAGAGAGCCTGATTATGGTGTGTGGGGAGTAGCTTTGGTAATCAAAGCCAACCCTTTACCTCACCAGCTTCTGTCCCTTCACCCAGACTAGAGCTGGCAAGACACAGGACTTGAAACTATCCAGTTTGCACCGTGTTTTAAATATACATGATTTCTGGTTTCATCCTAGTTCTCAGGACTGGAGGTGGGGCAGCTGACAGAACTTTTAAGAATATAAGAAGAACCCCGCCGTATCAGGCCAAAACCCATCTAATTCAACATCCTGTTTCTCACATGGCCAACAGATATAGCTTGGAAGTCTATAAGAGAAGCTGAAGGCATGACCTTCTCTTGCCATTGCTTTCCTGCAACTAATATTCAGAGACTGACTGCTTCTGAATCTGGAGCCATTATGACTAGTAGCCATTGATAGACACCCTCAATATTCTTAATAATAATGGGCCCTCTTTATCCATGAGCCCAGCATCCACAGATCTGAATATATGCCAAGCCTAAGAGGACCTCCACTACATGACCAGAAGTGGCACAGGGAGGCCACACGTGGCCTCCTGGTGCCTCAGAACACCTCCCAGAAGTGACTGGAAGGGACTTCCAGTTTGCTGGTGTGGCCTCCCCGGGTGTATTTAATTATCTATGGAATTTGGTATCCATGGTGGGTCCAGGAACAGATCCCCTGCAGATACCAAGGGCCCACTGTAATAATAATTGTAGCTGACTCTTAGCTGATCTCTGGAAGGACTGCCTGGGAAAGTTGGTGGCCCAATCCTGAAGAAACATGCCCCCCAATGCACTGGATGTGTCCTCCCCTTTTATAACACCCCTTCTTCTCTCATGGCACTCACGCTGGCACAACTTGCTTGATCTGTGGCTTCACGTACCCATCCACAGCCTTTGCTGCTAACAGGAATGGAGAAAAAAGCACAGTTATCACATAGGGCTGGGAAAACAATACTCCCCAACAGCTCTGCACAGCTGGATAACAAGAAACCATTTGGGATTTCTGCTTCTCTTGTTGTGTCCACAATGAGCAGTAGCTGGGGAAGCTCCCTGGCTCAGAGGAAGCAGGATTAAGCCTCACCAAAACAGTCTTTATCCCATCCATTATTATCCCATCCTTTTCTAACTGTGGGGAACTTGGCTATTTCCTTCCTGAGAACAGCTGCTTATGAGTTGATTAGAGAGACCTTATCACTCCCCAGAACATCACTGGACATAAAAGAAAAATCAGTCCTAGTTATTGTAATAAATAATCTTTGCCTGTTACTTCATGTTCTTGGAATCTATAGAATTCTAATCTCTCTCTTCCCTTTAGCAGCTTCACTGCTCTTCCCTGAGCTGTTTCTGATCTTTTATACAGGTTTGCCTTGCAACATGCAGTTTAACACAACAATTCTATCTATATATCCCAAAAGAAACCCTGCATTCATAATAGATGACACAAATTGTAGGCAGAGGCACAGGGAAGAGGCATTGCAGCTGTACCTAACGATTGCCTAGCTTCCTCTGCTGAAAATCTGTCAATCAGTGTAGTTTAATGGTAGTGCACACTCACCAAGGACTGGCGTGTAGTATTTGGAAAAGACTTCTTCTTTAGGTCGTTCAGGATACACGTAGATGAGATACGAAAGATCGCCAAGGCGGTCTGCCAAGGAACGGATGGAGAAGTCACGGGTGGTGAAGGGCATCAGGTTCCAGAACATTCTGTCAGCTGTAAAAACCCAAAAACAGTAGGACATAGCAGTGAGAAACAACGAGCCATTCTGTCAAGTCAGAGAAATAAGAAACAAACATTCTAGAAGAAGAAAAAAACAACCACAAGTTGCCTGCCCAGGCGAATGCTAGGGCCACATTTATAGCCACCATGAATATCACTGCTACGGCAAATTGGCTATACAGTAATTCGTTACATTACACTGCAGTTATTAAGCCAACACTTTGACCCAGAGAAGTCAAATAAATGTACAACATAATAAAATGTTGTGCAATAAAGGAATCATGTACGAATACAGTTTTGTATGAGACCTGCTCAGTTATGCTTGGGGTTCCTTAACACAAAATGTGAACTATCAGTGATTTTCTGCTAAAACAGGAGTGATCATCCGTAAGAGTGCCTCTCTTGAAACACAAGCTTGGTAAGAAAAAGGGTTTCTTACCTGATGCCTGTTGTGATTCTTAAGAGACTGATCATTTCTGAGGATTGCATCATGCTTTCTTTTCCCTGCCACATTCCTCTTTGCATTTGTGAGAGAGGACTCACAAGAGGAAAAAGGAGCAAAAACGACTTGAGGGTGCAATCCTAACCCCTTATGTCAGTGCTTTCCAGCGCTGACATAAGGGCAGTGCAGCTCTGAGGTAAAGGAACAAACATTCGCTTACTTTCAGGAGGCCTCCATGAGTGACACCCAACTGCAGGATGCAGCACATGTCCCATTGGCACCACTATGCCAGTGCTGGAAAGCACTGACATAAGGAGTTAGTATTGCACCCTGGATCAGATAGTGAAAGCAGTGTAATTGAGCATTTATTTTTCAAAGGCTGAACTAAGGATGTGACCAAATCTACATTCAGGCTACAATCCTATCCACACGTACATTGGAGTAGGCCCCATTTTACTATAATGGGACTTACTTCTGAGTAGATCTGCATAGGATTGGGCTCTGATTTGAATAGCTGAGATGCTATGAAAACATGCTCACTATGTTGTCTACAGCTGTACCTGCTTCTCTCCAGGGATGAGCTTCACAGAAACTGGTTCTGCCACTTTGGAGCAGAAGCCAACTGTGCAAAGCACTCATTGGCTGGCGCCTGCAACATCACAAACCCACTTCCTCCTCATATCCACAGAGCACTTTTGCAATGTTTGTTTTTAATGCCAAGTGATACGCAAATGTTTATATGAATAAACATGCATGCAAGCTATTGCAGAGCTTGAAAACACAGTTTCAGGTACACTGTCCAATGCAATATAAAGGGGAAGTCAAGTATTTGCTTTGGGGGGGGGGTCTGCATCTTTTTACAGGTATGCAACCTGAGACGATGGTTATTTTTCAGGCCACATCTGCAGCACATGCATCTGATTTGTTTATGGGTTGTGGCATTAGCTGGGCTTATGAATCCTTTCCAGGACCCCCGGTGGATACCAAATTCCACAGATACCGAAATCTTGTTGTGGGAAGAAGCACCACAATTACATACTTGAGGGCCGCACCTGGCCTCCTCAGAAGTTTCCCGGGTGTGACTGGAAGCCACTTCTGGTCACATCCAGGAAGTTCTCTGATGCTCTCCAGATGCGAGCTTGGCACCCATGGATATAAAAATCACGGATGCCAAGCCTATGGATAAAGAGGGCTCATTGTACTGCAACCAAATCCTACAGGCCTAGATATAAATAAACTGGCCAAAACTTGTTTTCTTAGAGGTTTTTTTTCAAGGATTACTCTGAAAAGTGAACACGGGGTGGTAAGCCAGTGTCTTAACTCCTGCTTCTAACCCCTCAACATAACCTGCCAGCCAATTTTCTTGCCACCAATGCTGCTTTGACCTCGTCTCTTGTGAACACAGTTTGGCAACAGGGTGGGGAGTAGGCTGCAATTCATAGCAAGCTGCCTTATACCAAACCAGCCACTGGTCCAAGAAGATTGGTTAATACTGACACTAACTGATACTGACTCTTCAGATTCCACATGGGAATTTTTCTCTGCCCTATCTGGAGATACCAGGGATTGAACTGGGGACTTTCTACATGCAGGTGCTCTAATGCTCATTCCTCCTTGGATTTGAACCCAATGTCTCCAGCTGCTGGCCCCTAATACAAATGAATAAAATGCACTGCCTGTGGTCAATTTCATTAAGTGACATGAGACTGGCACACTGACAAGATGCTAAAATTGTCAAGACATACCATCAGTTTTTTGACAACTGACGAGGCATACCATGCTGCTGGTGGGAGGCTCACATCTCTGAATGGCCCTACAAATGAATTACCCTCCCCCAAACTATCACCGCACACCTGCATGTCATTCAGGAAAACTATTGTGCTGCAACACACTGGTTGAAAATCACTGCTGGAAAGTTTAAAACGACAGGTTTATGAAAAATAGTGTAAGCATGGAGGGGAAGGAGTAAGGTCACCAGTCATAAACTGGTGTCACAGGCACCCATCTCTCAAGAGACCAATGCCCACCCAACATCCCTAGAGGAGGGGTGTGTTCCACCATCTCCTCAATGTAATACACTTGTAGGAAAGAGGTATGGATTCCTCACAACCAAACAACAGTTGCTACTTTTGACACTCTGATCCCCCAGCAACAATTCTACACCATTTGTAAGAAAAAAAACAAGTTATTTGGAAAGGTCCTGATCTGATATTAAGAGCAACCCAGGGCAAAGTGCAGAACTCACCATTATCAAACTTCCAGGCAATTGTGATGCCTCCAATCTCAGAGTCACTGAACCTCAGAAGGAAGGTCCCGTCTGGCTTGTTGATCAGCAAGTCATGGGCTTGCTGCTTGTTGACAAAACCTAAGATAGCCCTGGAGAGAGAGAAAAGAACAGACAGGTCAGGCTCCAAAGAGTTAAAGTGGGGCTCACAGACAGCCAGTTTATGAAGCAAAAGAGGGGTTCTCACCCGTCGTTCCAATGAGGCTTCAAATGTTTCTTCAAGACCTCCATCACTCCATCAAACCACTGCCAGAAAGTGTAATTTCGCCCTGGAAGGTTCTCCTGATTAAACAGAAAGAAGGTACAACATTTCTGTCTGCTTCTCACTGAGAGATCTCATTGCTGATGTCACACTAATGCTTAACGGAAAGAATGGATTGGATAAAAGGACAAATTAAGTGATACACCTAACACATGACTGGGGCCTGTATACTTGATGAAAAATTAGCAATTTGGGGGGGGTAATTAGCAGTTTTGGGGGGTGGGGTGGGTAGGATCCAGACTGGGACCATGGGGGGCAGAGTCCTACACATACATCATAACCCTGTTCATATCAGAGCCCTGTGAGGTAGGCAATAATCTCTTTTACAGACTGGGGAACTAAAAAAGAGAGAAAGTGCCCTGTGCAAAAGTAATGAGGAAGTCCAAGACTGAGCAAAGATCTGAAAAGAGTTCTCCCATGTTCAATCCTGTATCCGCTGGACCATAATGCAATGTATATCTATTAATACAAGGGCTCCCAAACTTTGCAGCACTCCTGGTGGTGCTGAAGGCCTCTTACAGCACGGTGACCCACTCTACAGGCCTCTGTTGGCCTCAGAATGGCCCTCAGTAGCCCCAGTAAGCCACTTACAGTTTTCAGCAGCAAACCAGAAGTGGCTTCTGAGAAACGGAAGTGATTTACAGAAGCTTCTGAGAGCCATTCGGAGGCCCACAGAGGCCTATACAGTGGGACACTGGCCTGGGAGAGGCCTCCTGAGGCTCCAGTAAGTAAAGGGTCTTCTGGAATGGTTCCTATTTGGAGCCAAATCAATGCAAGGTGAGGCAGGAGAGATCCAGATCATGACCCACTGTGCTTGAGCTCATGACCCACACCTTGGGGGAGCACTGTATTAAAAAGTTGGTTCTAAGTAAGGCAGTCAATTGGCTGATTTTTTTTTAGTCAGCCAATGGCCCAGTTTTGTATCATAACCTTCTCTTTTTGCAAATGCCAATAGATGAATTTTGTACAGCCCTATCTACTATGGTTTTCCATGTGTTACCTTTCTCTCCCATCTTCCCTACTGCATGGATACATAACTTGTGGTTCCAGGTCAGGTCTAGCTTATAAGCTGCCCATCTAAGCTTGCTTAAATGTCTCTGGCAGTGGGAAAAGGAGGAAGTGAAAAATGAATCAAAAATAGTATAAGTACAGAACAAGAGATGGAGAGGAATAAAGCCATGTGAAAGACAAGCTTGCAGATCATTACACCTCCCACCCTTTCTTTGAAATGATCTTCAAGACAATCCCCTATTGGAGTGCCCCCTTACCCTGTTGAACTGGGCCCACGAGACAGCCATGCTATTGTAGTCCTCTAGGTGACTGAAGCTGCCATTGAAGAGTTTTTGGGCCAGGAAGAGCAGGTTCTCCTTGGTGAGACCTCGGCTGCTCTGAACTTCAGATTTGAACTTCATGTTGAGGGCCTCGCAGAGCTGCGACCACATCACCTTGTCGGGCACGGCGAAGGGCACACGGCCTGGCTCAGCGAATGCGTTGTCCCACAGCACTGTGGCGGTGGCATTGTTATCCTGACTTCCATGCACGATCACCACCACGGGCAGAGACAGTGTCTTTACCTGGAAGACCAGCTCGTTCCCACCAACACTGAACTGGGATTCAAAGAGGATGGTGAACTTCTCTTCCGTGACAGACTCTGCACCACGTCGGTCTGAGCGTTTGATCCGCTTCAAGGACTATGGAAGAGTGCCATGAGGTAGAATGAGAGCAGAAGGCAGAGAAAAAGAAAAAGAGAAAGATCATCAATGGCCTAGAAGAGATAAGAAGCACTTTGGGGTGGGACATGCCTTGAATTCCTTGAATTCCTGAATGCCTTGAATTCAATGATTCCGTCAGGATTTGTACCAGGAAATAGCACACCTTCATCTGCTGGCAGGGGATTGATGCAGATTTTAGCAGTCTCATTAAGAACTGTAGTGTAGGAAATACAGGTGTCCTCCCATGTCCATGGATCCTGTATCTAAGGATTCACTTATCCGCTGTTCTCCATCCCTCTGTGAACAAATTAGTTATTGGTGTTCCTTTACTGTGGCACTAAGCACTCATATCTTCTCCTTTGCAGCCTGTTGTAGAACGCTAGAGGAGGAATGGGAAAAGCAGCCAGCCAGACAGCTAGAGGAGGGAGACATCCGGAACACTAACCGGAAGCAGGAAGCTTCCTGCTTCCTGTTGGCATTCTGGCTGTTTCCCTCCTCTAGTGTTCCAGCTGACTGCTTCTCCTGCTCCTCCTCTAGCATTCTATAACAGGCTGCAAAGGAGAAGATATGAGTGCTTGGTGCCACAGAAAGTATAGGGTCCCCTTTTATCCATGGTTTTGGTATCCTCAGTGGGGGGAACCTATCTTTGTTATGGGTACATCTGTAGAATATGCAGATATGGGTAAGTCTGTAGAATAGGAAGCACATCTAGCACTGATGGAAAGGCAGATGGGGATAGGAGGGGAGAGATACAAGGATCTCACCACAACCTACTGAGGCACCATCTAGGGCCCCAGCAACCTTAGAAGATGCTACTGGGTCCCTTTTAGGGAGAAGGGCGGGATACAAATAAAGTTTATTATATATAGCCAAGTTTTTCTCTAAAAGCCAAAGGACTAGTGATATTTTTTAAGTAGGAAAAATTAGAAAAAGACATGGAGCAGATAGGATTGGGGTTGAGCAGGAATCAGCACAGACACCACTCTCACCATGTTGCGGAAATGAGCACTCAGAGTTCCGGTCGCCTGGTGATACTCCATCACACAGGAGTTGTTCAAGATATCACCACTGCTCTCACTGTCAAAGAAAAGCAAGAAGAGTTAAGCAAACACAAGCCAATAAACAAGGGAGGATTTTATTATCCTTCCATGACAGTGTTCAGGTCTTCAGCATGGAGACTTGGGTGACTTAACTCCACTCGAGGGAGACTCTGGACTTTTTTTGCATGCTTTATTAACTGCATTACACTGTTATAAGCAAATGACTACACCCTATATAGTATCTATCAACTAATTGTAACTTTTTGCTTTGTAGTCTGCTTGCCAGCCCTTGCAAGATCTTGGACAAATTACTTTGGGGTCATGGAATGTTCACCAACATTCCAATTTCTCAAAACAAAACTTTCTGCAACAGACACTGTAGCTACTACAGCACACGGAAGTTCAGCCTGACTCGAGAAATAATTTATGCCAATAAAGGTATGATGATGATGATAATGATGATGAACAATTTCACAAACGCCTAGGGGTTTTGAGAACAGCAAGGGATAAGTGAGGTTAGGAAGTATTAAAAGTTGTGAGGACTGAGGGCTGGGCAGAATTTCACATATTGACCGGAAGCATTCAGGCTTCCTCTTTATTTTGTTCTCCAGGTGCAATGGAAAACCATTTTCCTGTGTACTACAGAAATAAACTAACTACACAGTTAAATATTTAATTCCCACCCTTCTCTCCTTGGGGAGTGCATGTGTAAGCGCCCTCCTTTCTCTGACATGTTGCTCATCTTTTCTGCCACATCTAGGATCCCCCTAAATCCGGGCCCAGGGGCCACTTGCAGCCCTCGGGAACTCCCAATCCAGCCCTCCAATGAGCCACTGGCCCTCCGGAGACTTGCTGGAGCCCATGTTGGCCCAATGCGACTAGTCTCAGGGTGAGGGTGACTGTTCGACCTCTTGCGTGAGCTGTGGGGACAAGGGCTCCCTCCACTGCTTGCTGTTTCCTGTCTATGATGCAGCAGTGGCAGTGAAGGAAAGGGCAGCCTTGCTTTGTGCAAGGCCTTTTATAGGCCTTAAGCTATTGCAAAACCTTCATTTATTCATATAAGTTCCATACCTAATATATTCATTTATGTAAATTTATTCAAATTTTAAATTAATTTTTTTCCCCTGGCCCTTGACACAGTGTCAGATTGATGACGTGGCCCTCCTGCCAAAAGGTTTGGATACCCCTGCCCTAAGCGAAGGGGGATGCATACTTGCGGGTGCTCTCATTCTTAAGCAGGGCTTTGGCTTGCTGCTCGCTGATGATGGTGGCCTTCACCTGTGGAGGATTCATGTGGACATTTAACTTCCCACCAACCAGCAATCGCACGGTGGCTGCAAACTTGGTCTGAGTCTTCAGCACCTGGGGAGGCTGTTTTTCAATGATGAAGGTGCTATAAGGGAATTACAAGCAGAGGAAACAAACCTTAATGAGAAAAAGAAAATCCTTGACAGAAACTAGCAGTCATAACTCCTTACATCCAAGCTCTTCACTTGGGTGTGGCACAAGTGTTGAAATTTAGCATGAGGACAGAGAGATAAGGGCCCCACTGCAAGAAAAGAAGGTTTGCAGTTCCCTCATGTTGATGACATAACATTTCCTGGGGAGGTGAAGGAACACAACAGTGTTGCTTGTGAGGAGCCCACAAACGCAAGCAGCAAGCTTAACCCCTCCCCACTACTGCTTTTAGCTATCTTGGTGTGTAAACATGCATGAATAGAACTATAAGCATGCTTCACTGCTTCTTAGATGTTTAGCTGTTGCTGCTGTTTGTTTGAATTTAAATTTTTAATTATTTTTAATAGTCTGAATACGTACTTTATATACATTCATGCCCCCTTATCCATGGGGTTCTGTTCTGGAACCCTCTCATGGCTTCCTGAAACTGTGAATGTGGGCAAACACCACCCCCCTTCCAGAGGTGAGGGGAGTCTGAGTTCAGCAAAGGCCCGGGACATCCGTCCCTAGTCTCTGCTGGGCTCAGATAGAACCATACAGGCCTCCCAATGCCTTTTAAGACATTAGAAATGTCACTTCTGGTTTCTCCAGGAATCCGGAAGGTTCATGAGTATACTGCTCAGTCTGGGCCCAGCAGAGGCCAGGGACGGACATCCCCAGCCTCAGGTGAGCTCAGACTCCCCTATGGAGGCAAAGGCCTCCAGAGAGGGCGTGCACAGGGGGTGCGCATGCTGGGGGGGGGGCCCGGACCTGATCTGCAGATAACTGGATGGTGGCTATGGGGGCGGCCCTATATTTATTTTAGTCTCCAGGCAGGATATAAAATTTTCTAAAAGCTAATCTTTGTGCAGTCCTTTCCAAATGCAATTGCTCTGGTATCTGTACTAAGCTGTTCTCAATACATGTTAGCAAATACAGGCACCAACCCCAACCCCCCCTCCCCCATATCAACAAGGAATGCGTTCCTGGCCCCTCCTCCCACAAATACAGGGGAACTCTTTCTCCGGTTAACATTTCCTGAGTCTACCCTCTAGCTGCAGGCTGCCTGCCTGCTTGTCTTGGTATCAGCTTTCTGTTTCAAGTGCCAGGCTAAAGCAAGAGACACAACCCTTTGCACGACTGTAAACAACATGAACAAAGGTGATGAGTGCGGGGAACAGCAGAGAAGAGGAACCGTGGATACCAGGGAACACCTGCATAACTTTCTGAATAGCCCCATGACCACCCCATACTTCGGTTACCTCGTGACCAGGGCAGAAATGATGTCAGTGATCGTGCCGCTGAGTTCAGCCAGCATCTCCTCAATGGGTCCTGGAATGGGAAGCTGTTGACACAAGTGTTCCGCTCGACGCACTTGCTGACGGTTCTGACAGATTATTTCAGCCAGCTTCTCACACCTGAAAAAAAGAAGAGGCAGTGGAGGGGTGGATGAGGGCAAGAAGTAGCAAGGGAGAGAACATAAAAACGCAAGTCCTCAGCCTGGCCCATCTCCGTCCACTAAAAATGAATGGATAGCTGGGAGGTTCCGTTCCTTATCTAATCCCCTGCCCTGGCCTTCTCGCTGCCACCACATACCAGGCCTGTAGGCCATCCAAAGGACCCTCGGGGGGCCCACCGTTTCCTGCTAGCTGCTGCCGCCTCTTCCACTGTATCAATTCATCATCCAGAATGATGGTCTGCTGTTTCCGGAGCAGGGCCAGCGTCTGCTGATGCTTTTCAGCCAGTTCCTGAGGACAAGGGTGGACACATGGAGAGTTAGCAAGCCATGGTGTGATTCCAGGGTTGAGAACAGGAAGGGTGAACTGGGACTGGCGGTACTCACCACACGATACTGCTGCAGCGTTTGTGCCTCCCGGTGCAGCCAGGCTTCCAGTGTTGCCTTCTTCTGTTGCAAAGTCGGCTCACGGGTCATGCGCTCCTGGGGGTTTAGCTGAGAAAGCTGAGTAAACTGGGCTGCGAATGGGAAAGAAAGAGCATTAGGTCCCATCTGGGCACCTCAGACATAACACCTTCATGCTAGAACTGGATGCTTCATACCCATTCCTATCTCCTCACTGCTGTCTTGGAACATATCAGGTTGCAGCAGTTCCCAAACTTATTGTTCCCTTCTTCCATGACATCCTCTTCCAGGCCACCACCATTTTGGATAGTACACAATCTCACAGGAATCTCACAAGATCTTGTGAGAATAGCATGCAATTTCACTGCTATCCAAGTTGATGGAATATCCCACAACTCCCCTGTGAGTACCCTGCAGCTCCCTTTGCAGCTGCACATCACAGTTTGGGAACCACTGGGTCAGCCCAAGCAAGTGTGCCTGCCAAACTGTGAGAGCAGAAGACTTCATTCAGCCCATCTCCACCTCCCCCGCCCCCCGCCCACTGCCACCTACCTTGTAGGCGAAGACTCTCTTGGTACTGGATGATGAAGTATTCCTGTGTCTGCTGAAGCTTCTTCAACTGGTTCTCAGTGTCCTGAGTGACCAGGCGTAACTCCTCAAAAGTCTGGTTGATCTGGAGATGCTTCTGGGACAGGGCATCAGCCAGGCTGCTAGCTGGGGAAGGACTCTGCGGAGATAAACAGCAGAGAAAGGACAAACAGAAAGCTTAGGTGAGGAGATAACACGAGTGTTGAGCAGCCACCTTCTACCACATCCACATGGACAGGGGCAAAAGTCACAGAGTGGAACTCCCCAACAATACCCCCTCTACTCACATCTGTGGCCTCTCGCACCAGGCGCTGCTCGTGGTAGAGGATGTGTCGTATACAGTGCACCAGCTCCATAGGACAGCGTTCATAGGTATTCTGTGGAGAATGAAAGAGGTTTTTGGGTGGAGTAGGGAACAGCAACCAGGAGGCCAAACAGCCCATTCACTCACAAGGAATCACGAGCAGAGCATCTCTCCGTTTGCCCAAAACTGCCACCCCTGCACACCCATCCACCAGAATCTACCTGCAACTGGGTGGCGTAGTGACCCAACTTGATCTTCAGAAGGAAGCCATCTTCACCCATCTGGTGATCTGCCTTCTTCTGCAGCTCCTGGATCAGCCCCTCTAACAGCTGTGTCGCTTTGGCTCCCTCCTGGGGGTTGTCCAGGTCAATGGAGTCCCTGCAAGGTCAAGTGCATATGAGTTAGTTTCTCAGGGCATCTCTTTCTTTTGTCCATGTGCCTCATCCCAGAATGAGAACGCAGAGGCAGCAAGCCTCACCACATCTTGACTTTCAAATGAGGGGTAGAAGCCATTGAACATCAATATATAAGCAAGCTCATTATAAATCTGTTAACGTGGACACACCAACTCATCTGAACTACCCACTAATCTGGAAGAACTAACACTTCCTGGTTTCCCACTCTTACAGCCCAATCCTATCCAATTTTCCAGCACCAATGCAGCCAGAATACAGCCCCGAGATAAGGGAACAAATGTCTGTCCCCCTACTGCAGGGTGCAGCGCGTGCCCCACTGGCATGGCTGCATTGGTGCTGGAAAGTTGGATAGCATTGGGTTGACAATCACTACTCTGAATTTAGAATTCCCACCTCACTCATAAACAGGCAGTGAAAATTCATAAAGTTCACCTCCCTGACAGGGAAGGACAAATCTGGACACAAGCAGACACAACATTAAAACTGGAGTCACAGTGGACTTTTCTGCAGAGGGTAGTCCAGCTTTCTCCTTCCTTTGCAATGTAAATCAAAGGTGTACAAACCAGGTATTTCCGTCATTAGTCTTACCCCTCCCCCATGCTCCACATGGGCAGTCCTGTTTTTTTTTTCTGAAGTGGTTACACAAACATTTAAAATTATCCCCTTTCTTAAAAGCATAGGGCCTATCTGCCACCAAGCAAGAAACATAGCTCCTCTCACTGGGGGCTTGGGCAGTGCACCTGTCAACCCCTGCCCCACTCCAGGGCATGGCACCTGGGGTGGTCCACCCCAGGTGTTCCCTTTAGCGATACCACTGAATCCCATCATACCCTATTCTTTTGCAAGTCAGAAGATGGCCCTGGAACGGTTTGTCAGGCCTCGCGCTCACCTACCATGGCTGGCTCTCAATCCACTGAGAGAGGTAATGGCGGACCTCAATAGGAAAGTGCTGTCCATATAAGGCTTGCATCTGCCGCAGGGCATCTCCCTGCAGTTGTTGTGCTTGGATCCACACCGCCATGGCTCAGGACCTGCAGTGGAAGAGAATTGATCCACTGGAGGACTCCACATACTGCTCATGTAGTCTTAGCCTCACATAGACTGGGCCTGCTTCTTCTCAGAGTCACCTCAATCTCCAAAGGCTGGAGAGATTGCCAATGGAGCCAGTCATACCTAGAGAGCTTTCCCATCTAGCTTTTCCATCTAGCTTTTCTTTCCAAGAAAAGATGGGGGGGGGGGAACTAGGATAAATAGGACAACTGGAGCAATGACCTTACAACCTTAAAATGCACAACTATTAAGTGACTTTGGAGAAAGGCATTACTGCCTCATTTTCCCCATCTATAAAATGGGAAACTACCTTCTTCTTTACAGGGTTATTGAGAGGATCAAGTGGGCAATGAGCTGCTACTGATTTCTACTATGTAAAGTGCAGAAACCTGCCCAGCAGGTGATTAGGACAGGGGTGTCAAAACTTGTTTCATATAGTGGGCTGAACATCATTCATGGCACTTGCTGAGGATCAGAGGTGACATCGTTAAGCAGGAAGTGGTGTCAAGTCCATAAAGAATCATTGTTTTCACAGAAAGTCATTGGCTGCAAATGACAAGAGAAAATGTGCAAATCTTGATCATATTTTCAAGATACGGGGGAGCCTAATTATAAAGCTGAGAGAGCCCACTTGTCTTGCAGACCATCCTTTCAGCAGTGCCTCTTCTGTAACAATGTCATAGCTGAGAGGTGGTCTGCAAAATGATGCCTCTGCAGAAGCGGTACTGCTGAAAGGTCCCACATGATAATTGATCTCTCCCAGCATCTTGAAATCATCTCCCTTTCTCACCATGGTTGGTGTGCCCCTTTCCCTGTAGCATTCCTTGCCTTCCCTGGCCTCCTTCTGTCTCTCCCTCTCAGAGCCTCTGCAGAAGCAATGCTGCTGAAAGAGGGTACTGAGAGTCCAATTATAATGAGGGCCAGATAAAGAGCTTCCGGGGCTGCACCCGGCCCACAGGCTTTATGTTTGACAACCCTGGGTTAGGATCTCCTGAGGCTCAGATCCTGAGATTCACAGCTTAGAAAACTTGGGAGCTAGCAACAGATGGCAGGGAACATCACTGGTGGGTTAGCAAGCAGACCCTTGGCTATCTGAGCACAGCAAATCGCAAAAACCAAGCAGAATATAGACTGCTCCCTTACTTCAGACTATTCATTCCAACAAGCATCAACTCCTCTCCCTGGAAATCCTGAAGCTCAAACTCTGAAATTTCAGGTGAAAGGTGGACTCTGACAACCCTGCTGCTCCCTAAACCTGAAATTTCCATCCTGTTCAGTCTTGGGGGTCCAAGATAACATATGTATTACATCACTGAAAGTACTTCTTTGTTCCAAAGAATCAGTGAGAGCAGTCTGCAGTTACTCAGTGATGCAAATCACTCTGCCCGTGCTCAAATGCATCTCCTTTATTATTACCCCTTACACCCCTGCACTGAGTAGAGTGTTGGCAATGGGAAAATAAAAAATCTCTGGCAAGGGCCACCAATTAGTTTACACAAGCAGAAAAGATAATTACTGATGTTTATCAACAAGGATGGCTGGAAATGTCCTTTTGAAATCAAAAGGTAGATAAAAAGGAAGTGGGTGCTACAATGTCATTAATCACGACTGCTGTCTGTAAGTTAAGAAGAGCTGGAGACAGAAACTAGAGGGCATGAATGTACTTCCTCAAAAAGCAAGGAAGTAGCTTCGTTTCTAAGGCACAGGGGACAGCAACTTAAAATGGCCTTCAGCTGTGGCCTCCGACCTGAAAGTCCTTCTCCCTAATCTCAGATTGGTGAAGGCCGACTGTGGTTCCTCTATGAGATGTGGCCATGCTCACATGTACTCTATTTGTTATTAATTTACATTTTCCATGGCCGAGCTCCAAAGCTGAAGCAAATGAGGTCCTGGAGCTATCAATTTGCATTCCCTTTGATTTGTGTTTTCAGAAATCTCTATCAAGAGCAGCAGCAAGGTAAAATGGAAGACCCATCACAAGGGGAACAGGCAGTTTTCTATTTTTAATGTGAATGAATGAACTCGCCCACATCCGAACTCTTATCTGCAAAGTCCTCCTCTCCCTGGCCCACTGCAGCCCTACAGAGCTAGTGAGGGAACTTCCTAGGGCAGTGTTTCTCAAACTGTGGGTTGAGACCCACTAGGTGGGTCGTGAGCCAATTTCAGGTGGGTTACCATTCATTTCAATATTTTATTTTTAATTACTACCATGGTATGTGACTGCATTTGGGGAAATGTGACCGACCTGTGCTTTTAACAAGCTGCTATGTATATTCTTTTAACAATGACAGTCAATGGGACTTGACTCCTGGGTAAGTGTGGGTAGGATTGCAGCCTAGGATTGCTAAAATTTTCCTGCTAGATGATGTCACGTCCGGTCATAACATCGCTTCCGGTGTGCCCTGACAGATTCTCATTCTAAAAAGTGGGTCCCAGTGTTAAATGTATGAGAACCACTGTCCTAGGAGATAAAGAATAAACTGTTTGGGATTTCTTAGACAAAAGACAACAGACAGTCAAACAATATTTCCACCAGGAATCCATGACTGACATCCTGATAAATTGGTTTTTTTAATGATATTGTGTAAGTTTTAAGCTACATGCAGCCATGCAAGGGAGAGCTGCTAATTTGATCAGGGACGTGGTATGGAAAGTGTGTTTCTTCATGTGCTATTTTCCTGATCTAAAAAAATCATATTCTTAGGTTTTATTGCCTCCAAGGGGGGGGGGAATACAGACATGATATCGGCACATGTATTTCTACACAGAGCAAATAGCAACTTGAACAGGATAATTTTGTTGGGAAAAGCCGTAGTAAGGTACAGGGTAAACACACTCAGCCCTCCTCCCCTGGCCATGACAGTCTTTAGCTTAGAAGGGATTTTAGAAGGGTTACACAAATTCACTGGGTCTATCAATGGGCATTAGCTATGATAACTAAATGGAACTTCCACACACAAAGGCAGTATCTCTCTGAATATCAGGTTCTGGGGACAAACGGCCGCAGAAGTTGATCACCTTCATGCCTTGTTTGTGAGCATCCCAGAAGCATGTGGCTTGCTGCTGTCAGGGTGCTGGATAAATTGGCCTTGGTCTGGTCCAGCAAGGCAATTCTTAAGTGGATCTTAGGAGAATGCAGTCAGACATCCACCCACCCACCAAAAAAAGGACATGATGATAGCAGAACTCAACTTACTGGATTCACGGATGCTATTTTGGGCCAGCGAGACTTCCCAACCCCAACAAGTAGGTGCCAGCTTCTATTTTGGCCCTGGGCAACACTCAAGCTTGGCAGTTTATTTTTGGGCCGCTGGGTATTTAAATTGGCGCACATTGTAGCAGGCACAACAAATGCAAATGTAGGAAGGACAGATGGAAGCAAAATACCTATAAAAAGCAAACTGCTGCCTTGTCACGTTCAGCTCTGCTGCTTGACAGGGCCAGATTCATTGGTCAGAATCTTTAGTGATGATGCAATGGTGACAAAGGAGAAAGCAGCACAGTAGCACTAGTTGAGGTGGGGGGGGGGAGGAGAGGGGAAGAAAGGAGAAGCTGGGCTATTGCTGGCCAGTAAACCACAGGGCATGCCACTGCTATTTCAGAAATAAACACAAGCATCTCCCATGCCAAAGCAGTCTTGGCAGGGCAGTCTGGGAAGAACTGAGTTGAACTGACAAGTGAAGAGCATGGAGAGTGACTAGTAGAGCCCATATTTGCTCCCTGGAAAGTGCTGGAAAGTTGGTTAGGATTGCGCCCTTAGCATCAGTTTTGCAAGGCTGCTGCAAAATATACTAGTCCACAAAAAAGCCTCCCGACTGGGTTGCCCAGAGATCATTTTTACCACAGACAACCAGGCAAGTGGCTATTTATCAGCTTGACATAATATTCTGAACCAACCTGGGCATGTCCAGGTTGCCCAGTTCAGTGAGTGAGGGCTTCACAAAACTCTGCAAAATTGAGAAGCTCAAGGGGTTTTTCCTTATTTGTTTTAAGGAGGATATTCTAGTTCTCACTGTTGTGGGGGAAAAGGGGAAGAAAAAAAACCTTTTGCAGTGTCTATTGAAGATAGAAACCCAAAAGGGAATTGAAGATCTATGAGTGCCTTCCATGGAAAAGCTGCATGGCATTATACCAAATGGAAAATACCAGAGAATTCAAGGACCATGGGAATGGAACTGAAGCAAGGGCATGGTTTTGTTCTCTAAGTGTTATTGTTCCCAGAAAATTCCACCATGATTTGCTAAATTCCAATACAGACAGCACAAATGATTTCTCTCTCACGCTAAAGTTCTCTCTACAACTTAACAGCTATTTTTAACCGGTGTGCCACAGCACATTAGTGCGCCGCAAACGATGCACAGGTGTGCTGTGGGAATTTGGGGGAGCGTCATTTATGAGTAGGGCAATGGGGGGGGGGGGACTGCTTTGTTAATTGTCAAAAAACAACTGATGGCGTGCCCTGAAAAGTTTAGTGCCTTGTCAGTGTGCCAACAGATGAAAAAGACTGAAAACCACTGCCTCAGGAGTTAGCAATGTCAAAGTGAACAGAAAGAAATAAGAAATGGAGGAGAAGGAATCCTTAAGGAATGAGCCTGTTTCTAACATAGGCTTGCTGGACAGGGTTTCCACCAAAACACCTCTTTGCCAGTGAAAAATAAAGCTATGCCAGCGCAGCAATACCATTCTGCTGGTGGTACAGTTTCCACAAGAGAAAATAATGGGTGGAGCTGGAGACTAAGTGGAGCTTAGTCAGAATCCAATGTTCCCTCAGGGTTCACTCCTGCTGCATGTACAAAATTACATCTGCAAAAAGGTACTAAAAGGAAGAACACTCCCAGTGGAGTCCATGCAGCATGTCAGATAAAGGGCCGCAAAGAGCAAATCCTGAGTATGCACTTAGCCCTACCAGAGTCCTTGTGCTAACAGACCCCCAAATGCAGGCAAAGGTTTACCAGGCAGCAGGATAGGTTATGAGGAGCACAGCCACTATGGTTATCGAATACCAAGCACCTCAATATCCCACCAACTGGCAGTGCTGGCAAAAATTTCTGATATTTTTCCAAACCTTCAGAGCCAAAGCATATAATAATAATAATAATAATAATAATAATAATAATAATAATAATAATAATAATAATAATAAACTTTATTTCTATCCAGCCCTTCTCCCTAAAGGGACCCAGGGCGGCTTACAACATATTAAAAACAGATTAAAACATAATTTAACAACAGATAAAAACATATTAAAAACACATTAACAGAAACCATAAAAACAGTAGTCAGATAAAAGTCAGAATAAAAAAGAGCATAAAACAGCAGAGGAATCAGGCCTGTAAAAAAAACCTAAAAGATGTATAAAAGATGTTAAAAAGGCCATGAAGTCAGAAGGCTTGTTTAAACAGCAGAGTCTTCAGGCCTCGCCGAAAAGTCTCAAGAGAGGGAGCCATTCTCAAGTCAAGGGGAAGGGAGTTCCATAACGTTGGTGCCACTACTGAGAAGGCCCTGTTTCTTGCCGCCACCCCACGTACCTCCTTAGGCGGCAGCACTTGTAAAAAGGCCGTATATAGCACATATATAGCACTTGTATATAGCACATATAGCATAAACAGCTGCTGAAGGCAAAGTTCCAGGGCAACATCCCGTATTGGACAGGGAAGTCTTGCCCTAATGTCAACGACATATCCCCCTGGAGAGGCGGAATCACCCAAAAGGTTTACAGGGAGGAACACGGTCACAGCGAGGGATACAGTGAGTAAAGAACAAAGGGAAGGAAGACAGCCACTCCCAAGGAGGAAGAGAGAAGGGGAAGAGGGGCTGCTACAAGGCCTGACAGAAGAAACAAAAAATAATTTTTGCTAAAATGACTAAAAGCAAAGACAGAATTTGCTTCATGGAGGACTCAAGCTTGCATTTCCTGTTCCTCATTGCATTGCTTTCCCCCTGTCCCACAGTGCATTATTCTTTGTTCATGGGGATCTCTTCCCTTCCCTTGCAAAATACTTGCCCTCCCCCCTCCACAAATAAATGTTATGTATGGTGTCAGAAGCAGAGGCACCAGAGCTGGACTCAAAGCTTTCTGCAGGGTAGCCTGTGGCATAAAGGTTTAACATCCAAGCCTCCTAACCTTTGGGCTAACAGAAGAACCATGGGATTTTCGTGGTAGCCCTTTGCCTGTGGGTTCTGTAATGGGCTAATGTCATTGCAACGTTCTGCCTATTGTTGTGTGCTGTTGTGTGTTTTGCCTGCTGCCTTCCCAGCACAGTTTAGGCAGAGAGTATCATCAGTAAGCTTCATTGTAATTTGTGGGTGGCAATGGAGTTCCCAGGGATGACGTGGGAGTGACTGGCAGAGTTGCCATTAGTTCTGTTTTTTTTTAAATAGTATTCTTACATTTGTTACTTGCTGTTGGGTGAGCATAGGATTCCCACTATACCATGCAGGCACAAGCCCTGTTGTAGCAGGACGATAGGAACCATCATAGTTTTAAACCATAACCTGAAAACTAGGCACGTGGACAGACCATTCTGCCAATACTTCATCCCTAGGCCTCTCATCCATAGATTATGTTCTTTCACATATACAACAGCATTGGTGGTTCTCACATGTATACTAACATGGGGAGCTCCAAGTACACTGCAAAAGTGAGTGTGAATCTGGACAGCCTGTTCACTCGGAAACCTTTGCTGCAGTAACCACAGCTACCACTGCTAAGCTACATGGAAGCAAGAAGGCTGAGTTGTGGGTCACATGACAAAGAATTATTCCAAACTATTTCTAAAACATCCAAAAAATGAGCTTTTAACATAGAAGCATTTCCCAAAATTATACTGGGGGAAAAAAAATCCTAACAACGCTGAATAGAATTCATATATGAAACTGGAGAGGGCTAAAATTATGATGTGTCATGATTTCTAACGAAATAGCAGTGCTTAAAAGCCCCCAAGAAGACCAGTGCATGATATCAAAGCCCCATGAGAACAGGGTCAAAAATAGAACACTGACAGCTCAATCATACCTGACCCCCTCACCCCACCGATGCAGCTACACCACTGGAGAGTGCACTGCATTCTGTGGGGAGGGGGGGTGAGGTCCCAGAGATCTCATCCAGGAAAGGGAACATTCCTCCTCTGCCTGGTGATAAGCCTCCAATGCCTGAATGGATCTACTCAGACCTGCACCAGTGATTTTGCTGGCACACGTTTGAGCGGACCTGGGAAAGTGGATTGAAACTGAGAAAGGGGATAGGATACTGGTGGTACCACTGACACCAATGCCACACTCATCCTGGCCTCAATCTGTTCCCCTCCTCCCTATCCCATTCTGCTCACTCCCAGTGCTGACTTACTGATATCAGGGCTTTTCCTGGGTTTGTTGGTGCTTGACATTTGCAGGAGCGGCTTGGCTGTGCTCTGTGGTGCGTTGCCTTTCGCAACAGCACACTGTTGTTTGCTGGAACATAAGTTCCAGAGGGGTGCAGCGTGCCCACAGGATTGATCCCGAAGCGAGATAAGCCACTCACAGCTCAATTCTGAGCTGCCTGGCACAAAGGGCTGCAGTGGCGCCAAGAATGGCTGCTGCTGCTGCATCTTGCACACTCAGCGGGCAGCGCCGGGGGCTCCTCGCGAGAAGGGGACTTCCAAGGGTGACCCAAGGTTGGTGACCCAAGGGTTGGTGTAGAATCAAGAGTCTCCATGTCGGGCCAGTGGCCCGACATGGAGGGTCAGGATCTGGTGGAGCTTTGCTCCCTCATCTCCCTCCCGCCACGCTCCCTCCCCCAACACGCTTCCTCCCCGCCCTCCTTCCCCTCCCCCCTGCCCCAGAACACCTCCCCCTGTGGTCATGTCAAGCATGACAACAGTGGTCATGTCAAGTAGCAGGCAGGCTGCATTTCAGACTGGGACATGACAGGTGTATAGGCCTAATCCAGGCAGTTGCCAGCAAGAAGCCCTCACTCCTCTAGTAGCAGATTGGGTCCCCAGCTCTTGCTGCTGCTGCTTCTCTGGCTGCCCCTGACAGGAAGGAGCAATTTCCTTCCAGAACATCAGCTGCCTCTAGCAGACCAGCTTCCTCCCCCTCACTGTTCAACAGCAACATTCACCCACATGTTTGACTTGCCTGGGAGACAAAAACATTACGCGCAAAGAACTGCTGGAGGTGAAGCAGTAAGCGTGGTGTGGGCTTGGTTACAGAGATGCACTGAGCTAGCTACAAAAGCAAGAAAAATATGGGGGAAAATACAGCCAAGCTTAGCCCCCCCCCCCCATGCCACAACAAATTCAATTTATATTCCACAAAAACTCAAATTCTACATTCCAGGTATCTGTCACCATATGCAGGTAGTTTTCACTAGACTAAAACAGAGTCTGAGGAGCAAACTCTGCCCTTTGATTTCAAATAATACGACTATGGCCTCAGAAGTCTGAAACTGGAGGACACCGTATTTTTGGAAGACCTAGAACAGCACCTTCAACCAGTGTGCCACGGCATACCTGTGTGTCGTGAATGGTTCACTGATGTGCCACAAGTGTTTGGGGGAGAATCGTTTATTAGGAGGGCCACAGGGGGAATGTGAGCCCCAACTGGCAGTACTGTGTGCCTTATCAATTGGCTTTTAGTGTGTCGTGAGATGAAAAAGGTTGAAAATTGCTCACCAAGAGCCAGTCACCCAACCAGTTATCTGCACATTCAGGAAGACATGCACGCAGAGGTGATCTCCTTGAGAAAGAACCAATTTTCACGCTGTTTGAGGGGCTTTCTTTTTTGCTAAGAAGCATCTCATAAACAAGTGACAGCCCAATTCCATCCACACTTTCCTGGGAGTAAGCCCCATTGACTCTAATGGAACTTACTTCTGAGTAGACATGCATAGGATTAGGCTGTCAGTTTCTTCAACCTGCCACCTCCTAAGATTAAAGCTTGGATCCCAAAGAACTGAAGGGCACTCAGTCACAACCCTGAAAGATTCTTGATTCTTGAAGTAAGAACCCTGAAAGTGCTTGATTCTTACTAATCAATTCAGTTGTAAAGAATTTTTTAAAAAATTTAAAAACTAGATCTTCTGGGTTTGAAGACAACTATCATAGCTGGGATACAGTTTCAGGGCACAATCCTAACCAGGTCTACTCAGAAGTAAGTCCTATTGTGTTCAATGG
This sequence comes from Tiliqua scincoides, assembly GCF_035046505.1. Classification (NCBI taxonomy): domain Eukaryota; kingdom Metazoa; phylum Chordata; class Lepidosauria; order Squamata; family Scincidae; genus Tiliqua; species Tiliqua scincoides. The sequence goes on along the minus strand of NC_089825.1, from coordinate 85,930,286 downwards.
GACTTACTCCCAGGAAAGTGAGGTTAGGATTGCAGCCCTAATCACATTCCATTTTCCAATGAAGTTGAACAAACTGAGTTGGCTGAACTCAGCTTGCAAGCTTGCACAAGCTTGCAAGCAAATCTAACAGACTATTTAAATTGAAGGAGAAATGTAGCTTTTCAGTGGGTAGGGTCCTTCTTCCTCTCCCATTATCAAAGTGATGTTCAGGGCTACGTATATTCTGCAATTTTGCACAACCTAAAATCACAGAATCAGCTAACAAGCAATCAGTTCAGCACTGTGATAATCTTTGCTACCTTTTAAAAAAAGCAATTTTCTAGCTCTAATGACTGCCAAAACAGGATGAAAAAGTCCCATGTAAAATCTGAGAATTCAGGGCAGGAAGGATACTAGACAGAATTTTCAGGAAACATTTAACGCCCCACAGTTCCCAACTTCTTCCTATGTTTAAAAGGAGCAGAATTTGTACATGCAAAGAGTGGCATACCAAGGTCATTTGGCAACCTTGGCCCATAAATTTTTGGCACCCCCCACAAAACTATTTTCAGTAATAGTCATGTTCTGAAATGAATAATAATAATGGCCAGAAAAGAGGCGCAGGGAGTGAACATTTTCTTTCACTGAACTCTCTCTCTCTCTCTCTCTCTCTCTCTCTCTCTCTGTGTGTGTGTGTGTGTGTGTAACTTTGCATATTCATATTTGTGTATTTATACATAACTTTGTAACTTAATAATTATGCCAATAAACATGCTTCTCTTGCAGCTGCAACCAGCACTAGCAAAATCACAGTGGCAGCAGGGACACATCTGCCACTGCCACAGGGCAGCCTCTCTGACACCCACTGCACCCTGGCACACGCCAACTCTCCCAGCACCCACTTCATACACCAAAGCATGCAAATTTACTCTACATCAGATTCCAGTCCATCTGTGCTGGCAAACGCAGTCCATGAGAATGGATTTCATGCATAGGAAGTGTCGCATAGTCTATACTGAGGAACTATAGCTTACTAGGTCACAAACTGGGTGTTAGGAAAAAGCAGTAGGAAAGCGTTAGTGTTTAATAAGGTAGCAAAAGCTGGACAAACACTCTGAACAGGAGTAATTTTGCCAGCAGTGATTTGGCCAGGAAAACATAAGCAAGCTGCTTTGCAAGAAACCCATGGAATACCATAATCTCCGTACTTACTTCCCTGTTAGTATAAACCCTACCGATTAGCAAAGTAGACACCCAGGCCTGATTTAATAATGGCTCCCTACTGGGCCTGGCAAGCAGATACATACAGTGATATCTAGGGATTTCAGCTGCCCGGTGGACAAGTCAATGTAGGTAGTAGAGAATCCCCTTGCAGCAGAGCAATTCGTAAAGCCCAAATTGTCTGCACAAAGGTCTGATGACCAGAGTCAGCCATTTGCATGTACAAGCCAGGCTTTGCAGTTAAACAAACTCCAAAAGTTTGGCATCCTCAATTTTTCCAATTTCATTTTAGCTTATTGAAACAAAGCCTTGAAACATTATTGCTGTAAAGAAGTTTAAGATCTGCACACTTCCTACAAGCCTTGGGAATTACTCCAAGGTTCCATTGCAGGAAACTTAGAATATAATAAAATGGCAATAACACAATCAGTATAAAACTAATTATGTGGCTTTAAACAAACAAAAACAGCAACATTGTGTGGTTTGCTTAACTGGTTTTAAGCATAGAATGTGAGTTCCTTTGGGACAGGGTTTAAAATGCTACATACAGAAAAAATAGGTTTAGGTTCTACCTGATCAGACCAGTGGTTTACCTAGTGCAGAGTGACTTTGGTAGCAGCTCACCAGTGTTTTAAGCAGACATCTCTCAATTCAAGGCACAACACAAGACCTGCCCTGTGGATTAGACCCATTTCCAACAGCTCACACACAAGGGTGGCGTCAAAGGCTGGGCACTAGTCAAGGGTGTTGACAGATCAGAGGGCCCATCAGGCCAGGCCAACACCTGAATCCAGAATACCAGTGGCAGGTCTCAATATAATCTTAGTGGTAGGCAAGGTGTAGCGTTCTATCCCAGAGCTCAGAATAACCTGGCACCAGCACTGCTCATTCTGTAGGGCATGATGGCAGTGATCCTCCCCTGTCATTTGACCTCAGGATCTGGTATTCAGAAATACAGTATATTGCCCCTGGAATGAGGTTCAATTTACCATGGCTATTAGTCAATGATAAAGGGTGCAATTCAAACTGCATGTGCCATAAGGCACGTTTGTGTCTCCTCAAATGTTGGCTGGGCCAGCACGGGGACATGTACCGGCTCGCAGAGGGTGAATCCAGCCTCCGCGCCAACTTGAAAGGGGAGTCTTGGATTGGCCAAGCTTGGCCAATGCAATGCAAGGGTCTGGTGAAGGTGGGAAGGAGATGGGGAAGAGGCAGGAGGGAGGTGTTCTGGGGCAGGAGGAGAGCGGGCAGATGACAGTCCCGAGGATGGGTGAGTGTGGAGTGGGAGTTAGGGCTGGGACCTGGCATATATGCCGGATCCTAGCCCCCATTCCCAAGCAGAGTGGCTGCAAACCGCTCTGCTCTTCTCTGACTTATGCCACCTCTGGAGGTGGTGCAAATCCGAGGAGACCCATTGGGGCTGCGGTGGTTTACCCAGGGTAAGAAGAAGAGTTCCCCCTTACCTCCAGCTGAGCCACTTTGGGTCCTTATCTTGTTCTGGATATAGCACAGGCCTCCTGGTCTGCCTGTTCCAGCGCAAGATAGGAGTGCGCTGTAATTCTCCATGAATGTCTCTAATCCTTTTCAAAGCTGTCCAAACTAATGGGCATCACTAGATTTTGTGATCATGAATTTCATAAATTAATTGTGCATTGTGTTAAGTCCTTTCATCAGTCGTAAACTTGCAACTAATCAACTTCATTACGAATCTGAAGTTTAGTGTTTTAAGAACAATTTCTCTCTCCCTCTCCTGTTCATAATTTCATAAATCTCTCATATGCCCTTTAACCAACAAAACCCCCACACAGTTTGGTCTTTCCTCATAGGAACTTAATGCTCTTCCGCAAAGCTACAGTTCCTGCGTGTTTATAGGTACTACCACATACTCAAATCAAATGTGTTTTTAGTAGTAGAGATTTATGTCATCTCATAGCATAGGCCCAGACTATGAAAATCTCTCTCCAGCTGTCCTGACCCAGTTGTTGGCTGCACCATCCTTCAAAAATTAAGAGGACTTAGAAAGTCATAACCTGGAGGATTAGTAGCCAATATGTAGCCCATAATAGCTCCTGCTAAAAAAAGAGGGCACTGAGTTCCATCAGAAAGAGACTTCAGCCTGCCAGAAGATTCGGTCAGACAGAAAGGAGCTGAAAGAAATTGAAGACCTGTCGATGGAAAACATTTTCTTCTACATTATGACCACAAAATAACCACAGTGCAGTGGTTCTTGCACTGTGCACCTCGATGCTTGAGGGCATCTCAGTGAATTCACAGAGGTGCTGTAGGATGTCCCTGACATCCTCTTCTTCCTGGCTTTCCTGGGCATCACCATTTTGGATCACACAAGACCTCACGCAATCAGTATATATTAGTTAAGAGCAGGGGTGCCCAAACCCCGGCCCTGGGGCCACTTGCGGCCCTCAGGGAGCCCCCAGTCTCTAATAAGTCTCTGGCCCTCCGGAGAATTGTTGGAGCCCACACTGGCCCAACGCAACTGCTCTCAGCATGAGGGTGACTGTTTGACCTCTCACGTGAGCTGTGGGGTGAGGGCTCCCTCCACTGCTTGCTGTTTCAAGTCTGTGAGGCAGCAGTGGCAGCAAAGGAAAGGCCAGCCTTGCTTTTTGCAAGCCCTTTTATAGGCCTTGAGCTATAGCAAGACCTTCGCTCATTCATATAAGTTCATCTTTAATATATTCATTCATGTAAACTTATGTAAATTTATTCAAATTTTAAATGTAAATTAATTCTTTTTTTCCCCGGCCCCCGACACAGTGTCAGAGAGACAATGTGGCCCTTCTGCCAAAAACATTGGGCACCCCTGGTTAAGAGGGAAGCTAAAAGTGGAGCCTACCAATCCACATAATTTTTTTATCAGCTCTGGAGGGATGTTATCAATTCCAGGAGCGGTACCTTTTTAAAGTTGATTAATTAGTGATGCTACTACGTCTACTGAAAACAGGAGGGGGGAGGCCAGTGAAGTAAACTGTCTAACTTGGGGGGGGGGGGCCTGACCTCACGCAATCCAAGATGGAGGAGCCTGGGACAATGGGAAGAAGAGGCAGCAGCAGTAAAATAAGGGCATCATGAACATGGTTAATTTTGGGACTGCTGTGATTCGGGATTAGGGACAGACCAGACTCCTAAACAATACAGTAGTGTGCCAACTACCAGCAACTGCCAGTCAGCACTATGCACACAAATTCTTAAAAGCAAGAAGGTTGGAAAGAGTAGAATATCTAATTATTTGGATCAAAGAGAGCAGAACTCTACATCAAGTCTACTCACTTTGGGTTAAAACTGGTTCACTGAGAAAAATGAATATTCTCTGCACAATTCTGCAAGTCAGCCACTCCATGACAAGAAATCAAACCCAAAAATGCAGATGGTGAAGAGAAGGGAAGTTTAGAGATGAACAAACTTTGAAAGAACCATTTGTCAGTTTCCATGCTTTACGATGGAGGGATGCTAATAATAAAAAGTTCAGGGCATAACATTGTGAATTGAGGAAGGGACATCAGACATTTATAATGAACTGGAAAGATATTTCACACTGAGTGGTATTAGGTGGGCCCTAAATCTGGAAGAGCTAGACATTTGTAGGAGGTGGTGTAACTTCCTGCTGCACTTTTTAACCTTGAACATATTTTTAAGATGCATATAGAGAAACAACCAAAAGATTGGCACCTTTGCACCTGGAAAATAATAATACTCTTCTGGGGTGCTGAATGGAAAGGACAAGTTTCAGAACATGAAACTTCTGGCTATATACAAGGCACACGTTATCCAGACACTCCCTTCCATGCAATTTTTAAGAGGAGAAAGTAACAGGGCTTTTACATTATATGTTGCATGGGAGCTTGACAGGATATAGAGAGCCAGAACCCAAGATGGCAATCCTATGCACATTTACCTGGAAATAAGTTCCACTGACCCCATCAGATCTTACTACTGAGTAGACATGTTTAGGAATGCACTGTAAAAAAGAAGATCTAGTCCAATCTCAGCTGCAGGTCACAATCAACCACTTACCAGTTCCCTAGAATCTAGGGCCTAGGACCAACCTATGCAATCCAGATTGCGGCATGCTACAAGCAGGGAAGAGAGAGAGAGAGAGAGAGAGAGAGAGAGAGAGAGAGAGAGAGAGAGAGAGAGAGAGAGAGAGAGAGAGAGAGAGCAATACTTCCAGATGACTCATGTAAACAAGCCAAACCACATGTTGCAAGGCAAAATATGGTAAAAAGTAAGCCAAAACCAAAAGAAAGGCGCACACAGCTGTCAGAGCTTTTTTTTCTTCAGAAAAGCATTTTTAAACAAGAAGGATATTAGCTAAATGACAGGACATTCTTGTAGAGAAAGACAGTAGCTTCGCTGACAATACTAACATGAATGCCACATAATAACTGAAATAAAATAGAATTGACAAACACACAAAGCCAATGGTACTATCGAACAGGTTCCCAAGACATTCACACCACCATATTCTACAGTGCAGTAACTATTGCCGAAAACTTGCTAACAGGGAGGAAAGCAGCAGTTTCTCAACAACTAATACATACCGGGGGTGTCTGATCATCCACAAATTTTACATCTGCGGATCTGACTCAATGCAAGTTCAACCTGAAGCTTCCAAATGCAACCAGAACTGTGCTCCAGTCACATCCAGAGGGCCTTCTAGGGCCTCTGGAAGGCCGAAAATCACAACTTCCAGTTTTTGGCTGAAAACTGGAAGTTGCAATTTATGGTCTTCCAAAGACCCTAAAAGGCCTTCAGAGGACCTCCCCAGCCATCAGAAGGCCCTCTGGATGCGACTGAAGCTCAGCGGATTTGATTATCCGCAAGTTTCAGCATCTTCGAGGGTTCAGGGAACAGAATCCCTGCAGACGCTGAGGCATGACTGTACAGGTGGCGCCTGTTTATCCATGGATTTTTCATCCATGAATCTGGTTCATCGTGGGTTCCCCGGACACACACTGAGCCAGACTTGGCTCCACCTAAGCCCTCTGAAGGGGACCAGAGCCGAGGTCCAGACTCCTCTGGAGGGCTTTCTAAAGCCCACAGAGGCCATGAGTGTCTGCCCACTGCCTCTGCAGGCTTCAGAATGGCCTGGAGAGATGAAAAAATGCCACTTCTGGTTTACCGAGGGAAACCGTAAGTGACTTTTTTTTGCCATATAAAGCATTCTGTGGCCCAGGGAAGCACATGAAGGACTTCCCCAGGCTTCAGAATGCTTTATATGGCAAAAAAGCCACTTCCGGTTTCCCTCAAGAAACTAGAAGTGGCATTTTTCTCCTCTCCGGGCCATTCTGAAGCCCACAGAGGTAGCGGGTGGATGTGCACTACCTCTGTGGGCTTCAGAAAGCCCTTTGGAGGGGACCGGAGCACAGCTCTGTTTCGCTTCGAAGGGAGAAATGTGGAGAATTGTGGATTTGATTATCCATGACTTTTGGTATCAGTGGTAGGGTCCGAAAACAGATCCTTTGCTGATACCAAGGCCCCACTTGCTATTTTCAGTGATTGGGATACACTGTATTCATTCATAAAATGTTACCTCAAGGAACGAAATCTGGGTCTGTTCTGGCCCCTATAAAAGAACCTTTGCACTAAGACAGCTTAAGTTGAAATCTTGCTTGTGTCATGTTGTTGGCTACAAAGTCTTTTTAGCTCTATTATTTTAAGAGAGAACCTAAGCATTTTTACATTGGCCAACATCTTAAGAAAATTTAGAGCACTCTCCTCACATCTTATAGAAGGGCACTTGTATGAAGGCTTTTGGACCAAACAGCATCAATAAGAGACTTTTATATTTCCAAATACTGCGAGCCAGAGCAGCTGCTTTACTAAACCCCAAGGCTGAAGCATGAGATCCAATAAGGTATTTTCTTCTTCTGTGATGAGAGATGCCAATGAAACCCTAATCCGGCTGGGAGATTCCAGGTTAAACCTGTCCTTAATCTCAAACATAGTAACAAATCACTCTGGATAAAGCAGCATCTGTCTGAGCGTACACACACACTCAAAATTGTGTCATCTCACAAATACAGACAGAAGACACAGATTCCAGGATTCCCCAGTCTTTAATGGTGCAGAAAAAGTATTTTAGATTCAAAGAAACTTGACATCCTTTCCATCTTGAGAAAAGTGTGTCATATTCTGCACATATCACTCCAACAGAAATTAGGTTGTATATGAATGCTACATGCTTCAAAAAAAAGTGTTAACCATAGTGAGCAAAAGCACATTCAAAAGCAGTCAGTGGTGGCCCTGAGATCTGATGTTGACCTGGAATTTTTAAGACATGCTCAATGTCTCAGAACTGGCACCCCAAAATATGGAGCATAAAAATATAGAACATAATTTTAAGAAAGTGGATGCTGCTACACAGGAAACTAAAATATTTTTCCCCAGTGTTGTTCCCACTTTCCTTTATTCTTTCAGAAATTTCTCAAACCTCATTGGCTCAGTTTTCCTACTGGCAGGAGATCCAAATCTTTCTGAATCAAGTCAACCTCAGTCCTGGATATTATTCCCCAATATCACTCAAGGGCTTCTTGAATGACGGATAACAATCTTGCAGTATGGATAAAGATTTTATTTAAAATTGGATTTTTCATTTTTTAAGATTCCAGTTATATGTCACCTTTTAAAAATAACCTGGTTTAGAATGAAAGCTGAATGTAACACACCTGTGTTACATACTACACTTAATGCAGTATTTTTCAAACTGTGGGTTGGGAACCACTAGATAGATCGTGAGCCAATTTCAGGTGGGTCCCCATTCATTTCAATGTGTATTTTATTTTCATGTTTGTGTATTTTATATTAGACTTGATGCTACCATGATATGTGAGGGCATTTGGGGAAATGTTACAGATCTGTACTTTTAACAGGCTACTATGTATACACTGTTAACAATGCTAGTCAATGGAGCTTACTCCTAGGTAAGTGTGGATAGGGTTGCCACCTTTGGGATATTTGGAGATTTAAAAAAAAAATAGATCAGGGTTAGGAGGGTTTTTCTTTATTTTAAATAAATTTTTTAACATACATATTGTAATCTTTTAATGAACTTAATTGATTTGATTTGATTTGGTTGTATGGAGGTGCTAAAAATGGTCCTGCTTGATGATGTCACTTCTGGCCATGACACCATTTCCAGATTAATGACATCACTTCCAGTGGGTTCCAACAGATTGTCTCTTTAAAATGTGGGTCCCAGTGCTAAAAAGTTTGAGAACCACTGACTTAATGCTTAAAACTGCATTAATGGTCCTCTTACCATAACACAGTCAAAGGGCGCAATCCTAAAGTGCCCTTGGGCAGGCAAAAGTCCCTTGCACTGGCCCAGGAGGGTCGCAAACATGTGACTCCTCAGGAGCAAGCTGTGCCAGCACACAGAGGTGCACTGGAACATGGAGGCTGCATTCAGTCTCCGTGCCAGCTTGCCCCAGGTAGGGGAGGTCTGGGGATGGCGGGGAGGAGGCAGGAGGGAGGGCAGGCAGAGGACGATCTCAGGGGAGGGTGGGCAGGGAGCGGGAGGCGGGGATAGGGATATGGCTGTTATGCCAGATTCCAACCTTGTTCCCCGAGCAGCGTGGAGCAGCCGCAAGATGCTCCATTCTCCTTGAACTTATGCCACCTCTGGAGATGGCGCAAGTCCGAGGAGACCCATTGGGGCTGCAGTGGTTTACCCGGGGGAAAGGGCAAGTGTTTCCCCTTGCCTCCAGTTGAGCCACTTTGGGCACCTATCTTGTGCTCTGGATACAGTGCAGGCCTCCTGGCCTGCCTGTTCCAGCACCAGATAGGATTGCTCTGACAATCTATGGAAAAGAAGAAAATGGGGGAAATATTTTTATTTTTTGGGTCAAGCATTACAATGATGATACAATGGAGTCAGGTATTGCATTTATTATCATTACTGCAGATCACATATATCTATGACTGCGAACCAAACAGCAAAGACATTTACTGTACACCTCATAGAGACACCGTACATTAACCCAGTAATTAACAGCCTTGCCATTGGAAAGTTTTGGGCCGTTTTAGCCTACAATCCAGCACACCTAACTCTATCCTCATACAGAGTCCTTACCTTCAAGTAAAGGTTCTTGATTAATAAACTCGGGAAGCATCATGCAAAAAGCATGTGGCCCAGGATCAGGCAGCACAAAGGTTTATCGCATGTCAAACTAGATAGGATGGAGATGTCACTTTTTGCCACTTTCTTTTATTTTGCACACAACTTTGTGGAGTGTTTTGTTGAAAAGCGCATTCAAATATTCATCATTGCAATAATCATATATTCAATTCACATAAAAAGCAGGGAATGGGGGAGAGGAAATTAAACCCAGTTCCTCCCCTACCTTATCTCACCTGTGCTGTACTGTTCTCAACTATATGCTCCTCAGCCTTGCTCATTAATCTCAAACATGAGCTAGAACGCTGTTTTCTTCAACCTTGGAGTCAAGACCCCAATGGGATTGTGAAGTTGTGGGGTTGCACCAACTTATGGGAATGAAAAAGACTGAAGACCACTGGACAAGAGAACTAGTAGGTAAAGGGGGAGGCCTCTGGTGTATCCTTTCAGGTACCAGAAGATTGGGTCCCAATCGTGTTCAGTTCTTAGCAATTGTGCTAAAATAGTTTTCACTAGTGCCAGGATTCATGATAACTTTTTCTGCTCTCTTCAATAAGAATATTCGGTTACAGCAAATGCCCTGGGAGGGTGTAACGGGGCTGGTGGGGTGGGTGGATAGGATCTCGGGAGGAGGGCAAAATCAACAGTGGGTCCCAGTCTCATACTTTGTTTGTTTATTGGTGTCATGGCACAAAAATATTGAAGACCTCTGAGCTAGGAGAAGAGTGCCTGAAGCCATCCAGCACAATGAGATAAAGTTCAATGGGAAATAATTTAAATTACCCCTTTATCCCGTGAAAGTTAAATCATAAAATGGAATGCTGCAGACACTCTGTCTCATATATTATTTTTCTGTTCTCATCATTCTTCTCTACGAAAATTATATTTAGCCACCTGGTTTTCCTATTATCCTCCTTCATGTGAATTTTCTCTTTCAAGGTTTATGGAAGATGCCATTGGATCCTTGACATTTGCTGTTGCCAGATACCTGGCTCTTGTTCTATCAAAAACTCCTGCTTTTAGACAAGTTAATTTGTCTTTGTAAAATGTGTTATTTGTTTTATTTTTTTCACTTGCTTTGAGAATTTCCAGAATGCTTTACAGTTGATCCCAAGCCGTGATTCCTGAGTCATAGTATTGGTTGGTTGAACAGTTTACTCTTTGTGGATAGATTTTTCCTTGATGTGTGTCACTCGTGCTGCATGCTTTTTGGTGTCATTGTTTTGTAGAATTTGTTACAGATGTATTTATGCCATTAAAGGTTTACTACTACTACTACTACTACTACTAGTGAAATGGAATGCTGATTTGAATCAAATCAATCCATACTGCTTCCTTGCTCAACTCACGCTTGAAGTTGCATTTCATATCCTTAGTTCCTTCCATCGCTTGATTGTTTCACACCTTATGCTTCAAGACAGGTTTCACTATAAACAGGGAAGGTATTTGATGTTAGGGATGATGTACCTCGCTTTACCACACTTCATGAACATGGCAGGAAGCTGGACTAGAAGGGCCTTTGGCCTGATCCAGCGGGGCTCTTCTTATGCTCTTACGGCGCTTTTCACATTCATGTATTTTTGGTGCTTCCCTTGCTCTTAAGGGGGTTTTCAGCGCAGGTTAGGATTGGGCTGTGAGAGACAGAAGTGCAGAGAGATGGGTACAGACAGACCTACAGTGGTGCAGAAGAAAGCGAGTACAGGGCGGCCCTCATTATCCACAGGGGTTCTGCTCCTGGAACTCCTGTGAATACCTAAATCAGTGGATGTTTGACTCTACAGATATGGGCAACCTGGACAGTCCAAACATGATCAGAACAAAGTTCTGGTCGCATCCGGAACCCTTCTGAAGCCCACAGAGGCCTCATGTGGCCTCTGCAAGCCTCAGCAAGCCTCCCAAGCACAACCGGAACAAGGTTCCAGTCACATCAGGTCCAGCCTTCAATGGGGTCCAGCTGCAGATTCAGAACCCATGGATGATGGAATCTGTGGGTCCCAAATCCGTGGATATGGAAGGCCCACTGTACTATCAAGTGACCAATGACAAAAAGATGATCACTGAGACATGGAGCACAGAAAGATCTGAAATGATGAAGAGAAGAGAAAAAAATGCCGCAGTGGAGGTGAGTACTCTGCCAAGAGGCACAGGGGCTAAGGTTAGGGTGGAACGGAGGCAGCAAGGGGACATTTCTTGGCAGTGGGATGATGGAACAGGGGGCAGATCAGGCCCGAGAGGAGGGCAGGACTGGAGGAGGAGTTGAAGAAAGAAAAGAGTAGTAAGTGATAGGTCTACAGAAAGAACGGAGTGTGCAAAACCATGGATTACAGAGAGAATGGCTGGTGGTGCAGAAAGAGAAAAAAATACATTAATGGGAGCTAAAAAGAAAACATGAAGTTAAACTTGTAATTAAAATGTCTGCTATTAACATAGCAAGGCAGCCCTCTGCAGTTAAAAAATGTGTATACGTGACCCTCAGAGCGAGCTGAGTTGCGCAACTCTCTCCCAGATTTGCCAGAAAATAGGAGAGACACATCACACCAAGAATTCTGGGCAAAGGCCACGATTATACAGGCAAATTCAGTCAGAAATCCAATGAAGGGAGTGAAAAAGGAAGTTAAAAGATGGAGGGCAGAAAGTTTAGAAGAAAGGAATTATTCACTGTATGATGTACAGTTAAGAAGTAATAACATTTCATCCAAATAAAGTCACTACTGCCACCTCCTCCTGCTCATGAAGGCAAATACATTACATACAGTTGAGATATTGTACTCTTATCACTGTCAGTAAGTGTGTGCCTATTGTGACAATGTTAAAACAGTGGAAGAGTAAAAATATTCTAAACCAACTGTTGTCAAACTATGGGTTGGGACCCACTGGTGGATCATAACCTGATTTTGGGTGGGTCATGCAGCACCCAGCAGAGCCTCAAATAAAAACAGTGTGATATAATGATCAGGTAATTAATTGCCTTAAACCCTGAGGTTATTCAAAAACCTCAGCGTACGGTTGGTCTGTGGAACTCCTTGCCGCAGGATGTGGTGATGGTGTCTGGCCTGGACGCCTTTAAAACGGAATTGGACAAGTTTCTGGAGGAAAAATCCATTACGGATTACAAGCCATGATGTGCATGTGCAACCTCCTGATTTTAGAAATGGGCTATGTCAGAATGCCAGATGCAAGGGAGGGCACCAGAATGAGGTTATCTGGTGTGCTCCCTGGGGCATTTGGTGAGATACAGGAAGCTGGACTAGATGGGCCTATGGCCTGATCCAGTGGGGCTGTTCTTATGTTCTTAACCAGATAGCTGCTAATTACCTTGCAAATAGCTCAGCTCCTGCAGTTTGCAAGCATGTGTACATATAGGGAGATAAATGTTTTTCTTGTCACTATTACTTGTAAATAAATAAATAAAAATATTATTTCCTTCCAGATTTCCTTTTCTTTTTTACTGCTTCATAAACCTGGGAGGATCCTATAACAGTGTCCTATAAGGACCCACTTTTTAAACATGGGTCCCAATGCTAAAGAGTTTGGGAACCACTGTTCTAAACAAACAAACAAACCAAAAAAGACCTTAGTGCATGCGCACATTACAACTTGTGTGCATATGTATACTGTATATGCAATGTCATTTCCATTTTCCATGTTGCATATTGAAGGAAAAACTAATGCAAAGACTTGGGGTTTGGGGTTTTTTTTTTTTGGGGGGGGGGATACAGCACTACTTTAATCTGCCTCTTCAAAGGATGAAGGAAGCATGTACGTTTTTCCAAGCATGTCTGATTCCAGCAATGTTACACAGAAGTTTGTTTCAGCCTACTTTGTGCTCCCTGTTCCACTCAGCTGACATGAATCATTGTGCAACATGCGTGCAGTTGGCTTTGCATGTGGGAGAGTCTGGGTGGAGTGGCAGTAGGGTAGGGGAGAAAAGAGGGCAACTGGCTTTCTCCAGGAACCTTTCATATCCTCCTGCTTGTGCACTATAGGTACCATGTGAACGAATCTCCTTAGTGACTTATTTTCACTGGGGGTTGAACAATTTAAAGCATCATGAGATCAACTCATAATAAATCCATTTTCAGCTAGCAGGGGTGAGAGGAGAGAGGTTAACTTGGCAGGTACTGCAATGGAACAAACAGCACCAAAAGTCCTCTAAAAATGCCCTGATTTTGTGCACTTTCCTCTTGCACAAGAAGTCAAGAGAGCTTGAAAAAGAGACTTTGAATGACAGGTTGCCACAGGACACAGCCCCCACCACCAGCAAATGGTGACATTTGCTGTCCCCTAAAAGCACCCTTCACCATTTTTATGAGCACAAAAGGAGTGCAGGTGATGAAGGGATGCAAAAAGGGCACATAATGAGCGCACCCGAAGCCGGCAGCCAGAGATGTCACAAGCATGCAAGCTTGGCAGTCAGGGAAGGTCACAGCTTTATTTAATTTTCAAAACGGCACAGCAATTCTGAATTGCTTTAGAAGACCATGTTGCCTGTTTGTACGATATAAAAATAGGCAAACATTTCATTGGCTTTCCCTGGGCCATCCAAAAGATATCACTGGACAAATATGCAGAACGCCCAGCTCTGCAAATCAACAATAGAACACCAGACATGAAAGCAATGTACCCAATGTCCAAGTTTTAAAACAAAACAAACACTCACTGCTAAGCTAAGATGTTGCAAAGGTTCACAGAGGCAACTTTGCTACAAACGAGAACTAAATGCACCGCAGGCATTCAATTAAGAGGACGTTTTAAATTTCAAAAAGAACAGAAAAGCAGGGGGGAGTGTATGCCAAACTTACCAACAACTGTAAAAATGAAGCCCCATCCAAGACCGCATTACAGCCAAGATTACAACACTGCGGAGGGGGAAACTGTCAGCATGGAGTTGGGAAACCGACCTACTTGTCAAAGGCGCAAAGCGCTACAAGTAGTTTATGCACACAAACTGAAGGAAAAGAGGCAGCAAAGGGAGCAAATTAAGCAATGCTTTTTGCAGGCAGAGGGGCACTTGCCGTCCTGCTGCCTGGGCCAGTCAGATGGGGGAATCCTGCTTTATCAGCAGCTCAAGCCCAGCCATATCATCCAGGAAGTGGTGCTCGCAAAGAGCCACCCCCAGCACTTCCCAATGCTGCAGGGAGGAACAGTTAAAGGCGACGCACCTTCTACTGACAGAGAGATGTTCAGGGCTGTCCTGGCACGAGCCAGCAAGCATTCTTGAAAGCACACCAGAACACTGATTCTCTGGCCAAGCAGCATTCGCTACAGCACCCTCAAAGACACACACATACACACACAGAGCCCTCCTACTTTGACAAAGGACTAGGAAAAAAAATGCATAGGGACAGTCTGAAAAGTGCAAGAACAAAAAAACTGAAAGCACAAATATTGTTAGTTTTTAAAAAAATTGGACATAAGCAAAAATAAATAAATCACATTATCTCATCATTATTAAAGCTGAAAAACAGAAACAAATAGCCCAATGCCACATCTTGCCCTATACACAGATAAGAGTATAATATAATAGGAACTTCTGGAGTAAAGGCTCTAAATGTCTCGTTTTCTTTTATCTGGTTTCTTTCAACGCAGTGCATTGCTCAGAACATCTCTGGAGGCATTTGAAAATCGCAAGTCAGAATACAAGGAACTCCTGCCCAGCTCGGAAGTCACTGAGTCAAATGAACTGAGCAAAGCATGTTTACCAGAAACTCCCTTCTCTCTTCCCCCTCCCCCTTCACTATGACCATAATAGTCAAGCTCCGGACATGGAAGTGAAAATTTTCCTGAGAAAACAGTTCAAGTTTTGTTATTAGACACAGAAACACACTGAGGAAATCCCAGACACACATGCGCAAGCACGTACATGCACACATGCATTTCACTGCATATTGAACAAAGGCAGTTATTATTAGAGAATTCTTAAGGGCAAAGTTTTCACCGTGCACAACCAGGGCTAGATGATCATGAAAATGCACCACATGATGATATTTTAGTCTCAGACTGGAATATCCCTCTCCTTCCCTGCTCCCCACTTACTTACTTTCTTTCTTTCTTTCAGATATCTAGAACCCCTTTCCATCATATTATTGGCACATAAATGAGCACAAAAAAACTACTAGTGTGTCAGAGCCAGAGACAATCTGCTCAAAGGCAGCAAACCCACACCTTTCTAGAAAGAACAGTGAGGGAAAATCACTCCACAGGCACACAGAAAGGGAGGTAGATACTCTTAAGCCTCCCAACAGAGCAGTCTGTAGCAAAGTGGATCATCCCAATTTCCATCTAAATTCATCTGCATACAAAAGATTTGCAGCTGGAAAGCAGGAAGCTGAAGTCCCACACACACCTTCCCACTCTCTGTGCTCTCCAATGCTCCTGCCCTTGCCGGTAATAGAGAAACAAATAGACACGCATTTTGAAGCCTCATGAATGAGCCAGCCTAGATTCTCCTAACAGCACGGCACCAAGCAAGAAGATAACAACCCCACATGTCATTTCTCATTTGATTACTCAGCTGGTCTGCGCCTGTACCCATAGTGCCCATAGATGACATTTGTGAAAATGTTACACCCTGGTATCCACATGATGCATGTACAGAAATCGATGAGATGCCCACATTTCTGATACATTTTCCCTTCAAGACTCTGTTTTTATACCTTCCTTCCTCTAAGGCAGTGTTTCTCAAACTGTGGGTCGTTATGTTCAAAAACCATACTGTTCTCATAATAAGGGTTCAACTTTGTTAAAATTAGCAATTAAATTGTTCTAAGACAAGTTCAACATTTTTCAAAGCCCCAATATTCATACCCTCTACTAAAGTGAAAGGATTGGGATAAATCCCCCCAGGTAACATTGTGAGCCACATTTGCTGTTACAGAAAACAGACCCAGGCATTGGACGTTAAAAAAATATTGGTTAAAAAAAATGAGCAAGCATTTTATAAACTGAATATGCAGTCTATTTTTTTTTAATACAGGTATTTATATACCGCCTTTCTTGGTCATCAGATTTCTCCTCAGACTTTAATTCAAGGTGGTTTACATAGGCAGGCAATACTAAATCCCAGTAGGGATTTTTACAATTGAAGAAGGTTCTGTCTTTCAAGAACCACAACATTTCAGATGGATCTTTAATGATCTGGTATCACATTCTGGCCTCCATTTTCCTCCCACACAGGCTGACAGCGGCCAAAGAGCAGGTGGAATAACTCAGCATAACTCGGCTAGGCTTGTCAGCTGCTTCAAGGTCTCGCCGTTCATATTTTAAGGTCTCGCAGTCTATATTTTAAAACATTGTAACAAAACAAAAATGAGATTTCTACAACTTATGAACCTGTGTGCGTATGTGCTTTGCTGGAAGACTGCAAAAATTGCTGGAGGCTTTTTCCTATTGTTTAAATTTAGCACATCATACCAATAACATACAATATCTTCTGTTTCTATGCTCTGGGTTGTTTTTCTTCCAGAATGACTTGTGATATCACAGCAGAAGGGTAGAAGGAAGGAAAGGGTCACCAAAAGATAGTCACCTCACAGTCTCTAGCTATTCAGTACCCATCTCTTGAAACATTAAGCAGATGTGACAAAGGTAAAGGGATAAAACCTCTAAGCTGTAGTCTTAGTCTGTACGGGGCTCCCCCCCCCCCGCAGCTATTTAGGGAAAAAAACCCCATGCAAGGTCCAATGATGCACCTGACACAATGTGCCGTTTATGTGCCAGTTTCTTCTACCCTCAGGTCCTCTTTTGTCCTGACAACTTTGAAATTGAAACCCTTGTCTCCTCCAAACCAGATCCAGGTCCCCATTTTCCCCATCACTTCTTGAAATCCCGAGTTCATTATTTTAATACAGAGATATATAGATAAGATAAAAATTTCCATTTGCCTAACTCTTGTTACCTGAAAGCCTCCTTCCCAAAGCCATTATGAAACATTCAAAAATGTTCTAACTATTCAGTGTATGTCAGCAACAGAATGCTGACAAATAGTGAAGCTTCTCAAATGGAAGTGAAAAGTGAACGAAGCTGGAGGCAAGAGTTCACAAATCACCAAAGGATGGGAAGAACCTTGTGGACACAGAGGAAGGAGGACATAGACAAGATGCTGTAAAGAGGAGGTACAGGAACCAGGGATGGGAACTCGAGTTAGGTGACACATGTTTTTGCTGACTCATGTACACTCGAGTTACCTATGCCGATGACTTGGGCATTGACTCGAGTCTGAGGCCACCTGACTTAGCACTGATTCCCCACACACGTGCACTGGAGTCTCTATGTGTCTGGGTGTGCTTATTTACTTTTTTACCTTGTGTGAAAGATCTCATGGAGCCATCAATCAGATCAGATGAGCAGAAGGGAAGTTCCAACCAGGAGGCAGGGAAGGGTTTTGCTTTTACATGGGGGAAGAGGAGGGAACAGACTCTCTTGCTAGTCTGTGATAGGAATAGATGATCATTGGACGAAGGATAGGCGATCTGATATTTTCTTTGAATGAGATAGGACTGAAGGAGGAGCCCAAGAGGGTTCTTGCCTTGGCTGAAGAAGCCCAGGGAGGGGAAGAGGCGGTTCCTAGCAATCATGCTTTCCAACTACATGGCTGGCTCCTGTGGGCTCCAACAGCATAGCTAGAAGGGGTGCAAAGCATTAAGCTTTTCAGGGAGCTTCACCTTGGCTTGCAAAGCACTACATGTTGCATGGAGCCTCACTGCTAGCCAACCGGAACGACTCTGAAGCAGGGACATGCAGTGTGGGGCAGCAGGTAAGGCAGAACTGCCCTGTGGAAAAGCACCACAGCTGCCCCACCTGCTTACACCCGAGGAGGCTCTCCTTACACCCAAGAAAGTGCCCCTGTTAAGATTCATTTTCAAGTTGAGTCATGGGGGGGACGACTCATGACTGGACATGAGTCATTTTGCGCTGGACATGCTCATCCATGACACGAACTAAGGTACAAGGAGCTCGGTAGCAATGCAGCTGAAAAGGGGAATAAAGTGGGCTGAGAAGCTGGGATTAGAAAGAAGAATGGATAAAAGAAGTAAAGAGAGAGTAAAGGGAGGGGGTGGGTGGGGAAAACAGCTTACACAGGACTTAAGTACAGGAGGGGCTTCTGAACTGCTGGCAGAAAGGAAAAGTATTATAGCAGGGGTGCCCAAACCCCAGCCCTGGGGCCACTTACGGCCCTCGAGGCCTCTCAATGCGGCCCTCAGGGAGCCCCCAGTCTCCAATGAGCCTCTGCCCCTCTGAAGATTTGTTGGAGCCCACTCTGGCCCGAAGCAACTGATCTCAGTGTGAGAGCGACTGTTTGACCTCTCACATGAGCTGTGGGATGAAGGCTACCTCTACTGCTTGCTGTTTCACGTCTGTGATGCAGCAGTGGCAGCAAAGGAAAGGCTAGCCTTGCTTTGTGCAAGGCCTTTTATAGGCCTTGAGTTATTGCAAGACCTTCATTCATTCATATAAGTTCCATCTCAAAAATATTCATTTATGTAAATTTATTCAAATTTTAAATGTAAATTAGTTCTTTTTTTCCCTGGCCCCCAACACAGTGTCAGAGAGCTGATGTGGCCCTCCTGCCAAAAGGTTTGGACACCCCTGTATTATAGCAAAATAGTTTTGTAGAAACTGCGCTGCAGATGATGCTGGCTGAATTTCACATGTTGATTTTAATGGGCTTTGGTTGCAAGTCTCTGGGACACTACAACCCAATCCCAACCAATTTTTCAGCACTGATGCAGATGTGCCAATGGGGTACATGCTGCATTCTCTGGTGGGGGAGCAGTCATGAAGGCCTCCTCAAAGTAAGGGAACATGTGTTCCCTTTCCTTGAAGTGAACTGTGGTTGCATCAAAGCTGGAAAGTTGGTCACGAATGGGCTGTTACTTCGATCATTTTAAACCCAGAAGCATGCTAAGGAATCAAAGAAAGAATTTATTCAACTATTAAAGCAATATTATGCCAGCAAAGTAATTATTTAAAAGATTTATACCCCACCCTCTTCCCCCTGACAATGGGACATCCAAGGTGGCTTACAATGTCCATTAAAATACACAGGTCAAAAGATAAAAATAGCAAAAAGTAAAAAAAAAACAAAAAAAAACCAGAAGACAGCTGATATATAAAAAACACAGACAGTACAAAAAAAGCATAAAATCAGCAGCAGCAGCAATTATAAAAGCATCTAAAAACAGCGGTACCCCAACCAAAACTAAGGTGGGAAGGCCAGCTGAAGAAGAAAAGCTTGTAGCCCCTGCCAGAAGGCCATCAGGAAGAGCACTGACTGGAAGGGAATTCCATATTATTGAGCTACCACAGAGAAGGCCCTTATCCTTGTTGTTGCCAACCTCACTTCAGTCAGGGGTCACACTTGAATAAGGATCCCCTCAGATGACCTCAGAGGATGAGAAAACAGATATTCAGATACCTGGGCCTAAGTCGTAAAGGGCTTTAAAAGATCAAAACCAACACAAAACTTGTGTTTTGTGCCCAGACAAAAACCGCCAGCCCATACAGCTACAGCCTGAGAGAGTCAGATTGCTGTGCTCCTAAGATCACAGATGTTCTGTACTAATTGCAGTTTGCCATCAGTCTTCAAGGGTATACCCATGTACAGTGTGTTACAGTAGTCAAGTCTTGGTGCCACCAAGACATGAACCATCGTGGTCAGACCTGACTAACTCAAGTATGGATGCAGCTGGTGCAACAGCCTCAACTGGGCAAAGGCTCCCCTGGCCACTGCCATCACCTAGAGCAGGGGTCTCCAAACCTTTTGACCAGGGGGCCGCATCAAATATCTGTTGCAGTGTTGAGGGCTGGAAAAAAAATTTAAATATAAAATTTAAATAAATAAATTAGAGGGAATAAATGATGAGTGAGTAAATGAATGAATGGGCTCATTCATTCAACCTCTCTGGCTCTCAGAACACCCTCCAGACACAACCAGAGCACAGCTCCAGTTGTGTTCAGTTGAGTGGGCCAGAGGCTCTCAGGGGACAAGAGGCTGGCTGTGGGCCGGATAGAGGCTTGCCATGGGCCGCATCTGGCCCCCAGGCCGGGGTTTGGAAGCCCCTGACCTAGATCAGCGGTCTCCAAACTTTTCAGTAAAAGGGTCACATAGTATATTTTGCACATTTTCGTGGGCCAAAAGAAATCATTTTAATATATGAAATTTAAATGAATGAATAAGTTTTACTTTGATCATTTTTGTAATCAGCATGATATGATTCAGAACAAAAGAGAAATGTGACAATTACAAAGCACCAATGCCATGTTTAAGCTGAGAAATGATGCACAATGAGTAAAAATGTCAAACTTAAAAAAAACTACAATAAAAAATATTTCAAGTTGCTGTGGGCTGGATAATATATTGTGGGGAGCCAGATGTGGTCCCTGGGCCTTAGTCTGGAAACCCCTGCTCTAGAGATCAAGAGCAATAGCAAATCTAGAAGGCACCCCTTTGAGCTGCAAACCTGCTCTTGTAGAGGGACTGCAACCCTATTCAGAAAGGTTAACAATCCTGTTTCTGAGTCATAGTTCTTCAAACCAGGAGGACCTCCACTTGTCCAGATTTAATTTCAGCTTGTTGACCATCTTCCAGGCCCCAATTGCTTCCAGGCAGCGTTCCAGGATTTCAACACCTTCCCTGGGATTAGATGACTTAGAGAGATAGAGCTGGGCGTCATCTGCATATTGGCGACACCCAAACCCCAAACTCTGGATCATCTCCCCCAGCAGTTTCATGTAGATGCTAAACAGAATAGAACCCTAGGACAGAGGCGTCTCTAGAGTTCGAATCACCCAGTGTGAGAGATCATTGCATCACTCCCATGATGGACCTCTACTACCAGACCATACAGATCATACTCACAACCTAAATTCAGTGGCATCGCTAGGGTTGGTGTTAACCCCCATTAACTGTATTTTAATATAACACAGTACAGGTCACCCAACAAACCTGACAAAAAAACTAGTGGCCTACTTTATGACACTCAGGCTACAATCCTATCCACACTTTCCTGGGAGTAAGCCCCACTGATTACAATGGAATTTACTTCTGAGTAGACATAAATAGAATTGGGCTCTCAGACAACTAAATAAGAATTCTAGTATTAGCTCTGATGCATGGAAATGAGAACAGACTCCTACTAACACCTCATTGGTTCTTGGAACAATCACTCTCATTGGTCACTTTTGAGTTAAGCAAATCCACTTTTTGTTATATAAGGCAATTGGGTTTTCCTTTTCTGGTCATTTGGCCATAAAATTTGATAGAATACAGCTGCTTCATTGCATTCAGCATTAAATTATGCATTGGATGAGATATAACATGATGGTACATTTCAAAAATAACAAGATTTTCACAATTTTGGCCAGTAGTGGTATCACATAACCCTGAGGGTGTCACCTGGTGAGGTCTGCACCCCCCTGCAGCCCCCTAGTGTCATCACTGCCCTAGGCCAAGGTGCCAGACAGGCATTCCTCAGTAAGATCTTCTAGGATGTCATCCGGATAGGACCAGAACCACTGCAAAGCAGTGCCTCAAAGTCCCAACCCAGCTAGACACCAATCAGTCCCTGGCATACTTAGGACCTACTGGAGCCAAGACATCACCACCCACTTTTTCCAAGACCAGCCCGTAATTGTCCAATTCAATGGGGTCCAGGGAGGGTTATTCCAGGAAGGAGTGAACCAGTCAGCTTCAATACTGCTGAAAACACCCCCTCTCCCAGAGATGAATTAATTACCCTCCCTACTCATTTGGCCTGCTCCCACCCTGGGTAGGTCAAATAAACCAAGCTGGGCAAGAGTCAGGCAGGCAGGCAAGAGACCTCATGCTTCAAAGGATCCTGTCTACATCCCCAGGTTGTACAAGCAGAAAATAATCCAAAAATAGATTCCACGACATTGCAGTATTAAAGGTACAGGATCCCTATTCTCCTTTGCGTCTGGTTACTCTAGACATGAGGTTCTCAAACTGGGGTGTTGTGATGCCCCAGCCTGAGATTCTCAGCATCTGGCCCCTTAAGGAGTGGGGGGAGGGGGAAGGTAGCGGCACGATTCTTCAGGATCATGCTGCTGTCAGGGGCCAAGGAAGAGTTTTAGACAGTAATGCAGTGGCCTCCAGGAGGTGCAGGGAGCCCCATGGAACTCTCCTCAGGGTTCCCCGAGTCGCTGAATCACAAAAATAAGCAATCGGAAACAACTTCTGGTTTGTGATCACAAAGGAGAAAGACACTATGTATGATTAAAATACCATAATACCAAAAGTAGGTTTCATATGGCAAACTGTAGTTAAAGGTGTGTCTTGAGCCTGAAAAGACTAGGTCATTGGGTGTTCCAAAAACCCTGGGGTTCCTCAAAGAGAAGATGTGAAAGGTTCCCTTAAGGCAGGGGTGCCCAAACCCCGGCCCTGGGGCCACTTGCGGCCCTTGAGGACTCCCAATCTGGCCCTCAGGGATTGCCTAGTCTCCAATGAACCTCTGGCCCTCCAGAGATTTGCTGGAGCCCGTGCTGGCCTGATTCAACTGCTCTCAGTGTGATGGCCAGCTGTTTGACCTCTCACATGAGCTATGGGATAAGGGCTCTCTCCACTGCTTGCTGTTTCACATCTGTGATGCAGCAGTGGCAGCAAAGGAAAGGCTGGCCTTGCTTTGTCCAAAGGCTTTTATAGGCCTTGAGCTATTGCAAGACCTTCATTCATTCATATAAGTTCCATCTATAATATATTCATTTATTGAAATTTATTCAAATTTGAAATGTAAATTAATTCTTCCCCCCCCCGGCCCCCAACACAGTGTCAGAGAGATGATGTGGCCCTCCTGCCGAAAGGTTTGGACACCCCTGCCTTAAGGCAAGAAGGTTGAAAACAACTGCTCTAGGAGTCCCTGATATCAAAAACATTTCTGTCACTGCTGAGGAGAGAATAACCAAATTTTCTACCTCTAGAGATACATCTCAATTTGTTCCTTAAAACAGGGCTTTTGCCCTCCTTTGTAACTGGAGAACACTGATAGCTGGGTGCTGCTGTCAGAATATTAAAATTATCCCCAAAGCTCAAGTTTCTTCTTGCTCCTTCTCCATGGATAAACTCACTTCTGTAGATAACGATCCTCTCTCTGTCTCTGAACTAAAGCCCTTAATTCCTCCCAAGAGCAGGTTTCTGCAGGATCTTTTCTCGTAAAAGATCCCGCTCATCTGCATGCTCTCACTCTTCTCCCTGGTTGGCGTCACCATTTGCTACACTACCAGCTTTTCCACCCCATGCTAAAGCTGCTTAGAAAATGCATCAACCTGGGTAAAGTAAAAAAAAAATTATGCAAGTAATGCTATAGATGAGGATGAGCATTCCATGTCAGTATGCCTTCCAAAATTGTCTCACCAACCTTACACACAACAGACTAAAGAATTGCTGGCACCTGCAACCTGCTTGCAAGCCTCCCTAGCCATTTCCTGAGCAACTGGGTAATATAACAGAATGTTCACAAACACTCTAACTGTTCAGGGTGATTGCGTCAACAGAAAACTGTTGACAAAAAATGCAGCTTCTGTGATGGATAGTTATTTGGATAGGGGGAAAAAATCTCAGTGCTTAGGGAGAGAAGAAGCTGTATGTAGGAAAAGGGGCAGAGAAGAAAGTGGTGTTGGGAAATTGAGTGGGGACAGAGTAGAAAGCAGGGAACCAGTGTGGGCAGTGTGTGAACAGTGTGAACAGCAGCGTGCCTGAAGAAATAGGAAAATGGCAGACAATGAGGAAGACATAGGATCTGTAGAGAAGGGTGGATAAAGCAGACCAATGGCCACAGCAAAAGCTCCCACTGGTATCATGGGATTTGCCTCCTGGGGGAAACAGCAGCTGAAGGATATGGACTGGACAACGGCAGGGCAATATATTGAAATCCCCTAGATAGAGCCTCCCACTCACAGTTCCTATTTAACATGGGGGAGGGTGGGTTTAAAGCACATCAGCTCCAATCAAATGCTTAATGCATCATATAATCTGGTCCATAAAGACTACAGACCAAGAAATCAAAAGGGCAGGAAAAGCAAAGGTGGAGGAGAGAAAGGGGCTGAGTTTCACAGTTCTGTGACATATTAGCCACGTTTGTTTGTATGTTCTTAATACAAAGTTCTTCTGGTCTATGGCTATAGGGTACTTTGTTTTCAAATGCTTTTGACCAAATTCCTTATAAATAGCTGACTCCGTTCATGCCTTTTACTTCATTTCATTTCATCCATGCATTTTGTCCCCCAGACAGTCCCTCCCTAGGCACAGACACTGTATCTTTCTAAGGGGGTCAAGTTTCCAGGTGCCCTATAGACCTGGGCAAAGAACTAAACAGAACTAGGAGTGGGGGAGGAGAAGAATGGCAGCAGATAACTGAAACAGAAGCAGCGCAACAACAAAAAAATGATGCACACACAGATTAGCAAGATTGGGGTTTCCGTAGCACCTACCTCCACTGGTTCCTTGCCTTGACTGGAGCTCTTACACAACACTGCAGAAAAAGGAAAAGGAAACAAAGACAATTTATTACTATAAGAAAGATTTAGACTCCAACAGGCACAAACTATTGCAAAAAATAAAATAAAATCAGGCTCTAAATATGAAGGATGATTGTAATTCACATTACTCCATCTCATATTAGCAAAGCAAACTTTATATACTCCCTTACAGCCAGAACCTGGTCTTCTGAAAACACCCTGTTGTCAGTTCAGCTCCTGGGCCACTACACAGAAGGCAAACCAAGCCCTGGCAGCCCCTTGCACAAGGCTGAGTCACGTCTGGATTATGCCTCCCAAAGGCCACAAAAATCACTCAATTGACAGTCCTCAGAATGAACAAAATGGCCTCCATATAACTTTAAAGTGCTGCATTGTGCATCATTTTAAGTTTAGAAGAAAGAATAGTGCAGAAATAAAGAAATGACAACCAATTCAAGTAGCCTTCCATCAATTTCTGAGTGGTGAAGACCAGAAGAGATTGTGAAGAGCTCCAGAAGGATCTCTCCAAACTGGGAGACTGGGCAGCAAAATGGCAGATGGGTTTCAATGTAAGTAAGTGTAAAGTCATGCACATTGGGGCAAAGAATCAAAACTTAAATATAGGCTAATAGGTTCTGAGCTGTCTGTGACAGATCAGGAGAGAGATCTTGGGATGGTGGTGGACAGCTTGATGAAAGTGTCGACCCAATGCGTGGCAGCAGTAAAGAAAGCGAATTCCATGCTTGGGATCATTAGGAAAGGCACTGAGAATAAGACAGCTAATATTGTAATGCCATTGTACAAATCAATGGTAAGGCCACACCTGGAGTATTGTGTCCAGTTCTGGTCACCCCATCTCAAAAAGGATATAATGGAGATGGGAAAGGTGCAGAAGAGAGCAACCAAAATGATTACTGGGCTGGGGTATCTTCCCTATGAGGAAAGGCTACAACAATTTGGGTCTGTTCAGTCTAGAATAGAGGCGCCTGAGGGGGGACATGATTGAGACAAACAAAATCATGCAGGGGATGGACAGAGTAGATAGACGCTCTTTTCCCTCTCACAAAACACCAGAACCAGGGGACAACCACGGAAGTTGAGTGTTGGGAGAGTTAGAAGAGACAGAAGAAAATATTTCTTTACAATGTGTTTCCCAAACATTGGGTTGGGACCCACCAGTGGGTAACAAGCCAATTTTTGATGGGTCACAAAAAGCTTCTGAAACAAACAAACAAACAAACAAAAACCTTTTCAAGCACTCTTGTCCCATTTGCAGAAGAAAATTGTTAGCTGGAATGCTAACCTGTGATGTGAGATAATCTTCACACCCCCAAATTAAAGTGTCATGTTTTCAAATTTTCTCTAGTAATTGGCATGCTATAGATCACGTGTGAACCCAGTTTTCTGCCTTTTTTCTGGTCTGGAAGTTCCTAAGTATACATCTTGCTCAACAGCTGAGTCTTCTGGGTACTCTGGAATGACTGTAAAGTTTCGGGGAATAGTCCCTGAACTCCTTTTCTATGAAGAGTCAAGCAAATATCTACACCACATACTATACATAAGGTCGCTAGCAACCTCAGAAGCACAGGAGCCCAATTATTGTAAATTATAATTTAATAAATAATAATAATAATAATAATTATTATTATTATTATTATTAAAAAGAAATAAATAATAAAATTTCTTTCTGAATCTCTCTCTTTTTCTTTTCTTTTTTTTTGGTTTAGTGCAGTGGTATCCAAAGTTTTTGGCAGGAGGGCCACACTGACATGGTGTTGGGGGCCGGGGAAAAAAAGAACTAATTTACATTTAAAATTTGAATAAATTTACATAAGTTTACATAAATGAATATATTAAAGATGAACTTATATAAATGAAGGTCTTGCAATAGCTCAAGTCCTATAAAAGGCCTTGCACAAAGCGTGGCTGGCCTTTCCTATGCTGCTGCTGCTGCATCACAGATGTGAAACAGCAAGCAGTGGAGGGAGCTCTCATCCCACAGCTTATGCAAATAGTCGCCCTCATGCTGAGAGAAGTTGTGTCGGGCCAGTGCAGGCTCCAACAAATCTCCGGAGGGCCAGAGGCTCATTGGAGACTGGGGGCTCCCTGAAGGCCACATTGAGAGGCCTCGAGGGCCGCAAGTGGCCCCAGGGCCGGGGTTTGGGCACCCCTGGTCTAGTGTGTTGTAATAGATTCTCTTTTTAAAAAGTGGGTCCTGGTGCTAAAAAAGTTTGGAAAACACTGTGCTAGAGTCATGGAACCATCAAACTGGAAATTGTCCACGCACTGAACAGAACAGATCCAATCCACTCAAGGTGCTGGTTTTCACCTTTAAAACATTTTACGGCTTGTACCTGGGGTGCCTGAGGAACTGCCTTCTCCCATATGAGCCAGCTTATCCCCCAAGGTCATTTAAGGGGTTCCTTCTTCAAGTGCCACCCCTGACAGAAGGCAAAAGGTGGCAACAAAGGGCCGAGCCTTCTCCACAGTGGTACCAATATTACAAAAATTCTTCCGGGTTGAACTGAGAACTCTGCCCTCCCTGGCAGCCTGTTGTTATTTTTACTGCATTTTAAAAATTGTTTTGGGGGTGTGGAGGGGCCAATATTGTATGTTGGCTTGTTTTTTACCATTGCATTTTAATGGACATTGTAAGCCACCCTGGGCATCCCATTATTGGAAGGGGTATAAATCTTTTAATTAAATAAGTACAAAGTACCAGCTCAATTCTGTGGAATTCAGATCACAACACGCGACAAGCAGACAGCAGGTGTAGCACCGATAAAAGGAAACTGATAATGAATTGCTTCAGATGTCCCAGGCAAGCAAATCAAGTCGCACAGAACAGGAGGATGTCCAAGGCACTCGCTACCTACGCGTATTTTCTCCTATCATCCTTCATTGTATTATACCCCATCCTCTGAAAACAGAATGCCTAATCTGAAGGAAACCATGTGTTTATCCCACACCCGCAGCCACACAGTCTTTTAGGACAAACTGGGCTATTGTTCTATAGCCCTGTGTTCCGCTACATATATAACAACGTAATTCCAAGACACACAACATAAGACATAAAGGAGTATATTGTTTCCCGGCCTCATTGTTCTTGGGGAACAAGCTCAGGAGTGGCCACTTTTTATGCCCTACCAATTTTTCAAGCATGGAGATACAGTATATATGGCAAAAACTCAGCCTGCTCAATACGAGCTTGCCATGCAGCTGCTGAAAGCACAATGCCTCTGCCTGGGGGGGGGGGGGAAGGTAGCAACCCCAAACAGACTTCACAAACGAAGCTGATGGCAAAACAAATATCAATTGCACTGCATAATTAGCACCAAAATCTGTAACTATTCATTAAACAACAGGTGGAATCAACTTAGGCTGCCAGCTGGTGGGCAGAGCCGCCCTTCTGATGAGCGGCTGCTCGATGTTTATCCTAGAGAGAAAACTGGAAATTGCTAGGATGGCGCGGTGGATAACACGCTGGTCTATTCAGGACCCACGTGCGGACCACTGTTCAGCCATGAGGCTTTAATGTTCGGCCATGAGGCTTCAATTTTTTTACTAGACATATGCCTGGCATAAGGAAAGGCAACAGACAGGAAGTGCTGTACGTTGTAGGAACCAAGGGGGAAGGTGAGACAGTGCATCTGAGCACACTCTGCTTAAAAAGACTTATAGTCCAATCCTATCCTGTGCTGGAACAGGCAGGCCAATTGCTCTACGATGCATCCAGCACAGTGTAGGAGGTGGCTGCCGTGCAACTCGGAATAAGGGGATTTATTTATTTAAACCTTGTGTAGCATGGCAGCCACCCCAAGGGGGCTAATCAGATCTGCACCAGCAATTTAACTGGGGGGTTATGATACAGACTAGGTTGTCCAGGACTATACCACCCTCCTTCCAGGCCCAGTCCACCCACGGGATCGCCCTTCCCCTGCCTCGAAACACCCCCATTCCACCATCCTGCCACACTCCCCAAACCTCCTCACTGGCCTCCCTAGATGGGCACAAACTTACCCTTTGCCAGCCTGGATCTGGCAAGGGGAGGCCGGCGCGCATCCTCATGCCAGCCTCCCTAGCTCACAAGGAGGCGCAAATGTGTCTTACAGCATATTTGCAACACTCCTGGGCCAGTGCAAGGGACTTGCGCCAGCCGAAGACCAGGCTTGGATTGTACCCTTAATGCACTCCCTCCCAACAGGTACCTTTAAGAAGAGACCCACTCAGGCACCTGGTCCAGCTCTGACCCACCTTCATCCATGCCCCCATGATACTTTTTTCCCCATAAGAAAAAGAAGCAACTACAGGTGCAACCTCTTTTTCCGCAGGGGTTCCATTCCCGGACGTCCCTACAGATACAGAAAACTGTGGATAATGAAATCCGCAGTTTTCGGAGCCCACTTTTGCACCAAACGTGACCTCTATAAACTGGAAGTCATCCACAAAATCACTCCAGGGGCCATTCTGAGCCTCAGAGAGGCCACGTGAGATGGTCACATCTGGGAGGTCATGTCTGGGAGGTCTGCAGGGGAGGGTCAATCCAGGGTTTCAGCATTTGCAGTGGGGCAAATCCACAGATGCTGAATCTGTGGATAAAGAGCCCCCACCTGTATAGGAGAAAGTAAAGTTAAATCCACTTCAGACCCCAGTGTTGTCAACAGGTTTTGTCTTTCCAACAGGGTAAATGACTGAAACTTTGTTTTATAAGAGAAAGTAGCCTTGCAATCAGGAACACAGTTACAGATATTGCCTTCCCCCTCCACACAATTTTACTTTGTATCATACACATTTAAAAAGGGAGCCAGCAAACACAAAGCTTATCCCCATCTGTACAACCTCATTCTGGCTTCTGCTTTTTGGTCACACAAGATATTACAAAGAGTAGCCAGTGCCTGATTATTTATACACACGCACACAACAGGCAACTTGTTATACAGGTTAGGCATCCCTTATCGAAAGTGCTTGGGACCAGAAGCATCTTGGATATCGAAATGGTCTGGTCTAGAGGGTAGGAGGTCTGGTCTAGAGGGTAGAGCCTCCGTCTGCCTGAAGATAAAATCCACAAGGTTGCCAGTTCGAGGCCACCGGCACCGTGCGACCTTGAAGCAGCTGACAAGCTGAAGCCGAGCAATTCCATCTGCTCTGAGCGTGGGAGGATGGAGGCCAGAATGTGAAGCCAGATCGGAACGAAACACCTTGAATGTAGTGGTTCTTGAAAGAAAGAACCTTCTTTCAAATTGTAAAAATCCCTATTTAATAAGGGATTTAAATAAAAGCCTGCCTATGTAAACCGCCTTGAATAAAGACCAAGAAAGGCGGTATATAAATACCTGTTGTTGTTGTTGTTGTTGTTGTTGTTGTTGTTGTTGTTGTTGTTGTTATTATTATTATTATTAAATGTTCTGCAGTTTGGAATATTTGCATATACTTAATGAGATAGCTTGGGGATGGGGCCTAAGTCTAAACATAAAATTCACTCATTTTCAAATACACGTAGCCTGAAGGTAATTTTATACAATATTTTTAATAAAGTTGTGCAACCTGTCACATGAGGTCAGGTGTGAGTTTTCTACTTGTGATGCCATGTGGGCACTCAAAAAAGTTGCAGTTTTCAGAATACTTAGGATTTTAGAATTCTGGATGAGGGATGCCCAACCTGCATTTAATTGTATAGGCTCTCCCAACGCCTTATAAGGCATTAAAAACATCACTTTCAGTTTCTCTATGAAACCGGAAGGCATGTTTTTTTGAGCTCTAAAGCTCAGTCTAAGCCCGACAGAGACTGTGGACAGGCATCCATGACCTCTGCTGAGCTCAGAGAACCCTCCAGAGATGAGGAGAGCAAAGCACCCCTCACCTCCGAAGGGGGCATGCATGGGTGATGTGCTGGGGGGGGCCTCTGCAGACCCTATCAGTGGATAACGGAATCTGCAGATACGGGATCAGCAGATACGGGCTTCTCCTGTACACCACCCTGAACTCCGGAGGAAGGGTGAGATAAAAATGTGAAAATATTAATTATGTACATTTATATGCATTCATCCTCAAGTGAGCTCAGAGTGGTGTACATGGCTCTTCCCTCCTTTTATCCTTCATAACTCAGCAGGGATTTTAACCCAGGTCTTCCTAGTTCAGGTTCAACACTCTGCTACAATGGCTGACAAACGTTTTAGCATCAGGAGCCACTAAAAAAAAACAACCAAAACTTTACCAACCACTCAAGCCTCAGTGGCTATAAAGGTTATTTGGCCATAGTGCTCTCTCCAAGTAGCAGATTGTTTAACCTCAGTGCACATAGTGTAATCTAATTGTCTAATCTAGTTGTAGTTCAGTCTAATTGTCAGTTTTGTGACCCACCAAAAATTGCGTTAGGACCTACTGGTGGGCCACGGAATCACAGTTTGGGAACCACGGCTTTACTACAATATGACACTGGCCCTCTAAATTTATTTAGATATTATATAACAATATGAATTTTAGTCACATTTGTATTCAGCACTTCCTTCAAGGAGTTCACAGAATCAAAAATTGTCTGGAAACTGCAATTGGTTCAGACCACAGCAGCAAAACTTCAGACTTGAATCAACAATCTTGTCATGAGGGCTACAATTCTATACATTCCATAGGGTGGTATACAAGCCATGGTTTTTCCCATGGCTTCCCTGGCTGGTTTCTGCAGCTACCCAAGGAGCCACAGCTCACAGTTTGGGACACTGCTTTATGGGACTTGGAAGCTGGGCACCTGAAGGACTTCCTATCCCCAAATGGCCCTGTCCAACTATTAAGATATCCATAGATGCCCTACTCAGAATACCCGCATCTTCAGAAGTGGCTCTCCTTCTCAATTGTTGCTTCTTGATTGTGGAACACTCTCATTCAGGCAATACCTTCCTTGATGGCTTTAGGTACAAATTAAATGCACCACTATTCATTCAAGCTTTCAGTGGTACCTGGAATACTATATATGTTATCTTACAATTGCGTCCAATGCATTTTAAGTTTTTGCTTGAAGCTGTCCCTTTTGATCCTCTTGTCCCCCCCCCCCCCGGTGTAGTATGTTGCTACTTTTACTGTTTTTATTGATTTTACCAGTTGTCACAGTTGATTAAGTTTTATCAGTTTTATTTTCTGAATAGATTTATAACTGTTGTCAAGGGCTGCTGGAGCTAGGGCTGAGAGGCAGAAAAAGGCTATTTTAAATAAAACCAAATAATAGATGTCCAGCGATGTCTAATTTTTTTCATCATAACAATCCTATGAGATACAGTACATTAGGTCATTGTTTCTAAAACTGTGGGTCAGGACCCACTAGGAGGGTCATGAGCTAATTTGCAGGTAGCTTCCCATTCATTTCAATGTGTATTTTATTTTTAATATACGTTAGACTTGATGCTACCATGCTGTGCAACTGCATTTGGGGAAATGTTACAGATCTGTACTTTTAACAGGTTACTATCTGTAAACAAATCTGCAACTGCTTGGGAGGGTTAGGAGGGTTGGTTCTTTATTTTTAAAAAAATTTTAAACTTAGGGCGCAATCCTAACCAACTTTCCAGCATTGACATAGCTGTGCCAATGCGGCATGCATTGCATCCTGCAGTGGGGAGGCAATCAAGGGGGCCTCCTCAAGGTAAGGGCCATATTTGTTACCTTAACTTGGGGATGCATTGTGGCTAAGTCAGTGCTGGAAAGTTGGTTAGGATTGCACCCTTATACTTATTGTAAACTTTTAATGCAACTAATTAACTGATTTGATTTTGTCATATGGGGGTGTTAAAAATTTTCCTGCCTGTCACTTCCGGCTTTGACATCGCTTCCAGGTTAATGACATTACAGGTTGAGCCTCATTATTCTCATGGGTTCCATTCCAAGCACTCACGTGGATGGCAAAAAACACACTATAGCAAATCAATTTAAAAACAAAGTTTCTTTGCTTTGGTGATTCAAAGACAGCCTTGCTAACCTTTGTGATGTAAGGTAAGAGTCATTAAGAAGACAATCCATCAATCAGTCCTCCTCCAAGCGCTTCACTCAGCCCCTCCCTTCACCAATGCAAAGTGATCACCTTTCTTGCACATGCTCAGGGAGAAGGGAGGGGTCGCCTGGAGAGAGAAGGATTGATGGATTGTCAGCCCGCTGCCCCCCCCCACTCATTAAGGAAGCTATTGTTAAAGGACTGTTCAGTTTTTTAAACTGATTTTAAAGGGGTGCATTTTTCCCTTCTCCAGGGATCAGCACATTCTTTCTCATTTGCAGTGGCCATTTGTGTCGAGTCAAATCCGTGTATAAGAAATCCATGTATGAATAGCCTGGATCTGTACTTCCAGTGGGTCCCAACAGATTGTCATTCTAAAAAGTGGGTCCTGGTGCTAAAAGTTTGAGAACCACTGCATTAAGGTGAAGATATTTTTGCTCCCATTCAGTACACACACATCAGTGTGTACACATTCAGTGCACACATCACTCCCCTGATATAATCAGTTACAAAATGAGTTGTTGGGGGTGATTAACTCCAAACCTTTGGTTCCTCCTTCCACACACTAATCAAGCTATCACCAATTTACTCCCTATGATTGCACATCCATAGGATGGATCTGGGTGGCCACTATCCATACAGCACCTGTTTGTCTGTATGGTTCTTCATTCACTTAGGGCTGATGCATGCATAAATGTTATACTATATACATTGGGTCTCTAGGCTTCACTCAGGGCAAATGAGTTCCATAATTAAGCATGTCAACCCTCTAGCCACTGCATTGCATTGTTGATCAGTATAGGAAGATGCCTTCCGTGAAGGTGAACTGCAGAAGCGGCTTACACAGCAAACAAGTCAAAATGACTCACACAAAGCAGCCAGACTACTTGCTCCTAGGACACTTGTGCAAACTAGCTGAGGAGAAAATGCATTTCCCTGACTGAAAATCATCAGTCAAAACCAGAGCATGAGCAAAACCAATCTACAGAGCATCAATTCTAAGTCGCTATCTCTCAGCCTAAAATGACTTTAAGGTGTTGTTGTGAAGCTAACCATGACTTGTTCATTGAAAAGAGTTACAAAAATGAATAACTGCTTTAAACTTAAGGATGTGCAGCAAAACTAGGCTGGGTAATTAAAATTACCACTCTGAGTTTATGTGAGAAGACTGGGGAACAAATCTCTACTAAATAACAAAATTCATTATATACGCCAAGAGTTGACAAGAACACAACTCCCTCAACAGTTCTATCGACATCAAATATCAGAGTATCAAATACTCTGATATTTGAAAGAGATCTTGAAACAAAATGGGAAAATTACATTTTCTCACAAAAAAAATAAAAATTCAGCCAGCTCTGCAAAACAACAGTTTCTGAGACATGTTGCGTAATCAGGACTGGCCCATCCATGAAGCCAACTGAGGTAGTCGCTTCAGGTAGCAATTTGGCCGGGAGCACCCATCACCATCCTCCCACTTTCCTCCATTGCTAGAGGTGTTTGTTTTGGTGATTAAGATAGGATTACAGCCCAAATCTTATTGAACTCAATGGGCTTACATTGGAGTAAAATAAATAACACCATTTTCAAACACCTCTATCCATTGCTCCTCCTCTCCTGATTCTCTGGATTGGAAAAGAAAAAGGGACAGAGAGAGAGACAGAGAGAGAGAGAGAGAGAGAGAGAGAGAGAACAGAAGGCAAAGTGTGGAGCAAAGGAGAGTGGTGGACTAGGGGCCCAATCCTATCCAAATTTCTAGCACCGGTGCAGCCCTGATGTAAGGGACCAAACGTTCCCATACCTCGAGGAGGCCTCAGTGACTGCCTCCCCACCAAAGGATGTAGCACATGCCGCATTGGCACCACTGCACCAGCCCTGGAAAACTGGATAGGATTGGGCCCTGAAGTCTCTGCCACTATGGCTCACCCCACACTTCCATGCCATCCCCCTGTTCCTTTTCCAATCCAGGGAGCAGAAAGTGACGCGTTACTAGGTGGGGGGGGGCAGTATCTGGCACACCACCTCAAGAACCAGAAGGTCTTGGACTGGTCCTGGGCAACACCAAGAAAATCCTGAGCAGTTCCAGCATAATGCATGTGCTTTGATGACACATCGATTCACTAGCAGAGCTGCCCGATTGTGATGGCAGAGAAATTTTGAACAATAATAAGAATAACAATATCTACTAACCGATCCAAGACAACCATTCCCCCTTTGCACAATGACAGCTGGGGGGGGGGGGCGGAATCCAAGCGGCTTGAAGGAGAACCTCATTTCCTAGCTGCCCCTCTTTCGTTTCTCCAGGAAGCAATACTATCACAAACAACAGGAAGAGCGACACACTAGGAGACTGAAGATAGCCCACACTCTCTAACTCTCGCACCAATGACATTGCTTTGAAAACTGTCCTCAGCAACGTTTGGGAAGAGAGGCAGGGAGGGGAAGCTGCACCACACCACAGCAGATTTATTGCTTCTACTGCTGCTGCTGTTGCAAGGTAAACACTCCCCCCCACCTCCAGCTCTGCTGTTTACAGCTCAGGAGGGAAAGCATGGGGAGTGGGGGAGAGCCAAACAGGTCACCCAAACTAACAGAGCCCTGCGTGGCCCTCCTTGGGTCATTTTGCCTGGTCATCCATGTTGACTATGTACTGGGTACGCATGGGCGAGCATGCAGGCCTTTCATACTGAATTGAGACGCCAACGCACCCAGGGTTTTATTGGGTGCGGGCAATTCCAATGTGTGCGTGCAAACTTATTTTCTGCACGCACACGTACACAAAGCAGCCCAGGCGTTTGTGACTAATAGTGCCACTTTGGAGCCTATGCAGAGTGCTTTCTTCTTCTTGCTAGGAGGCTAGGAAGGGCTTGCTGAGCACACAGCAGTACAACTGTGGTGGCAGGCTCAACCCCTCGCACCTCTGCTTTTAGAAACCCAGCAAAGGACCTACTGGACTCAGAGGAGCAAAAGGACACGTGTCACTTAGGTGTTGCTTTCACACACACACACACACACACACACACCGACTGCTTTGCCTTAGTTAGTCAGCCTGGTGGTGGTGATGGTGGGCTGGGCATGGATATGTCAGCCCTGAGATACAAGAACTGTGTGTGTTCCTGGGCTCCTTCTGACTCTTCCTCCTGACTGTTGGGACAAAACGCCCTGCAAGCCTTATCTCCTTCCTAACACGCGCCAGAGGGGTGAACAACAGCACGTGTCAAGCGGTGGCAAGCCTGTATTTATTTACCCCCTACGTATGTATGCATGTACACACACACACACGAGCAAGGGGCTGCAACAGGGAGCGGGGTTAGCCCACCTCC
The DNA here is from genome assembly GCF_035046505.1 of Tiliqua scincoides. NCBI lineage: Eukaryota > Metazoa > Chordata > Lepidosauria > Squamata > Scincidae > Tiliqua > Tiliqua scincoides. The sequence goes on along the minus strand of NC_089825.1, from coordinate 85,894,177 downwards.
TCACAGTCCATGCACCTGATCGCGTATGCATGCACGGGCACGGCTCTTCCGCACGCGCGCCTGCACGGTTCCACACGAGCACACGTGACAAGTTTTTTTCGCATGTGTCTGTAAACAAACCCAAGCGTGGCTGGAGGGTGTCAAGAGCTCTGTCAGCTGCGGATCCCTGAAAACAGCCCCTGCCGCCCCCCACAGGCATGCACCTGACACGTGTCGCGGTTGCAGAAGAACGTAACGTGTGAATCGGGGTGACTGCGTGTGGATTTTGCGGGCTGAGCTTGCGGCGCTGCCCTTCCTGCCTGTCCCTCCGCGGCTGCCCCAAACACACCCACCCCCTTACCTGCGCCCGAGTTCCCGGGGCTCCTCCGCGCGCAGGGGCTCCTCTCCGCCTCCCTTCCCTCCGTCGACTCCGGGCCTCGCTCAGCCCCAGCGCCCTGCCCCCGTCACAGCCCTTCCTGCCTGCCTGCTGCCTGCCTTGGCGGCCCGCCTCCCTCTCTGTCCAGACCCGCCTCTCTCCCCGCCCGGAGCGGGGCTGGCTGGCTGGCTGGCTGGCTGGGCGAAACTCCCCTCGCCGCAGCCTGCGCTCCTGCGCTCCGCGGAGGCAGGGAGAGGAAGGCATCTCGCTCCCCCGCTGTGCAGCGAGAAGCGCCGCCAGGACGCGTGTCCCAGCCCCGTCCACACGAGCAGGGCTTCTCGCATTTGCTCGCTCAGAGGCGTGCCAAGGGTCCCCGCCTGCGCACACCCCAGCCTGGACATATAGGCGGCGCCGGAGGGGTCAGGCGCCCCCCCCCCAACCAAGCAGGCCACCTTTCTCCTCTGGCATCACCGGACCTCTGCGGTTCCTTGAAGGGATGGCCTCTTGCCTGCTTTCCCCGAAAATGTTCTTCTTCATTTTTCTCATGGGCATCCATCAACATGCTCAGGATCCTGTATCCTCCATGCATGGACTCGCTTCCATCCCACAGTGACAAAACTGGGGCGAGGGTTGGAACTTTTGACTACATCAAAATCCATAGGATGGACTTCAGAGAAAATAGGAATGACAAATATGCTGGGTGCTTTTTTCCTCCTTTAAGAAAACATCTGGAACAATGCTCACTCTCCCCCAGAAAACATCTGGGGCAATGCTCACTCTCCCCCAGAAAACATCTGGGGCAATGCTCACTCTCCCCAGAAAACATCTGGGGCAATGCTCACTCTCCCCCAGAAAACATCTGGGGCAATGCTCACTCTCCCCCAGAAAACATCTGTGACAATGCTCACTCTCCCCCAGAAAACATCTGGGGCAATGCTCACTCTCCCCCAGAAAACATCTGGGGCAATGCTCACTCTCCCCCAGAAAACATCTGGGGCAATGCTCACTCTCCCCCAGAAAACATCTGGGACAGTGTTCACCCTCTGAAAACATCTGGGACAATGCTTACTCCCCAAAAATATCTGGGACAATGCTCACCCCTCCCAAAAAACCATTTGGGAGAATGTTCACTCTCCCCCCAAAAATCTGGAACAATGCTCACCCCCCCCCCAAAACCATCTGGGACAATGCTCACTCTCCCCAAAAACATCTGGTACAATGCTCTCTCCCCCACCCTAAAACATCTGGAAAAATGCTCACCCCCCCAGAAAACATCTGGGACAATGCTCACTCTCCACGGAAAACTTCTGGGACAATGCTCACCCCCCCCAAAACCATCTGGGGCAATGCTCACTCTCCCCCAGAAAACATCTGGAACAATGCTCACTCTCCCCCAGAAAACATCTGGGACAATGCTCACTCTCCCCCAGAAAACATCTGGGGCAATGCTCACTCTCCCCCAGAAAACATCTGGGACAATGCTCACTCTCCCCCAGAAAACATCTGGGGCAATGCTCCCCCTCCCCAAAAACATCTGGGACAGTGTTCACCCTCTGAAAACATCTGGGACAATGCTTACTTCCCAAAAATATCTGGGACAATGCTCACCCCTCCCAAAAAACCATTTGGGAGAATGTTCACTCTCCCCCCAAAAATCTGGAACAATGCTCACCCCCCCCCAAAACCATCTGGGACAATGCTCACTCTCCCCAAAAACATCTGGTACAATGCTCTCTCCCCCACCCTAAAACATCTGGAAAAATGCTCACCCCCCAGAAAACATCTGGGACAATGCTCACTCTCCACGGAAAACTTCTGGGACAATGTTCACCCTCTGAAAACATCTGGGACAATGCTCACTCTCTCCAAAAACATCTGGTACAATGCTCACTCTCCCCCACCCTAAACATCTGGAACAATGCTCACTCCCCCTGAAAACATCTGGGACAGTGCTCACCCTCCCCAAAAACATCTGGGACAATGCTCACTCCCCCCCCTCCCCAGAAATTCAGCATTCCGCATTGGACCAGCATTTGTTTTCCCGGTGCTACCACAGCTTCGTCCCATTGTTTGAGAGACACTGGTGAACACAGTACAGAACATTAATGTACCATCTCTCCATATCTTCTTCCAAGGTCTCAAGTTGCAAACCACATCATTCCACCCTCACAGTGACATCCCTGAATTCTTTCTGTCCTGCTCTTCCCTAATGCCTCCTAAAACACCTTAGTACAGGAGAGTGAAAATGGTTTTATTTTTCCACTGATTTTGATGTTTTCCAAAGTTAGAAGTGCATAAAGCAGTGTTATGTGTTTTTATTCTGAAGGCGCTTTTTTATAAATTATAACTATGCAGTATTTGCTTTAAAGATATACTAGGTAGGTGATATAGGGCCCAATCCTCTCCAATTTTCCAGTGCCAGTGCAGCCATGCCAATGGAGAGTGTGCTGCATCCTGTGATTGGGAGTCACTCACAGAGACCTCCTCAGGGTAAGGGAAACATATGTTCCCTTACCTCAGGGTTGCATTGCGGCTGCACCAGTGCTGGAAAGTTGGATAGGATTGGGCCCATAGGTGGTAAAGTGTCAGTCACATGCATGCAGAGGTGAGAAAGGTTTTTTGTGTGGTTTTTTTTACAGTTTTTGGGGTGTTTTTTGTGTGTGTGTTTTTTTTTACAAAAGTGAGATGTACAGAAAGTGATGTTATGTGTTCCTATTTCGTTATCACCAAAAAGCCCACCTCTGCACCTAAGCAATGCCACTTTTCTCTCTCCTTCAAAGCCCTCATCAAAACACTGTGAAGACTTGGACACAATCACAATCTTTCCCTTTTGAAACATGTAACTGCAGTAAACGCATTTTCTTCCCTTTGCCTTTTGTGGTAAATTTCAGATTATAAGTTCCTTGTGCCAGGTGCCTGCCTTTTTTTGTAGTTACTGAGTAAAAATGCCACACACTATAATGGTGCATAGAATAACTATGCACACACGTATCCCTCAGATTCCCCCCTCCAAAAAAATCCCATACAGCTTTCCCTCCCCATCTTCTTGTTTTTATTTTAGTATTAGTTTCCAGTATTAATTTCCAGTGTTGATTTCAGTATTAATTTCCAAAGCAATGTACGATATAAATAACAGTATGTAAAAAATTGCTTCTGGAATTCAGAATCCATCTCCCCAAGTCTCGGTATTCTTGGGTTTTCCTCAGGAACTGGGGAAGGTTAAAAGACAAAGAACAGAAACTCTTAGTTTTAGCCTTCTCTTGCTTCTTGCCTGTTTTCTTACAGCGTCACTGTAGGCTACTTCAGTTCAGGACAGGAGGCTGGGAGAAACTTCTCAGACCAGTGGTGTAGGGATTTCCCACTCTCACTTGAGGTAGCAGTGATCTCAACTGAGGCATATCTGCTGTTCCTCATGCCTAACTTGTTCCACCCTCTCGAAACCTCTGGCACTTCAGACTCTCCTCTGAAGAGGAACATGAGATCTGGGAGCTGGAGGCAGGGCTGGCTTTAGACTAATTGGACCAGTTGCTCCCAATTGAGTCCTGCACCTAAGGGCCCCCTACACTAGGGTAAAAATTAAAAAGAAATATTCTTACTACATTACTTCACAGTCACTAAGACAGATGGTTTTGTAACGATTCACTTTTCAAAGGTAATCTACACATTTCGTTTGTGTACTTGTAGGTCTTAGGTGTAAGCAATTTTCTATTGAAAGATGCTTACATCCATTTGGTCCATTAACTCACATGCACTTTTTAAGTGCACGTTTTGATTGCTTTCCATTCTGCCACAGAGATATAAATGTAATAAATTTGATTTATATCACTAAGATTCTACAGACCTTGGCTGTGAACCTGGGGCCGTGCAAAAAAATGTTTCCAGTCAGGTCCTCCAGTTCCTGCCAGCCCTGCCTGGAGACCTCCTCTGGTTCCTGTCACCCCATATATATTCTCTCCAACTCCTCATGTATTCCTCTCCTCATGCACCAGCTCTCCTAATTAACCTGTCAGCTTAGCCCTCCTTTGCAAAAGGAGCTTCTTCCCTGCTTTGTTCACCTCACGCCGTCTCTACCTCCACCCCATATGCAGCATTCATAAGATTTCCTTACCCACTCTTACTCAAATCCACCTAACATTCACCATCATATACAGATTACTCAGGTCCAATCGATGTGTTTCAAATCACCCTCATATCACAAATGCCCTCACAATGATTGTGATACACTGGTTTTGATAGAGGGATGCTTTGGGGTTGGTGTGAGTGAGGTTACAGTTCTTATCTCTCACCCCACAAAGGGGCCTGCTGGCCAGTCCATCTTGCCACAGTCATCACTCCTCCTGCTGCATCATTCTTTAAGCAGTTGGTAACCAATTTGGGCAGACAAAACCCCTTAGGACAGTTATTTTCAACCTTTTCCATCTTATGGCTCACTGGTAAGACACTAAAATGCTCAAGGCACACCATCAGTTTTTTGACAATTGACAAGGCACATGTGCTGTCAATGGGAGGCTCGCATCCCCCAATGGCCATACTAATAAATGACTCTCACCCAAATTCCCGCGGCACACCAGTGTGCCACGGCACAGTGGTTGAAAATGGCTGCCTTAGAGTAAAGCTTGTCCTAGTGGCCTATAGTTGCGAACTCCCTGTTGCCTTCTGAATTGCCCCCACTACATGAAGAATTTCTATGCTGTTGATGCATGTCACCTGGTCTGGATGCCAGCGCATCACCCCCCATGCAGTGGGCGGGGCAATACCCCAGGTGGTGAGCATGGTGATGTACCATCACTCCACCCCACCTGGTTTTTTGGCTGTACCTTTTGATAGAACAAAGATAGAACACATTCTGCATGAAATTACACATTGATTGATATATAACATGATGGAATTATTCTTCCAAATTATGATTTTAGTGATTTTGGTCACTAGTGTGACCCAAGGGTGTCAACTTACTAACACCTTGTTGCAGCAGTTTTCAAACTTTTAGCACTGGGACCCACTTTTTGGAATGACAATCTGTCCAAGACCCACCAGAAGTGATGTCATGGTGGAAGTGACATCATCAGGCAAATTAAAATAAATAAGTATAATTAATTAAAGTAAAACAAATAATTAAATAAGCAGAAGCCAGCCCTGTTCCACCAAGGCCAAATAGCATTCATGATGCCTGCTGAGGTCTGGAGATGATGTCATTAAACAGGTCATAACCAGAAATAAGCCCTTTTTTCTCACTTAGGAATTCATTAGCTGCAAATGACAGAAGAGAAAATATGCAAATCTTGATCATAATTTGATCACTAGGGTTCGCGTCACCCGGTGCGAGATGCCAGCGTGTCACCCCCCATGCTGTGGGCAGGGCAACACCCCACCCCCACTGGTTTTTTGACTGTACATTTTGATAGAACAAAGATAGTACATGAAATGTATGCATGAAATTACACATTAATTGATATATAACATGTTGGTATTATTCCTCCAAACTGTGGTTTTAGTCACTAGTGGTGTCACACACACCCCCACCAGGGTGTCAATTTACTAACACCTTATTGCAGCAGTTCTCAAACTTTTAGCACTGGGACCCACTTTTCAGAATGACAGTCTGTCCAGGACCCACCAGAAGTGATGTCATGGTGGAAGTGACATCATCAGGCAAATTAAAATAAATAAGTATAATTAATTAAAGTAAAACAAATAATTAAATAAGCAGAAGCCAGCCCTGTTCCACCAAGGCCAAATAGCATTCATGATGCCTGCTGAGGTCTGGAGATGATGTCATTAAACAGGTCATAACCAGAAATAAGCCCTTTTTTCTCACTTAGGAATTCATTAGCTGCAAATGACAGAAGAGAAAATATGCAAATCTTGATCATAATTTGATCACTAGGGTTCGCGTCACCCGGTGCAAGATGCCAGCGTGTCACCCCCCATGCTGTGGGCAGGGCAACACCCCACCCCCACTGGTTTTTTGACTGTACATTTTGATAGAACAAAGATAGTACATGAAATGTATGCATGAAATTACACATTAATTGATATATAACATGTTGGTATTATTCCTCCAAACTGTGGTTTTAGTCACTAGTGGTGTCACACACACCCCCACCAGGGTGTCAACTTACTAACACCTTATTGCAGCAGTTCTCAAACTTTTAGCACTGGAACCCACTTTTCAGAATGACAGTCTGTCCAGGACCCACCAGAAGTGATGTCATGGTGGAAGTGACATCATCAGGCAAATTAAAATAAATAAGGATAAATAATTAAAGTAAAATGAATAATAAAATAAGGGGAAGCCAGCCCTGTTCCACCAAGTGAATTTCCTCTGTAGCCTGCCTACAATAACACCCCCCCCCCCAAACCAGTAAGGTTTTCAGCCCTACCCAGTGCCCAGTTCAATTTAAGAACTTCTGTTTAAACCAGATCACTGTCAGGATCCACCTGGCTTTACAAGTCTCAAAAAGTTCACCTTATCAGCTGAAGCCTCTGTTTTGATCCTTTTTAGTGGGGGAGGGGGGAGGCTGCCTTCTGGAGCATTTGTAGAGCTCCGGTTCCATCAGATCAGGACCATTTTGGTGGCTTCACATTTCCCTTTGCGTGGCTTGACCACCAGCCAAGGCACATTTGCTTACTCGCGAGTAAACGCGACTGTGAGGCTTCGTTTCACTTTCCATAGGGCTCAATATATTTGTCTGCTTGGAGGGAGGGACTTCCTTCTCAGGTGTTTTTGGGGGCTGCATTCATTGGATCAGGACCATTCTAGTGTCGTTGGATTCCTCTCAGCCTGCACTTTCCGACGGACTAAGGCAAGTTCTCCTACTCGCGAGTAAACGCGCGATACAGCTAACTTTCACTTTCCATAGGGCTCCATGCATTTTTTTGCTTTCCAGTTTTTTGGCCATAACTTTTGATAGAAAGGAGATATTTCACTCTGGTTTTTTGCATTGCATTCCGCTCAAAATTCCACATCCAACGCTATATAATATGATAGCGTTACTCCTAACCACTGCCACCCCCCTTGTGCGCGTCACCTGGTGTGACCCACACACCCACTGCACCCCCTAGTGATGCCACTGGATTTAAGTAAACTCATGCAGTGCAGGCTGCATTAACCACAGCAGTGCAACTCTCTCTCTCTCACACACACACATAGAGTGAGAGAGAGGTTTATGTTGTCATATTCTGCACATCACCATAGAAGTCACTTATGGTATATATAATAAAGATCTGCCTCCTCACAGTTGCATTTCAAGGGGTCAATTCAGGGCCTCTGAGAGGGGGGTGCAGGGGATACATTATACCTAGGCCTAGAGTTAAAAGGGGAGCACCGGAAGCCAAAGGGAGCCAAGGAGCCAAATTCATATTTAAAGAGAGAAGGGAAGGGGCCCAAAAGAAACTTGGCATCCTCTGATAAAATTCTTCTCAGTGGCTCTGGGTCCATTCACTCTATTTTGATCATACAGGTGCACTTCAACTCAGATTGCTTGTAAACTCACTCCACATGCATCCTAGTCAGCCCTCACTCCTTCTGTCATTCCTTGCCATCCTTTCACCCCAACCCCCATACATTTTTCCACCAGGCTCATGCAACCGGCCTCTCATTCTGTCTCTCTCCACCCAAAGTGGCTCTTACTTACACACAGCTATATTACTCACTTGTGGTACACTGATGGTTGGTGGGGTAGGGTGGGGGGGCACAGACACACCTTTCTTGCAACATGCCAAAACATAAGAACAAAAGTGGAATAAGCACTTGATGAAAGAAAGCAACAGATATACTGAGCAAGTGTGATGGGGATTCAGAAGGAAAGCAGAAGTACCTCTTTATAGCTTCTGTCTGCCAGCTCCGAAAAGAGTAGCTTATACTACTGGTATCTGGTATGATTCAAACTACCTCATTTCCAGTTCTATTAAAACCCCTTTACAGGTATTTTTACCAGTGTAGTTTCAGCTTCCTCTGCTGTTTCCCCCACAGTAATCCAGCAGGCAGGTCCAGCTTTAAGCCAATCGGACCGAAGCCTATGGGGAGCCCACGTTAAGGTAATCTAGTCTTGTATGCAATTTTATATTAAATTGTGCTTAAAGATCAATTTGGTCCATTAAATCACATGCACTTTTTAACCCATTTTTGCCCAGCCCACAGGTGTACACATTTGGTCCCTGTTGTGTATAATCAATGTTGGGCAGAAATGGCTTAAGCACAGATTTTGATTGGCTTCCATTCTATCATAGAGATACAAAGTCTATAATAAATTTATATTTATGTATCTAAGATTCTACAGACCTTGACTGTGTACCTAGGGTCCCAAAAATATTTCCAATTGGACCCCACAGCTCCTAAGACTGGCCCTGCCAGCAGGTAGTGAAGATTTCCAACCATATGGCTTAAGTGATGGTCTTTTACATGTATCTGGACTGGTGCTGTGGTAGTAGCAACCATGCCAGTAGCAGTAGGAACCTTGGCCCGAGCAAACCAATTTTGCAGTCTCTTCTACTCCTGTAAAATTGGCTTGCCATTCTAAAGAGCCCCAGAGGTTACCTATTACCTTGGTTGTCATAACTCCCAACCTCATTAAAAGCACCATATTTGTCCTTAGGAAGATAAGCACTATAGTAGAAGGACAGCAATCTTCACTTTTAAGTTATTTTTTATTTGTTCATTTATGTGCAGGGCTTAATTTGGACTCAGCCATGGAATATACAGGTTGAGCCTCATTATTCGCGTGGGTTCCCTTCCAAGCACTCAAGTGGATGGCAAAAAACACACTGTAGCAAATCAATTTTAAAAACAAAGTTTCTTTGCTCCAGTGATTTAAAAACAGCCTTGCTGACCTTTGTGATGTAAGGTAAGAGTCATTCAGAAGACTATCCATCAATTAGTCCTCCAAGCGCTTCACTCAGCCCCTCCCTTCACCAATGCAAAGTGATCACCTTTCTTGCACATACTCAGGGGGAAGGGAGGGGTTGCCTGGAGAGAGAAGGATTAATGGATTGTCAGCCAGCTGCCCTCTCTCTCTCTCTCTCTCTCATTAAGGAGGCTATTGTTAAAGGACTGTTCAGTTTTTTAAACTGATTTTAAAAGGGTGCATTTTTTCCCTTCTCCAGGGATCAGCACATTCCCTCTCATTTGCAGGGGCCATTCATGTTGGGTCAAATCTATGTATAAAAAAATCAGTGTATAACTAGGCTGGACCTGTATGAATAAAATAAACAGGTGTTTCTGAGTAACCAGCCAATATAATATTGCTTTCACCACTTGGTAACAGTGGCCAATTTCCACCCATCAGGGATTATGGGTTTGGATTTCAGGGAACAGGGCATGGCTCCAGGACTCTCATTGGAGGAAATAAGCAATGGGAGATTAGAGTCCACTCACCATGAGAAGGTTCCAGTTCTGTAACTAGGACCTGACCCATTGTTAATGCCTGACCTGATTATTACAGGTGAGCACATAATATCACCTTCAAATCTCTCTCTCTCTCTCTCTCTCTTTCACACACACACACACACACACAGAGGTTTATCATAGAATGATAGTACATGGGGATTCCATTCCAGTAAATTTACTAAAGGGAGACTATGCTACACACTCCTACTGTCAGCATAGGGGAATAGTAACTCCAGCTGAAGGAATATTGTTTAGAGCACTATCCTATACTATCAAAAAACCAGTCTGAAGCAGCATAGGCTATGACATAAATCCCCCTATACCAGTGCATCTTGACATACACTGGAGTTCTCCAGAGTTACGCTGAAACAAAGTTACACCATTGCACCTCCACCATCAGAGCAAAGGCCAAAAATGGAGAAGAGGATGTGTTGTGGGTAGCTGTGAAGGAGCAGACATATCAAATCCTACCTCTCCAGACCACAGCCACACCCCAATGGCCTAAAAAGTTATGCTGACTTCAGAGGCACTGGAAGTCTTAATGAAGCCATAGAAAACAACAGAGAGCAAGAAGCACAGAAACCTTCTAGCTTCCCCCTCTCCGCTATGCTGGAGTACAAGATACAGATTAAATTTCACCCCCAATCACAGCACTGCCACCCCATATGGCGCACCCTGCCAGGGAAGACAGATAATAGGGTGTGTAGCATGCAATGACAACTTTCTAGTCCAGTGTTTCCCAAACTGTGGGGTGGGAGCCGATTTTTGGTGGGTTGCAAAAAGTTTCTGAGGGCACAATCCTGAAGCACCCTTGTGCTGCTGCAAATTCCTTGCACAGGCCCAAGAGGGTCACAAAAGTGCCCGATGAGGTGGCACAGATCCGAGCAGAACGGAGCAGCCAGGAGCTGCTTTGCACTGCCTGGGAACAGGGCTAGGCCCTGCCTCCTGCTCCCCACACATCTGCCTATGGGGCTGCCCAGCGCCCACCCTGAAATGCCTACTCCCACCTCCTCTCTGCTCTCCTCATGCACGCTCTGCTGGTGTGAACCTACTTCATTTCAGCACAGCGGAGGCTGGATGCAGCCTCTACAGGCCAGCACATGTCCCTGCACCAGCCCAGCTTACTCCCACAGAGGGGCAAATGTGCTTTATGGAACGCTTGTGACCATCCCGGGCTGGCACAAGGGACTTCTGCTGGCCCAAGGCGCAGTTAGGATCGCACCCTAACTCTCTCAAGTAGTTGCTGATTTGTTTAAAAAAAATTCCCCAAACATCCCAAAGGCTGCAGCCCTAGCCACACTTACCTGCAACTAAGCCCCATTGACTATCATTGTTAAAAGCACATACATAGTAGCTTGTTAAAAGTACAGATCTTTCACATTTCCCTAAATGCAGTCGCATACCATGGTAGCATCAAGTCTAATATATTAAAATACGCTTTGAAATGAATGGAGACCACCTGAAATGGGTTTGCAACTCACCTAGTGTGTCCCGACCCACAGTTTGAGAAACACTGCCATAGAACATGTGTGAACCAGTTTCAGCCTTTTGTCTGGCCTGGAAGTTCCTAACTGCATGTCTTGCTCTCCAGTTCAGCCTTCTGAGTACCCTGGAATGACAGTAAAGCAGTGGCTCCCAAACTGTGGGTTGGGACCCAATTTTTGGTGGGTCACAAAACTGACGGGGCAAATTAGACTATGTGTATCAAGGGTTAATACAAGCTGCTGCTTGGGGGGGAAGCACTGCCACCCCATCGCCATTATAGCCACACCCCTTGGCATTCATAAATCTGGCAGCTTTTAGTGCACATAAAGCTAGGTGGGCCCTGACAGAATGTCATTTTGGGTCCTGATGCTAAAAAATTTGGAACCACTGCTCTAGCCCTGTGACAGGCAGAAGAAAGTGAACTATGGAGAAAGGGCACTTTGCACAAACAGTCTGCTGCCCTCAGAACCTATATGGGAAGTTTACCTGGTTTACAGTTCAGTTCTCTGAACTCTCACTATAGGTACTCTGCCCCAAGGCAACTCCACGCAACAGGGTGTGTGAAGACCATTCACTCAACATGGTCACACAAGGAAGGGATTTCTCTGCCTCAAAGAATGAATGCTGTGCATCACTTTCATATTTTCCCAGAATTTGCTATTTGTTTCTTTCTTTTGCAATCGCTAATAGCACTGTGTGTGTGTCTTGCTTGGTGAATGCTACATTCACTGCTACTATAGCACCAAACACTGCTACTGCTACTAAAAGCTCACCATGAGCCCTTTTGCAGTCTGGAGCAGAAAGTCATTATCCGCTGGATTTCCACTGCACAGAGGAAGGAAGAGTCCTGTCCCAAGTTCTGCATTCTCTTCCCCCAACAGAGCACTGTGCATGTACACTGATTCAGTTGGCGCCACCCTTAGTCAGGAACACAGAGCATATGTCTTGATTAAGAGACTATGCCTTGTTGCATTTATCTATTTCTTTATTTGCTCTTCGTATGCAGTTTTCCAGCAGAGAGAGAGAGAGAGAGAGACAGGACAATCCACATTGCCAACTGTGCAGACCGCAAGGGAAGCCCACAGTATGCGTGGCACTCGTGATCAATGTGATCCCACCTGCTCCCTTCTAGGATTGCTAACCAACGTTTTCCAGACAAGCCTTTGTGGCTTTGCAAACTCCATGACAAACAGTGATATATAATGTTTGCAGCCAGACCTCACTGACACCTGCTGCTCTGCTGTCTGTCATGCATCTTGCATAGGAAGAGGAGTAACGTTCCCTGTCAGAATCCCCACCCTGCATAGCAGTGGGGCCAGGCCTCTGCACATTCAGCAATGTCATCACCAACTTCCAGGAAGCCAAGCCTCAAGTTGTGCAGAGTTCAGCTTCAAGATGTGGAGCCACAAGGCTGCAAACCTTAGGGGGAATGGTGCGCAGGATCTTAGCTAGGTTGGGATGGTGAGCCACACCAGTCATGTCTTTTCAAAGCCTGCTCCATTTCTGATGCTGTTCTGTAAAAGCTTTGACTTGGTTAGTAGATCCCTTTGCTAGGGATTCCTTCTCTCTAATCTTAAGTCTTGCTTAAGATGGTCTCAGGCCGAAATCCTGTGAGGGGAAAGTGGGTCTCTAGTACCAGGGCTCTCAGTGTGCATTGTCTCAGCAGTCTGATCCCATGGGTGGGAAGGGGAGAGGGTAGGCTCCTTGTACTTATTGTACTGTACAGTGGCTCAGTTACCACTGTCATGTTGAATGAGGTTGGGATGGATGGCAGCATAGTTCAGCTGTACTGGAGGGGTCACCAAAAGCCTATGTAGAGACTGGTGCAAATCACCTTAGGGTACATGTGTAACTAAGGGCACAATCCTAAGCAGCTCTACTCAGAAGTAAGTTCTATTGTGTTCAATGGGACTTACTCCCAGGAAAGTGAGGATAGGATTGCAGGCTAAATGAGTTAGTTGCTGCAAAAGGCAATCTGCAGCATAGAAGCCAAAGCATTGGTCCCTGCCGTGCACACTCTGATTGCCTCACATGCTGCAATCTCCCAGGTGTGCCTCTTTGTGGTTTTGCGAAGCTTTTTTTAATTGGGCGCTCACATCTCATCTTTGAATCTATGTTGATTCAATGTGATTCCCTTTTAGATACAGTCACTATATTCCTGGCGTATGGGGGAAGTACTGCACAATGCTAGATTCCCCATGATATGCTCTTTGTCTCATACAGTGGCTGAGTGGTTAGATTAGCCAGTGTGAATTTGAGACTTGCCTGCTCCTCCACTTTTGCTTCTGCCATGGATGTTTCCAGCCAACCATGCAAAGGGTGAGTTTGATATTGATGATTGCAATCCCCCGGCTGAACTGAAGCCTGCCTTGCCTGGATCTCTACATTGCACGCTACCTACATTCTTGCTTACATGGGTGCAGTTGGAACTCCCCTTGTGGGTTGCCCCAGTTCTTCTCTTGCTAACAGGATTATTTCTGGCTGATTACTTGTCCTATGGAGACTTGACCCCTTATCTTAAGGAGACTTGTTTAATTGTGCTATCGCCTGCTTCTCTCTAAGGGAACTACCTCTCTTCTCTCTCTTTAACCCATTTTTGCCTGGCCTACAGGTGTACACGTTTGGTCCCCGTTGCATATATGTAACGTTGGGCAGAAATAGCTTAATGCAGTGAAAAAGGCCCTTGACAGACAGACAGATGGACGGACGGATGACTATTAGGCATAGAACTTGGCAGTTGCCTGAGCAACTTACAGAAAAGATTGCATTCAAGCAGGTCATCAGAACGAAAATAAATGTAGATTCAGATAAAATTTCCCTCCATTTTACATTTAGTTAAAATTGCATATAAAAAGTCCACCATTGGTTTTACCATTTTCTCCTTTGTAAGTAATATCTGTAATTTCAATTCATCATGACAGTCAAAGTGATTGACAAAAAACGGGTCCAAATACATAGATATAGGCTCCTTGTAAAGCGGGCAGTGGAGCACTATGTGAATCAGAGACTCCCTGGATCCCAACTCACAGGAACATGTCAATCGCTGTTGTCTAGTTTTATTAAATTTCAGATCCAGTTCCCAGGTAGGGAACACATTACATCTGGCAAGCGTAAAAGCATGATGAGATGAAGGATTATCTAAAATATATAAAAATCTAGAACACTGGCCAGGAGAGGGAAAAATCTGAAAATGCAAAGGTGAGTGGGTTCTGTTTGCCTCAGCAAGGAGTCCCTGATATTCATTATCTTTCAATCTAGAGATTATGATGTTTCTGGCCCACATCAGAGAGTCATTGCCCACTAGGTCCTCCGGTACACCAATTGATCATAGCTTACTAAAAAGGTGAATATAGCCAGAGTAAGTCCAAGAATCAGAAAGCAAATCCTGAGTCAGTGAGTTATTCCACCTATTAAAACAAATAACCAAAAACTAATGAATCTACACCAAGCTATACATTCAAGTCTTTGCTGTCCTTCTTTTAAACAAAGTGTGGTGTAAGGGACACAATAGGGTAAGCCAAAAATCTTATAAAGAAAAATTGACATTACTCTTTCCATTAACTTATTGAAAACAGCTATCCAAATTGGTATTCCATAAAATAATTGGGCCAGTCTTTGGCTTTAAAGATACGCAGGGCTGCAGGAATGTAAGAATTTCCCCTTGCGTAGAAAAAGTGTAAGATGCCCTGTAAAGATAGTCTAGCAGATTTGAGAGCGGCTCTGCGCTGTGGAACCCAGGACAGACTATGATGAAAGGTGAAACCCAAATATTTAAAGGTTCTGAACTGTTGAATAGCCTTGCCATTAAAGACCCAAGAACGCTGTTTCCATTGCCTTTCGAAGACTAGAATTTTAGATTTTGAGTAATTTAGCTGTAGAGCACTGTCTGAAAAATATTGGATACACCTAGAAATCAAGCACCTTAGCCCAACTTGCGTTCATGAGAATAACACCATGTCATCAGCGTAAAGTAAACGGAAAATAGGGCGTTGATTGAGTCTTGGGCAGTGGGAATCAGTCTGTAGCAAAAAAGGGGCAAGGTCATTAATGAATAAATTAAATAAAGTGGGAGCAAGGACGCAGCCTTGCTTAACCCCCTTATTAGCTGGAAAAGGATCTGTTAAGTCACCCTCAGAGTTCACCCTGACCTGGCATGAAGTGTTTGAATAAAGCTTCCTAATTAGGAAGAGTAACTAGGGGTCAATATTTAATTTATCAAGTTTGGACCACAACAAGTCTCTTTTAACAGAATTGAAAGCCGCCTTTAAATCTAGGAAGGCTACGTACAATTTGGAATGTGCTTTATCCAGATATTTTTCGGCTAAGTGGGCTAGGACTAAACAGTGGTCTAACCCAGATTTGCCGGCTCGAAAGCCTGCTTGCTCATCCCCAAAGATATAATTATCTGTCATCCAAGAGGTGTATTGGAATCTGGAAGAACTGGTGAGGAGGTAGCTGTGGTGTCAGCAGTGGCCCCTTTAAGGGTAAGACCTGGGCATCCAGCAGAGTGTGCTGAACAGCTGCAGCCACTGGAAGGCAATAGGGCCCTCAGGTATATAAGGAGCACCTGAGGCAGAAAGGGTTTGTGGGTTTTGAAGGAGTGCAGGTTGGAGGTAGGGGAGGAGACTGACTTGGCTTATGGAATCTGACTGTGGATTGTGACTGGACTTGGACACCCTGACGGATTTGACTGACCTACCGGGAATCTGACCTTGGACTGTAACTTGGCTAATTGGCTCTGGATTCTGATTTGGCAACTCTGATTGATTGGACTGGTTTACTTGGCATCTGTGGACTGAAACTGGACTCTGACTTTTGCTTGCTGCACAGGTGAGTTGCACAAGGGGGACCGATCAGCCTTAAGCGGGCATGAGGCCCAATGGATTGGGATTTGGCAGAACAAGAGGTCATCTGTTCAGAGAGCCATATAGTTTCCCAGGTAGGGAGCCCTTGACAGTACGTGAGTGGTATAAAGGAATTTGAAATCTTGTGCTGGGATTCCTGGCTGGCCTCTGTTGCTGGCTTCTCACTGCCCGTGTCACAAGAATTTTTGCAGTGGGAGGTAATGTGGCATCTTTATGTTGGGTGCTGTGCATTGACTGCCTCCTTCAATGTTTTGCCCATGTGAGAGTGTTGTTGGCATGCTTCTCCAGGCTTGAAGTGTTGCCACAGGGACTGGGAGAGTGGCTGGCAGGGTTGTACTTTTCTGGGGATTTCTTTTTTGCTCTTCTCCCATTGCACTGAATTAATAAAAGACACAAACTACTGTTGACCTAGTGTAGATAGGCTGTTGCCTCTCCTTAAGTATGGAATTGCCTAGTTCAGTGTTTCTCAAACTGTGGGTTAGGACCCACTAGGTGAGTCATGAGCCAATTTCAGGTGGGTGAGCCAATTCATTTCCATATTTTATTTTTAATATATTAGACTCGATGCTACCATAGTATGTGATTGCATTTGGGGAAATGTTACAGACCTGTACTTTTAACAAGCTACTATGTATATTTCTTTAACAATGACAGTAAATGGGACTTACTCCTGGGTAAGTATGGGTAGGATTGCAACCTAGGATTGCTAAATGTTTTCCTGCTTGATGATATCACTTCAGGTCATGACATCACTTCCAGTGGGTCCAGACAGATTCTCATTTTTAAAAGTGGGTCCTGGTGCTAAATGTGTGAGAACCACTGGCCTAGTTAATCATTCACTCTTATATTATATTACACAGTATGATCCTATTTCTTTAAGTCCCAGTGCATTCAGTAAATTTTATTTCCAGGTAAATGTATATAGAACTATAACCTAAGTATCTATGGGCAAAATCCTACCCCTTTATGTCAGTGCTTTCTAGCACTGACATAAGGGCAATGCAGCTCTGAGGTAAGGGAACAAACATTCCCTTACTTTGAGGAGGTCTCCATGAGTGACACCCAATGGCAGGATGCAGCACACGTCCCATTGGCACCGCTATGCCAGTGCTGGAAAGCACTGACAAAAGGGGTTAGAATTGCGCCCTATGTTGTAATTGCGCCCTATGTTCTTTTAGGGTGCAGTCCTAACCCCTTATGTCAGTGCTTTCTAGCACTGGCATTGCAGTGCCAATGGGGTATGTGCTGCATCCTGCAGTTGGGTGTCACTCACGGAGGCCTCCTCAAAGGAAGGGAATGTTTGTTCCCTTACCTCAGAGCTGCCTTGCCTTTATGTCAGTGCTGGAAAGCACCGACATCAGGGGTTAGGAATGCGCCCTTAGAATCATTAAAACCTCATTGGATAATTGCTTTGTTGAAAGTACCTTAAATTTAATTTTGCAGCACTGAAGCACATCTTGGGATATGTATGACTACTTATTTTGATTTGGCTGTCAGGGAATGGTTTCAATATTGGTGGGTATAGGTAAACAGTTTATAAACCAGCAATGAAACAGGGATGGGAGAGCAGAATCTGGACTGCCCAAAATCTAGCACAATTTATCCTCTATGAGAAAACATTTGTTTTTAATTAGAAGTCTAATTAATTAGAAGTCGTAAACAACTGTCATTTGTTTTCAGTAGTATATTGAAGCAAAGCCAGTCTTGGGTCTGCTATCTGCCACATTCTGTCTCTCTCACAATTCACATTCCCTCTTTGTGTAAATTTGACACAATGATTGGTGAAAGTTTGTCTTAACTTTGCACTCTTTATGGAGATCTGGTGGGTTATTCAGGTTTCAGTAACAGTCCAGTTTATAACTTCTTTTTTTAATTTGCTCTTTATATTATTGGGTGAGTTTTTTTTAACTGCTTGAGATAATAGACTGAGTATTTTGTTTGAAGGTTCAGAACAGAAGTTCAGAAAATATGGATATGAGACTTATCGGAATGCTGAGTTCTCATGTGGATTTAATCTTTGACTTGCTAATACTCTGTTGGAGTCAGTGGTAATCTTTTAACATAAATAAAACATAAAGGGACAAGTACCCGCACACGTATTTTTCTTGAGAATATAAACATATCTAATTTCAAAATGGTTGGCAACCTTCAGTCTCGAAAGACTATGGTATAAGCCTACAGCACCCGGTATTCCCAGGAAGTCTCCCAACCAAGTACTAACCAGGCCTGACCCTGCTTAGCTTCTGAGATCAGACGAGAGCAGGCATGTGCAGGGTAACAGTTGCTGTCAAAACCATTTTTCATCTCAATTCTCTTTTAAGATCTTGACAGTTTTCTTAGTTTTCCTGTGAAAGCTTTCCAGTTTGTCAATAATGCTCTTGAACAGTAATGCCCAGAATTGAACGCAGTAATCCCAGTGGAGTCTTACTAGTGCTGAGCAATGATGTTGCTTCCTATATCTTGGATATGAATGATGTGTACTAAAACAACATTACCTCTTCTGTCACAGAGCCCAATCCTCAGTGCCAGCCCTATGCTAGTGCTGAGTGTTAAAACGTGCTATAAATAATGCCCGTGACAACCAGTGCCGAGTCAGCGCCGGCTCTGGCTCAGTGCCAACCTGTCTGAGCCCAGCACCAGCTGGAAGCCTGCTGCATGCCGCAAGAGTAAGGGAAGAGCTCTGAGCAGTGGAGAGGTCATTCAGGGCGGGGAGAGGCATTCTGGGGTAGGGGAAGGGCAGGTGGAGGGTGGGAGGGGAGGAACTGGGGCGGGAGGGGGCAGGGGGCCTTCCAACCCAACACGGGGACTCAACGGCACCAGCAAAATAGCTGGGTCAGACTTGAGTAGCCCCATTGTGGGGCCTGTGCCCTTACCCGGGGGAAGGGACAGATGTCCCCTTCCCCAAGGAGATGTGGGTGGCTGCCCAGAGTGCTAGGATGCAGCTCTTAGCCATTTTGGCGGCGCTGCTCCACTAGACAGTTTAGGATTGGGCTGTCAGTACATAATCTTTAGCATTTTCTTTCATTCTTTCACTCAATCTCAGTTCTCTCTCTGTAAAATGGGCATACACAGACCTGCAAATCCACAAAAGTTACTAGCCCGCAGAAATCTTTAGTAAGCTGCCTGTCCCACATATACTTGTTGGTTATTTATGGCCTTAAAACTAAAACAAAACTTATTTTTGGTGAAGCTTTCCTTGCGTAGTCACCTTGAACAGATGCTTGCCACAAAGGATCACACAGATGGCTATTTTCAGTCCTCAGAATCGGTGTTCTTCAACCCATAGATTGCAACCCCAATAAGGTCGCAAATCCTCATTTGCGGGGAGTCACAGCAACTTTTCAAAGCCTGTGCAAGAGAGGGCTTGGATCCAATCCAATAATGGTGCTGCCTTATCAAAACTGAGTTTCTTAACATAATCCTGCACAGCCTCTTCTCTCTGTCTTGCCCCACGGCTCCTAAGACTGGCCCTGCTTAGGCTGCTACTTTACAGGGTTGTTGTGAAGACATAAAAGGTAGGGGGAAACAAGGAGGGTGGGGCAGGTGGATCAGGTCCTGGGAGGGGGGTGGGATCACCTCTGGATCTCCAGCCTCATCATTTGTTTGTTTGCAGCAACTGTTACCCTGCACATGCTTGATCTCGTCCGATCTTGGAAGCTAAGCAGGGTCAGGCCTGGTTAGTATTTGGATAGGAGACTGCCTGGGAATACTGGGTACTGTAGGCTTATACCGTAGTCTTTCGAGACTGAAGGTTGCCAACCATTGTTTGTTTGTTTTAGGGTCATGGCAAGAACAATGTTGAAGACCGCTGCTCAAAATTAAAACCACAAGGATAGTTGCTGAGAATAATTTCTAAGGCGCTTCAGTGTGCCACCAACATTTGTAATATAATGTCACACTTTTCTCTCAGTTTAAATATGGTGATGTATGTACACAGATTCCTTCTGCAAGAAAAAGAAATGTATATACTTTGTATAAAAATAAGAGCATCGTTTGGATACTGTGCCAAAGTCTTTCTCAAGCTGAAGGGGAAAATAATCAGTAATTAGTGAGTGGCAGAACAATCCCCTCGACCACTGTGGCCAAATTTCAAAAATTTCCTCTCTTCTTTTTCTGATATTTCACTTCCTGCTTTGTTGTTGTTCAGTCGTTAAGTCATGTCCGACTCTTCGTGACCCCATGGACCACAGCACGCCAGGCCTCTCTGTCTACCACTAACTTCTAAAGTTTGTCCAAATTCATGTTCATTGCCTTGATGATACTATCTATCTCATCCTCTGCTGCCCCCTTCTTCTTTTGCATTCAGTTTTTCCCAGCATCAAGGTCTTTTCTGAAGAGTCCTTCCTTCTTATGAGATGACCAAAGTATTTAAGCTGTCCTTCCAATAAACAGTCAGGGTTGATTTCTTGTAGAATTGACTGATTTGATCTCCTTGCAGTCCAGGGGGCTTTCAGAAGTCTTCTCCAACATCATAATTCAAAAGCATCTATTCTTCAGCGCTCAGCCCTCCTTATGGTCCAGCTCTCACAGCCATACATTACTACCAGGAAAACCATACCTTTGACTATATGAACCTTTATTGACAAGGTGATGTCTTGGTTTTTCTCGAAGGGTGGAATCCTAACTAGGACTTGGGCCGGCGTCCCAAGGAAGCCGCGTCGGCGCATCTAGATGCACCGACGCACGGAGGCTGACATAAGCCTCTGTGCCGGTTTCCCAGCAGCCGCTTGTGTCGGAGCACCTGTGCCAACACAAGCAGCAAAGGTAGGTTTGGGGGGCGGGGAGGAGGAGGGAACGAGGTGTTCCTGGGCAGAGGGAGGGTGGGTGGAGGGAGGGAGATGAGAGGCCCGGGGCCGGCATGCGGGGAGCCGGAGGCGGGGCTGGGATCCGGCAGTTATGCCGGATCCCAACCCCAGTCCCCATGGAGAACAAAGCGGCTTCAAGCTGCTCCGTTCTCCTCAAACTTGCGCCACCTCTATAGGTGGCGCAGGTCCAAGGAGACCCATTGGGGCCAGCAGCCCTTAGCCAGGGGTAAGGGCAAGAGTTTCCCCTTGCCTCTGGCTGAGCCACTGCTGGCCACAAACCTGCATTGGATGCAGTGCAAGCCTCCTGGCTTGCCTGTTCCAGCACAGGTTTTGATTGTGCCCTATGTTGTCTAGGCTTACCATAGCTTACAATTCCATAAGCATCCCGTTGTTTCAGAGCTATAGAATGTATTTGTCACTACCTCCTGAAATGAATGAGGCAGTTGTATTGTGGTTGGATGACTTCTCTTCTTCTCTCCAACTTACAAGAACAGGAGTTCTTTTGAGAAATAGAACACCCACGTCTACCAGAGCTGGAGGGAAATTCTACATCTGCTGTACTCATAGCTGCAAGACGTGACCAAAATTAAGAGTACAACAATGTGTGAAAAATTAGCAATATAAACTATGGGTGTGTATCCAGCGGTAAACACTGGGATAATGTTTGGAATGGAGGCAAACTCTTATGTGTCCTGGGTGCTGCAGAACAACTATGGGTGCTGATGAAAAACTGGGTGCTGATGAACATCTATGGGAAACATGATTGAACTCTGTGGGAGAATTGCCATTATCCATGGTAATTATGACAGGAGCAACTGTTACCCTGCACATGCCTGATCTCATCTGATCTTGGAAGCTAAGCAGGGTCAGCCCTGGTTAGTACTTAGATGGGAGACCACGTGGGAATACTGGGTGCTGTAGGCTTATACCATAGTCTTTTGAGACTGAAGGTTGCCAACCATTATGACAGGATTAAAGTTGGAGCTCATTCCTGTTTTCAAGATGAGGGTATGAAGGTACAGTTCTGAAGTAAATAATGATGAAGAGAGTGTCTGTGAGTGCTGAGTGTTCAAGAAGGCTCCACTTCCCCACCATTTGCTCAAAAACCCAAATGGAACCACAAGGTGCCCACAGTCCTTCCTTCTCATTTAAACTTTCCTAGATGGGTTATCTAATCCCTTCCCACAAGTTTGCAGCAATTCCTTTGGCTGCAATGAATCCTTTTCTGCATTTCTCATTTGCTTTCTCAAGTGAAAATTCTAAATATGTGTTTGCATTGCTAGTTTGTCATTGGCTGACTACTGCAGCTCTTCCTGACATGCCCTCCTTGCAAGGATGTTTTAAAAGGGACAGATAAGTACAATGAAAGCTCAATCCTCTGCATGTTTACTCAGAAGTGAGTCCCAATCTGTTCAGTGGAGCTCACTCCCAGTTAAGTGTGTTTAGGATTGCAGCCTAAAGCACTTTGCAGATGGAAAAAAAGTTCTACAGAAACGATCAACCAATGGAAAGTTCTACAGAAATGATGAATACCTGGGACATCCAGAGAGCGCAGCTTAAATGGAACTGTTGCCTTCTCTGAAAACCAACCCCAGTGGAATGAAAGGGTGGGTGCACTTATGTCACTGAAAAGAGAGGAGGGGCTCCACTGAGAGTCAGTCTGCCATGCATTGTGAAGTTCCCACGAACCCTGTGCATTTTGACACAGTTCTTTGCAGGAAGCAATATTCAGAGTCCTCGTCTGTGCTTCAGTGCTCTAGACAGCCCCTTGGGAGTTTCCTGCACTTTCACTTTCAGTAGAAACAAGGGCTCTGACAGCCGCTTCCGAGAATACAGCATGGTTTTGGTTGGTGATACTGAAGTCGTGCTGTGTTATCCCTAACCACTATCTCAGCTACTTGGGGAGACCATGTTTGTGGTGTTAAGCTTTTACTCCACACTTAACCTGCATTTATCTGCAATTAATAGATGAATGTATGTTTCTGTATTAGCACCAGTACTGTAATGAAGTGTTGCTAAATTTTCTCTTGTCGCATGTACAGAATTGTTATCTGAAGTATTTACCAAGCATTACAATTATATACTAGAAGCAGCCAGGGGAGGTGATTGTCCTCTCACATCCCTGCCTGCCCTGTTGATCACCACAAACATGTACTTTGATCCCTTCGCTTGACTTCCTCCCACCTCTGCTTCCATTTGAGCCAAAATGTCTTGCCTGCCTTCTCAATATTTTCTAGTTTAGAATGTAAGAAAACTCATAGAGGTTTAGAAGAGGGCCCTGTAGTGGTCTTTCCTTCTGTCCAAATGGCCAATAAAACTGAGAGATGGGGAACTAAAAGAACACACACACACACACACCCTGCATGCAAAGAACTTTCATGTTCTGGTATACAGACTAGGAATTACTTTTATCCCCACTTATAAAATGAGTGCATGTTTTGGGTTCTGGAGATGGTGATATTTCATAACTGACAATGGCTGTAAAACTATATGCACTAGCTGGAGAGTAAGCCCCACTGAATATAGTCATATTCTGAGTAACCGTGTATAGGATTGGGCAGCAAATGTGCAATCTAATTCCGCCAAAGCATTCTAGTAGTTGTTGCCCGTAGCTTTGGGATGCAGGCACCAGCTCCCTTGGCATCCCATCTGTCTCAGCAGCATGTAAACCACCCAGACCATCTCATGCCTACACTTATATTTTAATTTTTAAGGGTGTTAAAATGTACGTGGTGGTGGGCAAGAAATGTCCAATTAATGCTCTTGGGCACAGATTCCCCCGCTCAGCTAGTTGTGGGAACACACTAGCAACGCTGACTAGCCACAGATAGTCACTGCTAAAAGTCCCCTCTGACCTTTCTGACAGTGTAATGCCAACAGCAGCTGCGTCACACTAGACACTGAACTTTGCCTTGGCAGTGGTCGGAGGATGATGCCAGATCACTTGGAGAAGCAAACACACTGCTTATTTTAAGCCAGGGTTCACATCAGAGATGCAGAGAGTTATTCTCCCTTTTGAAAACTTAAAACATCTTACCCATTCCAAAATAATAAAAAAAAAATTTAATTGGAGCTAGGTCACAACTCCTGAGACTGTTTTAGTTTTGGGATCTAGCCATCCACAGTATGGGTGCATTTTCATTGGTAACTTCTGCAAAAGGTTGTCTATCTTTGGGATAGATTCTGAATGCAAGGGCCTCAGCTCTGGAGGAGGTGAGGCGGAAAGAAAGATGAGCATCTCCATTCCATCATATAGATACGAAGAAGCTAATTAAAATGCAAACAGGTAACAAGCATGTATGTTAGGATAAGAGCACAATATTAACCAATACTTGATCTATCACATGGCGCCCCCTTCATGAAGCATAATCAGTGCTTTTCCATCTATTATCACATGGTGTAGGCGTGTGATTTGCACATTCTTCACCATTCACCCTTGCTTCCTTCCCTTTTCTCTCTTTCCCTGCACCTCTTTTGCTCCTGGGACAGGGAACAGTCTCATTCCTTTCTCTTGCAAACTATTTAGGGCACAATCCTAACCCCTTATGTCATAGGGGTATGTATGGATAAACAGCCCAATCCTCTGCATATCTACTCAGAACTAAATCCCATTAGTGTCAATGGGGCTTACTTCCAGGAAAGTGTGGATAGGATTGGGCTGTGAATCATTCTGTGAGCATTCTCATTTTGAAACTGGAATTCTAGCAAATGGCTCAATAACCTGTGCACTGCTAAAATAGTTATGCTAATAGATTTGGTCTATATTTACATAAAACAATTTTACGATTGTGTAACTGCTTCTGTAATACAGCAGTGGTTTGATTGCTTCCTTCTGGACGAAAATGTTATCTCCTCCTAATGACAATTTGGTGTTTTTTTTTGGGGGGGGGGTGTTTCTTTTCTGTTCTGTTTTAATTGATTTTAGTTCTTATTTTTATACATTGTACATTTTATTATGGAGCTTTGTTAGCCACCTTGGGCATTTGCTTTGGCATGGGAAAGGCAGGATATAAATTTTTCAATAAATAAATTGTGGGGTCCATTTGCTAGAACAGTTGCAGTGTGCTAAGCGATCTTAAGATTTACCTGCTGTGTATAGGTGTATGGATATTTGTATCATTTCGGCAGCCCGGGTTCCTAACCTGCGCTGGAACAGGCAGGCTGGCTGTCCTGTGCTGTATCCAGTGCAGGGTTAGAGCTGGCTGTGGTGCAACCCGGGGCAAGGAGAATCACTTACCCCATGTTGTGTGGCAGTGGCCTGAATGGGGCTACGCATCACCTAAAGAGGTGGCACAGATCCGAGTGACACGATGCTAGGCTGGGCTGCCCAGGAGAGCGGTTAGGATCCAGCCTAAGTGCTGGATCCTGGTACCACCCTATGCCCAGACTCAGCGCGCCTGCAGCCCGCCCTTCCCCTGCCCCAGAACACCCCAGTTCTGCCCTCCACAAACCCCCATGCTAGCCTAGGGAGTCCAGTGTGAACTTACCTCTCTGTGTCAGTGCAGAGGCCAAATCTGTCTCCTATGCACCAGCGCATGGACATGTGCCAGCTCAGCCAACTCACAGGTCAGCACAAATGTGCCTTATGGCATGTTTGCAACAGCACTGGGCCAGCGCTAGCAGCCGTGGACCTCCACAGCCCCGCGCCCGGGGCAAAGCTCCGTGATGGCGCCCCCCCTGCAGAAATCCACCCCCCTACTCACCAGAGGCTCATGGAGCCTCGCGCATCCTCCTCTCACACCGCAAACGGGAAGCACAGTTTCTGCCCCATTGGGAGCCTCAGAGAGGCTTCCGCTGGGTCCTAGTGGCTGGTGCCTGGGGCATTTGCCCCAGGGAGGTCTATGGCAGGCATGCAACTGAGCGCTAGGGACTTACACTGGCCCAGCACAATCCTCGGATTGCACTATTATTTTTCTTTCCCTCCTTTTGATTATATTGTATATGATATCTCTTTCAGTGTCATAATATTGTGCGTATTCCACACAGATACAAAGAAAAACATAGAGACCTAAATGTAATGCATTGCCTGAAAGAAGCTGCTGGAGGGGTTTATCTTCCCTAAGTTTCTTCTGCAACAATCCATTCCATTTTGCATAGCTTGCAACAGTTATAATCGCCTCTCTGCCTCTTTTTCTTTCTTGGTGACTGTGTGCTTGCATTCTCCAACATCCCAGCATGCTCTTCTTAAAAAATAATGATGTTACTATCCCCAAGTTAGGCTTCCTTTCACTTTATGTTCTTATGTGAATGGGGATCTCATTTCATGTGGTTAACATTAGTACATTACATCTTCACTCCTTCCAGACTGGAAAAGCCCTGCCTGTATGGGAAGTAAATGCACCGAGACATTTAAGAAAACCTTAATCCACAAAGACTGAATGAACATATGGTGCGAGAGCCTATCTGAGCCCACGGTATTTCTACTACCGGCCGATGAACCATCTCATAACTTGTGCAGTTTCCTCATCTCTCCCTAAGTGCGGTGTTCTGCATGGTGGGCTGAGAAGCGCTAAGCCTCTGTTACCAGACCCTCAGTACATTCTGTCCTTGTGCAGTCACTGGATGGGATCATCTCAGTCACACTCCCTTCCTTATTAGACTGGCAGCTTGGGCCTGTTTGGCCTGATTCCTGGAGCAGACTCTGCTGCTCAAACACATACCCTCTAATTACATGGATCTATATATACAGATTTTTTTAAAATCTTTACACTCATTCTTTTTGTACTCCATGGACCAGTTACTAGCTTGGCTCAACCCTGTAGCTAACACTGGAGGTAGACAGCAGGTTCCTTTGCTGCTGATAGAGCATTGAAGTAGAAGTGACATGTGGCTTGCAGGTGTCAAGCAAGCACACCAAGTCAGTGTATATAACAATTGAAAAGTAATCCATCTTCAGATGCCTTAATACCGAGACTTGTTCATGCCTAATTCTAGATATGCAAAACACTTGTGAGGGGTGGATCTCGTAACCTTGTAAATGAATGTTTGAATTCTGAAAAGGTTTTCTATACTGACAGATTCGTGCCATGAATGAAGCACCAGCCTGTACATCAGTGCACTTTGCAGTACATCATAACAATAGAAAGTATGTATTTAACAGTGCAATTCAAGGCATGCCTGCTCAGAAGTAAATCCTGCTGCACTCAGTAAGGCAGCGGTTCTCAAACTTTTCAGAGGCCCCAGAGGCTGCTGCCTGATTTATAAATTAAGGAATGTGGCTGTGATGGTGATTGGGCAGCAGTGTCCCCAACCCCCCAGTAGCAGCTTGATGCACATAGCCTAATCTGCCTTGTCATTTTTGCGAACCACCAAAATTGGGTCCTGGACCCACAGTTTGAGAACCACTACAGTAGGGCTTGCTTCCAGATAACTGTGCCTTGAATCTCTACGAAAATCAAACGTAGAAAGATGAATTGGTACTTACACTGTAAGCTCCATGGACAGAAGCTTGATGGGGCAAGCTCAGTCCCCCTTAAGTAATTCAGGCAGAGAGTCAACAGCGTCCCAGAAAGTCCCGGCGTCCTTGGGCCCGAACCAGCATGTTTTTCTGCTTCTCCTGGACCTAGACAAACATGTCTAAAATGCAGTCATGCCAAGGCAAACGTTTTCTAAAGGAAACTGAAATGCCGAAGGCCAGAGATGCTGTATGACCGACCAACCATGGGGTGCTGATGAGCTCTAATTGATTTCTGAGAAAATTGTCTTCCTTCAGTCCCCATCAGAAGCACAAGTGGATGGTTTTCATGGTAACCTTTTTCCTTCTAAATAATTTTGTCAAGCACCTATTTAGCCGAGAGATGAGACATTGAAGAAGGAGATGGGAGAGTCTGTGATTGCTTCCATTTTCTCCTGATGCCAAACATGCTTTGAGTATGCACTGGTGCAATTGCCCACCAGCTGCGATACAGGCAGCCTGAAGATCCAAGCAGTGGTCGCTTGCTTGCTTTCAGCCCCCCTCCGCTATTGCACAGAGCCCCCTGTGCGGAACCTACTCGGGTCATATCAACAACAGCATCGTTATCGTTTCAGCTGCACCACAGGACAGAACTCTGAATGTGGGCTGAATGTTGTGCGTAGGAGAGGCGTCAGAAATCCCACAGGTCTTTCGTACTGACCTCCTGGCAATGTTTTTGCCAATTATAAGCCACCAGCATGCCAAAAAAAAAAAAAGAGGAAAAGATTTGAAAATGTTGAAGCTAGCAAAACTGCAGAGACAAAAAGGAAACAATAAGGAACAAATTTTTATGTGGGAGAGCAGTGATTGGATGTCCTTACTTTATTGAAATGCAGCCAGGGTCGGCCTTAGGCCAGTTGGACCAGCTGCTCCCAGTTTGGGCCCTGTGCCTAAGGGGGGCCCATGCTAGGGTACTCTAGGCTTGTCAAATACACACAACAGCACATTGCAATGAACATTTTCAATTTTTTTCCCAAACAAAAATAAAATCAATGTTTTTACTAAATCTTATCACAGTCACTAAAACAAGTGCTTTTGTAACTTACGTACTTTTCAAAGGTAATCCACACATTTGGTTTGTTTACTTGTAGGCGTACGTGTATGCAATTTTCTGTTAAGATGTGCTTACATCCATTTGGCCCATTAACTGATCCCTGGGGGAAGGCCGACAGGAGCCGAGGGGCATCCGGTTCGGGACTCCTCATCCCTATGGGATGAGGATGGGGAGGTTAGAGAACAACAAGACAAAGGCAGGGTAGGAGAAGAAATTGGGAAAGGTAGGGTGAAGGGATGTGATAGACGGTTTGGCACAATGAGAGGATGCGGGGACAAAGGAGCAAATAAGCAGCCCATCCTGGGGCATTCCGTGTATAAATGCTTTTATGCGAATGCCCGAAGTCTACGAGCAAAGGTGGGAGAACTGGAATGTCTGGTGACAAGGGAAAATATTGACATAGTGGGCATAACGGAAACCTGGTGGAATGCGGAGAATCAGTGGGATACCGCAATCCCGGGCTATAAACTCTACAGGAGGGACAGGCAGGGGCGTGTTGGAGGTGGGGTGGCCCTTTATGTTAAGGAAGGGATAGAATCCAGCAAAGTAGAGATTGAAGGTGGGTCCGACTCCACCGTAGAATCTCTGTGGGTTAAATTACCAGGCTTGTGCAGCAATGTAATACTGGGGGCGTGCTATCGTCCTCCAGACCAGAAATCTGATGGGGACCTTGAAATGAGGAAACAGATCAGGGAGGTGACAAGGAGGGACAGGGTTGTAATCATGGGGGACTTCAATTATCCTCATATTGACTGGGTCAATTTGTGTTCTGGTCACGATAAGGAAACCGGATTTCTTGACGTGCTAAATGACTGTGGCTTAGATCAGCTAGTCAAGGAGCCCACCAGAGGACAGGTGACTCTGGATTTAATTTTGTGTGGTACGCAGGACCTGGTTAGAGATGTAAACGTTACTGAGCCATTGGGGAACAGTGATCATGCTGCGATCCGTTTTGATGTGCACGTTGGGGGAAGAATACCAGGCAAATCTCTAACAAAAACCCTTGACTTCCGACGGGCGGACTTCCCTCAAATGAGGAGGCTGGTTAGAAGGAGGTTGAAAGGGAGGGTAAAAAGAGTCCAGTCTCTCCAGAGTGCATGGAGGCTGCTTAAAACAACAGTAATAGAGGCCCAGCAGAGGTGTATACCGCAAAGAAAGAAGGGTTCCACTAAATCCAGGAGAGTGCCCGCATGGCTAACCAGCCAAGTTAGAGAGGCTGTGAAGGGCAAGGAAGCTTCCTTCCGTAAATGGAAGTCTTGCCCTAATGAAGAGAATAAAAAGGAACATAAACTGTGGCAAAAGAAATGTAAGAAGGTGATAGGGGAGGCCAAGCGAGACTATGAGGAACGCATGGCCAGCAACATTAAGGGGAATAATAAAAGCTTCTTCAAATATGTTAGAAGCAGGAAACCCGCCAGAGAAGCGGTTGGCCCTCTGGATGGTGAGGGAGGGAAAGGGGAGATAAAAGGAGACTTAGAGATGGCAGAGAAATTAAATGAGTTCTTTGCATCTGTCTTCACGGCAGAAGACCTCGGGCAGATACCGCTGCCCGAACGGCCCCTCCTAACCGAGGAGTTAAGTCAGATAGAGGTTAAAAGAGAAGATGTTTCAGACCTCATTGATAAATTAAAGATCAATAAGTCACCGGGCCCTGATGGCATACACCCAAGGGTTATTAAGGAATTGAAGAATGAAGTTGCAGATCTCTTGACTAAGGTATGCAACTTGTCCCTCAAAACAGCCATGGTACCAGAAGATTGGAGGATAGCAAATGTCACGCCTATTTTTAAAAAGGGAAAGAGGGGGGACCCGGGAAACTATAGGCCGGTCAGCCTAACATCCATACCGGGTAAGATGGTGGAATGCCTCATCAAAGATAGGATCTCAAAACACATAGACGAACAGGCCTTGCTGAGGGAGAGTCAGCATGGCTTCTGTAAGGGTAAGTCTTGCCTCACAAACCTTATAGAATTCTTTGAAAAGGTCAACAGGCATGTGGATGCGGGAGAACCCGTGGACATTATATATCTGGACTTTCAGAAGGCATTTGACACGGTCCCTCACCAAAGGCTACTGAAAAAACTCCACAGTCAGGGAATTAGAGGACAGGTCCTCTCGTGGATTGAGAACTGGTTGGAGGCCAGGAAGCAGCGAGTGGGTGTCAATGGGCAATTTTCACAATGGAGAGAGGTGAAAAGCGGTGTGCCCCAAGGATCTGTCCTGGGACCGGTGCTTTTCAACCTCTTCATAAATGACCTGGAGACAGGGTTGAGCAGTGAAGTGGCTAAGTTTGCAGACGACACCAAACTTTTCCGAGTGGTAAAGACCAGAAGTGATTGTGAGGAGCTCCAGAAGGATCTCTCCAGACTGGCAGAATGGGCAGCAAAATGGCAGATGCGCTTCAATGTCAGTAAGTGTAAAGTCATGCACATTGGGGCAAAAAATCAAAACTTTAGATATAGGCTGATGGGTTCTGAGCTGTCTGTGACAG
Source organism: Tiliqua scincoides (assembly GCF_035046505.1). NCBI lineage: Eukaryota > Metazoa > Chordata > Lepidosauria > Squamata > Scincidae > Tiliqua > Tiliqua scincoides. The sequence goes on along the minus strand of NC_089825.1, from coordinate 85,863,283 downwards.
ATCAGGAGAGAGATCTTGGGGTGGTGGTGGACAGGTCGATGAAAGTGTCGACCCAATGTGCGGCGGCAGTGAAGAAGGCCAATTCTATGCTTGGGATCATTAGGAAGGGTATTGAGAACAAAACGGCTAGTATTATAATGCCGTTGTACAAATCGATGGTAAGGCCACACCTGGAGTATTGTGTCCAGTTCTGGTCGCCGCATCTCAAAAAAGACATAGTGGAAATGGAAAAGGTGCAAAAGAGAGCGACTAAGATGATTACGGGGCTGGGGCACCTTCCTTATGAGGAAAGGCTACGGCGTTTGGGCCTCTTCAGCCTAGAAAAGAGACGCTTGAGGGGGGACATGATTGAGACATACAAAATTATGCAGGGGATGGACAGAGTGGATAGGGAGATGCTCTTTACACTCTCACATAATACCAGAACCAGGGGACATCCACTAAAATTGAGTGTTGGGCGGGTTAGGACAGACAAAAGAAAATATTTCTTTACTCAGCGTGTGGTCGGTCTGTGGAACTCCTTGCCACAGGATGTGGTGCTGGCGTCTAGCCTAGACGCCTTTAAAAGGGGATTGGACGAGTTTCTGGAGGAAAAATCCATTATGGGGTACAAGCCATGATGTGTATGCGCAACCTCCTGATTTTAGGAATGGGTTAAGTCAGAATGCCAGATGTAGGGGAGAGCACCAGGACGAGGTCTCTTGTTATCTGGTGTGCTCCCTGGGGCATTTGGTGGGCCGCTGTGAGATACAGGAAGCTGGACTAGATGGGCCTATGGCCTGATCCAGTGGGGCTGTTCTTATGTTCTTATGTTCTTAACTCTCATGCACTTTTTAAGTGCACATTTTGATTGCTTTCCATTCTACCACAGAAAGATAAAGTCTATAATAAATTTTATTTCAATCTCTAAGGCTGCAATCCTAACTACACTTCCCTGAGAGCAAGCCCCATTGAACAAAACAGGACTTACTTCTGAGTAGACCTGGTTAGGATGGTGCCCTTAGATTGTACAGATCTTGGCTGTGAACCTGGGGTCCTGGAAAAAATGTTTCCAAGTGAGCCACGGCAGCTGTTAAGACCAGCTGTGAGTGCAGCTGTAGGAAATCTAAATTTGCTTGGGGGGGGGGGGAAGAAGTGAATGCTCAACACTTTTCCCTGTGCTGTGTTTCTAAGAGCTCTCTTTTTCTTCCTTGCGGAGCAAATAACAGTTTGGACAGGATTTGACAGATGGAAGAATTGGACATCTCTACATTGCTTTTGCTGCAAATTCATTCTCTCACTCTCACGCGTAAGTTGCATTTTGATTTTAAAAAATCAGGACACCCAATTACAGATTTTTCCATACATGTGATGTATAGCTTGACTCTGGAAAAGTGTAGTGGTGAAAGAACTGGGTTAATAAGCGATCTAGCCAGAGTGTCCTGTCTAGTGGGTACCCAGTCACACTCGTGTCTTTTTTGTCCTGTTCTAGGACCTGTTTTGTGGCATTATTGCAATTTTGCTGATTGCAAAGCAGACATGGATGCTGTTCTAGTTGATTGCAAAGCAGACATGGATGCTGTTCTAGTTTTTATGCCAATAAAGCGGTGTCTGTCTGTCTGTCTCTCTCTCTCTCTCTCTCTGTTTTAGTTCTTGCCCTTTCTTTCCCCTCTGGTTTCATGCCTAAGTGTTTCATTCCACAAAAATGAAGAAGACACGTGTCAGCTTTTTGGAAAGGCAAGGTGGCTGTGATACCAGACAAGGTTTAAGTTCTTCCTTTGTCCACCTATCTAGGGTACTGAAAAACAAACCGTCAGTTCAGACAGTCTAACGCAGTTTACCCTGTGTTGTGCGAAGAGTTTTTCCGTTTGAGAAGCTGGGCTAGAGTCGGTCATAGCACAGGGCCCAATTGGAGTACTGCATTGTTGGCTTCTTCGCTGGCCAGCAGCAGGGTAGAGATGCTCAGCAACAGAGAGCGCCTCTGCCTGCAGGGTGTTGCGGTGAAGCAGGGAGGTAGTGCCGGAACCCTGCTGCCACAGTCCCTAGTGGCAAAGTCCCAAAGCTTTACACAGTGGCTCTTTATAGGTGTGTGGGACATGACGCAAGTTCATGCAGTGTGCCTCCAAAATAGCTGTATTTTTCATCTTCTGGAAATGGCTTTGAAAAGGTCTGTGAAGCTTATGTTTCTAAACAAGAAGGATGATCATTCCTATGCCAAAAATAATGCTTTGTGTGAGCAGTTGTATAGGGCCAACTCAGACCTTAATTGGCTCTGCGGGTTATCTGACGCTCAGGCCCACTGAGAAAATAGTTGCTAATAGGGCGAACAAGCGGCTTTCTTGTTAGAGACATGAACTCTCCTCATTTTGCGGGGTTATACAAGTAGTGACTGAATGCAAAGCTGTACCCTCTCTCTGCCCACCCACCACCAACCTTTGTAGCCCTTGTTCTGGGCTACAGAAAAAGCACAGGCAGACTTTCAAACATCCATTGTGTGTATGTTTTCTCTTCTGGCTGACATGAGCAGTTGCTGTGGTAACCTTGTCCAATCTCCCTTCCCCCTGCCCAGGCTCATTTGCAAACTGCAACAGAAACTCGCCCTCCCCCCCAAAAAAAAAACCAAGGAAGGGGTTCACCATGAGTCATTCAAGTACCAGCAAGGAGTAGCAAGGATGGTATTGAGTTTAGGCTGGTGAAGAAAATTTGTGAGATGATCAGTGAGCAGTTTCTGGATGGGGCACAAAGTCCCTGGTCCAAATTAATCTGGATTTACACGCACATACGTGCAGCGGGATATGTCCAAGGAAAACATTTGATCTTTAGCGGGATGTGGCAAAGTGCTCCCGCTCGGATAACTCTGACTTGTTTGCTTCTGTTTTCCTGCCTTAACAACACTGGCAGGGCTTGGCAAAAGTGCTTGTAAAGAGAATTAAATGCAATGGACATTAATTTTAATACATGTCTCAGATTTGCTTCCTCAGGGCAAACCAGGCCTAACCTGTGTGATGCTGTCTAGGAAGAGCACTGTTGCAACATAAGTAGGTTGTTAGTAAATTTATAGAACTGGAGAGGGAAAGAAAAGAAATCTTTGTCTTTTCTCAACGGATTTCATCATTGCAAAGTTTCCACATATCTGAAAAAAGTCAGTTTTCCAACTGATGCTGTTATTGCTAGTGTTTTTTTTTTCTGGATTCAACCTGGAAAAGGACAATGGATGGTACGGTACTTCATTAGCAAAATGGATTTAAGGCAAGGTCCTTCCAATGTCTGTGCAGGACTCCCATAGTCTACTTCAAATAAGCTCATAGTCCCTAAATACACATATAATTTTCTATGCATGCCTGATGGAATAGCACACGTTGCGCCGTGTTTTTTATTGACAAAGCAGTACCTTATATATGAGGTACCTATGTGATCTCCTATCCTGCTGTTGACTAGGATTGGATCTGCGAAAACAATTGTTTGAGTAAAAAAAAATCCACAATCCAAGGTCAGGCAATGCTTTATTTTATTCTTATCTAGCAATAACAAAAAGTAAAAAACAAAACAAAAAAACAAACTTCTAAATTCAGTATTTTCTCCCTCCCCCATGTCCTTTGGCTTACCACCTGATGAAGAATTCAGAGGCTCTGTGTTTTCCATGTTGTTTTGGTTGGCCTTAGGTTATTGCCCGACCTTGGATTGTGGATTTTTGTTTTGTCTCTGGGCAAACTGGAGAGTCAAGGAAATAATTAACTTTATGGGCAATTAAGATTTTGTTCATGTCAGTGTTGCCTAGCTTTCACCCAAATCTCTTCCATGTATAGCTTTTTATTACTCTTTCATCCTCTGCTCTTCATTATATCCCTGCCTATAACTTCAATCACCCTTGAGTGTCTTCATTTGGGAATAGAGTTTGGGCATCCCTTATCTGATGTGTTTGGTACCAGAAGCATTCTGGATATCAGATTTTCCCATATTTCAGAATACTTGCTTATACATATTGAGAGATCTTGAGGATGGGACCCAAGTCTGAACGCAAAATTCATTTATGTTGCATATACCCTTATACACATAGCCTGAAGGTAATTTTATACAATATTTTTTAATAATTTTGTGCATAGAAAAGGTTTATGCATGAAACACTATTTTATTTTTTTTAGGCAAAAAATAAAAATTTAAAATTTTAAAAGTCATGTTGGAGCTCAAAAAAGTTCTGTATTTCAGAATACTCCATATTTTGGAATTCTGGAAAGGAATGCCCAACCTCTAATAGTTTCTTACCTTACAGGGTTGTTGTCAAGGTAATAAAGGCAAAGTGCTCTGGATACCTGAAAGCGTTGTTATGTGAAGGGACAAAAACTGGGGGCAGGTGGAATTCCTCAGGGTCCCATGTCTTATGTGTGCAGTACACACAAGGGATAAGTACTACACAAGGAATGTGTGTAGGACTGGTAGCAGCTCCCTAAAGCTCCTAAAGCTCCCTTTTGAAAATCTAGTTTATTACTGTTAAGAATATGTATTTACCACTTTTCAAGAAAAATGTTTGCAGAGGGGTTTACACCATTTAAATGAGTGGTTTCCTGTCCCCTGGAGGGGCTCACAATCAAACAAAAGACACACCAGCAGGCAGTCAATAGGAAAGTTGCTCTGCTGGGTTGGATAGGGATTATTGCTCTCTCCCTGTTAAACAGAAAAGGAACACCAGTTTGCAGGGACAGTGGCTTTTTGACAGTAGGAACGCTGAGCAGTATTTGACTCTAGATTTTCAAAGGTGGCTTTAGGTGCACAAAAGTTCACAAACAGGGTTGCTCTAATGCACTGTTTCTTAGTGTTTATTCCCCTGCGGAACCACTTTGCATGGTCCACCTATTGGAAGTACCACCAGAAGTAACTGGAGATGTCATTACCAGTTATTTCTGGATAGGAGGGTCAGATACAATGCAGCAAAGGACACAATCCAGCACTGGCATAGCGGTGCCAATGGGACATGTGCTGCATCCTGCAGTTGGGTGTCAGTCACAGAGGCCTCCTCAAAGTAAGGGAATGCTTATTCCCTTACCTCGGAGCTGCATTGCCCTTATGTCGGTGCTGGAAAGCACCGACACAAGGGGTTAGGATTGCGCCCAAAAACTTGTAAGAGGCTCAGGGTGGACAGGAGGGCTTTTTTGAGCTTGTGAAAAGCACCTGCTGTAGCTCTGTCCACTGAGCCTTCTGCTGTTGCATGTCATGTTGCATTAGTGGTCTTGCTGCTAGGCAATAGGGGTCTGGGGATCCTGCACATACCAATGGACAACACCTCAAGTACCACTGTTTGAGAAATACTGCTCTAATGAGCTTTCTGCTGCCAGCAGCTCTTCCAGTATCTGGTAAGCTGGGGTGAGGCAAAGAGGGGACAAGCTGAGAGGGTGGGGAGGGGAGTGGATAAGCCAGGTGGCGGCCAGATGGGGAGCATGCTAGGGACAGGGCAAGCCAAGGAGCTGTATGTGTGTGTACTCGCCCTCTCGGCAACCTGGCATTAACAATAGCTATAGCTCTTCTTAAAAGCCACATACTTCTGTTTTACAGCACCAGCAAAATGACAAAAGGGATCATGCAACACTTCCTTTGGTTACCAAGCTTTTGATTACACTACTTTTTTTTCCAGGGCCTATGCCAGCTCCTCCTGTCTCTGGTTTCCCTGCCAGGTCCATCTCACCCCCCCCCCCAGCTATTAAACTGCTGCAGCTGCTTCTCGCAACAGCAAAAAAAATGTCAAGTGACCTAAAATGAAGATGGAGAATCTGGGTATAGTGAAAGGGGGGGGGGAGGAATCCAAAAAACAGTTTGGGAAATTTTATGAAAGAATTTCAGAGGACGAAAGACAGAAGTGAAGATGGTTTAAAGAAAACCAAAACCAAATTGTCACGACTGGAAACAATCCTCTGAGTGCGGGAAATGGAAAATGAACCAAAATGGATGTGAAGTGATGTAGGTTGAGATCTTCAGTGTAAGTGATTTGTGGTAGACTCACTGGAACAACTGCAGATCAAGCAAGATCGAGATATCTAAGGCTAGAGAACAATAGGCGTTTCAAGGAGAGATGAAGAAGTGGGTTGAGAAGGACATAGCTGGCTCTTGTATAACTGCCGGAAAGAATTATTATTGCCATCTAGAGAAAGAAAAAAGAACACCCTGCCTTACCTAGGGCTGCGGTGCTGAGAACCACCCTAGCTCAGGATCAAAGCGGACTCTTGCTTAAAAACGAAAAAGAATGACTGAACAGATAGACTGTTCTGAGTAGTTTTATAGTTGTGTATATATATAGTCTTATACAGTTGTACATAACCCAGTGTTTGTTGTAAGGTTCAGTTGATTTTTTTTTTTTCCATGAAATAGGGAGGTGAAAATTTTTCCAAGACTGGTAGTAGCATGCCATGGTAACTTTTGCTGTCAGATGGATCTCTCTTCTTCAGAAATGAAATAATGATCCCCTGTTTCCACTCTAAGGGGATTTGTTTTTTGTCCCAAATGATGTTGAATAATTTTGTAAGCCATCTGCTGGTGGTTTCCAAATCACCTTTGATTAATTCAGTAACTGCATTGCATAAACCTAGAGTTCCGTTGTTCTGAAAGACCAAAATTAGGGTGTTTAAAGCCATCATCACTCCCACCCTGCAATATGGCTGTGAGACTTGGACCATAAAGAAACATGATCAACAGAAGATAGTCATCTTTGCAACACACCGTTAACATAAAACATTGAAAATCAAGTAGTGGCAACACTGGAGGAACAAAGACATAGGGATAATATCAGAAGAGAAACCTCCAGTGTCAGTTCTTAAATCCAGGTTACGCTGGTTCGGCTACATATCACGTAAGGATTGCCATTGCCTAGTGAAGCAAACGTATCTTGTGAAAGGTGTAGGAACACAATCAAGAGGGCAGCAAAAGAAAAGATGGCTAAACAACTTAATGGAGGGCTTGAAATATACAAATTATGACAATCCCTTCCACAGTGGAAGCAAGTACAGTCTGTCTCTGGTCTGTCTCCCTGGCTATGGGCCTTCCTTCTTTTGGCCAAGTGTCTCTTCAAACTGGAAGAGGCCATGCTGCACAGCCTGCCTCCAAGCAAGCTGCTCAGAGGCCAGGCTTTCCCACCTGTTGAGGTCCACTCCTAAGGCCTTCAGATCCCTCTTGCAGATGTCCTTGTATCACAGCTGTGGTCTACCTGTAGGGTGCTTTCTCTGCAGGAGTTCTCCATAGAGGAGATCCTTTGGGATCCGGCCATCATCCATTCTCACAACATGACCGAGTCAAAGCAGGCATCTCTGTTTCAGCAGTGCATACATGCTAGGGATTCCAGCTTGTTCCAGGACTGTGTTGTCTGGAACTTTGTCCTGCCAGGTGATGCCAAGGATGTGTTGGAGGCAGCGCATGTGGAAAGCGTTCAGTTTCCTCTCCTTTTGTAAGCGAAGAGTCCATGACTCGCTGCAGTACAGAAGTGTACTCAGGACGCAAGCTCTGTAGACCTGGATCTTGGTATGTTCTGTCAGCTTCTTGTTGGACCAGACTCTTTTTGTGAGTCTTGCAGTGAGTCTCTTTGTGAGACTGCAGTGAAGGATGGTAAGAATTGCTAGATGCCTCACTAGCTCCTTCACAGAACTACACTCCCCAGGATTCCTTGAGTGGGGGAGGTCACATCAGTTAAATTGATTTGATTCTAGTTTTAACATATGACTGAACATATGATCAGTCATATGCAGTGAGCAGAAACTGGAAGAATACTGGAAGAACTTGTGGAAGGCAACAATGATGACTACATTATTGTTTTAAAAACAGTTTTCTAGGAAATGTTTGGCAGAAGGAGTTATGACAGCCTGTGTGGGTGCATGGAATCCCAGAAGCAAGCCTAGGGAAGACACATGAAGATTTGTGCACATAGCATACATTTGGAAGGCTGAGCAGGATTTGGAGAAAGAGCAACCATGTCAAAATCATCCGTGGTTGTAGAGAGAAATCACTTGACAGATGTTGGTGCTGGAAGGGAAATATTGCTAGAACAGCAAACTTCAGATTGAGAGATGGAAGTGGGTTGTGTGCTTTACCACATGTCCTTATGTTACATGAATATCTGTACCACAGATATGCACCAAACCTCTGCTTCTTTTCTGTCCTGAGCTCTGCAGAGGTGAAGTGTCTAGTTCAAGCTGACAAGATGCAGCAGACAGGTGCCACTGGTGAGACAAAGTAGTGCATGCAAAGCCTCCCTGTAAGATCTGGGTCTTTCAGGGGTAGAAGTTTTTGCTGAGTTAATTCTTTAGAGGCTAGTAATATCCACGTCTGAAAACCTTTATTGGCATTAAAAGAAACAGTCAGCGACACAAAACAGTAAAACAAAGCCAGCAAATGACTGTATACCAAGAAAAAAAAAACACAACAGGAAAATAAGAAAACAGGCAGAGAATGAAGAAACTATATAAATCAGGAGGGGAATTTTAACTTAGAAACAGCGGAAAGATAATCTGCTACAACATTAGTGACAGCCACAGAACTATCACTTAATAGGACAAATAGAGGATCAGCAGAAGGACCAGAAAAAGAGGATAAGATAGGGATCAGGAGTGTGTCTTGAAGGGAATAGTGAGCTGGACAGCGAAACAATATGTGGACCACTGTGTCTGGATCTAGAGAGCAAAAAGGGCATAGTCTGCAATCATATGGGATCTTGCAGAATCTGCCAGAGTGAACGGCTGAAGGAAAAATGTTAAATCTCACTAACAAATGCTCTCCTCTTAATGGGATCAGTCAACATACTAAAATAATTAAGAAAATAGTTAAGAAAATAATTAAGAAAATAAAGAAAACCACGTGAAGGGAGAAGACCAAAGAACTGAGGGGAACAGGTAGGGTTAAGATTAGAAAAAAGTTGAATAGATTCAAGTTCCCAAAGTTTGGCTTTAATAATTGAATGGGCCCGATGGAGATTGATATCGGCGAGGTGTTCAGTGATGAAAGCTTGAGATCGATAAGATGGAACCACTTAGAAAGATATGAATCCTTTAGTAGGCCTTCCAAAAGGGACTCAGAGTGGGTGTTTAAGTGTAATTGAAGCCAAAATTTAAAAGTAAGGGACCACGCAATAGTGGAAGGGAGGTGGATCCCTAACTCAAGCACAAGGGTGGATAATCTGATTAGACTGGGGACTCCCAGAATTCGCCTAAGGAAAGAGGCAGCGATTTTGTCGAGATGGCTAGTAATATCTACAGTGGCTGTCAACTCTAGGTTGCTGCAGACCAAGCAAATAAGAGGATAAGTCCTGAGGTTGGCAGTGCTGGGGAACAGAAAGAGGCCAAGCAGAACCCTATGTTGAAGCAGGACAAATGGTAGCTCCGTAGCAGAGCATGTGCTTTGCCTACGTAAGGTTCTGCCTTCTATCCCCCCATTTCAGCTAGTAACAGGAGACAGTGTTGGACTGGATGGACCAATGATCTGATTTACTTTGCATGTTGGCATCCTTCAGTCTCGGAAGACCATGGTGTCACGCTCTGAAGGGTGGCTCTGGAACAGAGTGTCCTCTCCAGTGCGCGAAGCCTGGGTAAAGTAGGTATGGAGGATAGGCTATTACCCATGCAGCAAATCCCCCCTCTCCACGTCACTGAAATGGTCCAATGGAAAGGCAGAAGCCAATACGGTTGGTTCCAGCGGCGTCGCAGGAGTTGCCAGAATGTGACTGTGTTCAGCCATGAACTGCCTCAGGGACTCCGGCTCCGGATTTTGCCTCGAGGTTGACTCCTGAAGCCTTTTCCATAACTGGATGTAGCCACAAGGCAGTGGAGGTTTGGGATCAGAGTTTTCCTTCTCTCAGATGAGCTGCCTTCCCAGGCTGACGAGTCCCATCTACCCGGTGGCTGTTCAGTCGCCTCTTATGACAAGTACAGCCAAACTGAGGGCCTATTCTTATCCCCAGCCCCCAGGGGGGGATTTACTTTATGGCAGTTTCATATTCATAGTGACTAAGCATTAAGGAGAGTAGAAAAAAGCATGAGACTAACTTGGATCAAGGAGGCTTGTGGTTTGGGGAGGAGGAGCCCAGACAACAGAGCTCTGGCACAACTCTGTTTCCTTCATCGTTTAAGTCATCAGTGCATTTTTCAGACAAATACAGCACTGAAAGTTGCATAACACCCTACGGGGCAGAGCCACTTATGAGTCCAAGGAGTAGGCCTTTTAGTTTCCAAGCAATTTAGTCTGGTTCTGAGAAATACATCCTCTTTTCTCAGCTGTGATCCAAGCGTGTAGGCAGCTAGTTAATGCAGCCCAAGGTGCGGCTGTTTGGGAACAGCTGTTTCTTGCAGAGAACCTGGGTCCATTTAGTGCAGCTTGTGGGGCCATGGAAACTAGAAGCCTCTTGGAAATGCTTTGAAAGTGTGGGACTGGAAGCAGAGGGATTTTGCCTGTGAACACAAAACAAAAGACGCTGCAGATTATTTTGATGGTGTGTGTGTGTTTTTACTTTTACAAAGCACTGGGCAAGCATTTATTCTAGCTATGGACTAATCAAAGCTACCACTCCACCCCCACCCCTCAGTTTATGGATGATCTGAGTTTTAACAGCTACATCAAAATACAATGGGGGGGGGGAACATTCAGTGCAGAGTTCCAGTACTCTGTACAGTTATTCTGTACCGAGTTAGAAGCAGAGAGCCCATCAGCCAATCTAGTGGCAACCTGCACTTGTTACCTGATGGTTGCAGCTACATCTGGGGAACTGGCAGCCATTTGCTGCTTAACAACGCTATATTTATATACTCTTCTTGAGCAGTATATTATAAGGAGGTATAGGCAGCGGAGCAAAGGAGGTAGCATTACGAAGAGGGGGGGAAAGATAGCCCTTCCCTGAGGCACTGCGAAGCAGCTGCTGCATTTGGGTCACCATTAAGAATGACAGAGGGGTGTGTGCACAAATCTGTCCTATGGGACACAGTCCACTGGGATGTTTTCCTACTCAAGCCCCCGTTGAAGTCAATGAACTCTTGCACAGCTCCCATTCATTGCAGTGGCTCTTGAGCAGGAGCATGTCCTCTGTTAATCAGCAGAGGAAAAGTACCGTTAGAATTTTCTAGCTTGCGTCCCATAATGTCTTGAAACAGCCCAGCAGGGACAATCTTGAGGTTCAGAAGTCCACCAGGTGGTGGGCCGTCTTTGAAGTTGCTGGCTTGTACATTATTTTTCCAGAGTGAATTCTTCAGAGCAGGTTCAGGTTGTTTTGCAGCTGCTTAAATCTTCCTGTGACTCACTGAAGTTTGCCTGCTTTCTCTGCCTTGTTGTCTGAAGGGAACTGATCAAATGAGTCAGTTGAGTGAAATGGTTACTTTGCACTCAGGCTTCCAGTCATTTTCAGCCTTTTTTTTGGCTATGACCCCTTAGTAGCTCTTCTCGGGTTCCAGCCCCCCTCCCCCCATCAAACAAGGATTCAACATGAACAGATAAACATGAAACCATTTATTTTTTAATACCAAGAAAACCTGAGCATTCCAACATACTGGGCTCCCCAGGCGGTCATAATAACTCCTGTTGAGAATGGCTGGACCATTGACAGGACAGTTTCCCATTATAGAGGTTAGTCACTATGCCATTTAGGAAATCTGAACTGGAGCTGTGTGGCACTTAACTCTTTATAGTCTCCAGTGCACCATTACAAAGTCTGCCCTCCCAGACTTCTGAGTCACAACAAACATTGTAATACCAACAAACAAAGGAATAGAAGGTAGAGTTAGGGAAAGGTGACAGGATGAAGAACCATCCCTGACTCTTCTAGTCTTAAAAGTAGCTGCTTTTGCTTTTCTGGAAGACTCATGGAGCGCATTGGCACTAGCCAATTTGAATGCATTTGAACTTTGCATTCTCTCCGAGCCAAGGTGACCTACCTAACAAAACAGTGATAACTAGGCTATAGCGAACTCTCTGCTGTCATCTCCCACTAATCCACATACCTGAAGGGTTAGGTCTGCAGGTGAGGGTGCCAACAGCGATGCATCACATCTTAATCGACTGTGTAGCCAGTTTTGTGCCTGAGGCTTGATTAGCACTGTGGCTGCATTAAGTCTATCTTAGCAGCAGAAGAAAACAAATTGCTGAGATCTTCAAAGGTAACATAGTGTTCCTCAAGTAAGAGAATTGCATGATAACCCAACCTTGCCTTCAAGGCTGTCTGGCTGGAGCAGCCATTTTCAACCACCGTACTGTGAGAACATAAGAACAGCCTTGCTGGATCAGGCCATAGGCCCATCTAGTCCAGCCCCCTGTTTCTCACAGTGGCCCACCAAATACCCCAGGGAGCACACAAGACAACAAGAGGCCTGCATCCTGGTGCCCTCCCTTGCTTCTGGCATTCTGACATAGCCCATTTCTGAAATCAGGAGGTTGCATATATACATCATATACAAACCAAAACATCATGGGTTTGTAACCCATGGCAAACTGGTGTGCTGTGAATGCTCTACAGGTGTGCCGTGGGAGTTTGGGGGAGGGTCATTTATTAGTAGGGCCATTGGGGGATATGAGCCCTCCCACCAACAGCATGATGTGCCTTGCCAATTGTCAAAAAACCGACTGTGTGCCCTGACAATTTCAATACCTTGTCAGTGTGTCATGAGACAAAAAAGGTTGAAAATAACTGAGTTAGAGTCTCATCTCCCTTTGGGGAACGACTGGGTTTCAGACAAGTATTCACATCATATTGGCAACTAGAGTTCCCAATGCTTAAAATAAATTGTTTAAATCTTGTGCCTGGGGATGAAGCCCAGAACAGGTCCAGGAGCAGAGCCCTGTGCAAAAACTGACTAGTCACACCTTGGTCTTCAACTGGCATGTCAATCTAACGCAGGTTCCATGAGCAACCTCTACAACAGTACTTTCATTTTTTAAATTTGCTTTTACAGAAACTCACCTACTTATGCACATGTTAGATTCCACTGTTCATAAGTTGTTCTTTTAGTCCAGCTATTATCAGTAGTCAACATACTGCAAAGAAGATGGAACCCAACCAGTTGCACTTTCCCCTGCGCTCAGGCTCACGTGCTCCACAATCAGTGCCCATATGAATAGGCATGTTCATATTTTTGAAAGCTTGTAAGTAGGGGAGCTTCAGTTGCAAAAGAGTCAGAATAAAACAGGCACAAAAGTGAACAGAATTCATTTAGCTTTACTACTTGTGTGGAAGAAGATCTTAGTGTGTACATCCCTGAGCACTGAGTAATTTCCAGGATAGAGCTACCTTTCCTTTCCTTGGGGCATTCCAGGATGGAGCTATCTTTGCTTTCCTTTGGGCATTCCTTTGGAATGTATGGTATTTGTGTAACATTTGCTTTATTTACAGATATAACATACAAAAGGAGACAGAGGTATGAGTAAGCAGTAGATCTACAACACATTAGCATCATAGTACAGGTTGATTATTCCTTATCCGAACTGCTGGGGACAGGAAGGTGTCTGGATTTCAGATTTGTTTGGTTTTTGGAATAAATATAATGCTTCCTCTTTTCACTGTTAGCCATACAGGTGCCTCCTGGCCTCTGACATTTTTCAACAATGTCTGCGCAGGTACGCACCGCAGAGTAGAGAATAAAACTTACATCCTGTGCCTGCACAGGATGTGGTGATGGCATCTAGCCTAGATGCCTTTAAAATGGGACTGGACAAATTTATGGAAGAAAAGTCCATCACAGTTTACAAGCCATGTGTATGTGCGACCTCTTGCTTTTAGAAATGGGTTACCTCAGAGTGCCAGGTGCAAGGGAGGGCACCAGGATGCAGGTCTCTTGTTGTCTTGTGAGCTCGGTGGACCACTGTGAGATACAGGAGGCTGGACTAGATGGGGCTATGGCCTGATCCAGCAGGGCTGTTCTTATGCACTGGGTAACAGCACTGTAGGTGGGAATGAGCACAAACTCTTCTAGTGTTCACACTACAGAAAACAAGTCGTGGACAAAAATGTTCAGATTTTGGAATAGTCCAGATAAGGGAAATCTTCCTGTACTTTCAGCCTACTTCCTGCTCTTCTCCTGCCCCGCCCCCCTTCCTTAGCTGGGGCCACCTGATCTAAGCTCTCATAGCTATGTCATCTAAACTCAGAGGTTGGATTCTTCATCTGTTAAAAATTAGCTCCCATTCACAAGGTATTGACTGAAGAGAGTGCTTCTGTTACCCAGAGATGGGGTTTGCAAAACACCTAGGGTGGCTATATTGGGAGGGGTTAAATAAGACAATTAGCCAGCGATCTGCCCAATAAAAGGTCAGCAGCCCCAACAATGAAAGTGTGGCATTTTTCTGAGGGGTGGGGTGGGGAAGAGACAGGCTTGTGTCTGGCTTTTCTAGAAGCAGCCCCGAAACACATAACAGAACCATCCTCAGCCAGTTAGACAACTCGTTTTGCTGGAAGGCTTTAAGAATATAATTGCAGGGGGAAGGGTGTTTGAGTCAAACCCTCCCCTTCTTCCCAGTCTGCTACCAACATTAACTATGCCACCAGAGTGTAGCTCCTGAACCTTGAGCTTGCCCCCTCCCATATTCTTTTCTCCATCGCTTTTTCAGGTAAGCAACCAGGGGCCACATGAAGCCCTAAGAACAAGGAGTGACCAAGCGCAAGACAAATACAGTGACAAAGATGCGATCATGACTCTTTTTTCCCCCCCTCTCCAAAACTTAACAGGTTTGAATTTGAGTGCCAGGCAGCGAAAGTGAGGTAGAAATTCTGTAAGTAAATAAATAAAATTTGATTACAAGAGTCACTGAGGGAGGATAAATGAAATGAACCCTTTTCCCCTGCTCTGTTTCCCCACCCAAAATTGCACCCCCCCAAACTGCCCTACAATATAGGCACAACATTTGTGCCTGTGGATACATTTGTACCCCTCTCGCCGAGTTCTAATAGTGGTGGGAAGAGAGTGGGATTTAGGTCAGAGGAAGGATGCAGTTCCACCTCCCCCACCATTACTGCTTCAATCAAAAGAGAAGTCTATCATCCCCCTACCTCAGTGGTCTCCAAACCCTGGCCCGGGGCCCAGATATGGCCCAGAGTGAGCCTCTATCTGGCCCGTGGCAAACCTCTGGTCTCCTGCAAGCCTCTGGCCCACTCATTCGAATGTGACCTGTGCTGTGCTCCAGCCACGTCTGGAGGGTGTTCTGAGTGCCAGGGAGGCAGTGCGCCTCCCTTGAAAATGCCTTCTAAAGGCCTAAAAGAATCACTTCCTGGTTTTCCTGAAAAACCAGAAATGACATTTTTTTATTTTATTTATTTACTTCATTTATACCCCGCCTTTCTCCCCAAATGGCCATCTGAAGGCCTTAGGCTTTCTCATGTATTTATTTACATTTTATATTTAAAATTTATTTATTTTTCTGGCCCTCGACACCATGCCAGATATTTGATGTGGCCCTCTGGCTTAAATGTTTAGAGACCCCTGCCCTACCTGCTTTAAAGCAAAATTAAAAACAGCAAGATCTTTCAAGTTACTTGTTCTTTGGGTCCAAGAATAAAACTCACCTGTAGCCTATCTGGCAGGAGCTTAACAGTAGCATGTATAGAAAATAGAAAACAAAACAGGGCACAGAGCTTAGTGGTTAGCAGCTGACACCCTACTCCTTGTTTCACGCTGTTTGCTCTGTAACCTGCAGTTGGCCTGGGGAATGAGTCTTTTGTTACCACCATTCAAAGCTAAAAAGTTCAGACAGAAGGAGGCCAAGATCTGCGGAGTCCTCTTAAAACCAACCAATAGCAGAATGTGTGGAGAGTCTGGTGGACTAAGCAATCCATTCCCTCCTGAGCGAAGTGAGACCAGGCAGGTAAATTTCAAGACGTTTATTAAAAGGCTGAAAAGTCAGTGGAAGGAAAAATGCACTAGATCAGGGGTGGCCAAACATTTTGGCAGGAGGGCCACATTATCTCTCTGACACTGTGTCGGGGGTCAGGAAAAAAAAGAATTAACTTACATTTTAAATTTGAATAAATTTGCTTAAATGAATATATTCAAGATGAAATTTACATGAATGAATGAAGGTCTTGCAGTAGCTCGAGGCCTATGAAAGAACTTGTACAAAGCAAGATCAGCCTTTCCTTCGCAGCTGCTGCTGCTGCTGCATCACAGCTGTGAAGCATCTAGTAGTGGAGGGAGCCCTCTCCCACAGCTCACGCTGAGAGCAGTTGCATTGGGCCAGCATGGGCTCCTGCAAGTCTCCAAAGGACCAGAGGCTCATTGGAGACTGGGGGCTCCCTGCAAGCTGGATTGGGAGTCCCTGGGGGCCACAAGTGGCCCCCAGGCCGGGGTTTGTGCACCCCTGCACTAGATCAACAAGACATTGATCAACAAGTAAAAGGAGAAAGGGGACAGCAAAGGATGGCAAGGATACTCCAGGGCAAGTGGGATGTAAGAACCCTACAGTGAGTTGTGTGGGTATTGTCCCTGCTTTGTTTACTCATGCTGGAAAGGATCCTGCACCCACACCTGCAGCAAGGTGTGTAGGAAAGCACCAGAAACACATCAGATGTTTCTGATGACAGACCTAGGCAAATGCACCAAGGGATGTAATATGACACTACTTTTATAGTATGTGGGCATTTATAGCCAGATTTCCTCTGGGACTGGGTGGTCACCTGAGTGCTTGAATTTCCTACCCTTGGAAGTCAGGTGGGCTGTATAGTCCAATGGACAAGCTGAAAGCCAAGTTCTGTATTTCCAGTCAGTTGGAGAAGATGCTCAAACACAGTGCACAACAAAGGATAAATAGCCACTACATTGGGCCAATTCAGCAGCCTTTTCAGGTTCTGAGGCACCATAGAAGGGCTCTAGGATGCTAGAAAAGTCCAAAACAGGTTAAAAAAAAATAGGCACCCCTCAATTTTCACCACACAGTAAGAGCCTGTTGTCATTAGGGACTCAGAGTACCCAATCTGAGAGGCAGCATAAAATCCCTATATATTTTAGCTAAGCTGGCTTCCGTGTGTTCTACCTGCAAAGGGGACCTAATGCTTTAAGTGGAAGCAATTGCTTGGAATTTTGGGTGATGCTAAAAGCGAAAGATTGGTAGATGCTAACATCTGTGTTGATTAGGAGCAGTAAGATCTTAATCAAAGCCTTTTCAGCGGTGAGAAAATGGGAGCAGACCTCACACACTGGCGCACCAAAATGAATAGTACACTCCAATTGAGAAGGAAAAAGAGTCTCAAATGACCATTCAAGCTTCTGGACCTCTCCATCTTGAAAAGATCTTGGCACAGGCTTAGTCTTCTTTAAGCAGGAGGCAACCAATACATTTCACATTGTGCCCCACTTCTAACAGGCAAACTGTGAGCTCTGGAACTTGAAAACAAGACCCACAGAGCTGTAGATCTGACTGTTGTGTTTGCAGCTGTCCACAGAGGGGCAGCAGTTCATATTTCTCTGTTAACAATGGTTTTCAAACTGGGCTCTCTCCCTGAACAGAGTTAGGCTTGAAAAGCAGTGATGATGAACAAATGCAGCTTAGCCACCAGAACAAATCCGTAACTGAAAAGGGAAAACAAATCTGTTTGGTTGGGACATTGGCAAAGCCCAACTCATATTTCACAACACTGAGATCATAGTTGTAAATCACCCCCTAGAACAGCTTGAAACATACAAGGTTTTGTGACAGGTGCACAGGGGCTTCCCAGCAGTCAGGGGTGTGGATAGAATGCTTTAAGAGCAACACTTGTGAGACACAAATTGGTCAACCTTTTTAGGGCTGGCACGTAGGCCCAAGTTCGTACATGCGTAGCAGTGCACAAAGGCCCATTTTTGATACCATGTCTAGCTAGTAATAGCCAGTATGCATCCTTTGATATGAATATCCTTTTTGTATTCTCCACACTTTGGCAGCTTTAATGCTTCCCCCACATGCAAGGTGATCCTCAGGATAGCTCTGAACTCAATGCATTCAGCAAGCCTCAGTTATCCGCGCATCATTTCCCCCCCCCCACCTACCCGGTGGCCATGCGGTTGGCAACCTTCAGTCTCGAGAGACTATGGTGTAAGCCTACAGCATCCAGTATTCCCAGGCGGTCTCCCATCCAAGTACCAACCAGGCCCGACCCTGCTTAGCTTCCGAGATCAGACAAGATTGGGCATGTGCAGGGTAACAGTTGCTATCGTGGTCCCAAGAATTCACACACACGAAACACACCTGCTAGGGTGCCGAGGAGCAGTACCCAGGACCACATAACTTTGGTGCTTCACTCACCACTTTAGTGCCTGCTGCTACCACTGGTTAATCTTTGCTACCTTGCTGCCCCCCCACCTTTTAAACAGTTACATAACAAGCCAATTTTCAACAGGTAAATGTCTCCCCCATCATTCTCTTAATATGCCAAGCAACACTATGCCTGTGAAATGTCTGCCTATTGACACTGTGAAAAGGTGCAGGATCACTCCCAGAAAAAAAAACAGGCGGTCAAAAGGAGCCACCTTTTCCCTAACTAGCTATATTGCGTAACTTAGTAGTGAAAAGGGGAACAGGCAGCTGTAATTACCCTGTCTTTTCTTACCCCCTCCTAGCTCTCATGCCTTCCATCTGCATCATGTCACTACAGCTTTTTTTTTTTTTTTAAAAGAGGGCTTTGGAAATAACTACCTAATTTATTTTATTTATCTTTTTACATCTGCATTTAATTTCATTTATATGGATGTGGCTGTTTTTGACGTTGTTTTGTACCTGGAATACTGGGTGTTTAATTATAGACTGCAATAATGTGGGGGATCAGAGGGGCTAGAGATCAGTTTGAGAAAAAAAACAAACCACACCCCAAATAACTATGAAAATAGTTATTTCACCACACCTTTTGAAGCAGCAGCAGTTTTTATAGATGTTTGTTCAGTTTGCAGAATGGTGGGCCAGATGGACCTTGGCTTGATGCAGCAAGGCACTTTATACACACTTCATTGCAAACAAACTAGCTAAGCCTTAACTGCTGAGTGCTTGTGCGTGGGCACTCTTGCTTTATAAGTCTACACACATCACTGGACCATAGGGATTCTATTCCAAAAGAAGAACCAAGAAAGAGATAGTCATTACACAAGATTCCGATCAACCCACTGCTGGGAGAGTTCATTATTTGCTAATTGCCATTTTCCCAGTCAATTGCCATTGACTCATTTGTGAGACTATTTATTGAGAAACCATTATATTTGCTTTGGAGTTGCTCCTAGACTTTCCCCTATGTTTATCCCCCATCAGGTTACTGGGAAAGGAGACAGTATGATAAAAGAAAGCTGAAAGTTCCACTATCAGCTACAAAGTTTCAGTGATGTTTTAGTCTTGCAGCACAAAAAGCACCCTCTCATTAATAGAGTTGGTCAGTGATATAGTTCATTCCTCTTCCACTTGGTATCATCCAGCAGTCCTTGTGTGTGTGTGTGTGTGTGAGTGAGAGAGAGAGAATATAAAATACTCGCTGGCAGCTACTTTCCAACAGAGAAAGGTGGTGTTAGAATGTTTATTTCAGAGGAAGTTGAAGCCTGTAGATACAGCAATAAAATATACAAAAATTTTGTTTTCAAAACTTTTATGGTCTAAGATAGCAGTTACTAAAAGACTTGGGAACGGGAAGCTTAGTTCAAAGTCGAGGTTGGCATGAATAAGCTATTTGGGGAGAAGGAACCAGGGCAAGCTTTGCTCTAGGTTTGACGTTACAAAAGAATTGACTATTCTGTTCCCAACAGCAAAGACTGCTGCAGTGAAAAAATAATTAACCTAACAGCTTTGGTTTTGGCTATAATATCTGCCTCCTGTCCAGACAACACCATGAAATAATACTGGAGAGCTCATGTCACTGCCAGAGGGCCCCACAGGTTCCACATCTGAGACTTGCAACTAAGGGCTCAATCCTATCCAATTTTCCAGCACTGATGCAGCTGCAATGCAGCTTTAATGTAAGGGAACAAATGTCCCCATACCTTTAGGAGGCCTCTGTGGCTGCTGCCCCACCACAAGATGCAGTGCACGTCCCATTGGCACAGCTGCACCGGCACTGGAAAATTGGATAGGATTGGGCCCTAAATTATCAGGATCTCAGGTGTTTATTTTTTCCCTGTCCTGCAATTTCCCAGCCAACTTGTTTGCTTTCTCCACCTAATTTGCCTCATAGGGTTGCTGTGATAAAGGAGGTTAGGGGAAACTGTGTATGCCACCTTGAACTCCTTCAAGGAAGGGTGGGATAACAGTGTAATAAACAACAACAAAATATAACTGGTGCTAAATGCTGACAGCAGGCCTGCAGTGGGAGCCCAACTGTGGCGCTCTTACCTCAGCATGGGTGTCTCACTTGGGTCTAAGGCCTTAGTAGCGGAGGGCAAGGGCTCCCCAAAACCCAATGCCCTATTCTCTCTGTGTCTGTGTGTCCAAAACCTGGATTCAAATCCCCACTCAGTGACCCTGAACTAGGCCAACCTACTTCAAAGGGCTCTTATGAGGAAGAGAATCGTGTACACTGGGGCACAGGGTGGGAAAGAAATGCCCTGGATTCAAATTCCACCTTTGCCATGAGTTTGCTGTGTGGCCCTGGGCACATCACACTCTCAGTCTCTGTTGCCTATTTGTAAAGTCAGAACACTCAGGGGTGGAAAAATATTTCAACATCTTAGGTGCTAGCATCAAGGTGCTCAGGTGACCAAGCCAATGGCATTTCTATAGCCTTGGGAACAGTCACCTATTGTACTATTTTTTATGTTCATTGTCACACTATTTGGCAAAATTTAAAAATCAGAGGTGGGGCAGAGAATGCATCTTTGACTGTGGAAAAGAAAAAAATGCACCCACATACAACCCACATTTTTCTCTCTCCTCCCTGGGTTCATCGATATGAGCTGCTGGAAATAATCCTGTCTGCTCAATAAGAAGAGCCAGTTGCTTCATGGCTGGATACACTTGGATGTTAGCATTAAGCGTTTGGTAGCATGCAGCAAACATACACAGGAGGCCAACAAATACTACTGAAGAGTGGACATGAAGAGGCACTTGGTCTAGCAAAAAACAAAACGCTCCTTTAAGCAAACAACTTTTATACACAAGGAAAATATAGTTAAGTAGGGCTTCCCTCCCTCTAGTGTGGACGCAGCCAAGGAGCTGCCAGTAATGATGTAGTCAAGGTGGCTAGAGGAGGACCCTCAAACAAATGTCTCCTGCGATGTGGAGCTTTGTTGACTAGGCTCCATGATGATGCAAGCAGAAGCAAACGGATGCCAGAACTCCAGAACTGATCAGACATTTAGGAGGTGCCGGTCACATGGGCGAAGATGCACATTCCGGAGTCAGCTCCATGTCAAAGACTTGCAAGGACTCTGCAAGGGATGTAGAAAGAGAGAAATGTTTCAGCAGCAGTATAAGGGTACTCTTAGGCTAGAGATGGCTGAGGACAAATCCAAAGCCTGCAACATGCTGAGGGTCATGTGAGTTTCTTGATTCCATGTGTACACAGTAAAACCCATGCCATAAGATACTGGCTGTGGAATTCAGCATTCTTGAGAACCCTGCATTTTTAACAAGGCATGTTTCTAGCCCATATGATTGCAAAAAAATAGGCTTTAAAAGAGTGTGGGCAATGGCTCATGAACTCTCTGAAAATGAAAGGAGGGTTCAACAGGCAACACTTCAGAGTCCCACACACCTAACTGCTTCTTGCCACTGCTAGCAGAAGAACAAAATTACACAAGCCTTAGAAACAAATTTATACAGGTTGCAAGATTCCACCTTTGGCAAAGAGAATTCAGATTTTTTTTTTTACGCCAAGAATATACATTGTCCTCTGCATCATGCATTGCGTAGCTACTTACCATACCTTAATTGCTAACTCTGTTCTCTTCCTCATTTTCTTCACGCCCCCCTCCCATACAGGCTTCCCTGCTCTCCACTCTTGCAAGGTGCTTTGCTTGCACCCAAGTACTCTTTAGCCTCTTTCATATAATTCTTCATCTCTCCCTCTTAAAGGCTCTTCAAGGTTTTGTACTATCTTTTCTCCTCTCATCTACATTTCCTCCCCTTTCGCTCATTTTTCATCCTCAGCCTCTCTTGCTCATCCTGGAATCTGGTACATGCTTGGCCAAATCTCCCTTGCTGTCTGCTGGCACTCATAAGACAGACAGAACATTCCCTACATGTCCATCTTTAAGCTGCTTTTGTCTATCTTGCCATTTACCTGGCCCTCCTTTCAAGTTCCTCTTCATTATAAATACATTTAATCTAGTTTCCAAGTTAAGCATTAGTAAGTCCTGTTGATTTCAATGAGGGAGTTAAGCATGTACAGTACTTAACCAATCAATGAGAATTAAGTGCTGAGTTATAGCTGGATTGTACCCCAAGTTGTGCAAGTTTGGCACTCCGTTTTCTGTACAAAAATCACACGCGTGAGCAGAACAATCCCCCGCTTCCACCACACACAGGAGTGCCATGGGCGATACACTCACCAAACTGACCACTGGCATTTCCCTCTGCTCCCTCGCCATTATTGCCAAAATGGATCAGGGATTCGAGTGTGCGAGGAGACATGGGCAGTTCAATGGTGCTACTGCAAGTTGTTCTGGAAAGTGGGGAGGGAAGGGGAAAAAGAAGAGGGAGCAGCAAAGAGGTACAAGTTAGAAGCTGTAAAGGCATGGCCCCAGCTCCAGAACCACTAGCTCAGCTCTGTGCAGTGGGGTACAACCAGATCTAGAAAAAAAACCCTACACATTTGACACAAAATGTTTTTGTGACTGCTACAGACTCAGGAGGAGGAAATAAGCTAGGAGTTTGGTAACCTGGATAAAACTCTCAAAAACTCTCTCTCTGCCTGTGATGAATTTAACAAGAGGACTCTGTTCACTCATGGATCAGGGAAGCACATATAAACACTTTCCATTTGTGCCACATTTCAGTGTGGAAATGGGCATGTTTCTGGACAGGAGCATCCAGCTAACACAGGTAAAAAGAGTGTGCACTCTTTATAAATAAGCCTCACTTAATTGCTGTTTGTTCTCTCCCACAGTGCTGTCAGATCCCACTCTCTTGAAGGGAAGAAATACTTACGGGGTTACACAGATGAACTTGGTTTTCAGATATGGAGCTGTGCCTATTGGATTGGAGAGGTACGGAGGAAGAAAGGAAAGAGACGTTCCATTAGCTAGTTCCTACTGAAGAACACAGAGAAATCTTTCTCCAATTTCTTTGCTACTCTCTCTACAAACAGAGTTTGAGATAGGGAGAAAGAGAAGCACCACAAACCATCCCAGAACTGAGATTTCATCTTGATAGTTGTGTGCAATTTGCATAGTATCTCTACAAACCTAGGCGATACCAAATTCACAGTTGGCAAGTCAAACATAACCTGAAAGTTCTTTTTGTTTGTCTTCTGTCTCAGTTGTTAATCAGACTTTGAAAAGCATGAAGGGTTAGCAACAACTAATAAGGGCTTGTCCTGAATTGCCTTCTGATTTTCTGGGTTTGCTTTTTCCATCATCCCTTTTCAGATTGATGATTGCAAACAGGATAAAAGCCAGGAAACAAATATACCAAATTCTTTCATGAGAATGTGCCATGGCAGGATGGAATACCAAGTACATTTACTACCTTCACAGGGGCCTTAGTGAAAAAACCCCTTCTAACTACCTTCTAACCCCAACTAACTACCTTCAAGAAGAGAAAGGAAGGAGTAGGGAGAGCAGATGGGGGTTGGGCGGGGAGAGATTCCTTACTTTATCACTAACTTCACTCAATCCGGAATTAAGTAAATCTGGGGTACAAGTACAATATAATACAATGTGTGAGTCTTGCTCAGAAAAAGATGAGAAAGACCATGATATATCTGTACAGAGCATATTCATTCAAGTGCAGCAACCTGCTACCACAAAACTCCCCTATAAGAAGCAAGAAGATAGAATTTCTACTATTTTAGCTCATAACCCACCCAACAAATCAAAAAAGTGGGGAAACAGCGCAGAAAGTCAACAACTACCTGGGTCGGTGGCTTCAGGATGCTCCTGGCTCTCAGGACGACAGTATTTTCCAAAGGCCTCCTCTTTGGGAATATCAGGGTACAAGTAGACAAGAGGGGAGACCAGAATATTGGTGGCATCCATGATTTTGTAACCCATAATAATCTCAGCGAAGGACATGCTATTGAGCTGCTGCTTGGTGTAGGGCTCTACTGACTGGATTTGGGTCTTTCCTGCATCAAGAATAAATCTTGAGTTAAAGGTGATTTAAACACACACACAGCAGTGTGTACAATTTCTTACCCCAAAGAAAAAGGGAGTCAAGAACAACGACAAAATGTTACAAGTATCTGTCTGAAAAATAAATTTTTTTTAGAAAATAAGGAACTCTAGGTAGACAAAAACTATTACTGACAAGTCTCTAGTTATTACTTAACTGTCTCTAGCTATTGGTTCAGCTGCTCTGATGTCACGGAATGTGCAATGTTACTTGGGCAATCTACAACTGAATGTTGATAAATGGTACAACTTCTCAGAAGATGTAAAACAGCAGTATGAAAAAGCCTCAGGTTCCATCTCTGCCACCTCCAGTTAAAGGATCGCTGGTCATACCAAATCATTGCCCAAGCCTGTCAAGAAAAGACAGTATCCTGGACCAATGGCCTGATTCAGAATAAGAGCACGCTTATATGAGAATATATATGCATAACACGCATTTTTTCCGTATGTTCAAGGCTGCACTCCTTACCACTAATATCCTTTTCTACCCATGTGAAGGTGATTCCACCTTCTTTGCTGCTTTCACTGAAGCGCAACAGGAAAGTGCCTGGTGGCTTCGTGCTCAAGATGGCCCTCTCCCTCTCCTTGCTGATGAATCCCATGATGTATCTGAAGAAGAGGAAGAAACACAGTTTTGCTTCCTCATGTATTTTCAACATGAGTATTTTGTTCCCAATGCACCAAGGTCTCAGGCACCAACGGTTTAGAACGCTTCCAAGCACTGCTGCCCCAAGAAGATCAGTATTAAGGTATTTACTGATGACAGGCAGGCTGGCAGCATTCCCGCCTCTTTTAGGGACAGAGGTGCTGGCAACTGCAGTCACGTTCATGTCAGGTACTCACCCTTCATTCCAGAGGGCCAAAATGTACTTCTTCACCAGGTCAATGATGTTGTCCAGCCAGACCCAGAAAGAGAAGCCTTTGCCAGCCATATTCTCCTACAGAAACAGACCCCCAGCATAAGCAAAGAGCAGACACACCCCGAACAAACACCTATGTTTGACCTTCCAAAGGCCCTACCTTACAGAACTTTGCCCATGTTATCTGACATCCAGAGTA
Source organism: Tiliqua scincoides (assembly GCF_035046505.1). Classification (NCBI taxonomy): domain Eukaryota; kingdom Metazoa; phylum Chordata; class Lepidosauria; order Squamata; family Scincidae; genus Tiliqua; species Tiliqua scincoides. The sequence goes on along the minus strand of NC_089825.1, from coordinate 85,838,030 downwards.
ATTGACACCTGGCCCTGAAATGAGAAGGGGGGGGGGAATAAATCAAGAAGCACTGAATTTAAAATCTTGTCTGGGACTTGGCCAAGAAAAGAATTGATATGTATTTTGCTATGTAAAACCCTTTGAGAACTTTATCACTGAAAAGCTATATACAGGTCAATCCTCCTTATCTGTGGATTCAGGACCTGCAGATTTGACCCAACGTGGGTCCCAACACGTCATCTCGGCTGACCTGTACCTCCTGGATGCAACTGGAAGAGTCTTCTGGTCATGTCCAGGAGGTGGTCTGAGTCACAGGGAGGTTTTGTGCTGCCTCGGAGAGTCTTATAAATGCACTTCCAGTTTTCATGTGTGGCCTCCCTGGACCTTAGACCACCTCTGGAACGTGGGTGATGGCCCCCACCCACGGATTTAATTATCCATAGGGGATCTGGGAACAGATTCCCCTGCAGATACTGAGGGCCAACTGTACAAGTATTTCCATAACAGTGCAATATTTTGGCTTCCAGTCATCCAAATCGCCAACACTTTGAACATGTTTTGATCTCACATTCCAAACCTCAATTAAAGGATAACTGGTAGTGAGCTAAGAGAGGATGCTGTTGAGCTGGATACGCTAATAGACCAAAAGAGAAGGCAGCAATTTCTTGTGGCTGATATCGCAAGAAGGGGAGGGAGTCTTGTTACCTAGTAATTTCTCAGCAAGTGTTGTCAGTTGCTCTATGTTAAGCCCTCGTTTGGTGGTGGAGGAAAACTGCCAGCTGAGCACCTCAGCCACCTGGTCCCATGTGCCAATGGGCGGTTTAGTGAAGAAGTTCACGTTCTACCAAAATAAGAACAGTCATAAGTTTGAATCAAGGTAACCTTTTGTTTTGTGCCATAAGGATTGTGAAGTTCTACAAACCTTGGGGTTGTTTGTCAACATGTTGTACCATAAGATGGATGCCCAGGCATTTGGCATCTGGCAAATGTTGGAGATCACCACGACAGGAAGCGAGTGAGTCTATGGAGAAAAAAAAAAGATAATTGCTCTGAACCTAAACTTCTCTGTCCCTCAAGCTGCCATATGAAGCATCCCTCAGTTCTTAGATAACCCAATCATTAAGATTATAGTTCCCATGCATTGCAAAGCAAACTGTCTTCAGATAACCTCATGGGATGCCTTCCAACTTTGTGATGAAACAGGCTTGCAATTCTGGTTTTCACATGCAGAGGTGAGGTGGGATGAGAGAAGAAAATCAATGACTGCCCCCCCCCCCCAAAAAACACCCCTGTCTTATGGCACCTTAAAAAGCTGGCAAACCTTGGGTCATTTTTGCTTTAACAGTCAAGTAGTGCTATCCCTGCGGAATCTATCATTTTTGTTTGGGTCTAAGCTCATTTTCATGAACATTCCCAGTTGAAATGTCAAGATTTGGGAATAAACACATTACAGAGCAGGCACAGAAAAAAATAAATTTTTAAAAAAGCCATCTTGATCCAGAGTGTTTTCTCCCCTCCAACTGCATCAACAGAGGCTGCAGTTTTGTGCTGATCTGAGAGCAGCTCCTTCTCCTTCCCCTTTTTTAAAAATGAGAAGGGGTGACCCTTGGATTAGCATGGCTGGTGGTTCTGCATCAATCTGAGGGCCCCCCATTAAAGAAAGGGGAGAATGGGCAGCCCTCAGATCTATGGGCCACCTCTTATATAGTAATATACAAGCAGTGGCTTCCACAAAAACAGAATGTAGTGGGGGGAGGGGAGGAGTGGATCAGCAGCACCCTGACTGAGTGCTGCCTTGGGCATTTACAACCCTTGCCCCTCTCCTCAGGTATGCCAGTGGACAAGAGGATGCGCTTTGTCTTCCTTGTCAGAAACAAACTAATCTTCCTGCAAAAGGGGCAACCTTCCACATCTGCCGAGCTCACCTCTAGGTCAATCTTCAGGCCTTGGTGGTAAACTTCAGTCTCAAAAGTGATGAGATGAAGTTCTTCTGTGACAATGAGAGAAGCCTGAAAAGGACGTTGGGCGGGGATTAACATTTCTCAACAAAAAGATTTAGCCCTTCAAAAATATGGTTTCATGTTAGCTTCCTAGCTGCCTTAGAGAGAGTAGGATAACCTTAAAGTTTCCCATGGATACACAGTGAGCCTTGGGGCCAGGAAAGAATTTATATCCAGGCCTGCTCCAGTCGCACCCAATGGTAGCAAAGTAAGCGCCTGTCTCGTACATGATAATGCCATTCCTGCATACAGACACACCCTCATATACACTACCCAGAGAGGCGTGCATGAGAGAGAGAGAGACAGACAGACTGACTGACTGACTGACTGACATCTCCAGGCACTTTGCCCCTCCCTCTCTCCCCTTTGCACAGGTAACTGCACTGAGGAGAACTGTTGGCCAAGGATAGGATAGGCAGAAGGCTTGGAGCATGGTCTACATTCATGTTTCTGATAGCAGTGACCTATACAGTTACATATAAAAACTGGCATGGTGAATGTTCTAATCAGTGACCAAATCACAGAGGCGTGCCTGGTTGCTTCATAGTACCTTACCAACACTGACCACCTCTCCATTCCCCTCAGGGTGATTTTTTAACTTTGCAGAAATGTGTGACTGAACATTTTAGACAGAAAATAATGTCCAGACAGTTATGGAAGACTCCATGGAAAGACTGCAGTTGGAGAAGGGAAGGAGGAGACGGTGCCCTGGGAAGACATTTCTTTTTTCAGTACTTCAGCTGGGCAGGGAACTACTCCCAGTCTTCACAATTCATTTCATACCAACAGCATGCCGGGGGTACTCACATCACAGTTTGCTCTTCCACCATTACCGCACCTCTGTTCCCGCAGTGTCTGGGAAGAGAAAGGTGAATTAGAGACTGCCTGGCGGGTGAACCTCCAGACATCCTGCAGGGGAAGGGGGAAGCACAGCTGCTCACCAGATGCTTGAACTCTGCTGAGAGGCTACCATTGTTGGACTCCTCCATGTTCATCACCTTGGTGTTTGTGCCCAGGATGTTAAACTTGCGGGACCTGGAAGGACAAGGGACAGAACGTCTTTAGAGTTTTTAAGCAATTAAAACAAAAACACACATGTTCCAGCACAGTAGAAGAATGCCACATATGGGAAGTAGGAGCCTAAAGAGGAGGTAACAGAGTGCTGCGACTTGAACTTACCCTCGGAGGGCAGCAACGTCACCAGAGTCTCTGTGAGAGAAAGAGAGTGCATGGTCAAGTCAGGAAGAAGAGCCCTGGATGGTCTGATTACGCTATTCAATGCAAAATCAAAATAAGGCCTGCATCAGAAAAGAGAAAGGCTGGGTGTACTTTGGGCAGACAAGGAGATATGCTGGTACTACAAGGAAATGGGGCTCTGTGGGGTAGGGATGAAAACAGGGACTTTTCTCCTTCTGGGGAGGGTCTGTCTTAAAAGAATTTGAGAAGACATGAACAAAGCCATTGGAGTTAGACTACAAGCAAAACACTGGCAGAAGGTTCATCTTTGCAAAATCCTCTTGTACTGTAGCAGCTGCCAAGCTAAGCAGGCTTAGGTTGCACGTCTCCTTCCAAAGATTTCATCAGCACAACCTCCTTTTGAAAGTGCCATGCAAGACTCTTGGGTCCTCAGAAGAATCCCCTCCTACAACTCCCACTCCCTCAAATGTGTTCAGAGAAGTCCTCAGACTCACTTGTCAATGCAGACTTTGATTTTCAGTTGGTAGTTCAGCTCTGGGAATTTGACTAGTAACCTGGAAAAGCCAAACATTTTGGTTAGATTCCACAATATCACCCCTCATCTGCTGCAATATCTTGAGTAAAAATAACTGTGATGCTGGTGTCCAAGCAAAGAATTCTGCACACTGCTTGGCAATGCACAGCAAAACTAGGTTCCAAACCCTGGTAAGAGGACTCCCCCATCAGCAGCATTGTGTTTTTTTCTACTGTTTTGTCAGTTGTATCAGACAGAACCTGGTAGTGAGGACCAATTCAGCATCTTTGTTTCCGGGCCCAATTCAAGGTGCTGGTTTTGACCTTTAAAGCCCTATACAGCTCTGGGCCAGGGTATCTTAGAGATCACCTACTCCTGTACAATCCAGCTCATTCTCTTAGGTCATCGGAGAAGGCCTTTTTACAAGTGCCGCCGCCTAGGGAGGTACATGGAGCGGCGGCAAGAAATAGGGCCTTCTCAGTAGTGGCAACAACACTATGGAATTCCCTTCCCCTTGACTTAAGAACTGCTCCCTCTCTTGAAATTTTTTGGCGAGGCCTGAAGACCCTTCTGTTTAGACAAGCCGTCTGAGTTCCTGGCCTTTTTAACGTCTTTTAATATCTTTTTAAACATCTGGTTACAGGCCTGATCCTTTTCTAATTTGCTGTGCTATGCTCTTTTACCTGACTACTTTTTTATCTGACTACTGTTTTTATATGTCATTATGTTTTTAGTTGTTTTTAAATTATGTTTTTTAATTTGTTTTAACCTTGTTTGTAAGCCACCTTGAGTCCCTCCGGGGAGAAAGGAGGGGTAAAAATTAAGTTAATAACAATAATAATCTTGAAGATGTCAGCCTTCATTGCTTAAATCTGCTCAGTTTTAGCCCCTATGGCTGCATCAGTAGCACTGAAAGTGTGTAAGCAATGCCAGGTGAAATTTCAGAAGTCAGAAAGAGTGAGTAGGGCAGGCTTTCCAATTGGGGGGGGGGGATTCACTACCCTGCATAGCTCTTTGCTCCTCCCTGCATAGCTCATAGCTCCTTCTGCTAGCTCTTTGCCAAGGCTAGCAGAAGCAGAATTGTGGAAAAAAAAAAAAAAGAAAATACAGAAATTATCTGTGTGTACTTAATTCAGGTCTCAGAATGTAGCATCTTTGACACAGGATTTTGGTTACCTCAGTACAGAACACACGCAGCCTTGCTTATTGTCACCTTAGTCTCAAATCATTCTTTCTCTTTAGAAGAACTCATTCAACAACTCACCGCACTTTTGTTGTGAACTGTACCCCTGTTTTGATCACCAGTGGGCGATCTGGATGCATTGGCATACAGGGCTGCCGCTCCACCACAAACGCACTGCAATGAGAAATTGAAAACATCATTGAGTGCTGGTCCAATTCTCCAAGCTCAACACAGAGGACACAAAATGTATGCATCTACTGTTTCAGCAGCTCCCGCCCTCACAGGACTGTGCCTTGCCCATAAACATAACAACAACGGGGAATACCTCTTCATGAGGTTCCTGAATAGCTCCACAATGCGCTCCTCCAGCAAGGGCCGGTGCTGAACAATGGGGTCACCCTTGTAGGAGACCTTCTGCTGGAGCTCTTCGAGCTTCTTTATCTGCTGACGTGTCTGAAGCTGCGATTCTGCCAGGGACGTTATCCTAGAGTTGGAGAGAGGAAGGCAAATCAACACACAAGCAGCAGCTTAGCACCTGTTCACCAGGCTGTCCTTGTATCTTAAAATTGCACTTGAACAGCTATTGTGTGTGAGCAGGAAAGACAGGCATCAGAATTGCCCTCTCGCAGATTCTAACTGGCTGCTTTAGAGAGTCAGACTACTGATCCACATAAGCCAAATCTTGTCTGTTCTGACTAGTAATAGCTCTCCAGGCTCTTGTACAGGGGTCTTTTGTGGCTTTGCCAGAAACTGCATACAGGACCTTCTGCATTAAATCATGTGCTCTATGACCATGCTATGGCTCTTCCTCCTGGAATTCAGCAGCTTTTCCCTAAAGAGAAATGGCACTTGCTACCGGTATCCACATTTGGTCCTACTGTGGATACCTTTCTAGTTTTCAGACATCACAAGAAGATACCTGGGAAAACAGAAAAGACAGCTGAGTCACTCAATCCTCACCAGTTTTCTAGGCGATCAAGGCAAATGTTGGGTGGGCCACCAATACACGCAATCTGCTGTCTCCTCTTCCAGTCAGCCAGCTCCTCATCTACTAGTGTCTTCTGCACATATTCCATGGCTGACAGCAGCCCAGCCAGCTCACTCACAATTCCCTAGGTAAGGAAGGAACAGGCACATTCAGGATGCTCTTCTGTTTTGTTTAGCATCTCAAGTTCTCGCGCGCGCACACACGCACACGCACATGCACACAAAATGACTGTGGTGACTTGCATGGGTGAAATAGCCAAACACGTATGAGGTGACCTTTGAGTAAATCAGACCCCTGGGTTCATCTAGGTCAGTGATTTTCAAACTTTTTCATCTCACAGCACACTGAATAGGCACTAAAATTGTCAAGGCACACCATCTGTTTTTTGACAACTGATAAGGCACACTGCACTGCTGATGGAGGGACTTGTATCCCCCAATGGCCCTCCTAATAAATGACCCTCTCCCAAACTCCTGCGGAACACCTATGGGCCATTCGTTGCATACCAACGTACCGTGGCACAGTGGTTGAAAATTGCTGATCTAAATCAGTGTCTTCTAGGCTGGCTGGCAGTGGATCTTCAGGACCTCAGACAGGGGTCTTTCCCAGTCATAGCTAAAGATGCCAGGAGTTGAACCTGGGACCTTCGTCATGCTAAGTTAGTGCTCTACCACAGCCCTGTCCCTCACCTCACATACTAGGCTTTTGAATCATCTGGCACCATCTTGAACTCAATAGTGCTAAAATGGAATTACAAACACACAGAGCAGTGAGTCATCCAGTGATAAGACCCTGAGTCATGCATATATGAATCAGCTGTACCAGGGAAAATGTCCAGAGGATGCCCTTCGCTTTGTGTGGCGAAAGGACCAATTTCAACATGGAACGAACACCTAGTAGAGACCAGATGGTTTTCTCCGGAGGCACACTTCTTGCTTTGCTTGCTTCTCTGGTTGGTGGAAAGCTCGGTGCTGGAAGAACACTTCTGCTACTTGATGGCCCTGGGCTGCTTAAGTGGAGCTGTTTGGAACTGGGGATGAGGATCAAAGGAATGGAAAGGACAGGAGGGAATCTTCTCGTGGCAGCCCTTACCCTTCGCATTTGATCCAGTGCCGTCAGCATCTGCTCCAGCTGTTGCATCTTCTGCCGTGTCACTGACTGGTTGTTCCCATTCAGATCCTGCATGTCTAAAGGGAGCCAGCAGGGGGAAAAGTTGCACAATGCACACACACAAGAGGGTCCTATAATTCATTCCATTTGTAAAATGTGGCTTTTTTTTTTTTTTTGACAAAGCATACGGCAGATCCAGAAGCTGATATATCTCAAGCTCCTAGTGAGAAGTCAGGCCCCTGCACCAGCCGCCTCTGCCTTGGATTCAGAAGGACTGCTTGAGTTCTGGATTAAATTAGCTCTCCTTTGCCCGAAGCATCAGGCAAGCAGATGGAAGCCTCTCCATCCACACATTTTCCTGCAACGGGTAAATCCCTCTTTTGGCCAGATGGTTCCAAAACAGTCCCCACCTACCGCCTTGACTCTTCAAGGTCTTGTAGTTGAAATCAAAGTCATCCTGAAGATTTTCCACCACTTTCATCTTTTGCTCCAGATCCTACAAAGAAAGCCAGAAAAAAATTACAAGCCCATTGCTGAAACCATCAGAAGTTAGGAACCAAGGAAGAGAGGGCACCTTTCTCCCACATACCTGCACCCTCTTTCTCACATCCTGCAAGTGTTGCTCCAGCATCTGCTGTTTCTCTGTCACCACAGCAGCTGTAGGGTGGTTTGCCTGGCCACCTTGCTGCAGTGAAGGGGAGGATAAGGGGGGGGGGGAAGAGGAGAAGATGAGGATGCAGTCTTTTAATCTGGTTCTCTGTTGGTCAGCCTCTAGTTTCTAAGTAGAAGATTTCAAATATCTTGAAAAGAGCAAAACCTGAACTGTTAGCAACACTGGCTCAGTTGATTTACTCTTGCATAATTGTACACTCTCAGGTTAAAAAAAAAAAGAAGCTTGTTGCCTGTATCTCAGTACAAGGGCTTTTTTAAAAACCCACACTGTGAATACCAAGAGAGGCACTGCTTTCCTTTCACTGCCAAACAAAAACCCCTTTGCCCCTTTTATGTCTCACCCCCAACACAGGTGAGTTTGCTTCTCCCCTTAAGGACAGATTATCACTCAAAGGTTTGCAAGTAGACTGCATGCAGATGTTTCCAGTCCAATTGCTGACACTTCCAGGTAGAAGGGAAGAAGATTCCTGTCTGGAACCCTGGGGATTTGCTGTCCATCAGCTTTAACAATACTGTGCTAGATGGATGAATCGTCTGACTTGGTACATGGTGATTTCCTATGTTCCTATCACCTTGGCTCACTCCCATGAGTGAGCTAAGAAACAGCCAAATTAAATGTGAGTCCCAAAATACATAAAGGAGAGAATTACAATATTCTGACAGAATTTTAGGGGAAGTCTTTGGCTAGAAGAAAACAACATAATAAGGAGGAAATGAGAAGCTCCAGGAGGCCAGATTGAACATACAGTGTGCCCACTGGTGTTCCAGGAGTAGGGGCAAAATGCTAAGTTTCTTCAGGCTCTGGAACACCATGTAAAATGGTTCCTCCTCCTGGGCTTCCAAGCCATTCTGGAAGGCAAGGGCAAAGCCGAGGAGAAGGCTCCACTTTGATTTCACAGCTGCGACTGGCGTGGAAGCCGAGGAGGAAAGGCCGCTTTCCACAGCATCCCAGTGCCTAAAGAAAGTTTGCGTTTTGCCCCCCCTCCAGGAATGCCAGTGAGGGTGCTTACTGCAGACTCTTTGCACTCAGTTATGAGGGATGAGGCATGTCAGTGCAAGAATTGCTTTCCTCCAGGCAAGGCTTTACACACTAGAACTGCAGCCATATACATTGTTTGGCAACATGCTGTTTTGCATAGGTTGAATGGTGAAAGGACCAATATACAAAGGGTCAAGTCAAGGAAGATTATTCATAGGAGGTCCATGTGTGCCAGATCATACTGGATGTGAACCCTTTTGAATCCCTTCCAAAAACGTGCAGTTCAAAAGACAGTGTTTAGGGCAGGAGGTCTTGTCTAGAGGGTAGAGCCTCCGTTTGCCTGAAGATAACATCCGAAGGTCTCCAGTTTGAGGCCACCGGTGCCGTGAATGGCGAGACCTTGAAGCAGCTGACAAGCCGAGCCGAGTTATTCCACCTGCTCTTTGGCGTGAGCGAAGAAGCGTCTTGGCTGCCCTCCATGTGAGAGATGAAGGAGCTGCTTGTCAGCTTGCATGGGAGGAAACGAGGCCAGAATGTGATACCAGATCAGAAAGATCCATCTGAAATGTTGTGGTTCTTGAAAGATAGAACCTTTCTTCAATTGTAAAAATCCCTACGGGGATTTAGAACAGCCTGCCTGCGTAAACCACCTTGAATTAAAGTCTGAGGAGAAATGTGACGACCAAGAAAGGCAGTATATAAATACCTGTATTATTATTATTATTAATACTAATAATAAACCAAGCCCTGAACACAAGTAAGAGGTTAACAGATGGAAGGGAAAGCCCAAGACGCATTACGGTTAGCACGAAGTGACTTGTTTGGAGCCACGTACAACCCCTAGCCAGGAGCTACCATTTCCTGACAAATGGAGGTGCAGACTCTTGAGGAAACATCAAACTGAGGCCCTCGGCATTAATCGTCCCAAGTTTACTCTTCTGAAATACGTAGAAGCAACAACATGCAGAAAGGTGTGTTGATCACAGAGCTTTGCTATTCAGAAGTTTCAAGAAGAACAACTCTTGGGTTTTTGTTTTCACACCCACATGGCTGGCAACTCCCTGATAGGAACTGATGGTGACAGGTGACAGCAGGGCAAACAGCTCCTCCTCTTACCTGGGCTGCCGTGGCTGCTGTCTGCAGCAGCCGATTCTCTTCCCAGAGACACCGGGCTACAATGCGGGCAATCTCCATGGGTTTCTCCAAATACCTGCTCTGTAAAAAGGAAGAGAAACCAAATGAATACTGAGAAGCAGGGAGGTTCTGGTGCCAGTGCACAGCAAACGATTGGAGGGGATGTTCATACACACAGTTCCTTCCATTTAGCCACGCCCAACAACTGGGTTACCAGATACCAAGTAGGACAGGGTGCCTATACCTTTAACCGTTGTATAGAAGAGGGAATTTTGGCAGGTGCAGCTTTTAAAAGCCTTCCATGTTGACCCCAGTAACCCTACCAAGAACCACGGTGTTCAATTCCCTAAGAATAGCTAGCCAGATCTTTCTCAGAGGTTCACCAGCAAGACATGAACGCAACACCCTGGTTACTGGTACCCAACGTATTTGGGATTCAGAGACAGGCTCCAACTGCAGGTGAACTGAGTTAAAGTAGGGGGGATGTTAATATCTGACTTAGACATTCTTATGGCCAAATCTTAAAGGACTGGGTGAAAACAAAACAAAAAACCCCTACACCAGCAGTTCTTAAACTGTCAGGGAGTTTGAGAACCAAGGTAAGTTGCTGTGGGGGAAGGGAGAAGGCTGCTGCCAGGGACAGGGAGGGGGATTTTCCACTTACCTACAACCAGCACTAGACTCCTGGGGGGTCCAGGGATCCTGTGGACCCCTCTACAGGGCTCCCCAAGCGTCCAAATGCCTGGAAAAAGTTTTTAAAAACACCCACTTCCTGTTTTTGCTGCCAAACCAAAGTGGGCTTTTTCCCCCCTAACATTTTTCAAACATTTGGAGGCTTGGGGAGCCCTGCAGAGGGGTCTGCAGACTCCCCAGACCCTCCAAGAAGCTGGTACTGGCTGTAAGTGGAACCCCCTCTTGTCCCTAGCAACAGAGCTATCCTTGAGATCGTGTTATTGCCTTTCCCCCCCTTCCCCGCCCCTTAAGGGGCCAGAGACAGGGCTTCTCAGGCTGGTGACTACCAGTTGGAGAACACTGCCCTACACCAGCCATTTTCTCTCTCTTTTTTTTTTTAATTTTTTTGTCATTTATTTATTTATTTAACTATAATAAACATAAAATAGAAAAACAAATACATACATAAACAAAATTCCAATAAAGCAGCACGAGCGAAGCCAAAACATTCCCATATTTATAATCCAAATACATTTGTATTGGCAACCTTCAGTCTCAAAAGACTATGGTATCGCGCTCTGAAAGGTGGTTCTGGCACAGCGTCTAGTGTGGCTGAAAAGGCCAATCCGGGAGTGACAATCCCTTCCACACCGGGAGCAAGTGCAGTCTGTCCCTGGTCTGTCTCCCTGGCTATGGGCCTTCCTTCTTTGCCTCTTTGCCTCAGACTGTTGGCCAAGTGTCTCTTCAAACTGGGAAAGGCCATGCTGCACAGCCTGCCTCCAAGCGGGCCGCTCAGAGGCCAGGGTTTCCCACTTGTTGAGGTCCATCCCTAAGGCCTTCAGATCCCTCTTGCAGATGTCCTTGTATCGCAGCTGTGGTCTACCTGTAGGGCGCTTTCCTTGCACGAGTTCTCCATAGAGGAGATCCTTTGGGATCCGGCCATCATCCATTCTCACGACATGGCCAAGCCAACGCAGGCGTCTCTGTTTCAGCAGTGAATACATGCTAGGGATTCCAGCACGTTCCAGGACTGTGTTGTTTGGAACTTTGTCCTGCCAGGTGATGCCGAGGATGCGTCGGAGGCAGCGCATGTGGAAAGCGCTCAGTTTCCTCTCCTGTTGTGAGCGAAGAGTCCATGACTCGCTGCAGTACAGAAGTGTACTCAGGACGCAAGCTCAGGAACGCAAGCTCAGGAAGTGTAGCTCAGGACGCAAGTTGTCCCTTAGACAACTGCAGGAGAAATGCAGGGAACAACGACAGCCACTCTTTATAGCCTTCATAGATCTCACGAAGGCCTTCGACCTGGTCAGCAGGGATGGCCTCTTCAAGATTCTCCCCAAGATTGGATGTCCACCCAGGCTCCTCAGCATCATCAGATCTTTCCACAAGGACATGAAGGGCACTGTTGTCTTCGATGGCTCCACATCAGACCCTTTTGACATCCGAAGCGGAGTGAAGCAGGGCTGTGTTCTTGCACCAACCTTGTTTGGGATTTTCTTCGCTGTCCTGCTGAAGCAGGCCTTTGGAACTGCAACAGAAGGCATCTATCTCCGGACCAGATCAGACGGAAAGCTCTTCAACCTCTCCAGACTGAGAGCAAAATCCAAAGTCCAGCTGAAATGTCTGCGTGACTTCCTCTTTGCTGACGATGCAGCTGTCACTACCCACTCTGCCAAAGATCTCCAGCAGCTCATGGATCGTTTTAGCAAGGCCTGCCAAGATTTTGGACTGACAATCAGCCTGAAGAAAACACAGGTCATGGTTCAGGATGTGGACTCACCTCCCTGCATTACAATCTCTGAGCATGAACTGGAGGTTGTCCATGACTTTGTGTACCTTGGCTCAACGATCTCCGACACTCTTTCTCTCGATACCGAGCTAAACAAGCGCATCGGTAAAGCAGCTACCACGTTTTCCAGACTCACAAAGAGAGTCTGGTCCAACAAGAAGCTGACGGAACATACCAAGATCCAGGTCTACAGAGCTTGCGTCCTGAGTATCCAAATACATACAGTCCAAACATTAACAAATGTTAATCTATACCACTAATACTTCAAAATCAATCTTCAAATCCAAAATACCTCAAATCCCCATCCTCTCTCTGATTCAAAAAATTAATAACTGGACTCCAATTCTTCAAAAAGGTTTCTGTTGAATTCTCCCTAAGCAAAATTGTTAATTTATCCATCTCCGCATAATCCATAAGTCTTATCCACCATTCCTCCACCGAAGGTATATTCATAGTCTTCCAATTTTGAGCATAAAGTATTCTGGCAGCGCTTATCATATACAAAAATAAAACTTCATTTTTTCTTTCCACATACTCATCTGTCATACCTAATAAAAATACTTCTGACTTCAATTGTATATTTTTTTTAAGATCAACTGTATCTGTGCATGAATTTGTGACCAATATTTTTTAACTTTTGGAACACGTCCACCACATGTGGTAGAATATTCCCTCTTGTTTCTTACATTTCCAACAACTATTGGACATAGTTTCATACATTTTAGCTAATTTACTTGGTGTCACATACCAACGATAGATCATCTTATATATATTTTCCTTAATGCTAACACTCAAAGTAAATTTTGTCTGTTTTATCCATAATTTCTCCCATCTGTCCATTGAAAGTTCATAGCCCACATTTTTTGCCCACTGGATCATGCATTCTTTAACCTGTTCATCTTCTGTTTCAAACTTCAAAAGCAATTTATATATTTTAGATATTACCTGCTCATCTGATCTTAATTGTTTCTCCAATATTGTCTCTCCCTCTTCAAAACCATATAATTTTTTATCAATTTTAAATCTTTCTAATAATTGTAAATACATAAACCATTGGCAGTCAAAACCCTCTACAATCAATTCCTCTCTAGACTTCAAAATACATTGACCTTGATTACATTTCAATAAGTTCTTATACAATAACCATTTATCTCTTGGTACAGTTCCCAAACCAAAATGTGCTTCTTGTGGTGAAGTTAAGAGTGGAATTTTGTTGTAAAACCTTTTCTTATAACGATTCCATATCTTCCACAGTGCATGTCTAACAATGATTCTTGAATTCCATATTCACTTTCAACTTATCATACCAAAGATATCCATGCCAACCAAATCTTAAATCATATCCTTCTAACTTCAACAATTTTTTGTTTTGCAACAATATCCATTCTTTAAGCCACAGAAAACAACATGATGCATAATAAGTCTTCAGATCAGGCAGTCCTAAACCTCCTCTTTCTTTTGCATCTTGCAAAATCTTAAGTTTCACTCTTGGTTTTTTCCCTTGCCATATAAAACCTGTCACATCTTTCTGCCACTCTTTAAAAGGTTTATCAGAAAGTAATATTGGTATATTCTGGAAGAGAAAAAGCATTTTTAGTAGTACATTCATTTTAATTACAGATATTCTTCCCAAAAAAGATAATTTCAACCTTTCCCATCTTGCAAAATCTTTTTTAATTTCACCCCAAACTTTAACATAATTATTTTGAAATAACATACAATTCGTGTTTGTCAAAATAATACCTAAATACTTAATCTTCTTCTCCACTTTGAACCTAGTCTTATTCATCAACTTCGATTGATCTTGTTCATTCATATTTTTAGATAAAATTTTAGTTTTCTGTTTATTTATCTTAAATCCTGCTAATGATTCAAACTTCTTCAACTTAACCATCAACAACTCTATGTCTTTTAAAGGTTTTTCTAAAATCAAAACCATATCATCTGCAAATGCTCTTAATTTAAAACATTCATCTTTATTCTTTGCACCATGTAGTCTTTCATCTTGTCTAATATCTCTACACAACACTTCTAGGGCAAGTATAAATAAAAGTGGCGACAATGGACATCCTTGTCGTGTTCCCTTTTGAATCTCAAACACTGTTGATAGTTCTCCATTTACCACTACCTGCACAGTTTGTGATGTATAAATTGACTTTATCCATTGTATAAAGTTCCCTCCAAAGTTCATCTTCTCTAAGACAGCAATCAAGAAAGTCCAACTCAAATTGTCAAATGCCTTCTCAAAGTCCAAAAAAATCAATGCTAATTGTTTCTCTATCCTTTTATCATAATATTCCAGCAAACCCAATACTATTCTAATATCACTCATGTGTCTTTTCAGTAAAAAACCACATTGATCTTCACGTATAAGATTTTGTAATATCTTCTTCATTCTGTTTGCTAAAATTGCTGTAAATATTTTACAATCATTATTCAACAAGGAAAGAGGTCTGTAATTTTTTATATCCATCAAATCCTGTCCTTCTTTAGGAATCAAAGTTATATTTGCTACTTTCCATGAATCTGGCATTTTCCCAGTCTGCAAAATATCATTCATCGTGTTAAGCAATGGTAAACTTACTTCTTCTTCTAAACATTTATAGAATCTACCTGTTAAACCATCTGGACCCGGAGCTTTATCTATATTAATCTTCTTTATTGCCTCTACAACTTCACACAGAGTTATTCTATTATTTAAGATTTCCCTTTGTTCTTCAGACATTTCTGGTAAATTTTATTTATCCAAGTAGTTCTTTACTTCTACTTGATCTATTTTTTGACTTTTGTATAAATTAGCATAATAATTTGTAATTATTTTTTTATATCCTCCTGATCAGTATACATTTTTCCCGCCTCCTGCAATTTTAAAATTACTCTCTTCTCTCTCTGCTTCCTCAATTTGTAGGCCAACCATTTCCCTGGTTTATTGGCATGCTCAAAATATCTTTGTTTCACAAACTTTAATTTAATTTCCATTTGATTCACCATCATCAAAGATAATTGATGCTGTAAATCTTTTATTTGTTGTACCATTTTTTTAATCTCCTGGGACTTCTATTAACTCATATTCCTTCTTTTTAATTTCCTCCTCAATTTTCTGAAACTTAATTTGTCTCTCTTTTTTCCATTCTATACTTTTCTGAATAAAGTATCCTCTCATAAAAGCTTTACTAGCATCCCAAACTATCCTCATTTCTGTTCCCTTATTTAAATTCAAATTAAAAAATTCCCTTAATTTCTGCTTAGCATCCTTTATTATAACCTCTTTTTGTAACAACAATTCATTCAATCTCCATCTATATGTTGTAGGTTTCTTCTTAATACTCATAGTTATTGGATTATGATCTGAAAGAGTCTTTGATAGAATTTCTGTTTTAGAAGTTTTTATTGCAATATCCTTCGTCACCCAGAACATATCTAT
Organism: Tiliqua scincoides; assembly: GCF_035046505.1. NCBI lineage: Eukaryota > Metazoa > Chordata > Lepidosauria > Squamata > Scincidae > Tiliqua > Tiliqua scincoides. The sequence continues at coordinate 85,822,386 of NC_089825.1, read as the reverse complement.
TCTTGAAAATGATCTGTGTCTTTCTGAATAATAGGTAAACTCTTTTATATTTCCATTCATTTGTCGCCAAATATCTACAACCCCTAAAGCTTCTACCAAATCAAAAAAAGTTTTTGGTAATTTCCCTTGAGAAATCTTAATCTCCTTCTCAGATTTTTTGTCCCTTTGTGGTGACACAACTGCATTCCAATCTCCCATCAAACAATAACTTGAATATGAGTAATTTAAGAGTACATCCAATAATTGCCTTAAAAAAACTCCTCTTTCTTGATTTGGAGCATACAAATCCAAAAGTAAAGTTCTTACTCCAGAAATTATAACTTCCACAGCCAACCACCTGTCTTTTTCATCTGCAAACACAAGTTTTGGTTTTAAATAATCTTTAACATACATAACCATACCATTTTTCTTCTTTGAATTTGTTGAAAAAAATTCTTGTCCTAACTTTCTCTGTATTAAATAATTTGTATGACCTTTTTTAATATGCGTCTCTAAAAGGCAAATCACATCTTTTTTAAGTTTCTTCAAATAATAAAATATTTTTTTCCTCTTATTTGGAGCATTAGCTCCATTAATGTTCCAAGATAAAAACTTACGTTATACTCCATAGCTAATCTTCTGAACTAATTATTTGAAAGTCTATTTGGGCTTGTTGCATATCCTTTAGATTTTCCTGTCCTCTTCTTTCTCCTCCTCCTTCGAATTCCTTCATAAAATCTTTAGCTTTCTGAACTGAATCTATTCTATACATTCTACTCTGAAATCTAAAGGTAACTCCTTCCAATTCACACCATCTAAAGATAATTTTCTTATGTTTCAAAACATCCACCAGAAAGCCATAGTCTTTCCTTTTCTTTAGAATTCTAAGTGGAACCTCCTTCATCACAATAATCTGTACTCCTTCTACTGTAAGCTTCATCTTTGCATGTTGCTATAAAACCCTATCTCTTGTCCTTTTTCTTATGAAATGCACTAATATATCTCTTGGAAGCTTTCTCAACCTTGCAATCCTTGTATTTACTCTGTAGACTCTATCTCCAACTCCATCTCATTAGGATCACTTTTCAAGCAAGTTGCCAAGATTTCTCTCATCCTGGCTCTTATCTCCTCTCCTTCCTGTTCTGGTATAGCTCTGAATCTTAAAATATTTTCTTTTTGCGCCTTTTCCCATCTGTAAATTCATCTCCTGCATTTCTTGATGCAATATTTCGAATCTCCCATCCATCCCTTCTATTTTTTTCTGCAAACGATTTTCCATCAGTAAATCTTGAATAGCTTCCAGATTCAACTCTTTCCCCGATGATCTTGGTGGGGATTTCTCTTTGTGTATCTGTTCCAACGTATTACGTCTCCTGGTGGACATTTTCCCTTTAAAAATCTCAGTCTATCACAATCCACAGGTAATGATCTTAAATTTCCACAGGTGTTCCAATCTGTAACACTTCACAAGTAATTATCTTAATTTGCCACCAGATATCCGTATACTCCTTTATACAGAAAGCTCAGCAAGCAGCCTTCTAGTTTAATTCTATACACCAGCCATTTTCAACCACTGTGCCGCGGCACACTGGTGTGCCGCCAATGGTCCCCAGGTGTGCTGCAGGAGTTTGGTGGAGGGTCATTTATTAATAGGACCATTGGGGATATGAGCCCCCCCCCCTCCAACAGCAAGGTGTGTCTTGTCAATTGTCCAAAAACTAATGGTGTGCCTTGACAATTTTAGTACCTTGTCAGTGTGCCATGAGACGAAAAAGGTTGACAATCACTAGTGTAGTGCCCTACACTAAACCTCAGAAGCAGATTTTTTTTTTCCTAGAGAGAGCTGACCTTGATATGAGGAATACTGCCCTGGACATGAGAGGACACCAGCCCTTGGTTCTCACATTCTTCCATAAGAGTTATTTACTGACCATTCCAGAAATAGGGATATTGTAAATGAATACTCAAAATGTGTTGATGGCAACTACCTTTCATTTTAATTCTGATTTAAGGATGAAGCAGTTTGACTGCTCATATTTGCATCCTAATTTATTGCTTTGTTTTGCTGATTTTAATTATATTATTGATGTTTCACATTTTCTGGAAGCTGCTGTGGGAGTCCTTCGAGATGGAAAATAGGGATATTAGTTCAAGGCAAAACAAATTTCATTCTAAGCATGTTCATGTGTGCATATGTTCACATGCAATGAACTTCAAAATGCTGCATTCTTATTTTACTATCTGAACACAGTGTGCTAACCAAGTACACTTTTCATTCACTCTGTTTGCTTTGCTTGCAGAACTGAGAAGTTGCTGCACTTGCAATTCTTTATCGGGAGTGACAAGGACACAATAGGGATGATGAGGCAAAGGGCAGGGCCCAAGATGAGGAACCCAGATCACTTTCAAGTCCAGGAATTTGATCACAGCTCAGAAGATTCCTCACACAGCGCTCCCTAGGGTCAAAGATTTGAAAAGCATTCCATTTGCTTTCCAGATAGTTCTTTAACTTCCATGAAGGTTCCAAACTTGCTGTATCTAATCAGTCTTAAAAAAACAAAACACAGAAGTTGTGAGTGTCAAAGTCCACAAGACTGATTAGATACAGCACAGAAGAATGCATCCTGAGATTTGTAGCCTTGACGGCCAATAAGTTTATTTGTACTATTTATATACTAAGTTTCAGCAAACATTGGCTTCCAAAACAGAGCTTACGATTATCAAAGTCTGCAAAAGATGCAATACAAGTGCATTGGTGTATAGGTGCATCCATCACTGTTTTGCTATTTTGCTGGCGACCTGCTAGGTATCCCTACCAGATAAGGACTTCCCCCTAGAAACACAGGTCAGGTGACCTTCCTAAGGAAAAATTCAGCCGCTGTTGGGACCAGGAGGAGTGCTGGCTGATGCCAATTTATGGGCTCACATCCAGTGTCTATGGCCACAATACAAATTGTTTTATTAACAGTTCAGCAAGGAAATGGTGTAGTTCCTGAGACTAAGTTATGAACCAGTAAGTTAAAGGTTCAAGGATTTGGTTCAGGCAGTGGCTGTGGGCAAGCCATACTCTCCAACCCTCAGCTCCTCTTATCTGTAGGAGGATGACTGACCTACCTTACAGTGCTGTTGTAAGGATTACTGAGATAATGTATGTGAAGTTCTTTGAATACTTTGAAGTGCCATATAAATGCCAAGAAACTAGTTGTAGTTTCCCTGCAAACTTTGGATTCCCTTAAAATGGAGAAGTCACAATTCACAACAACACTGGATGGGGTACCTCCCAAGCAAAAGGAATATAGCAGGAAACTGCTTCTCTCTCTCCCCCCCCCTCACCCTCTCCCTCTCCCCTCCCTCTCCCTCTCTCATGTTTTGAGACAGCCAAAGTAATCTTTCCCAGACAGTGAGTATGTCTTTTGTCTCAGATACCTACAACTTGGGTCAGTGCTCACTCAGGGGCCCACATAAATTTGGGTTCCCAACACCAAGTTCAATCAGCCATTCCCACCTGCAAGAACTGCTTGATCCGGCGCAGGTTGTGTTGGTACAGAACGTTGGATTCCTGCAGGAAGCGGCTGTACTGCTGGTCAATTTCACCCAGGAGATTATGGAATACCAATGTGGCATGGGACTCTTTGCTGGCAGCATAGGCCCTTAACAGAAGATGGTGGGGGGTGGAAGGAGAAATGGAGTCATACAAAGCATGAAGAGTGGCGAGGTCAAGAAACTCCTCTAAGGCCACAGTCCTAACCAACTTTCCAGCACTGACATAAGGGCAATGCAACTTCAAAGTAAGGGAACCAACATTGCCTTACCTTGAGAAGGCCTCTGTGATTGCCCCACAACTGCAGGATATAGCACATGCCCCACTGGCACAGCTATGTCAGTGCTGGAAAGTTGGTTAGGATTGTGCCCTAAGTCTAATTCCACAAACACTGTTCTCAGTTATAACCAGGAAAGAAGTGTCATTACTGTCAGGAAGTTTCTGTATATTTTTAAGACAAAAGGTTTCTGTAATTTCCCGTAAGACCTCTAATCACACATAAGCATGCAAGACCATACACCCATGGCATGACAATACTTTGGAAATCTCTACCATATCTTGCATTGTATTTTTTTTTTTAAGTTACAGGTGGTAGTTGGAAGGTGTCTAATACTTTCGAGATCATAGATTAGTTAGCTAGCAACTTCTAAGCCAGATCTGACTCCCAAAGCAATTTTGTTTGACTCTGGCAGCCCTTAATTAGATTGCGACAAAACCTATGCCCACAATTAACTTTGTAAGAAAAAGAGGGGACAGAGGTTCCCAAACAGGAGAGTTGCAGGATGTCCCTAGTGGCCTCTTCTTCCTAACTTTCCAGGGTGCCACTGTCTTGGATCGTGTGAGATCTTACACAATCCAAGATGGTAGCGCCTAGGAGAGCCAGGAGGAAGATGCCACCGTGAAAGAATGGTGCCATAACCACAGTAAGTTTGGGAACCGCGGTGGGGGGTATTAAAGCTATAAGAAAGAGTCATAAAGCCTCAATCGTGGGGTCATCACAATTTACAGGAATGAAAAAGGTTGAAGACTACTGAATTAATGCACCACCAGGTCAAGGAGGAGGTATTTGGTGTAATCCTTCAGGTACCAGGAGACTGTGCCCCAATCCTGCCCAGGTTCTTAGCAATTGTGCTAAAATAGCTTTCACTAGTGTCACGTTTCATAGTAACTTTTTCTGCTCTCTCTAATAAGAATATTTGATTATACCGAACAGTGCTGGGAGGGCACTATGGGGGCTAGAAGTGGGTGGCGATGGGGGGCAGGGGTGAGTGGATAGGGTCTTGGGAGAAGGGGCAGGGTTGGTGGTGGGTCTCCAGTCTCATACTTCATTGATTTATTTAACGGGGTCATATCACGAAAAGGTTGAAGACTGGAGAACAGAGCAATACACTGAGAATAGAGATCCTAGCCACTGCGAGTTTTAATATTTTTACCTTTTCCACAAAGGTAAAACGTTTCCACCAAACGTCAGTCTTTATTTTCTCAAGGCTGACTGAGAAGCTGACTGAGAAGGCACAAGCAAAGAATACCAGTCAATCCCAACCAGCATGCGCCCACACTGAAAAGTTTCGCAACTCACCAGTCCTGGCTCTCTATCCAGGGTGCAAGGAATTGCCGTAGCTCCATTGGAAAGCTGTCGCTGTAGAGTTGATGGAGCTGCTCCAAATACCTCGTGTCCAGCTGCTGCAGTTGGTTCCACTGTGCCATCTTGGCAGCTGACTCTGGAAACCTGGAAACACAGAGACAAATGTTTTACACGCTTGGAACGGAACCCACATGAGTAATAAGGCTCAACCTGTACAGGTATTAATACACAAATGCTGCAGCAATGACACAAGGGTGGAATGGGACCATGGGAGATGTGCTGCCTACTTCAAAAGTAGCATTCACAAAAGGTAAGAGTCAGATAAATGTGCAAATACAATATTATCAATGAGGAGGGGAAAAGCAAACAAGATAAGAGGAAGGTGGAACAAAGAATTAGGGTAGAATCAGATAAATGGGAGGTGAATCAAGCAGGCACATTCACAGTACAGTTGTAGATAACGTGACATCAGAAATCACAAGCATCAGTTCCTGGGGAAGTAAGAGCAGGAGATAGAGAAAGAAAGTTGTAATTTTGGGTTCAGCTTCTTGGAAGTGGAGGGAGAGTGAGGGGGAAGAGGAAAGATGCAAAGCTAAGAGATGTCCTAATGTTCTATGGAGAGGAGAATGGCCAAAGCTCTTTGTCCCCCTCCCCACAGATCTATGGCATATCTGACCAGTAGACAAGGCACTAAGGCAAGGCTGCTCTCACTTCACCTTCCCTTGACAAGAAATCCACTCTTGCCAAATGTTTTTTCCACCCTTCTTTTGCAACCCAGTTAAGTAGTCACAGGAAGCCACCCACCATCACCACGACCTGTATGCAAAAGAGAAATTAAAGCCAAAGCTCACTCTTGTCCCCACACCCAAAGGCAAGCCACAATGAAAGGTGTTTAAGGAAGATGGGAAAGGCCCTATGGGGTGCTTTGAGATCCCCAAGGAAGGGCTGTAGCAAACCTTTATTTAAAGAACAAACAAAAACCCTAAGTGATCCGGCATCACTGGCTTCCTGAAAGGTTTTTCAACATACATGTTGGCAACCTTCAGTCTCGAAAGACTATGGTATCGCGCTCTGAATGGTGGTTCTGGAACAGCATCTACTGTGGCTGAAAAGGCCAATTCGGGGGTGACAATCCCTTCCACACTGGGAGCAAGTGCAGTCTGTCCCTGGTCTGTCTCCCTGGCTATGGGCCTTCCTTCTTTGCCTCTTTGCCTCAGACTGTTGGCAAAGTGTCTCTTCAAACTGGGAAAGGCCATGCTGCACAGCCTGCCTCCAAGCGGGCCGCTCAGAGGCCAGGGTTTCCCACCTGTTGAGGTCCACTCCTAAGGCCTTCAGATCCCTCTTGCAGATGTCCTTGTATCGCAGCTGTGGTCTACCTGTAGGGCGCTTTCCTTGCACGAGTTCTCCATAGAGGAGATCCTTTGGGATCCGGCCATCATCCATTCTCACGACATGACCGAGCCAACGCAGGCGTCTCTGATGCCCCAAGGTACCAAACTTGAAGAAAAATAAATACTTGGCATCCAATATGGTGCATGTCAAGGGTCTACATTTCTTCATGCAAGTTCTCTCAGTGTCTTCCTGTAAGTGAGGTCAGGTTTGTGATCTCTACGTTAGACAGAAGATCAGCTTCCCTGAGGCCACCTAGAGAGTTCATTGCTGAGGTGATATCTGAACACTGCTGAGGTGATATCTGAGGAATTTCCAATGCTAACAACATGCTACCCAATCAGGACAGAGAGAGAAGGAACTTTGGCTATTTTGTTCAGAAACAAAAGCAAGCAGCATTGAGAACTCTACCTGGAGTTGTTGAGGTTCATTTATATTGAGACACAGGCATTCCTGGTGCAGTGGGGCCACCAGGCCCACGTTGTGCCCTGGGTTGGATCTGAGCAGGCGGGAGGTCTCCTCGGAATAAGGGAACATTTGCCTGTTCAATGGGGCCACTCTGATCTGTGGCAGCTATTTAGCCCTGTGCAACGCCAGCAAACATGGGACATGGATTAGGGTGTGGCGGAGGCCTGCTCTGCCATCCCCATCTGGTCTCAGGCCTGAACCACCCCTCCCCCTGCCCCCCAACTGGGGGCACAGAGGCAGCCACAGGCTCTTTGAAAAAGATCCAGAGCTCCTCCCTTGTCTTTAACTGTCAAAGGTCTCATCAACTCAGGCCTTTGATCTTTGGAAAAGAACCTGGGGATTATTGGCATCAGTATGCAAAGTCTTGCAATACCCACACAAAGGCTGAGGGACTTTCAGTGGCTGTTAAAGAGATCATAATAGGGCTACCAATTATTGCCACTAATGCAAATACATGGAATTGAACTGACTTCTCAAGTTCTGTTTTTCAGCGCAACTGCAAAAAGAGGAGTCTCGACTAAGCGTGGGCAGTGGAACCTCAAAGCACCAACTGGGAAGTCCCTGGTTCGGATTTCATCTTTGCAGTAAATTCACTAGGTGGCCTTAGGCATTGTTTAGTCTTTCAACTGCAATATGGGCACAATTATATAGACCGGCTCTGCAGGAATATTGACAGCCTACTAAAAAAAATAAATATGCAGAGCGTTTGAATGCTCTTAAAAAAAACTGAATCACTGCCAAGCATTATACAAACAACTCTTCCTGCACATCAGGTTTTGCGAGGGCAATTTAATTTTGGCTGGTCAATGAAATATGGAGATGAGATAACAAGATACAGAATTGCTTGGCACAGATTTGTGTGACAAAGTGTTCTTAAATGATTTAAAGCTTTTTAAAGGGAAGGTCTGTTGGAAAATAAACTGATAAATCTTAGTTTCCGCAAGTGCCTTCTGGTTTCAAATTCAAGTCAAACTTTGATTTGAAGAGTGCAAGTATTCAAACACACCAGAGTTAACTTCTGTGTTTGCAGATCTGGAGTGACAAAACGGCTTCATGCATCACTGGTTGGAATGATTCTTTCAGGAGTCAGCCAGGAAGGAATTGCTTGCATCTGTTGTGCATCTGTTGTGCATAAAATCCATTGTTTGATCACTCAACCCACTGGCTCCCAACTAACTATGCACTGAGGGGAAAGATTCAACCAATAGGGTTGCTAGAGTTACCGTAGTAACTATTCTAATAAGTAATAACTTACAAATTGGAAAAAACCAAAACAAAACTGAAAACTGGGGTTCCTGCATTTTGGTGAGCCTTGATAGCCGGGTGCTCACTACCAAATGTCTCCTTCTTCAATAGAAGGTGCTGGGTATCAACTGTGGTGCTTCAGAGGCCAGCATGATTGCAGGTGCAATCTCAGCTCTGAGGTTGGGGAAGGATTGAGCTGGCCTTTGTTGCAACGAGCCTTGGCTGGGTCAAGGTGTTCCACCCCCTTTTAGATTCTGAAGAAGGGTAAGAGACCTCACTGGAACAAAATATGCATTTATGGACCTTAGCACAACATTTACAAATAGATTTTTTAAGAAAAGATTTTATAAGGGCAACTATTTATCATTCAAAGAATCTGTCACGTGTTCCAAGAAATTGTTTTGATACACACATATCACCACAAAAGCAAAAGAAAGTTACTCTTCAATTCTATACCCGTTTCTCCTTGTCAACATGAATGGAAGAGACAAGACCACTAGGGTTACTGCGGTGACTATGAAACACCGAAGTGCCTCCAATAAAAAGGAACAATTACATTGTGCCAAGCATTGCTCGATATAAAATTATTCATTGTTTGCATATGTCCATCCACAGAGAAGTTAAACTGTATTTCTTAGTTATGAACTACTGTTCATTTTGTTGGCTTTTTGGTCTGACCTTAGGAAAGCATCACATTCAAATGTGTGGCATTGACCACAAAGCAGACTTGAGAAATGAGGGTGTTTGGGAACTAAGCACGTGATGCATACAGTTATATAGTGGTGCCCTAGAAAATAGTAAGCAACTATCACCCAAATCCTAACCAACCTTCCAGCACTGGCACTGCTGTGTCAATGGGATGTGTGTTGCATCCTGCAGTTGGGTGGCACTCATGGAGGCCTCCTCAATGTGAGGGAATGCTTGTTCCCTTACCTCGGAGCTGCGTTGCCCTTATGTCGGTGCTGGAAAGTGGGTTAGGACTGCACCCTGTGTTGGTTATTAGACCAAAGAAAGGGGGGGCGCCAACATCCGGTAAACCCTTTATTAGAGAAACCAAACAAAAAATCTTTAACAGGCTTTCATGTTCTCCGGAACTTTTCAACAGGCAGCTAAGCAAAAAAGGGAGGTGGAGATGGTATAATGTGAAATCCAATGTTTGCAACAATCCTGAAATGGAGTACAGGAGGATCTGCCTCTCAAAGCTAGACAGGGTCTCATTTTGCACCCAGGGCTTCTGGGAAGAAGAAGAGATGGTGATGACAGTTCCCTGTTTTCCAAATACAAAGCCCAGCACTTTCAACCATTTTTATTTTATTTATTGCCGTTTTTGTTCTGTGCTGCTACATTTTTATATTCCATATTTTTATAATTATCTACTGCTGATGCTTTTATGGCTTTTGTGCTGCCGCCTCTTGCTTTCAGCTGTTTTATTGCTGCATTTGGTTTTACTATGCATGCTTTTACACAAGTCACCTTGGGCACCCACAGCAGTGGGGGGGAAGGGCAGGGCAAAACTGTATTAACTTAAATGAAACACTTCGCAAGGACAGGGATGCACATGGCTGACCATGGCCTGTGGAACTCTGAATCTCCCTTCATCCCCAGATGCTCATTCAAATATCAAAAGATGAGATGCAGTTGTTTTATTTTCGTGTACACTGCCTTGCACGTCTTATAGGCCTGGTGTAGCTACATGTGAGAGGATAAAATTCAGTTTGCAAAATAGATTCACCCTGTGGGTGGGGAATGCCACTTTTTAATGGTCTCTCACACACACTCCCTGCAAGCAAAAAAAAAAAAAGGGGGGGGGGACACCACACCAAGGATAAAAGTTTCAGTCCAAAGTGTCATTCTCATTTTCTATTTGCAAGATATTCTTTTTACACAGGGGAACATGAGAAACACTGAATTCCCTCGGATTGAAGTAGTGCAATCCACTCTGCCACCCCATTTTGCTGCATGCGTAGATCAGGCAGAGACAGGCTTTTTGGCAGACCTGTGGCATTCATCAAGCCAAGTTTTACTGGAAGTGTTTCACCAAGCCCAAAATGCCCCTTGGGAAAGAAAAGAAAAAGTTTCATGGCCTCCCACAATGCAGCTCCTGCAGCCTTCACTTCCAAGTGCAGCAGGGCGTCTCTGGTGCCTCCAGAGAAAAGCAGGGAAAAGATTTACAGTAAATGCCAAGAGGCAACACTTGCCGGGAACAGTCCCGGACATGAGGAAGTAGCTGCCTTTGGATCCGTTCCCTGCTCATGTCATTTGGAAACAGCCTATGAAGCCAGAAAGCATAAGGAGTGCCATTTGCATGCTCCAGCCTACTAGCCTCCTAAAGCAACTGAACCATTGGAAATACTTCTCTCCAACTCCAACCCACGCTCCCAATCCTGCAAGAGACTTTTGCAACAGCCCCAAGCATCTCAGCAACTATGCCAGGTCCTGAGACTGATACTTCATCTCACATCCAAAGATGGAAAGTAAAAGAAGAAAACAGAAGCTTGCGTTTTGAATCAGGAAATGCTTTTGTTTGCTCACTAAGAAACAGAACCAAATAGCAACACGTTGCCTCAACTTGTGGGGGACGGGATGGGGACGATGACCTGTGTTGTCACAAAAGCAAAGAAAAAGGAGGCGGAGTGTGGAGGGAAAACAAAACCGTGTGCTTGTCAGAGCTGAAAGAACGACCACAGTGACAAGTTTCAAGTATAGCAAGTGACCACACAAAGGAAACGCCAAAAAAAGTCACCACACAGACACAAAAGAGGATAGAAGCAGAGAGCATCTGATGTGACTGGCTGCTGAAAATCAGAAATGGAGCTCTGACATTTCACATTTCTGACGTTTTGTTATGAAAACATGGGGCCTGCATCTCAACAGGAGCTTTTCACTAACATCATCCACCAAACACTTGCAGAAAGTATGGGACAAACACCTCACAAAGTTTCTGAAACAAAAGTGCACGAAACAAGAAAGATGGCAACACAGTCACCCACATTTTGCAAATGAGAGAAAAGCAGTTCACCATTTCCACCCATCCACCAGCACAACCCTCCCTATCAAGCTTCCTCCACAATTAAATCAAATGCTAGTTACTAATCTCAGTTATTCCCACAGTGAACTCCTTGTGATCTACCTTGCAGGGGATTATCTGGCCACCATCACAGAAAATGCTGGGCTAGGGAAGACTTTTGATCTGACCCAGCAAGACTTGCTATCACTTGCTATTGTCTTCTTGCCACACGTTTTTACACACCAGCGGAGGACATTCTCCCCCTGCCCCCCAAATGCACTTCAAAGGGGTGGCTAATTATTTCTAACTATAGTTTTCAAAAATGGAAAAGCAAGAAGGAGGGAATTTTTGAAGGAGGAACCCAGGGGCACCAAGAAGGAAACCGAAGTGCTACCTTCTTCGCCTGCCCACCCACTCGCCCCCCCACACACACAGAGGCAATACTTACATATTCAACACTTGGGCCACTTTAGTGGCCAGGAACACTGCTTTGCATGTGGCCACACAGATTTGGCTTCAGTTCAACTCAGAAATTTTGACAAGCTTTCTTACCTGTTTTGCAGGCTTAGGACAAATGCAACACCCTAGAGCAAAGGTGCCCAAACCCCGGCCCTGGGGCCACTTGCAGCCCTCGAGGCCTCTCAATGCGGCCCTCAGGGAGCCCCCAGTCTCCAATGAGCCTCTGGCCCTCCGGAGATTTGTTGGAGCCCACACTGGCCCAACGCAACTGCTCTCAGTGTGAGGGCGACTGTTTGACCTCTCGTGTGAGCTGTGGGATGAGGGCTTCCTCCACTGCTTGCTGTTTCAAGTCTGTGATGCAGTAGCGGCAGCAAAGGAAAGGCCAGCCTTGTTTTGTGCAAGGCCTTTTATAGGCCTTGAGCTATTGCGAGACCTTCATTCATTCTTAAAAGTTCATCTTTAATATATTCATTTATGTAAGCTTATGTAAATTTATTCAAATTTTAAATGTAAATTAATTCTTTTTTTTCCCAGCCCCTGACACAGTGTCAGAGAGATGATGTGGCCCTACCACCAAAAACTTTGGACACCCCTGCCCTAGAGCAAGCACCGGGAGAACCACCATAAAGAAATGGAAACTGAAAGCTGAAAAATAACCACTGAATTTTTGCCTCTCCTAGCCAATAGACGATTCCTTCACAGGAAGACACCTACTAAACACCTACTTCCAAGGGCCTCAGCATCTCGTAAAAGGGCAAACCACCACTTTGAGTTCTTTGGAGGAAGATTAGACTGAAAACTAACAAATTATACAACACTTTGTGGACATCTTGCACTTTGCAAAGGAAGGACACGGGCATACCCTGTAGCTTTAGATTGCTCAGTCATCCAAAATTGTAATGCTTACTCTCTGTAAGGAGGTACAAAGTCACTGGGAGACAAACTATGACTCAGCATATGCAGCCCTGTAAGCCGGGGCCTAAGGACTGCAGCAATATATGCTGGGGCGCACTAATAGCCTTGAAAAATTATAACTAGAACGCTCCTATGAGCCCAGAACACCCACCCATAAAGAAAGGTGCCTTCTGGGTCTCTTCGTGACTACAGTTTTGCCTTCGGCTAACCAACCTCAGCTAGAGCCAGACAATTCCATGGCATCAGCTGCAATCAGTCAATCAGTCTTGAATCATTCAATCAGTCTTGATGTAGAGATGTCACAGAATTACTAGAGGAGGCTGACCACTGCACCAGAATCACAGCTCTGTTCTGGGCACCTTCTAATCCAAAGGCACCCATGTCCCTGATTTGTGATGACCGCATGGCAAGCATGGGCGGGGGGAGGGTTTCAGAGAGGGCAGATCATTCTGACCCTTGCGCTCAAAGCATAAAACCTGTTACACACAAGAGTGAGGGAAACTTTTTTCTTTGCACAAATGCACAGTGTGCCTCTATTTGTTAACTCGCAAACAGAAGGTTAGGTAATGCTACATTACGGCAACATCCACAGCAGTATTCCACTGAGAAAGGACACTGGTAAATTCGCAGCAGGCACATTAACCAAGCTCGTCGAGAATGCTAGACATTTTGCCAGGGAAGCTCCCCAGCTCCTAGCCCTCCCCTCCATACCATGGAGAGGAAGAATCTTTGAAACAACCTTGGCAGGCACTTGGTGCAACCATTCTGTTCAATTTTTCCACAGTTTAGTGCAATAATTTTCAACTAGCGTACCATGTTCCAAGGGTGTGCCATAGGAGTTTGGGGGATGGTCATTTATTAGTACGGCCATTGGGGGATGCGAGACCTCCGCTGGCAGCACAGTGCACCTTGCCCATTGTCAAAAAACCGATGGTGCACCTTGACAATTTTAGCAACTTGTTAGTGTGCTATGAGACGGAAAAGGTTGAAAAATCACTGGTTTAGTGGTTTGCAACATGCTCAGGAACAGGGCATTCTAGAGATCACGTGGGACAAAGCAATGACAACCTTGAATAGTCATGTTCTTGAAATGACACATCAAACCAATGTACATCTCACCTCTGTATTGAACTGGATAGCTCTTCCTACCCCTCGCTTGCGCTCATGCTCTCTCATACATACACAGAGGAACCATTTCATGTTGCTTTGTGATATGGCTTGCATGGGAATAATATACAACTCTTTAGTATTATGTAGTTTTGTCTTCTCCTGCAAGTCAGAGAGAAGGTCAAAGAACTTGTTCCCATAGAGGGTGCTGAAGTTTGCTCTGCCCCCGACTGCTGGAAATTCTGAGCTTGCTTGGGAAGCCTCGGCCTCTGTGTCCCAGGCAGCCTCCCAACAGCACTGCAGGTCTTCCTCCTCCTCTTCGCTGCTGCTGCTCCTGCAGCCCTTCCTGGTCACCATCATGGAAGCTCCTCTGCCCCGGAGCATTCTGGGACTTGTAAGCCGGCTCTCTGTTCACCCTCACCTGCCTCTCCAAGGCTTGCTTGGGAAGGCTTGCTGGAGCAGGAGAGCCTGCATCATCTGGGGGGGGGGGGGAATTCGGCAAACATTCCCTGGGTTTTTTTAAAGCAATCTCCTCTCCTCCCCCTCCTGAGCCCTCCCAGTTACCAGCTGCCCAGCTTCTTTCACAGTTGGAATGCTGAGCTTTTAAGCGTTCAGCCCTACGCGTTTCTACTCAGAAGTAAGCCCCATTCCAGCCAATTACTCCCAGGAAAGTGTGGAGAGAATTGTAGGCTAAATCTCATGCTTCGCTTGGTGGGATGGCTTGCTTGTGTCGTAATTGCCTGCACCAGGGGGGAATTCGGCAAACACTCCCTGGGTTTTTTAAAGCAATCCCCTCTGTTGCTACCACACCTGCCCGTGAGTGAGAGAGAGAGAGAGCACTCCACCTCGCTGCACATGTTCTGGTTACACAGGGTTTTCCGCCCCCCTCTTCAGCCTCAGCTGGCTCAGGGGCTCCAGGAGTGTTACTGTTCCTTCAAAAGGGGAACCTCTTCCACGGCTCCAGGGCTATTCCCTGCCTGGGTAAGGCAGAGCCTTTTTGCAGTATTTTGGGCTGCCTGGAAAGGGAGTGAGATGCCAGCGCAGGGCAAAGAAGGCAAAAGTGCGTGTGACTTTCAGTACCCCCACCCCATTTGCGTTGAGACAAATCCGCAGATAAAAAATCCGTAGATAAATAGGCTGCGCCTGTATATTTAAAAAATGTAATCCTCTTCCATTAAGGAACATTCTTGCTTCCGGCACACAGGAAAGCAAATTCCCAAGAGTGTTTGGGCAAGAGTGGCTGGCACGAAGGAAAGGGAGGGGATGAGGAAGCTGTTGCTCTCTGAGATGAGAGACACATTCCTTTCCTTGATACAGGAGATTTCTGCTGTACCCTATTCTAAAAGCCAGCGGATACATATTGGGGCTGCAACGTTTAGACAATTAATTGGTTAGATTAAACAGGTGACCTTGAGCCACTACTTGACCTTGAGCCATTAACTACTTTAATAAATACAAAAAATGCAGGTGGCTGGGACCATCTTAGAGAAAGCATTCTCCCTCCTCCTTTCTCATGTAGGAGGGAAATCTCTTCCAAGATGGTGCCTGTGATGTATGTGTATCAACTATAAGCAAAAAGATAACATCTTTTTTCTTCAGAACTATTTTCATTCATATGCAAATATGTGCCACTTAAAACATAAGATTAATTGATCAATAGTGCCATCCTATAAGTGTGTACTCAAAAGTAAGTCTTATTATGTTCAACTGGACAGTCTTCCATGTAAGTGTGTATAGATTTGCAGCCTATGGCTTCTCTCATTGTGCGAAAGCCCTAGTAATTTTAATCTAAATCTGCACACACTGGTGTTGTTGCTAACATTTTAGTTTTTTGTCCTAACCCCTTGGTCCCCACATTACTATTTACATTTTTTCCATACACAGACACACCTTCTCCTTGCAGGGTTAGTGAATCATGCACTAGACTAGCTCAGTGTTCTTCAGCATGTGGGGCATGACCCCAGTGGGGTTGTAAAGCCTTATTTGGGGTGTCGTGGCTACCTTTCAAAGCCTGTGCAAGAGAAGGCTTGGATCCAAACCAATAATGGTACTGCCTTTTGAAAACCAAGTTCTTGATACAATCTTGCACAGCCTGTTCTTGCTGTCTTGGCCCTCTCCTAAGGCCAGCCCTGCTACCTCACAGAGTTGTGAAGACACAAGAAGTAGGGGGAACAGGGCAGGTGGTGGTGATCAGTGACGGACAAGGGGTGGGCGGATTGTGTTCTGGGTAAGGGGTGGGACTGGTGGTCAGGTCCTCCAGTCTCATATTTTTTATTTAGGATCATGGCACAAAAAAGGTTGATGGCCACTGCACTAGCAAAAGAACGTTTAAAAAGATATGCATACAAAGAGCTACAGACCCCAATAAACGTTTGGGTGTATGCAAATGGTCAGGGAGGGCTTGAGCCATCTCTACAGCATCACACAACAGCCAGGAATTATGTGAGACCAAGGAAAGGAGGGGCATCCGCTCAGTGGAAGAGCATGTGCTTTGATGCAAAAAGTCCCAGCTTCAACCCCCAGCGGCTCTGGGTACAGCAGAGAAAAATTCCTATCTGAAAACTTGGAAAAGCCACTGTCAGTCAGTGTTGACACAACTGCAAGAGGGAGACTAAGAGTCTGACTCAGTACTGTAGGAGGAAGGTTCCTGTGGCTTGGCAGGAATTAGAAGGACTCAGGCTGGAAAAAAATTTCGAAAGACATCTTAATTCCAGAAATTTAACGCTGAAATTTTTACACAAGCTTGTGCAGGACTATCCCCTAAGCATCCAATGCTTGTTTCCTAAAATGAAGGTTGATGGTTAGGAATTTGGAACACTAGTTTTCCCCCCAGACCTGAGTAGATGTGTGATCCAGGTTTCAGGGGCTCTTGGCAAACTGCCTTCCTTGAGCCCCTTCCTACCTGGATGGACTCCAAGACAGCTGCTCAACCACTACTGCATTTCACTCAAACACCACGGAAAGAGATAGAGGATCCCTGCAGTCAGCAGTGGGTCTTCTATACATCCTGGGTCCTTAGTAGTAATGGTGACTCCAATGAAGCTCACCACAAGATTAAGAAAAAAATAAAATAGGGGACCAATAGTGGAAGAGAAGGGGTGCGGGGTACTGTGCAGTGTTTGTTGAAACAACTCCAGGGGACATACCTGTTTAATACAGCACCAACATTCACAGCAGAGCAGTGATTCTCAAACTGTGGGTCGGTATCCACTAGGTGGATTGTGAGCCATTTTCAGGTGGGTCCCCATTCATTTCAATATTTTATTTTTAATATATTCGACTTGATGCTACCATGGTATATGACTGCATTTGAGGAAATGTTATGCGTCTGTAATTTTAGCAGGCTATTATGTATATGCTTTTAACAATGATAGTCAATGAAACTTTCTTGTGGGAAAGTGTGAGTAAGACTGCAGCCTAGAATTGTTAAAAAATTTTCTTGCTTGATGGTGTCACTTCTGGTGGGTCCTCCCGACAGATTCTCATTCTAAAAAATGGGTCCCTGTACTAAAAGTTTGAGAACACTGCAGTAGAGAATCCTGAAGAAACCAGAAGAGGAAACAGGATGAGACATGGACTATGAAACCTACTTGAACAGGAAGATTGTAAAAGGAAATAAAAACAGCAGGGTAGACTAATCCCTGGCGCATACAGAAACCTTTCACTTGTAACGTATGTGGAAACAGCTTCCTCAAGCCTTTCAAATGACAATGTCATCCACGTCATGGTCATATTATCCAGAGTATCATACTGTTTCTTCAAGTTCTTCTCACATTTTAGAGTTAAAAGTCCTAAAGAGCTCAAATTTACCATGTTGCTATCCATCAGGCTAGCTGTAAGAACCTGCAGAAGTAGAAAATAGGTAGCAAAAGGAAGGTTCAGGCATAAGGGGAAACCATGGTTTACCTAACTGAGAACAAGACTTGCACAAACCAGGGAAACTGCATTTGTTCACTAACTAGAGTTAGAACATACCAGGATATCAAGTCATGGTTTGATCAGAGCTTGATATCTAGGTTTGTCCTAATGATTGTTAAGTCATTTCTGCCCAATGTTGCATATACGCAACAGGGACCAAATGTGCACACCTGTGGGCTGGGCAGAAATGTGTTAAACTGGGTTTCCTAATTTTGGATGCAGTGCAGAATTGTGGTTTGTTCTTAACATGAAAGCAAAGGAGGTGAGGAAGGAGAGGGAGTATGCAAGCCCACAATTCTGCAAAGCTTGTTCTTACAGTAGGAAGTCAGTGTTTCCTGTACATTATGTCTGATCCGAGTCATAGAGTCTGTTTCCCCAATAAGGGGGTCATGATCAGGAATACAAGCCCAGGGACAACAACTGACACCAACACAGAGCAGAGGGAACAGGATGCACCAAAGAAGAAAATCTGTGTTGGTTAACATGTCAAGCTGCCCTTGCCAAAAAAGAAAAAGAGAGAGATAACATTTTACTTTTAACCCTTTTAACCCATTTTAAACAGACCAGCTACTTGAAGAAAACTTGGAACACAAGGAAGAGGCACCCAGCACAAACCTGAAATAGATCTGTTTCATATCCAAGCATATGGTCACCCTGGCCAGCAAGAGAGGAATCAGCTATATTGGCAATTTTCAACCTTTTTCATCTCATGGCACACTGATAAGGTGCTAAAATTGTCAAAGCACACCATCAGTTCTTTGATAATTGACAAGGCACCAAGCTGCTGGTGGGAGGCTCATATACCCAATGACCCTATTAAAAAACAACTCTCCCCCAAACTCCAGAGCACACCTGTGGACCATTAGTGGCACACCAGTGTGCCACAGAACAGTGGTTGAAAACTGCTGAGCTACATTAACCAAATCACTGGGGCTGATGCCTTGCCCAAGGGTGAGGAGAGCAGTTTGGATCTAGAGATGGAAACTGACCAAACTTATAAAGGTTTATGAAAATCTACTCTCTTAAAGAATGGAGAAAGTGGGGAGAAGCCACATTTTGTAACAACCCAACTAACAATCAAATCCTAACCAACTTCCCATCTCTGATGCAGCCACAATGCGGCCCCAAGGTAAGGAACAATTGTTCCCTGTCTTTGAGGAGGCCTCTGCAATTGCCCCCCACTGAAGGATGGAGCGCAGGCCCTGTTGGTATAGCTGCATCAGAGTTAAAAAGTTAAATACAATTGGGCTGTAAGACACAGATGCTCCCCATGCTAGCAAATTTAGGAACGGAACAACAACAACAAATCATCATATTTATGTAGCACTCTTTCTATGTGACAATTACTGAGGAACAAACAACAGGAGTGGCTGTAGCTTTCATGCCTTGCTCATGGGCTTCCCAGCAGCAATGATCTGGAATCTGGTACAAGCAGCATGCTAGTTTTCTCACTGAGGTGGTAACTTGGGTATGGGCTATACCACTTCAGACTACTACTGGGGACTCACATGATGGAATACCAAAAAATTAAATAAAAATCCCTCAATCATCCTCCATGCCCACTACAATCATCAGATAGTGTCCCACTTAGGATACTGTCACCATCTGAAGTCAAGGGGATGGCAACAAGGTGCAGGACCTTCTCTATTGTGGCACCATGTCTATGGAACCAACTACCACAACATCTTAGGACAGGCCTGTCTTTAAATGGTTTTTGGTCGGGTTTAAAAATTTATTTCACTTGGAATCTGAGGAGGGAGGAGGAACCTCCAAGGGACCTTTTATTATCCTCTATAGGTACTGTTGCTGCTTTTAATGTCAATGTTATTTTTAATCAGCTGCGGAATCATTTTTATTGCTTTTAAAGTTTTTATTCATATGTTTTCATCTGTTGTACTATTTTTCATTTTTAAGTTGTATATCACCTTGACCATAGGAAAGGCAGTATAGAAATCTTTAAAATAAAATAAACAGAAAGCTAAAAGACTTCTCCTTGATACGCTAGTTTTCTACACAGAGGAATCTTTTTTGTTTAATGGAGAAACAGTCCCTCATAGGAGCCTCTACCAGAAATCGGTAGTAGTACAGCCCGGGTTTTCCACCTCTTGAGAATAAGGCTCAGGATAGACTGTTTTTCTGACTCAACAAGGGAATTAGGTTGTTATTAGTATTTATATTTATATCTTGTCTGCCATGACAATGGATCCCAAACCAGCTAACAAAATATACTTAATACAGTAAAACAATTTAATAAAATCAAGGACAAATTCAAGAACCACAACAATAGAGAACAAGAGACCATCATAATACTGTAGAGCAGTGGTTCTCACACATTTAGCACCGGGACCCACTTTTTAGAATGAGGATCTGTCAGGACCCACTGGAAGTGATGTCATGTCCGGAAGTGACATCATCAAGCAGGAAATTTTTAACAATCGTAGGCTGCAATCCTACCCACACTTACCCAGGAGTAAGCGCCATTGACTATCATTGTTAAAAGAATATACAGAGTAGCTTGTTAAAAGTACAGGTCTGTCACATTTCCCTAAATGCAGTCACATACCATGGGAGTATCAAGTCCAATATATTAAAAATAAAATATTTAAATGAATGGGGACCCACCTGAAATTGCCTCGTGACCCACCTAGTGGGTCCAGACCCACAGTTTGAGAAACACTGCTGTAAAGGAAACACTAGTAACCTTTTGTTCCCTCTAGCCATGGCACAGAATACCAGCAACAAGCATTTGTTCTGACCAGCAATAGAAAACCTCTGATTTTTCACTAAATCTGAAAACATGCTACTGCTGTTTAAGAGGTCTTGCTGTCTTGAAAACAAGCACAGAGGTGGAAGTCCTGGTTTGAACATGAAATGAACAATTGCATCCTGAACACACACACCAACTTACAGATTGCTGTCTCTGTCTTCAAGGGAGATACCGTCTTTTACATGTTTCCTTCCATTTGAAAACAGATGCGAGGTTCAGACTGGTGTGCGAACTTGAAGCGCAAAATTGTGCTCTGAATGTACCAAATCTTATTCCAACAACTCAGACACAGAGGAAAGCCTTTGGGTTAAAGGCCTCACTTTGCACAGTCAATACATTCTACACACTGAAGCTACCTCTCCGACAAAAGACCCCTTGTGAGAACTCCCAACTTGCAGGCAAGTCTATTATCTTGGAAGTTGGCAGACTGTGAGAGAGTCCAAAATTTGTTTCTAATAAAGTCAGATTTCATGAATCTAATTTCCCCCACCCCCAAGTCAAATGGACTGTCTGCTCTCCACTCGTTCTGACAAAGAATTTTGGAAGCAAAGTTGTTTTGCATGTGTGACCTTTCACAAGTTTATTTGAAATGAGTTTATTTCACACAGCCAAGGCTTGCTGCCAGTTCATGCTTACAGAAAAGCTGTCTTGATCTTTTAAATCAAGGTCCTAAACAAGATGTCATTCTTTCACACCTCGTCTCTATGAACCCTGACTGGAGACAAACACAGCACCATGGTTTTGGCATTGTAGACGCCAGCTGGGAGAACAGCAACAGCCGGGAATCGTAAAATTGACTTACTGCAACAGCAGCAGGCGAGTAAAGAGAAACTGTTCTCAGCAAACAGCTTACTGAGTTTATGTCCCTGATCATTTTGGGCCACACAGTCACCATTATGGAAGTTGTGGTGTTTATCAGAGATGTTAAGAGGCAGTAAAGTAAACCGCTGCTAACTGGGTAAGAGGCACTCTTTCAAGTGGGTGCTCCTCTTTTTAGCAGGGGGAGAGTAACTAGCCCATCTCACCCCAGCAGTGCCTTTTCTAGTGGCTGTTTGCTGGTGTTCTTTTGCATCTTTTTAGATTGTGAGCCCTTTTGGGACAGGGAGCCATTAGTTATTTGATTTTTCTCTGTAAACCACCTTGTGAACTTTCAGTTGAAAAGCAGTATATAAATACTGTTAATAATAATTATTATTAATAATTAATTAATAGCAATGTGACCAACTGGCAATCACAGCAGAACATTCCTAGCATCATATACTGTCCTAGAACTGAAAGGTGCCATGGAGGTCATCCAGTCCAACCCCCTGCTCAACACAGGCAGTTTCAGCATCCCTGACAGGCAACCAGCCTCTGCTTAAAAATCTCCAACAAGGGAGAGCTCACAAATGCACAAAGGCAGGCTGTTCCAGTGATGGACAGCCACATGTATTTGCAAGAGCTCAGCCCATTCTGCTGGTCCTCATATTCCTTTTCCAAAGCCTTTCTGGGCTTTTCCTCCAACCAGGAAGGTAGAAGCAGAGATGCTTTGCATAAAGAGAAGGATGTTGAGGAAGCAAGCACCTCAACCTACAAGAGACTGGACAAACATTCCCTTACCTGGAGGAGGCCTCTGTGATAACCCCCCTTCCCACTGCAGGATGCCATGCATGCCCTGTTGGCACAGCTACATCAGCACTGGAAAATTGGATAGGATTTGTGCCCAAATCCCCTGACTGGGGAGGAGAGATTTGAGCACTCTGGTGAAAGATCATGTCCCCCACGCTGCTAGAAGGTTTTCAAGGTAATCTGAGGAATCACAAGTTTCATTAAGCATCCCAGATTCTCTGAACATTAGCCAACACATCCCTCTTTTCTACCCCCAAGCCTGGCAGGGCTAAGAGTATGAGTGGAAGCCGAGTATCTACCAAAGGGCAAGAGCGGAGGCTTACCTTTCAAAACAGAAAGGTAACTATCAGCTGTGGTTTCAAGGTCTCGTCAGGCAGGAGCCTCTGAATGGCTCTGTTTTGCAGAGGAGTTTTCTGCACCACAGTGCAACCCTCCCCCAGGCTTGGCCTACTGAGATGGTTGTGCAAACAGTAGCTTCCTGTTGCCTTGCTGGCTGTGCACCAGCACCTAATTTAGCCTGCAGCATCTATATTGGTGGAAACTGCCACCAAGTGGGGTCAACGCTCTGTGACATCACTTTGAGGTGAGAGTAAGGGTGGAATCTTCACAGCCCTTTGGCAGGCAAGAGGCAGTTGTACAAAAATTCAGTTCCTATGCAAGCACTGAGTTCAGAGACACTCTGTTCACTGTGTCAGCTACATGAACTACAACAGAAAAAGACAAGGGCTTTCCACGTCTTCACTTTCAGCAAATGGAAAAATAGCGCCCCCCCCCCCTCCAGCCATCTGACAATGACAGGGCATGGCTGGTGGTAAGCCATCCCCACACACATCCATGCCATGCCCTTCTCTATGGCCAGAGAGCCCGCCGAGATTTCAGCAGTCATTCTTGCTATTGTGTGGGGGAGGGGAGGGAGGAAGAAATCTTCCATTTAACTTCACCACTCATCTGTATAGACACACAGATCCTTCCCATTTCCATGACTCCACAGACACTTATCCACCACTGTGCTTAACAGAGTTCCTAATATTTAGTAGCCACAGCCCACGGCATAAGCACACAGCATACTCTTTCAGACCACCAGCTCTTAAGTGGTCAGCAGACCGCTTACAAATCCTCATCATCCTCTTACAACCAAAGGCTCTGCCTTCTCATATCGGTGCACCTCCCCACACCACCAAGGCCCTCAGAAGAGAACCTCACAGGATCCCACACAAGAAGGGTGACACAGGGTGACCAGATGTCCTCTTTTTCCAGGACATGTCCTCTTTTTCAGCCTGGTGTCCTGGAGAAGAACTTAAATGTCCTCCTCTTCCCTGTGAGTTGGTCTGTACAGGCAGCACATAGCCTTCTTGTAACTAATAAATTATATGTAATAAATCATAAGTAATATAGTTTTAAATTTAATAATAAGCAATGTAGTGTTTAAATTAACCATATGAAATCAATATATATGAGCGTTTTTAGCTTTTATTTTGTCATGTCCTACATTTTTCTTGGATGTCCTACACTTTGGGATGCCTGGCTCTCTTTTGTGTTTATGACATCTGTCACCCTGGGGCCACATCACTCCCTCCAACATTCAAAGCTGTTCTCCACTGGCACACCTGAAGAAGCCAAGACCTTCCCAACATCCACAACATTACCCCCATCTAGTACTACACAGTGTAGCTCCACAGAACTTGCCATCTGCCCCCTCTCCACACATAGGTCTTCCCCCAACCCCTGATGAACTTTTTCTTCCCATATATTCTTGATCTCTGAAAGGAGAGGTGCTTGGGCTCAGACACTGTTAGGAAGTAAGTCACCAGGATATGCTACTGTCTCATCTACACATGGATACAATCTAGCAAGGCTTACTCAAGTATACAGGAAGGGGAAGTACTCTGCACATGTTCAAAGGCTCACCTTCTTCTAGCAGAGACTGTGCCTCTCCTTGCAAGGTAGCTATGGTTGCTCAAGCAAAGGGGAAGCACTCTGCACATGCCCAGAGGCACCCTTTCCTCTAGCAGAGACTGTGCCTCTCCTAGCAAGTAGCTATGGGTGCTCAAGCAGAGAAGGGGAAGCACTCTGCATATGCCCAGAGGCACCCTTTCCTCTAGCAAAGACGGTGCCTCTCCTCGCAAGCTGGAGTCAAAGGCAAGCCCTGCTCCTCAAGGCTGCGTGTGGCTCGCGCCCCGCCAAGCCTACCTTCGCAGACCGCCCGGCGTCCCTCGCCCGCTGCTGGGGCCGACCCGGCTCAAGCGCTTCCCGTCGCCTCGCTCCCAGCCCTGCCCCAGCGACTGGCCAGGAGCGTCACGCCTCCCTCCGCTCCGCCGGAGAGTCAGCGCTGCTCTCCGCCGCTGACCAATCGCCTGCGAGTTCCGAGGAAGGGTAGCCAATCAGGACTCCCCGCTGGTTTTATTATTCACCCGGCTGTTCCGCGTTCGGCTCGCTCCTCCTGCCGCTGTGCTGGAAACCCAGCTGAGTTCCGGGCAGTGTGTGACGTCACCGCTGTCGCTGTTGTCTTAGCCTGAGGGAGGGGGAGGAGGATGAGGCTCAGCACTTAGGATGCTCCTCAAGCAGGGGCAGGGGGGGGGGTTTGATGGTGGCCCAAGGGGGCAGGGCTGCCTCTGGGTTATGGGGGAGAGAGAGCATGGCCTGGCTGACCTGAAGTCCCTGGAGCCAGCACCCTATGGCTACACCCCTAGCCACACTTTCCTGGGAGGAAGCTCCATTGATTATAATGGCACTTACTTCTGAGTAGACAGGCATAGGCTTGGGCTCTGAGGATGCAGTCCTATCCACACTTTCCTGGGAGTAAGCTCCATTGACTATAATGGCACTTACTTCTGAGTAGACAGGCATAGGCTTGGGCTCTCAGTCCCCAGGTGATGATGGGATGCAAGCAGTGGCATGACTTTCTGTTGTGTGGAAACAGATCTCCAGGAATCACCTGCCCTCCCTGTCTGAGCAGAGATTATTAGGATCAAAGGCAAAAGAAAATATTTCTTTACCCAGCATGTAATTAGACTGTGGAACTCCTTGCCACAGGGTGTGGTGATGGGCACCTGGCCTAGATGCCTTTAAAAGGGGATTGGACAAACTTCTGGAGGAAAAGTCCATCACAGGTTACCAGCCATGATTGTATGTGCAGCCTCCTGATTTCAGGCTATGTCAGAAGGCCAGATGCAAGGGAGGACACCAAGATGCAGGTCTCTTGTTGTCTTGTGTGCTCCCTGAGGTGTATGGTGGGCTACTGTGAAGTACAGGAAGCTGCACTAGACGGGCCTGTGGCCTGATCCAGTGGGGCTCTTTTTATGCTAGGGATAAAAGGTCCCTTGGTCATCTAATCCAACCCCCTGCTTGATGCAGCCATTTATTTTGAGAAATTTATACCCTACCTTTTCCATGCAGAAGCAAATGCCCAAGGCAGCTTAACAAAGTTCCAGAATAAATGTACAAAGTATCATAGTATGTAAAAAGGAAACCAAAAAAGAGAAACAAAGCATTAAAAAAAACATTAATTCTAACAATTAAACTGAAACAGAAACAAAGTAAAATTTGACATGTCTCAAAGGAGCAGCTATTGTTGCTTCTGATTTCTCTCCTGCCTTGGTCTGAGAGGCTTTCTTGAGTTGGATCCGTCTATCTAATCTAGCAATATAATATTTATTAATAAGAATATTTATATATTGCTTTTCAACAAAAAAGATCACCAAGCAGTTTACAGAGAATACTGTAACTAAATGGTCCCCTGTCCCAAATGGGGCTTATAATTTAAAAAGATGCTGAAGAAACACCAGCAACAGCCACTAGAAAAGACATTGCACTGGAGTAATGTGTTCTTCTCTCTTTTAGCAGCTTGGTGTTGAAGTGAGAGTATATTATAAAACAAATTGAATGAAATGTATTCTGTCATTAGAGAGAGACCCCATCATAAACTGTAATACCAAAAGGGCAAAGGCTGGGAAGCAGGATAATCCCTTATTCCTCCTTTCTCTTCCCGAAAAGGGTTAATAAGTAAATTAAGGAATGACTCCTGCTGCCTCAGGAGCAAACACAAATAGTTGAGTAGACAATGGAAAATTTAGGGAAGAGCTTTGTGTTGCAAGAATATAAGGGGCTGCAAGAAGAAACTAAGCTAAGCCCATCAAACAGTTCAGTGGGGGCATTGACTGATTTTAGATATCATTCCTGGGAGACCTCAGAAGGACCCCAGGTAACAGAGATATGGAGATATTATTAGTCTACCAAAAAAAAGACCAGATAACCTATAATCCCTCCTCCTGGAAGGAAGTAAAATAGTTAATGATATATACTAGTGATAAGCAACTATGTACAAACAACATGTTAAGAATGTGCTGCATGGATCTTTTGAATGTATAAAAAACTGGTGAAAGAGAAGGTTAGAACATAAGAACAGCCCCACTGGATCAGGCCATAGGCCCATCTAGTCCAGCTTCCTGTATCTCACAGCGGCCCACCAAATGCCCCAGGGAGCACACCAGATAACAAGAGACCTCATCCTGGTGCTCTCCCCTACATCTGGCATTCTGACTTAACCCATTCCTAAAATCAGGGGGTTGCGCATACACATCATGGCTTGTACCCCATAATGGATTTTTCCTCCAGAAACTCGTCCAATCCCCTTTTAAAGGCGTCTAGGCTAGACGCCAGCACCACATCCTGTGGCAAGGAGTTCCACAGACCGACCACGCGCTGAGTAAAGAAATATTTTCTTTTGTCTGTCCTAACCCGCCCAACACTCAATTTTAGTGGATGTCCCCTGGTTCTGGTATTATGTGAGAGTGTAAAGAGCATCTCCCTATCCACTCTGTCCATCCCCTGCATAATTTTGTATGTCTCAATCATGTCCCCCCTCAGGCGTCTCTTTTCTAGGCTGAAGAGGCCCAAACGCCGTAGCCTTTCCTCATAAGGAAGGTGCCCCAGCCCCGTAATCATCTTAGTTGCTCTCTTTTACACCTTCTCCATTTCCACTATGTCTTTTTTGAGATGCGGCGACCAGAACTGGACACAATACTCCAGGTATGGCCTTACCATCGATTTGTACAACGGCATTATAATACTAACCGTTTTGTTCTCAATACCCTTCCTAATGATCCCAAGCATAGAATTGGCCTTCTTCACTGCCGCCGCACATTGGGTCGACACTTTCATCGACCTGTCCACCACCACCCCAAGATCTCTCTCCTGATCTGTCACAGACAGCTCAGAACCCATCAGCCTATATCTAAAGTTTTGATTTTTTGCCCCAATGTGCATGACTTTACACTTACTGACATTGAAGCGCATCTGCCATTTTGCTGCCCATTCTGCCAGTCTGGAGAGATCCTTCTGGAGCTCCTCACAATCACTTCTGGTCTTTACCACTCGGAAAAGTTTGGTGTCGTCTGCAAACTTAGCCACTTCACTGCTCAACCCTGTCTCCAGGTCATTTATGAAGAGGTTGAAAAGCACCGGTCCCAGGACAGATCCTTGGGGCACACCGCTTTTCACCTCTCTCCATTGTGAAAATTGCCCATTGACACCCACTCTCTGCTTCCTGGCCTCCAACCAGTTCTCAATCCACGAGAGGACCTGTCCTCTAATTCCCTGACTGTGGAGTTTTTTCAGTAGCCTTTGGTGAGGGACCGTGTCAAACGCCTTCTGAAAGTCCAGATATATAATGTCCACGGGTTCTCCCGCATCCACATGCCTGTTGACCTTTTCAAAGAATTCTATAAGGTTTGTGAGGCAAGACTTACCCTTACAGAAGCCATGCTGACTCTCCCTCAGCAAGGCCTGTTCGTCTATGTGTTTTGTGATCCTATCTTTGATGAGGCATTCCACCATCTTACCCGGTATGGATGTTAGGCTGACCGGCCTATAGTTTCCCGGGTCCCCCCTCTTTCCCTTTTTAAAAATAGGCGTGACATTTGCTATCCTCCAATCTTCTGGCACCGTGGCCGTTTTGAGGGACAAGTTGCATACCTTAGTCAAGAGATCTGCAACTTCATTCTTCAATTCCTTAATAACCCTTGGGTGTATGCCATCAGGGCCCGGTGACTTATTGATCTTTAATTTATCAATGAGGTCTGAAACATCTTCTCTTTTAACCTCTATCTGACTTAACTCCTCGGTCAGGAGGGGCCGTTCGGGCAGCGGTATCTGCCCGAGGTCTTCTGCCGTGAAGACAGATGCAAAGAACTCATTTAATTTCTCTGCCATCTCTAAGTCTCCTTTTATCTCCCCTTTCCCTCCCTCACCATCCAGAGGGCCAACCGCTTCTCTGGCGGGTTTCCTGCTTCTAACATATTTGAAGAAGCTTTTATTATTCCCCTTAATGTTGCTGGCCATGCGTTCCTCATAGTCTCGCTTGGCCTCCCCTATCACCTTCTTACATTTCTTTTGCCACAGTTTATGTTCCTTTTTATTCTCTTCATTAGGGCAAGACTTCCATTTACGGAAGGAAGCTTCCTTGCCCTTCACAGCCTCTCTAACTTGGCTGGTTAGCCATGCGGGCACCCTCCTGGATTTAGTGGAACCCTTCTTTCTTTGCGGTATACACCTCTGCTGGGCCTCTATTACTGTTGTTTTAAGCAGCCTCCATGCACTCTGGAGAGACTGGACTCTTTTTACCCTCCCTTTCAACCTCCTTCTAACCAGCCTCCTCATTTGAGGGAAGTCTGCCCGTCGGAAGTCAAGGGTTTTTGTTAGAGATTTGCCTGGTATTCTTCCCCCAACGTGCACGTCAAAACGGATCGCAGCATGATCACTGTTCCCCAATGGCTCTGTAACATTGACATCTCTAACCAGGTCCTGCGTACCGCACAAAATTAAATCCAGAGTCACCTGTCCTCTGGTGGGCTCCGTGACTAGCTGATCTAAGCCACAGTCATTTAGCACGTCAAGAAATCCGGTTTCCTTATCGTGACCAGAACACAAATTGACCCAGTCAATATGAGGATAATTGAAGTCCCCCATGATTACAACCCTGTCCCTCCTTGTCACCTCCCTGATCTGTTTCCTCATTTCAAGGTCCCCATCAGATTTCTGGTCTGGAGGACGATAGCACGCCCCCAGTATTACATCGCTGCACAAGCCTGGTAATTTAACCCACAGAGATTCTACGGTGGAGTCGGACCCACCTTCAATCTCTACTTTGCTGGATTCTATCCCTTCCTTAACATAAAGGGCCACCCCACCTCCAACACGCCCCTGCCTGTCCCTCCTGTAGAGTTTATAGCCCAGGATTGCGGTATCCCACTGATTCTCCGCATTCCACCAGGTTTCCGTTATGCCCACTATGTCAATATTTTCCCTTGTCACCAGACATTCCAGTTCTCCCACCTTTGCTCGTAGACTTCGGGCATTCGCATAAAAGCATTTATACACGGAGTGCCCCAGGATGGGCTGCTTATTCGCTCCTTTGTCTCCGCATCCTCTCATTGTGCCAAACCGTCTATCACATCCCATCACCCTACCTTTCCCAATTTCTTCTCCTACCCTGCCTTTGTCTTGTTGTTCTCTAACCTCCCCATCCTCATCCCATAGGGATGAGGAGTCCCGAACCGGATGCCCCTCGGCTCCTGTCGGCCTTCCCCCAGGGTTCAGTTTAAAAGCTGCTCTGCCACCTTTTTAATGTTATGCGCCAGCAGTCTGGTTCCATTCTGGTTCAAGTGGAGCCCGTCCCTCTTGTACAGGCCCCGCTTGTCCCAAAAAGTTCCCCAGTGCCTAACGAATCTAAACCCCTCCTCCCTACACCACCGTCTCATCCACGCATTGAGACCCCTGATCTCCGCCTGCCTAGCTGGCCCTGCGCGTGGAACAGGTAGCACTTCAGAGAACGCTACCTTTGAGGTCCTGGCTTTCAGCTTCCTGCCTAAAAGCCTAAATTTGGCCTCCAGGACCTCCCAGCTACACTTGCCCACATCGTTGGTGCCGACATGCACCACAGCCGCTACCTCTCCCCCAGCACTGTCTACCAGCCTGTCTAGACGAGAAGTGATGTCCGCAACCTTCGCACCAGGCAGGTTGGTGGTTGCAAGGTTGGCATGCAAGTTGTTTAGGCACACACTGACTTACGTCCTTATATTGCAATATAAGATTTTAAAACCCAGCGCTGGTATTTTTTGTTTATTTCTTCCCTCACACAGGGCTAAAGTCCTTTCTGCTTGGGCCACTGAGCAAACCCCTGTTTCTCACAACAGTGTGGTGGATTGGGCTCACTGGGCCCAACCAGAGAGGGAACTGATGGTGAAGGAGAGAGTAGAAGGGGCTGTGCCTTCCAGGAAGAAATCTTTGACTGCTGGCATACCTATCTTCTACACTGGGTGTAATCCTCCTTGCCACATTAACCACAAGGAGAAAGCACAGCCTAGAGGCCCTGTACTCACACATCTATGCTCTCTCTGGACAGTGTAATGGACCTGATCCGTATGACTGTGCTTCTGAGAGGACGGGGGTGGATGTGTGGGGCAAATGCCTTTTGCTGCCTCAGTCTAGAACAAGTAAGCCCATTAGAGCTAATGATGCACTTCACATTGCATGTAGCGTGACCCCCAGTTGGAAAAGGGAGAAAAAAGTGTTGCTCTGCATAGCATAGAGCAGGAGGTCCCAGGCTGCCCCAGGGAGTCCAGAGCACCTAGGGATTGCTGCACTTCAACAGCAGCTGCTCGATGTTAGTGGGCCCTCCCTGGGCACTAGGGTCTCAACAAGTGCCTTAGGAAGGTGAAAAGAGCTATTTCTGCCCAAGTGATCTATATAGTAGAAAGAAAATGTTATCTGGGTTAGGCCCAAATCCTAACCAACTTTCCAGCACTGGCTTAGCTGTGCCAATGGGATGGGTGCTGCATCCTGCAGTTGGATGGCAGTCACAGAGGCCTCCTCAAAGTCAGGGAATGTTTGTTCCATTACCTCAGAGCTGCATTGTCCTTATGTGGATGGTGGAAAGCTGGTTAGGATTGCACCCTCAAGGAGAGTAACACAGCAATAGATTATGCTGATACATTACAGGCGTGCCCCCCCCCAACCTTCCATGGTTATGTTAAACCATGGATACAGGCAAATGCCTCCCCCCACCCTCTGGATCTGAGGGGAGCGGACCAATCCTTGCCTCTGGAGGGTCCTCTAAGCCCAGCAGAGGTAGTGGATAACTGTCCTCAGCCTCTGCTGGGCTCTGACTGAGCCCAACAGTTGAAACAAACAAAAAACACCACTTCCGGTTTCTCAGTGAAATCAGGTGACATTCTTAATGCCTTATAAAGCATTAGGAGGTCCAGGAAGCCCCAGATGATCCTCTGAGGCTTCCCTGAGCCTCCTAATGCCTTATGAGGCATTAAAAATGTCACTTCCATTTCCACAGAGAAAACCGAAGCAGTGTATTCTTTTACTGTCGGGCTCAGAGAACCCATCGCCTCTGGAGGGGGCAGTCGTGGGGGAGCCTCAGACCTGATCAGTGAATATGGAATATGAGCCCTCCCCCCCCCCCCCGTATAAATACACTATTGTATAAAATTAATTTCTTTTCAATTATTTTTCTAATTTCCGTTGTGTTTGCATTTTGTGAAACTTGTTTTCTAGGCTAGCTTGCAAATTGTTGCTTTTTATTGATGATTTGTTCCACACCATGCGTCGTCTGCCCATGACATAAAAACTTGTCTTGTTTTTCCATAGAAAATCTATTGTCTAGAATGTGTATTTGAAACGACAAATATGTGAAATGGAATGTTTGTCTTTTGCTTTCTATCCTGTATTAACAAATAGCATGAGGGCCCAGTCCTATCCAACTTTCTAGTGCTGAAATTGTGGCTGCATTGGCTTTGGAAAGTTGGATAGGATTGGGCCCTGAGAGGTAGTATCATGTGAACAAATCTTTTGTGCCATTTTGTAGATGGAGAAACTGTTATTTGTATGAATAGCATCTGACAAGATGTAAGCAAAAGTCCTTTTTGGACACATGGATCCCTGGACATGGGATTGCTCCACTTGTTCAGAGTTTCGAAACCAGAAGAGCCAAGGAATTATGGGAGGAGAAAGGAATAATTGCCTCTAATGCTAATTTTTTTTCCTGAATGAGGGTTTTCCCACCCATAATCCAACTAAGCATAGAAGTTCCTCCCTGTGCTTAGCCCCCCAATTCAATCATTTATTTTTCACATTTTTATACTGCCCTTCCTTCAAAGAGCTCAGGGCAGTGTACACAGCTGCTCTCCTCCTTTGGTCCTCACAACAACCCTGTGAGATAGGTGAGGCTGGAGAAAGTGACTGGCCCAAGGTCACCCAGAAAGCCTCATGGCTAAGGGGGGATTTGAACCTGGATCTTCCAGATCTAAGTCCATCTCCCAAACCACCACACCACCCTGGCTCTCATCATCAACACTTTACCAGACTATGAATGCCTTTTGGCCCTTACGATATTACTCGGTGTGGTTTTAAGACATATGTAAAGTGTACATGGGAAATCCGTTATGTCTGTGGGGATCTAGCATAGTGACTAAGGGCCCAATCCTATCCAACTTTCCAGCTCAGGTGCAGCCGCAATGCAGCCTCCAGGTAAGGGAACAAATATTCCCCTTACCCTGAGGAGGCCTCTGTGATTGTCTCCTCACCACGGGATGCAGTGCACGCCCCACTGGCACAGTTGCACTGGTACTGGAAAATTGGATAGGATTGGGCCCTAATACAGTAGTATAATTCACTGCAATGGCATACAAGAAAGAGAGAGAGAGAGAGAGAGAGAGAGAGAGAGAGAGAGAAGTTAAAGGTGTAATAACATAACTTTTATTGTGGGGATAAAAATACAATAATAGGAAGTGGAAATCAATATTTTATTTTTCACATTTTTATACCGCCCTTCTTCCAAGGAGCTCAGGGTGGTGTACACAGCTGCTCCCCTTCTTTTGTCCTCACAACAACCCTGTGAAGTAGGTGAGGCTGAGAGAAAGTGACTGGCCCAAGGTCACCCAGGAAGCTTCGTGGCTGAGGGGGGATTTGAACCTGGATCTTCCATGTCTGAGTCCACCTCCCAAACCGCTACACCACCCTGGCTCTGAAAATGCAACATATTTAGCAATCAGTCACACAATTAGGCCCTAACCATAAGCGGTTTCTAAGCAGAAGAGAGGAGGAGAAAATCTTTATAAGGGAAAGGGGATGCATAATGGCACAAGAAAGGAGGAAAGGGTGTAGGGAAATCAGGAGAGTTACCCAGGGGAAAATTGGGCAGAAAATGTGGGCAGTGCAGTGGTGGAAGGGGAAAGGGAGAACTGGAAGAAGGGAGGGAAAGAAGCTGGAGAAAAGGTTCTTGGATGTGGCAGAGTTGCAGTTCTTTGTATCCAGAACCAAGGCAACAGGCATGGAGATATCTTCTCAGTGGCCATGAAATCATTTCACTCACTTGTGGTGAGAGAAACTTGTAGATTCCGTAAGCATGATATGCTGAGAATGCACTGATACCTGCTCACAAAGGTATCTTATTGAGAGGAGGGAGAGAAAAGTGCTATTGGGAAAGGGCAGGGGTGAGTTTGAGAGACAGCCATTGGTTTGGGGGAAAGAGAAAGAGGGCCAAGCCAAGGGGGAGAGGAAGCCTGGAAGGTCTATTGTGAGTGGTGCACATTATGCACTAAAGTAGGGGTGTCAAACATAAAGCCTGGGGGCTGGATGCGGCCCCCAGAAGCTTTTTATCTGTCATTCAGGCTCTCAGCTGCTGAGGTGTTACAGTTGAAATGGCAGCCCACATGAAAAATGGGCTTTCCCAAATCTTGAAATATGTTCAAGATTTGCATACTTTCTCTTCTGTCATTTGCAGTTAATGAGTTTCTATGTGAGAACAGGGTCTAATTTCTGGCTATTAGCTGCTTAAAGATGTCACTTTCTGCTTAATGACATCACTTCCGGCCCTCAGCTGGAGCCCTGAATGCTAACTTTGGCCCTCTGCATGAAACGAGTTTGACACCCCTGCTCTAAGGGATAAATAAGGAGAGGAAGAAATTGGGGGGGGAGCAAGCAGGCGCACTTTGTGTGCTGAGGGGGGAAGCCAGAGTGACACCTCACAGCTGATCTCAGGTGCAGGGAGGCTCAAGCCAGGTCTGCTGACAATCATCACACTCCCGGCCTGATTTTTGGTTCTTTGGAGCCTCCCTCCTCTTCTTCTCAGCGCAGAAAAGAGGGCTGCCCATAGAAAAAAATGGCAAATTGTGGAATTTCAGTGTAGCTGTGGTGGATTAGCAATTCAGAGGCTGGGGTGGGTTGGCCTTTTTTTTTTCCTTTTAATGGATGAACATGTACACTTCTGCATATTTAGATAGTCTTTTTGGACAATCCCATTGTGCCTCCAGATTGATGGGCACTGAGGACCCAATCCTAGCCATGTTTCCAGCTCTAATGCAGCCATGCTAAGAGGTGCGTCCTGCAAGGGAGGCAGCAGACATGGAGGCCTCCTCAAGGTAAGGGAACATTTGTTCCCTTACCTCAGGGCTGCATTGGCACTGGAAAGTTGGATAGGATTGGGCGCTGAACCATCTGAGAGCCCAATCGTGGGCTCAGCACGCCAGCTCACCACTGGTATATACTGTCCCAAACGTACCATAACGCACGTTTGCGGGCCCTACTGCCAGCTGAGTGCAGCTGGTAGCCCAGTGTTGGCCAGTGCCAGGCGGGTGTCCAGCCTCTGCCGCTCAGCAGTTGTGCCGAGCAGTGGAGAAATAATTGGGGGCGTAGGGGGAGCCCACGGAGGGGGGAGGTGGGGAGAGGGCAGGGAGGAGGCATTATGGGAAGGCAGGAGGCAGGGAGAGGGTAGGGGGAGGCATGCCAGGGAGAGGGAGGGAAGCGGGACGGATCCAGAGCCTCCATGTTGGGCTCACTGCCCTACATGGAGGCTCTTGATTCACCGCCAATCTTTTTGCTGGCGTTGAATTGAGTAGCCCCATTGTGGGGCTACTCCATTTACCTGGGGGAAGGGGATGAAAGTCCCCCTCTCCAGAGGAGCTGCCGGGGCTGCCCGAAGCTTGTAAGATGCGGCGGCAGCCATTTTCGGCACCGCCACAGCCGTGCGCCCAGGGCAGCTCAGGATTGGGCTGTCTGTTCACTACTAGCTTACCTTAGAATGATTCAAGTACAGGTGTCCACCACTTAACAATGGGGATACATACTCCAATCCCTGTTGTTATGCGATTAGGTCATTAAGTGAACATTCAGTCCAATCTATTGCCTTTGTTGTGTAAATAGAAACTCTCTGACAGACATTAGCTGGCTGCACAGGCTACTGGTAATAGACTGCCTCTTCTTTGCATTAAGAACCTCTCTGTTGTGTAAACAGACACTCTGCTGCAGGCTATGGGAGATGTGATTGCCTCATGAAGAGCATTTTTATTATGCTTTGACCACCGACCACCATCATATATTCAGTCTGTGAACAGTTGTTAAGCAGTGCACACCTGTACTGTACACTTATGGTTGAGTGTATGCCACCAAAATGCAATTGAAGATATAATTCATTATATTCTATATATTGTTCCCTGTGTGGGGCACCTTGAAAGAGACTCCTCTCAGGCCTTATTGATAGTTCCACAGACTTGACAGAATTTAGGGCCCAATCCTATTCAGCTTTCCAGCGCTGATGCAGTTGTGTGACTGGGGTGTTCACTGCTTCCTGCAGTGGGGGAGACAGTCACAGAGGCGTCCTTAAGGCAAGGGAACATTTGTTCCCTTACCTTGAGCCTGCATCAGCACTAGAAAGGATTGGGCCCTTATTAAGATTTACTACTTTCTAGGACTGATAGAATTACACATGCATGCGAATGCATGCCTTTGACTCAGAATTTTATTTTTATGCAAATAGGAGGGCAGTGTGAAATGGCTTGAAACTGCAGAGGTGGGGTTGAGGGGCTTGGTTTACCCCTTGTGTGGTTTCAACACATGCCCTTGGTGTTTGTTTTATGGTGTTTTTTAAAAGGCTTCTATTGACTTTCAATAGAAACTTCTTTAACACTCAAAATAGCACGATTAGGCTAGCAACCACAGTGGGACTACGTGCTCAAGCTCCTTCTCCCTTGCTGTGGTTTTGGGACATTTCGTGTTCACCCTCCAGCCTCGTGCTATTTGTAAGAAAAAAAATCCCCACACCATTTGTGGGTCGAAACCACCTATTTGCATACCCTACCCTTAGATAAAGCTGTTCTCTGCAGATGCAACTGAAATAACATTTCAAAACTATATGTGCCATCTTTTGCAGCATCATGTTATGGTGACCATCTGTCATTTGCTGATGCACTTCTTAACTTTCTTTCTCATATCTTGTTTTGTTTGGACTTATCTTTTGTAGTAATCTGAGATCTCTTTGTTCAGCTTCTTGCTGAACCACAAATGCTATCATGCTATCTTCTTGGATGACCTTTTTGTTCCCACCAAGTAAATGTACTATAACTGCACCCATTGTAAACTAAAACCATGGAACACTTGTGGCTTTGGTCTGGCAAGGCCTTGCTCCATGGCCTTCTCCCCTGCAGAGTGCTTTCCCACAAAAGCTCTTCCTAACAGGGGCATCTGCTTGGCTTTCCCTTCCATTCTCTGCTCCAAGGAAGTCCTTGCCAGTAGGTGTCCCTTTTAACCATCAAAGGTCACACTGAAATCCCTCCTGACTCAAAGAGTCTCAGGGTGGGTGGGGGTTGCCCCCTTAATGCTTGCTATCACCGTGGGTAGCTGGTGATATCACAGGAAACCTGACCATTCTCACCACACAGCTTCAGATGGAAGGACAATGGAAAATGTTTCCACCAATTCACAGTAAAAGAGTTGTCCATATTTCATGGTGAAAGAGAGCAAGCACAGACCAGTGGCATAGCTAAGGGGGGTGGGCGTACAGGGCAGTGTCTTGAGATGTAGCAAGGTACCTTTTCCTGCACCACCACCCTGTGGGCACTTGGAGCAATTGTGTGCCACTCTGAGCAGCCTGAGCAGCCAAGCACTTTTTTCTGCAAAAAAAAAGCTGTCTGCCATTCAGAGAGGCATGCCACCAAGCGCCAGTGACCTGGAGGTAAGTGGTGATGATGTCATCATGTAACCGCAATTATTTCTGGATCAGGCAGTTGGGGGGATGATGTCGAGCACCACAACGTCAGGCACCAGGGGGGTCAGCTACACCAGTGACATAGTCAGTGACGGAGTTTGGGCCAGACATTTCATCTTCATTCATCACCGATCTTCAGATTCCAGAGTAACATTTGGGAAGTTCAAAAAAAAAAAAATCATAAAAATTCATTTCTGTCCCAATTCATGTTCCAAGCCACAGGGACTCAGTGAAAGGGCATGGAAGAGCCAGCTGCTTCCGCTTTTCCAGGGAAGTCCCCACAGATATAGTTAGAGCTGAGGAAGGAATGATACTTTTCTAGGAAACTCCTCTGTTACACTCGCACTCAGCAGCAAATTACGCACTGGATCCTTCCTGAGAGATATCCACTAGCCATGGCCAACTGGTGCGCGTGTGTGTTGGCAGGATGGGGGAAGAGTTTAAGGACTCATGTCAGTCTGCATATCTGGGACACCGTTTAGAGGCAACATACTTGTGTGGAAGCATACTGTTGCCTGGGCCCCTAACACTCCAGATCTTGTACATTTTTATCCTTGTCCATTTTGGCTGATAAAATCTTGTCATTTGACTAGAGGACTATCGTTTCCTTGGGGAGGGTAAATAAATCCCCCCCTGCTGCTGAAGGAGGCACTTGCTTTTTTTCTTTTCTGAAGAATGCACTGGTGGCTCCAAATTTGGGGGCACTGAGGCAAATGCCCTGCAATGGCCCCACAATGACATGCCCCCAGGCTCTGCACAGTGTGTGTCTGCACCGGTGACCCTCCTCCCCTTGTGCCTGGGAAGTGGATAGCAGACATCCTACTATCTATAGCTACAGCAGATCTTCCTCTTTATTTCCATGGTACTATTTAACAATTTCCGGATGCTCCAGACTCTGATGCAGCACTGGGGGAACAGGACGTTTGAGAACTATCAAATGATACTGGGGGAGGAAGATGATCTGCAGCCTTCCATAGTTTCCCAATAAGCATTCCATGAGCCCCAGCTTGCTGTTCACTTGCTCTTCTGAGGTTGGTCAGGCACAGGTGTGGGCCTCTGGCATGTGCCCCACAAGACCCCACCTGTTGAGCCACCCTGAAATAATTCCATAAAACTTTCCAAACTTACCTTTATCTAGATCAGGGGTGCCCAAACCCCGGCCCTGGGGCTACTTGTGGCCCTCAAGGCCTCTCAATGTGGCCCTCAGGGAGCTGCCTGTCTCCAATGAGCCTCTGGCCCTCTGGAGATTTGTTGGAGCCCACACTGACCCGATGCAACTGCTCTCAGAGTGAGGGCGACTGTTTGATCTCTTGTGTGAGCTGTGGGATGAGGGCTCCCTCCACTGCTTGCTGTTTCACGTCTGTGATGCAGTAGCGGCAGCAAAGGAAAGGCCAGCCTTGCTTTGTGCAAGGCCTTTTATAGGCCTTGAGCTATTGCGAGACCTTCATTCATTCATATAAGTTCATCTTTAATATATTCATTTATGTAAAATTATGTAAATTTATTCAAATTTTAAATGTAAATTAATTATTTTTCCCCCAGCCCGCAACGCAGTGTCAGAGAGATGAGAGATGTGGCCCTCCTGCCAAATGTCAGAGAGATGTGGCCCTCCTGCCAAAAACTTTGGACACCCCTGATCTAGATGCTAGATATTGAGAGAGGAAGTGAGATGCTGATGATACCTATTTTGACATCTCTTCATCAGATTCAGGAGCAGAGATCTCATTCCTAAATTATTATTATTATTATTATCATTATCATTATTAACAGTATTGATGCCTGGGGCTTGTAATCAACTGGATGTGAGTAAAGAAACGGACTACTGAGGCAAAAATTTGAATCGTTGTGGACCACATCCAAACCCCTCGCCATCCCTCCACTCCCCTGCACACAAAAAATACAATTAAATTTGTAATAATTAGAGATGCTCCTGCAGCTGCCAGCTGGCTCTTCTGTGGTGCACCAGCAAACCAGTCACTTTCGGGCCACCCCAGATTGCATTGGAGCTTGTGCCAAGGGTGGTCCCAAAAGTGACTGGTTTGTAGGTGTGGCTCAGAGGAGGTAGGGTTGGCCAATGGAGTGATACCATGCAATAGGGATGACATGCCATGACCAGGTGTCATGCCTCAGGTCGACTCTGATCAGAAGCACTTATTAAAATTGCCAGAGGCCATTCTTTGTGTGTGTGTGTGTGTGTTGTGGTGAAGAGCACTTTTAAACACCTATATTGGAGACACCTGTTGTCATGGTTATTAGGGAACTGACCTCTGACACACATATTGGGGTGGCCTAGTCTTGGACTTATTGCTATAACATGCATTGCTATAGAAACCATAGGTAGCTGTGCTGATCTGTTAACAAAAGAACCAACAAACAAACAAGAGCCAAAGTAGGGTAAGACTTTATTAGGGCTAACTAAAAAGTCACAAAATAGTGAATATCAAGTTTTAGTTTTCCAGACCTCTTATTCAGGCAGGGCGCTTTCCCTGCACGAGTTCTCCATAGAGGAGATCCTTTGGGATCCGGCCATCATCCATTCTCACAACATGACCAAGGCAACGCAGGCGTCTCTGTTTCAGCAGTGCATACAAGCTAGGGATTCCAGCTTGTTCCAGGACTGTGTTGTTTGGAACTTTGTCCTGCCAGGTGATGCCGAGGATGCGTCGGAGGCAGCGCATGTGGAATGCGTTCAGTTTCCTCTCCTGTTGTGAGCAAAGAGTCCATGACTCGCTGCAGTACAGAAGTGTACTCAGGACGCAAGCTCTGTAGACCTGGATCTTGGTATGTTCTGTCAGCTTCTTGTTGGATCAGACTCTCTTTGTGAGTCTGGAAAACGTGGTAGCTGCTTTACCGATGCGTTTGTTTAGCTCGGTATCGAGAGAAAGTGTCAGAGATCGTTGAGCCAAGGTACACAAAGTCATGGACAACCTCCAGTTCATGCACAGAGATTGTAATGCAGGGAGGTGAGTCCACATCCTGAACCATGACCTGTGTTTTTTTAAGGCTGATCGACAGTCCAAAATCTTGGCAGGCCTTGGGGTAAAACGAATCATGAGCTGCTGGAGATCTTGGGCAGAGTGGGTAGTGCAATACAAGGACATCTGCAAGAGGGATCTGAAGGCCTTAGGAATGGACCTCAACAGGTGGGAAACCCTGGCTTCTGAGCGGCCCGATTTGAGGCAGGCTGTGTAGCATGGCCTCCTCCAGTTTGAAGAGACACTTGGCCAACAGACTGAGGCAAAGAGGCAAAGAAGGAAGGCCCATAGCCAGGGAAACAGACCAGGGACAGACTGTACTTGCTCTCAGTGTGGAAGGGATTGTCATTCCCGAATCGGCCTTTTCAGCCACATTAGACGCTCTTCTAGAACCACCATTCAGAGCGTGATACCATAGTCTTTCAAGACTGAAGGTTGCCAACTACTACTACTATTCAGGCAGAATATTCAGCACAATAATGGGGAGAAAATGCCTCACATTTAGCAGAGGGCACTCTAATAACGTCTGCATGTATACAGAAACCTCCTGTATGCCATCTTAAATAGGGTTTACCAGAGACAAAGTGGGACAGAGTGCCTATACCTTTAGCCATTGTATAGAAAAGGGAATTTGGGCAGGTGCAGCTTTTCAAACCTTTCCATGTTGAGCTGCACCTGCCAAAATCCCCCTTTCTATACAATGGTTAAAGGTATAGGCACTCTGTCCCACTTTGTATTTGGTAACCCTAATCTTAAGGCTATTACAAACTGCAGAGAATGGGATCTATTCCACCATGACTGCTGTTTTCTCTTCCCTGCCCCCACACTTAGCAATTTTGCTTAACATCTGGCCTAAATAAAAGTTCCGGAGAACTCAGAAACTGGTTCCTCAGTATTTTTGTGGCTTTTTTAGTTGTTCCTAATAAAGGTATAATTGGCTTTTTCTTTAATACAGAAAATTTTAGGGTCAGACTAGACATGCACACAAACATGCGTGTGAGAAACATGCTTCCACTGGAAACCTATCTTTTTCTTCCCAAAGAATCATGTCGGAAGGGAATTTAGTCCTGATGAAAATCAAATAAAGAGTTTGGAAGCAACCATCACTTCGGGG
Source organism: Tiliqua scincoides (assembly GCF_035046505.1). Lineage (NCBI taxonomy): Eukaryota > Metazoa > Chordata > Lepidosauria > Squamata > Scincidae > Tiliqua > Tiliqua scincoides. The sequence continues at coordinate 85,781,260 of NC_089825.1, read as the reverse complement.
AAATGATTTTCAGCATGAAAACAGGAATGAACTTCCTCTGCCCCCCCTCCCCCGCACCCTGGTTCTGTATTCACTCTCCTGTGTAGCTGTTTTCAAGCATTTTTTTAAGGGGAAAAAATGTGATTCCAGGTAGAAGCACACCACTAGCACACCCATCTGTGCATATGTCTAGTTTGGTCCCTTTGATCTGGTGAGTTTGAATAGTTCTGCTATAGCTTTTATTAACTTTTTGTTTTAAATATGTTCTGCTGGAATGTGTTTAAGAGTTGCACTGGAAAGGTATAGCAGTTGCTGCATTAACAGACTTCACTAAGTTCTTCACAAAATTTCCATTTCCCCAAGGAAGAATGTTTAGGTTCAAAATGTGGACATAAGAACATAAGAACAGCCCCACTGGATCAGGCCATAGGCCTATCTAGTCCAGCTTCCTGTATCTCACAGCGGCCCACCAAATGCCCCAGGGAGCACACCAGATAACAAGAGACCTCATCCTGGTGCCCTCCCTTGCATCTGGCATTCTGACATAACTCATTTCTAAAATCAGGAGGTTGCGCATACACATCATGGCTTGTACCCTGTAATGGATTTTTCCTCCAGAAACTTGTCCAATCCCCTTTTAAAGGCATCTAGGCTAGACGCCAGCACCACATCCTGCAGCAAGGAGTTCCACAGACCGACCATACGCTGAGTAAAGAAATATTTTCTTCTGTCTGTCCTAACCCGCCCAACACTCAATTTTAGTGGATTTCCCCTGGTTCTGGTATTATGTGAGAGTGTAAAAAGCATCTCCCTATCAACTCTGTCCATCCCCTGCATAATTTTGTATGTCTCAATCATGTCCCCCCTCAGGCGTCTCTTTTCTAGGCTGAAGAGGCCCAAACGCCGTAGCCTTTCCTCATAAGGAAGGTGCCCCAGCCCTGTAATCATCTTAGTCGCTCTCTTTTGCACCTTTTCCATTTCCACAATGTCTTTTTTGAGATGCAGCGACCAGAACTGGACACAATACTCCAGGTGTGGCCTTACCATAGATTTGTACAACGGCATTATAATATTAGCCGTTTTGTTCTCAATACCCTTCCTAATGATCCCAAGCATAGAATTGGCCTTCTTCACTGCCGCCACACATTGGGTCGACTCTTTCATTGACCTGTCCACCACCACCCCAAGATCTCTCTCCTGATCTGTCACAGACAGCTCAAAACCCATCAGCCTATATCTAAAGTTTTGATTTTTTGCCCCAATGTGCATGACTTTACACTTACTGACATTGAAGTGCATCTGCCATTTTGCTGCCCATTCTGCCAGTCTGGAGAGATCCTTCTGGAGCTCCTCACAATCACTTCTGGTCTTCACCACTCGGAAAAGTTTGGTGTCGTCCGCAAACTTTGCAACCTCACTGCTCAACCCTGTCTCCAGGTCATTTATGACTCTCACACCATGAACTCTCACACCACAGCTAAACGTGCCTCGCCCTATTGGTGTTCTTTTAACATTGTGTGTGGTTCAGCCCTTTTTCTGGTTATTAGTAACCTGGGTCATGGAGTTGGTGCAATAGCAAATGTTATACAAAGTGTTACACTTTTTATACCTTAAGGCTGCTTTCTATATAATTTTACAGGGGACGATTTGAATTATAGTATTTCTCAGAAGAGATGCATAGTACTGCACTACACACGTCCTTTATATAGATCTAAGTACAGGTTGAGACTAATTATTCGCATGGGTTACTCACTCACATAGATTAAAAAAACGCACTATAGCAAATCAATTTAAAAAACAAAGTTTCTTTGCTCCAGTGATTGAAAAACAGCCTTGCTGACCTTTTGACTCTAAGATAAGAGTCATTAAGAAGACAATCCATCAGCACTTCACTCAGCCCCTCCCTTCACCAATGCAAAATAATCAAGGGAGGAGTCTGCAGGAGAGAGAAGGATTGATGGATTGTTAGCCTGCTGCCCTCTCTCTCTCTCATTAAGGAGGCTGTTGTTAAAGGACTGTTCAGTTTTTAAAACTGATTTTAAAGGGATGCATTTTTCCCCTTCTCCAGGGATCAGCACATTCTTTCTCATTTGCAGGGGCCATTCGTGTTGAGTCAAATCAGTGTATAAAAAAATTGTGTATAAATAGGCTGGACCTGTAATACCAAAGCACGCCAATGACCCCACTGTGTGACTTTGGGCCTATATCACTCTCAGTTTTAATTCCAGTTTGTTGACAGGAGATACTGACCTATCTTGTTCTGAGGATGAGCAAGCTGAGAGTTCAAAGATCTTTGTCCGTATTGGCTAGAGTCCTCTGCACACTTACTTGGGAGAGTCCCACTGAACTCAGTGGGGTTTACTTCTGAGCAGTGGTGCCACCAGGGTCTGGGGAAGCCCTCCGGCCAGGTCTGGTTCTGGAGCCCCCCCCCCCCCTCGCGATACTCCCAGGCCCATGTACATGTACACACTCTTCCCCCCATGATCTGGTAGGGATGCTCTGGCAGCACTGAAAGGAATCCTACCAGATTAATCCTTTCTATTTCCTTGATCCAGACAGGAAAATGGAAGCTGTGATCTGAGCAAAGGGAGGACACCTCTCCAGTAGAGGGCGCTCCTTCCTCAGTATTCCAGCAGTACTGAGGAAGGGGTGACCAAGCAGTCTCCTCTCCCATTCTCCCTGTCTATGAATGGACTTTCTCAGGGACCTCAAAGGAATCCCAGTTGTGGGTAGAGAGAAGATGACGCAAATTGCTCAGTTGACCAACTCATGACACCGCTGCCTGCTTTGGGTAGGCAGGGACTTCAGGGGTTGGGAGGTTTAACCCTTAAGGTCAGTTTAATGACTCAATTTAACTGACTTCAGAAATACTGGACATCTGCTTCTTTAAAAATCAATCATATATATTTTGCAGATGCACACTGTCATAAATCCAAATGGACTTTCAGCATAATGGACACATATTCCCCCTTTTATCCATTAAATCAAGAGTCCACCATATAAACATAGAAACTGGGACTTCCTCAGGCCAAATCTACTTCCCCAAGAGGAAGCTGCATAATCTCCCTAGTTGCCAGTTTGGGCAGGGGGTTATAGCTCATTGAGAGAGCACACAGTGCTCATGCTAGGGGGTGCAGGCCGCACAGGTATGTGACGCACCCTGGAGGGGGTGACACGCTAAAATCACGGCTTTAGGAGCTACCACATCATGCCATACACTGTTGGATGCGGAATGTCCAGCGGAATGCAATGCAAAAAACCAGAGCGAAATCGCTCCTTTCGTTCAAAAGTTATGGCCAAAAAAACAGGAAAGAAAAAATGAATGGATCCCTAGGGAAGGGAAAGTGAGCTGTATCGTGCGTTTACTTGTGAGTAGGCATATTTCCCATAGTCCTTTGGGAAGGGTAGGCTGAGAGGAATCCAAGGACACCATAATGGTCCTGATCCAATGAATGCAGCCCCCAAAACACCTGAGAAGGATGTCCCTCCCTCCCTCCTAGCTGCAGTCTACTGAGCCCTGTGGAAAGCAAAGCAGCCTCATGGTTGCGTTTACTCACGAGTAGGCAGATGTGCCTTGGCTTGTGATCAGGTCAGGCAAAGGGGAATGTAAGGCCACCAGAAGAGTCCTGATCCAATGGAACTGAAGCGCAACAAATGCTCCAGAAGGCAGTCCCCCCCCCCCCACTAAAAAAGACAAAAGAGGCTTGAACTGGTAAGGGGAAGTTTTCTATTTTGCACTTGCAAAGCCAGGTGGGTCTTTGTATTGATATGTCTGAAATAGAAGAACTTTAAACTGGGCACTGGGAGGGCTGGAAATTTCAATGATTCTTTTTGGGGGATTGTTATTGCAGGCAGACTACAGAGTAAGCTCCATTGACCACTATGGGACTTACTACAGAGTAGACATGCATAGGCTTGAGCTCACAGGCTACAATCCTACTCACACTTTCCTGAGAGTAAGTCCCATTGACCACAATAGGACTTACTTCAGAGTAGATTCACTTGGTGGAACAGGACTGGCTCCCCCTTATTTAATTATTTCTTTTATTTTAATGTAATTATAATTATTTTAATTTGCTTGATGATGTCACTTCTGGCCATGACATCACTTCCAATGGGTCCTGGACAGATTGTCATTCTAAAAAGTAGGTCCAAGTGCTAAAAGTTTGAGAACTGCTGCTAAAAGGTGTTAGTAAGTTGACACGGTGTGTGTGTGTGTGTGTGTGTGTGAAACTCTACAAGTTTTCAAAATAACGAAAATCAGAATTTGGTGGAATAATCCCATCATGTTATATATCAATCAATGCGTAATTTCATGCAGAATGCAATGAAACAAACCGCATTGAAATATCTTTGTTCTAACAAAAGGTACAGCCAAAAAAACAGCCAATCACCACCTGGGGTGATGCGCAGGCCTCCCGCACCGGGTGATGCAAATCCTAGTGACGCCACTGAGAGCACATATTTGGCATGTAAAGTGTCTCATGTTCCTATCCTGTCCCTGGCAACTCCAGGTAGGGCTGGAAAGACCACTATCAGAAATCCTGGAGAGCTGCTGCCAGCCATTGTGAAGATACTACTGAGCTAGATGAACAAAAGATCTGATTCAGTTTCAAACTGCTTCCTATGTTCCATTCAAGAAGCATGTAGAGGTTGCAGCTTGCAGTCAGGCTACTGTAGGGAATGGGAATGAGGTAAGGGTCACCACCCTCACTCCTACTACAAAGTGGCCCTCCAGGAAAATCACTGCTGAACAGGCGGGACTATGGCAACATCCCAGCAGTGCTTTTGCTGACCACACCTGTAGAGATGGAAGCTGATGCCACCTGGAGGGGAAAATGAGAGCCACACTTTTTCACATGGGGCTGTATTGAAATAGGCTTTGGGATCCTGCCTCTAAGAGGCTCCTTAAGTAGGGATGATTCCTAGTACTGTCTCCTGACTTGTCAAGAGGGCAGCTGACCTCCATGTGACCAACAGAACTGCCCAGTGCTTTGCGCCCACTAAAACACATCACGCCTGTTCTTTTAGAAAAGAAGGTTTATTAGTCACACTGCTCACCAGGATGCAGTCTTAGAAAAGGAACAAAGCAGCTGCTTGGCACCCCCCCATTATCCCTGGAGTGGGGCATGCTCTCTGCCCCATGTGTGGTGGCCTTGAAGGCTAAGCATATCTGGTGGTACTCTTCTTCTGGACACCAGATCCGCCGCGGCACAAAAGAGAACAGAAAGGCTGACAGGAAAGCGGAGTGTGGCTGGGGCAGCCCCCCTACGTATGTGCACACTCCGTGGTCACATAAGAGCACCCCCTTCTTAACACACATACATCCCTCTTCTTTTAGGTGTGGGAGGTAGCTTGGCCAAGCAATTCACCAAATTGTTAGTGTAGTCAACTTTTGGCACAGGCTGTGTTTGGGGTGCTGGGAACGGAATGACCAAGGTGATGTGGCAGAATTCACAACTGGGTATCAGCCTGTAGTAGATCTCTCCTCCTTGGCCCCATACAGAAGCCAGGAAGTATCCCAGCAGGAAGTGGGGAAATGGGGTTGATGCTTCGTCACATCATGCAGGGGTAGGCAGCTGCATGCACTAAACATAAGTGAAGGAAGCCTTTTGGTTGCAATTGGAAAAAATGAGACCTCAGACTTACCCACTGACAGCCAAAGAGGCAGCTGTAAGGCAGGGCTGAGGGGAAGAAACCCCCTCTCTTCAACCAAGCTTTGTGAATCTCTTTCCCATAGGTCAGGGTTCCCAAACTTTTTTGACCTGACCTATTGAACCATTGGCCGCAGTTCCCCATTAGGGCTACAATTCTATACATTGTATAGGGTTGTGGGTTTTTTGTGAGGGTTCTGTGGCTGCCCAGCTCACAGTTTGGGAACCGCTGCCATAAGCCCCTCAATTCCCTGTTCTCTCCCAACTGACAGGTTTAAGCAAAGACTAACACCAAATTGGACATCATCCCACCAGGGAACACCCAAACAGCAGTGCCCCTGTTGAAAACGGCGTATTACAAGCCAGCATAGCAGGAAAACACAGAGGTTGGCCTGGATCCTAGAGGCACTGCAAAAAACAATGTGCAATGCTCCGTGACCAGTCTGGGGATGGTGTCAAGACTGCTGGCTGACTGGACAAGGGTGTCTGCCTCTGCCCTGTCTCTATGCCATCTCTCTCAGTTTCACATGTCTCTCTCTTTCTCCTTCATCCCCCCAATGAGGAAGTGATTACACAGCTGTCCACTGAAGCCACAACAGTCACGTTGCAGGGTGCCTCAGGGACAGATGCAGCTAAGAGCACAAATGGCTTTGAGGGTGCACTTCCTAGTCTCCTTTCTACCAGCATGAGTGGTGGCAGCTGCTGGCCCATCATGGGTGCAATAAGTGTACAGGTCAATGGATTGTACTGAACAAAACTCTTGGGAAAGGGAGGGGAGAACAGACCTGCTCTTGCATTTTCGCAAGACATCATATCCCCTTCCCACCAAACGGTTTCTTGTTCCTTCCCAGCCACTCTCCCCCTACCCAGTTCAGTGATATACTTTGCCAACGCTCCCTTCTTTGTTCCACAGTTCTGCTCTTCCTTCTGTCTGTCCAAACTGCTTTCTGGTCCCCAGGAAGCACTCTTGACACCAAGGGGAACTATTAAGAGGCAGCATGCATCTTGGATACATTAATGACTTACTTTAGCACCCTTGGGATGGAGGCGGCCCAGGGGGGATTGCCACAGCAGACTGGCAAAGCAAGCGTTCAGTAGCAGGAATGGTGTTTGATGGGTTGCTGTGAAAGTCCCGTATTCTATGCTGAAACAGAAATATACAAAAATGCACCTTGGTGCTACATTTTTGAAGAAGGGGGGCTGTAAGGGTGATATCGTGTGTGCATGTGCACGCATATACATGCTCACGTGGGGCCAAAAAGAGGAAACGTGAAAGGTTACATGGTCAGATCTTGACATTCTTCTTCTGCTGATGTATGTCTGCCTGACTTACTCACTGTCGCTCTTATCCGCCAGCACTGTGTCAGCCTCTTCCGTGATCTGAAGGAGTGTGCTCATCTCGGGGCTCTCACCTCTCAACAGATCTGCATTCTCTGTCTCATCCCCTCCAACCTCCACCATCTCAGTGGCCTTCACTTCCACCTCTCCCTCCCGGATCTTCTTGACATGAAAAGTGAAGGGCGGCACTTTGTAGACAGCTGTCTTGGACCGTGCGTACACTGTATGATCAGGGGTGAAGGACTTCCTCAGCTTATCCCGGGAGGTCTTCATTTTCTCCCTGCGTTCTGTGGTCACAATCTTGGTGCCCAGCTTGTTCATCCTCTTCTCTAAGTTGTGTCGGGTCTTCTCCAAGTTCTGCTTGGTTTTCTCCAGGTTCTCTTTGGTCTTCAGCTTGGTCTTCTCCAGGTTCTCTTTGGTCTTCAGCTTGGTCTTCTCCATCTTTTCCTTGGAGAAAGCCTTCTTGAAGTCATCCACCTTCCTCATGCCACTCCTCTTGATGCGCTCTGCCCGTGACTCCTCTATGATCTCCTCAACTTCCACCTCTTCATCAGAGGAGAGCTGGATAGCGTGCTCATCAGGGTGCTCCTCACCTTCCATGACCTCTTCCCCTTCTTTCTCCATCTCTTTCACAGACTTACTAATGCTCAGCTTGGTCGGCAGCTTCACTTCATCCTGGAAGACACAATGTGAGACGGTGAGGCTTCTAAGGGTTACAGTGCTACAGAGATCAACATCCGGTTAAGAATGTGGGGCTGAGCAGAAAAAAACAATACTCACGGGAGGGATCTTCATTATCTCCTCCATCAACTTGAGGACTTTTCAGACTTCAAGCACAATTGCAACTACTCCTCTCTTGTGCTACAGGGCATATTGCCTGACTTAGGGCAGAATTCTATCCAACTTTCCAGCACTGATGCAGCCATGCCAATGGAGCGTGCACTCCATTCTGTGATGGTGGGCCAGTTACGGAGGTCTCCTCAAGGTAAGGGAACATTTGCTCCTTTACCTTGGGACCACATTGCAACTACATCAGCACTGAAGAGTTGGATAGCATTGGGCCCTTAGCCCCTTAATAGGGAAACACTTCAGGTTCTAACAATAATTCTTTTCCCAGCGCTTTAGATCGCATATCAAGCCCAGCAGAGAGAGAGGCTTCTCCTTTCCTAGACTAGGGAGTTCCCTCTTCACAGCTCACATCCTTAAACACTACACGCAATGACAGCTCTCCAGTATAATGGAGACCCTCACTAGAGTATAAAAAGACTTACTCCATTTAGAACTGAAACAGTGAGGCAAGAAGAGGGCAAAGATGGTCCTGGAGTGATATTTCTGTGTGCCCTCCTCACATCCTGCCACTTTGCCTCTTTAGTCTGTGGGTGACTGAAATCACTGCTGGTTTACATCAATTATTCAAGACTCTTTGATTGCCCACCCAGTGTTACCAGTCATTTTGGGCTTCTGATTTTTAAGATAGGCTGGGGGATTCTGACATGGCTTGAATTAATTTGAGAATTTCCAACTTCAAGCAGAGAGTAAGGCTCTAGAAATGCAAACTGGTCTTGCCTGGCCTTTTGGAGAGAGCTTAATGCATTCCCTTGGCCATACATTGTATCATAATAACATGGCAAGACCAGAGACAAAAGGAGGATAAGGCAAAAAGAAATGACCAGTCAGGATGAAGGGTCATCAAGCTATCTAGGGAAGGAGAAAGTGATAAACCAGACTGATGGCATCCAAAAAGACGCGAGAGTGACGTAAGGAGTAAGAAAACAAGAAGAAAACAAGAGGACAGTTCACTTGTGATAGTTGACCCAAAAGAATAAGGTACGATGCAGGTGTCAGAATTCCCACTGCAAAGACTGAGCTACACCAGAGCTGGCCATTCTCGTGGGGTACTTGAGTAAGTATGATTGGATAGCGAGGACGTTAGCAAATTAAGATAGGGACTAACTGACAAAGCTAATAGAATCAATTCTATTAATTACAGCTTCAGAATATCAGCATTTGTGTCTCAAGATTGATTCTAGGGTAGTGACCAAGACTCCCTTAGAAAAGACCCTTGGGCTGGGCTGGGTTGGGCTGGAGACTGGTCCCCTCTTGACCAACCACTGCAGCCCTACTGTGATACCAGTTCCACATGCTTAAAGACAAGCTCATGCTACACTCACATCCTGCCCCCTCCCCTCCTTTTGTGGTTACTTTTCTGCCTTGCGTGGCACGTTAAGTAACAGACCTAACTAAGAAGAGAGGGGAGGAGGCAGGATGTGTGTACAACATGAATTACCATACATGCCTTTAATCCTGTGGAGCTGGGCAGATGATCAATCAAAATATCACCCAGACTGGCCCACTAATTTTTTTTTAATACAGCAAAGACATCATACCCCCCCACAGCAAGACTCTCTCTCTCTCTCTCTCTCTCTCTCTCTCGCTCTCTCTGCATACATGTGAATAAACTACCATGTCATTGGCATGGAGAACTCACTCGCTGGAATATCCTGCAAGGGCTAAACTACATTTGTGCCATGCAGAAATACTCTGAAGTTAAAGGGTGCCTCCTGGTGCACACAGTTGTGTATGACATCAACCTGAGACAACCCCCACAAAATGGGGCTATTGCAATATTAGAGGCAGATTCCATAGGCCTGGATCAGGAGCACATTGACCTGACAAACTTCTCAGAGATATGAAGCACATGCAAATCTATAAACATCCAGCCGTTACCAAGCAATGCTTCCTTATTCCTATTCACTATGGCAACTCAGTATAACTGTGTTGGACTATAGAAAGAAATGAATTTAGCATTAGATGTAGAGAAGACGACGAGTATTTTTTTCCTGTTATTTCTGTCACAGTCTAGCAGAGGAGTGTCCAACATAAGGCCTGTGGGCCAGAAATGGCCCCTGGATGCTCTGGCTCATGTGATAATTGGGCTCGCCCTGTGCTGGCCTTTTAGCAGTGTCGCTTCTGCCAAGGCTCTGCAAGGGAGAGATGGAAGAAGGCCTAAGAACACTATGAGGGAAGAGGCAGACTAAGAAGGGCAAGGAGATACTGCCAAAGCACTGGGAGAAGCAATTATCATGCAGGCCTTTCAGCAGGTCACTTTGCAGGGAACCTGTTAGCTGCTGAGCTGTGAAATGACACCTCAGCAGAAGCAATGCTGCTGAAATGATAATAGCCTGCATGATAATGGGGCTCTCCAGCGTGATAATTGGTCTCTCCCATATCTTGAAGATATGATCAAAATTTGCATATTTTCTCTTCTGTCATTTGCAGCTAATCAGTTCCTATGCGAGAGCAAAATGTCTATTTCTGGTTGTCATCTGCCTGGTGACATCATTTCCAGTCCTCAGCCGGCATCATGAATGCTATTCGACCCAGTGTATGAAGTGAGTTTGACACCCCTTGTAATCAAATGTCGATATTTTATGAATATTTCTGTGTATATTTTGTATGGCTTCGCAGGTGGAAGCAAGCTGTAACACAGTCTGTGGTTCAGAGCTGAGGTTCCATTGCCCATGGGTTAGTGAAATGCAAATGGAAATTGGGGTTCAAAGCAGCCAAAACCAGTCAAACTGGCTGATCATGTTTCAGGCAGCCAACAGCTGATCTCCAGGCAGAGATCAGGTAACAGGTGATAACCTGTTACACTACAACCAAGGATAAAACTTGCAAGCAGCAGGAAGTTGATCCTTCTTTTGTTCCGGCAGTCCAAGAACCTCAGTGAGGTCTCAGGAGAACAGGCCCTCATGCAATGTGAGTGTAAAGAGCTGGTGACTCCATCATCAAAGGTACAAACAGTTAAGGAAAAGTATTTATTCAGAAACCGTTAAGATTTTATTTTGATTTTACACTGTCTTCTCTCTGTGCATTACAAGCTCATTCAAAAAACTCTTGGCCAGCACAGAGTTAACATGCATGCGATTCAGCTGCACCTCAGTGCCATCTGCTGGCCATTTATATGATTCCTGGGGATTACAGAAATAATCCTTTTTACCAAGTGAATTCTTTTTTGTTTTTTTCTTGCTCATTTGGTTTTATTACTTCCTTTTTCTTTTATTCGCATTTTAATAAATTTTTTGCATATTGTTCCAAGTTTGTCTTGTTTTGGGAAAAATCAGAAGATTGTCACATCTTCTTGCTCTGCATGCACTACTATGAGATTTTGATAGAGGACCCTGAGGTTCAGTATTGTTCTAGGAGGGGGTTGGCCCTGGATCAGTGTGCAGTTGCTGGTGCACACTTTGGTGCAGTGTGCACACTTTGGAACCACAATTTAAAAATCACTGTTAAGAGTACTGAGAGAAAAACAGGCAAGTCTATGCATGACTACTCAGAAGTAAGCCTCATTAAGTTTAATGTGAGAATTACTCCCGGGAAAGTGTTCATAAAATTGCACTATCAGTCTTCTAGAAGAGGAAGAAGGTTGGACTCCAAGATTTTCTCTTGACTTCATCTTGTATTCATTTAGGTACTTGTTTACTTGGATACCACGAAGAGTCTTGAAACAGCAGCTTTGTGCACCAACAAGAGATAGTCACAAAATCCAAAACATTTTGGAAACAAGAGTTAAGTGACTTGCTCAAGACCATGTGGAACGTGCTAGTCAGAGAACCCAGCTAATGATGCTCTCCATCTTGACCAGTCAGAATTTCCCAAGTCAGGGATTCTGAAAAACTAGAACAAGCAACAGCTTTGTAAAATGAGAAACCCAATAACTTCCAGGACCTATGTCTGGATTTTACCATTGCAGGTGGGGGCTCAAATGATTAAAAACTTTTGCATACTTTCTACGACCCCCCTGCATATAGAACACTAGCATGTCAGGGAGATCACTAGGCAAGCACTTCCCTCCATGACATGTTAATTTTCCATACTCAGGGCATTTTGTATATGAAGGAGCACTAAATCATGTGAGCCCTCACTCACAATCTGAGGCAGTAGAGCCAAGGCACAGCTTTACCACCTCTGATATTGCAGAACTAGCCCTGAGGCAACGCTGGTCATTCACTCTGCTGTCCTATTCACAGAATCCTCAAAGCCCTCCCCTGAGTGCATGCAAAGAGGTGGCATGCAAGCTGGCATGGGGGTGGAGAGGGGGCAGATTTGAACCAAGATTGGTTTTCACCCAAGCAGCACATAGCGTGCATCCTCGCTCGGCATTCTTGGGACACGCTGGAAATAGCCCACAGCCGTACAGAGTGTAGCAATGGGGGCCGAAAGCCTGGCAGATTTACGACTCTTGGAGTGGTATGATTTGACAGGAGAGGACAGAGGGAGGGATGGATTCCTAGGGAGCATGGAGTGAGGCCCAGGAAGAGGGCTGCTACAAAAGAGCAGGATGAGCCAGTTCCTCAGACAGAAACTTCTGGGTCTGACGGAGAAACTTGCAATTTTGGAAACTGTAATGCTTTTAAGCCTGCCAAGAAAAAAGGCTAAAGCCAGGTCTGGAAAACACCCTTGTTTAGGATTGCTTTCGCAGTTCGGCAGTGGAAGCTCCTGAACAAAGCTAGTTCTATTCTGCCATGAATTCCCAATTGGGTGTTGGTAATTTGTCATTTCATTCTTTAAGCCACAAGGAATTCGTAGGATGTGATTGCTGAATTGGGGCATCAATTGCCAAAATAATGAATTGGGGCATCACGGATTAAAAATGGTGAATTCCCTTGTCTGGTTCAGTTACTTCATTCAAGCACGGAGGTGGGGAGGGTATCAACAACAAGGAGATATCAAGAATTCCTCCTCATACACACATAATTTAATATAGGTGCAGATTCTTCCTTAAGGCAGAATCATATGTATTCTAAGTAACAGAAGCTTCCCAAACACATGCTTGTGAGTTAGTGGTAATGGAGTGGTGCTTTCTCTCTCAACTTTCAGAGAACAATTGGCAGAAGTGAGATAGGGGTGCTTAATCTACTAGTGCCTCCAACTCTACCACTTAAACCCCAGGCCCCAGAAAATTTGTTTCCAGTCATGGAAGCAGATAGGGAAGAAAACAGCAACCTGGGGAGAGAGGTCGTTGGGACAGAACAGTGGGTGAGGAAGGGTTAAAAATGCCTTCCTATTCCCCAGTTCTCCCCTGTAAATCTCCCTTCATTCCACTATGATAACATTAGGCAGTGTTACTTCATATTCCACCCTTAGCTACACAAACTTGTTCTATGCACTCAAGACATCCCAAAGCCCACACTTACCAGGCATCATAAGCCACTTTCTCAATTATTTTTACAAACTTTTCCTCATCCCACCTATATTTCTGGGATCACTTTCCTATTTTTACTGCATATAAAAATATCTTCACCTCCTGTACACAATTCCACCTGTCTATTCATTCCTCTCTTCTGCTCCTTCTACCTTCTGTCCCTTCATAGTTAAATGCATTAGAGCCTCTCCCTGAAACCAGAGCTGGAAGTATTCAATAATTTCACAGCATAAATACAAAGGATTAAATCCTGGGATAGTGCAGAATGCACTGCTGTATGTATGCTGTATGCAATGCTGTATGTATGATAGTGCAGGATGCACTGCTGAAACAGAGACGCCTGCGTTGGCTTGGTCATGTCGTGAGAATGGATGATGGCCGGATCCCAAAGGATCTCCTCTATGGAGAACTTGTGCAAGGAAAGTGCCCTACAGGTAGACCACAGCTGCGATACAAGGACATCTGCAAGAGGGATCTGAAGGCCTTAGGAGTGGACCTCAACAAGTGGGAAACCCTGGCCCCTGAGCGGCCCGCTTGGAGGCAGGCTGTGCAGCATGGCCTTTCCCAGTTTGAAGAGACACTTTGCCAACAGTCTGAGGCAAAGAGGCAAAGAAGGAAGGCCCATAGCCAGGGAGACAGACCAGGGACAGACTGCACTTGCTCCCAGTTTAGAAGGGATTTTCACTCCCGAATTGGCCTTTTCAGCCACACTAGACGCTGTTCCAGAACCACCTTTCAGAGCGCGATACCAGAGTCTTTCGAGACTGAAGGTTGCCAACAGGCAGTGCAGAATGAGACTCACGCTCACTCACATAGAAAATGGCCAGCTCTATATACTTCAAAGACTGCCCTGAAAGAACATGGATAATGCACAACGAAATGTGCACAATTATTTTGCAGAATGTTTCTGTATATTGATCACTCACTTCTTTTTCAGAAGTTATATATTTAATTGCACTGTAAAATGGCATTTCCTTCTTTAAAAAAATTGTTTGGCATTCTTGTCTCTGCCCTAGTTTTCGGGTCATGTTCATTATGTTCTTGTTGCACATTGTAAAAAAAGAATATTAAGTTCAGAAAATAAAGTTCTGTTTTCTTGGGATGTGCATTCTCGTCAGTGTCAGCTGAGCATTCAGATTACAGATTTGGGGAACGTAAAAAGCCATTCAAAAGTGTTGTAGGAAAGCAGCCTCAAAGTGCCAGCACTGTTGCACTGAAGTGATATAATAGGAGTGGCTCAAGTACCAAGTTCAAATCATCCCCACACAGCTGTGAAGCTCCTTAGGAAAGTCATTTCTTCATAGCCTAACTTCCTTCACAGGATCACTGCAAGGACACAAGAAGATGACCCCAGGGAATCACCTTGTGTTCCTTGGTAGGCGAGCAAGATACAGACATGACAAATCAAATGTCCCTAGCTGTTGTGTTGCACTGATGCAGCAAGATGCCCAGAAAGTAGTACTGAAGCACTCAAGGCAGTGCATTCTGCTGGTGCAGGTATAGCATTCAAAGCCTTGCAGGAGACAGACTGGGTAGAGGGAGTGTGGGACAAAAGCATCACTATGTATTTTCCTATCACATTAGCAGGGCCAACACCAGCTCCCTTGTGACTGCAAATATGAAGTACCCAAATGCTAAGGCCCTAGCCTAATTATACCATATAGGATGGCAGATAGTTTGCAACAATTCAAACATGGCTAGAACTACATCTACACAGGTGTACTATACCTACACAGAACTACATTTCACAGGTGCCTGAGGATGGGGTGACTGCTTTCCAAACAAGAATGGAATTAGAGGCTTACGCAATTTGGAGATGAAGCTTGGCCATTCAGGCAGCTCAGGTTGAAGATGATGAGCTGAGCTGCTCAGTCCTTGATTCAAACCTTATCCCAGCTATGAAAAGCCAAGGCCATAGAAAGCAAGCCATGATCCCTCAACCTCAATGCAGGAATAAAAAAAACACAACTAGCTACTACACAGGGCTGTTTTTCTGTTTCCAATTATCTGTTGGCCACGTTTCAGCACGTAGGAAAAGTGCAATATAAATCCTTATTGTTATTACTGACTTTGTACTGCCCAGATTGCCCCACACGGAAAGTTGTGTTGGTTATGGTACTTTTGATGTCATCCTCTTCAGATTAGAGGCCAGCTGTTACTGTTTTAAGCCGTTTTTGCCCAACATTGCATATATGCAACAGGGACCAAATGTGGGCTGGGCAAAAATGGGTTAAGCTTCAGAAGACAAAGGCATTTGCCAGACCAATGAGACATGTTCCAGTGACCTCAGCCCCTTGTTAAAGTATATACCTTGAACCCATACAAAAGCAATCTGAGATTTAAAAAATACTAATTTATTGTGTGGATTACATACAGTATCTTGAGTTTGTTTTTCTTTGGTTCCTGGAATTGGGAGCAGCCATTTTGCAATCAACTAGAGTGGAAGCTGTTTTCCTAATGCAGAATCCTTTTTTTTATTCACAAGCTGCCTTTCACAAGCTTTTTTTATTCACAAGCTGTGCTGTTTTCCAGAGCCTTATTGAGTACAGTACATAAGGCCAACATCTGCTTTGGTAATGAAGTCAGTGGTTTTGGGACAAACTTGTTACAAGAGGCCTCTTGGGGGAAAGGGTGGTTGTTTAGAATCAGGATATTACCCTATCAAGGCAAGAGCAATCATTTTCTCCATAACATCACCTGCCAGGGCAATTCCTCATTTCCCAGATACTCCAATCACTGCTGGACCAACAAAATCAGGAATCACTTCCTTCCCTGGGAAGTCACACAATAATACCCAAACAAAAGCTGTCCCCCTCTCCCGAGTGGCACTACTACACCTGGAAGTCAGCCATATCCGGACAGCTTCGATCTTTATCAATCCTTTCTTGGCTTCATGACAATTGTGCAAGGAGGGGCAAGCTCTAGGCCTCCCCTCTTTTGTCCCATCTTGCCACAAAGCTAAACAAAGGCAAGATCTTGCGTGTCTTCTGCTTGCGCAACACACAATTTTTGGGCAGACCAAGTACCTGCATGAGTACTGTTATGCCACAAACCATGCAATACAATCTGACACACAGCAGCATGCCAAGTTTTCGGCTTTTATTATTTTAAGAAGCAGCAAATTTCAAACCCACAAGGTTGTGGAGAAAAAAATGAACATATGATATGCTGTGGTGTGTGCATGGACTTTAGAGAAAGGGGTAAACTCCCAGTCTCTGTCATGGACTTCTGTCCCTTCTGATGACCTCTCCCCCATAGGTAGAGGTATGATTCTTTTTCGGTGATAATGAAATAAAAACACATAACACTGCCATCTGCACTTCCAATTTTTGTAAACAAAGAAAGAAAGAAACCAAACCCAAAATCTATGAAAAAATAAACTGGGAAATCTGCTAAATAATAAAAATGTTTTAAGAACACCTCTACCCATACTATCAAGCGCTGATGTTTTTTTTTTGTGGGGCGGGGGAGTCCTCATTTCTACCACCCCCACTTCTCAATCCAATCCTCCATGTACTCCACACATTTTAAAGGCAGAGCAAAGTATGCAGATATGCAGAACTTGTCCAAATCACACTGAGGGCTTTCGGCCATGGAACTTGAGACTTTCGAGTTGAAACCTTCACACACACATGCATCCTGCTTGTGAGAACATGCTGGATGTTTGGGGTTCTGTTTTCTTCACAGGCTTGTCTTCCCAGATATTCTGAGGTGTTACAAATCTTCCCCCGGTGCAGTGGACTGGATTAGGTGAGACACTGTCCAGCTGGGACACCTTTCAGCTTCCAAGCTCTGTTTTTTCAAACAATGATGTGGCCAGTAACAGCTGTAACACCCAGCATTCAATGAAGTATGTGATCACCTGTGTTGGAGGGATAGACATTTGTACCCCTGATCTGTGTGTAAGTTTATAGCACAAGCTACCCTTAGAAGTAGGGTGCAATGCCAGGTGCAAGGGAGTGGCAGCAGGATGCAGGTATCTAATTTCTTGTGTGCTCCCTGGGGCATCTGGTGGGCCACTGTGAGATACTAGATGGACTAGATGGGCCTTTGACCTGATCCAGTTGGGCTCTTCTTATGTTCTTATGCAGCTGAAGTGCCTTTCAAGACAAATACACAGGCGCCATATCTGGTCAGGGTTCAGCAGGCTAAAACCCTCCCTGCTGGCAGGGCATTTGTCTGTAAGCCACCTAGACTGTAATCTTATACATGCTTTCCTGGCGGTAAATTCAATTGAACATAATGCAACTTACTTTTGAGTAAACCTGTTTTGGATTGCTCTGCTAACTCAGGCCAACACACATTTTGCTTCCATAAATGTTACAGCAATTCCTGGGTATATTTGAGGTGCCTATTCCAAAAAATGGCATTCGTTTTGCCCCATCACGCCTAGTTTTGGAGATATAGTATAGCCTCATTAGTGAATGGTTCAAGCAGCTTCCTCATGAGGAAGCCTACAGCATGGCTTCCTCATGAGGAAGCTGCTTGAACCATTCACTAATGAGGCTATACTACATCTCCAAAACTAGACGTGATAGGGCAAAACGGATGCCATTTTTGGAACTGGCACCCCAAATTCATATCAAACAACCATAAAGTTTGGGGAAAACTTTTCTGACCCTCAATTTTGTAGGCCGGTGTAATCTACCATTTGAAACAGCTAGGGCAGCGCTTTGTTTTGTTTTTTGCTTTCCAGATTTTCTCACTTCAGAACCCTTCTTTTACAGAGGCCCATCAGCCAAGGAATTCCTGCATTTCTGCCATGTAACTCAGTGAGCTACAGAGGGATTTGGGGGCCATGTTTAGGTTCTGTGGGGCCTGAGCAGTTACCTTGTATGAACTGAGAATGTACTTGGAACCCATCCAACATTCTCTGTCTGCATGTTGCAGTCAAAGATTGGTAGTTCACAAACTGTTTTTAGGGAGGCTTGTCTGCCATTACAGATCTTCTCACTGAGGAATGCTTCATAAGCTTCTGTGGAACCCGAAAGATCCCCAGAATGCACTTTGAAAGCCACTGGGCTACAGTGCCAACCCTGCTGCTGTTTGTATGGACCCCAAAGGAGCAAGAAGTTGCACTGGAAGCTACTGGCACAAGGAGCAGTAAGTTGGCCGCTTTTGTTGAGGAAACAAAACAGAATCGAAAAAGGAGAACTGCTATGGAATATGCAACCTTAGATTGGAAATATTCTCACCCCCCCCTTTCTTCTATCACAGAGAAAAAAAGAAGAATCTGATTTATATCCCTCTGCTCTGCAGACTTGGGAAATGCTGGATAGCCCTTAAGAGGTAAAATGGAGTGCCTCAAACTTGCTATTCCATGCTCCTGACTTGTCAGCTTCACAGGATTGCCTTCCTTCCTGCATCTCTCCCCTTTCATTTGCTCTCCATCCAAGTCCACGTTCCTGAACAGTGAGTCACTGATCTAGCAGTCTTTATGGGCACACTCAAACTGCCTGGTTGCTACAACATATATAAACATTCCCCATTCTGTATAAAAGGCCAACAAGATACAAAGACGAGTGATATTCCCAGTCTGGTGGGATGCGGTGTTGTGCAACCAGGGGTGGAGTGGGGTAGCAGAGGCACAGGGAATTGCAATGGCATGACAGAGGCAAAACCATACACACAGAGAGAACTGCTAGCCTGATCCAGGCTTTAGGGGAGAGGGTTTATCTAGGCATTCAGCAAACACGTGCCCCAACTGTATTTTAGCCTTAGGGGATGTCATACAGTAGTGGCAGCACATTTTTTGTACGTAGAAGGTCACGGGTCTAATTCCTGACATTTCTAGATAGTGCTGGAAATGACCCCTGTCTGAAACCCTGGAGAACTGATGCCAGCCAGTGTAGACAAGCTAGAACAGCGTTTTTCAACTTCTGTCCCTTGCTGTACCAATTCACACGGTCCACTTATTGGAAGTACCACTGGAAGCAACTGGTGATGATATCACTGTGCGTTACTTCCAAATTGGAGGAGCAGACACAACGTGACAGACACCAGTAAGAGGCTGAGGACAAATGGGGGGGGGAGCGGCTTTTTTGAGCATGCAAAAAGTGCATGTTGGCGCTCTACCTACTGAGCCAAGCCACCTACTGCTGCTGGTCTCACTGCCAGGCGGCAGAGGTCTGGGGGTTCTGCATATACCACCGGACACCACCTCAAGTACCACTGGACACCACCTCACATACCACCAGTGGTACAAGTAGCACTGGTTGAGAAACACTGAGCTAGATTAATTGCCCAATGGCTGGACTCAGTACGGCAGCTTCATATTTAAAAAATGTAACATTTTTGAGAAATACCCTTGCTATGACCAGTGCAAATGTACCTCTCCAAAGTCAAGCCCTGGGATGGGTTTACTGATTGAGCCCAAGTGATTTACAAATTAGAAACAGAAGTCAACTGTGCACAGCACTGATTGGCTGGAGCTTCAGAGATATATCTCTAAGAAACTCCCCCACCCTCCCAATCCCAGCAGCCATTTTCATTTTTTACATAAAGGCAACAAATGTTTAAACATGTGAAAAATAAAAAAAGGAGAATAGCTTGCTTGAATTGTGTTATGTGTGGAGGCTAGGATTCTCCGGCACCCAAGGCAGAGTTTGATTCCTGGTATGAATGATTGTCATAACTTGCTATGAGTATAGGTATGATTTTTCTGGTGATAATGAAATAAAAATACATAACACCGATTTCTGCACTTCCCATTTTCTCTCTAAATTGGTCACTGTAGGTTGGTTAGGCTGTAATCCAATCTTACTCACTGGAAATAAACACCTCTACTAATAACAGTGTTTAATATTGCAGCTGTGCCACCCAATTCTTCTAATATTTACTCAGAAGAAAATCTTATCAAATTCAGTAGCACTTACTCCTAAATTGGTGGGTGCAGGATTACATCCTTAGTGAATTATATTAAAAATAAATTAAAATACATGTTTTGATTGGGACAGAGGTTGTGAACAACAAGGCAATCAGCAGAAATATGGAGGAGCGGCTTGTGACACTATACAGTTTCAATAGCAACAGATGGTTAGCTGGAAGGTGAACAATGATACTGTACTCATTTTCCAAATATACAGTAGTGTTATCTAGTGCTGGAAAAATGCAGCATCACCAGAATCAGAAGCACATCCTGCAGGACTGACACCTAGGCATTTTCATGCAACAAATGCATGACTATTATTCAATTCTCCTGCTAAAAACTGATTACGTGGAAACAAAGCAAGCCCCAAATTGTTCAATCTTCTTTCCAGACTGAACACTTTTCAGACAAATAGCCATGAATCTTGTCTGCATTATAATTTATTCAACTGTCTAACTGCAACAGTAAAACTATGTCTGGGATATGCTTGTTTAAACATAAAATTGCACATTATTACTTGGAGCCTGGTTCTCCCTCGCTCCCAGGGAACTGAGTGTGAATTGAGCTCTTGGTCAGAGCAGAGCATTCTATTCTAGTTCCTCCCTTCTCTTCCTTGATCAATGGGTGTAAATTTGATGAAGGAGACATGGACAGCCCAATCCTATCCACACTTTTCTAGGAGTAAGTCCCATTCACTCTAGTGGGACTTACTTCTGAGTAGACTTGCATAAGATTGGGCTGTAAGGCAGCCATTGAAAGCAAAGAGACCAAAAGGAGGCGTTCTCTACCCTGTCAGGAAAATAAAGCAGTTCTTTGCTTTACCAGCAGCATCTTAAATCTGCATTCCTCTCTCAGCAAGAGTGTGGGTGTGGTTGGGTGGCTTGAATTCCAGGCCTGAAGAGGCACACATCTGGGATAAGGCAGATAATAAATTCATTTCAAAGCAGCGAATGCAGCCTTAGGCCAGGAAAAGCTGGAATTTACCAAGGTGACCTGTTTTCAAGGACGAATGTGACTGCTCATTTTTTCCAACTGGAATTTGCAGCTCCTCTATTTACCATAGGATAGGTGTTGCCAGTTTTTTGTTTTAAATGGGCTGTATGCCTTTAACAGCTGCATGACAGGGAGAAGTTCAACAGGACTGTCTTTTTTTTCCATCACTAGACCTCTGAGCTGCAAAAGTCACACGTTACATTCCTGTCATGCAGCTACTAAAACCACTATGGTGCCACCTTGCAAGGAACAGCCTATAGTGGGCACATACAAATAAATAGTCACCCAAAGATGGCTCTCCTGAAACCATGATCTATTTGTCATGTGGTCTGAAGCCATTTCTGCCCAATGGTGCATATGGTTGGTTGGCAACCTTCAGTCTCGAAAGACTATGGTATAAGCCTACAGCACCCAGTATTCCCAGGCGGTCTCCCATCCAAGTACTATACACATCAGGGATCAAATGTGTACAACTGTGGGCTGGGCAGAAATGGGTTAAAAAGGAGAATTTCATCAATGTTTCTGCCAAAATTCAAAGGACATCAAACGTCCTTTATTATTCCATACTCAGGGTACCCACAGTCTTGAGGAAACACCCCTTGAAAATTCAAATGGCTCCTAATTCCCTCCCCCACTTCTAATCTTACTACCATCTCCCATTATGCAGTCTTCCTTGACAGAGTTATAGAGGTCTCATGTTTATGGAATTGGCTAAGACTGCAATCCTATACACACTTTCTTGGGAGTAAGCTATTTAACACAATGGGACTTCCTTCTGAGTAGATAGGCAAAGGATTGTGCCCTCAGTTAAATATATGATCCATTCTTCTGCCATAATATCCGTCATGTAAACTCTGACTTAGGTTTGCCAGGCTGTTACCCTGAAGAACTCATCCTTTCCCAGTGCCAATGCAGCAGGAGAGTCACAACTGCTGAGCCTCCTGAACTGTCATTGATTGTTCTCCCACTATCTGCTAAAGTCAGTAGGATTTCCATTTTGCCCAACAGTAGGCAGGTGAGAAGGGTGAGTGACAGGACCCTGGAATGGAGACACTGCCATGTGCTGCAGCTAGCCTTTAAAGGTACAGCTAGATTTTCTGGTTTACAACCTGGCAGCCCCTTCTCCACCTGCTTGAAAATACCCTCTGCCTCATCTTACAGCAGCAGAGGCAGAGGAAATTGTTGCAGGGGAAGAACAGGAGAAAAACATGTACAAGGTTTCAGGAACGAAGAAAACGGTTCTCTTTGGAGATTGTTTATGATGTCTTTATTCCTCCCACGGAGGGAGTTATTTCTGTTTACTTGACCTCTTGCATGCTTGGCGCACACCTCACTCTGGACAAAGCTTTGCCAAGAAATGCCTCATGGCAGGACAGACTCAATTGCATGGCAGTTAAGCACTGAAACAAAGCTCTGAAATGAAGCTCCAAAGCACAATGTGACACAACATTCACCATACTCAACTGCTCCCATCTTAGCACCATTGGCTGGCTAACAAACAGTGGGCATAACTTATTTAGCATACCAGCCTGGGAGCACAAGTCTTCTAGCCCTTTCCAGGCCCTGTACTCAGAGAAAACTACTCAGTCTACCTTGAGTGTCCGGTTTATAGGAAGCTGATAAGGCTACACTTGCTCCCAGAGTAGTCCCACTGGAGAACCAGCGTAAGGTGAAGGAAGCATGCAGCCTGATCATGCAAATATGTGGCAAGTGATGTTCAGGTACTTTCCAGAACACTGGGAGACCAGAACTCCACAGGGTCTGAGAGACTGTTTGGGGAAGCCAGAAGACCAAGCTAGACTGGCGTGTAACTTAGAGGTTGGCAGTTTCTCAACAGAGGGGTGCCAGTCAAGTACTGCAGAAAGTTGGACCAGTCCCCACCCCTATGTTATGATTACATTTCAGTGGTACCTATAACTGTAGCCAACTCACTGGTTTAACATAGAGTTACTATTATAAATAACAAGTGGGACCTTGTCACTATCCCCACCTCTTCCTAAGACATGGGGTGGGGTAGAACATGTCTGGGGTTTCTCTATTCAGGGGATCACACAGTGCCAGAAGTCTGCTGCAGGAAGGTATTTCTTGCATGATGTGCAGACCATCAATAGTTCAGAGAGTACAGTCCAACATTCACCTTTACTCTTCAATCCCTACTTATCTTCATTGGGCCACAGTCTTGTACTTTATAGAGCTTCAGCAATGTAGGATGCCTGGGCTGCCCAGGAGTAAAGGTTAAGCCCAGCCTTGATAGCCGGGATGTACCTGCCTTGACCTGCTTACAGGGTATGGGTGTAATAGATCTGAGCTCACTGGGCCCTTGACTCCTACTTATAGGGAAGTAGGGAAAGCTAAGGCTTCATAAACACCAAGTTGCATCAGGAGCTGAATTGTGCAGAGATGCTCAAGTTTCTGAGTTGTCTGCTATTCTTTTATTCTTCCCTCCCAGGAACTGCACAAATGCAGCAGAAAGGTGAAGCACAGCTAAAGCAGAAGGCCTCCCAAAGAAACTACAATTAACATGAACTGCTTTACAAGCACAAGGGAGAAATCCTTGGTGACAGTGAGGCAGCCAAAGGCCAGTAAGCAGCAAGGGCCAGGCTGGCTGCTTTCAGAATTTCAGGAGAAGAGGTTCAGCATGATCTGCAGATGGCTTTGCCTGCTGTAGCCCAAAGCAGCTGCCTCCCATCTCATCCTGTGCTGGCTGGGGCCATGGGGCCTGCTCTGGTGAATGATCACAAAGTAAAGTCTCTTCAGAAGGATCAATGGGGTCACTGTCTTCCAAAAGGCGAAAGGGTATGCTGTCCGGTGAAGGTTCGCAGGGTGCCTCATGGGTCTTCTCAGGCTAAGGTGAGGAAAATGCAAATCAGTGGGCAGCACCAAGGGATCTAAAGGCTTCTGCAGAAGCACAGCCATCAGGCATGGGCCAAAGCAATGCAATGGCAACAGGGACATACAAGCAGAAGAGACTACTGCAGCATCAACAAAAGAGAGTAGCCCACAAACACTTTCACTAGCTCCCTGCCAGCTCACCTACATACATATTCTGGTCACTCGTGGCCTGTAAGGAAAAGAGTAAACTTTTGTAACACTTCTCTGCCTGTCTAAAGGTGATGTAATTCTTATTTGCCACAGACCAGGTGAGTAGCCATTTCTGCGAGTCCTGCCACTGTCTGGCAGGGCTGGTCATGAGAGGGCTCTTTCCCTTGTGGAGGTAGAACACTTAGCCCTGGGAGGGTCACTGAGTTCCCTCTATAGCAACATTTCACTATTGGCTAGAAACTTCTTATTCAACTGTTGTTTTACCTGCTGCTTAATGGGGTCTCTCTTCTTTCTCCCCCCCTCTGTGTGTGTCACACACAACACTGAATAAGGGGCACTTTATTGTTTTGTAATCTACTTTTTTATTGACTGATTATGGTTTTTATTGTTTTTTATTTTAAATTATGCCAGCTGTCTTGAGTAGTTCCATTGTGAAACTGGAAACATGGGAGATAAATGCACCAATACAATAAAAACTAAATACATGCATTTATTTAAGCATGCACAACTTGTGACTTGCCCAGCCATCTGCAGCCCACCAGCCATCTACCTACCAGGTGCTTGACAACCCACTATTTCTGCAGACAGCAAAAACAAAGTCTGGTCTTCTGTGAGTTCATATACTTTTCCCAGGGTCTTGTGGCCTACTTGTCAATGCATGCTCATTACTGTACCATGTGCTGCACATAATACTTCTCATGCCACATGCTGGTGCTATTTTTATGCTGTACTGCTTTTAAGGTATATTTGAATGCTGCTTTTTTATCATGTTGGCTTGATTGGGTTTTCATAATTTTGATGGTGGTGTATTTAATTTACGTATGCTGTTTTACTTTTTCTTTGTTGTAAGCTGCCTTGGGTACGATTTGTAGGGTAGAAGGTAGGGTAAAAGTATTTAAAATAAATAAATGAACCAAACGAGATTTAGGTTCCAAGGACTCAGGAGCTTTTTCACACACTGTTAAATCTTAAATTGGATTTGTAATGAGAATGTAAAATGTGCAATGCTTAGAATGCTTATTTGTATTGTCAAATACCTCTCCTCTCCTCTCCTTTGTCTTCCACAGTAACAATGACCACATGTGCACATAAATAGCGTAACCCAAAGCAAGGCAATGCTTTATTAAGGACCAACCAAAATAATTCAAAACAAGAAAACAACCAACAACAGTGGACTTCTGGAGCTCATACAACATGCCTCCTTCATTCCTCCCCTCCCCTTTTGCTTACCATCTGTCCAATGAAGAGTTCTGTAAACTTTAAAGCTTGCTGTTACTCTTTTACTTTTGATTAGTCCAGAGCAGTTCCCTACTTTTGGATTGTGGATTTTTCTTCTAATGAACTAAGGGCACAATCCTAACCAGGTCTACTTAGAAGTAAGTTCTATTTTGTTCAGTGGAGCTTACTCTCAGGAAAGTGTAGTTAGGATCGCAGCCTAAGGGTGCAAACATAACTTGCACTGGAACAGGCAGGCCAGTGGGCCTGCACTGCATCCAGTGCAAGTTTGGGATCAGAATCAACACAACCCAAGGCAAGGGCAAAACTCTTACCCCAGTGGTTCTCGGACTTTTCTGGCTCACGACTCCCCTGATCCTTGTAGCCGTTCGCCACGGCTCCCCATTACAACACTTCACCTCAGTTACCCCTAAAATGGGATCAAGGTGTTATAATTATACACTAGAAACAAGGCTGCCAGCACTCTGAGGCTGCAATCCTAACCACACTTACCTAAGAGTAAGCCCCATTGAACAAAATAGGACTTACTTCTGAGTAGACATGGTTAGGATTGTGCCCTGAGTTTGTTAGCAGCACACCTGGAGGGTTTTCAAAAGGGAGGGGGGAAGTGATGAACATAAGAACATAAGAACAGCCCCACTGGATCAGGCCATAGGCCCATCTAGTCCAGCTTCCTGTATCTCACAGCGGCCCACCAAATGCCCCAGGGAGCACACCAGATAACAAGAGACCTCATCCTGGTGCTCTCCCCTACATCTGGCATTCTGACTTAACCCATTCCTCAAATCAGGAGGTTGCGCATACACATCATGGCTTGTACCCCATAATGGATTTTTCCTCCAGAAACTCGTCCAATCCCCTTTTAAAGGCGTCTAGGCTAGACGCCAGCACTATTAAGTTTGCTGGGGGAGGGGGAAGACTTTGGTTTGTGTATATCTGCTAATTGCAAACTGATGCAAATGGAGACCTAGAGACTGTTTGGCTGGAATCCTAACCCCACTTTCTTGGGAGTAAGTCCCATTGAACACAACAGGACTTACTTCTGAGTAGACCTAGCTAGGATTGTGCCTTTTGTCTTACAGTAGCAGCCAACAGAGTACCCCCCCCAAAAAAAAAAAGGAGGCAGGAGGAAAAAGGGGAATGCCTAAAAAGGAATGGGGATTTTTATTTTTAATCTATTTTTGGAGACAAAGCCATCAAGAGTGGCTTTTTTTCTTTTTTGAAGGGGGAGGAAAAAGAGAAAGGTGAGGATCCTTCGTTAAGCTGACACAGACCCCAAGCCTATGTAGGTCTACTCAGAAGTAAGCCCCATTTGAGTCAATGGGGCTTACTCCCAGGAAAGTGTGGAAAGGATTGCAGCCACATACAGCAAGATTACAACTCACCCCAAAGTAGAAGGGGGCTGCTCACACACACACACACACACCCAACATGCAGGTGCCACCCCTGTTCCCCCCAGGCAAGACGGAGGGATGCAGGCTGGGGCATTTGGACACCCCTCCACTAGGAGCAGGCTGGCTCCTTCCTTCCCAAGCAGCCTTGACCAATCCCAGGATGCCCAGGGTGAGGGGCACACTGGGAAATGTAGTCCTTGGGGCAAGGTTGCACATGATGAGATGCAGCACCTCTGCCTGCCCAGCCAACCTTCTCTCCCACCTCCCTCCACCATGTTTCACACTGCCCCACCCACCTTATTCTCAGCCTCAGAAAAGCAGTAAGTCAAGAGGCAGCATGTGCAGCTGAGTGCAGCAGAGCACCTACCAGCCACCTCTCTCCCAGAGATGCAGCACCTCCACACTCTTCTCTCCTCCGGCCTTGACCAATCCCAGGATGCCTGGGGCGAGGGGCACACTGGGAAATGTAGTCCTTGGGGCAAGGTTGCACATGGAGAGAGCTCCATGATGAGATGCGGCACATCTGCCTGCCCAGCCAGCCTTCTCTCCCACCTTCCCCAAGCATGTTTCACAGCCCTCTCAGCCTCACGCTGCCCCACCCACCTCATTCACAGCTGCTGAAAAGCAGCAAGTCAGCAGGCAGCACGTGCAGCAGAGCAGCTGCCAGCCACCTCTCTCCCCGAGATGCCTGGTGATGCCCCTGGAGGCTAGCCACGCCTCACTAGGGAGGCAGGACGCACAGATTGAATACCTCAGCCTTACCCCATGTCACGCTGCGCTGTCCCAATGGGTCTATTCAGATCTGCACCACCTCAGGAGGTGACGCAAATCCAAGCAGAACAGAGTGACTCCTTTCGCTGGCCTCCCTGACTCCTGAGTCAATGCAAATGTGCCTTACAGCACAGGTGAATTGTGCTGGCCTAACCCAGGGCTTAGGATTGCTCTGTAACAGCTCAATCCTCTTGGAGCTGTACATGGACAGAATGTGGATTCTGCCAGCAGAGATTACCTTACAGCAGTTGGAAAAGACATGAAGTTGTGCGCTGCAGGAGCGCCAGTAGTTCAACTCAGTGCATCTGTCATGTACTGACAGATCATAGTGGATGTGCTGACAAAGATAGGCTGGTGGGGGGCAGAAAAATCCTAGCCCCCATCCCAGACCCGATTCTGTGGCACAAGTCCACATGGACCTGTGTTACTGATTTTACAGTTCTCTTACCCAGAGGAGATCTATGTGACTCCCCCCCCCCCCGCCCATGATGCAACAGTAGCCATTTTTGTATTGATGCATCAGTGGGGGGGGGGAAGGATAAGATTGGGCTATTAAGTGGTCACCAATTATTTTATAAAGAGTGAAGAATCTCAAAGATGAGTTAAACCCTCACATGTGAAAAACACCCTAAGAAAATAGAGCTGTTAGCTAATTAAAATAACTTTTAGTGGCTTTCAGCTGATTATAGTTAATTTGTGTAAAATTTACATATTGCAAAATCTCAATTAAGGGTGCCCCTTTAAAGCAAATTAGGCTGCAATCTGAACTACACTATCCTAAGAGTAAGCCCCACTGAACAAAATAGGACTTACTTCTGAGTAGACCTGGTTAGGATTGTGCCCTTAAATGTATTAACTTATGATTTAATAAAAAACACCAAGCACCTTACTACTAAAAGGAAAGATAATCTTGTAACTACGTCTTTATCAAATTTGGCAATCCCTGTTACAATAATATCAGAAAGTTCCAAAAATAAAAAAATTCAAGATCCAACAGCATGGGGGAAGATCTAGCTATAAAATTGCTGATACTGATTGCAAATCAGCACTGTTTGCTTTGGTTTTCTGAAGTTCTTAATGCTAGCAGGAAAACAATAGTAGTCGCATTCTGGAAAACAAACTAGTCTGGAAGACAAACTGCATTTATATTTTTCAAATGTCTATTCAGATTCTGTGCAGAGAAGAGGTGGAAGCAAATGCATCTATACCGCCTGCATCCCTGTAATAGTTCCAACTCAACTTTATTTGTAGTCTGTCCTACCAATTAATCAGGGTCTGAATTTTAACCTAAAATTAAAAGCTTTTGCTGATGAATCACACTAATGAAGCTTGATGAAGCCTAAAAATAACTTTTCGCTGATACAAATTTTCCCTCTGTACTTTCTTAATGTAATTTATATCTTGCATTTTGGTCCAGTCAGGCCAGTTATTTAATGCCTGACTTCTTTTTAATTTATTATGTTTCCTGAATCTAACATACAAACAGCTAACCTGCAGAAGGTGGAGTGAGACGCACACCCCAGCTGCAGTTCTGTTTGCCTGCAAGCACAGACTAAACATCCTGAGGCTTTCTGTTCTAAATGTTTGACTTGTTTTTCCTTCCCCTGACATGATACAAAAATCAACAAAGGCCTCCTGCTCTTTGTCCTGTCTTGTAGGGGGATGACAGATCTCAAATTTGCTCCAAGATTCTCAAAAGTGGACTTCATGATAGGCTTTGTAGTTCCCTTTTGTTGCAAATGCACTGTTAGGAACATGCAGTTCCAGGGTAGGGAAGGCTCTGTTTCTATGCCTTATATACAGATGCATCTTTTGGCCTTGTTCCCATGACAATCTGTTTCCTGAATTAACAAAAAGCACTATCTTTTCCCAAAATGTCTGTTCTTCATGTTAGTTATTTTCTCCAGTTCCCTGGTCTTTTATTTTGCACTTCCTCAACTCACACAAATCCTGAAATCATACTCAAGGTTGCAGTTGTGGTCAGGTGGGCTCTCACTATTCCACTGAACAATGTTCTAGCCAGAGTGTAAAGTGAAGAAGGAGTATGCGCGTACCTGCATGAGCTCCTTCTCTCTGTCTTTTGCACAACCTGACAGATGCTGGGAAACAATAAGTGCTTGCTGAAGGAGAAATTCAGCTCTTCTTTGTCTACAACCACTTTGGAATGCAGTACTCTCACACCCAATTCCAAGGCTATAGAGGGGATGGAAATCAGTGTTGCCTAGCAGCCTATGCACAAAAGAAGCTGGAAAAGGAAACAATGTTTGAATCCGAGAAGAGAGTTTGTTTGGGGCGCAAGGCTGCTATTGGGTAGGAGCCAGACCTGGCCCGTCTACAGTCCCTGCACAGCCTGTACATTTGGGGGGGGGGGGGGAGAACAGGCCAAAGGTGATTATATACAACCAATGTCATGTTTAAAGACCTTTCTGTTCCAAAAAACCCAAATCTGTATATATAGACAGGGCTGGGAGTCCTACACCTGAGGAAACAGGGCTTGTGAAAGAGTCCAGCGTGTCTGGATTTGCCATCTGATTTGCATTGCAGTGCTAGATGAGAGAAGACATATCAAATGGCACCAGAGAGAAAATAAGCTCTGCAAAAGATTGTGATAAGAAGTCCTAACTTTGCCCACAGCCAGATGGAGAAGGCTGGGAAGGTGAACTTCTCCAATTTCCAATCTAAAAGTGTACTTTGTTCACTTCTGTGAGTCCCAAAAATTTATATTATATTATTATTATTATTATTATTAAAGTACATGGCACTATACAAAGCTAGCAAGCAGGAGACAGATAAGTTGCTGCCCCAAGCACCTTACAATCCAAATACAATCTGCCTGTGGTTTTTATACTTTGCCCAACTTTATCTTTATCGTATCTTGAATATCAATGGAAATGTTGCTTTCTTCAGCCAGTCTCCTTTCTTCTGGGCTGTACAGAGAGACAATGCAAACAGCATTCCAGCAAGGCCAAATTGCCAGCCACTGCTGCTTTAAAATAAACAGTAGGAGCAGCGCCATGGTAATAATTAATCACCAGATTTTGCATTGTCAGGGGGAGGAGAAATACTATGCATCTGGATACAGAACATTTTTCATAAATGGAAAAGTAACTTTGAATGTATTTAGTGAGCAGTTTAGTTACTATCATAAGATGCTGCTGGTTAAGTGGAGCCAATGGGAACCACAAGGATGAATTCTCTGGGCTTCACTTGGGAAGTGCAGCTTCAAGGCCATGAGTGATACCGAAAATAGATGGAAGGGAACAATCCTACAGCTAACTCCCAGGAGAGGGCCTAGCCATGGCCTTATAGGGCCTTCTGTAGCTCTAATTGGGAGGGATTTTTATGGTCATAACACAAAAGCTCATTTTTCAAAATCACTCTGCTGCATCCAAGGAGCTGCAATTATTCTCCCGAATAAGAGAGATTGTTGCACTACATTTGAGAAACAGCGTGGTATAGTGGTTCCAGTGTCAGACAAAACCGCAAGAAGGGGACTTGGTTCAAATTCCCATTCAGTAATGAAGCTTACTGGATGTTGAGCCAGTCACTGTCTCGCCACCTAATCTACCTCATAGGGTTGTTTGTTGTGAGGATATAATGGCTGGGGGAGGAATCCTGACTCTCTGGAGGGAAAGTGGGATACAAATGTTTATTAATAGTAATAAATAATAATAATAATAATACCACCAAAAGACTTTGAAAAACACACGAACACCCCAGGTGTGAATAAAACCATGGCACACCAACTACAGAAAGCAGCTTTACTTGGAACAGCACACATATTATAAAAATGTCTGTGAATATCCTAGGTCCTTGAGAATGCAAATGTTGGCAACCTTCAGTCTCGAAAGACTATGGTATCGCGCTCTGAATGGTGGTTCTGGAACAGCGTCTAGTGTGGCTGAAAAGACCAATTCGGGAGTGACAATCCCTTCCACACTGGGAGCAAGTGCAGTCTGTCCCTGGTCTGTCTCCCTGGCAATGGGCCTTCCTTCTTTGCCTCAGTCTGTTGGCCAAGTGTCTCTTCAAACTGGGAAAGGCCATGCTGCACAGCCTGCCTCCAAGTGGGCCGCTCAGAGGCCAGGGTTTCCCATTTGTTGAGGTCCACTCCTAAGGCCTTCAGATCCCTCTTGCAGATGTCCTTGTACCGCAGCTGTGGTCTACCTGTAGGGCGCTTTCCTTGCACAAGTTCTCCACAGAGGAGATCCTTTGGGATCCGGCCATCGTCCATTCTCACGACATGACCGAGCCAACGCAGGCGTCTGTTTCAGCAGTGCATACATGCTAGGGATTCTTGAGAAGAACCTCATATTTGAAAGTACAAAGCCAGCCACCAACATCTGGCTGGCTGTACATAAGAACTATAATAGATCCCAAATTGCAGAATATAACCATTCCATCATACCTGTTTAGGCTGATAAAGAATCATAACAACAAAGACTGAAGAAGGTGGAGAAAGGGAATGGTGAAATAGAATTTGACACAGGGCACAAGCCTAACCAGGTCTACTCAGAAGTAAGTCCTATTTTGTTCAATGGGGCTTACTCACAGGAAAGTGTGGTTAGGATTGCAGCCACAGTTAACTGGGTTGCACTGTGATTTTCTCTGGCACTGGCCAAATCCTTTTCACATTTTTGCTCCTGATGCATACCAGGGAATTAAAAAGCTGTATTTTCTCCAGGAGATGGATGTGGTGGTAAGAGATATCAAAATACCTGAGTGACTAAGATACCAGCATAAAGAATGTAAGATTCAGTGCTAAACTCCAGCATGCGTATGCATATTTCCTACATTGCACAGAACTTGGAACCATGACAATCATAGGTGGGGTTCTGTGTCTAAGTGATTAGTTCTACTGGAAAGATTGGGGGTATGCTAGTAACCCCAAGAGAAATTCATGAAGTCCAAAGGGGGCTTGAGGTGAAGCTACTGATGGTCAAGGATAGGACCTATTGGTCCCACTCTCTCTTCCTTGCCCTCAACCTCTGAGGGTCCAACTGCATAAAATGTCATTTTCAGACTCACCTCCAGGTTACATCTTCTTAAGAGCAAGAGAGCAAGCCTTTTGCCATCCTTACCGAAATGTTTGTGAAATGTAAAATTTACAGCTGGAACAAAGACATGCAGGCAGAGATCCAGAAAGAAAACTCTTTCCCTACCTGTGCGAAGTTCCAGAGCCTATCAGTGCCTTTAAAACTGAGAGATTAGCAAGGCAAAGGTGGCACCCTGAAAGCTTATGGCAGAGAATCATGAAATGCTATAATTCAAGAATGTAGGAAGAACAAAATCTGTGTCAGTTGTGTCTAAAATTCACACACCCATCAACAGCATATCTTGTAAAACAATGCCAAAGACTAATATAAGACTGTAATAAGGAGAAGGAGCGAGAGGGGATATGGAATGATTCAGGACAGTTCTTCCACAGGCAGAAAAGCAAACAGCATTTCCAAAGTGTGTGAACACAAGAAGTAATCAGAATATCATACTCTCCTTTCCAATTGCCTAAATCCAGAATAAATGCCACACACTTATTTTTTTCACAAAGGGTAGATGCACAAATTACTTCTAAGACATTTTAAATGTACGCTTGAAAATATTGTGCAAAAGTAGGGACAATCATGTGTTTGCAAATGCAAATATCACAGATAAGCACTCATTAAAGAGCCAGGATTTACAGTGGCTCCCTGCCAAATGTACTTTTGGTGGCAAATCTGGGTTTGCCACTGCATAATATCTGAAAGGGCACTTTGGCAGAGAAAACTGTCATTCCACAGTTTTTAAAAGAAACCACAAAATCACTGAATTGCTACCTGTCAGGGATGCTATAGTGTAGCCTGCACCAAGCAAGGAGTTGGACTAGAACAGTGTTTCTCAAACTGTGGGTTGGGACCCACTGGGAGGGTTGCGAGCCAATTTCAGGTGGGTCCCAATTCATTTCAATATTTTATTTTTGATATATTAGACTTGATGCTCCCATGGTACGTGACTGCATTTGGGGACATGTTACAGACCTGCACTTTTAACAAGCTACTATGCATATTCTTTTAACAATGACAGTAAATGGGACTTACTCCTGGGTAAGTGTGGGTAGGATTGCAGCCTAGGATTGTTAAAACCTTTCCTGCTTGATGATGTCACTTCCAGTCATGGCATAACTTCCAGTGTGTCCTGACAGGTTCTCATTTTAAAAAGTGGGTCCCGGTGCTAAATGTGTGAGAACCACTGGACTAGAAAATCTCTAACATCACTTCCAACGCTAATATTCTCTGATCCTATAAATGTTGACCAGGTATTGCTTAGCATGTTTCAGGTTCCTTTATACCCACAGGTAATGGGGCTTGTGTAGGGCAGGGTTTGGTGATGATTTATACCTTCAGTCAATATGTTGAAGGTGTTTGGGTAGCAAAGAGTAATAGAAGTAAAGGTTTGTACACTTACTTTTCTTGCCGTTCCTGTTCACCTTTCAGTCCCAGCTACAGAAAGGACAGGCTTTGTCCTCTGAAAATGCTAGGCTAAGCAAGTACCAGGCCCACCTCAAGCCCCCAGTGCTCATGCATGTTGATACACCAATTCTAATGGGCCTATGAAGCAATATCATAAATACTGCAATATTCACAGGGTCACACCCATGTAAACAACTTCTTTAATAACTCATGTGGATGTCTGCCACCTCTGATGTGGCAGACAAGAATAATTCATCCACATCAAGGCACCAACTCTGCTTGGCCACAAAAATACCAGCCCCAACACGTAACGCATACATTCACACAGGTGGGTTCCCCTCCAGTTCTAGGGAGTAGTCTGCAGATGACTAGCCCACACAACTGGCAAAATGGTTTTTTCACTATAGTTACTGTACAGAGAACATTAGCACATTTATAGCATAGTCCAATCCTCAGCCTGAACAGCAAGTTATTTTTGGTTGCAAGAGAAAGCAATTTTGAAACAAAACAAAGTGCCAGGCAGGGTGAGAAATGTCCAGAGCAAATGTACAGGCTGACATCAGTGGGGAAAAAATCCCCCTTTGAAAGCAAAACTATTTTTCTCCCATTGTATGAAGAGAAAAGTTATTGCAACAGGGCAAAGTTCTGGAATATATACAGCACCAGCTTTTTCCAGGGCCTCATTGTGACCAATCATTGTGTAAAGGGGCTGCAGGCCAGTTTCATTTGCCCACAGCCTGCCTGCTCACTGGGGTTGCATTTATTCTTTGTTTCTGCAAATACAAAGTGCTTTCTGATCCCTAGCTCATTTACCCACCACAATTATCCTCCTAATTTTCCTCATTATCCCAACAATTGGTGGAATTGGTCACTCATTATTCCTGTTTTAGAGATAGACTAATTAAGGATGAGACAGAGCAATGTGCTTAAGGCTGTCCAGGCAATGTCAGAATCTGAACCTCAGACTCCAAGATGTAAGCAAACTTACATCTTGATGTTGAGTTGATTCCTCTTTCTCATAGCCAGAGGGGTGCAATGGGTTGAGCATGGGGTTTGGAAGTGGGAATTGAGTTCAATTTTCAGTGCAGACAGGAAGCTTGCTGGATGGCTTTGAAAAACAATGGCTCTTCAGGTTATCATAAGGCTAACATCCTTCTTTGAGCCTTTTGAAGGAAAGGTAAGATATAAAACATAATAAATAAAAATACTGGGTATCATAGCATTATACAAAGTAATTTTGAAGAATTACAGGAAAAACCACCCCTAGCTTCCATTTTCCTTTTGCATGGCTTACACCTTTCCAAAGGCTCTATCTTTATCAAGTTTCCCCACTTCAGTACCTGAAAATCGATCTGTTCCCTGGCTATCAGGGATGAGGTGAAATTAGAAAATAATACTAATAGTAAAAGTATATTATTTTTGGATAGCTACCTGAATCACTAAAGAATAACTTAAAAGACTGAAGCCTTCCTACTTATCTTTTTGGCAATACGTGCTTCAGACATAGTCATCTTCTTGGGATGTTTCTTGGATAGTTCCGATTATTAAATACCAAAAGGGGGGAGGGGAGATCCAATATCTGCATGGTTTGAGAATTTATCACCACCATCTGATCGCTATTTACAATGAAGAAAAATTATGTATTTATTTATATCCCACCCTTCCTTCAAGATGCATATGGCAGCATATACAATCTTTCCTACCCTTCATCTTATTATCTCACCACCCCTATGAGGTAGGCTAAGACAGGCCAATTGTTACTGACCCTAGGACATCCAGTGAGCTTCATGGCTAAGTGGAGATTTGAACCTCAGTCTCCTCACCCCTAGTCTGGTGCTCTAACCACTGCACAGCACGGTCTCTCTTCTTATGACAATGCCTGCAGTCCAACTGTACACATGTTTTCTTAGAAGCAAACCCCACTGAGTTCAGTGAGGTTCACTACTAGGCATACTTGCACAGTATGCAAGTATGCACAGGATGGCAGCCTTAATATTTAATAACCACTTATGACTAAGTTCTCTCAGCAGTTCACATACAACATCTTGGTAACCATTATAACAACTCTATCCTATTAATATTATTGTTTCCATGTTACAGATAACAATTAGTTGCTGGCTCTGGGCTAAGCAGCAATCTGACCCAGGAACCTGCTAGCTCCCAGTTCATTCTTTGAACCACTGTACCACACTAATCCAATATATAATAGAATCACCACTTGAGGGTACTTTATTGATTTCAAGGTTCATTGTTCCATAACCTGGCCCTGCTGTTTGACACCTATTCAAAATCAAGCTGCTGATTCTGCTTCCATAAAAACTCAAGAGAATTTTGTTCCTGGAGATGGTTTAGTCTCCAACTGAAAGGAGATGAACTTCTTCAGCTGAAAGAGTACGTGTTTGTATTAATATTTGTAAAATGCAAACAGATTCAAGATTTTTATTCGTTTCCTCCTTTTTCCTTTGCAATGTGTTTTATTCTCGCCACAATTTTCCAACTAGCAAGGCCCAAATTTTCCTCAACACTATTTACAGAGCTTCCGATTAAGTGTATTTATAAACCTAGTTTCGTGGTGCTCATAACCCTTCTATACTGGAGTATTCCCGCCTGTGAGGCATGATATAATTAAGAATGCCCAAGCTGTGAATCAGTGGGATATATTGGTCAGCTACTTGCCAGATTCTTCAACCAGACATAACTAGATCCCCTTTCATGTAGCAGTTGTAAGAAACGTAGCAATATTTTTGCAGGTTTTCTGTCCCAAGAACATTTTGAGCGATGCCAGCATTCTTCATTTTTATCCCTAAGGTGCAGTTAACCTATCTCATGATACCATGTTTCCCCTCCCCAAAAGGCTCTAGAGCCCAGACCACCACAGAAGAGGAAGCCTGGCTTGGAAGGGCATATTTTGGTTTGTTTGATATTAAGAGATCTGAAGGCTGGCCTAGAAGCATGCTGGAAAGAGGGCTGCAAAGCAGAACAAAGCAGCCTCTCACTGAAACAGCAAACAGCTCCAGGAACTGAAGGGTCAGGGACGAAAGAATCTGTAGCCCACACTGCACGAGGTTTACTTCTGCAGGCAAAGTAACAAATGTGAAGCCAGGAGGAACAGTGTTGTCACCCAGCTCAATAAGCAGGAGTACACTATCTGCCATTCAGCTTCTTTAGAAGAGGGCAGTAAAACATACATGTTTTCCCAAATTACTGTCTCAACATGTATGTCAGAGAAACTGAGAAGAAATTCCAACTCTTTGTAGTTTTAAGGACACCAGTTGGCTCCCTGCCTCTGTAGGCAATGGCAAATGTTTCACATTCTACAATACTCGGCCAATTTCTTCCAAGTTTGTCAGTTTGTCAAATCTTTGCAGAATCTTGGGCATTACACTCTAACATCCAACATTCTCTTTCCTCAAGATTTCAGCAGTGACTAAAGTCCTGAAGATTCTGTATATAGCATGTTGCAATACTGGCATTTTAGGAAACCCCATATAGGGAGCAAGAGACACCATTTTGCTAGAGGCTCCTTGCTACCCACTGGAAAGACATGAATGGAACAGACCAAAGGATACCTTACCTGATAGATCATGACTTTAAAGTTCCTACGCCTCAGCAACTCTGCCTCATTCGATTCCAGCTTCTTGATTTGCCCAGCTTGCTTTTCCAGGTTCTGCCGGACACTTTTCACGTTGACACTGACCTTGCGGACCTTCTCCAGCATCTTGTTGACTGTATTACTTGTAGTAGTGTGGGCCTTAGTGAGCTTGGCCAGTTCCCCTTGGATGCTGGCCACCACTCCATCCATTTCTTGCTGCCTCTCCTCCAACTGACTCTGGGTCAGCTGGATCTGATCAACAGCCCCAATGATCTTGTCCAGAAGGGTGAGCACCATGACACCATTGATCTGGTCAGGTTTGATGGGCTCCTCACCTGCAGGTTCTTCTGAGGCCTCAGAGACTGTTGGCTGTTCAACTATCTCGAGGGTAGTGTCTGCCATGGTTGCTCAGGAGTCCTGACTAGCAGAGCCCGGAGAAGTTTGACACTGCAGGGACAAGAGAGAGGGAAGGGGAGGCTGAATCCGAGATCTCTCCAATCTGGGAGGCAAGCCAGCAGCAAAAAGCACAGCGTGTAGATGTGTGCTTCAACTGAAATGGCACAACACTTGCAAAGCTGTCCGGGGAAACTGTCCTGCAAAATTTTCCAAGCTCCCAAGCCATTGGCTGACTCCACCCCAAGTGGAGGAAAGCCTCTTGCCAAATGCCTGCTGGACCCACCCCTTTTTTTCTGAAATGATTAAAATAGATGGAGAGGAGGCAACAGCTTTAGCATGCAAGCACAGGCAGGGTTTACTCACTCACTCACAGAGGAATGCAATACTCCAAAGCTCCAACAGCCTCTGCTTTTGGTAGACAGCTGGAAGGCAGGGATTCCTAGCTAGATTTTGGGGGAATCCAGCAGGGTGGAAAAAACAAAACAAAGCAAAACAATAAATGCTTTGTGCAATGCTGCTGGAGGAAATCTGGCCAGATCTAAGCACAACTGGAAATGTTCAAGAGTAGCTGGCTGGAAACAGCTGAACAGCACAGCTGTGATAACCAAGAGACTTCTGCCTTTTGCCTGCTCTAAGATTTAGTATTTCCTTTTAAAGGCACCATGGCAGTTCAGAACACATGTGGCTTAGATCACTCACCAGTCACAGCTGGCTATGCTACTGAGCTCATATGTGCCACAGAGATGTGCTCACAAGGGCAGGCACTTCTGGCTCAGACACACTTTTGATTCCCAGTCTGAATTAAAAGGGAAACCTTTTTGATATGTGATGCAGGCATAGCAGGTCTTTGAGGAACAAGCTGCCTGCTATGGCTACTATTAACTATTACCTTAACAGTGGTTGCAGTTTCTGGAGTATGAAATCAAATCCTGGATTGGATCTGTGCAATGGGGTGATCTGAAGGTAATTCTGGCAGTTTTCTAGTACAGTCATTAAAAATAGCAAGAGATGCCTCCTTGGTACATGCTTATAATTCTTCCTTCCTCTGGGGACACCCAAAGAAAGGAAAATATCAGGGCCAATTCCTAATAACTGGAAAAGGGGTATATGTTTCAGAAAAAAAATTCCAGTATGCAAGAGTTCCAGTATGAAGCAACAGTTTATGAACAGCTGTTTTGTAAGCAAATCTGATAGTGTTGTTTTCTTTGTCCCCAGCAAGCAACTCTGGCATGGTGTACCTTGTATTCTCCTTACTAACCACAATAATGTACAAAACAGTGAAGGTATAATACTTAGTGCTTAAATATATAGTGCTGTAATGCCTAGGTATGGTCAAGATTGGATGTGGGAATCCCAGATTCAAATCCTTGCTTAGCTATGGAGCTGACTGGGTGCAGCATAGGGCTGTAAAAGCACACACACACACACACACACAGACTGACAAAGCAACATCAGTTGTTGCTGCTGCATTCAGGCTGCAGCTCCATGTCCTCACCCCACATCCACAGTCATCCTCAGGGACATCAGGCTGAAGGACGCACCTTCCAACTCTAGATTTGGTATGGCTGCCCATTGCTCTGGTCTGGACAAGTGGTATTCCTTGAGGAAACTGGAGAAGGAAACACAAACCCTTCCTCAAAAGCAGCAAATGTTACCCTAGCCTTTTAGATTTTCACACATTAAAGACAAGGATGTATTCTCTTCAATGCCTCTCTAAGCTTAAAAGTTATGAGTCAAGCGGTCCTCAGAATCCATCTTAATTCAGCCTCACATAGCATTTGATTTTTAATCATGACAAACACAAATGTAACCCAAGTCAGGCCCATGGCTGGGTTTAGGGTCCAGGGGTTATCCTCTTTCTATTACTTCAGCTCAAGGTTCCATCTAGGAAAACCTGGGACCCCAATTTCAATGTTTGGGTAGTGATCTCCCCTCCTCCAAGATAGGGTAAAACAATGATATTTGTTTGAAGTTAGCAAACAAAACGGTATGAGAGCTGCCTTGAATCTAAAAGTAAGTCCTCACTAGCCTAGGTGCACCAATTCTGCATTCTTTTGGGTCCTAGTCAAAAGTGATCTACAGACATAGGGCCCAATCCTATCCAAGTTTCCAGCACTGATGCAGAAACACTGTAGCCCTAAGGTAAGGGAACAAAACATTCTCTTACCTTGAGGAGGCCCCCATGACTGACCCTCCACTGTAGGATGCAGTGCAAACCCAGTTGGCATGGCTGCATCAGCTCTGGAAAACTGGACAAGATTGGGCCCATAGTCGATCAGCATTCCCATATGTAAATTGAGAGCACTGCAACACAGGTGAGTCCAGCAGGTGGCATCAGACAATTCTAGTCTGGTTGGAATGACTTGACCACCTGCAATTCTAACCAGTAGGAACTGTATCTCAGAATCCCAGTTTCCAAGGTAGGTCAATACCTGACTTTCCCAGTAGTGATTTCAGCAAAGAAGAGAGGGTCCACCCACCAAGGATTCCAGCCAATCAGAATTACAGACTAGGATTCCAACTACACAG
This sequence comes from Tiliqua scincoides, assembly GCF_035046505.1. Classification (NCBI taxonomy): domain Eukaryota; kingdom Metazoa; phylum Chordata; class Lepidosauria; order Squamata; family Scincidae; genus Tiliqua; species Tiliqua scincoides. Next base: position 85,740,817 of record NC_089825.1, on the reverse strand, counting down.
CTTGCAAGCATAAGCATCCCAGCTCTGATACACTTTATAAAATCCCAAAGCATCCATGATAAAAACTGCAGGAAAAGCAGTTCACATGTCCACCTAGAGGCATATGGACTGCTCCAGGAAGAACAGTCACAGGGCTACCATTAATAAAGGTCAGCATACACAAGGTGTTCATTCTTTACGGGCTGCAATTACAAAAATTGCCAGACAACCACACGCCACCACAAAATGCTTAGTAGAACATTTACTTGCTAGCAAATTGGTATAATCACTTTTTATATTAAATGGTTGCCAACATCTTGAAAGACAGAACTAATGTTAGAGTATGATCTATTTTCTGAAATAAAGAAAATTATTAGTATAGTAGTGCTAAGAAAATGATTAGAGATAATGTGTTTGGTAAAGATAAGGGCTTATTTTGGGATGAGGCTTAAATTTAGTTAATTCAGGCCATTAATTTTTCATAATAGCAATTTGCTCAAACAGAATCATATATAGCAAAACTACTTTCTGGAACTGTTGCTCTCTCTCTTTTGAGGAAAACTTTAGTGAAACTGCATTTTCAAGCCATGAAAGACTCTTGGGGCAATGAAAAAGTTCATATAGTCATTTTCTTTTTCTGTGTAACAGAGATAATCTAACCGAATGGATAATTTCACTAGGTTTTGGAAAGCCTGGTATCTTTCTAATCATGATCCCTTGGATTTTGCCACTGTAAAAAAACATGAATGTGTTTGACTGGACTGCTTATGTGCAGCTCTCTGTTTTTGTTACTCCAGTTTAAGCTCTGCATTGTAATGGTCTGTGGTTACATACAAAGATGGCATGACTGACTGGCATTCCATCTGGGAGACCCACACAAACGTACAAAGTGCATTCCACAAAATGGTGTCTGGCACCTCCATAGTTCACTACTAGGGTATGGCAGTGGGAAATAACAGAATGTGCATGGAGAAACCTTTGACAGCAGATGTGGTGTACTACATGAAAAATGCAGTCACTACTCTTATGCAATGCCTTATTAGGACGTATCGTGCACACACTGTAAACTATGACAGGGCACAAACGCTCATGAATAACTAAAACTGCTTGATTGGAACTTTTCTGGTTCTGCATTTTACAATTCTTACAACCAGTCAAGAGAGTAAGGGCCCAATCCTATCCAATTTTCCAGTGCCTGTGCAGTTATGCCAGTGGGGTGCGTGCTACATCCTGTGATGGAGTGGCAGTCACTGGGGCCTTCTCAAGGTATGGAAACATGTGTTCCCTTACAACGGTACAGCACTGTTGTTACATCGGAGCTGGAAAGTTGGATAGGATTGGGCCCTAAGAGTCTAACCAGGCCAGCAAAATTTTGGCTACCTGTCAAATTGGAACCTGTACCTCTTTGATGATTTCTGGTGTGTGTTTCATGATCCCTTTCTGAACCTTTTTCAGATATCTACAGTTACAGCACAGGGGTAGTGGGAGAGTTGAAAGAAGCAGAGGGTGCATGTTCCTGTCCTAAATGAGACAGAAGACTGCATGACCCTGACTCCTGTAGGGCTGGGATGCAAAAGATCCTCACGCCTGCTATTGCTATCAGCTGACATTAGAATGAAATAAAAAAAACCAAAGGGGTCATATAACCAAAGGGGTACATCACATACTTCGCATGGAGGTGATCCCAGGTTCAGTTCTTCTCTGTCATTTCCTATTAAAATTTTTGCCTGCCCTGAGAAAGCTGCTACCAGTCAAAATATACAGAAAGGGGATAGGAACCAATGGTGGAGTACAAGGCAGCTTCATATTAAGGCTTTCATTTACATAAGGGATGCTGTGCCCTGGCTACATGGAATATTTGTCAGGGATCAACTGACAACACTGGACTATTCAACTGATCAACCCACTACCCACCTCATGCCAAAGTCAGTAAATTTATTTTTTTATCAGGGTGTTCCACAAATAGTCCCTCATGGTAGAAAAGGAATTCCCTGCTAGGTTCCCCTCCCCCAAGTTGAAAACAATGGGCCATTTTATTAAAAAATATTCTGTGGGGCACACCCATCTTTCCTGACCCATCCACAGAAAAGAAACAAACATTTCCAGTGTTTTGAAGGTGATGAGTCAGTTTGGTATTAAAAGGATCTAATTCAAGCAGAAGCAAAGCAGGCATTTTTGCCTATATTACTCATATGACATCTGTTTCAGAGGCATCTGCTCTATAAAGGTTGAAAGGTTTATGGTGCTGCTGTGGTGTGATTTCTTAAAATGTAAGGGATAAATAACTTTCTGGCCAAAGGACAGAAGGTAGTGAACAGAGTGTATGAACTAATGCCAAGAAGTCCTAGGACTCAATCCTATTCAACTTTCCAGCACCACTGCAGCCAATGTAGCCAATGTACAATGTAGCTGCAGCCAATGTAGATAAAGGAACAAATGCTCCCTTACCTTGAGGAGGCTTCTGTGATTGCACTCACAGTGCATGGCCCCTTGGCATGGATGCACCGGTGCTGGAAAACTGGATAGAATTGGGCTGTTTCATTCACATCCTGGTCAGCCATGAAACTCATTGGTTAACCATGGACCACACTCTCAACTTAACCTTCCTCTCAGACTAGTTGCAAGGATAAAAGCTACACCTACTGAATTTCTGCCTGTTGGACAGCTACTAAAAGACATCAGGTCCCAGATGAGTAGAAAAAGGGAAATCACAGGTGTAGGAATAAAAAGAATTCTTACTGAGTACAAAAAAAGTGCTCTTGGCTATGTGTCTTTGCAGAATGAGGTCCGATCCCTTCATTCCACAGTCAAGAATGCTGGGCAGCCCAACCCTTCCTGGTCCAATCCAGTCAAGCTTCCTGGTGCCTACTGGGGTAGCAGCGCCACAACAGCTGTATCTAGTGGGTGCTGGAACTGGGAGTCTCCTGGGGAAGGGGAATTCTGTTCCCTTCCCCCTGAGAAAGACCAAAACTCAGCAATGGGGCTTCTCAAGTCTGCACCAGCTATTTTGCTATAGCTCGTTCCTCCCCCCTCCCACCTGAGGCAGCACAGCTGCCCAGGTTAAACTTACCCCAGTGGCACCAAATTGTCTTCCTGCCTGTCCTGGGCCTGGCACCTGACAGCGCCAGCACTCCCTACTTGCCTGGTGCCGTAAATGTGCTTTACAGCATGTTTATGGTATCCAGCACAGAGAGGGTTCAGGATTGGGCCCTAAATATTGTTCTATATTACATTTCCTCAATGGGTGTTTCCTTGTTTTTAGGCTCCATTTATTGCTATTCCACTTTTCACTAGATAGTCCCAAGGTGGCCAACAAAAGTGGCCAACAAAACAACTTACAATATAATCAACTTGAACAATTTAAAATAGCAGAGATAATTAAAAAAAAACACAAAACATTCCAGAAGTAGAAAAAGGAACAGCTCACAAGCCAAAAACTCAAGACAGGTCTGCCTTTGGCACATTTTTAAAGGCAAAGAGAGAAGGTGCCTCCCAAATGCCCTAAGGCAGAGAGTTCCACATCTGGGGAAGCTATCCAAAGAAAGTTCTATCTCATGTGCATGCCTTGCCAAGCATGTGGACCTGTGCCAAGTTGAGCCTTGCCAAGCATGTGGACCTGAACCTCCCTTGAAGATCTTATTGGATGGGCATATGGCAGAAGGTAGTCCCTGAGTGTATTTTTGTAAATATGTACATATTTAAGTGGTTCATCTTTTATGTTTATGAAATGTGAGGGCTGCAATGTTTCATCTATTAATTTGTTAAATCAGTGTCCAATCCTATCCAATTTTCCAACGCCAGTGCTGCTTTGCCTATAGGGTATACACAGCTTCCTATGCCTGCCTACTCACACATAAGTCCCATTCTAGTCAACTAGGCTTCCTCCCAGGAAAGTGTGGGGAGGATTGCAACCTCAGAGCCCAGTCCTATGCCTGCCTCCTCAGAAGTAAGTCACATTGCAGGCAGTGGGGCTTCCTCCCAGGAAAGTGTGGATGGGATAAGAACATAAGAACAACCCCACTGGATCTGGCCATAGGCTCATCTAGTCCAGCTTCCTGTATCTCACAGCAGCTCACCAAATGCCCCAGGAAGCACACCAGATAACAAGAGACCTCATTCTGCTGCCCTCCCTTGCATCTGGCATTCTGACATAGCCCATTTCTAAAATCAGGAGGTGGCACATACATGTTGTTGTTGGCAACCTTCACTCTCGAAAGACTATGGTATCGCGCTCTGGATGGTGGTTCTGGCACAGCGTCTAGTGTGGCTGAAAAGGCCAATTCAGGAGTGACAATCCCTTCCACACTGGGAGCAAGTGTAGTCTGTCCCTGGTCTGTCTCCCTGACTATGGGCCTTCCTTCTTTGCCTCAGACTGTTAGCCAAGTGTCTCTTCAAACTGGGAAAGGCCATGCTGCACAGCCTGCCTCCAAGCGGGCCGCTCAGAGGCCAGGGTTTCCCACCTGTTGAGGTCCTCTCCTAAGGCCTCCAGATCCCTCTTGCAGATGTCCTTGTATCGCAGCTGTGGTCTACCTGTAGGGCGCTTTCCTTGCACGAGTTCTCCATAGAGGAGATCCTTTGGGATCTGGCCATCATCCATTCTCACGACATGACCAAGCCAACGCAGGTGTCTCTTTTTCAGCAGTGCATACATGCTAGGGATTCCAGCTCGTTCCAGGACTGTGTTGTTTGGAACTTTGTCCTGCCAGGTGATGCCGAGGATGCATCGGAGGCAGCGCATGTGGAATGCATTCAGTTTCCTCTCCTGTTGTGAGCAAAGAGTCCATGACTCGCTGCAGTACAGAAGTGTACTCAGGACGAAAGCTCTGTAGACCTGGATCTTGGTATGTTCCGTCAGCTTCTTGTTGGACCAGACTCTCTTTGTGAGTCTGGAAAACATGGTAGCTGCTTTACCAATGCGTTTGTTTAGCTCGGTATTGAGAGAAAGAGTGTCGGAGATCGTTGAGCCAAGGTACACAAAGTCATGGACAACCTCCAGTTCATGCGAAGAGATTGTAATGCAGGGAGGTGAGTCCACATCCTGAACCATGACCTGTGTTTTCTTAAGGCTGATTGTCAGTCCAAAATCTTGGCAGGCCTTGCTAAAACAATCTATGAGCTACTGAAGATCTTTGGCAGAGTGGGTAGTGACAGCTGCATCGTCGGCAAAGAGGAAGTCACGCAGACATTTCAGCTGAACTTTGGACTTTGCTCTCAGTCTGGAGAGGTTGAAGAGCTTTCCGTCTGATCTGGTCCGGAGATAGATGCCTTCTGTTGCAGAAGGCAATCAGTGCCTTCTGATGGTACATACACATCATGGCTTTTAACCCGTAATGGATTTTTCCTCCAGAAACTTGTCCAATCCCCTTTTAAAGGCATCCAGGCCAGATGCCATCACCACATCATGTGGTAAGGAGTTCCACTGACCAACCACACACTGAGTAAAGAAATATTTTATTTTGTCTGTTCTAATTCTCCCAACACTCAATTTTAGTGGATGTCCCCTGGTTCTGGTGTTATGTGAGAGTGTAAAGAGCATCTCTCTATTCACTCTGTCCATCCCCTGCATAATTTTGTATGTCTCAATCATGTCCCCCCTTAGGCACCTCTTTTCTAGGCTGATGGCCATCTAGGGACGGCAGCCTGAGTGCGAGCCCAGTCCTCTGCCTGTCTCCCATTGCAGGCAGTGGGGCTTCCTCCCAGGAAAGTGTGGCTGGGGTGGCAGCCTGGGTGTGAGCCCAGTCCTGTGCCTGTCTCCTCAGAAGCAAGTCCCATTGCAGGCAGTGGGGCTTCCTCCCAGGAAAGTGTGGCTGGGGCAGTCAAAACCCTCTACAATCAATTCCTCTCTAGACTTCAAAATACATTGACCTTGATTACATTTCAATAAGTTCTTATACAATAACCATTTATCTCTTGGTACAGTTCCCAAACCAAAATGTGCTTCTTGTGGTGAAGTTAAGAGTGGAATTTTGTTGTAAAACCTTTTCTTATAACGATTCCATATCTTCCACAGTGCATGTCTAACATAATGATTCTTGAATTCCATATTCACTTTCAACTTATCATACCAAAGATATCCATTCCAACCAAATCTTAAATCATATCCTTCTAACTTCAACAATTTCTTGTTTTGCAACAATATCCATTCTTTAAGCCACAGAAAACAACATGATGCATAATAAGTCTTCAGATCAGGCAGTCCTAAACCTCCTCTTTCTTTTGCATCTTGCAAAATCTTAAAATTTCACTCTTGGTTTTTTCCCTTGCCATATAAAACCTGTCACATCTTTCTGCCACTCTTTAAAAGGTTTATCAGAAAGTAATATTGGTATATTCTGGAAGAGAAAAAGCATTTTTGGTAGTACATTCATTTTAATTACAGATATTCTTCCCAAAAAAGATAATTTCAACCTTTCCCATCTTGCAAAATCTGTTTTGATTTCACCCCAAACTTTAACATAATTATTTTGAAATAACATACAACTCATATTTGTCAAAATAATACCTAAATACTTAATCTTCTTCTCCACTTTGAACCCAGTCTTATTCATCAACTTCGATTGGTCTTGTTCATTCATATTTTTTAGATAAAATTTTAGTTTTCTGTTTATTTGAGAGGAATTGATTGTAGAGGGTTTTGACTGCCAATGGTTTATGTATTTACAATTATTAGAAAGATTTAAAATTGATAAAAAATTATATGGTTTTGAAGAGGGAGAGACAATATTGGCGAAACAATTAAGATCAGATGAGCTTTTTTTTTGTTGGCAACCTTCAGTCTCGAGAGACTATGGTATCGCGCTCTGAAAGGTGGTTTTGGAACATCATCTAGTGTGGCTGAAAAGGCCACTTTGGGAGTGACAATCCCTTCCACAATGGGAGCAAGTGCAGTCTGACCCAGGTAATATCTAAAATATATAAATTGCTTTTGAAGTTTGAAACAGAAGATGAACAGGTTAAAGAATGCATGATCCAGTGGGCAAAAAATGTGGGCTATGAACTTTCAATGGACAGATGGGAGAAATTATGGACAAAACAGACAAAATTTACTTTGAATGTTAACATTAAGGAAAATGTATATAAGATGATCTATCGTTGGTATGTGACACCAAGTAAATTAGCCAAAATGTATGAAACTATGTCCAATAGTTGTTGGAAATGTAAGAAACAAGAGGGAACATTTTACCACATGTGGTGGACGTGTTCAAAAGTTAAAAAATATTGGTCACAAATTCATGCACAGATACAGTCAATCTTAAAACAAATATACAATTGAAGCCGGAAGTATTTTTATTAGGTATGACAGATGACTATGTGGAAAGAAAAAATGAAGTTTTATTTTTGTATATGATAAGCGCTGCCAGAATACTTTATGCTCAAAATTGGAAGACTATGAGTATACCTTCGGTGGAGGAATGGTGGGTAAGACTTATGGATTATGTGGAGATGGATAAATTAACAATTTTGCTTAGGGAGAATTCAACAGAAATTTTTTGAAGAATTGGAGTCCAGTTATTGATTTTTTGAATCAGAGAGAGGATGGGGATTTGAGGTATTTTGGATTTGAAGATTGATTTTGAAGTATTAGTGGTATAGATTAATATTTGTTAATGTTTGGACTGTATGTATTTGGATTATAAGTATGGGAATGTTTTGGCTTCGCTCGTGCTGCTTTATTAGAATTTTGTTTATGTATGTATTTGTTTTTCTATTTTATGTTTATTATAGTTAAATAAATAAATAAATAAATAAATAAATAAAAAGAAGAAAGTGTGGCTGGGGTGGCAGCCTGAGTGCGAGCCCAGTCCTCTGCCTGCCTCCTCAGAAGCAAGTCTCACTGCAGGCAGTGGGGCTTCCTCCCAGGAAAGTGTGGCTGGGGTGGCAGCCTGAGTGCGAGCCCAGTCCTCTGCCTGCCTCCTCAGAAGCAAGTCCCACTGCAGGCAGTGGGGCTTCCTCCCAGGAAAGTGTGGCTGGGGTGGCAGCCTGAGTGCGAGCCCAGCCCTCTGCCTGTCTCCTCAGAAGCAAGTCCCACTGCAGGCAGTGGGGCCTCCTCCCAGGAAAGTGTGGCTGGGGTGGCAGCCTGAGTGCGAGCCCAGCCCTCTGCCTGCCTCCTCAGAAGCAAGTCCCACTGCAGGCAATGGGGCCTCCTCCCAGGAAAGTGTGGCTGGGGTGGCAGCCTGAGTGCGAGCCCAGTCCTCTGCCTGCCTCCTCAGAAGCAAGTCCCACTGCAGGCAGTGGGGCCTCCTCCCAGGAAAGTGTGGCTGGGGTGGCAGCCTGAGTGCGAGCCCAGTCCTCTGCCTGCCTCCTCAGAAGCAAGTCCCACTGCAGGCAGTGGGGCCTCCTCCCAGGAAAGTGTGGCTGGGGTGGCAGCCTGAGTGCGAGCCCAGCCCTCTGCCTGCCTCCTCAGAAGCAAGTCCCACTGCAGGCAGTGGGGCCTCCTCCCAGCAAAGTGTGGCTGGGGTGGCAGCCTGAGTGCGAGCCCAGCCCTCTGCCTGCCTCCTCAGAAGCAAGTCCCACTGCAGGCAGTGGGGCCTCCTCCCAGCAAAGTGTGGCTGGGGTGGCAGCCTGAGTGCGAGCCCAGTCCTCTGCCTGCCTCCTCAGAAGCAAGTCCCACTGCAGGCAGTGGGGCCTCCTCCCAGCAAAGTGTGGCTGGGGTGGCAGCCTGAGTGCGAGCCCAGTCCTCTGCCTGCCTCCTCAGAAGCAAGTCCCACTGCAGGCAGTGGGGCCTCCTCCCAGGAAAGTGTGGCTGGGGTGGCAGCCTGAGTGCGAGCCCAGTCCTCTGCCTGCCTCCTCAGAAGCAAGTCCCACTGCAGGCAGTGGGGCTTCCTCCCAGGAAAGTGTGGCTGGGGTGGCAGCCTGAGTGCGAGCCCAGTCCTCTGCCTGCCTCCTCAGAAGCAAGTCCCACTGCAGGCAGTGGGGCCTCCTCCCAGCAAAGTGTGGCTGGGGTGGCAGCCTGAGTGCGAGCCCAGTCCTCTGCCTGCCTCCTCAGAAGCAAGTCCCACTGCAGGCAGTGGGGCCTCCTCCCAGGAAAGTGTGGCTGGGGTGGCAGCCTGAGTGCGAGCCCAGTCCTCTGCCTGCCTCCTCAGAAGCAAGTCCCACTGCAGGCAGTGGGGCCTCCTCCCAGGAAAGTGTGGCTGGGGTGGCAGCCTGAGTGCGAGCCCAGCCCTCTGCCTGCCTCCTCAGAAGCAAGTCCCACTGCAGGCAGTGGGGCCTCCTCCCAGGAAAGTGTGGCTGGGGTGGCAGCCTGAGTGCGAGCCCAGCCCTCTGCCTGCCTCCTCAGAAGCAAGTCCCACTGCAGGCAGTGGGGCCTCCTCCCAGCAAAGTGTGGCTGGGGTGGCAGCCTGAGTGCGAGCCCAGTCCTCTGCCTGCCTCCTCAGAAGCAAGTCCCACTGCAGGCAGTGGGGCCTCCTCCCAGCAAAGTGTGGCTGGGGTGGCAGCCTGAGTGCGAGCCCAGTCCTCTGCCTGCCTCCTCAGAAGCAAGTCCCACTGCAGGCAGTGGGGCCTCCTCCCAGGAAAGTGTGGCTGGGGTGGCAGCCTGAGTGCGAGCCCAGTCCTCTGCCTGCCTCCTCAGAAGCAAGTCCCACTGCAGGCAGTGGGGCTTCCTCCCAGGAAAGTGTGGCTGGGGTGGCAGCCTGAGTGCGAGCCCAGTCCTCTGCCTGCCTCCTCAGAAGCAAGTCCCACTGCAGGCAGTGGGGCCTCCTCCCAGGAAAGTGTGGCTGGGGTGGCAGCCTGAGTGCGAGCCCAGTCCTCTGCCTGCCTCCTCAGAAGCAAGTCCCACTGCAGGCAGTGGGGCTTCCTCCCAGGAAAGTGTGGCTAGGACTGCAGCCTCATGACGCTGCCCACCGCAGAGTGCCGAGGACGCCACTGCCACCTCGCCGACGGTTCCCACCCCCTCAGAACGACGCATCAAAATGGCGGCCAGCAACAGCGCAGAAGTAGAGCACGCCGGCGTGGGGCCTGCCCGTTGCTAGGCAACCCACTCGAGCCGGGCGGAAGAAGAGAGTGTTAGAGAGAAGAACGTTGCTTACGTACGCGGTGACGTCAGCGACGGAAGCGGCGGCGGAGCATCGCCGGAGGTGGAGGCGTCGAGGTGGGCTGCGGTGAGTGTGAGGGAGGCAACGGTGGCGGTGTGCTGTGGCCCCTTGTTGGGGCCTGTCAGCGAGGGGGGGAGATAGGAGCGTCCCTCAGCTCGGCAGGGCTGGCGAGGGGACGGGCCTGGCCCTGTGGAGGGGCGTGTTGGTTCTCTGGGCGTCTGAGCCTCCCCAGCCCATGAGGGGCTCATGAGGGTGGGGGAGGCAGAGAGTGATGTGTGGTTCCTGTGGCGTGAGCATGGGGAGCCTGTGGGTGGGGGGCCCCCCTGGCCTTGGATTGGGGTGCTGTCTGGGTCACCTTTGAAAGGGTGAGAGCTGAACCAACATTTGTGGGTCATAGGAAGGATAACCTAGGGGTGCCTGTGAAGGATAACCTATGGGTGTAGCTGGTAAGCGAATGGTTCCCAAACTGTGGGTCAGGACCCATTGGTGGGGCTTGACCCAAGTTTTAGTGGGTCGCCACAGGGTGATGGGAACATAGGATTGCCAGACACAAAGGGGGACAGACTACCTGTCCCTTTGTATCTGATAACCCAGTGGTTCCCAAACTGTGGGTCAGGACCCACTGGTGGGTCATGACCTGATTTTTGGTGGTTCACCAGAGTGTGATGGAAAGATAAGTAATTGCCTCAAGCCCTGCGAGGCTATTCACAAATCAGGTACTGGACCTGCTAATTGCCCTGCAAAGAACTGAGCTCCTGCAGTTTGCAAGATAGCCCTGCAAGGAGCTGAATTCCTGCAGTCTGCAAGCTTGTGTAGATATATAGGGAGATAAATGAGAGTCTTTTTCTGGTTATTGTTCGTTACAAATAAATATAGAAAGAAATAATACCTCTCTCTCTATCTATTTAGCTCTCTCTCTCCTTTTTTAAAAGTCTGGTAAACCTAGTTGGGTCCCAGATAGTGTCATTTTAAGAAGTGGCTGCTGGTGCAAAAAAGTTGGGGAGCCACTGTGGTAACCCTAATTATAGGGAGCGTTCTAGGGAGTGCTTTGAGTATTGAATCTTCTATACCAGGGGTGTCAAACTCATTTCATACAGCGGGCCAAATAGCATTCATGATATCTGCTGAGGTCTGGAGGTGATGTCATTAAACAGGTCATAACCAGAAATAAGCCCTTTTTTCTCAGTTAGGAACTCATTAGCTGCAAATGACAGAAGAGAAAATATGCAAATCTTGATCATAATTTAAGATATGGTCAGTGGCGTCACTAGGGTTCGAATCACCTGGTGCGAGATGCCAGCGTGTCACCCCCCCCATGCTGTGGGTGGGTCAATACCCCACCCCCACTGGTTTTTTGACTGTACATTTTGATAGAACAAAGATAGTACATGAAATGTATGCATGAAATTACACATTGATTGATATATAACATGTTGGTATTATTCCTCCAAACTGTGGTTTTAGTCACTAGGGGTGTCACACACACCCCCACCAGGGTGTCAACTTACTAATACCTTATTGCAGCAGTTCTCAAACTTTTAGCACTGGGACCCACTTTTCAGAATGACAGTCTGTCCAGGACCCACCAGAAGTGATGTCATGGTGGAAGTGACATCATCAGGCAAATTAAAATAAATAAGGATAAATTATTAAAGTAAAACAAATAATAAAATAAGGGGAAGCAAGCCCTGTTCCACCAAGTGAATTTCCTCTGTAGCCTGCCTACAATAACACCCCCCCCCCCCAAACCAGTAAGGTTTTCAGCCCTACCCAGTGCCCAGTTCAATTTAAGAACTTCTGTTTAAACCAGATCAGTGTCAGGATCCACCTGGCTTTGCAGGTCTCAGAAAAGTTCACCTTATCAGCTGAAGCCTCTGTTTTGATCCTTTTTGGGGGGGCGGGGGAGGCTGCATTCTGGAGCATTTGTTGAGCTCCAGTTCCATCAGATCAGGACCATTCTGGTGGCTTCACATTCCTCTTTGCCTGGCCTGACCACCTGCCAAGGCACGTTTGCTTACTTGCGAGTAAACTTGACCATGAGGCTTAGTTTTGCTTTCCATAGGGCTCAATACATTCATCTGCTTGGAGGGAGGGACTTCCTTCTCAGGTGTTTTTTGGGACTGCATTCATTGGATCAGGACCATTCTGGTGTTAGATTCCTCTCAGCTTGCCCTTTCCAAGGACTAAGGCAAGTTTGCCTACTCATGAGTAAACATGTGATACAGCTGTTTCACTTTCCTTAGGGCTCCATGCATTTTTTGTTTTCTGGCTTTTTGGCCATAACTTTTGATAGAAAGGGGATAGTTCACTCTGGTTTCTTGCATCGCATTCCTCTTGAAATTCTGCATCCAACGGTATATAATTTGATGGGGTTACTCCTGACCAACGCGATTTTAGCGTGTCACCCCCCCAGTGCACGTCACCCCCCATGTGTGTGTTGCCTGGTGCGGTCCGCACCCCCTTAGTGATGCCACTGGATATGGTAGAGCCCAATTATCATGCGGGCTGCATTTTCAGCAGTGCCACCTCAGCACTGCTCAGCAGCTGAGAGCTCAAGGGCCAGTTGAAAAGCTTCAGCGGGCCGCGTACGGCCCCTGGGTCTTATGTTTGACACCCCTGCTCTATACTATTTTATAGTGTTGGATAATTTTTATGGAGTGTTATCTTCTTGTAGGCAGGGGACGCTGGATTCATGTTTGGGGTAGCAGACTAGGTGGGATGCGGGGTTGCTGGTGACCATGGTGAACTGTTATATGGGGTGGGAGTGGGTAAAGGAGGAAGAGACTTTGAGAACATGGTTTTATTTATGAGCGGATGTGGTGTTTCCTGCCCCTGCAGTTTTGTGGTAGTACAGGGTGACTGTGGACCCAATCCTATCCAACTTACCAGCCCCAGTGTAGCTACAGTGCAGCCCCATGGTAAGGGAACACGTGTTCCCATACCCTGAGAAGGCCCCAGTGACTGCTTCTCCAACTCAGGATGCAGCGCACACCCCACTGACACAACTGCACCAGCACTGGAAAATTGGATAGGATTGGGCCCTGTGTCTTCCTTTAGTGATGTTAAGAGGTAGAGAATGGCATGACAGGAAGACCCTATTTCTGATGAGTCATAGAGAAGCCTGTCTTTCCCTTTTATGTTTTGCTGCAGACAAGTGCAGTAATTCATTTTCTTCTCTGTAAGGAGAGAAGGATACAAAAATGGAGGCATTAAGTTTCCTTTTGTTCACTAGATATCTAGGCAGACAAGCTTAGGGTTCAGTGATAAGTCAGCAGTTGTGTCCTTGAATTGCCCCCATCTCTTGGTGATAGGGCCATAAAACTTAAGATGGCAGCTTTGGGACTGTGTTTTAATTTTTGTGCTTGACTTCTAGGCTCTGTCTCTATTAACATCCAGTGTAATGGGAAGGGGTGAATGTTGTAGATTACTGGTTGGTTACTGTCTATCAATGAGCTGCATGTTCTGTGCGTAGTTTTTGTTTGAAATAGTTAAGAATGTTAAGATATTTTTTGACTTGAAAGTAAGTCTTATGAACCTTTTTTTGCACTTTTCTTCTAAGCAAAACAAACCTTTAGAGTGCTTGCTTTCTGTCCTGTAGGTTCTTAAATGGGAAGTAGCCCCATTCTGTGCACTGATGTGTTTAAATGCTTAGGGTACCAGTAGGAAGCAAGAGCAACCACTGGGTGAATCTCCTTAGCTGTTAGAAAGAGGCATTTTCCAGACTGGGGAAACAGAATCATTTATTTCTACTGCTCCATAATATGTTAAAATTGGGCAGTACAAACATTTGTGGATTCTGGTAAAGCCCATTCCCTCCTGCTGTGGTATGTCTGCAGTTAATGGTTCACTGTCCATTTTGTTAATGTGACTGGAGAGCTAAAACCAAGCAGTCTTTGTTTTCACTGAGTAATGTTTGTGGTCTATGATACCTGAATGCTCTCCCTTCCTCAGGGGAAATGGACACTGAGTTCCTGTGCAGCTGACTAAATCTGCTGCAGTACTGTGTGACTGTAATGCTCTTTCCTCATGATGGCTGTGAGCTGATAGGCTGCTGCTTGTGTTTCTAGGGCAGCAACCTGCAAAAATGATTAGATGCCATGTGATAGGCTTTAAGCGTGGAAATCTAAAGGGGCCAGGAGAATGAAGCATTAGACCTGGAGCTGAGAGAGAGTTCAGAAGCCATGGCATTCTCTTATGTGTGTTGGACTGCCTTATGCATTCCATCAGTGATTCTTGAAAAGGTCCTATCCTTGCTGATGCTATGAAGGCAGCCTAGCTTTATAAGTCACCAGGACCCTCAAATTTATGCTGTCACCCAGGATTACAAAAATCCTCAGTATCAAAGCACTTGCAGAGTTGAAGCTGAGATTGGGGAACTGGAAATCGTTTTATAACCTGTAAATGATTGTTTAGTTCAGCCGTTTTCAAACTCACAGGGAGTTTGAAAACCACTCTAAGTCCTTGCTGGAGTGGGTGGAAGGCGGCGGGGGAAAGACAGTGATGCGATCCCCAGGATTGTGCTGCTCAGGCGGCTGCAGGGGCTTAACTGTACTTACCAGAGCCTCCTGCAGCCTCCTGGGAGTGCAAGGAGCCCTGCACGACTGTCTGCAGGGCTCCCCGAAGCTTCAGAAGTGGAAGTGGAGCGATTGCGCCCCGCCTCGGTTTCAGCCCCACTTAACTGGAAGTGGAGTGTGATCACTCCAGTTTCACTTCTGAAGCTTGGGGAAGCTCTGCAGACAGTCGCGCAGGTCTCCCCGCACCCCCAGGAGACTGCAGGAGGTTCTGATAAGTACAGCCAAGCCCCTGCAGCCCCCTGAGTGGCACGATCCTGGGGATCGCGTTGCTACCTCCTTGCTGCCCCGCCCCTTAAGGAGAAAGAGGCCAGGGCCCTCAGGCTGGGGCATTGCGACTCTCCAGTTTGAAAAGCCCTGGTTTAGTTGAAAAAGCAATGATGAAGTCATACTTTTTCAGCCGTTAATTTGATCTGCTTTAAGAACAGCAGTGACTTCACTAGGTGCCAGCAGTTGTTTAGTGACAATTAATTGGGAAAATGGCTTTTTCTCTGAGGGGTGTATATAATGGTTGATTTCAGGTACACTCAGTTTGAAACGCTATTTGGTATAGCCTTTGAAAATGCCTACTATAGCAGCAGGTACAATGTCAGTTAAAAATGGTTTTATTCAACCACAGCCTATTAATCTGAATAATTTTAGGAATAATTTTAGGAATGTTGGCCATGAAAGTATTTATGTTGCTCTCCTGTGTTTGAGCCCTGGTTCTCAGTTATCAGGAAGGACATGAATACTTGGAGTATTCCCAAGAAAATGTCTCTTACGGTAAGAGTAGTACTGCATTATGTATCCACTATGGGCTCAGGGGGAGAAAGAATAGGCCTTATAACTTTCTGAAGAGTCTCACCATTATGCATTTTGTTTTATTTTTTAAGGTCTTAAGAAGATTCTGGCCATAGTTTGACACTTCGCTTGCACCATGGGGGAGCTCTTCCGGAGTGAAGAGATGACCCTTGCACAGCTATTCCTCCAGTCTGAAGCTGCTTACTGCTGTGTCAGTGAATTGGGAGAACTTGGGAAGGTCCAGTTTCGAGATGTATGTACTTGTTTGTAACTGTTGATACAGTTGACTGTGTTGTGGTGATCTTTTCTGTATTTGAAGGGGATTATTTCTTTCTAGGATGCTGCTGAAAAATCTAGATCCTTGGCCCGATCCTAATGGGCATTTACACCAGCGGAATGCGTGTTCTGCCTGGGAGGGGAGCAGGTTTAGTGGTGGCGGCAGCATATGCCAAATCCTGACTCCCTTCTTTGGCTTGATTCGCCTTCACAGATTGTCTTGGACTTGGACCTGTGCGAGCTCAATTGCTGGTACAAGTTGACCTGTGGCAGCTGCTGGGGGTTACCCTGGGGAAAGAGAACTAATGTTTCCTTACCTCAAGGAGGCTTCCAGTGGCCAAAATCCCCCATGGGATACAGCAGAAGCTATGCTGCCCCTGCTGCTTCATCACGTGGCGATTTATTTAGGATTGAGCTGCCTGTGTAGGTAACTGTCAGCAGTGCTACCTTTGGCAGCAGCTAACTGAATGTGCTATAACTAGAGGTGGGAGAAAATTGTGATGATGAAATAAAACCACCTAATGCCACTTTCTGCACTTCTCATTTTTGTGCTTTTTTAAAAAAACACAATCTGCAAAAAAATTAAAACTTTTTTATTTAATGGTTGGGTAAGAACATAAGAACAGCCCCACTGGATCAGGCCATAGGCCCATCAAGTCCAGCTTCCTGTATCTCACAGCGGCCCACCAAATGCCCCAGGGAGCACACCAGATAACAAGAGACCTCATCCTGGTGCTCTCCCCTACATCTGGCATTCTGACTTAACCCATTCCTAAAATCAGGAGGTTGCGCATACACATCATGGCTTGTACCCCATAATGGATTTTTCCTCCAGAAACTCGTCCAATCCCCTTTTAAAGGCGTCTAGGCTAGACGCCAGCACCACATCCTGTGGCAAGGAGTTCCACAGACCGACCACGCGCTGAGTAAAGAAATATTTTCTTTTGTCTGTCCTAACCCGCCCAACACTCAATTTTAGTGGATGTCCCCTGGTTCTGGTATTATGTGAGAGTGTAAAGAGCATCTCCCTATCCACTCTGTCCATCCCCTGCATAATTTTGTATGTCTCAATCATGTCCCCCCTCAAGCGTCTCTTTTCTAGGCTGAAGAGGCCCAAACGCCGTAGCCTTTCCTCATAAGGAAGGTGCCCCAGCCCCGTAATTATCTTAGTTGCTCTCTTTTGCACCTTTTCCATTTCCACTATGTCTTTTTTGAGATGCGGCGACCAGAACTGGACACAATACTCCAGGTGTGGCCTTACCATAGATTTGTACAACGGCATTATAATACTAACCGTTTTGTTCTCAATACCCTTCCTAATGATCCCAAGCATAGAATTGGCCTTCTTCACTGCTGCCGCACATTGGGTCGACACTTTCATCGACCTGTCCACCACCACCCCAAGATCTCTCTCCTGATCTGTCACAGACAGCTCAGAACCCATCAGCCTATATCTAAAGTTTTGATTTTTTGCCCCAATGTGCATGACTTTACACTTACTGACATTGAAGCGCATCTGCCATTTTGCTGCCCATTCTGCCAGTCTGGAGAGATCCTTCTGGAGCTCCTCACAATCACTTCTGGTCTTTACCACTCGGAAAAGTTTGGTGTCGTCTGCAAACTTAGCCACTTCACTGCTCAACCCTGTCTCCAGGTCATTTATGAAGAGGTTGAAAAGCACCGGTCCCAGGACAGATCCTTGGGGCACACCGCTTTTCACCTCTCTCCATTGTGAAAATTGCCCATTGACACCCACTCTCTGCTTCCTGGCCTCCAACCAGTTCTCAATCCACGAGAGGACCTGTCCTCTAATTCCCTGACTGTGGAGTTTTTTCAGTAGCCTTTGGTGAGGGACCGTGTCAAACGCCTTCTGAAAGTCCAGATATATAATGTCCACGGGTTCTCCCGCATCCACATGCCTGTTGACCTTTTCAAAGAATTCTATAAGGTTTGTGAGGCAAGACTTACCCTTACAGAAGCCATGCTGACTCTCCCTCAGCAAGGCCTGTTCGTCTATGTGTTTTGAGATCCTATCTTTGATGAGGCATTCCACCATCTTACCCGGTATAGATGTTAGGCTGACCGGCCTATAGTTTCCCGGGTCCCCCCTCTTTCCCTTTTTAAAAATAGGCGTGACATTTGCTATCCTCCAATCTTCTGGTACCGTGGCCGTTTTGAGGGACAAGTTGCATACCTTAGTCAAGAGATCTGCAACTTCATTCTTCAATTCCTTAATAACCCTTGGGTGTATGCCATCAGGGCCCGGTGACTTATTGCTCTTTAATTTATCAATGAGGTCTGAAACATCTTCTCTTTTAACCTCTATCTGACTTAACTCCTCGGTTAGGAGGGGCCGTTCGGGCAGCGGTATCTGCCCGAGGTCTTCTGCCGTGAAGACAGATGCAAAGAACTCATTTAATTTCTCTGCCATCTCTAAGTCCCCTTTTATCTCCCCTTTCCCTCCCTCACCATCCAGAGGGCCAACCGCTTCTCTGGCGGGTTTCCTGCTTCTAACATATTTGAAGAAGCTTTTATTATTCCCCTTAATGTTGCTGGCCATGCGTTCCTCATAGTCTCGCTTGGCCTCCCCTATCACCTTCTTACATTTCTTTTGCCACAGTTTATGTTCCTTTTTATTCTCTTCATTAGGGCAAGACTTCCATTTACGGAAGGAAGCTTCCTTGCCCTTCACAGCCTCTCTAACTTGGCTGGTTAGCCATGCGGACACTCTCCTGGATTTAGTGGAACCCTTCTTTCTTTGCGGTATACACCTCTGCTGGGCCTCTATTACTGTTGTTTTAAGCAGCCTCCATGCACTCTGGAGAGACTGGACTCTTTTTACCCTCCCTTTCAACCTCCTTCTAACCAGCCTCCTCATTTGAGGGAAGTCCGCCCGTCGGAAGTCAAGGGTTTTTGTTAGAGATTTGCCTGGTATTCTTCCCCCAACGTGCACGTCAAAACGGATCGCAGCATGATCACTGTTCCCCAATGGCTCAGTAACGTTTACATCTCTAACCAGGTCCTGCGTACCGCACAAAATTAAATCCAGAGTCACCTGTCCTCTGGTGGGCTCCGTGACTAGCTGATCTAAGCCACAGTCATTTAGCACATCAAGAAATCCGGTTTCCTTATCGTGACCAGAACACAAATTGACCCAGTCAATATGAGGATAATTGAAGTCCCCCATGATTACAACCCTGTCCTTCCTTGTTACCTCCCTGATCTGTTTCCTCATTTCAAGGTCCCCATCAGATTTCTGGTCTGGAGGACGATAGCACACCCCCAGTATTACATCGCTGCTCAAGCCTGGTAATTTAACCCACAGAGATTCTACGGTGGAGTCGGACCCACCTTCAATCTCTACTTTGCTGGATTCTATCCCTTCCTTAACATAAAGGGCCACCCCACCTCCAACACGCCCCTGCCTGTCCCTCCTGTAGAGTTTATAGCCCGGGATTGCGGTATCCCACTGATTCTCCGCATTCCACCAGGTTTCCGTTATGCCCACTATGTCAATATTTTCCCTTGTCACCAGACATTCCAGTTCTCCCACCTTTGCTCGTAGACTTCGGGCATTCGCATAAAAGCATTTATACACGGAATGCCCCAGGATGGGCTGCTTATTCGCTCCTTTGTCCCCGCATCCTCTCATTGTGCCAAACTGTCTATCACATCCCATCTCCCTACCTTTCCCAATTTCTTCTCCTACCCTGCCTTTGTCTTGTTGTTCTCTAACCTCCCCATCCTCATCCCATAGGGATGAGGAGTCCCGAACCGGATGCCCCTCGGCTCCTGTCGGCCTTCCCCCAGGGATCAGTTTAAAAGCTGCTCTGCCACCTTTTTAATGTTATGCGCCAGCAGTCTGGTTCCATTCTGGTTCAAATGGAGCCCGTCCCTCTTGTACAGGCCCCGCTTGTCCCAAAACGTTCCCCAGTGCCTAACGAATCTAAACCCCTCCTCCCTACACCACCGTCTCATCCACGCATTGAGACCCCTGATCTCCGCCTGCCTAGCTGGCCCTGCGCGTGGAACAGGTAGCACTTCAGAGAACGCTACCTTTGAGGTCCTGGCTTTCAGCTTCCTGCCTAAAAGCCTAAATTTGGCCTCCAGGACCTCCCAGCTACACTTGCCCACGTCGTTGGTGCCGACATGCACCACAGCCGCTACCTCTCCCCCAGCACTGTCTACCAGCCTGTCTAGACGAGAAGTGATGTCCGCAACCTTCGCACCAGGCAGGCAAGTCACCATGCGGTCCTCACATCCGTCGCAAACGGATACGCAAACGGGTGCATGGATAATGGCTGTAGCTGCATCTACTGAAACTATAACACCTATATCACTTACTAGTATATTCTTAAAGCAAATCTAATTTATAATTATGTGGTTTTTATTCAAAACTTACATTATAACACTGCTTTCTGCACTTTGGAAAACATCAAAATGTGTGGGGGGGGGGGAAATTTTTTTCTCCCACTCATTGATCAGGTTGCTTCCTTTGACATTTGTTTTTTGATCTTTGCAACCTACAGTATCTCAACCTGGAAAGTCTATACCTGTTAACAGCACACAAGCCCACTTGCCCTTGGACCCAAAATAGCAATTAATGTTGTTTTTACTTCACAAGATCTGCATGTTTTTCAGCTTCCTGTTACTAGCAATGCCTCTGAGCATCGGGAATGCTTGTAAACTTTTAATGACATCACAGCAATTCAGCCAAGTAGGGAATGGCCCCAGATGCAAGCAGCAGGTGAATCTCGGTTTCTATACATACAACTATATATTAATAGGAATTATTTTTTTCTGTCTTGCAGCTAAACCCTGATGTGAATGTGTTTCAGCGTAAATTTGTTAATGAAGTCCGGCGGTGTGAAGAGATGGACAGGAAACTCAGTATGTTGTTGCTTGCTCTTGTCTTTTCTGTACTGTGGGTCATTTTAACAACTCCTTGGCTTGGTGACTATGTTAGTCGGCAGGATATCTTGATGCATGTTGTTTATCATTTAACACAACAAAAACAACCCAAGACTGGAACTGATTGCCAAGTGTGATGTAACTGCCAAATGCTTAATAGCTCAACATCTAATAGCTCTGGAGTAGCCAGTGGAAATTTGGGAAGCCCTTATTGTGGGATAGCTAATTGATCAGAATCACTAAGTGCAAGGCAAAGGAGAGTGGCATGTAGATCCTTGTCTTTCGGTTCTGATTAAGGGCCCAGTCCTATCCAACTTTCCAGCACCGGTGCAGCCTCAATGCAGCCCCGAAGTAAGAGAACAAATGTTCCAATACCTTGCGGATGCCTCTGTTACTACCTCTCCACCTCAGGATGCAGTGCATGCCCCATTAGCTCGGCTGCACCGGCACTGGAAAATTGAATAGGATTGGGCCCTAAGGCTCCTATGTACTGTTGCCCATTTGCTATTTAAATAACACAAAGAGTTTGTGTTAATCATCTGTCTCTTATATGCTTACTCTTATCTATTGTATCTTATAAATGGGATAAAAAAGAAATGCTTGTTCATAGACGTTTGTGTGTTGGTGGTGGGAGCCATGGTGGGTGGGTGGCAGAGGTTCATTTGTATGATGTCGGTATACAGATCTTTTGGGGTTCCTTTCTTTTTCTCTCACTTTATATTGCAATGTCCTGCTGCCGCCTATCCCTACTGGTAATTCTTTCCCTTTTCAGGGTTTGTGGAAAAGGAGATTAAGAAAGCCAACATTCCTATAGCGGACACTGGCGAGAATCCAGAGGTGCCATTCCCAAGAGATATGATTGATTTGGAGGTAAAGAATCTTTTGGTTAAAATGGCCTTGTAGAAACTTAAATTTTTGCCTTGCAGCTTTATATTTCCTGGAGAGGAAATTCCTAGTTTGGAGAAGTTGCTTCTGAAGAAAGACTTACAAACACAAGTCCAGTGTGGACATCGGTTGAGGCACCTGGCTTCTTAAATTCTTTGTTGAAGAAAGATGTGACAGCAGTTTTAAATAGCATTTATTGATTAAGAATATTTATATTATGTCTTTCTGTGTGAAATAAACGAATGAGAACAAGCAAAACAACAATTAATTGTTGTTTAGAATAACAGTTGGAGCATGTCACAGTTTGTATCCTTAGAAAGTAAGCTGTGATTAAGCTCTCCGGAAATCAGTGAGACAAGTTGGTTATGACTAACTTAGATTAGCCTTGTTAATCTTAGGATTCAGCTAGAGAGATACGGGAAGCAAAACGGGTACGAACCTGCTGTGGCATCAACACCACTTTAAAATAAGAGGCATGTATTCTCTGCTGAAAGATCAAAATACAGCAAGACATATCGAACCGTTAAGAGCTCCAGAGCCTAGAAGCGGCTGTTAGTTTCTCATGTGTAGCTGCACACCTCACTTCTAAGGGCAAGGAAACATGGAACAAACCTCTTTTGATTATCTAAGTCAGTGATTCGCGAACTTTTTGGGGGCTTTACTCCCAAGTCTTTGTGGGGGAGGGGTGAAGGCAGCGACTCAGTCCCCAGGATCGTGTTGCTAAGGCGAGTGCTTTTACTTACTGTGTGTTAGGGCAAGCAGCAGGAGATGTGGGAAGCCCCATGCAGCCCTCTGCAGAGATCCCCGAGGCTTGGAATCTTCAGAAATAGCAAGCGCAAACCACTTCCAGTTTGCCAGTGCAGCCAGGAGGTGGCTTGTACTTGCTATTTCTGAAGATTCCAAGCCTCGGGGAACCCTGTGGAGGGCTGCATGGGGCTCTGCACACCTCCTGCTGCTTGCCATAACACACAGTAAGTAAAAGCGCCCCCCCCCAGCAATGTGATCCTGGGGAACATGTCGCTGCCTCGCCCTTCCCCCTCCCCTTAAAGGGATGCGGAAGCGTTATATGAACTGGTGGGGTGCAACCCACCAGTTTGAAAACCACTGATCTAAGAACCTAGGGCAGGCTCATGTAGCATCTCTTGGTGGTGAGGGGTATGTTTCAAATTCTTAAATGTTGGCATAGGTCTTACAGACCACAGGTGGCCAAACCGTGGCTCTTGAGCCACATGTGGCTCATTGACATATAATGTGTGGCTCTTGGAACTATTTTGACTGAGCTCCTTTTTGCATTACAATTTAAATGGTAAATAAGAAATGTTCAAACGTTATAATTTACCATCTATAAACTGAGAATTCACTGGAATAAAGCATAGGTTTAATGTTCATGGTGAGTAAATGTATTTAAGAATTTAAACGTTTCTTAAATATTGCAGCTCTCAAACATCTGAAGTTTATTGTATGTGGTTCTTACTTTAAGCAAGTATGGCCACCCTGTTACAGACTTTTGGTTGATCAGGAAAGGGGAGCTGGGAATATACTTGTTAACAAGCAGCTTGGAAACTTTGTGTCGTTTGTATGAAGAAAAATCAATTTTATCTTCAGTGTAGCAGAGTTTGTATTATAGAATTGTATTTGTATTTAGCTTTAATCCCAAAGGAACTTGTGGTTTCATACAGTAAAGATTTGTTTACAGTTGTTGAACATGCAATCACTGACGGGTTTTTTTTTCTGATTTCCTTCTCCTTTTTTTACCAGGCAAACTTTGAGAAAATTGAAAATGAACTCAAAGAGATAAACACCAACCAGGAAGCCCTGAAAAGGAATTTCCTGGAGCTGACAGAGTTAAAATTCATATTGCGCAAAACTCAGCAGTTTTTTGATGAGGTCAGAATATCGGACGTTCTCTATTCTTTTAATGCAGCTGGGCCTGCCCATCATAACCCACCACTTTTCTTCCTGAAAATGCTTGTTTAAGTTGCAGTTTTGGGCAACGGTGCCTCTTTGGTTTTGAAAAACTTCCTACAAATTGTTTTCCATTGTTCATGCAAACACACAGGCTGGCCACCCCATGGCTTACGTTATTGACAATTGTTGATAGTTTAAAAAGTTTCCCAGACAGTTATCAGAACGACCGATGAACTTCTTAATACCATGTAAATATTGGGTCCTGTAGAAGGCTTTATAGACTTCCAGGAGCTTTACGCAGTGTCTAGTAAACAGTTTGGAAAACAGGGCTGGAAAAATCTGCTCTAGATTTTTGTAATAACTAAAACCATATTTTTAGGCACCTGAAAGATCAGGTGCTTAGAATATGTTCACCCTGGTTTTTGCTGGTTGAACAAGGTAGAAGGGATTGCGTATGTGTGTGAAATCATAGTCTGCTGTAGGAAAAGAAAAGAATGTTCCAGCAGGAAGGCAAGAGGCCACAGAATATGTCCTGGCTAGCTAGCC
This sequence comes from Tiliqua scincoides, assembly GCF_035046505.1. Lineage (NCBI taxonomy): Eukaryota > Metazoa > Chordata > Lepidosauria > Squamata > Scincidae > Tiliqua > Tiliqua scincoides. The sequence goes on along the minus strand of NC_089825.1, from coordinate 85,716,927 downwards.
CTTCCTACGTGTTGGGCTGTGAAGACCTGGAGGGTCTCAGTTTGACACCTGGGCAGCCAGTCCACTGAGATTTTTCAAATTGTGTTTTCCTTTCAGGAAGGTTTGTCGAGGAAGTGATGAAAGATAAGAAACCTAGATCAGCAAGTGTTTTTGATAGGTCATTAAAATGTTGAATTTATCAAACTGTGGGCCCAATCCTATCCAACTTTCCAGCACTGATGCAGCCATATTGCACACCAGGGTGTGGGAACAAATGTTCCCTTAACTACAGGAGGCCTCTGACACTGCCTCCCACCTAATGCAGGATGCAGTTCATACACTATTGGCACGACTACGTCAGCACTGCAAAGTCAGCTAGGATTAGGCCCTGTGTCAGCAGCAAAGCCAAACTAAACTTAGCAGACATTTTTAACCTCTCCAGTTATGAAAGTTTTAGATTTCGTTGAGGTTTTGGTTCCTAAGTGTTTAATTTTAGAGATAGCAGTTGAATTAAGATACTTTGAGCTAGTGATCAGAAGGTTTCATTCCCATCTGGGAAGGTTTCAACTTTGCTCAGGTCCTGAAATGGCACCTCAGTTCTCTGTACAAAAATGGGGTTACTGTGGAACGCAATGATTACTTTTTAGTTTTCTTTTGAAAAGTTCTTGTTGCCTTTTGCCTCTGCTCTCCCTTCACTTTGTGGAGGACAACATGGGCGTGCTTGGGAATATGATCAGTAATGTGTCTGGGTGTCTAGTCTTCAAGTGTTGAATGCCAGTTTGCAAACTGCAGTCTTATGCAGGTCTGAGACCATAATAAAGATTTTATTTATAAACTGCAGTCTCGGGGGGTGGTGCCTTTTGGGCACACAGGAAGTTGGGTTTTGTGGATTTTGCAGCTATCACCAAACTTGGATGCAACATTAACATCTTGAGAATTTGTATATTTTAAATAAGCATTCAACCTATTGAGACTGCAAGAGTAAACTTGATATGTTGTGGGCACTGCATGGTAATCTCTGAAGCAGACTTTCTAGTGGTTAGGGGGTGAGAATTCAGTGTCTTACATCATTTTTTACCTTTCCATTAACTAGCATAAAAAGCTATGTATAGTAAAGTTTGCAATATTTTGCTTTTCTTGGTGTAGGGTTTGATTACTTAGGTACAAAGTGTACACAGCCCTAATGATTTGTTGAAATGGTATTCTTTGTCTGGTCCTTTGATTGTAGTAGGGTGTGATCAGAAGGTTGTAAAACTAAGTATCATGTTTGTGCAAAGTGCAGTGATAAAGTAGGAAGAGAAAATCATCAGCCTTGAATCTGGTTCCCTGAGGCTTCTCAACTGTCTTCAAATGTAGCCCATGGTCCCCTTATTATGCACCTCAGCTGCCTTGTATTGTGAGCAAGGAGCTCTGTAGTCTTCTTCATTAACATTCTCCACTTAAACACGTCAGCTACTCATTTCTATTTGGGTGTGAACCTGTGTAGATGACCAAACTATTATTGGACAAGTCTTTACTCTGATTAGTATGGTCATCTACTTCATTTTGCAAAGTAGAGTGCAAAAGTGTGGCATTATATTTGTCCCAAAGTTTAGGTTTCCCCATGATGGAGGGGAGACAGATAAGCAGCTTAGCTCTGTGGTTCTCAAACTTCTAGCACTGGGACCCATTTTTTAGAATGGGAATCTGTCAGGTCTCACCAGAAGTGATGTTGTGACCAGAGGTGACATCATCAAGCAGGAACATTTTTAACAATCCTAGGCTGCAATCCTACCCACACTAACCCATGAGTATGTCCCATTTACTATTATTGTTAAAAGCATATACATAGTAGCCTGTTAAAAGTACAGATGTGTGACATTTCCAAATGGTAGCATTAAGTCTAATATATTAAAAATAAAATATTCAAATGAATGGGGACCCATTTAGTGGGTCCCAACCCACAGTTTGAGAAACACTGGCTTAGCTTATTAAAAAATAAGTGTTGTACAGATAGACTGCCTTCTGTTCTGCAAGCTAATAGGCTTAATGTTGAAGAAGACAGTGGAAGGAAAATGAGCACATTCAGCATTATGCTTACTTTACAAATGACTACTTTAAAGAATCTGCCCTGAGAGGAGTGACCCAGTCGCAGGCCCAACCAAACCAATAGAAAGGGTCTAATTATCTCTCCTTCTCCATTTGGCAGTTGTTGAGTGGAAAAACAGCAAAGGAAGGGCTTTTCCAAAGTTCATATTAGATGGCAGGGAATTAAGAATTCCTTGCCTGTGTTTTGGCTCTCAAGGAGTGGTGCTGGCCTCGCAAACCTTGCTTATTTAAAAATGTGGCCATTCTGGTGGGGTGGAAGGGGGAAAATAACTGTAGACCAGGCCAGGGAGATGTGGCCAAGCTGTTGTTTCTGGTATGATCTTTTCCTGATCTTTTCATATTAACATTGAAAAAAGTGGCAGTACATGCTGCTTGTTTCATCTTAGCTGCTTGATTCAAATGGTATTCAATAAACGTTTGAAGCAGGAGCACTGCTGAACTTGATGGCTATCATTGTGCAGTAAGATGCTCAATTTCCGTTTTGAAATGATGACAAGTTCCTAACCCTCGTGGTTGTGGAAAAAACGCTTGAAAGTGTAGTGGATGGGAAAGCATCCAAATTTGTTGCAGTGTATGCTTGGCTAACTTTTCTTGGTTTTAGACATGCACCTGTATGAGTTAATTAGGTTGAGGCTCCTGTTATGTTTGTTAGCCTACCGCCGTTTGTCAGTTTATCGAAACAGTTTTCCTTTGGACTGCACGGCACCAGCTGCCTCGTGTCCTGATAAGATAAATTACGTGATAGATTTGCGCACACTTTGCTCTTTAATAACTGTTAATTAAGTTGTCATTTTCTATCTTCAGTGCAATGTCCAGCACAGTTCTGGGCATTCTTTACTGATCTTTTTCTTTTGTCATTCCTTGACTTGTAATGCTTCTGAGAATGTATTTAAGCTAATAGTTACACTATTAAATTATTTGTTAAATTAGTTAACTTTAAAGTTAAATTATTTGCATTTGCTCAGAACTTAGACCTAGTTCTCCCCAGCATGAAGTGAGGTATGAGACCTGTTTCTTGACCGTACCACTACAGTTGGGAACTCGGATGACGAGAGGTTTCTACACATGAAGATTTCTTCTTTTTTGACACAGTAGTTTACTCTATGCAGGGAATTGTGAGGAAAAGCATCCTATCATGTGGGACTTCTACCTGCAAGCTGAGGTAGTACAATCAAGAAACAGGTTTGCCACTTCATCTACTGTTTATGAGAACTAGACCTGAATTGTTTCAACTTTGCACTCAGATCAGTGCAGAATAGACAGAAATACTAATGGAATAGAGCAAATTGCCTACAAACTCCAGTTAGGGCTCAATCCTATCCTTTGCTGGAACAGGCAAGCCAAGAGGCTTGCGCTGTATCCAGCGCAGGATAGGGGCCATAAGCAGCTCAGCAAGAGTTAAGGGGAAACATTTCGCCTTACCTCTGGGTAAGGACTACTGGCCCCTATGGGTCTCCTTGGACTTGTGCCTCCTGTTGAGGTGGCACAAGTCCAAGGAGAGCAGAACATCTTGGAGCTGCTCCGTTCTCCCTGGGAATGGGGGTTGAGATCTGGCATAACTGCTTCCTGGCTTCCTTACGGCACATTTGTGATCCTCCTGGGCCAGCGCAAGGGACTTGTGCCAGCCTAAGTCAAGGGTTGAATTATGCTCTTAATTTTTTGGCTACCTGAACAGCTGTTTAGCTCAAGTAGATCAATGTGAATAGTATGCACAGTGTGACTTTCCATTAATACGTAGCTTTTTCAGAATTATGAGTTGTTTCACGTTCTGTCAACAGCTTCACATAAATAGATTATGGTTCTGTCAGTGGTCCAGATTGAGGGAAGCTTTTAAGGTGGTGCCACACGCTAACTTTTGCTCAGTCTTCTGTTTGTTACCCCTGAAAGTCTTGCTACTGCATTCAACATTTGAAGACTTTATAAATCTTTGGGGTCACTGTAAATATTCATAATTCTATAGTAAGAAATGGTTTGCAAGATAAGTCTTTGGTCTGGAGATGCTAAGTTCAATGGGGGGGGGAGTGGGCCTTGCTGTGAACAAAAAAGTCCATTTTGCTGCTATAGCCATTTCTTACCCATGGGAAAACACAATGATTTTGATTCTGTTAACTGCTGATCCTTTTCTCAGTCTTCAAATCTTTATGTTGTGAAGAACAGTAAGAGCTGGAGAAATATCTCTGGATCTATTAACCATAAGTGCCCCAGAATAGACTGGAAGAAGACTGGAAAAGTAATGGTTAATGGCATGCAGTTCCCATCTCTTTCCTCTGATTCTTTTTTCTATCATCATCTGCATTCCTTGGTTCTCATTCTGTATCTTTCATCTTCCTGTTGGTGGTCCTTGCTGCGGGTGTTGGAGACTGCAAAAAGTGAATCTGTGTTTACTCTGTTGTGCTCAGAAGTTACTGTGTGAGCCAAAAGGACCTTGAGTTGTCTCTCTGTGCAATTGCCAGTTAAGGCTGCTCTTGCAGAAAGGATAGAACATTTAGCAGTATTAAATTGATGGTAGACATGGCAGTTGATGGTAGAAATGGCAAATGAGACAACACCACAAGCCATGATTTGCAAAGTTTGATACAGAGCTCCTTGCAATATGGACCTCTATTTCATTTTTTAAAATTTGAGGACAGTGCAATTTGATAATTTATAATAAAGCATTTGTTACTTGTAAATGCAATTCAAGGTTCTTCCTTTTAATAGTAGTCTTCTCTGTGTGTGTATTTTGGAGCAGTTGTGTTTTCAGTTTGTTGGTGTGTTTGGCTTTGTGTTGCATTCCTTGGTGAGGCCACAATCCACAGAAAACATGAGCATGGTAGAAGGCACAAAGTTGGGCAGGATAAGGAAGGAGTGGGAAAGCTGAAAGCAAAGGACCTTTTATGGAATGAATGAGAGCAAGTGTGCCGTAAGAGTTGACAGGTCATTGCAAGAATTTTGCCTGCTTTACACAAAGCATAATTTCCTGCAGAAAAAAAACTTATGTGAGTCCTCTATATTCATTTGTCACATGGGGAGTTGCTGGTCTGCACCTTAGAAAAAGACACATGAAGAAAACTTCATATTGTAAGAAGTGGAAGATCCTTAACGTCACACCACTAAGAAATTCAGAGATCCTGTGCAATTAGGGTGATGATTGTTTAGTATACTCCAAAACCTGGAATAACTGTGGAAGAATGATTTCAGAAAGAAGGGTAGCATATTTGGTGTGGGGAAGAAAAATCATGCAGAAATGAGTAAGCACCTCCCATCTGCAGGGGATGCATTCCAGGGTCCCCCTTCGGATACAGAAACCGCAGATATCTCTGCATCCCTGCACACTTTAACTTTGTTTTGATTCCTATCACTAGCACCAAGGTTGATTGTGTCTTGTTTTAACTAGTTGCTATAAGCATGAAGCTTATAGACGGACAAGCAGGCAGGAAGCCAGCACACTAGAGGGAACAACCAGAGAACATTAACATAAAGCAGGACCGGGTAAAGCAAGACACAATTAACCTTGGCACTAGTGGTAAGAATCAAAACAAAGTGAATGGGCTTGGGGGGTACAGTCTCCCAGTATCCGCAGATAAGTGAAACCACGGATACTAGATACATGGACCTACCTGCACCACCACTTGACCACTTGATTACCTTTTTGCCAAAGTTGATGGATTTTTACTATTTGCAATACCAGTCTTAGCAGTCCCTTTGTACCCAGTTTGGCAAATCAACCTGCCTGTTTTTCTAGACCCTGGTATATTCACATAAGTTGTAGTTTTGCTATATGTGTGTCCAGATTCACATGAGGGTAGATGTCCTTTCAATAGTCTGCATGCATCAGAAGATGGAATATGATTTTTTTTTAAGTTTCAGCTACTTCATGATTATGTTTTTACTTTATTGTATGGGCTGTGGAGGAGGAAATGATAACTGTTTTGTCATGTTAATGCTGCCTCTTAGGGTGTGGCATCAGCATCTTTCCTAACTGTGTCATTAGTGCTTGTGCAATTAAGTTCCCAGGATGCTGACAGATTACAGTGGGACAGGATTAACTTGTAAATTCCAGCCTATTTTAAATGTCAGGGGAAATAACAAGGGTAAAAAAAATTCAAGTCACACTTACTTTGTCTAAAATGTTAGGAATAATGGTTGTAAAAGCTCTTTATGTGAGTGCCACCTGAGTGATGGTAAAAACAAAGAAATTACCTCTTTGCAAATGCAATATATATAACGAGCATTTTCCTATTCTGATCACAATGATATTGACAGATTGCAGATTTGAGGAATGCAGCCATAGAGTCTAATATTAGGCAAGATTATGTGGTGGTTTTAAAATTGGACTTCTGGAAATCTTCTCTCCCCTGCTAAGTGGAATCACTTTTGAAAAATACGAAAACGTTAAATGATGTAAAAGTTTGAGCAAATTTGCCCCATATGCATAATTTAGGTTGCAGATTTCAACTTTTCCTCGTCTCAAATTTTGATCCTTTAAAGAGCAGCACATATGTGATCTTGATACTGGGTATATAACAGTGTAATCCTATGCATACCTACTCAGAAGTCTCATTGTGTTTAATGGGGTTTACGTCAAAGAATGTGTGCATAGAATTGCACTTTGAGCCTCCTGATCTCTTTTCATTTTTTTTTAGCCCTTACTGGCTGTGGATGGGCTGGAAAAATAATGGGAAATGCATGTGAGAACATCAGAAGGCAAAAGAGAAATTGAAGGGATGTCAGTGGCTAAAGGTGGCACTCCGGTGCCCTGTGAAACTCTCTGCCCTTTGCCATGACTAAAAAGGCAGAATAAATTTTTGCAAGATGGGCAAGCATATACCAGTTTTAGTCATAACATGCAGGTATCCTCAGCCAGCTTTTCTGGTGTGCCATTTAGTTTATTTTTTGTGGCAGAATTTTGAGAATTTGACAGAATTTCCTCCCCTTCCTTGAAGTTCAGAGTATATCTCGTGCCCCATGAATAAAATGTAAAATCCTTCTTCAAACAATCTCTTGATACCTAGCAGTTGCTCTGTGCCTTTTGCCTCATTCTCTGGATTCTGGAGCATCTTTATTGATGGTATTGCAATACAGGCTTAGTTAAGGCATCTTAATAAACCATGGTTTAATCATAGTTTAGTGCAGTGATTTTCTTTTGTCTCATGGCACACTGACAAGGTGCTAAGATTGTCAAGGCACACCATCAGTTTTTTGACAATTGACAAGGCACACCATGCTGCTGGTGGGGGGCTTACATCCCTATTGGCTTTATTAATAAATGACCCTCCCCCAAACTCCCACGGCACACCTGCAGACCATTTGCGGCACACCAGTATGCCACAGCACAGTGGTTGAAAATGGCTGGTTTAGTGTGATGACCCCCAACCTCAGGTGTGCATGGCCTTCCCCTTGCACTCCTGATTGCACATAAGGGTTTTTAACTTCCAGTCATGGTTTTAGAACAGACAGATTTGTGGTGAGTGAATCCTAGTTTTATATCCTGGCTTATTTTAAACCAGGGCCATGAGTTGAAAACTGCTTTATCTTATGCACATGAGGCCAAGGCTCAGCCTCATTGCATTAAACTGTGCTAGCTGTGATTTAGCTTGAAGCAGGCAATAGTGATGGAAACTCTAGGTAGTACAGAACAACTTCATAGTCTTGGGGCGCAATCCTAACCAACTTTCCAGCAGTGACCTAGCCACAATGCAGCCCCAAGGTAAGGTAACAAAATTCCCCTATCTTGAGGAGGTTTCCTTGACAGTCTTCCCACAGCAAGATGCGATGCACGTCACATTGGCACAGCTATGTCGGTGCTGGAAAGTTGGTTAGGATTGCACCCTCAGTTGCATAGTGGCAGGTAAAGGGGGGGGGGCGGAACCTTTTTCCCAAATCTGAGGCTTGAATTGAGGAATTGCTCCTCGCCCACCATATTTCTTGGGAGCTTAACTTGCAGTATAGGGCACTTCTTGCCCCGCTTGAAAAGTCTGTTTCATTAGCATCCTGTTTCTCTTTTTCCTATCAACTTTGCTGAGAGATCTTGCTCATCTCTTCCTCTGTTTTTCCTTCTCTGATCTTTCTTTGCTTCTCTTCATCCATCTCCTGGTTCCTCATCCCCCTGCATGCCACTAACTAGTTTCATTAGATGTTAATTGATTTGTGAATTCAGGCTGAATTGCATCATCAGCAGATGGCGGATCCTGAGCTGTTGGAGGAGTCGTCCTCACTGCTGGAGCCAAGTGAAATGGGAAGAGGAACCCCTCTGCGACTAGGGTATGCACAACTTTCTGTTTTTGCAGGATCAGTGGTGCTGTGTGGGATGTCTTCTAAACTGCAGGCATGGCTTGTTACTGTCGCATGATGGCTAGCTTGAATCTGCATTCCTTCATGCTTTTTGGCCCTTAGTCGAGAAAGTAAAGAAAATGTAGTAGTCCTTCCCAAATCAATGTAATTTCAGTTCCTGGATGGAAGATGATGTATTGCACCTTCAATCATAGCTGAACTTGCAGTAACTATCACTAGATTTTATTTTGTACTATTGGAAATGTGATGTACAGGTCCAGCCTTGTTATACACAAATTTGACTCAATACAAATGGCTACTGCAAATGAGAAGGAATGTGCAGATCCCTGGAGAAAGGGAAAAATGCATCTCTTTAAAATCAGTTTAAAAAACTGAACAGTAACAGCAGCCTCCTTAATGAGAGAGAGAGAAGGCAACTGGCTGACAGTCCATCAGTCCTTCTCTCTCCAGGCAACTCCTCTGTTCCCCCTGAGTATGTGAAAGAAAGGTGATCACTTTGCATTGGTGGAGGGACTGAATGAAGCTGGCCACCGATTGATGGATTGTCTTCTTAATGACTCTTATCTTGTATCACAAAGGTCAGCAAGACTGTTTTTAAATCACTGGAGCAAGGGAACTTTGTTTTTTAAATGGATTTGCTATAGTTCCTTTTTTTTTTTGCCATCCACATGAGTGCTTGGAATGGAACCCACACAAATAATGAGGCTCAACCTGTAGTGCATATATTTTGGCAACAAGTTGTGCAGATAACTTGTGCTAATTCTGAATTTTCCATCTCCATTTGATTCCCCTTGCAGTACATGATAATGCTATCAGAAAATCTGACATAGCATTAGATTCAAACTTATTGCTAGTGGCCAAAATTATAGTATAGCAGTCTTATTAATACCTGCAAACAATAGATGACTAGTTTCTAGGATTTAAAGACTAACTAATCTAGCTCAGAGACCCTACAAAGGAAACTATGGTTTTCAGTTAAAATGCACCAAATTTGTACTTTATTGGAATGCTAAATTTTGATAGTGTTAATCCTATTTTCCTTTGCTGTTCATGAGTTGTATGTTGAGCACCTAATCATACAAGATTAATTGTGTATTTTATTGATATTTGGTTAATCTTCTTATCTTCTATAGTATATATTTGATTTCTTTTTATGCTAGTGAGTGTTGAAGAACAAATTTATGACCCAGCCTGAGTTCCAATTGCCTGTTGAGTTTATGATAGGCTCCTATGATCGTCTGCTGTCTCTCTCCTTCCCCCACCACCGACCTTTGACTAATATCAGGCTATTCTCCCTTTGGAAACTGTCCTGAAGAGCTTCCTTACCTGAACCCAAAGCTTTTTAATAGCTGGTGTCGTCTAACACCATTTTGGATTTGATTCTAACAACTTTTACTGCTTTCAGGCAGCTCAATACATAGTTTGGCGTAATAGTTGTAGTTTAAAAGTTAAACCTTGGTGTGAACTTCCTAAGATAAGGTATAAACCATAACACCACTTGTTTGAACATATGAAAACTGCCCTATACTGCTGGTCTGCTTATACAGGGCTGTCCACTCTGTCAACAGCTTTCTGGCACCTCACGTAGGGGTCTGTGACTTTCTGCTGGACATACCAGGAACTGCAAGACTAGCTTTCTGTATGCAGAGTGTGTGCTCCAACGCCACCTTTAACTTTGCTCCCTCTTGACTTTTCCCTCCCTCTTGACTTCATAAATTCACTCCCATCTCCATGGTGCTGCAGCTTCTGGATCAGTGTCTTGAACCATGATATGACAAGTTGGACATCATGCCAATCTGTAGTCCTTAACTGTGGTTTGATATGATGTTTGAATTGAGCTTTCATGTATTTGGAGCAAGGATGTAGCAGATGTGACTTTTTACCACTGGAAAATCCAGAGTGCCAGTCAAAGTGTTTTTAAAATCCAAAAGTACCTTGTCTTTGATGCACGATGGCTACGTGGGTTGCCCAGAAAGTAATGCACCACATTTTTTTCTTCAACAATTATTTATTGAACACAATGAAACTTACACACAAGAAAGAATGATGTTTCTTCTACACTCCCTATTTTTCCACGTAATCTCCATTCAGTTCTATGGCCTTCCTCCAACGAGACACAAGGGCATGTATGCCCTGTCGGTACCTGCACTGTGCAAATCACCTCTTCGTCATCCTCAAAATGTCTTCCGCGAATGGCATCCTTTAATGGCCCAAACAAGTGGAAGTCTGAGGGAGCTAGGTCAGGGCTGTAGGGTGGATGGGGTAACACAGTCCAACCCTGTTTAGTGATGTCTTCTGAAGTCCTCAAACTTGTGTGAGGCCGAGCGTTATCATGTTGAATCAAACATTCACCTGGGTTGTTATGGCGCCGAAGTCGCTGGAGGCGCTTCTTGAGTTTGGTTAATGTCTTCACATAAGCTTCAGAATTAATGGTGCTGCCTCTTGGCATCACATCAATGAGTATGACGCCCTCACAGTCCCAAAACACAGTGATCATGACCTTACTGGCGGAAGCAGTTGCTTTGAATTTTTTCTTCTGTGGAGATTGAGGATGACGCCATTCCATCGACTGTCGTTTTGTTTCGGGCTCAAAATGGTGAACCCAGGTTTCATCACCTGTCACAATCCTGGACAAGAACGCTTCCCCCTCATCTTCAAAACGTTTCAGCAACTCAGAAGAAATGTTTTTTCTGAGAGATTTGTGGTCCACCGTAAGACAGCGCGGAACCCATTGTGCACACACTTTTGAGTAATCAAGAGCACGGATGATTGCATCCACACTTCCTTTGCTGATTGACAGCTTCAGCGCCAACTGCCTAGTCATTATGCGTCGGTCCTCGTGAATGAGCACATCAGCAATCTGCGTCTTGTCAGGTGTGACAGCCGTGGATGGCCGCCCCGAACGCTGCAAATCTTGGAGCTCCTCCAAACCGCCTTCTAATAGCCTCACCCTCTGTGCCCAGCGACTAACCGTACTTCTGTCGACTGCAGATTCTCCATAAACTGTACACAAACGTTTGTGAATGTTCCCAACAGTTTCTTTCTCCGCAGTGAGAAATTCAATGACGACACGCTGCTTGTAACGTACATCACTTACAGACGCCATTTCGAAACACTGCTGCAGCTATGCTATCTGTCTGAAGAAACCAAAAATTTGTATGCGCACTCCTGAAAATTCAAATAATGTATATCTAAAGTTTCGCATTCGTACCATTACTGTAGGCTGAGAAAAAAAATGTGGTGCATTACTTTCTGGGCGACCCTCATAGATTTCTCTCATGTTTACTGTGTTTACATTCCTCTCTTTTCAGATGGTTGTGTAGCTTCAGCATCTCTATTCTAGACCTGGCACTGATTATTACAGTACTCCAAAAGATATTAATTTCCTTTTTGTCCTTGGCTTCCACTTCCTTTGTGCTCAGATTTGTGGCTGGTGTGATCAACCGTGAGCGAATCCCTACCTTTGAGAGGATGCTATGGAGAGTGTGTCGTGGAAATGTCTTCTTGCGTCAAGCTGAAATTGAAAACCCTCTGGAGGACCCAGTGACGGTACGTAGACCCATTTCTGCAGCAGCAGGCTGCTGTGGTCTGTTGGTATTAAAAACTAGCAGTCTGGCTTTAAAAATGCATTTATCATTTTATGATAAATTCCAGGCTGACTTGATTCTAACTTTTGAAACTGGATGTAGTAAAGGTGACTTGCAGAAAGTTCAGACACCAGGAAGATGTGTGGCATGCTTCCAGGAGTCAGAGTGGGAGGCCTTCCCCCTTCCTTCTTATAGCCTCCATTTGCTTCTTTCCCGGCCAATTGGTATTCCAAATAAATATATCCAGATTTGTATATATGGGTGTGCTATGTTTATGCAGTGTATGTGAAAAAGCTTCCCCAATTATGTCTTAGTGAAGGCATTCTGAGTCCTAGCATCTGCTTCCATGCTGAACAGATGGTAACCATAATGGGTGCAGGGAGCACATGTAGAAATTCCTTTACTTCTGGTGTCCTCTCTGCTGCTTCAGAGCTTCTCCTTAGTCAGGCATTGACCAGTGCATCCCCTCCATCCAGCACACAGAGGCCTTGGCCTCAATTTCGGAAGTGCTGCACAAAGGGGTTGCACCCAACACCATAATAACCAGCAAGCTTGTGTGAAAGTTTCCTAATGGAGGTAGCCCAACGTCTTTTTTGAACAAATGCAGGAAGGGGGGAGTTGCTATCTGAGCTGAGCCAGCTGCCTGAAGAATGCACTGCCAGCCTCCCTGGAGAGTTCAAGGGCCTGGACTCTGATGAAGTACACCGCATACATCGGCTCCTTTCCATTCACTTCTTTTCCTTCTGCTTGTTTACTCCAGATCATGTCCTTGGTCAGCTGCTTAGCTTATTTGGCTGGGGTTCTCTGGCGGGATGCCTTTTTACACCAGTCAAATTAATTAGATGGCTTTAGGCCTCCCCCCCCCCCAAATATTTTACAAAACATGGTGAGCTGCTTTATTGCTTCCAGTGACTGTACTCAGTAACCTGTCGAACAGCTGTGAGAGCCTTGCAGGGTACAAGACAGAGGTGAATAAATGTACAGATAGTTTAACACTTAATCTGACCCTTCTCTTATGAGTCCTCTGTGGTCACAAAATATCCTTCTGCCACATCTTAAGGCAAACTCCCGGGGTGTATGGAGTTATGATTTATAAAACTGTCTTCAGGCCAGTCTGGTGTTTGGTTTTTAATTTTGAGTAACAAGCTGACTGATTCATATTTGAAATAAAAAATGTTTCTTGATCCATCCACACCAGATTTCAGGTAAGGAATTGGTACACATGTAAGTGTTACTTTATATCAGTGCCCCAATCTTGGGGATGCTGGACAGAAGGGTGGGTAGGGTCCCCTTTCCTAGTGGTGCTCTCTAAACTTTGAAAATGGCTCAGACCACCAGCTACTAGGATGTCTTTATGTTCAAGTAGACACTTGCTTGGATTTTTTTTAAATCCAAGGTTGTGTGTCTCATACACAGCTGGCATTGGTGTTTTAACTCTGGCTTCTAAACCAGGATGTTGGCATTAAACTCTGGCTTCACATTCATGTTTGGAAACCAGAGGAAGGAGGAGTTCATGAGTCCACTGGTTCTCAGGGTTTGTTCATTTAGTAGGAAACCTGTTTCCCAGTGCATCTAAACTGGTCCCCTTATTCAGGGTTATTCAGGAAGCTTCATGACTGGCCAGGGATTTGAAATTGAGTCTTCCTGGTCCAGTTTGACATCCTGTCCACTACATCATGCTATTTCACAAACTGTTGATTGCGTGAGTCTCTTTAGGGGTAACCTTGAGAGCTTGTTCTAGTATTGCCCTAAGGCTTCTCCCTGCATCAATTTCCCCTCTCTTCTAGGGAGACTACGTACACAAGTCAGTGTTCATAATTTTCTTCCAAGGTGACCAGCTGAAAAACAGAGTCAAGAAGATCTGTGAAGGGTGAGCAGACTGGGGGAGGTGCTTTGCTTTGACTGAAGTCTCAGCAGGTCTCTAAATTATTTATTTGCAAGGCAGTATAAAAGGGTTCCTTCAGCTCTCCTTATCAGCCATTTTTCATGTAGAGCTGACGTTCAAGAGTTAAGCATTCTGTCATGTTATTTCTTTGTCACTGAGTAGCCTGTGTGTGTGTTTCAGGTTTCGTGCTTCCCTATACCCCTGTCCAGAAACGCCACAGGAAAGGAAGGAAATGGCTGCTGGAGTCAACACCAGGATTGATGACCTTCAGATGGTATAAATTATAGTGGGGATAAAGAAGGGAGGGTCTTTAGTATTTGTTCATGTTGCCTTTTTCTCAAAAACTATTCCCTTTGCACCTTTCTTCCCCAGGAAGCATGTTGTAGTTGTTGGGAGGGGGGTAATAATTTAAGTGGGAAAAATATATTGGATGTGATAGCTTCTGTCAAGTGTCCCTAGCTCCATGTGTGGAGGCTTGAATCGGCCTCCTATCAGCACTTTAGGAGCCTGGTGGGGGCTCTGCATTCCTCATTTAAGACTGTGGTTGTTCCATTGTGCATTCTTTTGCCTGATAAGAGGGAAGGAGGGACAGATGGATGGGTGCACACATGAGGCCAATGTCAAGCTCACTGTGTGCCAACGAAGAAAGGGACTGTAGCCTTCCTTTTTTTTTTGTTCTTATAGTCACCCACGTAGAATCAATTTCATGCCTTGGGCAAACTGGTTCTAGCCAAAGAAACGTTGCATCACAGGTTTTTAAGTAGTTTGTAAGGTGTCATAAGACTCAGTGACTGTTCCTTACAGTGTCTGACCAGCCATCACTGTCGCTTTGTTTCTTTATTCATTTCAATCTGCCTTCCAGCCTAGGTGCGTGAGTGACAGATGTAGCATTAGTAACCCTTGTGGGCTACTTTGGAGGCTAGCCAGAGAAATTCATCCTTGCTGGTTTTTCTTATATCATTGGCTTTTTGACACCGTAAGCTACTGTATCTTTTGCTTTAAACTGAAATTTCTGGTGGCTGTTAAGTGCTGATCCTGAGTTGGTGGTTTTCTTTCTGAATGAACATGCTGTGATCAAATAGATGAGAAGCAGTAGATTGCAGTTTAATTCCAACAAGGCAAAGGTGGTGTTGCTGAGAAACTGGGATGCTCATAGGGAGATGAGTAAACTTATCAAGAGCAAGTATGCAGTCCGGCAGTACGCTTGGATCTAGTTTTGCTACCTCAGTAACAGATAGTGGCTATATGCACATATGGTTCTTGGCCATACCTGACATACTGGCCACACCCCTGCCCTGGGGCCTGGCATCCATCCCTTACTAAGTATTGTGATTTGCTCTTAGAGGAGCTGCACTTTTTAAAACTATAGGAAAGCAGTTGATGCAGGATGCAGTTGCTTGCTTTTCGTTCGAGTAGGGGGCACTGATATATTCATCCAGTCTTACTTTAACTGTGCTGATGTCCAGTTGATGTTTTCTAGTTTTAGTCTCTGGCCTACATATTTTGGAGAACCTCTTTCTATATCTCCTCTTTTTCTTGCTGAAAATCCCTTCAATAAAGGAAAAGCATAACTATTGGACTGATCTGGTCTTTCTAAGCTTTTGCCCTGAGGCTGTGGAATGCACTTTGCTGAGGTGTACAGATGCATCTCTCCTTGGCCTTCAGGAGACCCTGTAAAGGCCATTTTTCTAGTGCCTGAAAAATTAATGGGGCTTCCAGAGGGATTTTGTTGCTGTGGTTCTTGTTATGGACTTAACTGTGGGTGTGTTTTGTTGTGAAGTGGTTGTTGTAATATTAGAAGCCACCTTGAGCCCATGGGATAAGGCTGGCTATAAAACTTAAAATGCAGTCCAATCCTTTTCAAAAGAAATATGTTCTGGCCAGGCATACTTGAGACACAAAGTTTTCTGGGTGGAAAAGCCCATAGCTTCCATGCAGTCCTCTTTCCCTTATTTAATTCTTTCCAGCAAATGGTAGTAGAGGTAAGGAACCTTCCCTTCTAAAGAATGTAAGCAATTCTTTCCTTCCTTTTGGAATGATCAGAGAGGAGGATGTGGGATGGGCCAAGAATGTGCTTCATCTAAGGATTGCATGTGGAAATACAAGAATAGGTGCTGGTGTGCAGGGTGATTCTGCCCACCCCCCGCTTTCCTCATCAGTGCATGCTTGTTTTGTCTTATCTCCCCCACTCTAACCTTCAGCTCAGGGCTTCAACTGAATGGAAGGACTGTGTGCATTCTTCACATACTATTTTCTGGTGTCAATCTCACTGTCTTATGAATTGGCTTTCAAGGAGATGAAAAGGGGTGGGGAGAAAGAATGTGTCCAGCCATTATAGCTGTGTATACCTCAGAAGCCAGAAGTAGAGTTGAATGAGGGTTCCAGTGGTTATCAGGTGGAAAATGAATGCTCCTTCATAGGTGGCAGAAGCAGCATAAACTGTGCACAATTGCTGCATGGAAATTTACACTATTTAATTGGGGAACGTAATTATTTCCTGGGGCAGAGCATTTAGTATACGGCCTTTCTGGCCTTTCTTCTATGTTTCTGTAACTTCTGTTACAGTAGCACTTCCAATCAGAGACAGCATGGAATGTAATGAATAAGTGAAAGGCAGTCATTGCTAGTCACTGCACTTCATGAGACTTCATGCCTCATGAGACACTGCACTTCTTCCCCTTTCCTATGGCAGGTGCTGAACCAAACAGAGGATCATCGGCAAAGGGTCCTGCAGGCAGCTGCAAAAAACATCCGTGTCTGGTTCATAAAGGTCCGCAAAATGAAAGCCATCTACCACACCCTGAACCTCTGCAACATTGATGTGACCCAAAAATGCCTCATTGCTGAAGTCTGGTGTCCTGTTGCTGACCTTGACTCTATCCAGTTTGCCCTAAGGCGTGGCACTGTAAGTACAGCCCATGCTTCTTTGGCAATGCAACAATGTAATGAAATCACCGCTGGCATTCTTTCAGTGCCTGTTTTGTGACGGACCATGTTGGGGAGAATCGGGGGAGGGGATAGGTTGGCCTCACAAACATCTTTCATTGAAAGGTCTTGTGCTTTGGTAGTAGAGGTGTCTTCTACCTGAACAGGGCTGGATAAGAGCAGTGTTTGGCTCTGGGTGTGCCTGAAGAACTGCTTCACTTATCTGTAGGTCATATATTCTGTGCCCCCCATTTTCTTGAATGGATATTTTAGAGGCAGCCCTTTTAAAAGATTTCACTGCAGTGGACTTCTTTATTAGCAACACACCCTTTTTCACAACCTTCGCCTCTGAACAGGAGATGAACAGAGTGTGCTGGCTTGAAATTGGTCCAGCTTTGAAAACAAACAAGGCCCTTTGGTCCAAATTCCTCATTTCTCTCTGAAGAGGAGGCTTGCCTTCGGTTTTTTGTTTTTATTTGTAACCATTAACAGGGGCACTCCTGCTGCTTGGAATTCCCTTCTTGGTTGAGGCAGCACTCCTTGTTGCCCCGGGATAAGATTCCCTCTATATCTGGGCTAATTTCAGGGTGATGTCTGCAAGTTTCTGCCTTTTTAAAAAGACCATGGGCTGTTTGACAGAGGGTTTGTTTTTGTGTTACCTAAGAGAGAGGGCATTAGAAAGAAAGACCAATGAGATCAGTCAATCTGTTGAGGCATAGAAGGTAATCCTATCTGATCTTTTTTTGTTGTTGTTCATTTTTCGAAGCAAACCTTATGTAACCCATCCGTCGAAAGCAGGAGGTAGCTTGCATGTAGGAGCAGCTGTGCAATCTTGTAGAAAACCTGCACAGTATCCATCTGCCTTCACTTTTTATGTTAGGAGCAAAATGTGTGGGGTGGGGTGGGACACTTTTCAAATGGCTTCAGCGATATAGGAAGAAAGGAAAAAGATTGCAGTGGTTATTGCAATGGGTGATTACCCATTAGTGATTAGATGACCAAGGAAGAATAGCCTAAAACCCCACAGAGGTAGTTATGATTATCTTGCAAATTCTAACAATTTTGAAAGTCTGCTTCATATGAAAGAAATTTGTACCCTGGTATCGGGTGATACCAGAGTACCCAAAGAACACATTGCATATCAAGTGTATATTCACGTGCATGTACTTTTCAGTGTCCTTTAAAATGCATGGAAGTGATGATCAGGAATGGATTTGGGGCTGGTTTGTGTGCCTTTAAGGACAATTATTGAACAAATAAATGCCTGCATCCTCCATATATGACACAACACCTTTTCTTAGCATGCTACCTGTACCAGAATACAGGATGAACCTGTATGAAGCAGTCTTAAGTTATTTCTGCCCAATGTTGCTTATACACAACAGGGATCAAATGTGTACACCTGTGGGTCAGGCGGAAATGGGTTAAGAGCAGTTCGGGCCCTGGATAATGTAGTTGCAGAGGGTGTGGAACTTCTTTCTTGTAGAACTTTAAGAGAACTTGGTTTAAAACAAAAAGTGAGTTTCTCTGTTTTCTCCCCCTCCCTTATTTGCTTTCTGTGTTGGGGGTGGTGGTTAATGAGATAAGAATGTTAGTGTTGTATGTGTGCATTTTCCAAACCTCTTTTCTGGAAAAAAATTGGGGGGGGGGATGATGGGGAAGGTTTGGACAAGACTCTTGGACATTTTGGGAGCTGAGCACCCAGTTTTGCACCTCCAGAAGTTGTCTACATAGCCCGCAGCATTTCTTGCACTTGGTTTCTTGGGCAGTGAAAACTATAATAATCCGTGTAACTTTTCTAGAGTTTCTGTTCCACAGTAATGTAGGTTCCCTAACCTCCAGTTGGTTTGTATGTAACAGGAACACAGCGGCTCCACAGTTCCCTCTATTTTGAACAGGATGCAGACCAACCAGACTCCCCCTACATACAATAAGACCAACAAGTTCACTGCTGGGTTCCAAAACATTGTGGATGCCTATGGCATTGGAACCTACCGTGAGATCAATCCAGGTAACGCGGTGTGGCCTATGCAGGTGGCTGTGGCTATGAAAGTGGTAGCTTTCAGTATGTTGTTAGAAGGACCTGAATAGTTCCCTCTCTGGTCCATGCAGCTACATCAACTGTATGGAAAGTGATGGAGGTCAATAACCTTGTGGGAAGGGTATTTTGTATTTAATGATACAAAACTTGTGTGTACAAAATGGCCCAGTGAATGGTTTGGGGGCACCTAATCCTATGCATTGAAGAAACTAAGGCATTTCCAATATGAGTGGCTTTCTTAAAAGGAAGGAGTAGTATAGTACATAATAAACTAAAATCAAATTTAAAAAAACACAGAACCAAAGCTACAATTGATTGGGCTCTTTGAAACCTCTTCCACCCTGAATGCTAAGATTCCCATTTGGTTTCTGATTTTTCTCTTTGGGTAGAAGACCTCAATATTATGTTTAACAAACTGTTTTTGAAACTTGTTTGAGTTTTACATATACTTTGAGTCCAGAAGCTGCTGCTTGAGAAGTAGAAGGCAAAAGCCCCAGATAAGCTAACTGATCTAGTTTGTGCAGGTCTCACGGTGGTTTCCAAAACCCGTTAGCGATGGTCACAAAGGAATGATTTCCTTAGGCTGCAATCTAACACACTAGCTGGGAAGTAAGTCCCATTGAACGCAAGAACAGCTACATATGCGAAACACTTTGAAACTATTATCTTGTAAGCATTATAGAAATGTCAAGATTATACTTTTGCCAGTCAGACATCAGCAAGCATCTCTCCTAATAATAAGAGTTAAAACTGGTTAGATAAATTCCTACAGAAACTTGCTCCTTTAGTTCTAGACTAGAGCACACCTCTCATAAGGAAAATGCAAATCCATCCTGGGGTTCATAATGAAGGTTTATGTAGTGCTGTGTTCTGGCCAAACAGACAAGCCTACCAGCTGGGTGTAATGGAGGTAATGATACTGGTCATTTTGGTAGTTGAGAAATTTGCAGTCTTCCTGAATATGGAATTTCCATTTTTATATATTATGGCTAATAATCCTTGTTAGACTATTGTCAGTCTGAAATTTGAAAATGTTAGCTATGCTAGTTTATTTGCAAAACTCAAGAGAATACAGTGCAAAGATTCTGGATTGTTTTGAGAAGAACATAAATTAAAAATGAGGGAGATGCTTCTTACCCCAATTTTTTTCCTCCTGTTGTCTTTTTGCACCAGATGCTAGAAAAGGAAGAACTTTCTTCTTAATTCAGTGTATCCTCGTGAAAGTTTAGCAGCTCTTCTAAAACCAAAGGGCTTGTTTTCGTAGGAGAGAAACAAATGAATCTGAGCTATGGGAGAAATATGGACGAGCTGGTATCAACTTGTTTTTTAATCTAATTACTATGAGCAAGCTCATTTCCCCACAAAAGGAGTCTTGTTTGATACCACTCTTGTGGATCAAATGAAATTTTCTTCCAAACCAGATACTGGGTTACAAGCCATGTGTATGTGCAACCTCCTGATTTTAGGAATGGGCTATGTCAGAATGCCAGATGCAAGGGAGGGCACCAGGATGCAGGTCTCTTGTTATCTGGTGTGCTCCCAGGGGCATTTGGTGGGCTGCTGTGAGATACAGGAAGCTGGACTAGTTGGGCTTATGGCCTGATCTAGCAGGGCTGTTCTTAAGAGAAATGCAAAATTGACTGGCCATAACTTTTGCTGAGGCACCACTGGCTTGCGAATGAATCTGCAGTCTTTCAGATTATACAGAACACTGTCAGACTGGAAAGCCCCAGAGTGCATGACTGGTGTGAGAAATGTTACTGTCTTGAAGAAATAATGGTACTGGGTCATTCTGTGGTGGGGAGTCTGATCCAAAAGGATGAGGATTTCCACTTTATAGAAGGATATAGTGCTTCTACAGATTACAAGTATTTCTTGTGTGTTTGTACTTTGCTTAAATTACAGTTTTAACTCCCAACAACTTTTTTTTTCTCAAATTGTGCCATAAATAGTTGGTATTACTAGTTGTCAGGATTCTTGGGAGGCAAAATTGATTAAGGGACCTCCTTTCTTAGTAGATGCTTTGCCTTGTTCCATTATTCATTAACCTTCACTTGCATCTTTCCTAGCTCCGTACACAATTATTACCTTCCCATTTTTGTTTGCTGTGATGTTTGGGGATTTTGGCCATGGAATTCTCATGACCCTTTTTGCTGTGTGGATGGTGATCCGGGAGAGCCGCATTTTGTCACAGAAGAATGACAATGAGGTAATGGGAACTGCCCCCACTTGGGGGGGGGAGGGAGCAGTTTATGTGTGAAAAGGTGGTCTTTGCTTCTTTGTGAAGTATTTCAGTGTTTGTGGTCCCATCTCTAAGAGCCAACTACTTGTTGGGTTAAACACATGATGTGCTTCTGCATGTTTAGATGTTGTGTGTGTGTGTGTTATTCTCCACTCTATATTTTGATCTGAGAGCCAGCCTATGTCACATGAAGAATTTGGTATTTTCAGTAAAAATAGCAAAAAGTAACCTTTTCTAGAGGGGTGCCTGGCTCAGCATTCTTCAGACTTCAGTATTTCAAAGTTTTTTGTGAGGCAGAATTGGCTACTGTACAAGCCTGGTAAATTTTGAGATATGCAGGATGCATACTTGGAATTTTTGATCCAGAGAAGGTGGACAAAAAAGTCTTTGTTATCTACAATATATTTTCTTTGTTTCTCCTCCCCCCCCCCCATTCTTCTCCTCCTAATTTGGTCAGATGTTCAGCATGGTTTTCAGTGGCCGATACATCATTCTCTTGATGGGCACCTTTTCCATTTACACTGGCCTGATCTATAACGACTGCTTCTCTAAGTCGCTCAATATGTTTGGCTCATCCTGGAGTGTCCGTCCCATGTTCCAGGCTGGCAACTGGACGTAAGTGATTGTGAGATGGTCAAGAATCTGAAAGTGGTTGGGAGGAAGGTCTGAGCAGTGTGTTTGGGGTGGGGATGGGGGGGTGCACAGTTGCATCTCCTGCAACAGAAATGGTTCCCTAGACAGAATGAGGGAAGCAGAGCAGTTTTTTTCCTTCTTGAGGAAGGATGTGCCACTGTTGTGCCTGTGCAGTGTCTCAGAATCTTTACATGAAATTTCCTGTTTTCTTCCACGCAGAGAGGATCTTCTCGAAGTTGCTCCTGTGCTACAGCTAAATCCTGCCATTGATGGAGTCTTTGGGGGGCCATACCCCTTTGGCATAGATCCGGTAGGAGCCTGTGTCCTCCTTCCTTCTCATTAGTTTCCTTGTGGTGGGCAGTGCACTCTAATATACACCTAAGTGCACCTCATGTATTGGTGTTAAACACTCGGCCTATTGTAGGCACTGCCTTAAGAATGTTCCTGCAGTCACGAAAGCTATAAATTGAAATGTTTAGGAGAAAAAAAGTTATTCCTGTTCTCAAGGGTGTATTGGGAAGTAAACAGACTGTCCCTATGGAGGTGATGGTGATGCTCTCATGGGGCTGAGCTTTTGTTTAAATGGCCATACATTGTGAAAATATTTATTCTCTTGCTCCTCCCCACATTCTAAATGCTGCTGTCTTGACATTGTGCTAGATCTGGAATATTGCCACCAACAAACTCAGTTTCCTGAACTCCTTCAAGATGAAGATGTCAGTCATCCTAGGCATCATTCACATGCTCTTTGGTGTCGTGCTTGGTCTGCTCAACCACATGTGAGTTACCTGGTTTTATGAAACCAGATGATATGGTTGGACTTCTTCCCCACTGGAGGGAATTGCCTTAGGATATAGATGACAGGATTTACGTTGTGGTCTCTTCCTCACTCTCTCCACATTTCTTGGGTTTGGGATATTTTCATATTACAGTAAAAACTATAAAATCACAAAAATTACAGCAGCATAGAAAGATGAAACAAGGACCATGACTGAAGACTGCACTAAAAGGGGCAAATGATGATGGACTCTTGAAAATCACCATAGAGGTAAAGTTTTTTTTAGATGCCTCCCAAAGGAGAGACAGATGTAGAATACTG
The DNA here is from genome assembly GCF_035046505.1 of Tiliqua scincoides. Taxonomy (NCBI): domain Eukaryota; kingdom Metazoa; phylum Chordata; class Lepidosauria; order Squamata; family Scincidae; genus Tiliqua; species Tiliqua scincoides. The sequence continues at coordinate 85,694,175 of NC_089825.1, read as the reverse complement.
ATGATTCATAGAAAGATGAAACAAGGACCATGACTGAAGACTGCACTAAAAGAGGCAAATGATGATGGACTCTTGAAAATCACCATAGAGGTAAAGTTTTTTTTAGATGCCTCCCAAAGGAGAGACAGATGTAGAATACTGATGATTTTTCAAAGGATGTCCAAGAAATTTTCAGCTTTCCTTTACTGACTTTCCTGTCCAGGTACTCCAGTAAGCGTCCAAGAAACTTGCAGGTTTCTTGGACGCTTATTGGAGTACCTGGACAGGAAAGTCAGTAATAGACAAACATCTCCAAGTCAACTTGTCTCCAACTACCAATCTTTCCCTGCAGTGTTTAGCCAAGGGGATGATATTAAGTGGTCACACCCTCTGTCCATGTTTGGTAAAGGTGAGGCCTAACCAGGGTTCCTCATGACAAGAGTGTGTACCCTAGAACTTGCTCCAAGATACTCTCTAGATGTGCTTCTGTGCTGAAGAAGATTTGAAAGCCACTCGTGTCAGTGGAGAAAGTTTCATACTTTCTTTATTGACTGATTGAAGGCATACTCTCAAAATTAATTTTCATCTTAAGTAGCGTGTGTTTCTTTTCACCTCTGTAGCTATTTCAAGAAGCCTCTGAACATTTACCTTGGGTTTATCCCAGAAATGATATTCATGTCATCGCTATTTGGCTATCTGGTCATTCTCATCTTCTATAAGTGGACGGCCTACAATGCGAAGATCTCCAGGGATGCACCAAGCCTTCTAATCCACTTCATCAACATGTTTCTCTTCTCCTATGATCCCAAAGCCAAGATGCTGTATAAAGGCCAGGTGGGTGGTCTGGTGAAAACAAGTCTTCATTTTTGTAGCACTTCATGGCATTTCACGCTCTGGCTTTAAATGATGAGGATGAACTAATAGAAGGCAGGGAACTTTGCACATCTCAGGATATGCATTTGATGTTGCAATTGTGAACATAGCTCTATGGGAACTTATGCACAAGTCTCTGAAATGGCTGTTTCAACATAGCTTGTGCTGGAGAAGATACTGGAGGGTAATTCTTTGCCATAAGGTCTGGTAGCACTTATAAAATCATTTAGGGCACAATCCTAACCAACTTTCCAGCACTGGCATAGCTGTGCCAGTGGGGCGTATGCTGCATCCTGCAGTTGGGGGGCAGTCATAGAGGCCTCCTCAAGGTAGAGCAGTGTTTGTTCCCTTACCTCAAAGTTGCATTGCCCTTCTGTCTGAGCTGGAAAATTGGTTAGGATTGCAGCCTTAGTCCCTTAGGGTTTCTCTTTTTTTAGAGCAAGTTTCTAGACCTCATGGCAACAAGGGGCAGTAAACCCCTGCATGCATGAACCAATTCTACTGAAAAAGATCTGGAGGTGGGACTTCTGCACTGCAGAGAAGCTCCTATTTGCTGACATTGTGTCCTTTGCCCTCAAATTTGTGAAACGTGTAGCAGAGCTATTTCCTTTCAAACATTGCAGCCTTTGGGCACTAAAGCATGGGCACTAAAGCATGGGCACTAAAATTAAATGAAGTAAGTATATGTGAAATTCTACTCGCACAACATTCTGATTGCAGAGTGTTGGATATCTAGTTTAAGAACAAGAGGCCACTAAGCTCAAAACTCAGTTAATTCTGGGGATCCATTCCTGGAAAGCTGACTGCTGTCTAAAGCAGTGCTTTAGGAGAAACCATTGAAAGAAATGGGAACTGATTGGCCCCACCCTATCAAGAATGCTTTGTTCCCACTGACTAAAATCAGCCTGAGATGAAGAGTGCTGTAGGGAAATGGGCACTAAAGGAGTCAGTGTTATGGGAAATATTTAATGTATCCCTTTACTCAGGGGTTTGCAAACTCTCAACTTTAGGGTCGTGAGATGACAAGCTGCACCTGCTGAAATTCCCTCTTTTGTACAATTGTTAAAGGTCTAGGATCCCTAAAGTTGAAAGTTTACCCACCCCTGCTTTTACTGAAAAGCTGTGTGGAGCCTTTTTCTTAAGAGGCCCCTTCCTCCCCTCATGTTGGCGTTTGATCATTGAGGAAGAGTGAATATGATCTGATCACACATGTCAGGGGTCAAGTCATTGATGGCTCTGTTTTCCCTGCAGCAAGGTCTTCAGTGCTTTCTAGTCGTGGTGGCGCTGCTGTGTGTGCCATGGATGCTGGTTGCCAAGCCCTTGGTCCTTCGCCATCAGTACCTGCGAAGGAAGCACTTGGTGGGTGAATTTTTATGTATCTTAGTAGGAGTCTTTTAAACTTCGTTCAGATATTGGGGATTCAGTCTCTGTTTCTGCTGCATCTGTGTGTGAACACTGCAATCCCTAAACCTATTTACTTAGTATTAAGCATCGCTGAGATCAGTGGGACTGGATTCTAAGTGGGGTGTGTTTGGGTTTGAACTTTCAGAATCTACTTCCATGCAAAAGCAGTTTTGCTACATCAAACTGGCTTGAACTTGTGACTGCCTGTTGTCATCTAGATCTCTCCTGAAATTCTGAACCTTATGCATGCATTTGGATCCCAGTAGGTGTGCTAAACCCTATGGGACTTACAATTCTTTTTCCTTTGAACAGCAGACCCCTATATCAGAAATGGCTTTTGAAATTCCCCTTGGTTTCCAAAGGAGGTTTGTCATATAGCATTGACGGTGTGGGGGAATGCTGTTTGATGAAACGTAAGCCCAAAGAACTGCTTGGGTGTGAGGCAATTGTGTGGGTCTTTTGGACCCACTCCTTGTAAGAAGAAACTCTCCATGCTTGGGTATCATTGAATTGATTTATTTGGGGCAACCTAAGCATATCAGCAGAGATGCTTAGAAACTGGCTGTGTACCTGCTGTCATTTGACTTGAAGGCAACCAACCTGCCAGGGTGATTCTGTGGAGACTCGCATCTGGCTTGTGGCTGTGGTTTTCCTGTGGCACCTGGAAATTTGTTCTAAGGAAGTCGGTCTATATCTTTCTCTTCCCCCCCCCCCAGCCACCCACAAGTATGTATCGGGCAGCTGTTAAGATGCAAGAGCCCTTCAAAATGCAGCTCGGTTTAAAGACGCTCCCTCTTCCTTCTCTGACCATCCTTCATCCTCCCATGTCCCCTCCATTCGTCTCCCTTCTTTTCTCTTTGTTTTTCTTCTCCTTTCCCCCTTTTTTTCCTTCCATTCGCTATCAGGAAGGGCAGCCTGAGGAAGCCCCTGTCAGCCCAACCCAGAGCCAGCAGGCAGTAGAGGCAGCAGCGGCTGCAACAGTGAGTGGATTAAAAGATGCCAAATGATGCACATGGCGAGAATGGAGGTGCCCAGGGACCTTGGGCCTTGGAAAGTATCTGCCCTGAGGAGGAGGAATGGCACAGCGGCCTTTTCCTCAGAAGGATACGTTCCAATAATCTCATGCAGTCCAAATTCTACGCTCACATGCACAGAGGAGATTATGCAAACCCTATACCATGGTGGACTTCAATCTCTGGGGAATAATTTTCAGCTGGCCTCTTGCTCCAATAAATCTCTGCAAGCATTTTGCGGAGGGTTCTGGGCCGTGTTCTAGAAAGTGTGGTGGTTTGCTCGGGGTGTTGGCCTGGTTTCCTGTCCTCCGTGCAGATGGTGTGCATGATTTGAGATACTCCCCTCTGACTACATATTTCAAGGGAAACTGATAGTGATGGACAAGCAGTCTTTCAAACCCTTTGTCATTATCAACCTTATTATGAAATCCCTAGAAAAGCCTCCAAGCAACTTTGGGGTGCTTGGGAATGTAACTCAGAAACCACTGGTGCAACACAACGAGATCTCTTCACCTTGCTCTCTCCTTTCTCAAGATGCAAGCCCCTTGTAGTTTTGTATGCTTGCCTGTTTCTGTGGATTCCCCCCCCCTTTTCCCACTCTTAATCCTATCCAGGATTTTTCTCTCCAATATGTGCTTAATTTTCATCCCATTTTCTCAAACTACCATACTTGGGGTCTCCTTTGCATTGCGACACCTTCTAAGTTCATGTCTTTGACCTTCACCAGTTTCTTGTGTCTTGAGAATCAGCTGTCCATATTTGGTGGTGATTGCATGCACAAATGCAATCCTTTTCCTGTAGTAATGGCTGTTTCAGTAAGTCATGGCCATTTGTGGTTCCATGTTCTCTGGTGTTGCCCTTCTGAAAAACAGGCCTCTTTAAAATCACAGGAATGACATACTTCTTACAGAGTATGTTGTTGCACTGTCATGTTCTTTGAAGGACCACTTGGTTACTAGAATAAATCAGGCATAGTGTTCAACTGTTAATGAATTCCGAATAACCTGGTTCTTGGTGGTGTATTATGGAGTCTTATTGTATAAACATAGAATTTGATATTCCATGCAAATCCAGCATCATAAGAAACTCTCTGTTGTAACATAAAAGAATCCTCAAAGTTTGAAGCCATAAGGTGATAAAGACAGGGTTAAGAAAACTAAGAATGTCCTTACTGAGTCAGACCAAAGACCTGTCTAGTTCAACATTTCACCTCTGTTAGACACTTCTAGGTATTCAAAGAGTATGAATTTTTCTCATCGGTATCCTGTATTCAGAGATGTAGTTTCTGTACATAGGAGTTCCATTTATACTTCCAGTGATACTTCCAGCTTGCAAGTATCACATCTTGCCAGCTACAAGATCCTGCATTGTGCTCTTCGTTGATGCAAATTACACAGGATCTGGTATCTGGCTTTTCTCTGATGTGCGATTTGGGGTCCAATCCTATCCCCTGCTATCCGATAGCATGCAGTGCTGGCTCTGTGCTGGGGGGGGGGGAAACCAGGTGACCCAGGAGAGGTAAAAATCTTAGGCTGCCTGGCTTCCAGTGGGTCTCCCTGGACCTATGTCGGCTATTTAGGTGGCATTGGTCTGAGAAGACTTGGGAGTGGATCAAGGTGGGGAAAAGGGGGTAAGATTTTGACGTGCATGGCTGCCAGAGAGATCCTGCACCCCTGTCTCCATCCCCGGAACCATACCCACCACTGACCTACCTGCTCTGGTGAGGTGTCTGTGAGTGGCTGTGCTCATGCAGAGCCTATGGGGGTTTGTGCTGGCAGCCCTGGCATTCACAACAGTGGTGCAGCTTTTGCCCTTTTGGTCCTGGATTTATGGTAGCAGATTGAGATTTGCCACCTTAAACCCTGGATAAGATTGTGCTGCCAGTTTCTCTCAGCCCCCAATTATGATTCATGTGAGTGGGAGTGGTTTTTTGTTTTTGAAGCACAGTATGCACATAGGAAAGTCAGTGTAATATAGATAGGATTGTGTGTCTGTTCTAAAAATAAAAAACCTCACTGACTCCATTTAAGTGTGCTATTTCAATCTAGTTTTCAAAACATAGTTTTCTTACATTTGAGGAGGGCTGCAGAATTTACCAAACAGCTGAACATGTCCCCTGAAAAAGTGACTTGGCTTGGCAACACTTTGTCTCCCATGTAAGGGCAGGTCTGTTCTTCCTTGTCTGTTGTCAGGGGTTGAGGAGTGCCAACCAGACCCAATGAGAACATCCACAAAGCTTTGCTGTACTTCCTCCATTTGCCAGCAAGTGACTTTTTATCTGGCACTGATTGCATCGCTCTCAGTTTGTTCCCTAGAGAATCTCCTGCTGATGTTGCAAATGTGTTGTCCTTTCGCATTGAGAACCTGAATTTCCTCCTCTTTCTCTCGCCCCCCCCCACCCTGCTACCCCAGCTCTTAACCCTGATCTCATTTTGATTGGTTCTGTGTCTGGTCACAGGTAATCACGTAGAGTGTCATTGCACCAATTTTTGCTGCCTTTGGAGCTTAAACAGAACAAGCACAAGGCTGTTCTAAAGGAAGAGAATTCCTGGAAATGGACTAAGGTGTCCTGTAGTTATTCAAACACTCTGTCAACACAGTCACTGCTTCTCCCTAGTGTTTGTGGGAGTAGAGTGGCATTTCGGCTTACAGAGGGGGTAAGATTTCAGATGACTATCCCCTCCCTCAGCAGTCTGTTCCCTCCACCCAGCCCATACTCCACAGTATTCCTGAGGAGTAGGACTGGCTTATCTTGTTGTGTGGGTGATTGGAGCTGCAGCACAGAAGCAGGGGTAGGAAATCCTCAATCTGCCAGCAGTATGCCACTTACAGTTCTTTGGATCCAATCCATTAAAAAGTATATGAGAAGTGCAGTAATCAGGGCCAGCCCAAAATATTGTGGTGCCTGAGATGAAACATGTACGGGATACTGTCTTGATTCACAGATTATGGTTAGTTGTTAGAGAACTGGGAAGAAACAGCCTGTGCTCTACTGAAGGGAATTGTGTTTCAGTAAAAAGTTAATAAAAAAAAGCTACCATTGGCCAGAACTCATAAGGAATTGCAAACCTCACTGAGATGGACATGAGTTGCACAAGAGCATTACGACCCAAGGTGACTCTTGCATAGCTCCTATTCATTTCAGTGGGGTTTGTGGAAGAGATCTGAGGTGACTGCCTCCCCATGCCTGTAGGTTTTTGTCTGGCAATGATGCTGCATGCTCACTTTATACTAAAGTGTGGACCACTTCTGTGTCTCTTCTTGTTCTCTCTTCCTTCTGGCCTGCTTTAGGGAACCCTCAATTTTGGTGGGATACGTGTAGGAAACGGGCCTACGGAAGAAGATGCTGAGATAATTCAGCACGATCAACTCTCAATGCATTCCGAGGAAGGGGAAGAGGTAAGACCTTTTTATACTATAAAACTGCCTAAGGGAGGAATGACTAAAAGGGCAAGACCTTCCTTTCTTAGATAGTCACATTGAGCTAACCTGTTTCGCTTCACCCTGGTAAATATTAACTCAAAATAGTTCCAACTAGAAACCAGAAGTCTTGACTTTGATTGTTGGTGGATGACTGTTTCAGATTTCTTTTTGGGCTTAGACTAATATTGCCACTTTGAGAAGGTTTTTCTTGCAGTGACTGTTTGTATTGTCCAATTAGCCACCCCCCCCTTCTAATGATCTTGGAAGTGACTTGGAGCTGTATGTCTAACAGTCCAATCCTAGGCAGGTCTACTCAGAAGTAATCCCACTGTGTTTAATGAGGCCTACTCCCAGGAAAGCATGCATAAGATTGTAGCATAAGCTTCTTACTTGTGGTGTACTTGAAAAGTGGAGCAGGCTTGGGACTGTTCTGGGGTCTGTCCAGATCTTTTCTCAACCAGTCTCGCTTCCAGGATTGTCTGCAGAGGAATAGCAGGAACAGACCGCAGCCCTGCTTCTCTGATTGCAGACCAGTGAACAAGTCAGAAAGACCTAAACACAGGATTACCTGATTGGTCATTCACTTGATTTCATCAGGGAGGAGGGAGGGTTCAGACTTGATGCCTGCTTTGGGTCTCTTCATGCAAACCAAGTATTGGGAGTGGTGTTATAGCTTACATCTGTAAAGCACTTGGTGATCAACAGTCTTGGTCTCTATTCCCTCCAAGGCTTCTGTGCAAGGTTGTGGGCCTCTTACTTGGCTGCACAGCATCACAACGCCATCTCTAGACATTTGACCATAACATCATGTGTCATGGGTACATCATGTGTCATGGGTCCCTTTAGGGAGAAGGGCGGGATATAAATAAAGTTTATTATTATTATTATTATTATTATTATTATTATTATTATTATTATTATTATTATTATTATTATTATTGCTGCCAAACTTCTGGGTTGCCAAGCTCTGTACGGCATGGAGCTTGACTTGGAACTGCACAGCTTATGGGGAATGCAGGTCTTGGTATGCTTGTAGAACTAGAATTCTCAGAGTTCCTTTCAGGAAAAGAATTTAAGCTTGTGGAATAGGCATGCTTATTGATGCATGGGAACATATGAAGTTGCCTTGTCCTGAGTTGTTCCAGCTAGCCTATCTTGCTCTCTTCAGGTAAAAGCTGTGGAAAACACTGTCTTCTGAAGTCTTTTAATTTGAGGTACCCAGGCATATTGAGGCTGGAAGTGAGGGACTCCCTCAAGACTACCAAATGGTTGCACAGCTTGCAGTCTTAGTACCTCGAAGTACACTGGTTCTTTTGTGCCATGGGGGGACGACCCAAGACATTCTTGTATTGATAGGCATGGAAGGTAGTGGTAGTGGATTAGCAGTGGTAGAGAGTTGCTGAATTTGGGTTGTTGTAGGACAAGAGAGACCTGTTCCTGGATAGAGAGGTACAAGTGCACTGCTGGTTGATCAGATGGTGTGATGCTCTTGCTTTGTCAAATGGCACATGATCAAACAAAATGTTCCTTGTGTTTTCAAGCCTGCCGTGGAGGAGGTGGTAAGCCTGCAGTCAGTTTCTGTGCCTGTGTTTATCCAGATCATTTTTCCATCAGTTTATATTGTTATGTAGAAATTAAGCACACTTGCACTTGTGGTTTTTTAAGTCATTTTGTTTTGTCTCTCTCCTTGCATAACATCTCATTTTGCAAAGGCTCCTTCTGCTTCACATGATTAGAGACCATTTCTAACCATCACCATAAGAAATAGGTCCATCTTCCTTTTTTTTTTTTAAACATATGCCTGCTGAACTGCTGCCAATACTTAAATGGTTTTGCTGCCTTTTCTCTTTTGGGGTTTGAGTTTTATCTTTTTCTCAGTTTGATCTGCTTCTCTGAGGGCTTGCACATAGAATCCCAGCGGTAGGAGAGACCTTTGGAGTAGGAGTTTGTAATAGCGAACAAGCTCCTGTAACCGTAGTGCCTCACACTTACCTTTCTTAGCACCATACTTCCCTGAGAACTCTGACTCCAGTGGCCATCCCCAGAAGACCTTACAACAACTGGCAAGACTTCACAACAGCATCATTCATTTATGCTTTTCACATATTGGCAGCTCCCTGAGAGCAATTTGGTTGAGGACACATCTGGTTGACTAATTTTTCACGTGCTTCCTCCTCCCTATAGAAAGTTCTTGTCTCTATCTTGATCTAGAGGTTCTGTTTCTGCAGGGCTTGTTAAGTCCAAAGAATTCAGCTTGCTACTATATGTCAAAGTGAAACATTTCTGTTCAGAACAAGAGATGAACTGCATTCAAAAGTGAGGGGTTGGCATTGACCTGAAGTTTTGTGAAAGGCTTTGCAGCCAGGCTCTCTTTCCTGCAATCTTGTAGGAATGCAGAATGGGATGTTTAGTACAGGAGTCAACTTCCAGTTAATAAACAGGATTCTCAGTTTGCATGTATGGGGAGGATGAAGTCATGTTTTTAGTCCTTATGACTGACAGTGTGCTTGAAGCACGTAGGGAAATCGCCTGCTGAAATATCATAAAATAGGACAGTTGAATAGACTATCCAGTAACTGTAGGCGGGACTTCAGTGCCTTACATAGTCTTCTTGTTCCTTTCTCATGACTAGCCAAATCAGAATCAACCATGCAGTATAGTTTTATAATGCAGAATCAATTATGTAGTAAAGGGGCCAAGTGAGTTTGGAGGAACATCTAGAATTTTAACTTTTTGGGTGCACAATATGTAAGTCTCTAGACATCTGTTTCATATCAGGACAGGTTTTCTTGAGAGAGGTTTTTTATGTACGGCCCCAAAGCAAGAGACCTGAGTTTTGACAGCTTGTTTGACTTTTCTAGCCAGATATGTTTTTTTTACTGGAAGGGGATGTGAACAGTAGTCTGTTCACCTTTCCTGATACTGATCTCAGACTAGCTTTTCAGGCAGTGGAGCTATAGGTTTTGAGACTTGGCAACTTTTGATCGCTAAAAGGCTCTAGAGTTGAGATATGGCAAAATAGTAAAACGAGGTTCTTAGTAACTGCTGCTTTCGCAAATCTTACTGAATTTCAGCCCTACTGTATTTACCCCCACTCTGTCTCTGGTTGCTGCTCCTCCTGCAAGATGTTTGTTTCTGTGGTAGCGGTTTAAACAGCATTTCTTGGAGAAACTTTGTGGAAGGCAGAGGTAGAGAAGAATGTACAGCAAACTGTGAACATTGCCTGGTTATGTTCAGTTTAATTTCAAGTTCTTTTCTATTGGCCAAGCCCAGTGTCTGCAAAGGAATCCAGTGCCCGGTACAGCTTGCGTGACAGAGACACAAGGGTAGAACAGTTCCTACTTCATGATGTTGCTGCTCCAATAATAGCTTTCAAATCTGGTATCAGAAGTGCTGGATCTTATAATGTTCAGGTCTCTGCTGAACCCAGAACAAGTCAATTTATTTTGATTGTCCTAAGAATCCTGCAGCTTACAGCTGTGAGATCCTCCTTGGTCCCGGTGGCCAGAAAAATAGGCCAAAGTGTCAGCTGTGAGCTTTTTGTGTCATTGCAATAGAATTAGTTGCTGCTGCTTCTGCTGCTGTTCTTGTTCCCTGCTTTCTTAGCTCTCTAGTTGTTCTGTGCTCTGCCTATTCTCAGAACAGACTTCATTCCCTCTTGCAGTTCAACTTCGGGGATACAGTTGTCTATCAGGCCATTCACACCATTGAATACTGCCTGGGATGTGTCTCCAACACTGCCTCCTACCTGCGTCTCTGGGCACTCAGCCTGGCTCATGCACGTGAGTAGTTTCTACATGGCTGACCTTTTGGACGTAGGGAATGTTACTGGGGAGCTATGCAGGGAGTTAGTGAAACACCTCCTTGATAAGGGATCTTTTAACTGGTTTCAAGAGGACTAGAATGCCGGAGAAACCTTTCTCCGTCCATTATTTGCCAAGTCTTCTGAATTGTAGGAGCACTGGGCAGTTGGAACAAGTGATAGCAGTTTATGTAGTGCAAAATATTTGCTGAATACAGAATTTGAATTCTCAGCAGGAGGGAGAACTCTTTCTGCTAAATGTAAAGTTTGCCCAGGGTGTGATTTAGGAGCATGCAGTTCCTCTCAGGCTCTTCTGGAGGTTTGTGTGCTAATCCCTCCTACTTTTGCAGTCTGTGTTCTCTGTTGAGACAGCAGGGTCTCCCAGAGTGTGACTAGAGTAAGGGTGCAATTCCTTTTCTCCAGAACTAGATCATACTGACCAGCATCCTCCTCACTTCCTTTTCTTGCAGAACTTTCTGAGGTTCTCTGGACCATGGTGATCCATGTGGGGCTCAGTATTAAGAACCTGGCTGGGGGGTTAGCCTTGTTCTTTATATTTGCTGCTTTTGCAACCCTGACAGTGGCCATCTTGCTGGTTATGGAGGGCCTCTCTGCTTTCCTGCATGCTCTCCGCTTGCACTGGTAAGTATCATCCAAGAGAATTTTTAAGCTGTTGTGAACAAAGAATGAGGGACCCAAGGTCAGGTTGTGTTTTAGGGAACCATTTGCTTGTACCCATTCCATCTAGCACCTTGAGGAAGGTCCCCCATTTCCTAGCTGCCTGGCTATTAGCTCCAATTTTTGCTCCCTCTTCAATGTTTATCATAAAGTTTCAGTGCACTTGTTGGGGGGGGGGGGGCTTCATCAGGTGTTCAGTGTGTGTGCCCTGCTGCATTTAAATTTGGCCTTGGAATTGCAGAACTATCCTGCGCAACATGTGATATCCAGCCTGTTTGTTACTGAATGGGGCTAGGGTAGCAATACTGCTTTTTTTTTTTTTTGGTAAAGATTGGGTGATGTGTAGGAATGAGAGCACTTGGCCAGCCAAGAGGCTCAGCTAGTAGAGCTGAAGTTGCATCTCCCAGGGAAGTCTGAAGTTATATTTATCTTCAACAGTTAGCTTTGCTGAAGACTGCTAGGTGGGGGTCAGGGGCACTGGGTCCTCTCTGTATTTTGTCTGGAAATTTAATGGCTTCAGTTGTATCCAAGTCTTCATTCTGCTAGTGAGTGCTGTTTAAATGTCAGAGTGTGCACCTTTCAGCCCTTTGGGAAAGAGAGAGGAGAAAGTTGCATTGTAACTCCCCCTCCCCAACTCTATGATGTAAGAACTAGAAATCACATTTGGCCTCCTGACTTCATTGGAGTGTGTGAAAGAGGAATTTACCACTACATTATTCATAATCTTGCTAGTTTGCCTACATATCTTTTCCCTAAGCAAAAAAAATCTTCAAACTCTTCAGGCTCTCTTAGAGTAGTGATTCTCACATATTTAGCACCGGGACCCACTTTTTAGAAAGAGAATCTGTCAGGACCCACTGGAAGTGATGTCATGACTGGAAGTGACATCATCAAGTGGGAGAATTTTGAACAATCCTAGGCTGCAATCCTACCCATACTTACCGAGGAGTAAGCCCCATCATTGTTAAAAGAATATACATTTAAAAGTACAGGTCTGTAACATTTCCCCAAATGCAGTCACATACCATGGTAGCATCAAGTCTAATATATTAAAAATAAAATATTGAAATGAATGGGGACCCACCTCAAATTGGCTCGCACCTAGTGGGTCCCAACCCACAGTTTGAGAAATACTTTCCTAGAGCATTGATTTTTAACCTTTTCCATTTTAAGACACGTTGTCAAGGCACGCTATCAGTTTTTTTTGAAGATATATTTTATCATTTAAAAACTGAGCATTAAAATAAGGAAATAACAAAATGTGTTAGTGCAGTAGTTCCCAAACTTTCTGGGAGTTTGGAAGTTGCTGTAAATTCCTGTGGTGGAAGGACAAAAGCAGCAACACAATAGCTGTGATTGAGCTGCTGCCTGGGGTTAAACTTTTTTTTTCCTCTTCCTTGAGGCAGCACCGTCCTCCTGGGGGGTCCAGGAGCCTGCAAACCTCTGCAGGGCTCCATGTTCTTCCATACTTCTGAAAATAATAAAAATGTGCACTTCTGTTTTTCTTGTGAAACTGGAAGTGCCTGTTTTGATTATTTTCAGAAGTTTGGAGGCACAAGGAACATTGCAGAGGGGTGTGTAGGCTTCCTGAAACCCCCTTCCCCCCCCAGGCCAGTGCTGCCTCAGGTAAGGGGAAAAAACCCTTTAACCCCTGGCCAACGTCAGTGTGATTGCATTGCTACCTTTGCCCCCTTAAGAGGTGGGGGGAGGGCAGAGTCAGGGCTTTTGTGGTTGGGTCGTTGTGATGCCCCAGTTTGGGAACATCTGCATTTGTGCAAGCTTATACCACCAACCTGAACAACAACTGACTGAAGAATGACACTAGTTCTGCCCTCCCTCAAACTCCCAAAATTGGCCCTACTAACATGTGACCCTCCCATGGCACATGTGCTGACACACCAATGTACCATGGCTTAGTGATTGAAAATTATTGTCTTAGAGGATAAGGAAAACGTTTTTCAACCTTTTGATTATTTTGATATAGAAGCAGAAAGGAAAACGTTAACCTTATGTGAACAATGTGGATTTACAGTAAATATATATTCCCCATTTTTGTGTGCCTCAGCTGTTTTTCTGTGTCCAGCAGGGAGGTATAAATTTTTTTCCTGAATCTAGACTGGCCTTTTCTAACCCAGCTATCATTTCTGTACTGCTTTCAAAGTGAGCTTGCTGTCTCTGGCCTACTCATTGCATTTGTTTTGTTGCCCTGCTTGACTTGAAGTGGTTGGCTGGCCAGGCTTCGTTCCTTGTCAGGAAAGGCTAGTGTAGCAGAACAATAACTGCTGCACTTCAAGCAATCATGACATCAGGAATTATCTCCATCTTGCACTTGGGACCAAAGATTGCTTTCCTTGCCAGGCCCTTTCTTCTTGTGCCAAGTTCAAAACAAAAAAGTTTCCAGCAGGGCCAGCTGTGTCTGGAGATAGGAGCTATTGAGTCACTCTTCTGCAGGGCAAGGGTCACTCATAATAATTGGGGCCTTGCAGGCATCCCCATTGGTGGCTGAAGTGGTTCTCGCCAAAATCTTGAAGGGAAATGACTGGAGAGAGAGATAATCTGGTCTTTCAAAAATTGTTTCAATCAATAATTACAGAGTGAGTGATTGGAGTGGTTGCTTTCAGGGAGGTGGAGGTGGGGTTCCCTGCTGCATCAGCTGATCATAATAACAGCCAGGGATGGGCACTAGCCAAATCATGCTGAGTGAAACCTTTAGAAAGTGGACAAAACTAAACAGAGGTGATTTAGCTTCAGACATGGCAAAAGAATGAATATTTACTCGTCCCCTGCAATGGACATGCCTTTTCAAATTGCAGAATGTAAATTCTGCTGGGGTAGAAATGTGCTTTAAGGACAAATAGGGAAAGCATGTTTCAAGAAAGGGGAATTCAGGACTCTTCTGTTTTTAGGTACCCTGAGTTCAGTTACCTCAACAAGGAACTTGTGTTGCTCTTCTTTGAGGTGGACTGTGTGAGGTGGTAAAGCACAAACTGCAGGTGAAGGTGAACGAGGGGTTGGCAGGGAGACCTGTTGATTTGACTAGCCTCAGAATTGGAGGAATTGCCTCCAGAATTTATCTGGAGTCAATCTCGCTCAGTACTGTACTCTAGCTGGCATTGACTGTCTCCTACTATCTAGGATGGTTTAACTAGAAATGCCAAGGATAGTGCTTTGCCACAAAGCTAAGCCATTTCCCTGTAAAAGTCAAACATTCTGGGTGTTCCAGTCTTCATGGAAATGATGCTGGAAAAATGTATTCTTTGGTCTCTTCCTCCCTCCCTCACTCCCAACCAGAATGGGTTTATCTTGTAACTTTTCAGGCAAGTGTACATTCCAGGCAGATGGTTGCCTTGGCTGAAAAACAAATAACTTCTTCAGGGAAGCCGAGGCTTCCTTATCTCCATGGCTGTGTGGGATGTAAGTACGAATCAGGCAGTTAATGCTATTGGTTAATTAGCTTCCACCTCTTAGCACAGAGAGTCCTTCTGGCTGCAAGCTCAGTATCCAGAGTGGATTGATGTTTGTATAGTTTGAGCGGAGGAGACATAGTGGAGAATAGGAATGTGCTTTGAGAAGGGCTTTGCAGCTAGTATAGACTGTTAGGAAGGCTATGTTTCTGCAAGTGAAAAGACCCAGGAGAAGGGGTGAGGAGTTAGGTTAGGAGGAGTTAGTTCTGCATTCCTCCCCATAACATTTGTGTCTTCAGCCAGCATGTCATAGGTCACTTGAGTCCTGGGGGGTGGAGTTTCAAGAAGGTGATTGGAGCCAGAGATTGAGAGGGGGAGGCAGTCTAGTGGCCCAGCATTGCATAATGCACTGGAGGTGAGATTTGTTCCATTTGGCGACAGAAAGTACTTTGGAATCATCTGGTGAAAAGTGAGGAGCCACCCTCATTCCAGGCAGCTTGCCCAAGAGGAGGAGCAGGAGAGCTGGCACTTGGGTGGTAACAGGGAGTCGCATGTTTTGTGGTGGGAAGGAGCTGAACAGTCCACTGCAGGAAAATGTTCTACAAAACTAAGATCTTGGATGGGGGTGGGGTGTGTGTTACTTAATTCAAGGCTTAGAGTTCCAGAATCTGAGCTGATTCAGAAGAGGAGATTGTTTCTCTTAGCTCCTGCAGCCTTCAAAGCAGGGAAGTGACTACAGAGTATTTTGACTACACTCTTACCCTAGTAGTGAGATAAGCATGGAGGCTGGCTACAGGATGAAACTTACTATGTGTAGCTTTCTAGACCTGGGAATGTGATGTTTGTACAAGCCAGCCCCCCCCCCCCAATGCAGTAGGCACTATCTTGGTGTCTGACCCACCTGCATTTCTCCACTTCAGTAAACCTGAAAACTGGAGCCCCTCCTGGCAGCTCTCCATTCCGCTCCTTGGGGCATGCGGAAGATCATATTTCCAGACACTATGTTCCCAAGATTGTCAGATGGCAATTCATAAATGTTCCTGGCTGACTTGCTGCTTGTCCATTGGAGGGTAGTGAAACTGAGATGGAGAAGACCCCCCCCCCCATGCTCCTGTTGGCTGTGAACCACAAATGTCTTGCCTGCCTTTTAATCACGCAGTGCCTCTTGCCACAGGTCCTGAAGCTTGCTGGAATGTGTTTCTTTTCAGTGACAACAGTTTTAATACTTGAAATAAGGTCGAGCCCCTGCTTCTCCTTCTCCCCCCTCCCCATGCTCCTGTCAGTTTGGTAAAGCAAGAGAAGAGAAGCAAAGGCCCGCAGCTGTTTCCAATCTGTAAGTGCAGCTGGCACGCTCTGGATGAGTTGGGAATGCTGTCCGCCTGGTAGCGTGATTGGCGTTCTCAGTGGGCACAGGGCTACTGCTGTCCAAGCGGCGTAGGCGTGCTGGTGGGGGCGAGGAAAGCGGAGGCGGCAGTTGGCTGCTTAAACCCTTCACCCTTTTGCTCTGCAATACTTTGTAAGTGATTTTTTTCCCCCTCCTCAGTTTATAGAGAGGTTGTGCACAGAATGTTATCTTGCTGAAATGGCCTCTGTAAAAGGGCGTCCATGCTGCCTGGCCATAGATTCCTCTCCCCTTTCCTCTCTAGGCTGCCTTGTCTTCACAGTCTGCTAACAGTAGATTGCATAAAGCTGCTGGCCTCTGCCCTGCCTGTTGCTTCTTAGGCCTGGGTTCGACAGTCTTCCAATTTGATGGTCCCGGTTTTGTTCTGCCTTGGGGGGAAAAATAGATTTGGTCTAACTCAGTGATTCTCAAACTTTTAGGGAGATTTACTCCCTAAGTTAGTCTTTGTGGGAGAGGGGCAAGGACAGCGACGCAGTCCCCAGGGTCGCATTGCTAAGGGCAGGAAAGAACGGGTGCTCTTACTCATAGATGGCCAGAGTGAGGTCCAGGAGGTGTGGGGAGCCCTGTGCAGCCCTCTGCAGGGCTCCCTAATGCTTAGAACATTTATACTGAGCAATCGCAAAACACCTCTTGGAAACCGGAAATGCTTTTTGATTGTTCCATTTGAATGTTCTAAGCATCAGGGAGCCCTGCAGAGGGCTGCATGCGGCTCCATGCACCCCCTGGACCTTGCACTGGCCATCTGTGCGTAAAAGCACATGCCCCTTCAGTGCCCTTAGCATATAGTCCTGGGGATCATGTCGCTGCCTCCCCCCTTCTCCCACCCCTTAAAGGGACAGGGGATGCTTTACACAAGCTGGAAGGTTGCAACCCACCAGTTGGAGAACCGCTGGTCTAATTGATTAGGCTGTGGCCTAGTTCTCACTGAGATGGTAAATCTGTGCCTGGGCTTTGTCACTTCAGACCTCAGCTTGGAGCTCACATGACAGAATGCTATGTCATGCAGAATATTTCCCTTCCACATAGAAACCTAGGGAGCAAAGTTCTCACCTAAACTCCCGCAATACATTCTGGATTTTGATACAGAGAGGGATTTCTTTATTTACACATATGTAGAGACATTCCAGGACATGAGGCCTTTGCTTGTAGCCTGGAGTGGTACTGCTTAGACACAAGATGAACAAAGCCTTGGCTGCAGGCAAATCCTGAATGGTACAAACACATAGTGAAATGGCAGCAAAGTTAAGGAAGGCCAAAATTAATAATGTCCCTGACAAATGCAGTCTCTTTTGTAAACCTTTTAAAAAATTTTGGGGGGTTGTCATCTTTTTCCTGCAGAGGCATCAATTGGCTGTCTTCATTTCATCATGGTTTGCAATCTCTTGATTTTGTTCTATCCCAAACAAAATTGCAGAGCCTCTCTTCATTTTTCTCTAGCTGGCAGGCCAAGGGGATGGAAAATGTTTCTCACCGCGGGGCCAAAAGAGGAGCACAAGGCTTATTTACTTAATGAATCATGGGGTTTATCTTTCCATGTTTGGTGTCTGTTTATGATTGGGCAGCCTTCCAGTATCATTCCCTTCACATTTTGAGTTCGTTAGTGGAAACAGCAAAGTAGCAGAGAAACAAACCATTCCTGGAATGCAGGCCTCTAACATTCTCTGGTGTCTCCCTGCTGCTCATTCTTAAGGTGAGAATGGATGCTGCTAAGTGAGAGAGGCCAAGAGGAAGATGTTCCACTTGCTTTGTTTTAGAATGATGCTGAAAATAGTCTTAAGGGTGGGAGTGAGTGTGTTGCATAAATCCTAGTGGCCTGTGATCCTGTTTTGAGCTATAGGATTTCAGCACACAATCTTTTCATTTACCAAAATGTAAGTTTTTTTTTTTTTAACTTTTGCTTCAGAAAATACATATATCTAATTGAATTAAATGTATTAGGGATGCATGATGGCTAATGATACTGACCTGGGTGGGCTAAAGAGCTTTGTGGTAAACTTCCTGGTGCAGATGCAACCTTGTAGGTCTTGCAAGAACTCTGTGTGATGGTTTGGGAGGGGAGGAGAGCTAATGGGTATGTATGTGTGTACTGTGTTGTGCAAATCTCTATAAAAAGCTGATAATGCTCAGTATGATATATTTTGAGAGAGTTGGACTACAACTGAGGAGGCCTGAGTGTCATTTATCCTTGCACAGGACTCTGCAGACTCTGGCCCATTGCCCTGCATAACCCTTCCCTGCATGAACAGTGCATGAACAGTGCTTACTGTTCCGTGGGGGAGCCTCGTGGTTGTGGCTCCCCCCCACCCAAACCAGCCTCGTGGTTGTGGCTCCCCCCACCCAAAATGTGCCCCGGCCTGCTGCATCTGTCCAGAAATCTGGCACAATGGCTGTTGGGGTGACAGACCCCAGAAGTGGCAAGCCGGGGCTCAGTTCAGCTTTGGTCATGTACAGTTGAATGGGCCACAGGCTTTCAGGGACAAGAGGCTGCCTGCGGGCCAAATAGAGCCTTGTTGCGGGCCGCATCTGGCCCCCGGGCCGGGGTTTGAAGACCCCCTGGTCTAAGCAGATCCTGAATTTCATGCCTTTTATTTTGATGGTGCTTCTTGCGCTGCTGCTGTGCCAGCACCAGGTGGCTGGGGGCTTGGAGACAAAGCCCTACGTTGGCCTCCTCATCTCTCCTTTGATGGTACAATGGATGCCACTAGTGCTTGAAGGATCAGCCTGGTCAAGAGGGCTTCGGATGGGTATAGATCCTTGGCCAGTGCCCAGCCTGACTGACCCGCCCAGTCTTGCTAGTCCGCTGAGACTAGCAGAAATCAGCACAAGCTAAATGCAGTCTGGACAGAGGGTATCGGGAGCTCTGCCACTATCCTTCCTCAAGACATGCCTCTGATTTGCAGATGGTGTTCATTCAGCATTCAAAAGGACTGCAATCCTGATCAGCAATGATTTACTTTTTGCAGATGGGGGAAATTGATGCTGAGAGTGTGCCTTTCAGTCATTCAGTCCATAGCTGATGATAGGACATTTGACACACAAGTCCAAAGAAGAACTTCCTATATTTTCTGATACTTTCTCTCAGCCACTACACTACCCTGCCATATATCCATGTATACTACTTAAAAAAATTTCTTAATAGGGCAGAAAAGATTCCTTCCCTGCCTTACTAAAACCAAGAATGAAGGCAGTGGTAGCTTAAATACTCGTGCAGGGTCATTGCAGAGTATTCCAGGTGTTAGGAGAGAGGACATTGGTGTCCTTGCTGTTATCCATAGGCATTTGCTTTAGCTCGAACCTTCAGCAAAGGTGGGGGTGGGAGATGGGACTGATGGAACTACCTGGGAAGGGTCTGGGATAGCTGAAAAAGCAAAGCATAAATATTATGAAAAAGGTAAGGTTGCTGCCACTCCTGAATCTTAAAATCTTTGCTTAAAATCGATGCTGATAGCACTTTGCTACTTATGTTTCTCTCTCTCTTTTCTCTCTCTCACAGGATAGAATTCCAGAACAAGTTCTACACGGGTACTGGGTTCAAGTTCCTCCCTTTCTCATTTGACAGCATTCGAGATGGAAAATTTGAGGAATAACTGCCTTGAAGCCTCTTAGTTTGAAGTGGAGCTGCAAAACCCAACTCCCTCCAGCCTCTCTGTGTGTGTGTGTGTGTGTGTGTGTGTGTGTGTGTGTGTGTGTGTGTGTGTGGTGTATGTTTGCCCCTGTAATATCTGAAGTTATGTAGGTCTCTTGTTGTGGCCACAAGCTTGTTGGTGTAAAAGCAACTTTGTTTTTAGTACCTCACTGAAAGGAGAAAAGGAACTATTGGGGAGCCATAAGAATTTAAAGCTGCTGCTTGTGGCACTTTAGTTTATTGGCAGATCATAGGAAGAGGCAGTATCCTTTGAATTGCACAGAAAGAAAAAGCGATGAACATGAACCATCATTGGGGGGGGGGGGCTTTTTAGCACAGTCTTATGGGATGTGGCAATATTCATAGCAAGCTTGCTGCCTACTGTGTCCAGTTACAGAAAGTTATTGGATACAATCCCAGTTTCTAGACCTTTGTGTTTCTTTGGACTGGCTTGGGATAAATACCAGTGTTGCTCAAACCTCTGGCATATTGATAAGAGACCCAGTCATGCACCCACCTTTCTTACTCCCCACTTCTACTACCTAAGGAGCACTCTGGATTTTCCCCATAGGCCAAATTGGGCATGCGAAGAGGTGATCCACTTATTCCACGTGAGCCAGTCTGTTGGTTGTTCAAGTGCGTTGCTCACAATAGTGTGTTTCTCCCTTCTGGCATCTCTACTGGATCTCCCTGTTCCCAGCTAAATTATCTCCATTAAGAAGCAGCAGAACAGGAGGAGCCCCTCACCAACCTCTGCCCCATGACCTTTTCAGCAGAGCATCAGCTGCTAGTCCTCCTTTTTTGCTCTTCCCCTCCACCTGTAAATTGAACTTTGTCCCCAAATTCCCCCTCTCTTCCTCACCCCTGTTTATGTGGGTGGGAGTCTCTGGAAAACTTGGATTGCACACACACCCACACACATGTCTCTGGGAAAGGTGACCTAAATAGCACTGCAACTTGGCACTATAGGAATTTGCTTTCCCTGGATGAGAGCAGGAGGGGTGAGGAACTTTCTTGTGCTCCTGTGGAGCTGGCCAGTGCTTGGCTCTGCACGGATTTGTTAATAAGGAAACTTTGACTAACCCTGCCTGAGAAGTTGAACAAATTGTTTTGTTCCAAGGAAACTGAGGGTCTTTCACCTCCAGGAAGCTCCCACGTAGCCCTGATATTCATAACTTGATGAGAAAAACTGTTGCTGCCCTGCTGCTCTTGCCACACCCCTGTTACCAGCAAGCATTTGGAAAGCAAGCAACAGCACTTGCGACTTTAGGGAGGGCTTCCCTTGGAAAATAGGAGTCTCCTGAAAACAGTCCCTGTCTTCTCTCTGTACAGCCCTGGGTGCAGGGCAGGATGGGGGGGTGTGTCTGTAAAAGAAAAAAGTGTACTTTTCTAGAAGTGTTTCAGTATAAGATGGTGGGCTCCTCAGGTCACTATGAGCACTTAATAAAGCAAAAGCCCAGAAGTAGCCTGGCATGGGGGAGACTTTATGGGAAGGTACTAGTCTGTTACCTGCTCTTGAGTAGAAACTGAAGTTTCAGGAGCTCGTGAGTGAATGAGAAATACACAGGGTAGCCTGTCATTGTGTTTACTTGTTGCTGTTTTGGACAAATCCTTACAAGTGTAGCATGCAGTGAAGTATCCCTGCTGTGCTTATCAGCCACTCTATTATTAAACAAATTGGTGTAGTGAGTCTGTAATATATGTATTAATCCATCTTGAGAGGGGAGGGACAGGGCGCTGTGTACCATGGGCTGAAATTGGAAAGCTGAATTATGTCCTGTGTAAATTATGCAGATTTACCCTATTTTTCATGATTATGTAACTCTGCAGTTTTTATTACTTTGTGTAATGGATTCTGGTTTTGCTAGTCAGAGGGAGAGGAAAGGAGCAATAGACAAACCCAACCACCAACCACTGGAAATCGTATTCAGGCAGCCCTCCTGACTTGTGGAACTTCAACTTCAACAGCCTTCAAACTAGGAAATGATCTTTCTATCAAAAGCTCCAGTTCTCAAAAAATGGAATCATATATTCAGTGCCACCTTCTGGGTTCCTAAATAACTGTTCATTCAGACTTGCCTGTTCCACACAATAGTAGAGACGGTAGTCTCTTAACTGTGCCCTAGAGCCTTCTTGCTTGGACGTTCTTTGCACCAACTAATGAGGCTTCCTTCATGAGGCAGGCAACTGGCTGATACGTCTTGGGACGTCTTTCAGCCAAATAATGTTTGGGGTGGGTTCTCCACCTCATTATGCATGGGTCTCTTCTTGCTGGTGAGGCAAAGAGGTTGAATTTTCTTTTTGTTGCATCACATCTACACAAATTCCTGCCAAGTTTGAGATGTAATTGTCTTTAGCCTTGCAGCTTGCCGGCATCATAAATTGCCAACAACAGCAGTCCTTCCTCAATAGTTTCTCTGAAAAGTTTCCCCTTCTGGGATTGCGTGGTCACACCCCACTCACCAGAGGCAGCCACATGTAGTGCCTTACAGAAAAGATGCCTCTTGTGGCAGCTTTGAAAGCAAACACTTTCTTCTTCCAGAGGCAAGTGCCACTTTGTCAGATGTATGAAGTGAATGGACAGAATAGGCTGCTACCACTCTAAACTTGTTCATCTGTAAGTGCACAAGAGCCTGGGTTGATGCACCAAATTAGTGGCCCTTAAGCAATGGGGCAGGCCCTCATTTGGATGTGGTGGAACATATGGAAGAGGGAGAGCTTGGATCTTGAGATAGGTGGAACTCTACTGCCAATAGATGGGTTAAATACTCAGGCAAATTAAGTTGTTATGAAATCTGTGGTTTGGACTGCTTGCCTGCTACTTTGGAAGTGTTCACTAATCACCTAGCACCTGTTTTGTTTTAGTTTGTATGGTTTTAAGAGGAGATAGAATGTCTTTTGTAAGGGCAGTGTTGGATTGGTCCCCCTGACCACATAGAGCAGTGGTTGGGAGCAGCTGGGAAAATACACTTTAAAAAGGAGGCGCACCTTTTTAGATACATACTGTACTGAGAAACCCAAACTGTAGCTCAACCTTAGACCTGCCCTTTGTGGTCAGGCTGTGATATGTGAATGTACATTGCAGTTGGCTTGGGAAACAAGTCTTTGGCTTAAATTATTTTTGAATGCCTTCCTCTGCTGGGGTGGCTGGATCCACTTGTGTGGCAAGTTTCCTTCACCCTGGGTTGCTGTCAAGATTGCTTTTCCTGTGAAGACTTTGCAAATTCTCCAGCTGGGGAGAGAGTAAAGAAGAGGGATTCCTGCTCCTGCTGGCTCCATCTCAATCATGAGAAGAATCTGTGGGCGGGAAGGGTGTTGCTATCTCATGCACCGGAATAGTTCTACAAATCTTACACTGCTTATCCGATGTCTACTGGAGCTGTCACATAGTGTCTGGAGAAGGAGTCATGGAATGCATGATAGAAAGGGATGGGTGGTGGTAAGATGGGCTTAGTTTGTACAAACAGCAGCTGAGGTGGTAAATCTGATTCTAGACTGTGTGCCCTTTCAGCAGAAGGCTGACAGGACAGAATCTTATCTCTGCCCAAACAAGATTCCCTGCACCTTGGAAACTAGTATGTCAGGTAGAAAGATTAGTCCTTGTCTTACCCTTTCCTGCACTTGCATGTTGGTTTCATGCATAGACCAGAGGCCCCAAAACTTTCAAGTGGGATGATGCAGGAAAAATATGTACATTTTCTACATGTCAAAATTTTCATACCAGGAGAAAAATATTTGCAACTGGGGGATTGCTTGCTCCAGTGGTTCCAGGGTATCTGTTTTACATGTTGAAAGTTCCTCCTAGTATCAGGCAGGGGGCTCATGATCTGAAGAACACCAAGGTGAGGGGCGCCCCCTTGGTTTCTTAAACTGTCTGCCTGGCTAAGCAGGCACCAGGGTCCTTACTCAGCCCCTGATAAGCTGTAATATTTGCAGCAGTTTAGCACTCATTTTTGCCTGGTCCACAGGTGTACACATTTGGTCCCAGTTGTTGCGTATATGCAACGTTGAGCAAGAATGGCTTACTTGGGGGAGGGGGAACCCCTCTAGGTTGGCCTTAGAGTTGCCTTTGCATCCTAGTGAAGTTCGATCTGTGCGCTTGTGCAAGAGACAAGCCATGTTGCAGACACCTCTCTATGAAAATGCATTGTAAATTTAAAAACCCAGATTCCTTCTAAAGCAGGATGCAGCAGTGGGGAGGAGGGAGAGTTACAGTTTTCAACAATTCAACAAGCTTACTCTGAGCTGCATCAACTCCCTCCGCCGCCTCTGGAATAGGACATGCAGGGGGGACTTGAGCTGGAGCACTTTTCTTAGAAATGTAGCACTGGGGGTGGATGGGGGTGGACGGCTTGCTTGGAGCGTGTGGGCAGGCAGGGACAACAGGTGAGGTTGGAAGAGGTCGGAAAGGACAAAGCATTCAAAGTGAAGCTGTGTTGTCTCATCTTCCCCCCCTTAATTTTGGGGAGGGCTTTCATCCTCCCACCTCCCTTTTTGTTTGGGGCTGGCCTGGCCCCTTACTCTTTTGCAAATGGGCGATTGTTTATTCCATAGTCAAACCGCCTGTGACTTCTTTGTGCGCACTCTCCACCTCCCTCCCTTGTTTCTTCCATGCCAGAATCTTACTCCCATCTATACCCATTTCAGCTATCTTGGCACTTCAGTGCCCACTGCTGGTGAGCAGAACCAACAACAGTTGCAATTTTTGCAGCGTGGGAGGGAGTTAAAGTGAATGGAACTATGCAGAGGGTGACCAGATATAACGGGTGACAGAGTGCCTACTTCTGATCCAGTGGTTGAACTCAGGATGACCAGATGTCCTTTTTTTCCACGACATGTTGTCTTTTTTAGCTTCGTGTCCTGGAAAAGAACTTAAATGTCCTCCTTTTCCCTGTGAGCGGGCCCCTGCAGGCAGAGCATAGCCTTCTTGGAATTAATAAATTATGTGTAATTATATGGTTATACACTGCTGAAACAGCCTGCATTGGCTCGGTCATGTGAGAATGGATGATGGCCAGATCCCAAAGGATCTCTATGGAGAACTCGTGCAAGGAAAGTGCCCTACAGGTAGACCACAGCTGCGATACAAGGACATCTGCAAGAGGGATCTGAAGGCCTTAGGAGTGGACCTCAACAAGTGGGAAACCCTGGCCTCTGAGCAGCCCGCTTGGAGGCAGGCTGTGCAGCATGGCCTTTCCCAGTTTGAAGAGACACTTGGCCAACAGTTGGGGGCTAAGAGGCAAAGAAGGAAGGCCCATAGCCAGGGAGACAGACCAGGGACAGACTGCACTTGCTCCCAGTGTGGAAGAGATTGTCACTCCCTAATTGGCCTTTTCAGCCTCACTAGACACTGTTCCAGAACCACCTTTCAGAGCGCAATACCAGAGTCTGAAGACCATAGACTGAAGGTTGCCAACATTATAGTTTTAATAAGTAATGTAGTGCTTAGATCTATCACATGAAATCAATATATGAGTGCTTTTAGCTTTTATTTTGTCATGTCCTACATTATTCTGAATGCCCTACATTATGGGGTGCCTTGTCCTCCTGTGGTTATGCCATCTGGTTACCCTGGTTGAGCTGTGACTGGACTGTGCCATTTCAGGCTTCAGGAAATGTCTCCCATGATGAAATTCTCCTCTGTGCAGAAGATTTATTTGTGCATTTGAAAAAATTAGCATGCCAAGGAGAAGGCCTTCTCGCTGATGCACTAGAACCCAATCCTATCCAATTTTCCAGGGCCAGTGCAGCTATTATCAATGGGGCACGCGCTGCATCCTGTGGTAGGGGAACATAGGCCTCCTCAAGGTATGGGAGCATTTGTTCCCTTATCCTGGGGCTGCATTGCAGTTGGATAGGATTCAGCCCTTAGTTTCTACATGTGGACAGGGTGACCAGATACAAAGGGGGACAAAGTGCCTATATTTTTAGCCATTGTATAGAAGAGGGAATTTGGGCAGGTGCAGCTTTTTAAACCCTTCCATGTTGAGCTGAACCTGCCCAAATTCCCTCTTCTATACAATGGCTAAAGATATAGGCATTTTATTCCACTATGCAGCGGAAATATGGGCGCCAGCACACTGCTAAACAGGAGGGGAAATTGCACTCCTTGGCCTTGGGTAAGCCAGGAGAAACAGGCTCTAGTGATAGATTCTGGCAGGCTGCAGTCCTATGCAGGCTTACCTATGAGTAAGCCTCACTGAGCACAATAGGGCTTCCAAGTAAACATGCATCGGATTGTGTTGTCAATTGCTTAAAGTTAGAGCAGCCCCTTTCTCTGTTAATTGGTAAGTTGGCAACCTTCAGTCTCGGAAGACTATGGTGTCACGCTCTGAATGGTGGTTCTGGAACAGAGTGTCCTCTCCACTGCGTGAAGCCTGGGTAAAGTAGGTATGGAGGATAGGCTGTTACCCATGCAGCAAATCCCCCCTCTCCACGTCGCTGAAATGGTCCAATGGAAAGGCAGAGGCCAATACAGTTGGTTCCATCGGTGTCGCAGGAGTTGCCAGAACGTGACTCTGTTCAGCCATGAACTGCCTCAGGGACTCCGGCTCCGGATTTTGCCTTGAGGTTGACTCCTGAAGCCTTTTCCATAACTGGATGTAGCCACAAGGCAGTGGAGGTTTGGGATCAGAGTTTTCCTTCTCTCAGATGAGCTGCCTTCCCAGGCTGACAAGTCCCATCTACCCGGTGGCTGTTTAGTCGCCTCTTACGACAAGTACAGCCAAACTGAGGGCCTATTCTTATCCCCAGCCCCCAGGGGAATTGGTAAAGCTAGAGATAAAGCTACCCTCTTTAAATTTTTTCACACAGATCTGGGATATGTGGATAATAAAACCCAATCTACCTTTACAGGGTTGTTATAAGGATGACAAGATAATGTTAAATACCTTGAACCCTCTAAAGCGGGTTGCCATATATCATTATATAGGTGAGACGCACAGGTGTTACTTAAAAATTTGTAGTAGAGGAGATGAGGGAGGGAGATGAAGGTGCCTTGGACAAGATAAACCTGGCACTTCAAATAAGGATTTGCATTTGTGAAGCAATTTACATTTAAACAACACGAATAGGATGTCTCCTGACACTATAACAAATGCCTGTGAGTGCGCAGCTCACCTGCAGCTTGTCTTTCACCACCTACCAACTACCACACCTTATCATAGGTGACAAGGGATCCAAGTCAGTGTGCATGGCTCTAGGTAGGCTCAACCCCAGCCTCCTCGCCTTTTAGAAAGCACACTATGTACTCCTAATTTGAATGAAGTGAACCAGCAGAGGGGCTGGTACATCCACCAATCACAGCTTGAACCTAGATAAGTCTTGCATCCAATCACATTAATCAAGGCAAACTCATTCTAAGCAGAGGGTCACAGATAAACCACCAACTGATCCAAAGGAAAGGATTTTATGTGCCTGAAATGAAACTCATTTCATACAGAGGACCAAACAGCATTCATGATGCCTGTTGAGGGCAGGAAGTGATGTCATTAGGCAGGAAGTGATGTCATTAAACATGTCATAACCAAAAATAAGCACTTTTTCTCACTTAGGAACTCATTAGCTGCAAATGACAGAAGAGAAAATAAGCAAATCTTGATCATATTTCAAGATATGGGAGAGCCCAATCTTCATGTGAGTTGCCCTTTCAGCAGTAAGCTCTGCTCAGCAGCTGAGAGCCTGAGGGCTGCATCCAGCTCCTCCCCCCCCTTATGTTTGACACCCCTGGTATAGGCACTCTGTCCCTCTTTGTAACTGGTAACCCCAGCTATGGAGACAAATGGAAAACAACCTAATTATGACTGCATTGCATCCCCCAGCTATGGCTATTGGCCAAGAGAACATGACTTGGAAGCCGCCATACATTTTCACCTGGATGGCAACCATGTATGTGGAATATTCTTAATGCTAGATTTAAAACTGGGGAAGAAGCCATTCTTAGGTTATTTCTGCCTTTTCATGCATGGTGCAGACATTTCGGTGTGTATTACAGACATAAGGAAGGGGTGTCGAGTATAATGTTTGAAAGTCCTGTGCATGTGAAGAGCTTCCTCACTTGCTTTGCTGCCTCATTTTGAGGCAAAGAAGGCTTTAGCCCCTCATTGAGGGACAGAGAGAAAATTTCCTGCCAAAATGCATTCTAATATACTTTCAGCCAATCAGGGCCCACTGACTGGGCAATCGGATTCTGTTATCAACTGCAGTCATAGCCTTTAGTGATCATGCTCAGGGTAACAGGGCAACTAATCAGAGGGTAGGCTTTGCCTTTTACCCTTTGTCTCTTTAAAAAAACGCATTAATTTCTAAACTGTGACTCTTTGCTGCCATCTGGTCGCCATATTCTGCAACAGCACTCTTCCCATCAGTTTTGTTTTTTTTAACCCCCACAGGCTATTTACAGCCCCACAGTTGTCAAGCATACCTTTTCGTAAGCCATTTCTACCCAACACTGCATATATGCTACAGGGACTGAATGTATACATCTGTGGTTCAGGCAGAAATATGTTTAATAAGTAGGCCATTGGCAGGATGTATGTGTAAGGTTACCACCAGCTCCGGGCTTCCAAGGAGTAAGCCAATTTCCCTCCCACTGCTTCTGAAGTCTAATTTGAATAGAGGTATAGATACAGTCTGCAGTAGTATTTCTTTCTGACACTTATAGTCTGCCTTTCTGTAAAAAAAACACATAATGGCATATAGCAATATTACAGAAACGTGCAACATTTTTAAAATATTCAAAATGGTTGAAATTACAGGTGTACGCCACTTAACAACCATTTGCTTAATGATGGATCACATATATGCCGGTGGTCATTAAGGATGCTCTTAATGAGGCAATCCTATCTCCCATAGCCTGCAGCAGAGTGTCTGTTTATACAACAGAGAGGCTCTTAATACAAAGAGGAGGCCATTTATCTCCAGTAGCCTGTGCAGCCAGCTAGCATCTGGCAGGGAGTGTCTATTTACACAACAAAGGCAATAGATTGGACTGAATGTTTACTTCATGACCTAATCGCATAACAACGGATGTATCCCAGTTGTTAAGTGGTACACACTTGTACTGTAAAACAGTAAGGGGGGAGAAGCATTTATCAGGCTGCCTCAGGCATCCAAAGGTCTTGGGCTAGCCCTGGGGCCAGGTAGAATTCACTCAGCTTCACAAAAGGCCTCATCCCTCAGGCTTGCTTGCTGGGCTTAAAAGAGCAGGCCCTCAGAAGCAATACTCAAAGGTTGGGCATGCTCCTCTCACTCCACTCTGTTTCTGACTGCTTGCCAGCAAAATTACAACAGGGAAGCTTGCTTGGTAATCTTTGGCCTGGCTTCTGAAGGCAACTCTCTTTGGGCACGTTGCATTCCCCCATCCCCAACCCAGCACTAGTGCCTTTGGTCCTGCGTGAGTCGTCTCCTGCCCTGCTTTTCCCCGGAAGTTGGCAGCACAGATGTGGAAAGACCAGCTCATGAAGAAGGGGCAAGAAGAGATGCTACATTTATTTATGTTGGGCATCTGTATGCCCAACAAATACTCTCAGAGCGATTGTCAAAATAAATGAAAACAATTAGCAGTAAGTTCTAACAGCATAATAAACACAAGAGACCTATAAAACCAGCAGTAACATCAGATAAAACGCAAACATTCAAGGATGGATTAAAAAAAACCTCTATTGACTTTTTTTTTTTTTAAACTATAAC
Organism: Tiliqua scincoides; assembly: GCF_035046505.1. Taxonomy (NCBI): domain Eukaryota; kingdom Metazoa; phylum Chordata; class Lepidosauria; order Squamata; family Scincidae; genus Tiliqua; species Tiliqua scincoides. The sequence continues at coordinate 85,664,882 of NC_089825.1, read as the reverse complement.
GGATTTTTCCCAGCCTCAGAAAGTCCAAAGAAAAGGTGCCATGTAAGCCTCCCTGGTGAGACTTCTATAATCGTGGTGCCCAAGAGACAGGGGCAACCAGAGAAGAGTCTCCAACAAAGATTGTAACAGAGTAGGCAGGTTGTGTGTGTGTGTGGGGGGGGGGGGGAAATGGACATTCAAGTACTATCTGAAGATAAAGAGCAGGACCAACACTTTGAATTCTGCTCAAACATGAACCAGGACCCAATGAAGCTGTTTCAAAATTGTTTTGATGTATTCCCGAACACTAGTCCAAGTTAGTAGTGCAGCAGCTATATTGTGAACTAATTGTAATTTCCAAGATCGAACACATTGCAATATACAGAGGTGTCACTAGGGCAGTGGCATAGCTAATGATCATGTAGCCCGGTGCCAAGCTCAAAAGGTTGCCCTAGAAGTGATGTCACAACCAAAAGTGACATCACACCCAGGCTTTTTAAAAAGTGAAGATTGGGAGGAACCCACCTCCTCCCCCCAGCAGCTCACCACCAACTTGCTCTGCTGCCTCCCCCCCCAGTCAGTGGCATAGCTAAGGCATCTATCTGCTACCCAGGGTCAAAGAAGATTTTGTAGTCCCCCCCCATAATAAAATCAAATTTAATTAAGTAAATAAATAAAAAGTGATTGGTTCCATGCTGTAACATAATAACATCTCATTGGCACTCAGAACAATCGAATCGAATTCCGAGAACCTTTATTGGCATACAACTCAGAACAATCATTCTCATAGGTCAGTTTTGAGTTAAGAAAATCCACTTTTTGTTGCATAAGGCTGTTGTTTTCATTTTCTGGTTAATTGGCCATAGCTTTTGATAGAATACAGATATTCCAGTGCAGTTTGTTGCATTACATTCTGCATTAAATTACCTTTCCAATGATATATAACATGATGGTATTATTCATACATACCAAGATTTTCACAATTTGGGTCACTAGTGTCAAGCTCAGCTTGTTGCCCCCCTATTCTTGATGCCTGGTGCAGCTGCTACCCCCTGCACGCCCTTAGGCTACGCCACTGCACTAGGGCTTGTGTTGCCTGGTAAAAGAGCTCACTCTGCCACTCCCATGATGGACTTCCTCCTATATCAGACCATACAGAATAAATTACAATATCATACGCACAGCCTAATTGTAGCAGAATCACTAGAATTGGTGTACCCCCCCCCATTAATTTTATTGATTTATTTGAATATATAACAGTAGAGGTCATCCAACAAATCAGTAACCAACAAAAAACCAGTGTCCAACTTGACCACACTCACACAACTGTATTAGCTACTATTCTAGAATTAGCTTTGATATATGGAAATGAGAGCTGACTCATATTAACACTTCATTGGTTCCCTGCTGTGTCATAATAGCACCTCTTGGCTCTCGGATCAATCAGTCACATTGTCAGTTTTGAGTTAAGAAAATCTACTTTGTGTTACGTAAGACAGTTGTTTTCTTATTCTGGTTACTTGGTCATAACATTTGAGAAAGTACAGATAATTCAGCACAATTTATTTCATCATATTCTGCATGAAAGTACCTCTCCAATCATATAGCATGATGATATTATTCATAAATACAAATTTTCCAAAAGGTTTCCAAAATTTTGGCCACTAGTGGTGTCACCCCCCCCCCGCCAGGGCATCACCTGGTGTGATCCACAACCCCTGCACCCTACTAGTGACACTACTGACAATATAGTCAGTAGAATTTACCTGTTGCCAGGTTATCAGTATTCATGTTACCAGGTTGCCAGGTTATCAGTATTCATGATGAGCTTGCAATTGGCATACCAGCCTGAACTGGTGAAAGGCACGGTGTGTCATAAATGCTGCTTGGGTCTCCAGTGGCAAAGCTGAATCTAGGAGTACTCCTAGGCTGCAAACTCGATTCTTAACCTATTTCTGCCCAGCCCACACAAGTACATATTTGATCCCTGTTGCATATATGCAGTGTTGGGCAGAAATGGCTTAAGGGTGAGTGCAACCCCAGCTAGAGCAGGTTGGACATCATCTCCTTGATCAGACAAAAATGTACACCAAGAACACCACCACCTTGTCGGGATTCAGCCTCCATTTATTGGCTGTCATCCAGTTCATTACTGATTTATCAACTCTTAACACCTCTACCACCTCACATGAACCAGATTAGAATGGGATGTAGAGTGGGCTGTGCTCAGCATACTGGTGGCACTTCATTCCAAACCTCCAGTAACTTCGCTCAGCAGCTTCTTGTAGATGCTGAAAAGCGTGAGGAAGAAGATGATTTTCTTGCTGCAGTTGAGCAGTAGCTGTCCAGTAACCATAGCTGATGTTGATCTTCCAAGTAGGAATGGGACCATTGCAAAGCAGTGTCCTCTGTCCCAGCTCAGACTCAGAAAGATACCTTAATATGAAAACCCAAGAAGAGGTTCAGGAAAATTATTAGGGTTGCACTCCGCCTGTCCTGGCACAGTCATCCTTCAGGGTGGTCAAGGCACTTTTCTTACTAAAACTGGGCCTGAAACCAAATTGAAACGGATCCACATAATGTGAGCGAGGGACTTACCCTTGAGTGGACTTGCTCCCAGCTTGTTTCAAAATTCTTGATCAGGGTGGAATAAGACAGAGTGAAGTGGGGGGGGGGGGAGAAAATATCTGTGATGCAGGCCAATTGCCTCTTTTCTTTACTGAAAGTCCAGAAATTTTTCTTCCTCCTGATATTTGACTTAGGGCGCAATCCTAACCCCTTATGTCAGTGCTTTTCAGCACTGACATAAGGGCAACGCAGCTCCGAGTTAAAGGAACAAACATTCTCTTACTTTGAGGAGGCCTCTGCGAGTGACACCCAACTGCAGGATGCACCACATGTCCCATTGGCACCACTATGCCAGTGCTGGAAAGTGCTGACATAAGGGGTTAGGATTGCGCCCTTAATGTCCAGATAATACAAGGTCAGGCCCAGTTTCTGAGAATTTGTTTTTATTTTTGAATGTTTCTAGTCCTCATGATCCCATCATACTAATTTTGTGTTCTTTTTATTTATTTTTTTTACATTTAGTACTTTGTACAGTATAGCAGTTTTTTGAGGTCAAAGTGCTGTGCATAATTTTTTTTAATGAACTGGTAAAGGAAGTCAGTATTGTCATCTCTGCCATCTTGCAGAAGTGGGAGCAAGTAAATGGTAGCTTGTTCAAGGTCATAGAGTAAGTTAAAAGCTGTATTGAGATCAGAACAACAGATTTTAACCTGCTGCTCTTCTGTGGCATTGGCTTTGATCAATCGTGATGTAAACTAGTGATGTAATTGATATGTATAGGAAGAGGGAAAGACCATTATTTCCCTGTGCACTGGTTAATAAAAAAGAAAGAGGGAGAAGGATTCTTTTAGTTCCTCTTACTTGTAAATTATATCATCGATTTTTGCTCTCATCGACCAGAATCTTGGGAAGTCTAAAGCAGGTAACAAGATGATTGATGACAGCTGGTGCAGCACTTCTGCAGCATGGGGCAAAAGCAGCCAGCCTGTTGTGGAGGTACGGTCCCATCAGCAGCAGGTTAGTTATAAAGGGGTGGGGAGTTTAGCCCCTTAACTTATTCTGAATATTAGGACTCAGTTTTTGATCGAGTAATAATAAAAAGTGCCTTTTAGTGTGTCCACAGTGCTATTGAAGGGTTATCCTTGGTATGTTATCCTGTACCAAGAGACATATTTCTGGGTGAATGATTGTGTCTGGGTTATTATTTTTTTTTTTTTTACAGATTGTCAGTCCATGTACGCTGTACATGAAATGTACCTATATTGAATGGAACAAGTACACTGTTGTTCCCAAGTTAGAGTTTTGCCTGTGAACAGTCCTTTGATTAAAGCTGCAGGTCATGGGCTGATGGCACATGATACATCTTGCTGAAGCTGGATTAAGGGCCGATCCAACTTTCCAGTGCAGGTGCAGCAGTGCCAATGGGGAGGGGGCAGTCACGGAGGCCTCCTCCGGGGAAGGAAACATATGTCCCCTTTCCTCATGGCTACATTGTGGCACACCGGCATTGGAAAGTTGGATAGGATTGGACGCTAAGGCCGCAATCCTAACCAACTTTCCAGCACTGACATAAGGGCAATGCAACTCCAAGGTAAGGGAACAAACATTGCTCTACCTTGAGGAGGCCTCCGTGACTGCCCCCCAACTGCAGAATGCAGCACATGCCCCACTGGCACAACTATGCCAGTGCTGGAAAGTTGGTTAGGATTGCACCCTCAGTCACTTAAAACAGGAAGCCAAAGCTAGGTGTCCTAGATGAGTTAAATCTGGAGATTTTGGCTTTGAAGGGGTTGCATTATCCAAGTCCCCAAACTTTAGTAGCCCCCTCAGTCTCACGCCCACCTGCCTGCTCTCCTGTGGCATTCCCACTGCTCTGCCTAGCTTCACTTCCTCTTTCTCTGTCTTCACCTTTCAAAACTGAGTGCATGCTATTGTCATGCCACTTTCTGCTCCTCCTCTACTTACTGGCCTGCTAGAATAGAAAGGGCGGAAGATTCAGAAGCAGTGCACAGTGATTGGCCAACACGGGATGGGGAAAAAAAGAGGAAAAGGGAGGAACCATGGCAACTGGCCCAGCCTAACTCACCGACTGAGTGGTGAATCATCACATCTGTCCACATGGTGCTATGGAGGTCTAGCATGAGCCGACTGACATCATAGTGGGTGCGCATATGCTGCCTGTTGCTGTCACTTTGGCCATGCATGTAGCATTGCTCTTTCATGCATGCTGCCTGGCAGGGAAGAGTAGAAGTGGCACTGCAGGAATAGTTGCCAAGTAGCCCACATAAAGGGGAAGAGCTGGGTGGTGGGTGTATGAGGTCTTGAATAGGAGATCATGTTACAGATTGGGGATTGAGGTGGGTTTTGGTTCTTCGGTTGCTGTAGACCACTGATATAAGTGACTCTCTTCTTTAGGTCGCAGTCCTAACCCACTTTCCAGCACAGACATAAGGGCAATGCAGCTCCTCGGTAAGGAAACAAACGTTTCCTTACTTTGAGGAGGCCTCCACGAGTGTCCCCCAACTGCAGGGTGCAGCACACGTCCCATTGGCACAGCTATGCCAGTGCTGGAAAGTGGGTTAGGATTTGGGTCCCATTGGCACAGCTATGCCAGTGCTGGAAAGTGGGTTAGGATTTGGGTCCCATTGGCACAGCTATGCCAGTGCTGGAAAGTGGGTTAGGATTTGGGTCCCATTGGCACCGCTATGCCAGTGCTGGAAAGTGGGTTAGGATTTGGGCCTTAGTTGATGTATTTCAAGGCCGATCCCTGAGTTTATTTATAAGTTTATAAGCAAGCTGTTTATTTCTAAAATGTAACACACCCCTCTAGCCCAAATGGGTTCTCAGTATGGCTCCTGTTGAGTCCTGGGTCAGGTTAAACCGCTGCTTTTCCCAGTCATTACCAGTTGCAAGTCTGGCCGGATCAAAAAGTGCTCCAGGACGAATCCACGGCAGCAATCCAGACTCTGACACTTTCCAAGATGTGTGTATTCATTGTTTGTTTGTTGGCATCCTTCAGTCTCGGAAGACTATGGTGTCACGCTCTGAATGGTGGTTCTGGAACAGAGTGTCCTCTCCAGTGCGTGAAGCCTGGGTTCACTTCATTCATTGAGCACACTTATATGTATGATCTTTTCTTCATCAGTGATATCAGGGCGGTGTACAAAAATATAATCACAAAAGATAAAATACAATCACAAAACAGTAGTAATGCCACATAGTATAAAGACAGTGGCAATTAAAACTAAAAAATAGACATTGCAGCACTTTGTGCCCCCCCATCCCATGATAGTATTTTGTGCCCCAGCTTGCCAGCAGAGCTGTCGGATCAGCACTTCAGTGCTTTTGTCAAAAGGTTTGCTGTCTTGCTGCCATTCAGATACAATCGGAGGGCTGTGACAGTGAGAACAGAAAGGGAGCATTCATCTGCCTGGTGGTTTCCAGCAAGCAGCAGACTGGGGACCCAGCCGTAACCATAGTGTTTAGTCAGACTCCTCCTTTGCCCCCCCCATTACAAAGCTCTTGTGATCTTCCTTCCTTGGTTCTCCCTCCGATGCTGCTTCCTCATTTGACACCCTTCTATTACTGTTCCGAACATTTCGTTTCCAAATGCATGCCTCCTTGTTCATGCACAGCATGCTTCATGTGTACTTCTAGCATTGCACCCTTTTAAAGAACTATTTTCCTTGCAATAACCAGGCTGTTCCCCCCCCCTTGTGTGTACGGTTAATTGTTTTTGAAAAGGCTGCTATCCTATACTTACTTTAGTATAAGCCTCACTGATCTCAGTGTAACTGACTTTTGAATAAATATAAGGAGAATTGGATGTAAGCCATGCAAAATCTACATTGTGCTGGCCACATGCCTCCTTTATATGCTGCTGTATGTGTGTGTTTGTAGAAGATGCAAAGGTGGGGAGGGGAAACCTTGGGGGGGGGAAACATGTCAGGAATGGAAAAATGGACAATTGTGTACTAAGGCTGCAATCCTCTCCACACTTTCCTGAGAGTAAGCCCCATTGAATATAATGGGACTTCTGAGTAGACATGCATAGGACTGGGCTCTTAATCAGGGAGGGGGGAGAGAAGTTGAAAATAGGTGTTTAATGGTTTGTGAGCAGGCGGACAATACGTACAGGAAATTAAAACAACAACAATACTGCAATCTGTTTGTTACTTTTTAAAGGTTACATTCTACTAATTTTTATGTGTATTACATATTTATGTGTATTACATATTTTTACAGTGCTAATTTTTATGTGGACTTGATGTGGATGGAGTGTCAGTCTTTGCCCTCAAATCCCCACTCAGCTACAAAGCTCACTGGTTGATTTTGGGCTAGTCTCAGTCTCTCTCTCTCTCTCTCTCTCTCTCTCTCTCTCTCTCTCTCTCTCTCTCAGCCTGACCTACTTCACAGGGTTGTTGTGCAGTTTAAAGATGGTGATAGAAGAAATAGACAATATAAATATTGTTGGTAGAAGGAGTTCAGGAGAAAAGTCAGGATGCAGACATGATAGATAAATAAATGTTTGAGAGCATAAACTGGGTCAAACAATGGAATTCAATGGAAACAACATAAGAACAGACCACAATCAATTTGGCTGTCATTGACATACCCTGATGTTCAACTCCGCTCTTCTGCTGCTTCTCAGATTCTCCAGCCCTGGATTAGTTGAGGAAGAAGAGAAGCGGGGAGAACTGCGGAGCGTCCAGGCTACCTGTCAAGACAGATGGCAAATGTTAAAGGGCAGAAGAAGCAAACTTATTTGCTGCTGACATGTGAGCTGCTGATGCATTCTCAGGAGAATTGTTCCAGGCAAACATCCTTGGAGCTTGGACTCAGCTATTTTCCTTCCTTACAACAAGAAATGCTTAGGGTACCGATGTCAAATCTTTCCCAGATGCTTTGTGGAGGCACTAAGGCCTGGTTGCGCTCGATGCTTTGTCCTGCGAGTTCTGCCCTTCTTCCGCTCCGCTTCATCTCAGAGAAACTCCCAAACTAAGATTTGTCAGCCAGCTTTGGACCGGGGAGGGAGACTGAGAGGATAGAGCCGAGAAGGATGCTGGAATCCAGCAGCCTGGAAAATCGGTGTGTGTGTGTGTGTGTGTGTGTGTGTGTGTGTGTGCTGCTGCTGCTGCTGCTTCTTCAGAAGCCTGTTCTGCAGTGCGTTGGCTCGGGGAGACAGGCAGCAGCATCCCTGAACATAAAACATTAGCTGATGGGTTGCAAGCAGCTCAGACTGCCCCCCCCATACACACACACACACACACACACACTGGTAATCTCATCACTAGCCTGTGTGTGTGAGTGAAGGAAGGGGGAGGGCTTTGTTTCCATTGGCTGATGCTTGCCTTCCCACCCACATCTCTTCCACATCACCTTGGTGTCTCCCTAAATAAAACCAGCCCTCCTTATCGCAGCAAGGAAATCAAGCGGTAGAGTTGCAATGGATTTTAAATAAACATTTTACCCCCACAACCACACCACTTGCCAGGCTACTGGGAGCACACAGGAAACACCTTCCTCACTGCCACCCAAACACACAGCTAACCCTGCTTGATTGTTGCCTCTTTCACCCCATGAGTGAGAGCTGGAGCCCAAGAGAAGCTGGCTGCAGGCAGAGGAGGGAACTGGAACCTTTATGACCAATCCTTTCTCCATGGATTTGAAGGAGAGCACCAGTGAAGGAAGTCTGGGGAGTCTTCAGCCCTCCAGTCTCCAGATCTTTGCTAACACCTCGACCCTGCATGGAATCCGCCACATCTTTGTCTATGGACCAATGACTATCCGACGGGCCCTGTGGGCTCTGGCATTTGTGGCTTCCCTGGGCCTCCTCCTGGTGGAGAGTTCTGAGCGGGTGATCTACTATTTCTCCTATCAACACGTCACCAAGGTGGATGAGGTAGTTGCCAACAGCCTGGTCTTCCCTGCCGTCACTATCTGCAACCTGAATGGGTTCCGCTTCTCCCGCCTCACCACCAATGATCTGTACCATGCCGGCGACCTTCTGGCCTTGCTGGATGTCAACCTGCAGGTCCTTCAGCCACATCTTGCTGACCCAGCAGTCCTGGCTATTCTGCGAGAGAAGGCCAACTTCCAGCACCATCGAGCAAAAGTCTTCAGCATGAGTGAGTTCCTGGGCCGCGTGGGCCATGACATGAAGGAGATGTTGTTGTACTGCAAGTTCCGTGGACAGGAGTGCAGCCACAAGAACTTCACAGCTGTGAGTACAAGCAAGAGTTAGACTTCTTTTCTTGTTGACTCAATGATGGCAGTGGCGACAGTGGGTACCTAAGATATAGTGACTGAGTTCAGGCTGGTGATGAAGTAGGTGTCTTGAACTGAAGCATGTTTGCTTGTTATCTTTATGGCAGAAAGGTTCTGGTATGTGATTTGGAGTTGTGGATGTCGTCCCAAGTTGAGACAGTAAGGCCTGCTACATCTAAGGTTCTATGCCTCCTAGTGGTTGGCTGATGTGCTTCCTGGAAGTCGGTTTCAGGATAAAAGGCGTGCACTGTGGTTTCATGGGAGGCGTAGGGACTTGTGGCCTACAGATAATTCCTGGAAGGAAAACGGTGGTGTGTTGGAGGGATTTCAGCTGAAATGCACATAAGCTATATTAAGCTACGTCTTAAATATTAGTCTATCTGAGTGCTGTCTGTGGCACTGGTTCTCCTATAGGGGTCTGGGGCAGAGCTCTTCTTCAGTTTTGCTGCTTGTTGTAGATACTGGGGATTGAACCTGGTACTTTCTTCAATACCCTACCAGTGAGCTACCATCTGCCCCCTGAAATAAGCTTGGAGGTCTGTGGCAGGGAGTGAAATGTTCCCAGAAATCTTGTTCTGTTTTAATGGTTCTGGCTGCTGTTGGTCATTTTCTGTGACTATTGTGTGGTAGGCTATAAGATTGCCACGTCTTTTTCTGGGCCTGTTCACACATACATGTTCACTGCTTAATGACTACAGTGTTAAATACTGACTTGCATGTATGAATGAGCCACCCTGGATAGAGTATCCTCTTTCTCTCACTCACACACACCATCTTTTCATGTAAAACTCAGTGTGTTTCAGTGGAGTTAGTTCACATGTTCAGCTGCCAAGCCAACAGATGCTGGGTAATCAAGAGACCAAGAATCAAGTGTGTGTGTGTGTGTGTGTGAGAGAGAGAGAGAGAGAGAGAGAGAGAGAGAGAGAGAGAGAGAGAGAGAGACCTTCGGCCCTTCCTGTATGCCTTTAACAGCAACCAGTGATACAGAAGTTAAACATATGAAGCTTTTCTTGGCATGAGAATAAAGTGATGGGAAGTGATGGGATTGCTTCATATCTTTGTCTCCTGATGTCCTTAAAGGCACTAGAGCAGGGCCAGAAAAATAAGGTGACAACCTGAGCAGACACAAGTACCACGAACTCCCTGGTGACACAAACTCCCCAACCTCTACGATGACCACTTTTTTTTGCTAGCCCTATTCCTATGCTTTTAACAAGACCTAGAGGCGGTCAGATTAGGAAGATGATGCTTTTCATAATGTGGCACAAGTTGGGAAAAGTTTCGTGTGCTAATTTTCTTCACCTCAGGCTGCTGTAAAAGTCACAAGAACAGGGAAAGGGGGAAAAAAAACACACCTGGTTACTCTTTTTTATCTACCCAAGTTCCTTTTGGCTAGGTGGTTATTGAGAGGTTGCACAGAAAAAAGAAGAAAGAAAAAGGAAACTAAAAAAAACTCTTGAGGGCGGTTTTGTCTTTGTCACACCTTATAGTTTCCAAGGAGGTGGACACAGTGAGATGGACACAATTATTGCAGAGAGGCTTGTAGACTTAATAATGCTACCTTGTTTTCAGATAGTGCTTTTAAAAGTTCAGGCTACTTCACCTATGTTGTAATCTTTCAACAATCCTATAAGGTAAGCTAGTTTTATCAACCCTGTGTTACAGATGGTAAGGAAAGAAAGTGTGCTTGCTTCAGGTCAATGGCAAAGGTGAGCTTCAACCTCAGGGACATGACTGGCCCATCTATGAGGCCAACTGTAGTTGTCACATTAGGCAGCAGGATACTGGGGAGGAGCACACTTCTCTGCCTACCTTTTTGCCTCTACTGCTCCTCCTCCTCCTTCCATTGCCTTGACTGTTGCCTTGAAATGTCGAGGGGAAGAGAGTGCTCAGTTAAGATGTTGGAAGAGCAGAGGGGTGACACATCATCTGGTAAGGGGAAAGCATTTGGCATGCCACCTCGGGTATCAGGAGGTCTTGGGCCAGCCCTGCCTGGGGACTTCTGATGTGTGTCTCACGGCCCAATTCTATCCAGCTTCCTGGCACTGATGCAGCCACAGCCCTGAGGGAACAAATGTTCTCTTACCTTGAGGAGGCTTCTGTGACTGCTCTCCCACTGCAGGGTGCAGCACACACCCCATTGGTATGGCTGTACTAGTGCTGGAAAACTGGCTAAGACTGGGCCCTCAGTCTCCTAGCCACTATCTTATGTTGGCTTCTTAGTATTATTGATGTGGTGCTATCATTAATTGATCCTGTGTGAAAGAGACGGGGGGGACAGGGAACCGAAATTTCTCCCACATTTGAGAATTTATTTTGGTTCCTTTGTTGGAAAGAGAAACCATAGTTTAGACTGGAGCCCTAGACATGCAGAAGAGGACTCTGTCAGAAGGAACAATTTGGTATGACTCACAATTGTTGACATGTACATGTGGCTTTGTGGGATTTTACTGAAGAAGCCACCCAAAATGAGATATGAAAAATTTTGTGAGCTTTTGTCATCCATAGGAGTGCAGGTTCACCATTTCTGCACCCGCACAAAGACTTTTGTCAGAACTTGCTTCTTGGAAGATGCCCCAATAGAATCTGTGTGCTCTTCTTTACCCATCCCTAAAAGTAGTTTGGAGGAGTCAGGTGCAGGAGCTTTCGAAAGTGTGGTGTTTGGTTTGGAGGGTTGGGAACTGGGGAGAAATGCTACATACAGCGTTTTCCCTATAACAACCTCTTGTGCCAAAATTCCAAATTGTTTCCTGGTTTGGAGCGCGTGTGCTTGTGTGCACAAGCAAAAGTGATGGGGAAGGTTTGCCAACTGCTCCTCACCTAGCTACCCCTAGTGAGTGAAAACTACTTCTCGGCAACTAGATGGTGAAGCTTTACAGGAGAAACCAAAAGTAGAGTAGTAGTAGAGTGGCTATTAAAAATATTTGTGGGCTAGACATTCTTGGTGGCTTGTTTACATGGCTGTGGGGCAGCTGCTAGAACGAAGACTGCTTGAACTGCCCTGCAATTTTTGTTAAGGCAGGTCTCTGCCCCAAAGACAAACCAGAGGCAAGAACCAGGGGGCAAATATGCACTGAAGCAATGCACAGTATTAACCTTTATTTCAGTGGAGGACTAAGGGTGTCTACTGCTTCCCAGGATGCCTGAAAAAGGAAGCAGGAAGTGGCTGCTGGCAGACAGGTTCACAGATCTTGTTTATTGCTCCTAGAATGTACTCTTTATTGCCTCTGCAACTCTCCCCCCCCATTTCTTTTGTCATTTTGCAGTGAATGTGCACAACCCTTGCTTCTCTGTTTGCATGTTCCCTGCCTCTTTTGCCCGATTCGGTGTCTTCATCCCCCTAGTCTGGCCATGTGGCCCATTTCTGGGATAGCAGGGAAAAATATATGCCCGTGTATCTGGGTCTTGGTCCTGATGTGATGGTTGCAGTGAAGATAAAAAAGATATTGGCCTTCTGGAAGGAGAATGAGGGTGGGAGACATAAACAGGTAAAAGGGTGGCTACAAATAATAATAATAATAATAATAATAATAATAATAATAATAATAATAATAATAATAAACTTTATTTATACCCCGCCCTTCTCCCTAACGGGACCCAGGGCGGCTTACAACATATTAAAAACAGATTAAAGCACAATTTACCAAACAGATAAAAACATATTAAAAAACACATTAACAGATACCATTTGGGTATCTGGGTCCCTTTAGGGAGAAGGGCGGGCTATAAATAAAGTTTATTATTATTATTATTATTATTATTATTATTATTATTATTATTATTATTATTATTATTATTATTACCATAAAAAACAGTTGTCAGATAAAAAGAGCATAAAGCAGCAGATCATAGAGGAATCAGGCCTGTAAAGAATATTAAAAGATGTAAAAAAGATGTTAAAACATCAACAAACAACTTTAAACACACACACACACACACACACACACACACACACACCTGTTCCATGTTCACACTCATTCAGTGTAGGATTCCCAGAAGTATCCACATGAAAGCATGTGAAATGACCACTTTTATGATGATCTTGAATATGACAGGGTGATGTTAGAAGCATAGATTTTGCTTCAGCTATAATACTTTAACAGAAAAAAAGGAAAAAAGGAAGCTTTGAGAAAAGGGTGGGGGGAATATAGCCTTATAGGAGAGCAACAAACCCACTGTGCAATAATTAATATTATTATTATTAATATGGAATAATAATATGGAATAATATGGAATAATAATTAATCCATATCAGATTCGTGGAAATATCCCACCTTTTACTGACTTAACTGTGATCCCTAAGGATTAGCCTAAACAGACCTTTCAGCAATCTGGGTGGATTGCTTTAAATTAAGGCACTTTTAAGTAGCTGATTTAAATTGTGGTTTACATCTCCAATAAGCAAAGTTGATTTAAATATCCAGCTTTCTAAGTCATATATTTCCTTGAACTAGAAAGCATACATAATTGGTTGCTATAACATATAGACTGTGTATTGAATCAATGCTCGAAAGACAAAGAGCCAACACAAGAGTCAAAATGCAAGGGTGGGGGGGGGGAGAGAGATTGCTTTGAACTAGCTAACTAAACTTTGAGTGTCCATATCAAGGAGCAGGAACTGGGCATGGGTAAGATGGAGATGTAGCTTGCCAATATCCAGGATTGGCATCATTCTCCAGGTGACCACTGAAAGCAAGCCTGGAGATTTTAAAAGGGCCTTCAGAAATTTCCAACATTTCATCATGTTTGAAAACAGAATTTCCAGCAATAGTTTTGTTCATAGTTGGCAACCCTATTTACCCAGGCAAGGTGGAGATTAAGTGTAAAGCGTCACTGCAGTAATTAGAAATTCTTTTTTCCTCGTGGTAATACTTTTCTTCCTCATCTTCAGCTAGGGTTCCATCTGATTTTTCTGCCTGTACCTTTAAATGTTGTGTGAGAGGCAGAAATTCAACAAGTGAATCCCTACGTGCAGTTAGAGTGAGCATCACCTACTAAATTTCTGTCACAACAGCAAAGAATGATAGCCCTTCCCAGCTCTGAGTTGGATTGCCAAACCATTTGGGAATCACTTTCAGTCTCCCAAAGGCAACAGAAGCAATCCTGGAGATTTTAACTTGGCTTAATGTCATGCTGAGAGGTTGGGGAAAACAAATTTCTAGAAATAGTTTCAGAGTTGGCAACCCTATGGAGATGGTGAGTGATTTGCTTTTCATTGTTGTGAGCTGAATTGGTTTTAGACGCTGTCTTGGACTCTGAGTAGAAAAACATCATCATTAAAAAAGAAAGTGACCCTTCTTTTGGATCACTTATGTGCTTGCCACTCAATCCATTTGGAGGAAAGGCTGTCTTCCTGTAGCTTCTGACTCTCTGCCTACAAATGATTCCATAGAGACACAGAACATTGACAGGTTGCTGCAGTGGAGTTGGTTTAGGAATGGCACTTCTGTGTGTGACCCTTTTGACCATATATTACTACCGCCCACGATAGCTTTCTGTGCAAACTAGTGTCTGTTTTGAAAGCAAAAACAAAAGCAGATGGGAAGCAGTGTTAATAAGCTGTCTCAATAAGATTTAACAAATCAAAAGGAAGTTATATTCCATAAAAACATTAAGCTCCACTAGATCAAACCATCTAGCCCACCATCTTGTTTCCAAGAGCAGCTAGCTTGATGTGCTTAAGTAAGTACAGGTACGAAGGGGATGGCCTCCCCCCAGTCTTTTTCCTTGTGGCATCTGGAGGATACTGCCACAAACATGGAGGTTTAATTTGGCTATCATGGCTATTCACTATTGATGCATGCTTCTATGAAGTTTGCCTAATTATTTTAAAAAGCTGTCTAAGGGTGCAGTCCTAATCCCTTATGTCGGTGCTTTCCAGCACCGACATAAGGGCAATGCAGCTCTGAGGTAAGGGAACAAACATTCCTTTCCTTTGAGGAGGCCTCCGTGAGTGACACCCAACTGCAGGATGCAGCACATGTCCCATTGGCACAGCTATGCCAGTGCTGGAAAGCACTGACATAATTTATTTATTTTATTTTTCACATTTTTATACTGCTCTTCCTCCAAGGAGCTCAGGGTGGTGTACACAGCTGCTCCCCTCCTTTTGTCCTCTAACATAAGGGGTTAGGATTGCACCCTAAGGCAATGTTTCTCAAACTGTGGGTTGGGACCCACTAGGTGGGTTGCGAGTTAATCTCAGGTGGGTCCCCATTCATTTCAATGTTGTTGTTGGCATCCTTCAGTCTCGGAAGACCATGGTGTCATGCTCTGAATAGTGGCTCTGGAACAGAGTGTCCTCTCCAGTGCGCGAAGCCTGGGTAAAGTAGGTATGGAGGATAGGCTGTTACCCATGCAGCAAATCCCCCCTCTCCACGTTGCTGAAATGGTCCAATGGAAAGGCAGAAGCCAATACGGTTGGTTCCAGCGGCGTCGCAGGAGTTGCCAGAATGTGACTGTGTTCAGCCATGAACTGCTTCAGGGACTCCGGCTCCGGATTTTGCCTCGAGATTGACTCCTGAAGCCTTTTCCACAACTGGATGTAGCCACAAGGCAGTGGAGGTTTGGGATCAGAGTTTTCCTTCTCTCAGATGAGCTGCCTTCCCGGGCTGACGAGTCCCATCATTTCAATATTATATTTTAATATATTAGACTTGATGCTACCATGGTATGTGACTGCATTTGTGGAAATGTTACAGGAGGTCTGGTCTAGAGGGTAGAGCCTCCGTCTGCCTGCAGATAACATCCACAAGGTCGCCAGTTCGAGGCCACCAGCACCTTGTGACCTTGAAGCAGCTGACAAGCTGAAGCAGAGCTATTCCATCTGCTCTGAGCGTGGGAGGATGGAGGCCGGAATGTGAAGCCAGATCGGATTGAAACACCTGAATGTTGTGGTTCTTGAAAGAAAGAACCTTCTTTCATTTGTAAAAATCCCTACGGGTTTTTAAATAAGCCTGCCTATGTAAACCGCCTTGAATAAAGTCTTGAATAAAGACCAAGAAAGGCGGTATATAAATACCTGTTATTATATTATTATTATTATTATTATTATTATTATTATTATTATTATTATTATTATTATTATTATTATTATTACAGACCTGTACTTTTAACAAGTATATGCTTTTAACAATGATAGTCATTGGGACTTACTCTTGGGTAAGTATGGGTAGGATTGCAACCTAGGATTGTTAAAAATGTTCCTGACTGATGATGCCACTTCCGGTCATGACATCGCTTCCAGTGGGTCCTGACAGATTCTCATTCTAAAAAGTGGGTCCTGGTGGTAAATGTGTGAGAACCACTAGTCTAAGGTAATGGTCCTTACCACATCCTGTGGCAGTTAATTCCATGAGTCAGTTTTGCGCTGTGCAAGGAAGTATTGCCTTTTGTTAGTCTTCTTAATGGGGAACGCGTGGCTCTTAACTCTCTTAATCCATCCAGAGGATTTTTCAGTTCTGCTTTTTCTCTGATGATGCACATGAATGTGTGTGGTGTTGCTGGTGTTATTATTCAGTATCCAATTTTACAATTTTGGATAATTTTCAGTATCCAAGTCTCTAATTTTGACAGTGGCAGGAAAGACAACAGGGGAAGGTAAGGGAGAGTTTCATGGAAAAGTTTTAAGGGAGAGCTGACTTAATCGGAAAACATTTTATCCCAGTCTCACTTTTGCTGAGATAATGGGAATTGTGTGTGTGTGTGTGTGTGTGGTGTTGTTGTTGTTGGCAGGGGGCCTGTTCTATTACTCCTTTCCATTCACTGATTCTCTCCTGCAAGCGTTCCCCCAATGCGATTGTTTAAAGACATTTGTGCCCCTCAGTTGGACTCTGAAATCGAAAACTTATGCCCTTTTGTATTGGAGAATTGGTGACTGTGGAAGGATTAAAGCACTCTTCAAGCACCCTCTTCTTCCTGTGCTCTCACTGGCATTAGGAGGGAGATGGGAGACTGGTATGACTGTATGTCAACTTGGCTCTGCCTGCCTGCTCTCTGTTCCCGAGAGCCAGTGTAAAGAATAGACTTGGAATGAGAAGGTGCAGGTGGTAACACAGATCTGTCAAAGCAAACCTCTGAGCTGGGAAAGGGGCTGTGATGGAACACCTTGTTTTGCATGCAGAAGGTTCCAAGTTCAGCCCCTGTCTGGAAGCCTTGAGAACCACTGCCAGTCAGTATCTACAGTACTGAGCTGGATGGGCCAGTAGCCTAATTCAGTATAAAGCAGCTGAACATAAAAGATGAAAGAGAACAGTTTGTGAGGCATGGATGGGGGTGGATCCATCTTGTGCTAAGCAATGGTAGTGCTTCTGGGTAAGGAAACTGAGTCTCTGTCAGTGGTGTTGCTAGCGGGGTGCGGGGGGTGCGGGCCGCACTGGGTGACGCGCACTGGGGGGGTGACACGCACTGGGGAGGTGAAGCGCTAAAATCACGGTGGTTAGGAGTAACCCCATCATGTTATATACCATCGGATGTGGAGTTCCCAGCGGAACGTAATGCAAAAAACCAGAGTGAAATATCTCCTTTCTATCAAAAGTTACGGCCAAAAAACTGGAGAACAAAAAATGCATGGAGCCCTATGGAAAGTGAAACCAAGCCGTATCGCGCGTTTACTCGCGAGTAGGCGAACTCACCTTAGTCCACAGGAAAGGGCAGGCTGAGAGGAATCCAACAACACCAGATTGGTCCTGATCCACAGAATGTAGCCCCCCCCCCCTAAAAAAAAAATCTGAGAAGGAGATCTCTCCCTCCAAGCTGGCGAATGTATTGAGCCCTATGGAAAGTGAAACTAAGCCACATGGTCGCGTTTACTCATGAGTAAGCAAACTTGCCTTTGCTCCTGAGCAGGTCAGGCAAAGGGAAATGTGAGGCCACCAGAATGGTCCTGATTTGATGCAACTGAAACTCAACAAATGCTCCAGAAGGCAGCCCCCCCCCCCATAAATAGAATGAAAGAGGCTTGACAGGGTAAGGTGAATCTTTTTCTGTTTTAGGCTGTAATCCTATCCACTTTCCTGGGAGTAAGCCCCACTGACTATAATGGGACTTACTTCTGAGTAGAGAGGCATAGGCTTGGGCTCTCAGACTTGTAAAGCCAGGTGGGTCCTGATAGTGATATGCTTGAAATATAAAAACTTAAATTGAACTGGGTGCTGGGTAGGGGTGAAAATCTTACTGATTTTTTTTTTGGGGGGGGGGATGTTATTGCAGGCAGGCTACATAGAAAATTCATTTGGTGGAACAGAGCTGGCTTCCCCTTATTTAATTATTTGTTTTATTTTAATTATTTATAACTATTTTAATTTGCTTTGTGATGGGTTCTGTCATTCTAAAAAGATTGTCATTCTAAAAAGTGGGTCCCAGTGCTAAAAGTTTGAGAACTGCTCCAATAAGATGTTAGTAAGTTGACACGCTGGGGGGAGGTGACACCACTAATGACCAAAATCACTAAAATCACAGTTTGTAAAAATAATACCATCATGTTATATATCAATCAACGTGTAATTTCATGCAGAATGCAATGAAGCAAACTGCATTGAAATATCTTTATTCTATCAAAAGGTAGAGCCAAAAAAACCAGTGGGGGCAGGGCGATGGTAGATCACCACGCCCACCACCTGGAGTGTTGCCCCGCCCACTGCATGGGGGTGACGTGCTGGCCTCCCGCATCGGGTGAAGCGAACTCTAGTGATGCCACTGGTCTCTGTGTGTATTGTTTTGCTGTTTAAGATTCACTATTGTGTAGGTTTGTAATGTACTGGAAGACCAAAGGAAATCCTACATGCTAATTCTTAGTACAGTTGCCAGACAAGAAAAAATAGACTGGCCTACTCCTTTAGCAGCAGCTTCAAAAACCATCCAGTAAAGACTTTTACAGCATGGAGATAAGTTTTACTTGCCTCTTAATGCCTGCAGAATAAACTGATGCTGAAGGCACAGGAGCAGGGAATGACAAGTTGGCAATCATACTTTCAAAATTGTGCATTTTAAAAAAAACAACCACTGTTTTGAGATTTAAGCACCCATGATTCTGTGCAAGTAGTTAGAAATGTACTGGCTTACAGCTCGCCCTGTTCTTTGTAAGGAAAAGACCTTGTAAACTACAAACTCAAGCCACTTATCTGCTAGGACAGCCAACATGAACATTGGCTGGGGCAGATGTACCCTAAGTGGCTATTAACTAATGGCAAATGCTGATGGAGCACTTCTGCCATTCCTGTGAACAACAAATCAATTTGTGCCCATCAAGGCAACAGCGATGAATTGCAACTGAGTAATCATGAGCATGCTTTATTATTTGCCCTACATGCCAGCTTAATTGATGTGGTATTTTCTTGCAGGCTTACACAGAGGCTGCATAAGGAAGGCTACTGGGGGCATAGTCCACTAGGAGATTAATCCTCTGAGTTTTAGTTGATTAATTGATTAAATTTACATATGGCTGGAAAGGACAGCTCTGAAAGAAAAAAGTTTACAGTACTTAAGTTTTAGGTGATGTATGTGTGTCTTATAGCAAGCATCGTCCTGAAAGAGGTATGCTGTCCTGTGTGTAAGTGAGAGAAAAGGGAATGCTTCTTCTAAAATTGGTGCTGCTTTCTTTGAATTGTGACTACTTATATTAAAAACAATACTTGAAAAAACACAAAGCAGAAGAGGAAGTGTGGAGGAAAGGAGTGTAGTTGTGGAGCATCAGGTACCTTTCACCACATTTTGTCTTCTGTTCCATTCCCCTCTTCTTCTTCTTCCTCTTCTTCTCCTGCAACTCTCCTTTCCTGTAATATCCAACTTCACCCTCCCTTCCTTTATCAGTCCAGGGCGTGGGAAGAGTAAGTAGAGGCTGTCACATCACCAGGTAAGGGGGGCAGCATTTGGCCTCAGACTCTGAGAGATCTTGAGCCGGCTCTGGGATAAAACTACACTAGTATCTCATGGAGGGTGGGGGTGGGAGTCTCCGGTCAGTAACACACTCTGTCTATCCTACCTCATAGGGTTGTTGTGATGATTAAAAGTGGGACAACCCTGAACTCCTTGGTGGAACAGCAGTGCATAAATGTGACCGATAAATAAAAGTCAAATCTGAATTCAATCTGTGGCACTGCATGGACAAGGCCAAGCTGAACTGGCTGAGGAGTTGTGATAGTGGGCAAGGCTTTTCCCGTGACTGCCATGTTCCAAAATATCATATTAATCATAGTTATCAGGGATGTGAGAATGTCCTGGAAGTCAAACCTGATGCTGTGTTGGGGAGGAGTGTTATTGCTGTTCATCTGCCGAGATGAGGTCGAGACTGCTGACTGTGTGTCCTGGGTCAAGCCTGACTGTCAATGCAGGCAGAGGGTGGAGGTGGCTCAGGAATGGAGCTGGGCCTTATGAATATTTGATATATACTCCAGGCAGCAGCTTGTCCTTGAAGGTGTCAGGCTGAAAGGCAGGTTCCTTTTGCGTGTGAGCTCTCAGGTAGGGATCGCCCTCTCTCCATGGGAGAGGTTACAGTTCCAGTGACCCCATCATAGGGATGGAGGGAAAGTCAAGTAAGGCTTTTAAAAAAAAGATTTGCTTTTAGTTTTCGGCTTTCACTGAACCTTGAATGTTGTGTCCAATGTAGTAGCATTGAATGTAGCTTAGTATAGTATAGTGATTGTGTAATTTAGTGGCTAAAGCTGAAATCCTATACACACTTACCTAGGAGCAAGCACCATTGAATACAGTGGAACTTTCTTTTGAATAGACATTTCTAGGATTGAGCTATAGCTATAAGGAAGTCCCTCATTCAAATTTTCGCTGTATACTCACTAGATGGCCTTAGGGATGCTGTTATTCTCTCTGCCTTTTCTGAGATAATGGGGATAATATTACTTACTTACCTTACATAGTTGTTGTAATGCTTACAAAAAGATAATACATGTGAATTGCTTTGAACACACTATTATTATTATTGACTGTTGGCAACCTTCAGTCTCGAAAGTCGATGGTATTGCGCTCTGAATGGTGGTTCTGGAACAGCGTCTAGTGTGGCTGAAAAGGCCAATATTATTATTATTATTATTATTAATATTAATATTAATATTAATATTAATATTAATATTAATATTAATATTAATAATAATATTAATATTATAATTATAATTATAATTATAATTATAGTAAAATTATTAACTGTGTATATAATTTTTGCTTCAGTGCAAACATGTTACTCTTATGCATTTGGTCTCCACCACTTGTAGCCCCAGGTTTTAATCCTAGCCTATAATGTGGAACCTACTTTTAATTTTCTGTACTACATGCTTGTGTACCCTCCTCTCTTTCTTTCTCACCCACTCTTTCTTTCTCCTGGTTCATTTTCACTTAAAAAAAATTTTTTTATAGTAGTTCTACTGCTGGAGTGACTTGCGCACTTTACCCAGTGCATGGTCTGAGGGCTCATATTGCAACCAACATACTGAAGCTAAGCAGGTCTAACAGCGCAAGCCTATTCATGTCTACTCAGAAATAAAATTCCACTGAGTTCAAGAAGGCTTACTCCCAGGTAAATGTGCATAGGATTGCTGCATTAGTCTGGTTAGAGCCTAGGTGTGCAACTGCTTAGGAATCCCATGTATGCAGTCTTGGGTTCCATTCCTGGGTCACAACTGAACAGCTGAAGACCAGCATTATACAAAGTCCTGTGTTGGATTTAGATCCTGACAATAGCAAATGATACTTTGAAAGCTGATGTAGAGTAGTGGCTAAGGCTGCGATCCTATACACACTTATAAGTTCTATTGAACACAGCAGGACTTCTTAGTAAATCTGTATAACAACGGTTCTCAAATGTTTCCGTCTCTGGAGCCCTTTCCACTCCTAAAAGGAGTCTCGGGGAGCTCTGCCAGCACATGTGCGGAGAGCCCCAGAATGCCAGAGCCCCAGAGTGCCAGTGCATGCACAGAGTGGCACAGCTCTGAGTCCAGCATTTCTTTTTTAGTATCAAATCTACTAAAGGAGGAGGAGGGAGTATCAAATCTAGTCATGGCATCAGGGGTGCAGCAAGGACAGCATCAATACCCCCATCATCCCTGCAGATCTCTGGGAGGTCTAGCTTAAAGCAGGAGGATTCCTTATTCGGTGCTTCTCCAGGTACGAGCTGTGACAGTTTTGTCTGTTTCTTTCCAGGTTAGTGTTTAGTTGTTGTCTTTTTTGTTCTTATTTTTGCTTAAAGCTGGCAAAATATTCTCTTCGGTCTTGAAACGGGTGGTGAACACCAAATCACATTTTCTGAAATCTGGATCTGCACCCTCAAAATGCCTATCTACAAGGAAGTAGGCCTCCTTGAAGTGAGCATGAGAAAAGGCATGCCTATTCAGCCTCTTGGAGCGTCAGTGTCTGTGCAATGTGGCGCCATGCTGAGCTGGGCAGGAGTTGCTGTGAGAGCTTCTGGCATCTGAGAGAAGTATGGGGACAACACCAGGAAATGGCATGGGGCTTATGGTGATGTGCTCACAGAGTCCTTGAAGGGGTCTTGTGAAGCCCCAGGGTTCTGCAGAGCACAGTTTGAGAAACGCAAGTTCCTGTCCCTGGTATCTACAGAAGGCTCCTGACTCACGTTAAGTGTCAACTTACCTAACTGTGATGGCTATTGCCTGCTGACTGGCTGGTGGGTCGCTGTTACCTCCAGTGCTTCCCAAGGGCTGGCTCCTGGTCTCACCAGGTCCAGGGACCAAGGAGCCTCCAGTGGCTGGGGTAGAAGCGACCCTTATGCCCTTCCTGGGATAGGTCATCCCAGATGAGTAGGACCCTCCCTCCTCAAAAGGGGCTCTGAGAGCCTCTTCCAAGCCAGGGACATGGCCTCAGCAAGAGTGTGAGGCTGGCAAACCTTCCCCCATCCCTCAGGAAGGAGCAACCTCTCCCTATGATTGCCTTATGAGCCTCACAGCCAGCTCAGCAGGACTCACACCTTCTAGCCATGTGACCGGCTCCAACTCCCAGGGAGACCTCCTGCCTGGGGGGCTAGGTCCAGGAGTACTCGCTCTGCTCCCCTACTCCCAAGGAGACCCCTGCTCCCAAGTAGACCTGTGTTTCCAGGGCTGAGCCCAGGTGACAATACCATACCAGTACATACTATGTTCTAGGGTTGGCACTGCCATGGATACCAATTCGCCTGACCTCCTCCAGTTTCTGTGACTCAACAAGCCCACTGAGAAGGAATGTAGACGTGGCCCATTTAGCTAGCTCCTCTCCTTCTAGCTCCTGAAACCAATTGGACATTTTCAGGACTCTGCCCAATCTGCAATCAAGGAGGAATAAACACACCTCCCTCTCCTATACAAATTGCTCCAGTTCCTGGCAGGCCTTGCTAGTGTAGTGCTGTTGCTAAAAATATTCATATGTTAAATAATCTTCTCAGCCTGCCAGCTCAGTTTCAGGCTGCCCATACCTTCGCCCTTACCTAGTGAAATGCCTGAAGATCTAGCGAGCCAGTGTTTGCCAAGGCCCACAGCAAACCCACTGAGCTATCCTTCATAAAAAATGTATGCATAAATTTAATTTAAACGTGCAGCCTTTAAACATCCTAGATGCTCTGAATGCCAAGGTTGTAGTCAAGCCAAACAATTTATACACACATGCATGCAACTTTATTAATGGGGTAAAGAAAACCGTGCTTGAATTCTGACCTGTAAGTCATTTTGATTCTTAACGGACAAAACAGAATGTACTGAATGTGCGTTTGGGTATTCAACAAATTATTGTAATTTGGGTCCTTTTATAATGGTGGCTAGCGGTGTCGTTTGTGTTGGGTAAATAGGTGTGAAGCAAAATACACGGTAATAAGACCACTGGCTGACAATAACAAGATTAACTGGAATCCTGGATGGGTACATTGATTTATTGCAGAGCAATTACAGAGTGGTGGAGAAGATGTATGCTATGCTTGGATAGTATTGAAATGTTCTTTCAGGTTTGTACACTGGATCAAACAAACTGGGATTTTGGAATTTGCTGTGAGACTATTTAAAATGGAATATTTTTAGTCAGGATTTAAAGCATGGTGACATTTCTGATCTTGGAGTAGGGAAGGGTTTGGTGAATGTAGCAAGCTTCTTGGATATATTCTGGATTAAAATACAAAAAAGGAAAGAAAAGGGGGAAAATCTGCCTTTTTGACAATTGACAAGGCACACCATGCTGTTGATGGGGGGCTCACATCCCCCAATGGCCCTACTAATAAATGACCCTCCCCAAACTCCCGTGGCACAGCTGCAGGCCATCTCCAGCACACCAGTGTGCCACAGCACGGTGGCTGAAAATGGCCAACATAGGATAATATAGCCACTCACATCCCAATCCTATCTGGGCTGGGAGGCAGCTAGAGTGCTCCATGGTTCCCTTACCCAATGTTGGACCTAGGCAGCCTCTATGGGTCTAGCTGGTGCAGATTCAAGTAGCCCATGTAGGGCTTTCAGGGATGGGAATTGGGATAGGATGTGGCTGCAGTCTTTGCTGTCATCCCCACCCTCCTCCCAGGCCTGAACTGCCCCGGGACACCCTCTCCCTGCACAGTTACACCTCTTCTGTGCCCCGGTTCTGCCCTTCCCTGCCACCAGGCCCTGCATTTACCCCAGCTGCTCCCTCTCCCATTGGTAGAAGAGGCCAGCACCCACTCACACTGGCCTGAGCATGGGCGACAACTACCCCAGACCATCGCGAAGTGCCGTACGGCACTTTTGAAACAGCCATTGCCTGGGCAGCATCTGTGAGAGCAGCACTGCTCAGGCATAGGGCTGGGCCTTCGGTATGTGGAACCACTGAGTTTGGCTGGAATGTAGAAGTTCATGAGAAATGATCACAAGTGATCAGAAACGTGGAGCGGGGGGGGGGGGATGGTGATGAAGCTCCATGTTTCCTCCAAAAATTAGGTTCCTGATTTAGAAGAGATTTTTCTGTGCTTTGATGCCACTGTATGTACAGTTCGAGATTAGCTGATCACTCATCATGTTCAGTAGGTTTCATGTGTTAAAAATGGGTCACTTGTGTTTAATCAGGTGGCTTAAGTTAAACTCAGGTGCAACTTGGTGTCTTATTTGGGGGGTTGCGAGGGTAAATAGAATGCCAGATGCAGGGGAGTGGTAGCAAGATGCAAGTATCTTGTGGTCTTGTATTCCCCCTTGTGGGCTGCTGTGAGATAATGGAAGATGGATGAGATGACCCTGGGCCTGATCCAGCAGGGCTCTTCTTATGTTCTTCTTATGCACTGGACTATATGACAGTGTATTGCAGAAATTGTCAGGGGCCAGAAGTTAGTTTGGCCCTTTGCACTACCCCACCTCTCAAATCAGCCTGTGCCATCACCCAGGCCAAAGTATGCTGGGAGCAGATGTGCCCTGCAAAGAAAATGTGATGGTTCAAACAAGAAAGCCAAGCCACATGCGACCTAACTAGCAAGGTAGATTATGATGAGGGAAATTCCAACTTTCTTCTTTGAATTTGTGCAGTGTTGTTCTGTGCTTGAGCGTGGCTTTGAAACGGAAAATAGTCTTGCCTCAAATCAAACAGCAGATCCATGCAAGTAAAAATGGTCTCCAAAGCGAAGTTTTAAAAAAATTACTGTGGGATTTAATTTGTAAGGGATCTGCGACCTTGTTGTCTGCTGCACTTTATTTAAATGCAGGCTGCAGATAATGCGAATTTTGGCATCAGGCAGGCAGCAGTGCTTCCTCAAAGGATGTCTTCTGACAGGTTCAGAGGTTCTTACCCTCTTTTTACAAACCGCTGCAGCTGTTTCTTATCAGGCATGTTTTCTCCAAGATATCCCAGGCTCATTGCATCTATAGTCCTAGGCTGGATCTTTACCACTGCACTCCATAGCAGAACATAGCATTTAGGACCACTTGTCCCTTATGCTGTGTGAGTGCTTACCATATACATGCTGATGTTGGTGTGGCAAAGCCCACGTTGGAAATAGTCTGACAAAGGACACAGGCTAGAGAGCTGAAGGCAATTAGTGTTCACTGATGCATGCCTCAGGTGTATGTTTGCAAACTTACATTTCTGTCTGATTCACACTTTATAGCTTCCACCAGTATGGTGGAGTGATTAGACCACTGATTTTCAACCTTTTTCATCTCACTGCACACAAGCAAGGCACTAAAATGGTCAATGCACACCATCAGTTTTTTGACAATTGACAAGGCACGCTGTGCTGTCAATGGGGGGCTCACATCCCTCAAAGGTCCTATTGACAAATGACCCTCTCCCAAATTCCTGCAGCACACTTGGGGACCATTTGCAGCACCCCAGTGTGCCGTAGCACAGTGGTTGAAAATGGCTAGATTAGATGTTGGAATATAAGTAGAGATGCTTGAGGTCAAACTCTCACTCAACCATAAAGCTCACGGGATGATCCTGTGTTAGGGCCCAATCCTATTCAATTTTCCGGTGCCGGGGCGACTGCAATGCAGCCCCAAGGTATGTTGGGATGTTCCCATCCCTTAAGGAGATCTGTGACTGCTTCCCCATCACAGGAAACTGGAAAATTGGATAGCATTGGGCCCTTAGGCCCAAATCCTAACCAATGTTCCAGCACTGACACAGCTGTGGCAATGGGGCATGTGATGCATCCTGCAGTTGGGTGGCAGTCGTGGAGGCCTCCTCAAGATAAGGGAATGTTTGTTCCCTTACTTCAGAGCTGCATTGCCCTTACCTCGATGCTGGAAAGTTGGTTAGGATAGTGCCCTTAGTCAATATCTTTCAGCCTCACTTACTGCAGAAGGGTGCTGTGAGGATAAAATTGTTGGGGAAAGCAGGAGTTGTGTCAGCCATGATGGGAACTAGTCAAGGGTCCACCTAGTTAGGTCAGCTGCTAACTAGGTGGTACCAATGGCAGTGATAGCCCCCAATGTGCCATGTACCCAGGACCCCTAGGCAATTTGGTTGGTGAAGGGAAAACCTTGTATGGTACTGGTCTAGCTTCTTGGAGAAAGGGTGGGAAAGACACAGAGTATAGCAAACATGAGTGAATGTCCTTTATATGTATAAAGGTACCCTACCTTTCCATTAAAAATTCTTAAGTCAGCTTCCGACAATAAAAACTTTACAAAACAGGAGACAGGAATTATTGACAGGCAGTATAATAAAAGAAAATTGATTTTAGTACAACTGTCCAGCAGTGAAATGAAAAACCCTGTGAGCTAAAAGCATGTCTAGAAAGAAAGTCTTTGCCTGAAGGTGGAAGAGAGACAGAGAGGAAGTATGGCAGGCCTCCCTCTGTGTGAAGGGGAATAATCACTGAGGCAGCCCCGGCCTGTGCAGACTAATCACTTGTGTCCTGCACCTTTCAGATTTAAGGAGAGTAGTTTTCAGGGGACAATTTGGGTTTTCCATGCCTGTCCATATGGTGGTCATCCTGGGCATGCATGTGCTGTGTAAAAGCTGGAAATGTGATCATCCTATATTACCTTTTCTGCACCGGTTGCATGTTCGAACATAAGAACAGCCCCACTGGATCAGGCCATAGGCCCATCTAGTCCAGCTTCCTGTATCTCACAGCGGCCCACCAAATGCCCCAGGGTGCACACCAGATAACAAGAGACCTCATCCTGGCATTCTGACATAGCCCATTTCTAAAATCAGGAGGTTGCGCATACACATCATGGCTTGTAACCCGTAATGGATTTTTCCTCCAGAAACATGTCCAATCCCCTTTTAAAGGCGTCCAGGCCAGATGCCATCACCACATCCTGTGGTAAGGAGTTCCACAGACCAACCACACACTGAGTAAAGAAATATTTTCTTTTGTCTGTCCTAACCCGCCCAACACTCAATTTTAGTGGATGTCTCCTGGTTCTGGTATTATGTGAGAGTGTAAAGAGCATCTCTCTATCCACTCTGCCCATCCCCTGCATAGTTTTATATGTCTCAATCATGCCCCCCCCTCAGGCGCCTCTTTTCTAGGCTGAAGAGGCCCAAATGCTGTAGCCTTTCCTCATAAGGAAGGTGCCCCAGCCCTGTAATCATCTTAGTTGCTCTCTTTTGCACCTTCTCCATTTCCACTATGTCTTTTTTGATATGCGGTGACCAGAATTGGACACAATACTCCAGGTGTGGCCTTACCATCGATTTGTACAACGGCATTATAATATTAGCCGTTTTGTTCTCAATATCCTTCCTAATGATCTCAAGCATAAAATTGGCCTTCTTCACTGCCGCCGCACATTGGGTCGACACTTTCATCGACCTGTCCACCACCACCCCAAGATCTGTCACAGACAGCTCAGAACCCATCAACCTATATCTAAAATTTTGATTTTTTGCCCCAATGTGCATGACTTTACACTTACTGACATTGAAGCACATCTGCCATTTTGCTGCCCATTCTGCCAGTCTGGAGAGATCCTGCTGGAGCTCCTCACAATCACTTCTGGTCTTCACCACTCGGAAAAGTTTGGTGTCGTCCACAAACTTAGCCTCACTCCTCAACCCTGTCTCCAGGTCATTTATGAAGAGCTTGAAAAGCACCGGTCCCAGGATAGATCCTTGGGACACACTGCTTTTCACTTCTCTCTATTGTGAAAATTGCCCATTGACACCCACTCTCTGTTTCCTGGCCTCCAACCAGTTCTTAGTTCACGAGAGGACCTGTCCTCTAATTCCCTGACTTTTCAGTTTTTTTAGTAGCCTTTGGTGAGGGACTGTGTCGAATGCCTTCTGAAAGTCCAGATATATAATGTCTATGGGTTCTCCTGCATCCACATGGCTGTTGACCTTTTCAAAGAATTCTATAAGGTTCATGAGGCAAGACTTACTTTACAGAAGCCATGCTGATTCTCCCTCAGCAAGGCCTGTTCGTTTATGTGTTTTGAGATTCTACCTTTGATGAGGCATTCCACTATCTTACCCGGTATAGATGTTAGGCTGACTGACCTATAGTTTCCCGGGTCCCCCCTCTTTCCCTTTTTAATGATTGGCATGACATTTGCTATCCTCCAATCTTCTGGCACTGTGGCCGTTTTGAGGGACACGTTGCATATTTTAGTCAAGAGATCAGCAACTTCATTCTTCAATTCCTTAATAACCCTTGGGTGGATGCCATCAGGACCCAGTGACTTATTGATCTTTAATTTATCAATGAGGTCTGAAACATCTTCTCTTTTAACCTCTATCTGACTTAACTCCTCGGTCAGGAGGGGCTGTTCGGGCAGCGGTATCTGCCCGAGGTCTTCTGCCATGAAGACAGATGCAAAGAACTCATTTAACTTCTCTGCCATCTCTAAGTCTCCTTTTACCTCCCCTTTCCCTCCCTCAACATCCAGAGGGCCAACTGCTTCTCTGGCGGGTTTCCTGCTTCAAACATATTTGAAGAAGCTTTTATTATTCCCCTTAATGTTGCTGGCCATGTGTTCCTCATAGTCTCTCTTGGCCTCCTGTATCACCTTCTTACATTTCTTTTGCCACAGTTTATGTTCCTTTTTATTCTCCTCATTAGGGAAAGACTTCCATTTACGGAAGGAAGCTTTCTTGCCCTTTATAGTCTCTCTAACTTGGCTCTTTATCCATGCAGGCACACTCCTGGATTTAGTGGAGCCCTTCTTTCTTCGTGGTATATACCTCTGCTGGACCTCTATTACTGTTGTTTTAAGCAGCCTCCACGCACTCTGGAGAGTTTGGACTCTTTTTACCTTCCCTTTCAACCTCCTTCTAACCAGCCTCCTCATTTGAGGGAAGTCCGCTTGTCGGAAGTCAAGGGTTTTTGTGAGAGATTTGTCTGGTATTCTTCCCCTGGCGTGCACGTTGAAATGGATCGCAGCATGATCACTGTTCCCCAATGGCTCTGTAACATTGATATCTCTAACCAGGTCCTGAGTACCACACAATATTAAATCCCGAGTCACCTGTCCTCTGGTGGGCTCCCTGACTAGCTGCTCTAAGGCACAGTCATTTAGCATGTCAAGGAATCCGGTCTCCTTTTCGTAACGAGAACACAAATTGATCCAGTCTATATTAGGATAATAGAAGTCCCCCTTGATTACAACCCTGTCCCTCCTTGTCCACTCCCTGATCTGTTTCCTCATTTCAAGGTCCCCTTCCAGTTTCTGGTCTGGAGGACAATAGTACGTCTCCAGTATTACATCACTCCTCTGGCCTGATAATTTAACCCACAGAGATTCTACGGTGGAGTCGGACCCACCTTCAATTTCTACTTTGCTGGATTCTATCCCTTCCTTAACATAAATGCCCACCCCACCTCCAAACGCCCCTCCCTGTCCCTCCTGTAGAGTTTATAGCCCAGGATTGCAGTATCCCACTGATTCTCCGCATTCCACCTGGTTTCCGTTATGCCCACTATGTCAATGTTTTCCCTAGTCACCAGACATTCCAGTTCTCCCATCTTTGCTCGGAGACTTCGGGCATTTGCATAAAAGCATTTGTCCATGGAATGCCCCAGGATGGGCTGCTTATTAGCTCCTTTATCCCTGCATCCTCTCATTGTGCCAAACTATCAACATCCCATCACGCTACCATTCCCAATTTCTTCTCCTACTCTGCCTTTGTCTTGTTGTTCTCTGAATGTTATTTCCAGTGTGTAGGAATTTTAGGATTTGTTAAACCTTCCCTTACTAGTGATTGCCAAATGTGCTAACATTTGTAGAGTCAATTTTAGGAAAAGAAAATGAAAACAAATCTGGCAAAGGAACCTGGCAGAACAGAAGGTGTTGCAAATTGTCCAAATTATTGTTGCTAAGGGATACTATATTTACTCTGGGTGCAAAACAACACCCAGTTTCTTAAACGCCATCCCTGACTTATGGCCCAATCCTGTCCAAGTGGTGTGCTGGCAGGGTGCATGCTGTGTCGGTGTGCCAGGTCTTTGTGCTGTTGCAAAAGCGCCATAAGGTGCTTTGTAACCTGGGCACCTTTTAGCAGTGCTGCTGGGAAGGCTGAAGCCTTACTGCTGGCGCTGGCACAACTGTTGCCCTGCATATGCCCAATCTCATCTGATCTTGGAAGCTAAGCAGGGTCAGGCCTGGTTAGTACTTGGATGGGAGACTGCCTGGGAATACTGGGTGCTGTAGGCTTATACCATAGTCTTTCTAGACTGAAGGTTGCCAACCATGGAGGAACAGCTGCTGAAGCAGGTAGGACTTACATTGGGGCAGGGGGAGGGGTGGAACTGGGCAGAGGGAAGGCAGTGATGGGGTGGTAGATGGGCAGGTCAGACCTGGGAGTGGTCAGAATTGGTAGCACCAGACCATGCCATATTTTATACCTCTTTCCAGGCCTAATCTGCCAACACAGATCAGAGCGGACTTCTGCCAGCGCTATTGCTGGCTCAGGTTCCAAGTTGACCCATAATGGCTGCTGGGGCTTAGCCAGGGCAAGAAGACAAATGTCCTCTTATCCCAAGGAGACCTCCAGCAGCTGAAATTCCCCCACAGGATGCAGTGTAGCCTCCACTGGTGCTGCTGCATTGGCACAGAGGAATTTAGATTGGATTGGGCAGTCAGTTTAGAATGTCCATGCCACATAAGCATGCATTAAAAAAAATGCAAGCAGCGGTTTTCTCTCTCTCTCTCTCACACACACAGACATTTTCATAGTTCTGGTAGGATCTTTGAATTCTAGCCAGTTACTGTTTTGCTCCTATGACTGAAGAATGCTTTCTAGCCCTGCAGACATGAGATGCTTGTGGCAGTGACTAAGACAAAGTACATGAAAATTGGCCAGCGCAAGCTATGTGGAGTCCTGTACATCTGTTTCCACTGTTCCAACCTGATAACCAGATTGCAAATCACGACAGAGCCAACAACCACAGTGAGGTACCATGTATTTTTATCATCTTATTCTGAAAATCAGATTGCAGATCAAAACAGGGCTAATGCCTGCAATGTTGGCACAAAAAGGTAGGACTGGAAGGAGCCTGGGACAAGGAGTCCTTAAGTTGCTTTCATGAAGATTTGTTTGCAAACATGTGAATTTATATATTCTTAATTGGACATACAGGTTGGTCCTTCTTATTCACGAGTTCAGTATCTGTAGATTTGACTCTCCATGGGTTCTGAACCTGTGGCATCAGACTGACCAGTAGCCTCCCAACGTGACCAGAGCAGAGCTCCGGTCACATCCAGAGGGTGTTCTGAGGGTTGAAAATGGTCACTTCCACTCAGGTTGCCAAGCCATAGGTTGCAGGTCTCCTAACTGATCACATCTGTGACTTGTCCAGATTTATTTTCAACTTATTCAACCTCATCCAGCCCATCACTGACTCCAGGCTGTGATTCAGGACCTCCACAACCTCCCAATTACAAGATGGAAATGAGCTATAGAGCTGGGTGTCATTCATGTACTGGTGGTAATAATAATAATAATAACAACTAATTATAACTAGGTATTTATATACTGCCTTTCTGGTCATCAGATTACTCCTCTGACTTTATTCAAGGCGGTTTACATAGGCAGGCATTTCTAAATCCCTCAAGGGGATTTTTACAATCATAGAGGTTCTCTCTTTCAAGAACCATTTCAGAATGGAGCTTCCTGGTTTGGTCTCACTTCTGGCCTCCAGTTCTCCCACGCAGGCTGGCAATCAGCTCCATCTCTCACATGGAGGGCAGCCAAGACGCTTCTTGCTCACACCAAGAGCAGGTGGAATCACTCAGCTGGGATTATCAGCTGCTTCAAGGTCTGGCCATTCTCAGCCGTTCAGGGAGCTGCTGGTGTCCTCAAACTGGTGACCTTCTGATGTTATCTTTGGGCTAATGGAGGCTCTACCCTCTAGACCAGACCTCCTGCCCCTCCTACCTCCTGGTAGGAGGACCTCCTACCTCCTGGTAACCCTCAACTGATCTCTTAATGCAAGTAGGAACCATATGCTCCCTGAGATATGCATTTATCACCTTCCTTGTCCAATTGGCCAGTCTCTGTTGGCTAGATTTCAGTTGGCAAGTGGGCACATGGTTGGTCCGTGCATGGTCTCATGCTTGCAAGGACCTAGTCCATATCTTCAAGCTGCACAAATTGAGAATAACAGCTCAATCCAAACCAGCTTTCCAGGGCCGATGCAGTCACAATGCAGCCCTGAGATAGGGGAACAAATGTTCCTTTACCTTGAGGAGGTCTCCATGGCTGCTCCCAGGATGCAGTGCAGGCCCATTGACATGGCTGTATCAGCACTGGAAAGTTGAATAGAATTGGGTAATTTATAATAACTGGATAAACAGGCACAGAGGATGCATTGACAAGAATATTGATGCAGAGTTCAAGTTGTGGTGGATGCGAGTGAATAGCTGAACCCATATTTCTGGACTCAGTTCAACCTGAGCACTAACTTGAAACTTCCTCTTAAGGCAGAGATCAGGAAAAAGCAGAGCAACAAGATGACACTTTTATCTTTCCAAAGTAGAAGACTAATTTAAGGTGTTGCATTTGGCTAAAGTCAATTGGGGCCAAATTTGATTTGCCCCCTGAAAACTAGAGTCCCATCCTTTTGGTGATCAAAGAACATCTGTCAGTACAGAAGTATGTACTTCTCCTGGATGCCAACTGAACACATCTTAATTCTAAGAGAAGAGAATAACATAACATCATGTTGCCAAAGTTGAATTTTAAAAGCAAAATCTGAATTCCAAAAATTCAGTACTGTAGTCTGAAGTGTTTGCCAAATTTCAAGTTTGTGTGACATTTTGCTCCAGCTGTATTGTGGAAGGTATAGAAAACAATCCATATTGAAATCCATATTGAAATCCATCCTGGGTGGTGGGGAGAAGGTAACTGGTTTCTCCCAAACTCTCTTTATTTTCTGATAAACAGTAACTAGCTGCTCTTGCTCCTGTATGTTCACAGGAGCCTTTTCAAACGCAGTAACTGTCAGAAAAAAATATATTTTTGCTGAAACTGTCACTTAGGCAAACTGGGCAAAACTCAGGCATGAAAATGCTTGTATGGATCTAGCACAAACATTTGAAACTGCATTGGTTGGTTCAGGATTGCCTACATTGGCAGCAATGTAGGGTTCAGGGTAGTGGTTTTTTCTGGCCTTGCCTGGAGATGCCATTGAACCTGGGCCTTTCTGCATGCAAAGCATATGCACTTCCACAGAGCATATGTCCCTCCCATGCTCCATAGCAGTTAATAGACTTTGGGCTCAATTTGAACAAACTTTTCAGCACAGATGCAACTGCAATGCAGTTCTGAGGTAAGGGGACAAACATTCCCTTACCTTGAAGAAGCCTCCGTGACTTCCTCTCCCACCACAGGATGCAGCACATGCCTCATTGACATGACTGCATCAGTGCTGCAATTTGGATAGGACTGGGCCCTTTGTTGAATTGTCCCACCTTTCTTAGCCTGACAACCCACCACTGTTAGAAGCATCTCAGATGAAATCTGAGAGCACTTTCAAGCTACTTTTCAAAATCGTAAAGGCAGAAACTTGATTTTTGTTTTCGTTATGCTGAAAATGGAGGCTCTTATACTGAATTCTGTGCCTACTACCAAATTCCACAGAATACGTGCCGATTGACTTATTTGTGGCCCCTGGAAGCAAGGGGCCCCTGGAAGAATCATCATCACATTCTCTCTCAGCTCAGAATCCCTTCTAGATCTAGACAGTAAAGGTGAAAGCAGTTCTACATCACAAGGTTTTGGGGAGAATGATTGCTATAAGCACTCATATCAGACTAGCTTTTCAAGTACTAGAGAAGTGATTTTAAAAATAATAATGCATGAACCAAATAATGGACTGGTTTCCTGGTCTCCAATTCCCTGGAACTTGAGTGTAGCTTGCATGAGTCCTGTTTCATAGCCCCCTCCCAACTCTCACGCCTCTCTGAAAAGATCTTTGCTTTGGCTGAAGGACCTTGTGCCCTCTGCCTCAGAACACTGCCCCCAGACTGATTCTCTTGCTATCCTCCTCTTGACATTTGCAAGAAGCCAAAGAGAAGGTTGCATTAGGATAAGGTTCAATAGCCATGAATCAACAGTCTTTTCTTGTTTCCCATAGTAACCCAAGAAGAATCATCAACCACTGAACCTATCCATCACTATTAATTTCTTGATTCCCACTACATTAAAGGCTGAGGGCAACGGAAGAATGCATTTCTCTGATGCAAAGCCTCTGATGCCACACCTGAAAGCAAGGTGTGGCAGGGAACAAAGATGTACCGGGGCAGAAGGTGGAGAGAAAACAATATAAATTGAACGATATAAATGAACAGTATAAATGAACAATATAAATTGTTCATGACTTTAATTTTTATTTATATGGGGTTTGCTCTCTTACTTTAACATTCTTTTGGCACCAATATATGGCTGGTCAGACAGCCAGGGCCCAACAATGTCAAGTCACAACGTCTTTTTTTTTTTTTTTTAGAAACCAGCTTCAAATTCTGAAACCTAATAATTTAGTGAACCAATTTTTTTCTGAGTTTGTAGATGGGTTAGAGAGAAGAGTGCCTCTGAACACAAGCAAAGTGCAGAGTACAGCCAGTTTCCATGTCATCAACAACCATTTGGTGAGGGAGGGGAGGGTGGCATTTTTGGTTTGACTTCCCCACAGTTTGTGGCTTGGCTTACTTGCATAGAGGAAGATTGAGCTAACTTTCCTAGCATCTTGTAGATTGCTTCATTTACTTGAGTTCACAGTTGATGACATGCTGAAGTCCAGTCTATATCACTTGGCCAGGATGTATGCATTAGGGGTGTATGTGTTAGGGGGTGATGTTTATACTTTTGCACCGAAGGTTTAGACTTGATGATTTTTATGATCCTGTATAGCACTGTGATCTTACAGAGATGTGTAGGTGTGTCTGTTACAAGACAAATAGCACCTGGGGGGAGGGTTCTACCTGGATTGGGACCAAAGCAGGCATAAATGGTTAAAGACCCTTCCCCCATCACTAAGGTTCCACATGTCAGCATGGTCATATTTCTGACTGCAGGGAAATAACTTGCCCAGGATGGGTTTTCACTCATGGTTTATAGCTGAATCTTCTTGTAATCTGGGTTAGCAATTTGTACTGTTTCACACAGTTTAAATACAAAGCATCAGACTCTCAAATCCACAGGGACCAAGATCTGTTTACCTTACAAGTCATCTCCATTCAAATGATCATACTGCTTAATCCTCTCTGGAGGGGAGGAGAGACGGTTTATATATGCAAATACGCCTGTGTTTACACTTGCTAATAACGTCTGATCTGTTTGGTACCAGCTGGTTTGGCCACTGCGTAGCATTATCTCTTCTTGGCTCAGCTGCTGCCACAAGGGATGTGATTTGTGGTACTGCGGCCCTGAAATGTTGCCATTTCAAATTGTTCATGGTGCCTGATTTCCACCTATGCCTGCTATGAATTCACCGAGGGCATGTAACCTAAACGGGCTGCAGCCAACAGCCCTCGAGTTGACACATTTCACATGTTCTTGTTTTTGATGCCACGGCTCAGCCTTGGAACTGCATAATACTGAAGCGAGCATCTGCCCTTTAGGTAGAGCATCTGCCCTTTCTTTCACAGCAAAGCGGGACCAGCCTCAACACATCTGGAATAAATAGGATTCAAAGGATGGGCATGCATGAGGTTTCTTTTTAGAAGTCAAGCAACAAGCGCTGTCCCCCAGTACTCCAAGCAGTTTGATTAGTGACCCTGAGCTTCACCTCATATGAAGGAGTTCATTTCCCTGGCTACCTCAGGGGAACGAGCCCTGAAGCATAAGTTCATGCCCAGGGATGGGTGAGGTGGTTTCCATGGCAACATTTGCAAGAAGAAGGTTCTGCAACATGCGTAGGCCCAAGGCAGTGACATTTCACTGCTCTCCTCTTCCATATCTGAGTGTCCTTTGGCCATGTGCTCCTCTCTCTCATTGCTGAAGCACCAGAGTATCCACATTTACAAAAGCCCCGGCTCTTTAAAGACCCTGAGTGTGAAACAAGAAGACAAATGAGGAAGGTTTCCTAGAAGGAAACGTTATTGGAGTATTATCTATGCTGCCCTGAAGCCTTATTTCTAAGGGTCTCACAATAAACCCTCACATTAATTTGTTTATAAGAGAAACAAACCCCAAAACCTGTTTCTGTGATCATAAACATTGATGCCCCTTGAAATCCTTAATTTACAAATTAACTTGCATGAAATAAGAAGACAACTCACTTATGGAGTCTTCCCAGGTGGAACAGTTCACATCACCTCAGATTCTGTTCTTTAGTGCAAGAGTTTTTGCATTAATACTATACTTATATCCATCCTCTTCCTGGGCTCCTGACCTCCCAGGAGCTTTGTAGAGTAATTTCCCCAAAGCAACAAACTTATGATTAAAATTCCGGAATTACCTAGGTCTGACCACAGCTTCTTGGACAGCTTTCCGGCAGTCTGATGCTTTTGGAACGGAATGATTTCTGCTCCCTGTTTATGTGCATGTGGGTGGGTGGGTGTCACATCTATTAGTTCTCCTGACTGACTGAATTTGTATGTTGTACTTGCTCTTATTAAGCCTCAAGACAAGAAAGAGTATTATTAACTGCTTGATGTCTTCACTCTAGCGGTTAAGCAATCCTGAAGTTGTCCACCCTAACAGAACTGTAGGGGAGTGCAGTTACCCTGCAGCAATAGGGGATGGAAACATTTGCAGCAACCATTACAGGTAATATGGAGAGCTAGCTACGCAGGTTACCCTAGTCTTAAAAGCTACCCATAAGCAAAACAGTGGGGCTCTTTCTGAAATCTGACTCTGCATGACAGGGTGGGAGGTGGATTTGTAGAGGAGAGGGTAGCATATATGGAAGAAATGTGCTGCATTTCTTCTCTTGTAATGCAGTCCAAGACATCACTTTCACCAAGTCAGTCCCAGTGACAGACTCTCCCAAGTGTCCTGTTCCAGCCTGTACTTATCAGGCTGCTGGGCTGACGGCCCAGAAGCAGGAGAACTGAGATGCCTGGTGTGTGATAAATTGCAGCTGCCCTTCCAACCGGCCAGCACAGTTTGCTGCCAAGATGCACAGGCAGAGGGAAGAAGCTCAGAATTGCCACTGTGGCAAGCCTGCAGCTATGGCAAATACTGCCACTATTCGCTAACTTCCCCATTGGATGTTAGTAAAAATTTACCCCAGTACTGGTTTATTTATGATTTACTTCCATTTCTCTCTCACTCCTGATTGAGGCCAGTTATGGTTTGATAACTGCTTTAGGACTCTCCAAGGCTGATTTCAAGGAAATCAGATCAGAACAGAGTTGTCAACTTTTGACTTTCATATCAAGGACACAGTCATGCACTACCTACCTAGCATGGATAGTGGCAGGACAGGCAGAGTTGCAGCAGAACCAGACTGGTTGGGAGCAGACTCTAGCAGATCCGGAATGTATGGGCTTTTTGGACCCCCAGTGCTAGTCACAAAAAACCCATACAATTTTAATAGTCGGACCACCCCTCTAATCCTAACTGGTTGGTAACCTAGTGACTGTATAGAATTAACTTTCCTAAGATGAGACCAATAACTTAGATGACTTTAAAAGGTGATGGGACAAATTTGTAGGGGAGACAATTATCAATGTTAGCCATGATGGCTCTGTGGGACCTCTATGCTGAGAGGCAGCGTGTGGTTGGTCTGTGGAACTCTTTGCCACAGGATGTGGTGATGGCGACTGGTTCTGGAGGAAAAATCCATTACGGGGTACAAGCCCTGATGTGTATGCGCAACCTCCTGATTTTAGAAATGGGTTATGTCATAATGCCAGATGCAAGGGAGGGCACCAGGATGCAGGTCTCTTGTTATCTGGTGTGCTCCTTGGGGCATTTGGTGGGCCACTGTGAGATACAGGAAGCTGGACTAGATGGGCCTATGGCCTGATCCAGTGGGGCTGTTCTTATGTTCTTATGGCAGAATACCTCTGAATACCAGTTGCTGACTGGGGGGGTGGGGAATATGGTAGGGGAAACTTCTTATCTTCATAGTGTGCTTATGAACTTCCCCAAAGCGTTTGGCTGACCAGTGTGGGAAGCACAATACTAGCCCAGATCAGGGGTCTCCAGACCCTGGCCCGGGGGCCAGATGCAACCTGCAGCAAGCCTCTTTCCGGCCCGCGGCCAACCACTTGTCCCCTGAAAGCCTCTGGCCCACTCAACTGAACATGACCAGAACTGTGCTCTGATTATGTCTGGAGGGTGTTCTGAGGGCCAGAGAGGTTGAATGAATTAGCCCATTCATTCATTCATTTATTCACTCATCTAAGTTCCATCTGTAATTTATTTATTTAAATTTTATATTTAAATTGTTTTTCCAGCCCTCCATAACATGCCAGATATTTGATGCAGCCCTCTGGCCAAAAAGTTTGGATCCAGCATGGCTTATGTAATGTTCTCTTATCTGTAACAAGCACAAATTCTGAATCTACTGGTTTGCTAAAGTGAGTAGAACAAATTAAAGGATTTAAAGTTATCACTGCCAAGCGTGTTTTCTGGGGTGGTGGGGAGCATCTGGGGGATCCCATTTTTCAAGTGACAAAATATTATGATTTTGAGTGCTTGGGGGAAATCCCGCACAATAGACACTAGGAAAGCTAGCCAGAAGAAAAATCTTTGGATCTCCTGTAACAATTCTTCCAGTGTATCTGTGAGTGTGCTAATTGTGGTCCAAGTTACGAAGGGTTCAGGTTTGGACCAGCTGAAGATGGGAACGTTCTCAGGCAGACAGGGGATATGAAATGTTGCTGTCTGTGGTGCTGAATTAGTGCTGACAGGAGGCACATTGTTAAGGCTTGGGAAGGTCCCTTTATCT
Organism: Tiliqua scincoides; assembly: GCF_035046505.1. Lineage (NCBI taxonomy): Eukaryota > Metazoa > Chordata > Lepidosauria > Squamata > Scincidae > Tiliqua > Tiliqua scincoides. Next base: position 85,625,335 of record NC_089825.1, on the reverse strand, counting down.
ATCAGTCTGCTGGGGTTTTGAGCCTTGAGGGCCCAACCCTATTCAATTTCCCCGCGCCAGTGCTGCTGTGTCTATGGGGTATGCACTGCTTTCCGTTTTGGGGAGGCAATCTTGGAGGCCTCCTCAATGTATGAGAACATTTGTTCCCTTACTTCAGGGCTGCATTGCGGCTGCCCTAGTGCTGGAAAGTTGGATAGGATTGAGCCCTGAGTCTGCTGCAGCTCATCTCTGTGCAGCAGAAGTAGGCAACCTATGGCCTGTGGACTGGATCCAATCTGCAACCCAGAGTCATCGGCCTGTAGTCCAAAATGATACATCTACCCAGCCCATGGTGGTCCTAAAAAAGAATTCATGTTTTTTTAGCATTCTGTTTCTGTAAGGCTTACTGTGTAAGCAGACTAAGAGCAGAAGCTTCTTTTGAATATCATTCTCTGTCTGGGCATGTGTTTCTCTGCAACATGCCCATCTCTTTTTTCTTAGCTCTAGCCTAATTGGGAGGTTGGCACATGTGTATTGAATGAGGTTGCAGATCCCTATTTTATGGCTCCAATGCTATACATACCTGAAAGTAAGCCCCATTGAACAAACAGTGATTTACTTCTGAGTAAACAGAAACAGGATTGTTGCTGAACACTATTTATATACCTTTAGGCATAACTTACTGGCTTGCATGCCCTTTAAGCCTCTTTGTTATTCCCCAACTCCAGAATTTGGGTAGCACTGAGTGATCCTCCTGGAAATCCACATTCATATCATTCATATTAGTGTGACTGGAGAATCCTAAAAGGATTCTCTCTCTAATAATTTACAGTGCTTCACTCCTATGGTTCCTTCCTTTTCTTTGCTCCCTTTTCATATCTTAGTTTAGGAGGATATATATTGATGGCAGAAGGCTTAAGGAAAAAGTGAAAGGAAGCCAGATGTTTACAGAAATGAAATGAGAAAGGAAAGCTAGAGGAAAAAACTAATGGAGGGTCTAGATCAGCCATTTTCAGCCTTTTTCAGCTCATATCACACTGACAAGGCACTAAAATTGTCAAGGCACACTCCCAGTTTTTTTATTAAATTACTACATAACAATTAATTTTTAATTAATATAATTAATAGAATTAAATCATTACATGACAAAGGGCACAATCCTCACCAGGTCTACTCAAAAGTAAGTCCTATTTTGTTCAATGGGGCTTACTCTCAGGAAAGTGTGGTTAGGATTGCATCCAAAGACTGGGGGGGGCATTGGGGGGGATGTGCCTGTGGGACTTATTTCTGTGTAGACATGCCTGGGATTGGGCTTTTGGTTGCACTCTTTTTTCTCAAATACATGAGCAGGCAATTGGCACTTCTCTCCTCCTCTCCCCCACCCCACCCCCTTCCACAGGCACATTCCCCCCATCTCATAATTGCAGTTAGCACTTTTCCTACTGTCCCTCCCCTCACTCGTCCACACCTTCCAAAGGTCCAGAATCACTTGCCTCACATTCTCCTCCCCCATTGCCTGCTCCTGTATTTCAGAAAAAGATGTGACCAAAAGCCCAATCCTAGGCATGTCTACTCAGAAGTAAGTTCCATTATAGTCAATGGGGCTTACTCCCAGGAAGGTGTGGATAGGATTGTGGCCCAACGCCCCTTCTCTGAAAGGCAAAGGCAAGGCAGGGAGGGTCGCTTCAGGGAGCTGCAGGCAACTGGGGCAAGGAGAAGGGACTTAGAAGGACCCTCAGCCAGCCCATTCTTAGGCTGGTGGCCTCAGCAGACTCCATGGCTTCCTACCTGCCAGCCCCTGTTCTTGAATTGCCTGCCCCTGGCTCACTCCTTCTCACTCAGTCCACCCAGACCTCCTCCAGGCTCCTCTGGCAACCCAATCAGCACACAGGGCAGACAAGGGACTATATACCCAATCCTAGGTGTGTCTACTCAGAAGTAAGCCCTATAATAGTCAATGGCACTTACTTCCAGGTAAATGAGGATGGGTTGCAGCCTTCCTCCTGCTCAGCAGCAGGAGATGCAAAGCAGCAGAGGCTGCTGCCTCATGACAGTCAAAGCAGCTGCTTCTCCCGCCCATGGCTGCTGCCTGCCGCCTGCCTCCTCTGGCCCCGCGGCACACCTTAGGCTGCCATGGCACAGCGGTTGAAAACCACTGGTCTACTCTAGATCAAAAGAAACTATAGCTGTTGGTGGGAAGAGAGCTGGAGGAGGAAATGAGCAGATTTAGGGCCAGGGAAGTGAACAGCAAGGGGTCAATTTCAGCCCCAAAGAAGCACTTTGAGGTCATCATCAGACTGTGAAAGAAACAGCCATTGCTTGGAATACTAGGACTGCAATTCAAGAACAGTCAGTAGGAAGGTGAAGTTCTTGTTCTCTTCATCCATGTTGGCAACCTTCAGTCTCGAAAGACTATGGTATCGCGCTCTGAAAGGTGGTTCAGGAACAGCGTCTAGTGTGGCTGAAAAGGCCAATTCGGGAGTGACATGCACTGTCACTGACACTCTTCATCCATGCACTGGGACATATTAAATCAAAATACGTTGGGTATCTTGCTGCCCTTGCTCTGGCAAAACATGAGATTTCCTATGCAAAAGCCTGACACCCCCTGGGGAAGGGGCTCACCCTTAAATTGCTATTAATCTTGCACTTCACAGTTCAACAATTAAGGCCCATGAGATTATATTACATGTAGGTTAATGTTTGTGGAATGACTGTACAAGGACAGGATGCAAGATTTTAAATGCTTCACTCAGGCTGAGCATCAGCAATGGAGAGGATACACGTTCAAATGCTTGTTAAACCTAGAAGCGGGCGGGAGGGAGAGAGCAGTCAGGCAAATTTGTCTTCTTTTGGGGATTAATTTTTCATTCTGTTTTTCAAGGCTGCAAAGCATTTTTGGTTTCTCCCTCCCCCCCCCCATGTGTTCAGTCAAGGAAAAAACTAAAGTCGGATTTTAAAACTCCCAAAAGCTCAGAGGCAGGCTGTAAAGGCCTTTTTGCAGGCAAGGGAGTCCTGATTTGCCTTCAGTTTGGCCTCTTGCTGCTTGAATGTCTGCTTCAGTTTGACAGAACAGGCTTCCTAAAGGACTCTCTCAGGGTCGTATCATGAGATTGTTGTGAAAGTTTGCTAACTGCTTGCAGTGTGTGTGACCCCACTTTGCTAACACCGCCTTCCAGTGAGCTGCTTCTTGTTATCCCCACATACCCCTACAGCCCTGTTGGTAAGAGAGCCAAGCTGTGTGAATTCAGGTCTGTAGAAGCTGTGACTCACATAAGAACAGCCCCACTGGATCAGGCCATAGGCCCATCTAGTCCAGCTTCCTGTATCTCACAGTGGCCCCACCAAATGCCCCAGGGAGCACACCTGATAACAAGAGACCTCATTCTGGTGCCCTCCCTTGCATCTGGCATTCTGACATAGCCAACTTCTAAAATCAGGAGGTTGCACATACACATCATGGCTTGTACCCCGTAATGGATTTTTCCTCCAGAAACTTGTCCAATCCCCTTTTAAAGGCGTCGAGGCCAGACGCCATCACCAAATCCTTTGGCAAGGAGTTCCACAGACCAACCACATGCTGAGTAAAGAAATATTTTCTTTTGTCTGTTCTTACACAGCTCACCTGTCATGTATTGAGACTTCTCCCAATCAATTTTCAGAGTCCCAGACAAGCAGCAAAAGCAAGTGTCCTAGTGGGCCACCATACACGGCTGGCAAGCTCTGGTTGGCTTGGGAGAATTGTAAGTTTTATAGGTCTATGCTAACTTAAAGCAAAGAACGCTAGTTTTATCTGCTTCCTGGGCTTTGGGCAGGCACTGTGCTTCCTTCTGTCTCTGGAGGAGAGACTTGAGATGAGTGCTTTCTGAGGCTTAATTTAGCACAGCAGCTAGGAGACTGAGCTGTGAACCAGAGAAACCCTGGTAAAGTAACATGTCCTTGGTTCAAATCTTGCCCCAGCCCACAAACTCACTAGGTGGCCTTGGGCAAGCAGTTCTCTCTCATGGCCCACTCCTCTGGGCCTGCTGTGCTACTGGAGCTCGTGTTCCAGCAGTGCAGTGTGGTTTACAGTGGTCTCAAAATGCAACCTGCTGTTCTGTGTAGCCATGCTGCTTCCACAAGTGGCAAGTGGCCACAGCTGCATGCCAATGACCTCTGGAAAATCACCAGCACCTGTAAGTTGGCACAGGGATAGGTGGGGGGTGGGAGGAATGGGGTAGAGACTGGGACAGGAAGGAAGTGCGTTGAGGTCAGAAAGGGGGCAGTGTTGGTAGTGCCACCTTCACCAGTATCCTATCCCCCTTCCTGGCCTTGATCCACCTTCCCAGGTGGTGGGGGTCTGAGAAAACCCATCATGGCAGTGGAAGCTTACCTCCAGGATGCAGCGCTCTGGTGTGACTGCATCAGTGAGAGGGGGGTTTAGGCAGAATTGGGCTGCCTGCCTCAGTCCCTCACCTTCACAACAGGAGGATTGTTATCAGGGTAATTAGTAATATCTGGCATTTGTACAGCACTTTTAAGCACTTCATATGTTTTTTTTTTCTTGTTTCAATTTTTATAACAACCCTGTAAGGCAAGTGAGTCTTATTGTCTCCATGTTGCAGCTGGGAAAGTTGAGGCTCAGAAGGAGTCACTTGCCTAAGGCCATGTCTAGTGAGTACTGGGCAAGATGACATTCAAACTGGAGACTTCTTCATTCATAGCTCAGCCAGGATGTCACTTTACAGGGTTGGAATTGCTGTATTAATGCTAAGTTCTGCTGTTATGATGGGTCAGGGCTGGGGGTTGAAGTGGAAAGCAGCCCAGAGCAACACTTAATTGCAACCCAGAAAACTTAGGAAAGTGCCTTTAAAATGTTTCATTAATTAGTCCCAAGATTAATTTAAAGTTCTCTTCCTTTGTCTTGCTTTTATTCTTCTAGCTGGCATTCTTTTGCTTCCCAAGGGGAGAAAGTCTCATATTTTGTACCCTGCAGCAACTGTTTAAGATCTGTAGGGCAAACACCTAAGGCGGTTAAGTGAAGGTAAGGAACCAGTGGATGAATGACATCAGTTCAGACAAGTGTCGCAAGCAGGCAAGGCAGGTGCCGGGGGCCTATCTGGGGAGGAACCCCATGAGGGTATGTGTCTGCATACATCTCCCTGCCAAAAAGGGGGTTGTCATCCTCTTCCTCATGGCACTGAGGTCACAACCCCTTCCCCAATTTTGACACCACCACGTTCGGTTCCTGCCACCTCTGCACAAAGCTGCTTTGTCAATGAGTAAGGCTTGAGGCTGTTTCTTGGGTGTCAGCCTGATTTAAATCAAGGTAGGAGTTTGTTTATGCCAGAGGAATGGCAAGCAGTTCCTGAAAATCATGCTAAGTTAAAAAAACAACAACAAAGAAAGAACTTCACCATGCTTCTTAGTCCAGTTTTGTACCTTCAACTATGCTGGCTTTGCCTCAGAGCGACTGGTGTCAGGTACTCCTGGCAGGGTTCTTTGGGGTAACTGCCTCACTGTTCTGTGCGCACGACTTACCTTCAGGTGCACATCCCTCACAGTTTTCTTGTGAGAAGGATGAGCATCAGCAAAGTTGTCTTTCTCAAGTCAAGGTTTCTTTCCTGAATGATTCCTCATTAAGCATCTCTATAAAAAATGGCAGTCTCGGGATGGCAGCAATTAGGGAAAGCTCTGTAGCTTTTCGTATCAGCCACCTATGAAGATAATGCATGTTTTAAACATTCAGACTACTCTTGTTGTTTTTTTTTTTGCAGTTTGTAGGAACATGAGGCAGTTCTGAAATTACCTCCCACCCCTCCTTCTCCACTCTGAAAAAATAAACCATTGTCCCATCTATCACAGTGAAGTCAAAGTATATTATGTGAGCCAATTATCGGAAGAGAAATAAGTGGGATGGAAACTGGAAGGACAAATTGCAGTGGAGCAGAGGAGTCTGTTTTGTGGAACTCTTTGTTTGTCACAGTGGTTTAGGAGCTGAGACCACTTTTGTTCCATAGTCTCAGCGGCATCTTTTTAGCTGAAGGGCATTTTGTTGGGCCTGATGGATGGGTCCAATAGATCTTCAGTCTCTTTTCCTTGCAAGGCTGGATCCAGATTTCAGGGGTCTCTCAACAAACTGCCCTCCTATCTGAGTGGACCCCATGAGAATTGTTCCATCATCACCATATGAAAACTAAGGACACATGAGTATTTTCCAGGATCACCAGTGGGCTGAGGGCCCTTGTCAACCACCCACTGATGTCAACTTGCCAGTGCTTGCCCTGATTCTTTGACTTCCATTATGGACAAGACAGATTCTCAGCCCAGATGCATGAATGTTAGCAGTGATTCTTTTCTCAAAAGGCCAGAGTAGGATACAGCTACATGGTTGGACCCTTAAAAAGCCTACCATCTAAACCTAGATACATGATCTGCAAGTTCCTTGATGGTGTGGGAAATGTACTCTTTACATACTCAAAAGCATTTGGTTTTAATTAATATACCTCAAATGCCCTACCAGTGGGGTTTCACCAATCTACTCAGCAGGTTATCTACAGCAGCCAGATCTCCTCTCTCTGGCATGTATGTCTGCTCCTATCTTGCACCCCCAAAGATATCCTTTTGTTCTCCATGACCTGCAGAGAATTATAGGAAGGGAGATGTGTTTTTTTCTGCCTTTTTTCATGGTGAGAAGGAAAGAAAGTTTTCTCTCTTTTTCCCCTGGACTTTGTGGAAGACACAAACAGCACCTTCTGTCAGTGCCCAGTTGGGAAGGGAGAGAAACCTCCCCTTCCTTTCCCCAGAGCTCCATGTGCAGTTCATGGAGACCTTGAGAGATGTAAGGGATAGCTCCTCTCCCTTTAGACCAGGTTTTTGTAAAACTGCTTCTGCAAAAATTCTGGACACGCACAGAAAAAACACCCCCTCCCTCTCCTGAACTGCAGAATACTTGGGAGAAAGGGAGAGGTGATTTCTTTCATTCCCACAGGGAGGGAGCATTATGGTCCACAGATAATGGCCAACATAAACAAGCTGATACTGTACCCCTATGTGGTGAATGGAACATCTTCATCCAAATAAGAGAAGCTCATGGTTGTAAAATAGAAAGCTGGCTTGTCTTAAGCAGACAGGATCATTTTGCCATCATGACCTTTGTAAGCTGTGCGTCCACAGGAATGTTTGTGGCAAATGCTACAAGGTTGTGTTTCTAGGTATCTGGGAGCAGGAATTGCAAGACAATTTGCATTGCTGGATGCTCCTGTTACAACCAGCTTTTGTGCTGAGGGGACCCTGTTAATTGTGCTCTCTCCAGATGGGAGGAAGGGCATGGAAGGGGCTACTCTTTGTTGATTTCCCCCTTCCTGGTGGGAAGGGGCACTCGTGGCACTGGTCTGTGTCAGAGTGCCATGTCTGTCACATTCACCGCAGAGGGAACCTGTAGGTGCTCAGGAAGGTCAAGTGCATGGGCTGTGTCTTGCTTCTTCCCTGAGCATTCCCACACAGTGGATTGTGGCAGCCCCACAGATCACTGCACTCCAGATATGAGCATATAAAGAAATTGGTTTCTGCCCCACTCATTAATCCAGAGGAAATGAGTGATCAAGGTGGTGTAATTTTCATGCCCTAGAGTGCTTGGCTTAAGCCCCTGGTTTGTTTTGTCTACTGTGTTTTGGTATGTGACTTAGGGTGCAGTCCTAACCAACTTTCCAGCACTGGCGTAGCTGTGCCAGTGGGGCATGTGCTGCATCCTGCAGCTGGGGGGCAATCATGGAGGCCTCCTCAAGGTAAGCAATATTTGTTCCCTTGCCTCGGAGTTGTATTGCCTTTATGTCAGTGCTGGAAAGTTGGTTAGGATTGCAGCCTTTGACTCACTTCTTAAATCTAGTGGAGTTCTTTGCCCTGCATGCACCTATGAGGGGCAGGGGCTGTAGCTTGGTGGTCAAGCATTTGCAAAAGTATGCAAAAGACCCCAGGTTGAAATCGCTGGCATTTCCAGGTAGGAAAGACCTGCACCTGGAGTTCTGGAGAGCTTCCGCCATTCAGTGCGGCAGACTGAGAGATGGACTTCATATATGGCAGCGTCATAAGTTTCCCTTTCAACCACACTCCTGCTCATGCACTCTGTGGGGTGGATCTTTGCATGTCACTCTAGGAGGGGCTGGTGAGCTTATGGTCCCTGCTGGAGGGCAGTGTTGGCTTTTTATTTATTCATGATGTTTATATTCCCTTTTTCTTTTGAGAAACCCAGAGCAGCTTACATGTAACTACCAGTGGTCTCCTGTTCACCACAAAATATCCAGCCCACCCCTTGCTCAGCTTCAACAGTGCTGAATCAATGTCTCCTGCTTCTGCCCAATTACCCTGCTCATGCCCAATCTCATCTGATCTTGGAAGCTAAGCAGGGTCAGGCCTGGTTAGTACTTGGATGGGAGACCGCCTGGGAATACTGGGTGCTGTAGGCTTATACCATAGTCTTTCCAGACTGAAGGTTGCCAACCATTTCTTCCTCAAATGAATGAGCCTCAAGAATGATCTTGGAGGTGTGTGTGTGTGTGTGTGTGTGTGTGTGTGTGTGTGTTCTTTCCCATGCTGATGTTGTGAGGAAAGGCTTAGTACTTCTTCTGATAAGCTCTTGTTCCCTTCTCAAGACTGACCGTTGCAACATTGTTGTATAATCCCCGTCTCACTGAAGCATCTCAAATGGGCCTTTTAACAAAAGTGGACAGGGATTTATGGCCCTTGAGCACTTGTTGCTGTAAATGAGAAGCAAAAAGTCTTTAATCCTGAGAGATTTACAACCGAGAGGCCATTCCACCAGCACCAGAGCTGAGTGTTTGGGTTTTACGACTGGAACGCCATTAGGAAGCTGCAGTGGTTTTTGAAGAACTAGTCTCCCTTTTTGCACATAAATGTTGTGATTTAGAATAGTTTTGCATGAGCTTTAGAATCAATCCCTCCCTTATCTATATGTTTGTGACTGTGACTAGATTATGGAATACAGGGACTACTAATGTTGCACAGTAAAACCCAAGGGGGGGATAACTTGTATCAAGGGGGGAAAGGCAGGGATATATTGCCTGTGTTCAAAAAAATCACCACATTCAATTTTTCTGGGGCACCTTCCTTATGAGGAAAGGCTACGGCGTGTGGGCCTCTTCAGCCTAGACGCCTGAGGGGGGACATGATTGAGACATAAAAAATTATGCATGGGAAGGATAAAGTGGATAGAGAGATGTTCTTTACACTCTCACGTAACACCAGAACCAGGGGACATCCACTAAAATTGAGTGTTGGGAGAGTTTGGACAGACAAAAGAAAATATTTCTTTACTCAGCATGTGGTTGGTCTGTGGAACTCCTTGCCACGGGATGTGATGACAGCATCTGGTCTAGATGCCTTTAAAAGGGGATTGGACAAGTTTCTGGAGGAAAAATCCATTATGGGTTACAAGCCATGATGTGTATGTGCAACCTCCTGATTTTAGAAATGGGCTATGTCAGATGCAAGGGAGGGCACCAGGATGCAGGTCTCTTGTTATCAGGTGTGCTCCCTGGGGCGTTTGGTGGGGCCGCTGTGAGATACAGGAAGCTGGACTAGATGGGCCTATGGCCTGATCCAGTGGGGCTGTCCCCTTATGTTCTTATGTTCTTATAAGTCTTTATCATAGTTTTATTTAAACGAGACAGAGCCACCATTACAGCGGTGGTGTGCATATATGGAGGGAGGATTTGTTTATTGCAGAGTTGTAAAATGCTCCTCCCTGTGGAATCTCAGGGTATCACAGATATGTTTTGTCCCAATAGTAATTTTGTCCACAATGCTTTAGTTGGACTGAATAGCAGCCATCCACTTATAGGTGCAGGATCAGGTGTGAATTTCTGGGGGTGCTCCTGAACTTACAGCTCTTTCTGGAGAACCAGGTTGCAGCTGTGGCCAGCTTTGGCTGGTGTGCCAGCTGTGGCAAGTCAATCTGAGCTGACCATGGTGGTCCATGCCTTACTGACTTCAAGACTGGATGACTGTAACACTCTCTACATGAGGCTGCCCTTGAGGACAATTCAGAAGCTACAATTAATGCAGAATGCGGTGGCCTAGGTGGCGATTGGAGCTAGGTGGTGTGAATCTGTTGGACCATTGCTTTGGTGACTGCACTGGTTGCGCATTTGTTTCTGGGTTGGTATTGACCTTTAAAGCCCTTCACAGTTTGGGTCCAGGTTATCTGCCTTCTCCCATACATTCTGGCACTATCTCTAATCTGAGGGAGCTCTCCTTCAAGTACCACCTTTATCCCAAGTTAGAGGGATTGTGGCATGGGGTTGAACCTTCTCTGTAGTAGTGCCACAATGGGAGGAGAACCACCTTCTCCCTTATGGCTTTTTGGCAAGTGCTCAAAACCGTTTTGGTTTAGTCTTGAGTGTGTGTGATGTGTCGTCTGTCTGCCCGCTGTGCTTCTGTATGTCCTTGTTTTGTTTTTATTTATTGTCTTGTTGTTGTAGTATACAATGTGGTTTTTTTGCTTGTTTATTTGTTTTTCTTTTAATTTTGAAATTGTAAGCTACCTTGGGCATCTGCTCTGGAAGAGGAAACAAACAAACAAATAATGGAAGCAAGTCAAGGGGTGTGCTTTGAGACAGCATATGAAAGTTAGGCTTGCTATCTACACTTGGTAGACTTTCCATCTTGTTAAAGGTCAGACTTTGCCTCTTTTACATTGGGATCTCACAGTGTTGCCATTTTTGTTTCCTCCACAGAACTCAGTGAGAGCTATTGAAAACTGAGCCGCCTTAAGCTTCGTAGTCATTTTGTCTGCATAATCCACTCTTGTGTTTGTATATAGCCCAACTCTTCATCCATTTCTTCATGGTAATGTGCCTGATTAGAGTATGATAGTACCTTGGGAACTGGCTTGGAGCCATTCAGCAATATAAATTCACCTGGCACTTTAAAAACTAAAATAGCATGAAAAAAAGATAGGTCCAGCCTCTAAGGAACTTACAACCTACATTTTTACAGTGTGGAAGTAGTGAAGGGGAAGGAGGGAAGAGTAACACTGGAGGAATAAAGATAACTTCTGATGGAGAGTCTACCTTATACCTGATTTGATAAAGTGGTCTCTGTGTAAGTACCCTGCCCTGTCTAAATGTGCTTTAACATCTGGCAATGAGAGAAATGCTGACACTGACCACAGAATATCTGCGTTTGGCTATTATGCCAATAGTGTTATGCCACAGACCACGTTTTCATCCAGTGTTTTATTTTTGCTGAGAGCCATTTAGCATCTTGTGGCAATACGTTTTATGGGTTTTGTTCTACATGACATGAAGAAATTGCTTCCTCTTCTTATATGCTCCTAGACCAGTGGTTCACAAACTGTAGGTCCAAGACCCACCAGTGGGTCATGACCCAATTTTTTGTGGTTTATGAAACTGAAAGGGCAGAAGACTAGGTGCATCAAGGGTTAAACAAACTGCTACTGGGGGAGGGGGAGCACTGCTGCTCAATCACCATTATAGCCACTCCCCTTGGCATTTATAAATCAGGCAGCAGCCTCTGGCATCTAAAAAGTTTGAGGACCCCAGCCCTAGACCTCTTCTTTCTGAATGTCCATGAATGATCCACAATTTTTATGATTTGGAAAGAGTGGGAGATACATTCTCCCTGTCCAGAGCTCTCAGTTTGAAAAATGCCTTTAACGTGTCGCTCTATGTTCTGTTTGTTTTTCGCTGATTCAGATCCATCAACTGTTGGCTGGGTTTCTGCAGTGCTGCTTGGAGGCCAATGTATTAGCATGCCAGCCAGAAAAAGGCTGAAGGTGAAGAGGGCTTGGACTCTTTCCTGGATGTAAGCCTAGTGAGGCCACAAGTTCAAGGCTCATCCAGCAAAACCATCTTTGTGTCACTTAGTTTTGGGGAGACTAATGATGTTGTCATGCACAAAAGTGCCTTTGAGCTTCTCCTTTGCTATTTGTGTGCTGTGTGAAGGTTGTCAATATGGAATAAGGTGGAAGAGAACCATTTGAAAACACACACACACACACACGTTTTACCCAGGGCAGTTTAGGTAGCATAATTGCAAAATATTTTTCATACACAGGCTGCTTTAAATCATTTCTTGTTTGTGAATATACCGGGCTTAATTTGAACTGCTGCAAGTAAACTGCAAGTTCTCAAGCAGACTGAGAGCCCAATCCTATCCTCTCCCGTCCCGCTGGTGCTGCCGTGCCAAAAAGGAACATGCTGTATCCAGTGGGGGTGGCGGATCAGGAGGCTTTGGAAGAGAAAGGAGATTTAAATAATAATAATAAAATAATAATACAGGTATTTATATACTGCCTTTCTTGGTCTTTATTCAAGACTTTATTCAAGGCGGTTTACATAGGCAGGCTGATTAAATCCCAGTAGGGATTTTTACAGTTGAAAGAAGGTTCTATCTTTCAAGAACTACAACATTTCAGATGTTTCTTTCTGATCTGGCTTCACATTCTGGCCTCCATCCTCCCACGCTCAGAGCAGATGGAATAGCTCGGCTTCAGCTTGTCAGCTGCTTCAAGGTCGCACGGTGCCGGTGGCCTCGAACTGGCGACCTTGTGGATGTTATCTTCAGGCAAATGGAGGCTCTACCCTCTAGACCAGACCTCCTGCCCAGACCAGACCTCCTGCCCAAATCCCCTTACTCCTCCATAAGCCTCCTGCTCTGCAATGTCTCTCCCCAGACCCGCACCAGCTTTTTAACTGGCTGAAGTCCAAGGAGAGAAAGGGGATAGGAAGGCTGCTGCCAGAAGGCATAGGATCCAGCATGCACCATAACTGCTGGATCCACCCCCTCCTGCAGCCCCCCGCCTCCACCACTGCTTCACCAGTCATGCTGAGTCATGCTGAGTCATACAGCAGTCATGCTGAGGTCCGGCGACAGGTGGAGAGCACTCTTGGAGCAGTACTCCCAAAATGGCCACTGCACTCCATTGGCAACCATTTTCTGACAATGGAAGCCTCTTCTGCTGTTGGAAATCCCTCCCTCCTTCCAATAGCCAGAATAGGATTGGACTGTCCAAGCAATGCCGGGGTGGAGGCTTCCCGACCCTTTTTTTGCTGCCGTCACTGGTTCATCATTCTGGTGACAGGGACAATTGTACACCCTTGTGCTACTGGGCACTATTTTTTTTCTTTGCTATTATTCCTCACTCTGATCTGACTTCAGTTTGGCTGTCAGAATGCTTCACTAGAAACTTGTGCGTATAAATAAAGAAAAACAATAAAACTGACTACACCAACAGGGCAACCTTTGCAGGGCCTTGCACAAAACTGCTGCAGTGAAAGAATAACATGGCAGAGTTTAGGGGGTTAATTTTGATGACTGTGGCCAGATTTCTACTAACTTGGTTGAGGCCTCTCCAGAACTGAGGTCTCCCTAGACTGGTTATATGAACCTATACAGCTGCTTTATGCAGTTTGATCCTTGACACATCTAGCTCAGTATTGTCCAGTCAGGCGAATGGACACTCTCTAGGGTGTCAGGCTAAGGTCTTTCTCAGGCCTGCTGCCCAAGATGCTCTTAATGGGTGATGGCAGAGGCTGAACCTCCTATCTGTGCAGAAACATTGGCTCATATCTCCTGCTGGCCTTTGCTGCCTCCTTAATGCACTATGGAATGGGCTGGCATCCAATGACATTTTGCAAATCATTTTTTTTCCATCTGCGCCATAGGGGAATTGAGTATGTGGGCAGCTGGAGTGCAATTGGGACAAGAGTTGGATGGAGATTCACAGAAGGGTTAATCTGCAGGCAGTCAAATGCAGGCTGGAATCTAAGCCAAGAAACCCATCAGACAAGTGCTGCTAGTGGTACAATAAAGAGGCAGCTGACAGAAGGAGAGACACAGGAATCAGAAATGGGTGGATGCTTTTATACTAAATCCCACTCTTTCTCCATAGAGCACAGGCAGTGTACATGGTTCTCTCCCACCTTTAACTTGCTGTCATTGGTGAACTTCAGGATTTTGAACGCATTTCTTGTGTTCCAAGCCCAACATTCTTTCCACTACCATAATGGCTACCTGGAATAGGGATTGTAATAGGGAAAGGTAGGTGGGCAGGCAGAGTTGTGCAAGCAGACTAATAAGCAGTGATACCTCCAGAAAGATTAGAAAACCACAGGAAGAGGCCAGAGGTTGCCTGTGGTCTAGGCCAGGGGTACCCAAACCCCGGCCCTGGGGCCACTTGCGGCCCTCGAGGCCTCTCAATGCAGCCCTCAGGGAGCCCCCAGTCTCCAATGAGCCTCTAGCCCAGCATGAGGGCGACTGTTTGACCTCTCATGTGAGCTGTGGGATGACCTCTCCACTGCTTGCTGTTTCACATCTGTGATGCAGTAGCGGCAGCAAAGGAAAGGCCAGCCTTGCTTTGTGCAAGGCCAACCTTGAGCTATTGCAAGAACTTCATTCATTCATATAAGTCCATCTTTAATATATTCATTTATGTAAACTTATGTAAATTTATTCAAATTTTAAATGTATATTAATTCTTTTTTTTTTCCCGGCCCCCGACTCAGTGTCAGAGAGCGGATGTGGCCCTCCTGCCAAAAACTTTGGACACCCCTGGTCTAGGCCAAGGTCCAGGTTAGACCTGCAAGTACTGCTAGCCAGGCCAAGTAAGGAAGAGAGTGGACAGCCTGGCGAGGATGAAGCCATGCTTGTTTTTTGGGAGGAGTTGGACAAAACGGACCCTTCCTCTTCCAGCCTGCAGCTTCAGTGGGCTCAACAGAAGGGAAAACAGGTCAGGTGTGGACCAGGCCAAATCGCAGCTCGTCCTGATTTTGTGTCAGTATGGCTGTGTGAATCGATGCAGAAGTAGGGACAGAGAGAGCATTGAACACTGGCACTTGGATGGATATGGAAAGCCACTGCAGATCAAAAGTCAGTAGTGAAATGTTCGTGCAGATTGAAAATTTGGCTTAATAAATAAATACAAAATTCAAATATGACTTTGAGATTTTGGTTTATAAAAAAATGGTCTTTAAAGGATACTCAGGGATAGCCTGAGATCTCCTGCTGCCAAATGCTGCCCCTTGTTATCTAGTAAAGTACCAGCCTCTGTTCCTCCCACTTCCTGAATTGAAAAAGGAAAGGGGGGGAGTGAAGAGGAAGTGTGGAGGAACAATTGTTTTAGAGCAGTTGTTTCAAAGCAATTGTTTTAAAGATTCAGGTGGCCAAATTTCTTGCTCCTGCTTCTTCTTTTCCCATCTTGTAAACCCAATTGTATACCCTAAGGGACATCCTGAGGGGAAAAAAATCAAAATAGGAAAATCTGTATTGAAATGTTTGCAAGCAAGATTTACTTGGAAGAATTTCCAGAACCCCAAATCCTTTCAACTCTAACAGAAACCCTGACAGGACAGGTGGTTTCCATGGCCACCATTTCCTGTTTCCATGGTTGTGGCACATGCCCAACTAAGGGTTCAGTTGCCAGCCGGGCAACTGAATCTGGATTGTTCCTCCGGTGTGCCACAATGCTGTTGTCGCCAAACTGCGTGGGATCATTTGGCAAGGAGTGCGGTATAGGGTGGGGGCTGCCTTGACAGCTCAGTTCCACAACAGTGTTGAGCTTTCTGAAAGAGACTGCGGAGGAAGCTTATTGCACTGTCAGTGATCAAAGAGCCTCCTCAATTTGATTTCAGTTTGTAAATACAGAAATTATATTACCAGTTGGCTGTAATATAAACAAGGCTGTGTCTGCTCTGTATTTAGGGGAGAAAACATTATGTGCAAGAAAGCTGAATTCTACAAATGTGTAATGATTAATTTAGCAAAGGCTGTATGCAGTCATTTGGACTTATTTTGAATCATTGATTCTGCTTCTGTTAATCATATGTGCTATATGTGCACATATTTCTGCTATATCACAGATTCTTCTATAATCTGTTAATCATATGTGCTATATGTGCTATATGAGCTATATGTGCTGAAGCCCCATCTCCTGACCAGTCAGTTGTCTACTCCCCCTTCCAAAGCTACTCCAGTTTCTTCAGAGTTTTGCCCATATATTCCTCAAGTCTATTTTTCCAGGGACAGTTATTCTCCCGGGCTAAATGTGAAGGGAGCACCACTTGTAAAAGTGCCTCTTTGCCCAGTGAGCAGGGTAAGGGTGAGAAATTTGCTGTATGCAAAAGAATCGTGAGGTAATCGCATTCTGTACCCAGAGCCACACACGCATGGTGCAATCTGAGAATTGCAAAACACTATCAGAACCTACGGCCCCCAAAGTTGTGGCTCTTCTCATTCCTATTCCAGGCCAGGAACCAATCAAAACATGAATGACATCGTAGTGACATGGAAAGGCAGTGTAGGTGCTTTGCGTGTTTGGTGCACTGACTGTCGAAACCTGTGTTGAGATTAGAGCTGAAATTAATTCTGGGGGGAAAACAATTCTGCTGGTTGTGCACATGTGGAAACATTCTTCGTTGCACTGAATGCTAAAAACACATAGCAAAGATGTTTCTAGGAGAGGACATGTAGTAAGTTTTTTTTCTGCAGTTTGCTTTGTTTCAACAAGATGGCAACAAAGGAATTCAGCAAAAGAATTCCTTTGCAGACTTATTATGTTAAATCTTATGCCTTTTGCAAACGATCACTGGTGAGACAGAGGCATGCAGTGCAGGAGAAGCTCTCTCTTCTTTGGTAATTTAAAACTCAGCAGATCTGTATCTGTCTCTTACAAATGTGTGCCAGCTGCTTGGGAACACTTTTTATTACCAGAAATGCCAAAGAAGCAGCATGTGATCTGAAAAGCACACCCCTACATCCTGGAATGTGCCTTTCCAATCATGCAAAACAAATGTTTGGGGGAGCTGAACATCTTAAGCCCACCATGAATTGCTTTCAAGTCTGGAGCATTTGGGCAGAAATCCTGTAATACAAGAGGAAGGGCTGTGGCTCGTTGCTGCAAAGCACGTGCTGTGCATGCTTCAGGTACCAGGTTTCGGTTCATAGCATCTTCACCTAAGGGTGCAATCCTAACCCCTTATGTCAGTGCTTTCCAGCGCTGGCCTAGCGGTGCCAATTGGACATGTGCTGCATCCTGCAGTTGGGTGTCATTCATGGAGGCCTCCACAAAGTAAGGGAATGTTTGTTCCCTGACCTCAGAGCTGCATTGCCCTTATGTCAGTGCTGGAAAGCACTGACATAAGGGGTTAGGATTGTGCCCTAAAAGGATCTTGTTATATGAGCCATCTTGTTATTGTCTTTCCAAGCTCTATCTGTAGATCCCAGGGATTGAGCCTGAGACCTTCTGCATACAATGCAAGTGTTCCTACCACTGAGCTAGGACTCCTCCTACAAAGCGATGCTGCTGGATATAGAAAGCTGGGAAAGGCAATCCCACCTCTGACACCCTGCCTGTCAAAGCTGGATGGCCTGGTGGTTTGACTGTAAAAGCATCATGTGCTCATATGGTCAACAGCATGATACCAAGGATACTGAGATGCTGCATAACATAGCAATGGTGCTGAACCAGTTTGTAAAATTGAAGAGTGGTGGGGGTGGGTGGGTAGGTGGGGAGAAAGCAGTCTGAGGACACAGTTAACTAAACATGCAGATGCGTCCTTGGTGTAAAGCACTGGCTACCTATTTTTATCTGCAAAGCGTTGGAGGGTATGTTTGTGCTATGGAGTTTCCAGCTGTGTTCTAGTGACAAGCCATGAGCCTGATAGTTCTCTGCTGCAATCATGGGCTAAACTGCAGAAGACCCTGATGTGACAGCATGATGAAACCCCCACATTGCACTCTGAGACTGACAAGACAACCGAACGATGCAAGCAACCAATGTGCTCACCTCTGCCCCCCCCCCCAAGGCTTGGCCTATGGAGCCTCAAAGCCATTCCATTGGAAGGAACGTGGGCTGCTGCATAGAGGATGGATTCTAACGGTTGTCGTAGCAACTGCCTCCATCTGGTACGGATCACAGGGAGGCTGATAGCCCCTTGGTAAATAATTTCCAAGGCTTCCGCTGCAACCCTGAAGCGTCTTACACAAGACTTCCACAGGGCTGCTGTAGAATATGAGATTTTATTGGCCTAGGAATGGCAGGTGGAGAAAATGGGTGTGTAATATATAAAAAAAAGCAGATTTGAGGAGGGATTCCCTCAAATCTGTTTTAAGACTGTTGGGGCTCGGCCCTGGCATTTGTGATGCTGTGATAAAACTGGAGAGCTTTTGAACATGTCCTTTCCTCTTACCATGTTCTGGAGCTTCCCATTTCTTTGATCCATATCCTACCAATGTGACTATAGTTTTCCCATTGATGGTTTGAATTTTTTTTTCCTATGAATTTTTAAAAACTCTTGAATTGAAAAAATAAAGCAGGGAAAGAGTATCAGCAAATTTACTTCATATCATTTTACGTTTGAATGACAAAATAACAGCGTTTGAAATTTAGTTAAGATGGAGGGGGAAGGAAACTGAAAGAATTATGGTAGCAAATATTGTCAGAAGCAGTGGCGACACTAGGGTTCGCGCCACCCAGTGCGGGAGGCCTGTGCGTCATCCCATGCAGTGGGTGAGGCAGCATCCCAGGTGGGCGTGGTGATGTACCATCGCCCCGCCCCCACCAGTTTTTTTGGCTGTACCTTTTGTTAGAACACAGATATTTCAATGTGGATTGTTTCATTGCATTCTTTATGAAATTACGCATTGATTGATATATAACATGATGGGATTATTCCTCCAAATTCTGATTTTCGTGATTTTGAAAACTTGCTCACACGCACACACCCTGTGTCAACTTACTAACAACTTATTGCAGCAGTTCTCAAACTTTTAGCACTGGGACCCACTTTTCAGAATGACAATCTGTCCAGGACCCATTGGAAGTGATGTCATGGCCAGAAGTGACATCATCAAGCAATTAAAATAAATAATTATAAATAATTAAATTAAAATAAAATAATTAAATAAGGGGGAGCCAGTCTTGTTCCACCAAGTGAATCTACTCTGAAGTAAGTCCTATTGTGGTCAATGGGGCTTACTCTCAGGAAAGTGTGGGTAGGATTGCAGCCTGTGAGCCCAAACCTATGCATGTCTACTCTGAAGTAAGTCCCATAGTGGTCAATGGGGCTTACTCTGTAATCTGCCTGCAATAACAACCCCCCAAAAGAATCAGTGAGATTTCCAGCCCTCCCAGTGCCCAGTTTAAAGTTCTTCTATTTCAGGCATATCAGAATAAAGACCCACCTGGCTTTGCGAGTGCAAAATAGAAAACTTTCCCCTTACCATTCAAGCCTCTTTTTTGTTCTTTTTTGGGGGGGAGGCTGTTGGGGGGCTGTTTTTTTTTTTGGGGGGGGGGAGGCTGTTGCACTTCAGCTCCATCAGATCAGGAGCCTTCTGGTGTCCTCACATTCCCCTTTGCCTGGCCTGACCACCAGCCAAGGCATGTCTGCCTATTCTTGAGTAAACATGACTGTGAGGCTGCTTTGCTTTCCATAGGGCTCCATAGACTGGGAGGGAGGAACCTCCTTCTCCGGTGTTTTTGGGGGTTGCACTCATTGGATGAGGACCATGCCAACATCCTTGGAGCCTCTCAGCCTGCCTCGACTAAGGCAAGTCCACCTACTCATGAGTAAATGCGGCCATGTGACTTCGTTTCGGGCTCAGACTCTTGGGTGTTTTTGGGGGGCTGCATTCATTGGATCGGGACCATTCTGGTGTCGTTGGATTCCTCTCAGCCTGCCCTTTCTAACGCACTATGGCAGGTTCACCTACTTGTGAGTAAATGTGTGATACGGCTCACTATCACTTTGCATACAGATCCTTTGCATACGGATCCTTTTTCCTTCTGGTTTTTTGGCCATAACCTTTGAACAAAAGAAGCTATTTCAATTCTGTTTTTTGCACTGCACTCCGCTGGCCATTCCGCATCCAACGGTGTATGGAATGACATGATAGCTCTTAACCCCGTGATGTTAGCACGTCCTTCCCCCAGGACGCATCACCCCCCCAGCACGTCACCTGGTGCGGCCCGCACCCCCTGCACCCCTCTAGCAACGCCAGTGGTCAGAGGGCAGGGTAAAAAGAACATTTGGCATAATTCAAGAGAAAGTTTTCCTTTACAAACCCCTCTTAACAGGAGCTCGGCAAGAGCATGACTGTTCCTTGTTAGACATGCTAAGAAGCTGGATGTTGTAAGACGTCCCCTTTGTGTCTTTATTGGAAGTAAGTACCATTGAATTCAGTGGGACGATATCAGTGTGCATAGGCTTGCAGCCTTAAGAACAGAAGAATTGTTTTGTGGGATCAGATCAAAGATTCTTATCGTCCAGCACGTTGCCTCTGAGGATGGCAAGTCAGAATGGTAACTTGCTTGAAAGCAAGCAAACTCCTAGAATGCTGGCTTCTGCACCTGTTAACAAATCCTGTGTTTTCCTTGCATCTGTGAAGAATTGTGGGCTACATACATCATATCGGTTGTAAACAAACAAGAAATTAGTAGTCAGGTTTATCCCTCCCCACCTCTAGTGAGAAGTCCGAAAGAGCAAAGTGCACCAAATTTTTCATTTTGTCTGCTGAAATAAAAACTGATTTTGATGGCCAGGGGATAGTTAGGAATGGAATGGATAAGATTGAAAGTCAGTCTACTGTTATATATTATGAGTTCTTGGGAAGAAGCAGACTACAAGTCCATCAGAGCAATAAAAAGAGGGTATGTAAAGGCTCG
Organism: Tiliqua scincoides; assembly: GCF_035046505.1. Classification (NCBI taxonomy): domain Eukaryota; kingdom Metazoa; phylum Chordata; class Lepidosauria; order Squamata; family Scincidae; genus Tiliqua; species Tiliqua scincoides. The sequence continues at coordinate 85,604,676 of NC_089825.1, read as the reverse complement.
ATGGGATTAAAACTCCAAGGATAGTGTTGGGGGGGAAGGGGGTAAACACGAGGAAAGGTTCTAATTGCAAGAGCTGTTTTCTAATTCAGTAATTTCATAAGATAGCCAGTGTGGTGCAAATGATTCAGAGGTTCAGTAGGTCATTTATTATCTTTCAGCCTAATCCCTCTCATAGAGTGGTTGTGAAAATGAAAAGGGGAGACCCACAAACGCTACTTCTAGGAGGATGGGTGGGATTAAAAGGGAAGGTGCCTGGACTTGGCAACCTCGGAGTGCCTGTCTTTCAACTCTATGGTCCTATGTTGGTTGCAAGGTTGTAACTTTTCCATGCTGGAGAAAATCGACCTCTAGTTTTTGTTATATACACGTGCATGTAATCCATACAGGATACCTGAAAAATGTGCAAACCATCATAGGACAGAGTGAGCTGTCTCTGGTGTAATGTTGTCCAGTGAAACTTTGTAAGAGGAGAATTTGCTCAAGACTCAATTTTTTTTCCTGATGTGAAAGCCCTGGCCTCTAATCTCAGGGGCTAGCTCTGGTTGCTTGGCATCGAGAGACAATGGGCCCAATCCTATCCAGAATTCCAGGGCTGATGCTGCCATACGTGTGTGTGTGTGTGTGTGTGTGTGCACTGCTTCCTGCAGTGGGGATGCAGTCACGGAGGCCTCCTCACAGTAAAGGAACATTTGCTCCCTAACCTCAGGGCTGCATTGTGGCTGCGTAACTGCTGGAAAATTGGATAGGATTGGGCCCATACTCTGCACATGTTCTGTGATGCTCTTTTCTATAATTTTTCAGAGTGAATCCTAATATTGGGCATGGGTCCTGCAAGCATAGACCTGATCAGCCCTGCCTTTCTGTATCACCTGGTTGCTTTAAGTACCATTGTGGTTTGGTTGGCAGCCTTCAGTCTCGAAAGACTATGGTATAAGCCTACAGCACCCGGTATTCCCAGGTGGTCTCCCATCCAAGTACTAACCAGGCCTGACCCTGCTTAGCTTCCGAGATCAGACGAGATCTGACATGTGCAGGGTAACAGTTGCTGCTATTGTGGTTTAGAATTTGCCTTATTGCAGGAAGAGAAAGGCAGCCCAGTCCTATGCTTCCCAGCATCCACTGGAGCAGCAGCGCCAAAGCAGATACCACTGTATGGAGCAAGGGCTTAGAAGCCGCTGGGAGTCTCTTTGGAGAAGGGGTTTTTCATCTTTTTCCGCTGAGGAAAGCCCCTGCCCTGGCAATGGGTCTCCTTACATCTGTGTCCACTATTTTGCTGGCACAGATGGAGAGCCTACGTGCCAGGCCTTCTGGTCCAACACAGAGTCCAAGATCCGGTGGAGCACGGTTCTGCCGGTCCCACCCCTCCCGCTCCACTTCCTCCCACCCAGTTCCTCCCCCTGCCCCACCCATGTTTCTCTCTCCCCCTGCTCCCCCAGAGGTCACACTACTGCCCAGCAGTTTCACTTACCTCTAGTGGCAGCGGATCTGCCTTCTGCCAGCACTGGGCCTGGTGCCTGACTGGTGCAGGCCCAGCACCTGCACTCCCTACTCTCTGGGTGCCATAAATATGCTTTATGGCGTAGTTACAACACCCAGCGCTGGCACTAGGGCTCAGTGCCAGTGCTAGGTAAGTATAGGATTGGGCCCTAATTCCAGGTGCTGTCGCAGCTGGTGACCATCAGTTGTGCCTCAGTGGCACCCAAAGCTGGACTGATGAAACAACTGATCCTGACCCTGCTTGAGTTGACATGTGGAACCATTTGACCATTTTCCCAGGGACAGAGCCAGCCTTGTGCAAGCATCTTGCAATGCAGTGTGCTCAGCAGATGCATCCCTCTTGTCAAGCCAGCCTTCCCAGTATATCGATACTAATCCTTCTAAAAGGATTCAACCATTGCACATGCGGCTGTTGAACCTCCCAGGTACGTGCCTTGGCAGTCAACTCAGAGGGAACCTGATCCCATTCTCTTTGCATCTTATTCTATTTTTACGGAGCATACTTGGTTCAGTGCCTGCCAAAATCAATAGCAGCCTCACATGGGTGTTTCTCTCCTGCAATTTCAAACCTCAGATCCAATTTCACAGCCAGCCACAACGTTTCCTCTATGTGCGCTTGTTTCTAGCTGAACGAGGAAAAAAACCACACACATATACACGTAAACCCTGAATTTATGAAGATCTCCTAGTGACAAAGCCTCCTCGTATCAAGAATGTTGTTTCAAAACAAGCCTTTGCTTTGAAGATGTGGAAAAGTGACAGTGGTAAATTCAGGTGTAGGAAATGCTAAAGAGAAAAATAGACTGAGCTAGTGCCAGTAAATCTATCAATGAGCCTGGCTTTATATGAATTCCTAAACATATCAGATGCCAGTGTCTATTGTCAATGACAAGGGAAAAGCACTCTGCATAAGATCAGGGGGCTATATAATTGTGTGGGACATATAATCTATCAAAGCAGTGTACAAAAGCATTAAAAATTACTTGTACAAAATAAGATACATATACAAAACAATAAAATCAAAGCGGCAACAACTGGTGAGTAAAACCTGTACAAAATCAATTTGCTATCATGGTAGAAGCCACTTTAAGCAGAGGAGTATTCAGGGAATGAGGGACCAAATGGATCTCTCTAGGGCAGTCATTTTCAACCCTTTTCAGCTCACAGCACACTTAGGGCCCAATCCTATCCAATTTTCCAGTGCTGGTGCTGCTGTGCTCATGGGGTATACACTGCTTCCTGTGTTGGGGAGGCAGTCACAAAGGCCTCCTCAAGGTATGGGAACATTTGTTCCCTTACATTGGGGCTGCATCGCAGCTGCGCAGGTGCTGAAAATTTGGATAGGATTGGGCACTAACATGGCACTAAAATTGTCAAGGCACACTGCCAGTTTTTTGCTTACATTAAACCACTACATTACAATGAATTTTTAATTAATATAATTAATATAATTAAATCATTGCATGACAAAGAAACTCACAAGAAGCTTGGAGAGGAAAGTATATGTGATTCTGGAAAGGAGGAAAAATGTTATTAAAATGTTATGCCAGAAAGTGTTGGCAAAGAGAGGTCAGATTGAGCACATAGTGGAGAGATGTGGGGTGAGGGGCAATGAAGAGACATGATGGAAACAACTTCAGGATTCAGCTGGAGTGGGGGGGGGGAGAAAACGTGAGGCAAGTGATTCTGGACCTTTGGAAGGTGGGGACGAGTGAGGTGAGGGACAGGAAGATTGGTGCTAATTGCAGTTATGAGATTTGGAGGGGAATGTGCCTGTGGGAGGGAGTGGGGTTGGGAGAACAGATCTGCCAATTGCCTGCTCCTGTATTTAAGAAGAAAGAGTGGGAACAAAAGCCCAATCCTGGGCTTGTCTATTCAGAAGTAAGCCCCATTACAGTCATTGGGGCTTACTCCCAGGTAAGTGTGGATAGGATTGTGGCCCAACGCCCTTCATCTGAAAGGCAAAGGCAAGGCAGAGAGGGTCACTTTGGGGAGTTGAGGGCAAATTGTGGCAAGGAAAAGGGACTTAGAAGGACCCTTTCAGCCAGCCAATTCTTAGGCTGGTGGCCTCAGCAGACTCACTCCCTAACTCCTTGCTTGCTCCTGGTTCCCTCTTCTTACTCACTCCACCTGGACCTCCTCCAGGCTTCTTTGGCTGCCCAATCAGCACACTGGGCAGGCAACAACCGCCTCAGTGCTCAAGCCTAGGCATGTCTACTCAGAAGTAAGCCCCATAATAGTCAACAGAGCTTACCCCCAGGTAAATGAGGATAGGGTTGCAGCCTTCCTCTTGCTCAGGAGCAGACAACGTGAGGAGGTGTGAAGCAGCCGCGACCAGGCCCTTTGCTGGCTGCCTGCTCCTTTTTCTTCTACGGTCGCATGAGGCTCAAAGCAGCCGCTTCCCCCACGTGTGCAGCTGCTGCTTGTCCCCGCTGGCCCCATGGCACACCCGAGGCAGTGTGCCGTGGCACAGCGGTTGAAAACCCTTGCTCTAGGGCAGGGGTGTCCAAAGTTTTTGGCAGGAGGGCCACATCATCTCTCTGACACTGTGTCGGGGGCCGGGGGAAAAAGAATTAATTTACATTTAAAATTTGAATACGTTTACATAAATGAATATATTGGAGATGGAACTTATATGAATGAATGAAGGTCTTGCAATAGCTCAAGGCCTATAAAAGGCCTTGCACAAAGCATCACAGAGGTGAAACAGCAAGCAGTGGAGAAAGCCCTCATCCTACAGCACACGCGAGAGGTCAAACAGTCGCCCTCACACTGAGAGCAGTTGTGTCGGACCAGTGCGGGCTCCAACAAATTTCTGGAGGGCCAGAGGCTCATTGGAGACTGGGGGCTCCCTGAGGGCTGCATGCGGCCCCAGGGCCAGGGTTTGGGCACCCCTGCTCTAGGGCAACAGTTTCACAGGATATGGTGCCACCACTGAAAAGGTTCTGTCTGTAATAACCACCTGCCAGATTTCTGTGAGCTGTGTTCCGGAGAGTAGGACTTTTGTAACCAATCTTTAGGGCAAGGCAAGCTGATATGGGAGAAGGGGCTTTAAGGTAATTGGTCCTAAGCAGTTAGGTTTTGTTTCCCAGACTTTTTGCAAACTTTGCTTCTTAGGCTTGCAGTGTAGTATCAGATTTGTACTACTGAAAATTATCACCTGTCTTGGTGAAGTTAGTCTGGTTCATGTTAGTGTTCAGGTATGAATTAACATAACATGGCTTGATAAGAAAAGTTTAACTCAGTGGGCGTAGCAAGGCCATTTGATACCATAAATTTTTGACACCCTTCCCTACGACAAAATTATTTATTAATTTATATTTTTCACATTTTTATATCATCCTTCCTCTAAGGAGCTCAGGGTGGTATACACGGTTCCTCCCCTTCTTTTGTCCTCACAATGACCCTGTGAGGTAGGTGAGGATGAGAGGTAGTAATAGTCATGACATAAAATAATAATAATAGCAAGAAATAAATGCAGTGAGTATTTCCTCACAAGCAGTGGATGAACATCAGAGCTCTCCCCTGCTATTGGTCTCCTACACATCGTACTCAGTGACTGCATTTTAGGTTCAATGTAGCCATCATGGTTAATAACCACTGATAGACTATAGTCACCATGAATGTTTAGAATGCACTTGAGAAATCATTTCAGCCAGTGACCAACAACCCCAACCTTCTCACCAGTAGCATATCTTGGTTTGGTGTCACCCAGTCTGGTAACTCTTGCTGTCATCCCCATTAACTTTGTTTATTTTACTATAGAACAGTACAGATCACCCAACCAATCAGAAACCAACAGAAAGACAGTGGCTAGCTTGATGACACTCACAGAACTGAATAGGAGTTCAAGTATTAGCTCTGATGTATGGAAAAGGGAGCTGACTCATAACAACATCTTATTGGTTCCATGCTGTGTCATAATAACACCTCATTAGCTCTCAGAACACTCCGATTCATTGGTCAGTTTTGAGTTAAGGAAACCCACTCTCTGCGCAATCCTAACTTGTGCCGGAACGGGAGGCTGGCCAGCCTGTCGCGTATCCAGCACAAGTTTGGGGCAGAAAGCGACTCAGCCCGGGGCAAGGGGAATAACTTTCCTTTACCCTGGGGAGAGCTGTAGCAGCTCCAATGGGTCTACTCTGATCTGGCCCACCTAAAGAAGTGGCACAGATCCAAGCTGCCCTGGGCTATCCAGAAACTATCACAAATGCTGGATCCTGGTCTCACTCCCACTCTACTGCCATCTACCCATGGACCCACCTGCTGCTCACCTTCCCCTCATGCCAGAACGCCTCCAACCCACCCTCCTCGCATCCCCCCAGACACCTGTGCTGGCTAAACTCAGCCTATGTGGACTTACCTCTATCAGGCGTCGTGGAGGCTGGATGCAGCTTCCATGGGCCAGCGCATGTCCTTGTGCCAGTCTGGCTGACACTTGAGGAGGCATAAATGTGCTTTACAGTATGTTTGCAATCCTCCCAGGCTGGCCCAAGAAATGTACCCCAGCCCAGCACAATCTTAGGATTGCACTCTTAGGGTACAATCCTACACTATGCTGGAAAAGGCAAGCCAAGAGGCTTGTGCTATATCCAGCGACGGATAGGGGCCCAAAGCAGCTCAGCCAGAGATACGAGGAAACTTTTCCCCTTACCTCCAGGTAAGGTGCCTTTGCCCCTATGGGTCTCCTTGGAATTGCACCACCTGCTGAGGTGGCGCAAGTCTGAGGAGAGCGGAGTTGCTTGAAGTCGCTCCAAACTCCCCGGGAATAAGGTTTGGGATCTGGCATAACTGCCAGATCCCAGCCCTGCCTCCTGCTCCCCGCCTGCTCGCCTGCCCACCCCCGGGGCCGCCCACAGCCTGTTTCCCCCACCCCGGAACACCTCCCTCCCGCCTCCTTCCTGCCCACCCCAGAGCCTTGCGTTGACCTAGCCAGGCCAACACAAGGCTCACCAAGGAAGCCGCCACGGAGGCCGGTTTCAGCCTCCATGCTGGCAGACCTCTGTGCGCCGACACAGTTTACCCCTGAGGAGGCGCAAATGTGCTATGGCATTTTATAAAGTTATAGCCAAAGAATCGGATAAACAAAACACAGCTGACTTATGTAACTAAGGGCGCAATCTTGAGAACTACTTGGGCCCGCGCAAGTCCCTTGCACCGACCCAGGAGGGTCGCAAACATGCCATAGCACATCCCATTGGCTCTTTGAACAATTAGGCCCAAATCCTAACCAACTTTCCAGCACTCACATAGCTGTGCCAATGGGATGTGTGCTTCATCCTGCAGTTGAGTGGCACTCACAGAGCCCTCCTCAAAGTAAGGGAATGTTTGTTCCCTTACCTCAGAGCTGCATTGCCTTTATGTTGGTGCTGGAAAGTGAGTTAGGATTGCGCCCTTAGTCTCATTGGTCCATTCTGAGTTAAAGAAATCTACCTTTTGTTACATAAGACAGTTGTATGTTTGTTTTCTGGTTTTTTGGTCATAACTTTTAATAGAGATATTTCACTCTGTTTTGTTTAATTGCATTCTGCTTAAATTATGAACCGAAAGACAAATTACATGATGGTATTATTTCTAACAACTGCAATTATTGAAATTTTGATAACTAATGGTGTCACCTTCCCCGAGCGTGGCACCTGGGGTGCCCCCCGCTAGCTACACCACTGATTTAACTGTTAAACAATTGTAAGTATGCAGATACACAAAGTTGTAGCAGGGTTCAGTATGAAATGAGTGAGCTCTTTTGGGCTTCTTGACTGATGAATATATGGAAACTTTATCAAACCATGGCAGATTTTGGGTGCAATTCCAGCATTTTCAGTACAATATTCTGAATTTGTTGGACTCTTATTATTCAACCTAAACTCTGCTTCTTAATTTTGGTGACAACACAAGGAAATGCCTGGAGTGGTGAAGCAAACTTAAGAAATAACCTTGAAATATGTTGAAAAGTAAAGAAGAAAGTGCCTCTTAACATGTCCAGAACTTTTTTTCCCCTGGCAAACTCAGAAGCATAATGACTCAGAGGCATATTATTGATGCCACTGGTTTTCCCAAGGCATTTTTTGGCAGGAGGCTTTGAGTGGGAATTAATGAGTGAGAGAAAAGAAACTCACCAAGGAGGCTGAAGAAAATGAGCACCCCCTGAATGGCAGCCCTTAGTCTCAGAGCACAGATGAATGAGGGCTTGAGTTAACTGTGGACCTTCAGGGATCACCTCTGGCTACAAAGGGATGAAAAGTGCACCTGTGTGTATGACAGAGCTTTTCTCCTTACAGGGTGTGATTGTGCTGTTTGGTGTCTATGCCTGGATGGGAAAGTTACACCCTACGTCGAGCAGAACGGATTGTGTGGTTCTGCTATTTTGGTACAAGAACATGTGAGAAGTGTTTGTATTTATATATATATATACTCCTTCACACATGATGGATGACTTTGGACAACATGACTATGAAGAACACAGCACAAAAACAGCTGGATTTCTCTGCTGCAAGAGTATCCCTACATTTAACTGGATGCTTGAGAGCTGGTCTTGTTTGTAATCGGTGCTTAGTTTTAGAAATCAGATGCGCAAGGGTTCAAGACTACATGGAACCACACAAACCAATCCTTGTAAGCCTTGCTTCCTGTGTGGGACTCTGATGATTATTAGACGAAGACCCCAATCCTATGCATGTCTACTCAGAAGTAAGTCCCATTATAGTCAATGGGGCTTAATCCCAAGAAAGTGTGGATAGGATTGTAGCCAAAGTCATTTTGGACATGCTCAGGCATGCCTATATGCTATCATTACTTCATATGTATTAGGGCAGGGGTGCGCAAACCCCGGCCCTGGGGCCACTTGCGGCCCTCAAGGACTCCCAATGCGGCCCTTAGGAACCTCCCAATCTCCAGTGAGCCTCTGGCCCTCTGGAGACTTGCTGGAGCCCACATTGGCCTGACTCAACTGCTTTCAGCATGAGGGTGACTGTTTGACCTCTCATGTAAGCTGTGAGATGAGGGCTCCCTCCACTGCTTGCTGTTTCACGTCTGTGATGCAGCAGTGGCAGCGAAGTGCAAGGCCTTTTATAGGCCTTGAGCTATTGCAAGACCTTCATTCATTCATATAAGTTCATCTTTAGTATATCCATTTATGTAAACTTATGTAAATTTATTCAAATTTTAAATGAAAATTAATTCTTTTTTTCCCCGGCCCCCGACACAGTGTCTGAGAGATTATGTGGTCCTCCTGCCAAAAACTTTGGACACCCCTGTATTAGGGTATGTGGAACTTTTTGCCACAGCATGTGGTGATGGGCACCTGGCCTAGATGTCTTTAAAAGGGAATTGGACAAATTTATGGAGGAAAATTCCATCACAGGTTACAAGCCATGATCAGTTCTTGCAACCTTCTGGTTCTAAATATAGGTTATATCTAAATGCCAGATGCAAGAGAGTGGCAACAAGATACAGGTCTCTTGTTGTCTTGTGTGCTCCCTGAGGCATCTGGTGGGCCACTGTGAGACGCAGGCAGCAGGACAAGGTAGGCCTTTGGCCTGATCCAGCAGGGCTCTTCTTATGTAGGGTCTAACCCTTTTACTGAAAACCAGATTTCATAATTCAGCATTGACTCAATCACCCCAAAGTATTGCCCACTGAAGAGCTTTAAACTTTTTGCCACCCTTTTTGCTTTCAGTAGAGCAGGGGTTCTCAATCTATGGCTTGTGGGCCACATCCAGCCCACCAATATATTTTGACCAGCTCCCAGAGCCAGCTCCTTGATCCTTTCCCTTCTACCCACCTCCCCATCCAACACTTTCTTCATGATGAATGAAGCAACTGCTGGGCTTGGTTTGCTCTGAGAGTCCAGCACTGAGAGAGAGTGAGTAGCCCTGCAGCTGCAAATATTTTTATTCTATTGTGAAAATACTTAGACTTGGGGCATTTGGTGGGGCCACTGTGAGATACAGGAAGCTGGACTAGATGGGCCTAAGGCCTGATCCAGTGGGGCTGTTCTTATGTTCTTATGTACTTACAGTATGTACAGAATGTATATGTTTTCTATTCTTGACCCTCTCTAGCTCATCATAAAAACAGTGATGTGGCTCTAGCAGCTGAAAGAAGTCTGATGTTATTCATCAGTGAACATTTAAAGGTGTGGTTGCTAATTTCACTCAACTAAGGGAATACAAAATTGTTCTAGGAAGGCATGCCTCTTTAACTCTGTTGGAGGTTGCATAGCAAGTCATTCATATCATTGAACTATGAGCTGGAGAGCCCCCAGGTAAAATCTCAGCAAAAGCATGAACACTTTGATTGGTCTTGGGCAAGCTACTCTGAACTTCATCTTCCGATCCACATCTGCAGTGATACTGCCCTACCTTGCAGGGTTGTTGTAAAATTCCTGAGATGATATATGCTAAGTGATTTAGGGCACAATCCTAACCAACTTTCCAGCACTGAGGTAAGGGCAATGCATCTCTGAGGTAAGGGCACAAACATTCCCTTACCTTGAGGAGGCCTCCTTGACTGCCACCCAACTGCAGGGTGTAGCACACAACCCATTTGGCACAGCTATGCCAGTGCTGGAAAGTTGGTTAGAATTTGGGCCATTTAGGAAAAATGTTTTGTCAGTATTGTTTTTAATTTTCTTGCATCTCGGCAGCTCCACTACCAGCTCAAGTGGGGATCTGATATTCAAAGCCTTTTTTCAGTCTGGAGTGTCACTGATTGTTTTGGGATTTTCTGGTTATGTGATAAGTCTGCAGGATGGCAGGTTTTTACAATACACTCAACAGAAGTGATGGCATGTGAATTTTTGCTATGTTTTGCTTCAGAGTACTGAGGATGACACCTGGAGCTGATATTATGAGCATGTTGCTTGCTAGTATGAGATGTGGCTGGAGGAGAAAGCTTTGGAAACAGTCAAGCAAGGAATTATCCCACCACTGAATTTCAAAGGGCCATTATTCCCTATGGCCTTGGTTCTCAAACCAACTCTTCAGGAGTTTGAGACCCAAGGTAAGTGTGTGCAGGGGGAGGGACTAAGGCTGCAATCCTATCCACGTTTACCTGGGAGTAATCCCCATTGGCTACTATGGCATTTACTTCTCAGTAGTCATGCAGAGGATTGGGCTCTAAGGCAGCTACATGATCCCCAGGATTGTGCTGCTGCTGGAGATGGGAGGGTTTTTTTTTTTACTTACCTGGAGCCAGCACTGAAGTTCTGGGAGGCGCTCCCTGCACATAAAAACAGCTAAAATTAACAAAAACATGGGCACTTCCAATATTCATGGTGAAACTGGAAGTGCCTTTTTTCTTTTTTTAAATGTTTGGAGGTGTGGGAGCCCTGTCGAGGGCTTGGCAGACCCCCCAGGTCTCTGGCACTGGCTGCAGGTAAAAAAAAGAAACCCCCCTCTCTTGGGCAGTAGCATGATCCTGGGGATCTCATCACTGCCACCGCCCCCCCTTAAGAGGACAGAGGCAGGGCTTCTCAGACTAGGGCATCATGATGCCCGTTTGAGAACCTCTGCCCTATGGCATTAGAACCCACTGAGGCCCACTGAATTAGACCAAAAATCCATCTAGCCCACTGTCTTGTTTTTTCACAGTGGCCACCAAGAATATTAGCAGTTTATGTAACACTGTTAGTGTGCATAGCCTTTAAATAGAGTGAAAAAGACAAGTCCCTGCCCCATGGACATAGAGCACTTAGTGACACAAGGGAGAAAACAGAGGGAGGGAAGGAGATGGAGGCAGGAGCAAAAGGGGAAGCACATACTATTGTTTCTGCTGCATGTGCTTGGTTACAGAAGGCAATGGAGACTATGGTGTGGTGTCAATGCTTTCATGGAAAATGTAGGTTTTAAGAAGAGATTTGAGGGAACTGAGTTAGAAAGCATCCGGCAAATGTTCTGGAGGCAATTCCAAGCATAAAATAATGAAGGATGGAGTTGACGGAGGGAGCTGGAGACTTTTGGATGTTTGAGTCGAACTGTAGGCAAAGCACCTGGGCAAACACTAACAGGAAGTGGATTGGAGGGCTGCAATCAACATGACGCTAACAGAAAGTGAACTGCGCAGGAGACAAAGAGATGCAGGAGATAGCAACAGGGGGGCTGCAAACAGACAGATAAGGGCCCAATCCTATCCAGCTTTCCAGCACAGATGCAGCCATACCAATGGGGTGTGTACTTCATCCTGTGGGGGGGGGGGCAGTCACAGAGACTTCCTCAAGATAAGGGAACATTTGTTCCCTTAACTCAGGGCTGCATTGCAGCTGCATCGGTGCTGGAAAGTTGGATAGGATTGGGCCCTAAATCATTTGTGCAATAGTGCAAATTAGTGAACCACAGATAAGTGAAACTGCAGATATGGGCCCCGTGGATATCGGGGCTCCTGTACTTAATAATTTTATCTTTAATTCTGCTTTCCATCTGTATATCTGGAACAGACATTGACAATCCAATGCTAACCAACTTTCCAATGCCAATGCAGCCCCAAAGTGAGGGAACTAATGATGGCTTACCTTGAGGAGGCATCTGTGACTGCCTGCCCCCCACTGGAGGATGTAGTGTGCGCCCTATGGGCATGGCTGCATCAGTGCTGGAAAGTTCGGATTGGGCATGAGGCTGCAATCCTAGTCACACTCTCATATAATGGAATTTACTATTGAGTAAACATGTATAGGGTTGCAGAGTAAACTAACTTATCTGTGAGTTCCTGGACTCCTGGATCCTTTTTAAGAAACCAGTTCACAGTTTTCCAGTCTTCTAGTATGGAGGCCAATTTTTTTTTTAATTAACACACACAAACATACAAACATATGACATACATTTAGGAGTGCTAAATACCATATACCAGGGGTGCTCACACTTTTTTGGCTCGAGAGCTACTTTGAAACCCAGCAAGGCCCGGAGATCTACCAGGGGGGAAGGAAGCGTCTGACAGACACCCCCTTTAATGTATGGAGCCCCTGCTGGAGTCTAGTCAGTTTCGTCAGTTTTGTTGCTGCATGCCTGAAGAGCAGCTAAAGTGTCAGTTTCAGTGTTAGTTTAGCTAAATATGTCAGTTTCGTCTAGTCACTAGACGAAATTGACATATTAACAGTTTGGAGAGACAGGGCTCCGCGATCTACTCATTTTGCCTCGCGATCTACCAGTAGATCGCGATCCACCTATTGAGCACCCTGCCATATACCATAACTAATTAATCATACTATATCTCCTAATTTACTTATTCATCTATTTCTACCTCTTATTGATTTATCCATTTATTTATATAATATACAATAAATTTTCCCTAATGCCCTATACTATATTTTCTAAATATTCACTTTCTACCAAGCATAAACTAACTTCAATTGCTCATTAATATTAAAACAAAATAATCTAATTACCAAAATGATCACCTCAGCTATTTCAGCTCCAATCTAATTCTCCAATCTAATTACTTTTTTCTTTGACATAATAACCACATATAAAACTATTCTTCCACACGTTTACATTTCCAGCTATATTTTTCTTAATACATTCTAATTCATATTTATCAATTTCATAGTTATACTTTTTTTTTTCTTCAAATAAATTTGGGCCATTGTTATTAGCTGAATAAATCCTCCAATTTTCTCTAACCCTCAGATTACCCCTCAGGGTTCTTTTTCTTTCTTACTTTCCATTTTTTCTCCTGTAATATCTTTAATAATTTATCTCTATAACAGAATCTGATAGATCCACACTTTCTTATATAGGGTGTGTTCATTCTTCCAGTTAACTGGGATATATTTTCTCCTTCTTGTTCCAACAAATTTTGTGATTTGTGCACTCCTGTTACTCTGTCCATGTTATCTTTGTTAATCTCCATCAGCACCTCTTCTTTGTCCTGTTGATCATCCTGTTGATTTTCCTCTTTGTCTGCTTTTTCACTCCCTTGTTTATCTTCTGCTTGTTTCTTCACATCTTCCAATTGTTCCTTACACACATCTATCTGTTGGGAAAGAGTCTCCAGACTGGCTTGAATCTGCAAGGACCAATTCAGCTGTTGTCGCTCCATAACAAGCAATCTCTCCATATTAATCAAGATTTTCTGTATCCACATTTCGGGAACAGAATCCGTTTTGCAATTTCTCTCTAGTCCACTAGATGTCCACAACGTATTATTCTCCTTATTTCCACCACGTCATTACTACTCTGCCATCCACATTCCTTACATACCTCTTGCAGATAACAGTCCACTGCGGTTAACGGAGAGAGAAACAAAACACAAGAAAACAGTCTCACCATCTCTGGTGCAGAGAAAACAAAGCTCTTCCAAATCTAATGAGAATTGTATTTATATCCAATTATGTCCAAGAATAATTCTGGATTTTAGTTCACACCCATGTTATAGTTATAATTATAATCCACCACCAATTTATTCCACCACAGAGAAAAAGAGCACTTTCAACCTCCTTAAAAAGTCACTTGTTAATGCCTCCAATATATCCAGGGCTTTTAGGCAAATCAGTCAATCAGAGCCGGGGACAATATTAACACTTACTTATCTTAAATTTCCAGCTTAAACTTTAAACTTCACGCTTTTTTTTCTTCCTCCACATGGCATCTCAGCACAGAGCCAGCAGCTTGATTGCAGATCACAGCACCTCCCCAAATACTCTCACAAATGGTTAGATTTCTCTGAGAAGAAAACCCCCCCCCCCCGGGTTGGGCTTTCAGTTTCCTAGATACCTGCACCGATGGGGATCTTGTCTCTCCTAACAAAAATCTTCAGGTCCTTTTCAGACCTGCAGTATTTGGGGGAAAACAAACTGTCTCCCAGGAACTCCTGGGGACATGTCTGTTTGTCCACTGTGGGCTCCTTCTCCTCCCTCATGGAGGCCAATTAAAAGGATACATTAGATATCTTTTTTTTTTTTTTTGGAAGGCCAGCACCTTCACATTTGAGTTTGTTCAGAACTCTTGGGTGATTTGTCAATTTTGAACAAACCTGGTGATTTGTTAACTTGTCAATAAACCCTAGAAAATCATCCCTTGTCACTTCTATTTGACTCAGTTCTTCAGACTCCCTCCTTAAGAAGGCTGGTTCAGGCATGGGTATATCTGTTCTACATCGTCTGTAGTAAAAACAGATGCAAGGAATTTTTTCAGCTTCTCTGCTTCTCAGTATCATGGTTAAGCATCCCTTTCACTCATTATCTAACAATCCAACTGCTTTCTTGGCAAGTCTTCTGCTTCGGATGTATTTAAAGCTGTGTTTATTGTTATCCTAGATGTTTTAGCCATATGCTCCTTCATTCTTTTTTCTCATTTCTTATTGTCAACTTACATTTTTTTTTTGCCAAACTTTCTGTTCCATTTTGTTCTTTTTTTGGATAAAATGTCTATTTTCAAAAGGAAGACTTCTTGCCTTTTATAGCTTCCTTTAATCCACTCATGAGCCATGCTGGCATCCTCCTGAACTTGGTGGTATGTTTCCTACTCTGTGGTATGTATTCTAACTGAGCTTCTGATATTGTGGTTTTAAATAACCTCCACCAGTTCAGGGAAGATTTGACTTCCTTGATTGTCCATTTTGCTCTCATTTTTAGCAATCTCTCGTTGTGAAGTTGTCTCTTTTGAAGTCATATGTGTCTGTATTGGATTTCCTTGGCAATTTTCAATTTACATATATGTTAAAATGGTTAGCACTATGGCCACTGTTTTCCACTGGTTCAACAACATTTACATCTTGCACTAGGTCTTGGGTGCCACAAAGAAATAAGCCGAAGAATGCCTGTTCTCTGAGAGCCCAGTCCTATCCAACTTTCCAGCACCACTGCAACCACAATGCAGCTTTGAGGTAAGGGAACAAATGTTCCACCACCTTGAGGAGGCCTCTGTGACTGCCTCCCCACCACAGTACATGCTCCATTGGAACAGCTGCCCCGGCACTGGAAAATTGGATAGGACTGGGCCCTGATTCATTTCATGATGAGCTGTTCTAAGGCACAGGGTATCTAGAAATGTGATGTCATTATCGTGATTTGACCCATGAATTTACCCTATTGACCCTATTCTATGTTTATTACAACACTTTCTTCCATGGATGCCTGCTTGATTTCTTTCCCCATCATAAGACAACCATCAACAATTTGAACAACAGGGTGATGGTATGTTCACAATACAAAGGGCACAATCCTAACCAGGTCTACTCAGAGGTAAGTCCCATATTGTTTAATGGGGCTTACTCTCAGGAAAGTGTGGTTAGGATTGCAGCCTAAGTTACTTTTGGACCTGATGTTATCACCACCACTCCATAATGATTCTGTGATGGAATCTGATCTTCCTATGTTTTCTAGATCTTTAGATGCTGTATCCTCTGTGACGTGCAGAGCTACACCATCCCCAATAATCCAGCCTTCTCTGTTCTTGCTATAGAGTTTGTATCCAGGAATAACTTAACCCACTGAGCCATCAGGTTTCTGCTATGCTGACTATATTTATGTTCTCCTTTATAACCAAGCATACCAGCTCTCCCATCTTGGCTCTGAGACTTCTAGTAGTTGCATATGTATACTTTGTGTGCATACTTTGTGTATACTTGTCCTTGACTCATGCCTTTTCCCCTGCAGCTTTTTGATGTCTTTGACCAGCTGTCAAGTCCTGCCTAGTGTATGCTCATTTCCAACTTCTATCTACCCTTCTAGATGATCTGGAACATTTACGCCCACATTCCTTAGGGACCATTTGGTCTGAACTGAATGCTGCCCAGCTTTCCTCCCGGGATTAGCTTAAAATGTGGTCTTCATCTTTTTTGATGTTAAATGCCAGCAGTCTGGTTCCATTTTGGTTCAAGTGGAGCCCATCCCTTTTGTACAGGCTCAGCTTGTCCCAAAATGTTCCCCAGGGATTAACCAAACACCTCCTTCCCAAATGAATATTTGTCATTTAAATACTGAGATTCTTAAAAGAGTTGTCCTACTTTATGCTTCCCAGGACTTATTTTCTTTTTCATTGACTTGTCTCATTTCCCTTCATTCCTCATTTTAATTCACTTCAAAACAGGAACGCAGCAAAACGGATGAAACTGGCCTGAAAAAAGAAATTAAACATGAATACTTAAGCAGAAAAAAAAAATTGTGCAAGCTGTATCCCTGCTCTTTTAAGAACCTTGTAGCAGTAAATGAGAATAAATTTAGACCCTGAGACAAAGAAGGGTTTTAAAACAAGATGTATTAAGAGACCTGTAGCATGGAGAGGAAAATTCTATTAAATGAAAAAGGAAAACTAGATTTAAAATATGCAGATGGACTCCAGATGCAAGGAGTGTGTTGCAGGCCTTTCAAGTCCCCAACCATTCAGTTATGCATAGCATGCCAGCCTTGTCTTGCAGTCTACCAGGTAGCTTGATCAAACCAGGCTTCTGAGTAAGTCTGCAAAAGTTACTAGCCTGCTGTAAAGTGCTAGTCCTGCTGTAAAGTCCTGTTGTAAAGTCCTGTTTCTGTCTCGAGTCGTCAAAGTCCAGTGCTTTGCCTCTTGTGCCACAGGCATTGTTCCCACTGCGAGCTTGAGCTCCCTGCTTGGAGGATTCTATCTACGCCTCAGTGCCAGCCCGCCTGACCACTATCAGCTTTCCCTCAAGGGCTAATCCCTATCCACTAAATTTCTGCCTTTGATCTTGAACCCCAGGTCCGGCCTTAGGAGCCGTGGGCCCCAATGCAAAGCATTTTTGTGGGGACCCCACCCCTGTGGGGTCCCCTCTACTCACCAGGATGAGAGGCAGTGGCGAGGCACCCAGCAGCAGCAGCATCACTGGGGAGGGCAATATCAAGGCAATTGGACCCAGGGGCAGATAGGAGGGAGGGCTTTCTGGTGGGTATGGAAGATTCCATGCTGGAGTGTCAGCTACAGAGTGAGGTGCCAGCTGCAGCTGTGGAACTGCTGCTCCAGTGTGGTGCCCCTCCAGGTGCAGGGCACAATTTGGCCAAGTTAGTCCTCAAGTTGACCTTGTTGACCCTTGCCTGGCTTGGCTATTAGTCTACTACCTCTAGCCACTGCCTGCCTGTTTATGATCACACACTTGCTATTGCCCCACTTGAACTGTCAGCCGGCTTCCCAGCATCCCAGAATATGACATTTTTGGAGCCTAACATTTGCTCAGGTTTGACAAAGTGGTACTTTGTATCCTACAGCACTTGTAACTCTCCCTTCTATTTTGCCACCTGTGTATCTTCCCTTCCATCCTCTTCCCTCTGTCTCTTCTGTTGTTTAAATTTATATTGGAATCCCCTTGGGATGATGGCTTTTCTGTTTTGCTCATGCAACTCTGTAAAATGCTGTGCGCATTGATGATACAGTATAAAAATGATAATAAATGAGTAACTTTGCATTTACAGAGGTTTCTCTGGATACAGGTGATTCAGCAAACGGGTGTTTTCCAAAGCTGTTATTGAAGAAGAAAAAAGGTAAAATAAGAATCACAATTATTGGGGCCCCAGCACTGGTAGCTGGTCACAAAGTGAATGCCTTCGTAGCAAGGAAACTTATGCCATGTAAATGGTGCAAGTTATTACAGGGGTAGAGCTTGTGCTGTGTAGAGGTTAGAGTATAGATTAGGGCTAGGAAGTCCTCAGATTCACATTCAGCCATGATTCTTATAGGGTTACCTTATACAAGGGTCTCTTGTTCTCTCTTCCTTAACCTTCTAGTGGTTCTCACACATTTAGCGCTGGGACCCACATTTTAGAATGAGAATCTGTCAGCACCCACCGGAAGTGGGAAGTCATGACCGGAAGTGACATCATCAAGGAGGAAAATTTTAACAATCCTAGGCTGTGATCCAACCCACACTTACCCAAGAGTAAGTTCCATTTACTGTACATTCTTTCATTGTTAAAAGAATATACACAGTAGCTTGTTAAAAGTACAGGTCTGTTGCATTTCCCCAAATGCAGTCACATACCATGGTAGCATCAAGCCCAATATATTAAAAATAAAATATTGAAATGAATAGGGATCCACCTGAAATTGGCTTGCGACCCACCTAGTGGGTCCCGACCTACAGTTTGAGAAACATTGTTCTACAGGGTTGTTGCAAGTATAAAATGGAAGGAGGAGAAACACAAATGCTGCTCTGAGGTCCTTCATGGAAGGGTGGGATAAGATTGTAATTTAAATGAATAGTGTGGTTCTCCTCTCCACGTAGCACTCTTTACTCTGCAAATGGCAGCTTTTCCATGAAAACCAAAAGTTCAGGGCTATGCTACACTCTAGCTTTTTTTATGTCTGTGGGATTAGCACTGTTTAATTACACCGACTGCAAATTCCTTATAATTAAGAGACAAGGGCTCATTTGTTCAGCTACATGGGGACTTAACCTGGAGTGCTCTCACTAATGAGCGGGTTCTACCAGGCCTGTATCAAATGCTTTCTCTCTACTATGCTAGGCAGATTTAGAGGGGTTGCTAGGATATTCTATGTACATAAAAAGGGGAAGGGAGGATGGTTGCTTCTCATGCCTCATGGGCCATTTTCTATCAGTGTTCAAATTACAGCTTTTTGGATCCAAATCCCAGATCTCATCAGCCATTGATTTGCAGCATGCCTCTGCCGTATAATGTGCTGGAGCCATCCTTGGCCTTTCTAACAGAGTTGCCTTTATATCCTGCAATCCCTTGAACGCATCTGACTGCTTTGTCAGCACTGGGGGATGCATTTGGAAAGTAGGAGGGAAGGCTGTGATGCCTTCAGCTTCCCTGTGCCAAAGGAGAAAATGCAAATTAGTGAAAAGGGCCTGAACAAATCACCTCTGGCTAAGATTTCCGCTTCTACTGCAAGTAATCAAATGCGACTGGGGCGGGATAGGATGAGCAGGAGTTCTCATCAACTGTAAAAATCCTGTAAAATCTTTTTTATAAGCCATATGCCCTCCTGTTTAGTGACCTGACTACAATAAAGAATGCTGATTAGTGGACAATTGGTGGGCAATACTCCATAGACCCCAAGCAACCGCCTCTGGAAACATGCAGAGCCAAAATTGGTTCTCACTTGGCTACACTAGACATTATGCACACACATGTTTCTAAATACTTCTGTGGCCTCCATGTTTGTGGAAAACAGTGCTGAGAGGGGGAAATTGAAGAGAGATAGTAGTGTGTGAAGCCCTTCCCTGGCCCTTTGTTTCTTTGCCCCAGATTGCCCCCTTTAAGCGATTTCCCCACCCACTATTCTGTAGCATTCCAAGTGCACATTTACCCTTGCAAACACATGTATGGGACCCTGTAGGGAGGAAAAGCAATTGTAGAGCAGTAACTTTGAAGCAGAAAAACAGAAGGTGGATGGGGGGAGGGGGAGATTAATTAACCTGTCTCTTCTCCACCATAAACTGACCTTCCAGAAATGGTTTTTCCATGAACAAAGTACCCTTCAAGTTTTAGACATGTGCTTTGTTTAACATATAGGTTGACCCACAACCTGGCTGAAGATCATGGGGAAGTGCTCACTGCAGTATTTAAATTATGGGAGAATAGCTAGGGAGACCCTTAAAGAAATCCACAAACCTCACCCCCAATTCTTCCCCAATTTAGCCCTATCATGGTCCTCACTGAAGCCATCTAAAAATAGTAGCTTAAGTGGGGCTAAGCTAAGTGGGATACCAAGTAAGGAGGGCATCTTTCTTCAGCCCCCTGTAATTTGAGCACTGACTGATTGTATGATCCAGTGTCTCTGGGTGAAGTCAATTTTTGCATTGCAGCATCCAGTTTATGAGACTGTCAATCATGCAGATTGTAGTGGCCCTGTGAGACTTCTCCATGCTGAAAAAATGTGATCACTGCCAGGCTGCAAGCCTTCTTTCTGATGGCTGTGCACATTCCCAGGGACAATTGCATGGAGCATTCTTACACTAGAACTGGAATCAATTCATTCTCATCAGAATGCAAGTCCTGTCTGTGTGCCACAGAGATGAGAGAGACCAATGCTTGGATGAGGGGTGACCTCAGAGGTTGGCCAGGTCCCACACTGGTCAAGGGCCCAAGTCCATCAGCAGATTCATTTGACCAGGCTGATCCCTGAACACTCAGTATCAGTGGTGGGGGGCATGCCCAATGTGCCATCAGGGAGTAGGTTGGGATGCCATGAAGCCCAGGTGAGGGTGTTGACCCAATGGTACTGAGACTGTGTGAGTGTGCATTTAGCAGAAAGGAATGCTTTTTAGTATTGCCAGCTAAAGACAAAAAAGTCAAGGTTTTAAATTATTTTTTTTTGCACCTGACTAGCAAGAAATAAACTTTTTTGGCCCAAGGCAGGGTTTTTCAAACTGGGGTGTCGCGACGCCCCAGCCTGTGGGCCCTGGCCTCTGCCCCCCCTTAAGGGACGGGGGCAGCCAGGAGGCAGGGAAGAGGCAGTAGGGCTGCAGGGGCTTGGGTGCACTTACCAGAACCTCTTGCAGGCTCCTGGGGGTGCAGGTACATCCTGAGCAGTCTGCAGGGCTCCCTGAAGCTGCAAAAGTGAAAGTGGAGCAATCGCTCCACTTTCACTTCTAAAACATTGGGGAGCCCTGCAGACACTCGCGCGGGGCTCCCTGCACTCCCGGGAGGCTGCAGGAGACTTTGGTAAGTCCTGAGCAGATTCCCAGGATCCCTAGGTCCCCAGGATTGCGCCACTGACTCCCCACTGCCCCCGCTGCCTCCCCCTGCACCTGCAAGGACTCTCCGGGAAAACCGCTGGACCAGGGGAAGCAGAGTTTCTGTTGCTTTTGGGATACAGTTTTAGGAATTGACATTGGCTGCTTCTAATCTGCTCAGGATGTACCTTCAGAAATAAGCAGCTTACCACCCAAGACACTTGAATTCTCTAGTAGTTGTTCCTACAGATGACTGGCCCCTGAATTTCCTACCACCTGAGGAAGTGGGAAGTACAAAATGATATCTTAACCATGACAGCCCTTCAGAACCTTAGTTGCTGTCAGAGTCAACTGACTTTGATCTGATGAAGGAAATCTGAACGCAGTTTTGGGCATCGGAAAGAGGACTCTGTGTGTGTGTGTGTGTGTGTGTGTGTGTGTGTGTAACAGGCAGGAAAGAGGGGGGATAGACCGATGTCTCCTTGTGCATTGGATATGTGTTGGTGCTGGGGGTTAAATTTCTCGAGTAAGAGTTTTGGGGCTAAAGGACTGTATTGCTCAAAGTAGAATCGCTACATTTTCCCCACCCCCTGCTTTTGCACCTTCTTTAGTTACTTGACACACAACACAGTTTTGGCTGGTGAAGCTTTTCTAACTACAGCTCCTGCCAGGAAAAGCTTCACCAGCCAATTTTTTTTTTTTTTTTTGGGGGGGGGGGGGGCGCTGTTGAAGATACCGGAGAAATGTTTTAAAAAGGTAATGGTCCTGTCTGGAAATCGAACCCACTGACATATGAAGCTGCATTATTATGATGATACTTCAATACAGCCTAAGCAAGTTTGCTGGGCTGGTTATGTTCTGCAATTCAGGATCCAGCCAATACCTTGGGAATCACAGAGACCGCCATAGGATTCTTGCTGTTCCAAGAAACATTGTTTTCTGGAGCTGAGCTGGTGAAATTTGCTCAGGGCCAAGAATGTCAAGCTGTTGCTTCGGATTTCTAGGCACTGCTCCAAGGGCTCCAATGACAATGGGCATATTATTAACCTTCCTCACCCAGACAACCAAGTTCCGCTTGCAGGTGTTTGACATTTTGTGATCTTGTGTTCTTTGTCTTCAGTTCTGCTATCTCCTGGAATGGCAATATTGATGATCCAAACTTTATTTTTTTCGCTTTGTCTACTGCTGTTATATCTGGCGTATTTTGTTCTAGGTGTTTGTCTGTAATCTGAAGTCCCAAGGAATCTTTTTTTGTTCTCAGTTATTTTGTAGGGTTTATGATCCCATGAGTTTTGGTGTGAAGGTAATTGGTATCGTTTGCAAAGATTCCAGTGAACCATAGCTGCAACTCTGTCATGATGTTCTTTATAGCCAATTTGGATGATCTTGTTACAGGCACTGCCACTGACCAAACAGTGGACTGTTTTCATCTTTCATGGTACAAAGTCAATATTTACTGTTGACACTGGTCTTCTGGTCAAATATCTTTGCTTTGTTATTGCTTTGATATTGTTTGTTTCAAGTACCTGTTCCTGTGCAGCTAGGATGCGATCTTCCATTTCTCTCTTCAAGTGCCCATTCTGAATGAATGTATTCATTCATTGAATGAATTCATTGAATTGTATTGAGACATACAAAATTATGCAGGGGATAAACAGAGTGGATAGAGAGATGCTCTTTATACTCTCACATAACACCAGAACCAGGGGACATCCACTAAAATTGAGTGTTGGGAGAGTTAGAACAGACAAAAGAAAATATTTCTTTACTCAGCATGTGGTTGGTCTGTGGAACTCCTTGCCACAGGATGTGGTGATGGCGTCTGGCCTGGACGCCTTTAAAAGGGGTTTGGACAAGTTTCTGGAGGAAAAATCCATTACGGGTTACAAGCCATGATGTGTATGTGCAACCTCCTGATTTTAGAAATGGGCTATGTCAGAATGCCAGATGCAAGGGAGGGCACCAGAATGAGGTCTTTTGTTATCT
Source organism: Tiliqua scincoides (assembly GCF_035046505.1). Taxonomy (NCBI): domain Eukaryota; kingdom Metazoa; phylum Chordata; class Lepidosauria; order Squamata; family Scincidae; genus Tiliqua; species Tiliqua scincoides. The sequence continues at coordinate 85,581,615 of NC_089825.1, read as the reverse complement.
GGTGTGCTCCCTGTGGCATTTGGTGGACCGCTGTGAGATACTGGAAGCTGGACTAGATGGGCCTATGGCCTGATCCAGTGGGGCTGTTCTTATGTTCTTATGAAGCCATTTCCAGGTGTTTTATTTAGTCTCGTTATCAATGTCTTTCAAATATTGTCCATGAAGTTATTTTATTTTCCAGTGTTCTCAGTGTATTTCAACCCCAGCCTTTTTGTAGTCTAATTTCTGTCACTTTAATAGGTTAACTTTAGATAAATTTGGGGAGGGGAGGGGGAGCTGGTGTTAAAGTTCCAGGAGAATTTTTTTGTTTAAACGTAGAAATCCTACCTGAAAATCAAACCCACTGAGATATAAAGCTGCAGTATTATTTTTTATTTTTTATATGGCGCCATCAGCATAGAGGAGGGAATTTCAGCAAGTGCAGCTTGTGAGAAGACAAGCAGCACTTGCTGAAATTCTCTCTTCTGCACAATTGTTAAACGTACAGGTGCCCTGAAGATGACATGTTGGCCATTTCTGATCTGGATATTGACAAGAGGGAGACAACAGAGAGAGCCAACGTAATGGTATTGAGTCAGACTAGTGGCCTAAGTTGCCCAGTATTGGCAGTGGCTCTCCAGAGTGCAAATGCAAAGGACTTGTTCTGTCAAATGTGTAGTTTGACCCTCTTGCTTGTCCTCTCTCTCTGTGTGTATGTTTTAAGTAAAAATAGCAGCTGAAGGGTTGATCAGGATTGGGACTGTGGTGCATGGGGATGGCTTATTTGTGCCACAGTTATTCATTCATGCTGCAGTCCTGACCCCCCTCCAATGCTCCCATCCCCCCAAACCCCTCTCATTGCCACGATTGGGAGTTTCTTCTGAGGGGGAAATAGAAAATGCAGTGGGGTGATTTGCCTCAAGATGGTGGTTGGAGGGGATAGGGTTGCAATTTGTTTTTATTTAGTCAAGTAGCAGCTACGGGGGTGTGTGTGTGATCAGTATGAGAGAGCTGTGTACGGAAAGAGAGTGCTTTAGCCCCTTCTGCTGCCATGCCAATGAAAGTTGCCTCACCCCCAGCTGCAATTAGTTGCTTGATGTAAGGTGTAATTAGGCCCTAAAGCAGGGCCTAGCCCTGTAAGCTGAGATTCATTAATCTAGAAATGTTGAAGATTGAACCTGGGTCCTCCTCCTGCATGAAAAGCATGTGCTCTGTCACTGAACTATGATCCTCTCTAGTAGCTTGTTCTTCTTGATTTAATTTAACCCCTTGTTGGGCTGATATGTGTTTGTGTAATCATCTTACAGGGATGTAAGATTTAATTAGGATGTTTCAGATGGCTCCTCCAATCAGATTTTACTTCCTGTCTTCCACATCAACTTTCTTTCTATATCTTCCCATCTGAAATAAGATAAAACTGACCGTGATTAGAGAGGGGAGATGGTCTCAAGTGGCATTTAAGGGTTACATTTTCTACATGTTGTGCACATGTTCTGTTGCATTTAGGGACACGTTTGGATTTAATTTTTTTTTCAGTGTTTAGACACACTATTTCACACCAGTTGGGGTTGTGGGTAGTTGGCCTTGGAGAATGTATTCTCCAACTTGGGATTGCTGAGGTCTTTTGCTGGAGTATTATTGTACTGGCAACCTTCAGTCTCGAAAGACTATGGTATCGCACTCTGAAAGGTGGTTCTGGAACAGCATCTAGTGTGGCTGAATAGGCCAATCCGGGAGTGACAATCTCTTCCACACCAGGAGCAAGTGCAGTCTGTCCCTGGTCTGTCTCCCTGGCTATGGGCCTTCCTTCTTTGCATCTTTGCCTCAGACTGTTGGCAAAGTGTCTCTTCAAACTGGGAAAGGCCATGCTGCACAGCCTGCCTCCAAGCGGGCCGCTCAGAGGCCAGGGTTTCCCACTTGTTGAGGTCCACTCCTAAGGCCTTCAGATCCCTCTTGCAGATGTCCTTGTATCGCAGCTGTGGTCTACCTGTAGGGCGCTTTCCTTGCACAAGTTCTTCATAGAGGAGATCCTTTGGGATCCGGCCATCATCCATTCTCATGACATGACCGAGCCAACACAGGCGTCTCTGTTTCAGCAGTGCATACATGCTAGGGATTCCAGCACGTTCCAGGACTGTTTTGTTAGGAACTTTGTCCTGCCAGGTGATGCCGAGAATGTGCCGGAGGCAGCGCATGTGGAAAGCGTTCAGTTTCCTCTCCTGTTGTGAGCGGAGAGTCCATGACTCACTGCAGTACAGAAGTGTACTCAGGACGCAAGCTCTGTAGACCTGGATTTTGGTATGTTCTGTCAGCTTCTTGTTGGACCAGACTCTCTTTGTGAGTCTGGAAAACGTGGTAGCTGCTTTACCGATGCGTTTGTTTAGCTCAGTATCGAGAGAAAGATTTTGCTGGACTTTTGCTGGAGTATGAGCTGGGAATGGGTCCTGAAGTGCAATGAACAAAATGCACTGCTCTGCTGAACAGGCTAAGGCACAAAATCAGGCTTCTAATGTATATACTAGCTTTGGCCAATCCAGAGGCTTTATACTGCCAGGCAGTTGCAGAAGCTGATGTTGTACCCCCCTTTTTCCTTCTGTGCCCCAAATTGGATTCTGGGGTCTGAATGCACAGAGGCCTGGCGACCTTGCCTGGCTATGTTTTAGCCTTCAGTAAGGTTTCCACCTTTTCATATTCTTTTAAAAAATGTGGCATCTGAGTAGAGTCTAGGACAGTCATTTTCAACCGCTGTGCCATGGCACGCTGGTGAGCTGTGAATGGTCTGCAGATGTGCCACGTGAGTTTGGGGGAGGGTCATTTATTAGTAGTGCCATTGGGGGATGCGAGCCCCCTGCTGGCAGCACAGTGTGCCTTGTCAATTGTCAAAAGACTGATGGTGTGCCTTGACAATTTTAGTACCTTGTCAGTGTGCCTTGAGACGAAAAAAAGTTGAAAATCACTGGTCTAGGGACGGAGTGCAGAGCAGGTGTAGAGTGGAGTGAAAGGTAAAGCCAGTGGTTTTGGGCAGATCCAGGAGTGGAGCTATCCTTCACTTAACGAGTACACGTAAAAACAATTACTGAATGGGAAATAAAAAACCTTGCATTTTGCCTGCCTAACAGCTGTCACCCTCCTTCCCCCATACATTTCCCTTGGGTTACTTGGCAACTTTAGCCTCTGTCTTCAAGGCTCTTGGTTCAAACCCAGTGGTCCCTGAAAATGTAGGGACTAAACATCTGCTCACATGCACACTGTACTGCATATGAAGCTGCTTTCCATAGAGTTTCAGACCATCACATCTAGCTCAGTTTACATATGCTGGCTAGCAGCAGATTTTAAGGGTTTCAGGCAGGCATCTTTCCCTGCCCTGCCAGGAATTGAACCTCAAACTTTTTGTATGCGAAGCATGTGATCCACCACTGAGCTATAGCTGTTGACTGTTGCCTGCCTAGGGGGATGTAGTCATGTAGGGTGTTGCTGCTTTGTCATTTGAAATCTGAGAACAAGCAGCTGAAAGTTAATAGAAAAAAGGGTTGGGGGCCACAAAATAGCCTTCCAAATGGAATGTAGTTTGAGAAATAAAGCACTCTATAAAATCTCTCACCAAGCTGAATGCGGCCTATCAATCATATAACGTCCTCTGCCAGACTTTTGTCACCCCTCCTCCTTTTTTGCAGTCCAAAGCAGGCAGCAAAACCAGTCGGTTAATTGATTGTGTGTGTGTGTGTGTGTGTGTGTGTGTGTTTGCATGCCAACCATACATATTTGGGAGTATCTTATTTGGATGTAGTGGGCCTAGTCTGATTGCAACTATTTTTGTACCCCGTGCTGACACACACACACACACACACACACACACACAGAGCAAGCGCAAAGCTCTCATCCTCCAGCAGAGCAAAGAATTCTGATTTCTCTCAGCAAAAGATGAGCCCAGAACAAATATTCAAAGACTCCAGAGGAATGAACAAAGGACCTATTATCAGCTTGTGAACAATGAAATCCCTACAAAAAAGCTTTGGAGAGCTGTGCTTAATTGCCCTTGATAGACAGGAGAGGCTTTGAGGAAGCTAAGAGATTAGAACTGCAGAGAATCTTAATAGCAGAAGAATCCTCATAGGGGTCATCAAGTTTAGTCCCCCTGCTCTGTGTCAGAATATCCTTGATACCGGGGGTCAGCCAGTTGACAGGCCTTAAAGCACAATTTGGAGTGCCATGTTCTGCAGGAGTACGGTTAGGATTATGTTCAGGCCAAAGTATGCTGTTGTGTTTGTTTTTTGAAATGAGAATCCTGGTCCAAGGCAAGCATAATGTGGTGATCTTGGAGAATTGTTTATTCTATCTGCATAACTTTTTTGCCTCTTCTGGTGATGCGAAGGGTCAGACACTAATGCAGGGCACTGCAACCTCGTCTCCTGACTATTCAGAATCTTGCTCAAGTCCAGGACAGAAAGGCAAGCTATGCAATTGCCTGGGGTACCAAAATTTTAGGGGTGCTTGACACAGCTGTGCCAGTGTCATGAGGGGAGAGCACTTTTGGAGGAGGTGCACAGAGTTCCATTGGGGGAGATATCCTGGAAGTGTTTAGGTTGTGGGTATTGTTGGTTTTTATCTGCTGCCTTCAGGTTTGAGTGAGGAGTCAATTTTACATCTCTTCTAACTGAGGCTGCTTCTCCTTTTCCCTCCTTCTCCCTTTGTCTCTGTTTCTGTCAAATTTTGCTTGTAAGCTTATTGAAACAGGGACATATCTTTTAGTTCTGTAAGCTACTACGTACCTTAGTGGTGCTGTATAATTAAAGAAATAAATAGTATAGACCCTGGTTACAATCTCTACCAGGGATGTCAAACGAAAGGCCCTCGGGAGCTCTTGATCCAGCCCTTGGCCTCTCCCAACATCACCATTAGCTGCTGAGCTGTGCTGAGGTGCCACTGTTGAAAGGGCAGCCTGCATGATAGTTGGGCTTTCCTATATCTTGAAAAAAATGATCAAGACTTGCCTATTTTATCCTCTGTTATTTGCAACTAATGAACTCCTAAGTGAGAGAAAAGTGCTTATCTCTGGTCATGACCTGCTGGATGACATCACTTCCTGCTTAATCGTGTCACTTCTGGCCCTCAGCAGACATCATGAATGCTGTTCAGCCTGCTGCATGAAATGAATTTGACATCTCTGATCCATACTGTATTGCACTTGTGGCAATGAAATTTATGGAACTGATTGGCTGAGCTAGTGCGATATCATGGAAAGGTCATGAACATTCCAGTTTCTCAGAAAGTAAAGTTATCGTAATGTTTGTACTAGTCTGAAATCAGTGAAGAAAGGAAAAGTCAGTTTGTCAGGGATTAAAACCCAACAAATGCTGTAGGGCAGTAGTTCCCAACTTTCAGGAGTCCACGGACCACTGAAGCAAAAATTGGAATTGTTGTGGACCACATATAACCCCCCACACCCCTCACACGAAAAATACAAATTTGTAAATTAAATCAGAAATGATTTATTATTTATAGAGAAGATTTGTGGGGTGCTACTTTTGTTGCCAACTGTGGTTGATCCATACTCTGCCTTCTCTGGTGATCACTGGAGAAACATCTCCTGAGTGAGCGCTCTCCATGGACTACCAGAGAAGGCGGAGAATGGACCAACCACAGCCAATGCAGGAGGTGATGAAAGGTGATCTTTTTTTCCCCCTGATACTTTGCAGACCACTTCTCAGGGTCTTGTGGACCACCAGTGGTGGACGGACCACAGGTTGGGAACCAGTGCTGTAGGGAAAGGGTAACCTTGTGGGGCAGACTGAGGACTGAGAAGTTTCAGGAGATAGGGAAGTTAAGGTGCAGAAAGTCTGGAAGGAAGGTACAGAATACGCTGAGAAAGAGGAATTTGAGGGATAGGCAGCTAGAGCTTTTTAATAAAGGGTAAAGGAGAGGTAGGAGTGAGGCAATCCCGTGACAGTGGATTTCTAATCTAAATGAATCATGAGAGTCTCAGGATGCTGAATTGTAGGCCAAATAATAAATCCATGCTTGCGATTTACCATGGAATATGCACAAACATATGGGTGTATTTGTCACAAATGGTTTCACTTGGTACTCCCAAGCTGAACCTCAAACTCATCTCTTTGAAATAACTCTGCTCCACCTGCAAATTCCAGCTTGCTCTCCCCCAGATCTTTAATGGGTGTATTAAAAAGTGATGGTTTCTCTCTTCGTCATTAAAATGGACCATTTAATCTAACCCCTGGATGCTTTATCTGTTCACCTGTTTCTAATCTGTGAAGAGAACTTTTCATCCTTAGGGGCAATGAACTAAATTACAGGGTCTCTCTCTTTCTCTCTCTGTTGTTCTTCATCCAAGGATTTTCTCCTTCACCTGCGCCATCCTGACTGAATAACAGCCATTTTTATGGCACTTATCATTTGTAGAAGAACACTTGTAAAGTGCCAAGTGCTTACTTTTTATTTTGTTCATTTGAATAGTGCTGTGAAGAAAGAATGCTCAATATTCTCATTTTAGAACGGAGGGATGGAGGGTGATTGGAAATGAGGTTTTTGAGGCATTGCAAGGACATCATGCCAGAAGGGGAGGGTGTTGTGTGAACCCAGCTCTCCATCAGACTCATCTCCTGCAAGTAACTTTCTTGCTCACGCCATCAGGCAAACCTGACCTGTAAACTTCGAGGAAGTATCTCATGGCCCACTCTGATATATTGCTGGAGAGAAACTTCCTTGCTGGTTCAGGGTTAGACAGCCACACAGGGTTCAACTTTTAGGTTATTTTTAGATTCCCCCCTCCCCTTTTCTCCCCTTAGGCAGAAGTGAGTGTTTGTACCAAAAAGAATGGAGAAATCCAGGATTTTAGGAGAACTGTGGGCATCAGCATGTGAACCCAGAAATGGAAAATATCAACAGACCGGAGTTCATGATCTTTCAAACTCAGGTTATTTATTCTTCGTGGAAAAAGATTTAATAAAAATAATAATAAAACTTTATTTTTATCCTGCCCTTCTCCCAAAAAGGGACCCAGGGCGGCTAACAACATATAAAACAAATTAAAACATAATTTCACAGATAAAAACGTATTAAAAAACACATTAGCAGAACCCATAAAAACAGTAGTCAGAAAAGTCAGAATAAAAGAGCATAAAACAGCAGTTCTTAGAGGAATCGGGCCTGTAAAAAAGCAACTAAAAGATATATAAAAGATGTTAAAAAGGCCATAACGTCAGAAGGCTTGGTTAAACAACAAGGTCTTCAGGCCTCGCTGAAAGGTCTCAAGAGAGGGAGCCATTCTCAAGTCAAGGGGAAGGGAGTTCCACAACGTTGGTGCCACTACTGAGAAGGCCCTATTTCTTGCCGCCACCCCACGTACCTCCTTAGGCGGCGGCACTTGTAAAAAGGCCTTCTCTGATGACCTGAGAGGACGAGCCGGATTGTACGGGAGTAGGCGATCTCTAAGATAACCTGGCCCAGAGCAGTATAGGGCTTTAAAGGTCAAAACCAGCACCTTGAATTGGGCCCGGAAACAAATGGGCAGCCAATGTAGCCCCCGGAGAAGCGGGCTGACAGAGTCAAACCGCCTAGCTCCAGTGACCACACGGGCCGACGCATTCTGCACTAATTGCAGTTTCCGAACCGTCTTCAGGGGCAGCCCCACATAAAGCGCGTTACAATAATCTAACCTCGATGTCACCGTAGCATGGATCACCGTGGCCAGGTCTGCACGATCCAAGTACGGACGCAGCTGGCGCACCAGCCGAAGCTGAGCAAAGGCCCCAGTAGCCACAGCCGCCACCTGGGAATCCAGGAGCAGTTGCGAGTCCAGGTGGACCCCCAAGCTGCGGACCTGCTCCTTCAGAGGGAGTGCAACCCCATTCAGAGCAAGCTGATAATCCAGCACCTGCATCGAGGATTTCCGAACCAGGAGAGCCTCTGTCTTATCCGGATTTAATTTCAGCTTGTTAGCCCCCATCCAGATCCTCACTGCTTCCAGACAGCGCTCCAGGCCCTCAGCCGCCACCCTGGAGTCTGGAGGAAAGGAGAGATAAAGCTGGGTGTCATCAGCATATTGATGACACCCCACTCCAAACCCCCGGATGACCTCTCCCAGCGGTTTCATGTAGATATTAAATAGCATGGGGGACAAAATTGAGCCCTGCGGCACCCCGCACCTCAATGGCCCGGGTGTCGAACAGGCATCCTCCAGCACCACCATCTGGGACCGACCTTCCAAGTAGGAGCGGAACCACCGCAAAACAGTGCCTCCAACTCCCAACTTGGCCAATCGGCCCAGGATACCATGATCCATGATCCATGATGGTATCGAAAGCTGCCGAGAGGTCCAGCAGGACCAACAGGGACGCACTCCCCCTGTCCAGTCCCTGGCATAGGTCATCCACCAAGGCGACCAAGGCAGTTTCCGTCCCAAAGCCCAGCCTGAAACCAGATTGAAAAGGATCCAGATAATCCGCTTCATCCAAGACCCTCTGGAGTTGGGCTGCCACCACCCGCTCAATTACCTTGCCCAGAAATGGGATGTTGGAGACTGGCCGATAGTTGTTCAACACATTGGAATCCAGGGAGGGCTTCTTCAGGAGGGGGCGAACCACCGCCCGCTTCAAAGCAAGCGGCAGTGTCCCCTCCCCCAAAGAAGAGTTGACCATCCTCCCCGTCCACTCAGCCAGTCCCCCCTGGGCAGCTCTTATCAGCCAAGCTGGGCAAGGGTCAAACAGGCAGGCAGACGGCCTCACACTCCAAAGGAGTCTGTCCACATCCTCAGGCTGCACAAGCTGAAAAGAATCCCACAACACTGGACAAGCAGTTGCCAGGGGGACATCATCAGACATTGTCAATGTGGCATCCAAGTCGTAACGAATGCGATCGATTTTATCTGCAAAATGTTGTGCAAACACGTCACAGCGGCTGACCGTGTATTCCTCCTGGCCCACTGGCGTCCACTGGTGTCCAATCGGATTCATCACGAGTTTTCTGCCACCGTTGCTCTAGACGCCTGCCCTGCCGCTTCATCATTCGCAGCTCCTCAGTGAACCAAGGAGCCGCTCCAAGTCTGCGACGTGGCAGAGGTCGCTCCGGAGCAATCTCATCCACTGCCCTGGACATTTCCCCATTCCAGAGGTCAACCAGGGCCTCAGATGAGGTGCCAGTCTTGGCAGTGGGAAAATCCCCCAGAGCCCTCAGGAAACCTTCAGGATCCATTAGCCTCCGGGGGCGGACCATAGAAAACGGTCCCCCGCCTCTGCAGAGGTAGGAAGTCGCAACCAGCCTAAACCTTACCAGGAAGTGATCTGTCCATGACAACGGAGTGATCTTGATCTCCTCTACATCCAGATCACCACCCCCATGCCCAGCTGTAAACACCAGGTCCAGCACGTGTCCTGCAGTATGTGTCGGGGCCAAGATCTTCTGGGACAGGCCCATGGTTGTCATGGCAGCCATGAAATCCTGAGCTGCACCTACCGCAGGGGCCTCGGCATGAACATTGAAGTCCCCCAGCACTAACAGGCGGGGGGCCTTCAATGCCACCCCCGAGATCACTCCAGTCAGCTCAGGCAGGGAGACTGTTGGGCAGCAGGGCGGGCGGTACACCAACAGAATCCCAATCCTGTCCGGTCCTCTCAACACAACATGCAGGCACTCGAACCCAGCAGACTGCTGGACAGGGCACCTGGTGAGGGAGATGGACTCACGATAGACCATTGCAACTCCCCCTCCCCGTCCCTGCAATCTTGGCTGCTACAACACCTGGAAGCCTGGCAGACAAAGTTCAGAGAGACTAACGCCTCCCTCCACGTCCAGCCAGGTCTCCGTAATGCATACCAGGTCGGCTTTCTCATCCAGAATCAAATCCTGGATGATACAGGTCTTATTATTCACCGACCTGGCATTCAAAAGTAGCAGCTTCAGATCCAGGGACTCACCGCCAAGACCACCAGGCATCCGAGAATTGGGGGAGGGACCAGATTTACTGGCAGGGGGAAGTGTTTACAGTGTTTTAAATGCACACGGTGACTGCATGAAACACAATGTAACATGAAGCTTCTGCACATGTGATTGAGCACTGAATTTAGACTGAGAAGGGGATCTCGGGTGGGGTGGGGGCTTTTACACAGAACATCTGCAGTGTATTTTGTATGGGGATTCTTTGCTGGAAAACACCCTCCCTCTAACCTGCAATAAGTGGATTGTACTGCAGTGTGGTATACTACCCTCCCAGCTCCAGCCTGGCCCCCAGTTTGCAATACTAACAGTAACTGCTACTTCCCTCTGCCTTATTGCAGCTAAGCCCAAGTACATGTTCATGAAATAACTGCACATATTTCTCCAATTTTCCTGACACCACTCCCATCCCCTTCCTCTGTTGTCTCTGTCGTATCTTTTCTTTTTTTAAATTTTATTTAAATTTTTAAAAATTTTTTGGTGTCTTTTTGATTGTGATCCCCTCAGGGCAATAATTTGTCTTCTTCTGTAAAGTACAATGCATGTTGATGGCACTATATCAGTCCATCCATCCATCAATCAATTCATCAATCAATCAGTAGTAATGTTGCAAACTGTTCTACTGCAGCCTCTGCACCCCACCACAACTTATGATGCAATAATGCAGGGGTGCCCAAAGTTTTTGGCAGGAGGGCCACATCGTCTCTCTGACACTGTGTCGGGGGCCGGGGGAAAAGGAATTAATTTACATTTAAAATTTGAATAATTTTACATAAGTTTACATAAATGAATATATTAAAGATGAACTTATATGAATGAATTATGGTCTTGCAATAGCTCAAGGCCTATAAAAGGCGTTGCGCAAAGCAAGGCTGGCCTTTCCTTTGCTGCCACTACTGCATCACAGATGTGAAACAACAAGCAGTGAAGGGAGCCCTCATCCCACAGCTCACACGAGAGCTCAAACAGTCGCCCTCACGCTGAGAGCAGTTGCGTCAGGCCTGTGTGGGCTCCAACAAATCTCCGGAGGGCCAGAGGCTCATTGGAGACTGGGGGCTCCCTGAGGGCCGTATTGAGAGACCTCGAGGGCCGCAAGTGGCCCCAGGGCCAGGGTTTGGGCACCCCTGCAATAATGGACTATAGCGGCATTGGCAGGAATATTTTTAAGATGTTAAAAAATGAAATACACGTACACAAAATACTTTCACACACAGTAAGGTGCTTGGGGGCTTCCCTGCAGGACCAGCCCCATTCAGGGGACGTTTATTGGTAAGAAACCAAGCCTGTTTACATTGTCTTGTTTCTTCTCACCTGTTAACCTTTTTGCTTGAAACTTCTGCCTGTTCTGGGATCAGTGAATTTGTCAGCCTCCCTACTCTGCAGGTATTACTGGCAGAGTGAGAGCATTTTAACAACCCAGTATAGTCTTCTTGGGAAGGGGTTTTGCTCAAGGAACCCCTCTGGGAAACGGATCTCTTGAGCTGGTTGGCAGCAGACTAGATCTACCAGGTCTGGTCCCACCAAGCTGCACGTTAAAGTGATTGGAAGAGTGGGGGACGGGAAGTGAGTGCTTGGCACTGGTTATCACTGCCCTGGATTAGCAGGTGATCGGTAGAAGTTCCCCTCCTCTTGCATGACAACTTAGCAAAGAGGCTGCAGTTTGCATTCTTCTCCACGCTAATACCAGTGTACCATGCCAATGCCGCAGAGGCAGATGTCACTAGGTCTGCACATGCTTTCTATAGCTTAAACCTTTAAATAGGAGTGTCAGGAGTGAAAAATGCCTCGGCGATGCAGAGCTGGTGCGGTGTTTATTGTTGCCTAGCGAAGCTGCCCATTTCCCTTGAATTTTCAGTACAAGTTGGAGTACAGAAGGAGCTGAATTTTAATTTGCTTTCCTTACTGCTTACTCTGGAAAAGGCTTTCAGGATTTTCCTCTTTTGTTCACGACAGTTTTGCAGACCATTGGAAAGACCATCTCAGTCCACCAATGGTCTCTGGACCACAGCTTGAAGGACACCTAGTCAAACAATTCTACCATACCTCTCAGACCTAATCCTTAACTTTACTTTTGGGTGAGTGTGGGAGCTACAGCAGAGCTGCTGCTTCCCATGTCACTTGGATAATGTGGGAGGGGTCCACAGTGTCACCCCTCTCCGAACTAGCATTTACCCAGTTTTCCCTAAACTAAAGCTGAAATGGGAAGGAACCACTGCATAGGTCCTCTTCCACTTGGTCTTGGGCTTCTTATGCACTGCAGTGGCTTCCACACCACTGCAAAGTTAAGGTAAGAACCCAGTCACGATCACCTTCCCTTTTAAGAATTCTGTGTTTACAAATTCATGCCCCTGCAGTGACATTCAGAAAGACCTCTCTATGCAATGCCCCCAGCAAGAATTAATTGACTCTCTGACGAGCTGTGAACATGAAGCTCAATGAAATACATTCTGGATCGGTTTAGCTGTTGAAGATTGAGTACCTCTCTCCAAGATAAATCTTGTCACAGTGCAATTAGCAGAGCATCGCACAAGCAATAAGGATATAATTGAATTTTTATTAATATACTCCGCTCGCCTTCTCCATTTCCGTGAACAAAATATTTTGCTGCTGTAGCCGTGAGAACGAGTGTGTTTAAGGATGATGATGATGATCAGTTGGCTAACGTATATAAAACATTTTTTTTTTTTTTAAAAAAAAAACATATTTTGAAACCATCTGATTAGCTATCTTGTTTTCAGTGGTACTTAGGCCCCAAGCATTCATCCAGCAATAATGAGGACAAGGAGGTAATTTGCATATGTTTATGCTGATATAATTATTATGACTTAACTACACTGCAGGCAAATCTATCTTATTCAGCAAGGTTCCCAAAAGTTCTGCTTGCAGGGTACTGAGAAACACCCACATTTACTTTTACTTATGGGTGCCTGAAGAGAGCTTGTGCTAGCTAGAACATGAATTGGTAGAGCTTAATTTGAGCCACAGTTGAGCCCTGGAACCTACTCTGAATATCTAGGCTCAGCCCTTTCCCATGTGAATTCATGAGTGCCTCTGAGTATGCACAGAGGGCCTTTCTTCCCTTCTGATTATAAGAGTATGCACGGCTCAATTCAAAAGGCAGAGCTTCCAGTTTGAACAGTATGGCTTCAATCCAGCAGTAGCTATTATCTCTCTCTCTCTCTCTCTCTCTCTCTCTCACTCACTCTGTGTGTGTGTGTGTGTGTGTGTGTGTGTAGCAGAATTGTGCAGGCATTGTTGGTTGTTGAGCATTGTTCAGCACCATCTCTGATTTATGGCCATGCTCCCTTTTTAAAGAAGTGAATACAAAATAATAACACTATCTCTGTACATGCAAAAAATGCCTTTCTCTACAGCTTGTATGACTTCACACACACTTAGAAGTTTAAGGAATCTGTCTGTCCTTCTATCCTTTTCACCATGGTCATTTAACACGTATGACTTTAACCACATCTCTTCCATTTCTTTTTAAACTGAAAAACACCTCTGAACAGGTAAAGAGTTCTTTTTTATGACCAGTCTACAGCAGAAGCTTGTTCTCACACACAGTAGGGTTTATTTCTCAGCTGACTGAGAAAGGCCAAAGTTATGTCTATCTCTTCTTAGAAATGAAGCAATGCTCCCACCTCCCTGGATGGCATTCTCTCTTTCAAAATATTATGCCGGGACTATGTACCATCCCTGCTCACATCTGGCATCCACCTGGAGTGCAAACCAGCATGGGACCATTTCAAAAGGTGACCCTTTAGAAAACAGCTCCTTCATCCACAGCTGTGGAAAACTGCTCTGTTTATGGCTTCACTGGGGCTAACAACAGCACTCTGATACTGGCCCGGTAGAACTAGATAGGAGCTTCCTCTGAATATAAATGTGAGACAAATTCCATTCTTGAAGAATATACACTTTTATCTTATTTTTTTCTCCGCTTGATTCTCTGTTTCTGTATTTGACACTAAGAGTGTAAGACAAAATGCTGGAGGCTGTAGTGATTTTTTTTTTTTTTAAGTAGTGAGACAGGAACTCGGATCTGCAGGGAATCCATCTAGTGACTGCAAATCTTTCACCTTCCAGTTGTGTGATTGAAGGCTGATGGGGGAAATGCACCCTGCACATGTTCAGGAGCATGGTCTTTATTATTCCTTCATATTCTGATGTGCATCTCCCTACTTCCCCTAAAGGTAGGAAGTCTCATGGGCAGCAGCCTATTTCTTTGTGATGAGATGATAGTGGAAGCTTATCTTGTTTCTTTCAGTATCTGTTTATTTACAAATGTATACACCCACACAGTCTAGCACACTGTCTAGTGCTGGTCTGTAAAACAACATCAGTTCCCCCCAAAGCAAGCAGCATCTACTTAGAGCCCTCCAAGACACCTTTTCCATCTAGCTTTAAAACTCACACTTGTTTCTCATTTGCTACATACACTGTAACTTCCAAGCTTCTATTCCTCTTCCCCCCACTAAGCGTACTGGGTATGTTTCAGATCAGAGGTGTCGAAGATAAGGCGAGAGGGCTGGATCCAGCCTGCAAAAGCTCTTTATCTTGCCCCTGTGATAATTGGGCTTTCCTAGCAGCATCTTTTCAACAGCACTGCTTCTGCTGAGGCTCTGGGCCAGAGGGATGGAAGGAGGCCTCAGATGTCAAGGAATGCTAAGGGTGAAGGGGCAGATCAAAAGGGCTGAGAGAGGGAGATACTGAGGTGCTGAGAGAGCCCAATTATCACATGGGCTGCCCTTTCAGCAGCATTGCTTTTGCTGGTGTCACTTTGCAGGGCACCGGAGCTGAGAAGTAATGCTTTGGCAGAAGCAGAGCATCTGAAATGGCGGCCTGTGTGATAATTGGACTCTCCCATCTCTTCAAAATATTATCAAGATCTGCCTATTTTCTCTTCTGTCATTTGCCACTGATGAGTTTCTACACGAATGAGTAGAGTGCTTATTTCTCATCATCATCTGCTTAATGACGTCACTTCCTGCTCAATGACGTCACTTCCTGCTTAATGACGTCACTTCTGGCCCTCAGCAAGCATCGTTAATACTATTCAGCCTGTTGCATAGAACAAGTTTGACACCTCTATTCTGGATGGTAACTTGTGAACATTCATTCAGGAAGCATCTTCTAGCTCAGCCATTTTCAACCACTGTGCCGTGGCATGCCGGCGTATCATGAATGTTCTGCATGTGTGCCGCATGAGTTTGGGGGAGGATCATTTGTTAGCAGGGCCACTGGTGGACGCAAGCCCCTGCTGATAGCGTGGTGTGCCTTTTCAATTGTCCAAAAACCGATGGTGTGCCTTGACAATTTTAGTGCCTTGTCAGTGTGTCGTGAAATTAAAAAGGTTGAAAATCACTGTTCTAGCTGTTGAAAACCACTGGGCCAGTACCTTTTTCTAACTCTAAAAACAGCAACAAATTGGTGCACATCGGCAAATAATCAAGTTAAAAGATATTCATCTCTTCGCTTGACTTACCATAATAGAATTTCTCTTCAAATATGTTCCGCAGCTGAGATTTTGGGGTGAGAGGCAGTTTTTCTCCACAATTAGCTTTTGCCACCAGTGTACAGTGGTGCCTCGCATAACGAATGCCCCGCGCAGTGAAAAACTCGCATAACGAAAGAGTTTTTCGATTGAGTTTGGTAACTTGCATAACGGAAGTTTCTGGCCGTGCTTTGCATAATGAAAAATTTTTAGGTCCGTGCTTTGCATAACGAAAACATTTTAGGTCTGTGCTTCGCATAACAAATTTCTTAAAAAATTAAAAATTTCATGTATGCTTCAAATTTTAGAAATCCTCTGTACAGTATGTATGCCTTTAAAGAGCACATAATAAACACTTTGTAAACCAAATTTGACTTCGTTTTGACCTTTTTTGCCCATAGGAATGCATTAATTAAATTTCAATGCATTCCTATGGGAAAACGCGATTCGCAAAACGAAAAATTCACATAACGAAAGGATTCGCGGAACAGATTAATTTCGTTATGCGAGGCACCACTGTATTTGCTTTCTTCCATTATATGTGGCTTGTCTCCCTTACTTGAATCATATTTACTCTGCTGACAGTGTTTTCATGCCACACCTACATTCTGAGGAATGCTGTGATGCAGTTGATTTGATTGTCTAAGAGTGGATAGATGTATCTTGTGTCAACAGACAGGACTGTTTCAGTTCTTAGGTCTGCAAAACCTGCAAGCAAAATTCCATTTTCAGTTCCATTTTCCTGGCCTTGAGTCACAGACTTCCTTGGAAAAGAAGGAAGTCCTTCCATCTGTCTATTGGAATTTTATCCAGTTAGTTTGTGTCTCTCCTCATGTGTTCTTGATGGTTTATTGAAGCCCTCAATTGTTTTCATTCATATGCATTTTGGCTGAGAGATTGAAAGGGCAAGAAAAAAGTTTAAAATACTGAGAGAAGACTTTTCAGAGACTGAAGCAGAAAATCCAAATAGCAACTCCCATTTGGTAATTAACACGGGGCACAGAAGTACTCCTGGAGAGCACAGTTCCCCATTTATTTTGATAAGTTTGTGCAGGACAACATCTGAGGGCAGATGTGAGTCAGACCTGCTATCTCCTATTATGCCAGTCCTTAATGGCATTGACAAACTGCTGCTTGAAGCAGCCCTTTCATCTTGCCTTGTGCTGGTATTCTTTTTTTTGGCCAAGCTGTAAGACTGTGGGATGCGGTACAAGACCTGGATGAGATCACGCTGAGTCCAGTAGCAAGCACAGGTTCCAGGGACTGGGTCAGCAACATCAATGGTATCATCAAAAGGGATTGAGCATAGCAGGCCTAGTGAAAACCATGTCCCATGCCTTGTCCTTTTCCTGAGAGTGAGCAGGAATGTCAAGAGGCAGAGCTTTACATTCTGGTGTTTCTGAGTAGTCTCCAGGCTTACCTCTTGTCTGTCAGGTGCTTAAAAGGGAGTGAAGAACCTTGGGCAGTAAGGCAATGGAGCTGTGGAATCTGATTCTTTTGCTTACAAAGTCTGAACCCTCCAGCCTCAAGGGCAAAGCGAAGCATGAAGTACTTTTCTTTTGGAGCAGCCTGCAGAACAGATAGTACCTCAGGTCAGCTGGGCTTTCTGAGCTAGGCTCCTATTGGCCTATAACCTCCACTCAGAATCATTGTCTGAGGCACTGGGACACATTGGGCGAACCCTGGCAGGAAGAGGGTTTACTTCTTGCACATGGAAAAGATAACACATCTGCTGAAATTGGCATAAGGTTTTTCCAGATCTGAGACCTGCTATGTATCCTTGTATGAGGATACATATAGAGGATATGGTACAGTGCCAAATATGATTCCGGTTGATTCTGATTACCCCTGGGGGCTGGGGATAAGAATAGGCCCTCAGTTTGGCTGTACTTGTCGTAAGAGGCGACTAAACAGCCACCAGGTAGATGGGGCTCGTCAGCCTGGGAAGGCAGCTCATCTGAGAGAAGGAAAACTCTGATCCCAAACCTCCGCTGCCTTGTGGCTACATCCAGTTATGGAAAAGGCTTCAGGAGTCAACCTCGAGGCAAAATCCAGAGCCAGAGTCCCT
Source organism: Tiliqua scincoides (assembly GCF_035046505.1). Taxonomy (NCBI): domain Eukaryota; kingdom Metazoa; phylum Chordata; class Lepidosauria; order Squamata; family Scincidae; genus Tiliqua; species Tiliqua scincoides. Next base: position 85,564,123 of record NC_089825.1, on the reverse strand, counting down.
GAGGCACTTCATGGCTGAACACAGTCACGTTCTGGCAACTCCTGCGACGCCGCTGGAACCAACCGTATTGGCCTCTGCCTTTCCATTGGACCATTTCAGCGACGTGGAGAGGGGGGATTTGCTGCATGGGTAACAGCCTATCCTCCATACCTACTTTACCCAGGCTTCGTGCACTGGAGAGGACACTCTGTTCCAGAACCACCATTCAGAGCGTGACACCATAGTCTTCCGAGACTGAAGGATGGCAACAACCTGATTCTGCTATGATATTGTGCTAATTTCTGTTGTTTGTACACAGTTTGCTAATAATAGCAACTCTTTTTCTTTTTAAAAAATGTGCTCTTGTTGTAAATGTTTTTGTATTTCTTCTATTTTAAAGCATAATTTTTATTATATTAAAAGACACCCTACCCAAAGAGCAGAAATTGAGCATTTGGGAGGTTTTTGGTCCTTCTTCGATGCCACTGGTAAATATTTCTTTATCCTATTTTCAGTACTTTTTATGCTTTTGTAAACTGCTTGCATGCCCTACTTTGATCTTTGATTCTCTGTGCGCAATTCTCCCCCTTCCTGCGTTCCCTTCATGTGTCTTGTGGACAGGCTGTAAAATAGAAAGGGGCGACATTTGTTGAATCAATTATGTATGATGTATTTGTGCCTCTGTCTCCAGCACGGTGCCCTTCTCTCCCAGGCACAAAATGGCACGAAGCAGTGTATCATTCTGGTCTTATTCAGCATTTCACACTCAGGCGCACTTTTGCTGCAAAAGAGAGAGACAAATGACCTGATTTGTCTTATTTATTTGCTTTACTAAAAAATGTATTTATTTCCAGTTGTAATAATCGCTGCTGTCTTGCACACCTCCGCATTCTATGTGTCCATCCAGTGCATTAGCTGAGGAGTCAGGCCTGGGGATTTGTTTGGTCTGATCTGGAAAGGGAATACCTGTACAGGATATTCTAAGCTCAAGTCACCTTCTCATCCTGCCCTGCCCCCATGTTTCTTAGATCTGGTTTCCCAGTATTGAGATATGTGGCTCTGTCCTTGCCTTCTCTGCCATTCCTGTCTTTGATACTTCAATGCAGAAACCAGAAACAACATAGTGGCTAAGAGTGAGAGCTGCAAGTTAGGAAATCTCTAGTTCCAATATTTCCTCATGTATTAATACAGGGGTGTCCAAACTTTTTGGCAGGAGGGCGACATCATCTCTCTGACACTGTGAAAAAAGAATTAATTTCTGACCTGGAAAAAAAGAATTAATTTACATTTCAAATTTGAATAAATTTACATAAATGAATATATTAGGGATGGAACTTATATGAATGAATGAAGGTCTTGCAATAGCTCAAGGCCTATAAAAGGTCTTGCACAAAGCAAGGCCAGCCTTTCCTTTGCTGCTGCTGCTGCATCACAGATGTGAAACAGCAAGCAGTGGAGGAGCCCTCATCCCACAGCTCACGCAAGAGGTCAAACAGTTGGCTGTCACTCTGAGAGCAGCTGCATCAGGCCAGTGTGGGCTCCAACAAGTCTCTGAAGGCCAGAAGCTCATTGAAGACTAGGAGCTCCCTGAGGGCCGGATTGGGAGTCCTCAAGGGCCACAAGTGGCCCCAGGGCTGGGGTTTGTACACCCCTGTATTAATAGAATGACCATAGGCTTCTATTTCCCCTCTCCCCCACCAGCCCTGAGCTGCAATGTGAGGATAGTTATTACTGACCTACCTTATAGAGTTGGTGTAAAGATTATCGAGACAATTGGTGGTGAGGCTTACTGATTGATATAAGGATTAATGAGAGATCTAATGAAGTTTGTTCGGCAGATCTCTGCCTTCTCAACCTTAAAAAGCTGTCACGAGGAATTGAAGCATTGGTATTGCCAGAAGGGGGTCATGTAACCCCTCTGGACAGGTAGTTTGCTCACCTGTTTCCATTGTCTCGATCCCCTATGGTATTGAGGGAAATGCACTTTTGACACAGAATGCTTTTCTTTATTATCAGCCGCCTTGGGTCCCTTCGAGGAGAAAGGTGGGATATAAATAAAGTAAATAATAATAAATAATAAATGATAATTATCATATAAAAAGAGCTGTTCTTCACAGGCTCACTTTCACTTATGCTTAGGGTTGGAAAATAACCCTTAGAAAAATAAACCATTATTTTTCTTTCAGAAATCTAAACAGGAAGAACAAAGCTCACCCTCCTACCCAAGAATGCACTCTGAGCCCCCAGTTATATTTTTTTCTGGTGCAACCAGTGCCCTTGGAGGAAGAGTGAAATAAAATGAAAAGTACAGTCACATAATGCATGTCAGTCACCAAGGCTGAACTATTGGAAGCTTCAGGAGTGGCCAACCACAGCATGCCATGTGCCATTTTTAATGTAGAGAATCTTGAATGTGCCACTCCACCTTAACACCACTTTTGGCAGTTACTATGATAGCTAAATAGAGTCTTCAGGTTCAAGAGCAGTGTATCTCCTAGTGGTTGAAGGTACAGAGCAAGAAACATGGAAATGCTGTTGCCTATTTGGGGCTTTCCAAAGACACTTGGCTGACTACTGATGAGGCCAGAAAGGTGACCAGTATCGACCTTTAATCTGGCCCAACAGGTCTTGTTCTAAGGTCCATATAATGTGCATTCATTGACCTTCCGCACAGCCCTTGAATGTGCGGAATGTGCGGCTGTGCGGACATTCATTGACCTTCCGCACAGCCACAGCCTTGCCCACCTTCTCGCCCTCAAAGTTTATCTTAGCTGGGATCTCTTTATGGATGCTTTTTCTGAAGATGGTATCTCTGCCTGGCTGGGCGCCTGGGCTTTGCTGACCTCATTGGCCGTCTCTGTGCGGTCCTGCTCAGCCCCCACCACCACAGCCTGCCCACAGTACTTTCTTTGTTATAATGGAAATGTTTTAAAAAATATATGGCAATGTTGTGTGTCCCACTTAGGAAATGTCCACATGCCATTAGTTGCATGCATGCCACAGATTAACCACCCGTACAACATGTAAAGCAGTGAATAAAAGTGCCTCTGAGCAAGTGAAGAGTGCTTTCACTGTATTACTAACCTCAGTCTTTGCCCACATACATGCTACTATTAAGGAGCAGGGCTTTCAGGACAGGCAACTATAATGAGAATTAAGCAAGTTTGAAAATGACCTAAGTTGATGGTGTGAATATAGAAATGGTGTGCTCAAGGCATCAGCTCAGCCAGTCCTCAGGAGTCAATTCAGATATATCAAATGATGTCACGCATGCAGACTGGCCTGGATGACTGGCAGCTGAATCTGTGAATTGTCTCCATCCAAAATTCAGAATGGGTTTCAAGATGTCTTGTCTGTGATATTATATTTGTAATTGCTGAGAAACCATTAAAAATGTGGTGTCCACTTGGCCCAAAAGGGGGTAGTTCACAACCCCCATAAGAAAGGCCAGCCCCCCCAGTGGCGTCGCTAGGGGGGGCAGGGGGTGTGGGCTGCACTGGGTGACACGCCGGGGGGGTGACGTGCCCTGGGGGAGTGACGTGCCCTGGGGGGTGACGTGCTAAAATTGCGGCATTAGGAACTACCTCATCATGCCATATACCATTGGATGTGGAATGTCCAGCAGAGCGCAAGGCAAAAAACCAGAGTGAAATAGCTCCTTTTGTTCAAAAGTTGTGACAAAAAAACGAAAAGAAAAAATGCATGGAGCCCTTTGGAAAGTGAAAGTGAGCCGTATCACGCATTTACTTGCGAGTAGGCATACTTGCCCATAGTCCGTCGGAAAGGGCAGGCTGAGAGGAATCCAACGACACCAGAATGGTCCTGATCCAATGAATGCAGCATTGAATGCCCCCAAAAACAGCCGAGAAGGAGGTTCCGCCTCAGCTGCGAGTCTATTGAGTCTGAAACGAAGCCGCGTGGCCGCATTTACTCACGAGTAGGCAAACTTGCCTTAGTCCAGGGGTGTCCAAAGTTTTTGGCAGGAGGGCCACATCATCTCTCTGACACTGTGTCGGGGGCCAGGGAAATAAATAATTAATCTACATTTAAAATTTGAATAAATTTACATAAGTTTACATAAATGAATATATTGAAGATGAACTTATATAAATGAATCAAGGTCTTGCAATAGCTCAATGCCTATAAGAGGCCTTGCAAAAAGCAAGGCTGACCTTTCCTTAGCTGCCGCTGCTGCATCACAGATGTGAAAGAGCAAGCAGTGGAGGGAGCTCTCATCCCACAGCTCACATGAGAGGTCAAACAGTCGCCCTCACACTGAGAGAAGTTGTGTCGGGCCAGTGTGGGCTTCAACAAATCTCCGGAGGGCCAGAGGCTCATTGGAGACTGGGGGCTCCCTGAGGGCCGCATTGAGAGGCCTTGAGGGCCGCAAGTGGCCCCCGGGCCGGGGTTTGGGCACCCCTGCCTTAGTCCATCGGAAAGGGCAGGCAGAGAGGACTCTAAGAACGTCAGAATGGTCCTCATCCAATGAATGCAGCCCCCAAAACACCTATAAGGAGGCCCCTCCCTCCCTTCCAGCTGCAGTCTATTGAGCTCTTTGGAAAGCAAATTCAGCCACATGGTCACGTTTGCTCGTGAGTAGGCAGACGTGCCTTGGCTGGTGGTCAGGCCAGGCAAAGGGGAATGTGAGGCCACCAGAAGGGTCCTGATCTGATGGAACTGGAGTGCAAAAAATGCTCCAGAAGGCATCCTCTTCCCCCCCCTCCCCAAAAAAAGGACAAAAACAGAGACTTGAACTGGTAAGGGGAAGTTTTCTATTTTACACTTGCAAAGCCAGGAGGGTCTTTGTATTGATATGCCTGAAATAGAAGAACTTTAAACTGGGCACTGGGGAGGGCTGGAAATCTCACTGATTCTTTTTGGGGGTTTATTATTGCAGGCAGACTACAGAGTAAGCTCCATTGACCACTATGGGACTTACTTCAGAGTAGACATGCATAGGCTTGAGCTCACAGGCTGCAATCCTACCCACACTTTCCTGAGAGTAAGCCCCATTGACCACACTAGGACTTACTTCAGAGTAGATTCACTTGGTGGAACAGGACTGGCTCCCCCTTATTTAATTATTTCTTTTAACTTAATTATGTATAATTATTTATTTTAATTTGCTTGATGATGTCACTTCTGGCCGTGACATCACTTCCAATGGGTCCTAGACAGATCGTCATTTTAAAAAGTGGGTCCCGGTGCTAAAAGTTTGAGAACTGCTGCAATAAGGTGTTGGGAAGTTGACATGGGGTGTGTGTGCATGTGGTGTGACTCTACAAGTTTTCAAAATCATGAAAATCAGACTGGAGGAATAATACCATCATGCTATATATCAATCAATGCAGAATGCAATGAAACAAACCACATTGAAATATCTGTGTCCTAACAAAAGGTACCGCCAAAAAACCAGTGGGGGTGGGGTGATGGTACATCACCACGCCCACCACCTGGGCCGTTGCCCCGCCCTGCATGGGGTGACGCTCTGGCCTCCCGCCCCAGGTGACGCGAATCCTAGTGATGCCACTGCCCCCCCAATGTTCCATTGCTCATGAGCTGGCTGCCAGATAGGACTGGCCGCAAGCAAAAAGGGAGTCTATTGTTGCCATGGCAGGTCCCCTTTATTAGGGTCTCAAAAAGTTCCTTGGGGAGGTCACCTCAACTCCTCCTCTACAGCTGATACACTGCCTCACTGGGTAGGCCCCTTGCTCCCTCCAGAGCTCACCAGGCTTCCTGTGCTCACCCATGTGTGTTCCTCATTGGGCCAAGGAGGGGTTGTATCTAGTTTGGGAGAAACAGGAAGTTCCACTCAATCCAACTCCATGGTGTCCATAAAGTCCTCTCATCTCTCAACTCCATTTCTCCCTCTGCTGTTTCACCTCTCCCTTCAATAGCAGAGGCTCCTCATTGTGTCTTGCAGAACAGGGCCAGCAACCTTTGGCCAGGGCCACACACATATTGTGGGCCACAGGAATCTACTACACCACATGCCACACTGTGCACCTCATGACCCTGCCTCACGGACCCCAAGGTACTGCAAAGGACACGTACAGGCAAAAGCTAAAAGGCCTCACAGGCTGCAGTGCTCCATTCAGAGCGCACCAAGGAGACCACTGGCTGGGCTGTCGGTCATTGGAGGCATGCTGCACCTTGCTCCGAAGGTCACTATTGTCCCCACGACCCTCCACCAGTGTAGGTTGGTTAAGTCCCTAAAAGTGGGTTCCGTTCTAGCTCAAGTTCATTAATACTTTTTATCTCTCCAGTTTGGTCACATTTCATGCAGAATACTAAGGGTGCAATCCTAACCCCCTATGTCAGTGCTTTCCAGCACTGACATAAGGGCACTGCAGCCCTGAGGTAAGGGAACAAACATTCGCTCACTTTGAGGAGGCCTCTGTGAGTGCCATCCAACTGCAGGATGCAGCACACATCCCATTGGCACCGCTATGCCAGTGCTAGAAAGCACTGACATAAGGGCTTAGGATTGTACCCTAAGAAGCTCTTTTGCTTCCAATGTAACTCTATGCAATAAGTATAATCACTCACTTCTGAAAAAAAAATTACAGGCATGTGCCGCTTAACAACCATTCACTTAACAACAGATCACTTATATGATGGTGGTCAAAGCACAATAAAGATGCTCTTGATGAGGCAATTGCGTATCCCATAGCCTGCAGCAGAGTGTCTGTTTACACAACAGAGAGGCTCTTAATGCAGAGAAGAGGCAGTCTATCTCCAGTAGCCTGTGAAGCCAGCTAGTGTCTGACAGGGAGTGTCTGTTTACACAACAAAGGCAATAGATTAGAGCAAATGTTCACTTAATGACCTAATCGCATAACAGCAGGGATAGGAGAACATATCCCTGTCATTAAGTGCTGCACACCTGTACTTTAAAACTCTTTGCATTTGAATTTTTACAAGGGATTTTTTCCCCCAACTCTTGCATATAGATAGCAGGGCAAAAAACTGGGAAAATGCAACTTAAACCATTCAATTGAATGGTTGCTACACTGGTAGCAACAGTGTACCAGTTGCTCCGGCGGCTACACTGGTTGCCGGTTCTGTTCTGGGCCCAATTCAAGGTGCTAGTTTTAACTTTTAAAGCGCTTTACGGCTCAGGTCCGGGGTATTTGAGGGACCGCCGCCTTCCCTACAATCCGGCCCGTGCTCTTAGATCTTCTGGGGGGGTCCTTTTGACTGTGCCGCCACTAAGAGATGTGAGAGGGGTGGCGGCCAGGAAGAGGGCCTTCTCGGTAGTGGCCCCCAAACTGTGGAATACCCTCCCCTTAGAACTGAGAACTGCTCCCTCGTTGCTAACGTTTCGGCGTGGACTGAAGACCTTTTTATTTCAAAAAGCTTTTAATTGTTGACAGGCTGGCTGGCGTTCTTGCTTTTTATTTGAAAATCCACGGGGTTTGTTTTGTTTTTAGCTTTTTAATTATTGTAAATTGTTTTTAACTGTCTTTCATGCTGTATTTTTAAATTTTGTTAGCCGCCTTGTGTGCCCGTTGGGCAAAAAGGCGGGCTACAAATTAATAAAATAATAATAATAATAATAATTAATGTTGAATTTTCCTGGGTTTTTGTTTTTGTTTCTGATTGCAAAATGATTTATTTCGAACCACTTTTTGTAGCTAGGGATTCGGTTCTGATTCATGCTCAAGGCAGCCAAGGGATTTTGGCTTTGGGTTAAACTCAGTTCACTGAAAAAAAAAAAAATCTCTCTGAACTGGTTTTTGGGTTCAGGTTTGGTGTGTCTTCTGGTCATTTCCTATATACACGTTTCAACATGTGTGAACCAGACCCAAGTATACAGTAACGAAATGTAGAGAAATCAAATGAAATACATGTGTGTGCAGATCAGCCCTAGTGGTTTTTTCAGATTGAAAATTATATTTTATTTCACAAACTCAAAATTCTGTCCTGCTGATCTGAACAGGCGATGAGCTAAATGCTGGAATTACAGTGAATAAAAATCCAGTAAGGGAGGAACAACATCACCAATTATACCAAGGTTGAATCAGAGATTCTATCAGGTGCAATTCTAGTTCCTTCCCAGCACTGCTGCCTTATTTTCCTAGCGGAATAAGGAGAAGAAGAAAAATCCGGTGTACGTTTGTGCCAGGAAATGGCGTTATTCCATTTGATATCTTCTTGTCTGCTGGCTTCCAGCTGCTGCCGCCGTGTTGACTGGGGTGCGCAATCTGTTGTAATACCATTAGCCGAGCTCCAGCAGCAACACAGCAAAGGGGGTGGCCCAAAGCTGATTTGATGTTGATTTAAATAACAATAAAGATTATTAGGACTTTGTACAGACAATTGTGTTCTGCTTTCTGCCCAGCTCTGTGAAAGTCAGTGGTAGTGGCGGCTGGAAGACACTGGAATGAGCAAGGAGTAACCGAATCAATGAATTAAGGACAATGGAACGACATGTTTTGTGAGAGTTCCATGGTTGGAATGCTACCCGTGGTCTTTTTTGTAATCATTCTCTCATATTCCTATAACTGTTGGGAAAATCTCTAATGCCTACACAACTCATGGCAGGCAGAACAACTTAAGTCAACTCTGTATGCCAACAGAACTGTTATTATCACTGCATTTCTGGGCTCGCTTCTTGATGTCTTGATATGCATTAATTGGCCTTAACCTGATCCACAGACCTTGTTTTCCAAAATTCAGAAGCTTTCAAGACTCCATGTTGACCTCTGCCACAAGATGCTGTCTCATGCAGATTGTGTACTTTGCCGAAAAGGGATGAAGTTGAAAAATTTCACATTGTATTATGAAAACCAGGGCCTAGGACAGGGAGATAAAGGGGGTAATTTGTATCCGGGCCCAGGGTCAGAAAGGGGGCCCCAGGAGCCAAAGGAGGGTGCCCCAGACATTTCCTGGGATCTTACATTTTCCAGTCTCACTCAGACTCATTGTACATGCGGGATGCTGGGGGCATTACCGTGGGCACATGGTGGCAACTGCTGCCACAAGCCATACACACCAGGCACAGGAATGCAGACATACTTTAACAGTGTCATCTCTGGGAGGAAACTGACCTGCTACAGTAGCTCTTTGGCTTGTGGATTAGCTTGCCATGAAAGAGTGTATAAGAGCTCAGTGTAGCTGCGGGGCTACAACTGTTGCGGAAGTCAGTTTTGGTGTACACAGGACACTTTCCATTCTAGTGTGAGCCTAAATACAATTATACTAATCTCCTGTAATGATTTTCTATATCTGAAAGATTTTTGAGAGACTTAGGAGTGTGCTTGGTTTCCTGTATTACTGCATCTAACTGCCAATGCTGGGCAGGCAGGTAGAGTTCCACATTGGGAGGACTGGTAATCCTGGACTCCAAAGACTATTCCAGCTGTTGCCACTTTCCCCCTGCCTGTTTTGCCCCTGTTCTGTCCTCCCCCATTGCCACCACCCCTCTGTTTCACCCCTTCCCTCTTTGGAAAGGGGCCCAAAAGAAACTTTGTACCCCCTGATAAAATTCCTCTTAAAGATTCTGGTGAAAGCTTCCCTCTTCTGTTGGTATCTATTTCACTTCTGCCTGTATTTATTTGTATTTCACCTGTACGTTCACTGTGTCAGGAAAACCCATATCAGTGTTTGTTTGAATTCTATTCGCATACCAAAACGCATGCCAAAAGAGGAAGCCCCAGACTTAATTAAGCCATTAGTAAAGAGGATTAAAACATCATGAAATGCCTATACCCAGAGACTCACTAAGGCAGCATCTCAAATTCCAATAAATATTGTGTTTCAAACAGGTGTGATTCAAATGTGACTTTTGCACCACATGTGTTCCTTGCATCATTTTTGCATCTCCAAATTGCAGCATGGAACCCCCAGCATGTGTAGGGCTTGGCAGGCTGTTTCCAGGAACGGTAACTATTATTGTACTTCAAACTCTTTTACCCTCCTCTTCAATATCTCATCCCTTTAACTCTCTCCTTCTTCTCTATCTTAGTATAGGTACTGGGGTAAAAGATAAGGTTTTCTTTCATTCCTTCCTGGAGCATTGTCCCTTTCCTTGCTTTCTTAGTGTATCCAAATGCGCTTTGCAAACATCCATCCATTCCAAAAAAGGCATACTCACGCATTTGTTAGGGGGAATTGCTAATTGGTGAAAGGGTATTTTGGTGAAGATATCTCTTCTTTAATCTTTGGTACTGGAAGCTCTCTCCCAGTTTCTTCATTTAAAAGGTGATTTCTTATTTCTGCATAATGCTAATTGTGCACCTAGCCTTAGAACCCTCATCAATGGGGCTGCTTGTGTTTTCTAATAGAGGCAGGACTGACCATCCTTCTTGAGGGGAAACAAAGATTAATAATTTTCCATCCAACTCCCTTGGTATCAAAAATCCCTGTATTTTTTCCCCTTTCGAGAGAAGCAAACATGAGACCTCAGTTTGCAACATGGGAGTGGGGGAAATCTAATTGTGCCTCTGCAATGCAGCCCCAGAGGGACAATTTATGCCCGCACAGGGCAAAGGGTTAGACAGGAAAAAAAATGGGCTAGGTAGAAAAAACCTAATGTGTAGTTTGACCTTTCAGCGGATGGTATTCAGATTGGGGTTCTTCAGAAACTCATTAGATAATGAGAATCAGCTATGACAATTTGCCAGCACATTAATTGTGCTAGATATGTGGAGGCTGGCAATGATTACTCAGTGAGTTGCTGTAGCAAAGTGGTTGAGGGCCCAATCCAATCCAACTTTCCAGCGCCAATCAGCTGCAATGCAGCCCTGAGATAAGGGAGCAAATATTACCTTGAGAAGGCCACTGTGACCCTCCCACTGCAGGATGCAATGCATGCCCCATTGGCATTGCTACATCACTGCTGGAGAGTTGGATGGGTTTGGGCTGTGAGTTGTGAACCAGATTCCTGGCTCATCTGAATAGCCCTGCTGAATCGGACCAAGTGGTATCTCATTCAGCATGCTGCGGGCAGCCTGCCAGATGTTTCTGGGAAGATCCCAAGCAGTACACGAATGGAACGTCCTTTATCATTTCTTTCCCTAGCATCTGGCACTGGGAATTTTAGTGCCTGTGAATGTGGAGGTTGCGTTTTGATATTATGGTGAGTAGCCTCACCTTCTCTTCCAGCTATGAATTTGCCTAATCCTTTTAAAAAGCTCTTTAAGCATTAAAGTTCAGATTTTGTCTCTGACATTGTCAATAGTCGACCTTAAACAAGCTACTACCTTTCAGTCTCAGAGCCTGATCTGCAGTATGGGAAGAATAATAGCAACCCACCTTACAGAGTTGTTGGTCAGATAATATATGTGAAGTCCTTTGAGCGCTCTATACAATTGGGTAAATGCAAAGTATACAGTGATGAGGAAAACAGTACTCCACACCAGCTCAGAGGCATGATCACCTTTATTTTTCATGCAACATGCTCAAGGAGGCAAAGCAGGGAGATGCTATTTATCAAAGCAAGACAGGCCAAATAGTATTCAAAATTGGTTTTGAAGTTGAGCCAAGCCCTCCCTAACTTAGCCTGAGCCCTGGAGTTAGATCAGTGGGCTATGCTGTGAGAGGGATACTGCTGGGATCCTTGTCAGAATAGCCAACAAGAAGAAAAATGGGCCCAGCTCTGATTTTAACCTCTTAAGAAAAAGGTCAGGGGCCAAAGCTGAAATCTAACTGGGAATTCTGGCTTCAGTCCTTGGGCCCTGCCATTTCATCCCAGTTATGTAGCATGAGGCTGGATTTACTTGGTGGTGAGGGCAGTGGCGTCGCTAGGAGTTGTGGGGGGGTGCGGGCCGCACCAGGTGACGCGCCAGGGGGGTGACATGCTAACATCACGGCTTTAGGAGCTACACCATCATGCCATACACCATTGGATGTGGAATGTCCAGCGGAGTGCAATGCAAAAACCCAGAGTGAAATAGCTCCTTTCGTTCAAAAGTTATGACCAAAAAACCGGAAAAAATGCATGGAGCCCTATGGAAAGTGAAAGTGAGCCGTATTGCTCGTTTATGTGCGAATGGGTGAACTTGCCATAGTCCTTCGGAAAGGGCAGGCTGAGAGGAATCCAACAACACCAGAATGGTCCTGATCCAGTGAATGCAGCCCCCAAAAAACACCCGAGAAGGAGGTCCCTGCCTCCCTCCCAGATGCAAGTCTATTGAAACGAAGCCATGTGGCCGCATTTACTCGTGAGTAGGCAAACTTGCCTTAGTCCAGGCAAGGACTGAGAGGACTCAGGGCAGGCTGAGAAGACTCCAAGGTCGTCAGAATGGTCCTGATCCAATGAATGCAGCCGCCAAAACACCAGAGAAGGAGGTCCCTCCGTCCCGCCCAGCTGCCCTATTGAACCCTATGGAAAGCAACCTCACAGTTGCGTTTACTCGTGAGTAGGCAGACGTGCCTTGGCTGGTGGTCAGGCCAGGCAAAGGGGAATGTGAGGACACCAGAATGGTGTCCAATGGAGCTGGAGTGCAACAAATGCTCCAGAAGGCAGCCTCTCCCCCCACTAAAAAGGACAAAAAAACAAGGCTTGAACTGGTAAGGGGCATGTTTTCTGTTTTGCACTTGCAAAGTCAGTTGGGTCTTTATCTTGATATGCCTGAAATAGAAGAACTTTAAACTGGGCACTTGGAGGGCTGGAAATCTCACTGATTCTTTTTGAGGGGTTGTTATTGCAGGCAGACTACAGAGTAAGCTCCATTGACCACTATGGGACTTACTTCAGAGTAGACATGCATAGGCTTGAGTTCACAGGCTACAATGCTACCCACGCTTTCCTGAGAGTAAACCCCATTGACCACTATGGGACTTACTTCAGAGTAGACATGCATAGGCTTGGGCTCACAGGCTGCAATCCCACCCACACTTCCCTGAGAGTAAGCCCCGTTGACCACAATAGGATTTACTTCAGTGTAGATTCACTTGGTGGAACAGGACTGGTTCCCCCTTATTTAATTATTTCTTTTAATTTAATTATTTATAATTATTTATTTTAATTTGCTTGATGATGTTACTTCTGGCCATGACATCACTTCCAATGGGTCCTGGACAGATGGTCATTCTAAAAAGTGGGTCCAAGTGCTAAAAATTTGAGAACTGCTGCAAATAGTACGTTGACACTGGTATGTGTGTGTGTGACTCTACAAGTTTTCAAAATCACTAAAATCAGAGTTTGGAGGAATAAGCCCATCATGTTATATATCAATCAATGCGTAATTTCATGCAGAATGCGATGAAACAAACCACATTGAAATATCTGTGTTCTAGCAAAAGGTACTGGCAAAAAACCAGTGGGGGTGGGGCGATGGTACATCACCACGCTGACCACCTGGGCCGTTGCCCCGCCCACTGCATGGGGTGATGCGCAGGCCTCCAGCACCGGGTGACGCGAATCCTAGTGACGCCACTGGGTGAGGGAAAGGCACTGAGGGAAAGGCACTCTCTACATGCCCAAAAGCACTCTCTGCATGCCCAAAGGAATGTTGCCCTTTGTGATTACTCAATTTGTGTTAAGGCTCAATTATGATAGTAAGCATAAGGCTGAGCCCAAGAGCAAATTAAGCCATTCACTCTTTCTGTGTTCAGAGGTACCCTCCTCTGTTGTTGCTGTTTCTGGGGCTGAGAGTGCAATAGATTAAAGCTACTGCCTTGGGAACCAGAAAAAGATCAGGTTCCTTCTATTTATACAAGGCAGATCATACTGCTAGATGATCACAGGGGCTGGTGGGGTACACTCATATTCCCTTTTATGTCTATCAAAGACTATGTGGCCTGAAGTAGCTTGCTGAAGTAAGCCCTACTTCAGACCCTGAGGTTTCTGGTTCAAGACCTGGATCCCTGACATTGAATGTGATTTGTGATACGGCTGTACTCTAGAGTAGTCCAATGCAAAGCAGTTAGTTTTTTCTGCCTCAGCCATTGGCTGCAGACCTGTACAAGTAGGGGAACACTTAATGCACTGCAAAATCTCTTCAGGGGCTATTTTTTAATCCTCGCATGCAGAAGAAATTGGAGTCTGAATGCATAAACTAACCTCCTGCATATTTAAAGAACTCCACGTTGATCGATGAGGGCAGCAATTACCCAGTGCGTCTCTCTCTGAAGGATAGCTTGGCTGAGACAACAGTGCGCCATGTGCTATAATGTCATTGCCATTGCAGATTAATAGAATGAAGCGCTGTACTGTGCTTCAAACAACACAGTCCTGGAACGTGCTGGAATCCCCAGCACGTATGCACTGCTGAAACAGAGACGCCTGCGTTGGCTCGTTCATGTTGTGAGAATGGATGATGGCCGGATCCCAAAGGATCTCCTCTATAGAGAACTCGTGCAAGGAAAGCGCCCTACAGGTAGACCACAGCTGTGATACAAGGACATCTGCAAGAGGGATCTGAAGGCCTTAGGAGTGGACCTCAACAGGTGGGAAACCCTGGCCTCTGAGCGGCCCGCTTGGAGGCAGGCTGTGCAGCATCGCTTTTCCCAGTTTGAAGAGACACTTGGCCAACAGTCTGAGGCAAAGAGGCAAAGAAGGAAGGCCCATAGCCAGGGAGACAGACCAGGGACAGACTGCACTTGCTCCCAGTGTGGAAGAGATTGTCACTCCCAAATCGGCCTTTTCAGCCTCACTAGACGCTGTTCCAGAACCACCATCCAGAGCGCGATACCAGAGTCTTTCGAGACTGAAGGTTGCCAACAACAAGAATGAAGCGCTGTACTGAAATTGAGTCTCAGCAAGCTGTTTTGAAAGTGGTCATAGATGGGAAAGAAAAGTACAGGCAGCGTGCCTGGCTCTTGGTGCTTCTGTGGGAAGCTGACCTACTCCACCTGCAAACCTCAGTTACACAGGATTGGAATGTGAGAGAAGTGCACTATGTGTTTGTTCAGAGTTGCTCCCCTCTGCAGGTGACCCAAAAAGCAGTCTGTTAATAGTAGCCTCTAAGTGGGCAGGAGATGCAGGGAAGGTTCCTAGGCCTCAGCTCAGTTGGTTGAAGAGATTCCCACCCTTCCTCTGTTTAGTCCTATCTTCCGTCTTTTATTTTTAGAAGCATGTGTGGTGGCTGCTGAACAATTGTGCAACTCTCTTGATGTGGGAACATACTAAAGTTCATCATCGTTAGAAGGTGATGAACATATGAAGCAGTGAAGAGTAGCCCAGCCATTAGGCTGACCAAAGTGCTAACTTTAGGTGGTGGAATGGGGCAGATGGCACATTTTTTGCCTACCCTCATCCCATTCATGCCACCTGCTCTTTCCCCTTCTCACTAGTGGATACTGACGCTGGCACTAATGATGGCGGAGGGAACAATTTGGTGGGGGTGGGCAGTGAACTTTGACGTTGCCTTCAGTGCATGATTGTCTTGGGCCACACCTGGAAGTTGTCTTCTACTGAATCAGACCCTTGGTCCACCTAGTCCTTTATTGTCTACTGACTGTCGGTGACTCTCTAGGGTTTCAGGCAGGAGGCATTCCCAGCCCTACCTGGAGATGGCAGGGATTGAATTTGAGGTTATCTGCATGCAGGGCATGGGCCTTTGTAGTGGTTATCTACACAGGCGCTAGCCTTAGCCTTAGTACGTTGACAATGAAGCAAAGCACACTTTGCACATGCGCAAGAGCAAACTCGGCGCGGCCTTGGTGACATGCTAGGTCTGAAGCTTTGTAGCCTGTCGACAAGGCGATGTTATAAAGAATCATATCTAGGAATGTGATTGTGGTTAAGCTAGAAGGTTACAGCCAGTGAGAGTCTCAGCTGCCTCTTGGAAATTTCCCTATTACGCAGACTATTGACTCATAGCTTAGTATTGTAAACAAGATAAGAGAATGGAAAACCCCAGCCTATTGTGAATTGTATGAGAAGGAATAAAAGGCAGAGAAGGCTGAATCCCAGAGCGCTTCTTCTTCTGCATCTGGCCTTCCTTCTGCATCTCGCTACTATACTTGTCTGTTGTTTTATTCATTGTTCTAACGCTTTGCTGCCTCGAGATCTAACTTTCAAACCCTCAGAGTGCTTCTGCTTTTAAAACTCTCCATCAGGCCACAAGATAGAGTCTTGTGTGTCTCCCACCAAGCACCAAGGCCCTCAAAAGCCTTGGGTGCTCTCCAGAGCAGCATCTTGCGCTGCTACGGGCCTTACCACTGAAATAAAGTCTCATTTCCCCCCCCCCCCAATTTCTGTGGTTCATATCCATCCGTCTGTTAGGCTCCTTTGTCACTTGCAGCCCAATTCTTTCCCCTGCCAGTCCTGAGCATGTAGCGCTGCCAATGGAGCAAGTTGCACGTTAAGGTGGAGGGGAGGTGATCAGATGACCTGGGAGAGGTAAGTAAACACATTTTTACTTATGTCCTGGTAGGCCATCTGGTACCTATTGGGACTCCTTGGAACCGCACCAGCTATTTTGCTGGCATAGGTCTGAGGAGAGGCAGGGGGTGTGTGTGTTGGACTGGAGAAAAGGGGATGATATCCCAGCATGCACTGTCGCTGTTGCAGTCCACTCCCTCTTGCCCTCAAAGACGCCTCCTGAAGATATTGCAGTGGTTTAATGAAATCTTTGCTACTTTTCATTTGGTTTCTGTGTCTAGTTCCAAATTCTGACTTTGATCTTTGAAGCTCTAAATGAATATGTCAAGGACTGTCTTCTCTCATCTGAATCAGCCACGCGTCAAGATCTTCTCAGGTGCCCTGTTTTCATCTTTCGCTGGTTTCAAGCACACTGGGGCTCTGGCTCAGGTCAGAACCTTCTCAGCAGGTGTGTCAAGACTGTGAAATTCCTTGTTCAGAGAGAGTTCTCCTCCTCATTGGCATTTCAGGATCAGGCAAAAGCTGTTCTCTTTCAGCAAGCTTTTGAGGGCATTTAAGGGTCAAGTGACATAGAATACTAAAAGCTTGTTGTGCATTCATTTTTTCTTTCTTTTTTTAATATAGGAGCTGCAAGTCCGTATCAGGACTGTGCTGTAGTAGAAGGGAGACCTAGGACCAAATCTTATCCAATTTTCCAGTGCAGCCCTGCCAATGGGACATGTGCTCCATCCTGCAATGGGGAGGCAGTCCCTTATCTCAGGGTTGCATTGTGACTAAACCAGTGCTGGAAAGTTAGTGCTCTGTCTAGATAGGCTTGGACCCTTAATTATTTCTCTCTGTGCCAGGTCTTTGTGAAAATTCCCCATCCCACAACTATTTAGTTCCCCATCCCACAAACTATTTAGCCTGAGAGGGCAGGGGATTTTTGTCAGGAATGAGATCTGGGGGCAAAGTTTAATCACCCATGTATCACCCATAGATTTGGATCAGGTTCTCCCCACACCTGCAACTACTTTTTTTCAGAAGACAGAGGCACAGTTCTGCTTTTCATGTCATGTGTGGTTTGGTGGTGGTTCTGATTGTTTCCTGCTGCTTAATTCATTTCAACTATTTTATACTATATTTTAAAGCCATCTTAATGTTTCTTTTTGTTAATTTTATGATACCTATTTTGAGAGAGAGAGAGAGAGAGAGAGAGAGAGAGAGAGAGAGAGAGAGAGAGCGAGCGCTTTTTGGCATGAATACCTATTTTGATATACTGTATATTGTGGGTCTTTATTCTCTTCTGTTTGACAAGGCAATGATTTTTATTTTTAAAAATGCGATATAAATGTGGTAATGAATAAAATAAACAAATCTTGCTTGGTTGATCTATATTATAGCAGTTTTCCAGAGGATGATTCAAGACTGGGAGAATGACTTGCCTTGCCTCCCAGATCAAAGCCCAACTCCCAATTTTACTGGACTCCAGTGCCTTCTTTGCTCTGCTGTGAGCAGAAATAAGAACACAAGGCTATTCTGGTTTTATGGTAAACACAATTCCGTAAGCATTTTGAAAAGGGTGTTCCTGAGAGAAATATCAATTTTTAAAGTCTGGCTCTCCATTTCGTTTCACTCCAGCTGTTCCATCAAACACATATTTACTGAAAGTAGCTCGGTAGAATGTAGCTGTGCTACCTGTGTTGATCTCAAAGGCTAGGAGATCATGAATAAGGGAAACCATATTGAATGAATGAATGAATGAATGAATAAACCTTTATTAGGCATAGATAGAGAAATCATAAAAGCAAGCATAATTAGTCCTAATCCCGTTTATCAAAAACGGAGTTAAGATACTAAATTACTAATAAAGCATTTACAGTTCAACATAAAATATCAACATTTTTGACAAATTACATTAAGAGGGCTTAGAAATCGCCAAAAGTAAAAATTTAGAAACTCCCTCTAGCACATCTGGTGAGCAGTCATTTAGGAGACACTTCACTTTTGCCTTATCTGAAAGCCCATTCATTTTGCCAAGAAGTGGAGTCATGTAAGTGTGGCGGGATCTAGTGTGCCGAGGAAAATAAAAAAGAATGTTTATGATTGATTCAACATTTCCCAAATTACAAGGGCAGAGACGTTCTTTATATGGTATTTGCCTTCTGTGACCTTGGATGGAAACACATTGAATCTTGATCAGAATACTCAGATAAGGAGCCATTTGCCCATACTTTAGCGGGATAGAGAAATTAAGAGGGCAGCAAATTCTAGAAGCAAGTTCAAAGAGGTTTTGTGCCTCAATGTCTAGCATTCTTTGCTTTACCCTTTGATAAACTCCAGGGAATGGATAGAAACTTAAAAAATCCAATGAAAAACCAATTAATTCGATTTTTGATTTAATTTGGCTATACCATTTAGTTTACCATTTATACCATTTATACCATTTGGTTACCATTTATACCGGGTAGCTGGGACTCGTCAGCCTGGGAAGGCAGCTCATCTGAGAGAAGGAAAACTCTGATCCCAAACCTCCACTGTCTTGTGGCTACATCCAGTTATGGAAAAGGCTTCAGGAGTCAACCTCGAGGCAAAATCCGGAGCCGGAGTCCCTGAGGCAGTTCATGGCTGAACACAGTCACGTTCTGGCAACTCCTGCGACGCCGCTGGAACCAACTGTATTGGCCTCTTCTTTTCCATTGGACCATTTCAGTGACGTGGAGAGGGGGGATTTGCTGCATGGGTAATAGCCTATCCTCCATACCTACTTTACTCAGGCTTTGCGCACTGGAGAGGACACTCTGTTCCAGAACCACCATTCAGAGCGTGACACCATAGTCTTCCGAGACTGAAGGATGCCAACAACCATTTAGAAGAGCCAGACTCAGATAGCATTCTGGATAGGAGACTGCCTGGAAACCATATTTTTATTAGCCCAATTTTGGTTTGTGTAGGAGTATGCAAGCTTTGGAGTTTCCCAGAACTCATCATCCAACAGGCTAAAAATACAATAGCACTCTAGTATACTGTACTCTGAGCAAGCTGGGCTGTGGCTAAAAAGAAGATTTTCGTTGATGGTCATGGGATAGTTGCAGATCTGGAAACATTTTTGTCATTGATAATGGGCTTGTTTGCAAAGCAACTGAAAATATGTGCACTACTGACAAAGGGCATTTTCCAAGGCATTCATCCTTTTTGCGTAGGCAGAGATGGCTGTAACAACACAGATATTCGCAACCTTGATTTAATCTCTTGGATTTAGAAGAGTGATAATCAGTTATAAGTTTAGTCTCAAAGCAGCAGCAGGAGGGCTAAGGATGGAATGGTTCCTGGGAAAATATTTAAATGAGAGGAGTGACTTAAAAAATCTCTCTCCATCCTCTTTTAAATCTAAGCATGGAATGTGTGTTGGAGGCTTGGTTATGAGGATGCTTGGTTTCCATGGGGATGAACCAGAGTTGCTGACCAGGGCACTTGCAGAATGGGAGCAGGTTAACATCGGGTGTTCTTTGAAAACAGGATTAAGTGCATCAACAGTTGCTGCTGATCAGCAAACACAATACTGAACTAGAGGAATCAGTGGTCAAACTCAGCAAAAGGTTGCCTTCTTCATTAACACTTTGGTCTGGATGGCATAGTTGGATCTGCAATTCTAACTTCAAGGAAGGGGATGTTAAGAATTTTGAGCATCCTCTGCAACTTCCCACCCCTCTTGCTGTGGACCCTGGTTTCCTGAGTTACAAATGTTCAATTTACTGGCAGATCTTTTGTGCAGGAACAATAGAATAGGCTGCTTTGACTTCCATATGTTTCCACTTCCATACAGACCCCTGGAACCTAATTGGAATGGAGGTAAGGGACGTACAGCCCAGTCCTAACCAAATTTACAGTGCTGATGCAGCCACAACGAAGGTAAGGGAACAAACATTTCAGGATGCAGCACATGTTCTGTTGGTATGGCTGCATTGATACTGGAAAATTAGTTAGGATTCGTGGTTGGCAACCTTCAGTCTCGAAAGACTATGGTATAAGCCTACAGCACCCGGTATTCCCGAGCAGTCTCCCATCCAAGTACTAACCAGGCCTGACCCTACTTAGCTTAGGATTGGGCTCTTAGTTTGCTTAGTATCCTAAATTGCAGTGATTCTGACCTTAGTATCCTCTTACTGTTTTCACAAGAGGATTGCTCTTGTGTCTGGATGGTCAAGGGTGATGGATTGTGAGTCTGGCTTATTTGCAGTCTAACTGCATGGTATCATAACTTGACAGAAGCAGAGACTTTTCCTACTCATGCCAGTCAACCAAACAGTTGCATCATCGCCTGGCTGTGAGTCTCACTTAAGACAACCTTTGAGCACCCTGGTTGGGGATGAAGAGGGAGACAGGTAGGGAGCCTATTAGATCCCTGAAGCTGAATAAATGTCATTGGTTGCTACAATATTTGCATAGCCTTGCAACAGGAGGATAAATGTATGGCCTTTGTGCATGGTTAGGTTCATACAGAAGGTGCATGACTGAATAAGGGTCGCACAGTAAGGGATGGTGCAGACCAAGATTATGGTGCCTTAAAGGAATGGGGGCGGGGGAAGATAATCTTGCACACAAGACCGTTTTCAGGGTCAGCAGCTGTGACAATATCGCACATCTGTGGAGTCAGGCTGATGGTGATCCAGAGTGACAGCCTTGCTTGTTTGCCCATGGCACAATCAGTGAGCCAGACTGAGGAGATGCGACAGCCCAGCTCCTCCTGCAGATCCAGTGCACCCCTCCCCCATTTCATCCTGCTTGTGCCACTGGTCAGCCAATTGGAACTCAGGAGGCTAATATGGGGGAGGGCCTGTCCCTGCTGGATCTGCCTTTGCAGCTAGTTCAACAGGCTTTTAGGCATTCAAAGTTGTTGATTCAAGATTTTTATCTGGAATTCTTGTTTACATGAACATGAGAATCTCACATTATTTTTGTTACATCTCCTTGCTTGGAACATTCTCACTAACTGAACTCATAGTGAATTTGCCCACCTAAGAAGAATGTAATGAGAGCCCTGCTGGGTTAGGCCAGGGGCCCATCTTGTCCAGTTTCCTGTATCTCTCAGTGGCCCAACTCAAGGAGCACTCAAGACAACATGATACCTGTATCTTGTTGCCACTGTCTTGCATCTGGCATTCAGAGATAGGCTTCCTCTAAAACCCTTATAGTCATCATGACTTGTAACCTGCGAAGGACTTTCCCTCCATAAATCTTTTTAATCCTGTTTTAAAGGAGTCTAGGCCTAGTGCCATAACATCATGTGGCAAGGAGTTCCACAGATTAATTACCTGCTGGGTAAGGAATATTTTCTGTTGTCTGCTCTCCCGCTATTATCCCAGACAGCTCAGAACCCATTAGCGCAGTGGTTCCCAAAGTCCTCCTTAGGAGGAGAGAACCACCTAAGTCTTTGTGGGGGTATTGCAGCAATGTGATCCCCAGGATCGTGCTGCTGCTGGGGAAAGCCTGTCATTGGGAGGGAGGTTTCTGGCTTACCTGAAGCCAGTGATAGGCTCCGGGGGGGGGGGTGTATTGGAGCCCCGCAGTCACTTTCACAGAGCTCCCCAAGCCTGGAAAAAATATTGCAATCGGAAGTCACTTCTGTTTTCTTGATTGGAAACCATAAGTGACCTCTGATCGCAATTTTCTTTATTTTCCAGACTTGGCGAACCCTGCTGTGGTCTCTGCTGAGATCCATGTGGGGAGTTTGCAGGGTTCCCCACACCCCTGGATACTGTCATTGGCTTCAGGTAAGCCAGAAACCCCCCTTTTCCCCAGCAGCAGCGCAATCCTGGGGATTGCATTGCTGCAATTCCCCTGACCCCGCCCCTTAAGGGGCCGGACATGTGTGCTTTTCTAACTGATGGGTCACAACCCGCCAGTGTGGGAACCACTGCATTAGTGTGTACCTGAAATTTTGATTTCTTGCTCCACTGTGCATTGCTTTACACTTACTCACAATGAAATCCATCTTCCATTTTGCTGCCCATTCCCCCAGTTTAGAGAGATCTTTTTTGGAGCACTTCACAGTCCCTTCTGGCCTTCACCACTTGAGAAAGTTTAGTGTCATGTGCAAATTTTGCAACCTTGCCACTTATCCCCAACTCCAGATTCTCCCAAGGTTCACTTCTGCTTCTTCAAGAATCTTTAATGATTATTCAATGGTGTGACTTTCTAAGCTGACACATAGGTTAATCAGGAACCCCTAAATAGCCACAGGTTCTTCTCACTTTTAATTTGCTTTTAGCTTTCAGTTGAGATAATGGAATCTTATTTCAGGGCTATTTTTTTCTGAAAACTGGCAGAGAAACAAGGACACAGAGAATCCAGAGAGGGACTTAAAAAAAAAATCCAATTAGTAGAGATAAAACAAAATAGCATTAAATGAGATTTTTCTCATCTGAAACTGATAATCGAATTGTTTTTTTAAATGTATTTTCATGCCAACATCTGAGTTTTGACACAACTCAACTGCTGAAA
Organism: Tiliqua scincoides; assembly: GCF_035046505.1. NCBI lineage: Eukaryota > Metazoa > Chordata > Lepidosauria > Squamata > Scincidae > Tiliqua > Tiliqua scincoides. Next base: position 85,541,385 of record NC_089825.1, on the reverse strand, counting down.
AAGCAAGAAGTCCCCTCATTCAATTCAAAAGTCATACATTAATGTCAGGATCTGAAGCCCAACAGCACAACTCGGACCTTGAAATTTAACTTTCTGAATTTTGGATCCTCAGGACTCCTTCTGTATTTTGTGAGCCTCAGCACCTATTATATTGTAGATCAGAGACTCCAGTGACAGAAGTACTCTTCAATAATTGTCATGTCTTATCCCCGTCCTTCCTGCCCTACATATTTTTATCCAGATATTTGCGTCTGTTCCTGTTCTGAGAAACTAACAGCTTTGGTCAGAGGTAGCTTTTGCCTCACATTTCCCTTGCTTGGCTTTTCCTTGAACTTGGGTAGAGAGTGGAAAATATCTCATGGACTTACCAGATAGTTGCAAATAAATACTATAACTGAATATGCCCTATTTTTTGGGGGGGGGGGAGAGGATTTGCATGCCTTACCTGAATTCTCCACTAGATGGTAGAAAGGGATCACAGAAGAGTTGAAGAGCTTTGTAAATAAAATAAAAAAATTTTTTTTGCAGATGTGAAATTGACAGAAAGCACAGCTACAGGGGCAGTTTTGTATGTTTGTTCCTGACTTATTTTCATTTACTGCAACACAGAGGGAGGTACAGATGGGAAGAGTATGTGTGTTTTAGTGTCACATCTCCATTTGCCTTGCTGACTAACAGCCCAACTTTCTAGCACTGGTGCAGCCCCGAAATAAGGAAATAAATGTTCCCTTACCTCAGAAGGCCTCCATGACTGCCCCCCCACCACCACCATAGAATGCAGTGGATGCTTCACTGGTGTGGTTACATCAGTGCTGAAAAGTTGGATAGAGTTAGGCCCTAAAAAGCAGCCAGAAAACTCCTTTTCTCTTTCTGTTGGTTATCCAAGTGAGATTGGCACCCCTATCAGTCCAAAGATACAACACTATGTATTCTCCCATGGGTGCATTGAACAGAGAGAATTCCAAAGGTATATCTGGAAGTGCAAAAGCCAGCGTGCGTTATGCGACAGAATATTGGATTAAGACTGCAGATTCCAGATGTTCAGTCTTTCGGAAAATTCCCTTTGTGGCCCCAGCAGATGTATTCTCAGTCATTTTTTCAAATAAGCTCATTATCAGCTTGTGTAAACTTTACCAGCTTTGTAACGATCTCATTGTCATTCAAGAAAACATTATTTTTCATCTCAAGCCAGCTTGCTCCGGACCTACCAGAGTGTTGCTGTATTGGATGAAACACAGCCATTTGGATGAAACGTTCTTGAAACTCCAAAACCTGCATATTCCTAAATCAAGTTGGGCCAATACAACTTTGTTTTACTTGTTTTATCTGCTTGGAGGGAAGTGGAAGGTTTTTTTTTTATTTTTGCCTGGAGGAAAACCTTAAATGGGGCCTCTGTCTGGAGCAGGGGTGTCCAAAGGTTTTGGCAGGAGGGCCACATCATCTCTCTGACACTGTGTCGGGGCCAGGGAGAAGAGAATTAATTTACATTTAAAATTTTAATAAATTTACGTAAGTTTACACAAATGAATATATTAAAGATGAACTTATATGAATGAATGAAGGGCTTGCATTAGCTCAAGGCCTATAAAATGGTTGGCAACCTTCAGTCTCGAAAGACTATGGTATAAGCCTACAGCACCCGGTATTCCCAGGCGGTCTCCCATCCAGGTACTAACCAGGCCTGACCCTGCTTAGCTTCCAAGATCAGACGAGATTGGGCCTGTGCAGGGTAACAGTTGTGCAAAGCAAGGCTGGCCTTTCCTTTGCTGCCTCTGCTACATCACAGATGTGAAACAGCAAGCAGTGGAGGGAGCCCTCATCCCACAGCTCACGCAAGAGGTCAAACGGTCACCCTCACGCTAAGAGCAGTTGCGTCAGGCTGGTGCAGGCTCCAACAAATCTCTGGAGGGCCAGAGGCTCATTGGAGACTGGAAACTCCCTGAGGGCCACATTGAGAGTCCTCGTGGGCCGCAAGTGGACCCAGGGCCAGGGTTTGGGCACCCCTGGTCTGGAGAAACTGGGAAACCAGTAATAGAGGACTCCCAAACATGTGCAGAGATCCATTTTAACTAGGGCCCACCATGGCTTAGTCTTGGAGCTTTTATCCAGTGCCAGGAATGAGGCCTGGATTGTGGGAAACCGTAACAAAGAAAAAATAATGACATTTATAACATCTTTATTATATTCATGCAAGGTAGACGATATTTCCCTTTGTGCTTTCAGATTCTTTGTTTCACTCTGTTCAATGTTTCTTCCCTTTGCCCTCAGCCTTGGCGTTTCGATTCTTCTTCTTCTTCTTGCCCCAGGTGCAGGCCCTGAGAAGGGTAGCAAATTTGCTTGGCTTCCGGGAAACACCTAGAGAAATCCAGAGAGTTCAAGGTTCAGGTAGACAGGACAGCATTGGGAGTGGGGGAAAGGAGGTGGAAAGTGAAGGCTGAGGGATAAGGGAAGTATATTGATAGAGAAGTGGAGGAGAATGGATGTGGGAGATGATTAGGCGAGTGTAGTGGGGGAGATGTGATGCACGTTTGAGGCTGCTTTAGACTAGGACAAATTTTAGGCTTGTGGGATCTATGGTATTTTGTTTTTGTTTTTGTAGGACCCACATCCAGTGTAAGTCCTCCTGGTGCCTGGGGCAATAGGGCAAGTGCTACCCCCATCACCTGGTGGTGTGCCAGCCTCCCCTCCTCTTGATGCCTGGCTTGGAAAAGGAAGGGGGAGGACAGGGCGAAAGAAGAAGTGTGGAGGACACACCCTAGCTCACCACTCTCCTCTACACTTCCTCTTATTCTTCCTCCCTCTCTTCTTTTTCCAGTGTGTGGAAAAAGAGGAGGAGCAGTGGAGGTAAGTGGGCGGATGAAGGTGAGCACCCCCATCAACTAGCTACCTTAGGCAACCGCTCCAGTCGGTCTCATAAATGGGCCAGCTCAAGTGGAACCAGTTACAAAACAAGCTTCCAAACTGCTGAAAATAGAAAAACAATGGCCACTTCAGGTTTCACAACGAAAACTAAAAGTGACCTTTATAAAAAAAAAAAAAGGGAGGCTCCTCGGGAGAAGGGGACATTCGTCCCCTTCGCCTGAGTAAGGGAAGCAGTCCCGCAATGGGGCTACTCACTTTAGCGGTGACTGTTTGGTCGCCGCTAAAGTGAAGGCGCTCGAGTAGGGCGAGCAGCCCTACCCGAGCGCCCTGGATCCTGCAGAGCTCGGCTTCATGGACCTGCCTCTTCCCTGCCCCCAGGAAAGCCCCCAACCACACCTCCCCCCTCCCCAGAATGCCTCCTCCACACCCCCAGGAACACCCCCATTCCCCGTTCTGTAGCCTGGCGGTCGCAGGCACTGCCGAGCTGCGGAACGCGAGCACCCGCCGGGTGGTGGCTCAGCGCCAGCCAGAGCTGAGCCACCTCTGGCGGGAGCCCGGTGGTAAGCCCCGCAAACGTGCCTTATGGCACATTGGCAACAGGATTGGGCTCTGAGTCTTCTGACAGGTACTCGGCTTAGCAAACATCCAGAAGTGCCTGCCAGAAGGCTGTGGCAAGAGTTGTGGAGAGGTCACACATGGGGAGGACCTCTGCAACCTCCAGTCACATCCAGAAGCTCCTCTGTGGGCTCTCCCAGCGTGAGTTGGGAACCTGCGTTGGGTCAAATCTGTGGGTTCTGAACCTGCGGATAAAGAGTGACTACCGTATTCACATTTTATTAGAGAAAACAAAGCTAAAATAGTTAACACAAAGGCAGCCGTGCAAAGGTTTTGTTTTCCCCACTTGCAACTATTAAGCTCTTAGGAGTCGAAGCCTCTTGGCAATCTCCCACAGACCTACCAGTTAATCCCAATCTGCATTGTCCATGCTTTGGAGCATTGCCTAGTAGTAGCTTCTTCCATTGTTGGTGGCTTTCTGGCAGAGTTTTTCCCAGCCCTACTATCTGAACTTTTCTAAGTAGAAATGGTTGGGATTGAACCTGGAACTAAATGATCTACTGATCATACTGCTGAACTGTTGTCTCTCCCCATTCAGGTAAAAAACAAATGGAGGAGTAATGATGAGTCTTAAACATTTCTGAGTCTACATTTTGCCAAGCGTTAAAAGAGACCCAAAACCAATGCAAGGAAAAAAACAAACCACTCACAATAAAATTAGTGAAAACACTTGGGTTGGCAACCTTCAGTCTCGAAAGACTCTGGTATCGCGCTCTGAAAGGTGGTTCTGGAACAGTGTCTAGTGTGGCTGAAAAGGCCAATTCGGGAGTGACAATCCCTTCCACACTGGGAGCAAGTGCAGTCTGTCCCGGGTCTGTCTCCCTGGCTATGGGCCTTCCTTCTTTGCTTCTTAGCCTCAGACTGTTGGCCAAGTGTCTCTTCAAACTGGGAAAGGCCATGCTGCACAGCCTGCCTGCAAGTGGGCCGCTCAGAGGCCAGCGTTTCCCACTTGTTGTGGTCCACTCCTAAGGCCTCATCAGTTGATTTTTTTTTTTAAATACCTAAACTGAGGTAACTTTTAGTGGACTGTCCCCTTGCTGTTTAGTGTTTTATTAGGCTTGTGTGTTTTTCACTAAGGAGTTTAGACACTAAATGCCTTGGGCTTCCTCTGCTGAAGGGGATGAATGTGTGTGTGCTTGTAGAGGGGGGCAGGAGATGAGGATGCGTGAAGGAAAAAAGGAATAAATATATGGCTTGATGAGGGTTGCAGGATGGTTGAAATCTGTGGTAGAATAGAGGGATGAATTAATCCTTGTTTCCAGAGCTCTGGGAAATTTAGAGCCTCCTTAGTCAACCAGTGATTTCAGGTTTATATGGAAAATGCTACTCCAGTAGAGAAAGTTGCGTTTGTATAGTGGACATATAGCCTACTCCTGGAATCTAGTACTTAGCTAATGAGCAAAGATTTTTCTTTCTTTCTCAAGTGCAAATAAAGCCCCCAAAAATGGTACTTTTAAAAAAATTTGCATTGCAGTGTTGAGATTTTTTTTTTTTCCTTGAGACAACCCCAGAAAAATTCTTATATAGGACCAGAAAGGGGACATGACTCCTCAGGACACATTATTCTTTCTGGATGGGTGGGCAGGCTATGATTTCTCTTCCTTCTTAGTACTGTTTGGGAGAAGCGCCCATCCTGCACATCACTTTATAGGCTAAAAGGAAAAAGCACCGTTTAGGCATGTCCTACCTCTATGTCCAGACCTGCTTCGACTGGAATGGCTCTTCTTAAGTTTTCTGAAACAGGAGAAGATACACCCCATTACAATTTTTAACCCATAATACTATACCCGCACGCCACCTTCCATCTGTCTTAACACCCAAAAGAAGAGGACAGAGTCTTGTATTGGTCCTTAGGGTTTGTATCTGTAGTTCTAGACCAGGGGTGTCAAACTTGTTTTATACAGCAGGCTGAATAGCATTCATGGTGCCTGCTGAGGGCCGGAAGTGACATCATTAAGCAGGAAGTGACATTATTAAGCGGGTGATGACCAGAAAGAAGCACTTGGTTCTCACATCAGAACTCAGTAGCTGCCAATGACAGATGAGAAAATATGCAAATCTTGATAGTATTTTCAAGATACGGGAGAGCCCAGTTTTCATGCGAGCTGCCCTTTCAGCAGTGCCACTTCTGCTGAGGAGTCACTTCGTAGCTCAGCAGCTGAGAGTTGCTGAGCAGCTGAAAGCAGCTGATGGAAGTCTTGGGAGAGCCCAATTATCATGGGGGCTGCCCTTTCAGCAAGGCTGCTTCTGCCAAGGGATCACTTTGCAGCTCCACAGCTGAGAGGTGCTCTGCGAATTGATACCTTAGGAGAAGTAGCAGGGCTGAAAAGATGACCCACTTGGGCATTCCCAGTGAATTGGCAGTGCCTCCCTATCTCATCCCTTGTGGTCTGCCCCTTTCCCTATACATTTCTCACCTTCTGAGGCCTCATTTTGTCTCTTCCTCCCAGCACCTTGGAAGAAGTGGCAGTGCTGAAAGGGTGGGCCAAGTGATAATTGGGTTCTCCCCGCACCCAGGCAGTGTCTCCCTCTCTCATCCTCTTGGTCTGCACCTTCTCTTATAGTGTTCCTTTCTTTTTGAGGCCTCCTTCCATCTCTTCCTCCCAGCACCTAGGCGGAAGCACAGCTGCTGAAAGGCCAATGCTGGGAGAACCCAGTTATCACCTGGGCCGATAAAGAGCTGATCTAGCTACTCCTGGGCTGGACCTTCAGGACAACTGCGTGTTTGTTAAATTGTGCTTGTCCCATTAGCCTATCAAGTGGTGATGCAGGGTGGGAGTCTACTTTTTATGCGGAAAGGAGTGCATGGAGGAGGGGAGAGAAGTCTGCCCCCATAATGCTTAGTTGCTTTAAGCAGTTTTCTTCCTGCTCATTGCATTTCTATATCAGAGCACGGTTAGAGAAAAACTACTTAAAAGTAGCAGAATGTGGTAAAGTGAGGTGAGGTATATGCGTTTTTTGCTCCCCTCTCCCACATTCTTTTCATAAAAAGAGACACACACCCCCTTTACAAGCAAATAGAACAACCTTATGTCTATAAAATATGCAGTTGCCCCTAATGTCTAGTTGGGGCTTAGGCTATGTCACAGACAAACCTCTTTTCATACATTCATTTTTCATCCAATCTGAATAATTATATATTCATACACAAGGTCCCCCACTTAAGTACAGGTTAGGTTCCAGAGGACTATGCTTAAGCCCAACATTATATATTTAAGCTATTTAAACAAAATTGTGAACTACTTTTTGTAATAGTTGAACAGCTGCATATAAATATTCTTAATAATAATAATTGCTGTGGACAGGAAACATGCTGTGGGACATGAAAAAACATGTTTCTGCTGTACCTACAGTACAGTACGCTACACTGGGTGGTTTTGAAATGTAAGCTAACCGGGCTGGATGTTGATGTGGCTGTTACTCCCTGTATTGGAATTGCGGAAGATATTACCGAGGAGATAGGGTGTGGTGTCCACAGTGCCCCTTGCTCTGAGTAAATGCAGGATTAAAGCCCAGGTGGTAGCTGGAGGTGTGCTGCACAGCTACAGCCACTAGAGCATAAGGAGATCCCTCAGGTATATAGGGAGCACCTGAGGCAGAAAGGGTTTGGTGGGTTTTGAAGGAGTGCAGGTTGGAGGTAGGAGAGGAGACTGGCTGGCTGACTTGGTTTATGGAATTGGGAATCAGACTGGATTGTGACTGGACTTTGGCTTTGGACTTTGATTTGGATACCCTGACGGATTGGACTGACCTACCTGGAACCTGACTTTGGATTGTAACTTGGCTTATTGGCAACTCTGATTGATTGGACTGGTTTACAAGGCCCAGTGGATTGGGATTTGGCAAAACACTCCCTCCCAGGAAGAGCTGCAGAGGGAGAGCAGCCCTAAACATATAGCACATATGCAGGAAGAGGCTTGTAGCCTTCACATGCACAAATGTGCTGGTTTCCTGTACAGTACAGTAGTTGGTGCATGCTTGCTCTGATGTTGTTTTTGTAAAGGAGCCTGTGGCAGAGGGAGGCATCTTCCTTCCATGTCTACTGCACATGTCTTTGAGCAGAGAGGAGGACTGTTTACAGAGGCACGCACACATCTCCTCATCCTGTCCAGCTGTCATTGATGCCCCAGGCTCCTCTTTGCTCCTCCTGTTTGCTACTGTTCTTGCTCAGCCAAACTGATTGCACTGGGGCACATCTGTAAGTCAGGAAGCTTGTGCCTTTGTTTTTTGACCCAAAAAAATGCACAAAGCTGTTTACACAGCAAGAGGAATGAAAAGTTGATTCCTTTAAAAGGGATTGGACAAGTTTCTGGAGGAAAAATCCATTACGGGGTACAAGCCATGATGTGTATGTGCATCTTGTTACCTCTCAGACTGGGGGCTGCTTTTACGCTCTGATTTCTCAACAGCCTGGCTCTCGTCTCTGGGACTCTTCTGCAACATTTCCATCACCTCTGAAGAAGTTGGACAGCTGATATGACTGTCACCAGCAACGGCTTCGATTGAACTGAGAGGTGGTGGCTGAGGCACTGGAAGGGCTGGTGGTGTTGGATAGGCTGGTGGCGGTGGACGGGCTGGTGGTGGTGGAAGGGCTGGAGGCGATGGGAGGACTGGTGGTGGGGTTTTGGGTTTGGTCACTTTCTTTGGAGATGGTGTGCTGGTTTTTTTCTTCTTGGTTTTATTCTCCAGGGCACTCATTGTTTTGGTGGCAGTGTGAATGTTCCAGCTGATGGATTTTGCAGGTGAGCGCTGAGGGGAATTCTGCCGAGGAGATGGAATCTGGGAAGGCAGATAATGAGACAGTCAGCACCAGGGAACCCAGGAGTCCTGACTCGCAGCTGTATCTCCCACCACAAACACACACGTTGCTCCACTTCCCTCAACTTTATTATTATTAGTGTTATTATTTTGCTATGTCCCCTTCGGAGCTCTTCGCAGGTTCCAGGGCCCTCCTATCAAACAAGGATACAATGTGAACAGATAAACATAAAATCCCCTTCTCACGCTTTTCAGTCTGTGACCCAATGAGCCACAGCTCCTGGGGGGGGGGGGTGCATATGGCCCCTATTGAGAATGACTGCTGGACTTGGATAGGCACTTGTTGAAGATCTGTCTGTCCCCATTCTCGCTCCCCCCCAGCCTCTGGTCCTAAGGTACCAAATACAGCTAAAGGCTTGAATTCTGGAGCCAAGATACGAGCAAAGGACTTGTTTACCCCACTTGCCCTTAGTCTGAATAGAGGCTCTGTCAGAGGCTTTCTCTTATGCTCTGTTGCTAGCATCTTGTGCATGAGCCAAGATGCAGGCAAATGAGAATGAGCCTCTGAGGCAGGTCCAACTCATCCTTATGATCAACTGAAGGCGTAATCCTACTCTGTGCTGGAACAGGCAAGCCAGGCTTGCGCTGTATCCAGTGCAGGAGAAGGGCCAAGAGCAGCTCAGCCGGAGGCAAGGGGAAACTTTTCTCCTTACCTCTGGGAAATTCGCCCTTTCCCCTAGGGTCTCCTTGGACTTGCGCCACCTCTTGAGGTGGCGCAAGTCCAAGGAGAGTGAAGCGACTCGAAGCTGCTTCATTCTGCCCGGAAATGGGAGTTGGGATCTGGCATAAGTGCCTCCCGCTCCCCTGCCCCCAGGGCTGCCCACTGCCTCCCGCCCAGGAACGCCCCTCCCCACCCCCTCCCTGCCTACCTCAGAGGCTTGCATTGGCCCAGCTGAGCCGATGCAGGCCTCAGTGCCTCTGTTGGCATGGAGGCTTGTTCCAGCCTCTGTTGGCACACAGAAGTGTACCAGCCTAGCCGACTCCTGAGGAGGGGCAAATGTACCTTACGGCACATTTGCAACCCTCCTAGGCCGGCGCAAGGGACTTGCACCGGCCCAAGTCAAGGGCTGGATTGCGCCCTGAGTCACTTCAGGCTGCAAACTGGCAGGGGGAGCCCACCTCCATCTGCCCATTCACTACCACTGCTGCTCCTCTCTTCCTGCTGGCTGGCACATATCAGGTATGGGTGGGAAACATTTGGTACACCACTTCAGGCACCAAGAGGTCTTAGTCTGGCCCTGCTCTGAGGTTCATAAGGGAGAAGCTCCAAGAAAAGCATCACACATGGTCAGCTCCTCCATGTTGCTGGGTGAATTGGTTGCTTTGAGTAGCAGGCTGGGGGAGATGGTGAACTGATGGAGAATTGTAGCTTTATTTTTTGTGGAGGTCCCTTGTCCCCCTCTTGGGTAGGCAGATTCCCAAGTACCCCTGGGTCCAATCTGGTCCACAGATGGACACCAATGGTTCACCCTGGGCGGCTTCAGAAACATTGTGAGGAAGGGGTTTGAATCACACTCTTCCGTACCCGTGCTGGCTTGACATGCTTCTCTAGGGCACCTGCTGGGAACACCCTGCCAACTCCAGCTTTCCACTTCTGCCTTGGCTCTAAAGCCTCCTTATTAGCCTGCATTGGACTCTTAAGCCCAATTCCACTGCCTCTGTTTACCAACTCATTCATCTGCATTTTCAGACCTGGTGATGTGGAATGAATTGGTGAAATGGACTGTAGAATGGACTGTATCATGGTCTGCTGGTGAGCGATGCTACTTTTTTTAATGCTTCTCTGTGTCACATGCCCTATAAATGGAACATTAACACAACAAGGAGCAGGTTGGACTAGAACAGGGGTGTCAAACGTAAGGCCCGGGGGCCGGATGTGGCCCACAGAAGCTTTTTATCTGACCCTCAGGCTCTCAGCTACTGAGCAGTGCTGAGGTGTTACTGCTAAAAGGGCAGCCCCCACGAAAATTGGGCTCTCCCATATCTTGAAATATGATGAAGATTTATGTGTTTTCTCTTCTGTCATTTGAAGTTAATGAATTCCTAAGTGAGAAAAAGTGCTTATTTTTGGTTATGACCTGTTCAATGACATCATTTCCAGCCCTCAGCAGGCATCATGAATGCCATTCGGCCCTCGGTATGAGCCACCCCTGGGCTAGAACCTCTCTCCCTGATGTCCTGGTGCTTTTTTTTTTTTCCTTGCAAGCAATTTTTTTTTTATATGGGGGAGAATTTAAAAATGACCTTCTCAGTCTGAAGCTCTACTGTCCATTCTGTCACTTCAGGATGGTGCCATCTCGTTTCTGCTGCATGTGCAACATGGGTCATATGTTCCGCATGCATGAGTGGGTCGCAGAGTTAGCAGCTGAAGTGCATAGTAAGGTTTTGCCCCAACACTAGTACGCTCCCCGACCGTGCCACAGGGTGATCCTTATTCCCACCAGGGACTGTGTTTGCAGGAGATGTACACCACCTTTCTCAAGTACACTGAACACAAGGTCACCAAAAGTGTGTGGCTGGTGGGAACCCGGGTATCAGGAGAGGGCCAATGGGCAAGGCTTCTCCCTCCTTGTGTTCGGTAAATGTGAGGAGCATTTCATGAGAAGAGAGCTTCTGTCCTCCCCATGCTGGGAAGGGAAGGAGAAAGAGCTTTTGGTTTACATGGGAGTGAACGGAACAAATGTTTTCAGCCCTTGCTCAACAAGCCCTTGCTTGTTAGAAATTAATGGGCCGCTGGGACACTTGAACATTTGTCTCTGGAAACAAAGACATCCTTACTGGAGTTCAATGCACATTTGGAAGCAAAGAGACATTCCCAGGAAAACAACAAATCTGCTACAGGTTGCAAACTTATCCACATTCTCCCAACTCCCAGGACCCAAAGATTGCTGCCTCTGACAGAAGACTCACTTTGGTTTTGGCCAATCGAGATGATGATGTTGCACAGCTTTTCGGGGCTTGGGCCTTCTTCTGTTCTTCAGCATTTACTTCTGAGTTGGGCCGCAGCAAGTGGATAATTCGGACCCAGGCATCAAAGAGATTCTCCTGTCTACTTGCGTCACTGCACAGCTGAAGGTAGAAAGTGCGGCCGTTCGCCAGTTTAAAGCGCAGCTGCTGCCTCTCTGCGTTGTGGACTGTGATCTTGACAAAGCGCAAAGGGAATAACCTGCATGGGTGTAAGGCAAGGTGGACGACATTTAAGGCTTTTTTCAGAAACTTAATTGCTCTACACCACAGGATGGAATTTGAAGGGAAAACCTGCCAGAAAACATGTCTTGTTCCATTACCAATCAAAGTTTGTCTATTCATCTACATCTTAATAGTGTAGATTAGTATTTCTCAACCAGTGGTACACATACCACTGATGGTACTTGAGGTGGTGTCTGGTGGTACATGCGTGACCCTCACACTTACTTCCTGGCAACAAGAGCAGCGATGTAGTGTGAGAGTGGTAAGAGACTCGTCTCAGCGCACAGAGCTCCAGCATGTGCTTTTCACACACTTAGAAAAGCCCTCCTGCCTGTCCTGAGCCTCTTACTGTTTATTGCATTGCGTTTGGTCTTCCAGCCTGGAAGTAACTGGTGATGCCATCATCACCAGTTACTTCCAGTGGTATTTCCAATAGGTGGACCATGTGAAGTGGGCGAAAGCTGGGGGAAAGCCGACAGGAGCCGAGGGGCATCCAGTTCGGAACTCCTCATCCCTATGGGACGAGGATGGGGAGGTTAGAGAACAACAAGACAAAGGCAGAGTAGGAGAAGAAATTGGGAATGGTAGCGCAATGGGATGTGTTAGACGGTTTGGCACAGTGAGAGGATGCAGGGACAAAGGAGCTAATAAGCAGCCCATCCTGGGGCATTCCATGTACAAATGCTTTTATGCAAATGCCCAAAGTCTCCGAGTAAAGATGGAAGAACTGGAATGTCTGGTGACAAGGGAAAACATTGACATAGCGGACATAATGGAAATCTGGTGGAATGCGGAGAATCAGTGGGCTATCGCAATCTTGGGCTATAAACTCTACAGGAGGGACAGGCAGGAGTGGGTTGGAGGTGGGGTGGCTGCAGGAAGGGATAGAATCCAGCAAAGTAGAGATTGAAGGCGGGTCCGACTCCACCATAGAATCTCTGTAGGTTAAATTACCAGGCCTCAGGAGTGATGTAATACTGGGGGCGTACTATCGTCCTCCAGACCAGAAACCGAAAGGGGACCTTGAAATGAGGAAACAGATCAGGGAGGTGACAAGGAGGGACAGGGTTGTAATCATGGGGGACTTCAATTATCCTCATATAGACTGGGTCAATTTGTGTTCTGGTCATGAAAAGGAGACTGGATTCCTTGACATGCTAAATGACTGTGCCTTAGAACAGCTAGTCATGGAGCCCACCAGAGGACAGGTGACTCTGGATTTAATATTGTGCGGTACTCAGGACCTGGTTAGAGATGTCAATGTTACTGAGCTGTTGGGGAACATTGATTATGCTGCGATCCGTTTCGACATGCACATCGGGGGAAGAATACCGGGCAAATCTCTCACAAAAACCCTTGACTTCTGACAAGCAGACTTCCCTCAAATGAGGAGGCTGGTTAGAAGGAGGTTGAAAGGGAAGGTAAAAAGAGTCCAATCTCTCCAGAGTACATGAAGGCTGCTTAAAACAACAGTAATAGAGGCCCAGTGGAAGTGTATACCACAAAGGAAGAAGGGCTCCACCAAGTCCAGGAGGGTGCCCGCATGGCGAACCAGCCAAGTTAGAGAGGCCGTAAAGGGCAAGGAAGCTTCCTTCTGTAAATGGAAGTCTTGCCCTAATGAAGAGAATAAAAAGGAACATAAACTGTGGCAAAAGAAATGTAAGAAGGTGATACGGGAGGCCAAGCGAGACTATGAGGAACGCATGACCAGCAACATTAAGGGGAATAATAAAAGCTTCTTCAAATATGTTAGAAGCAGGAAACCTGCCAGAGACACAGTTGGCCCTCTGGATGGTGAGGGAGGGAAAGGGGAGATAAAAGGAGACTTAGAGATGGCAGAGAATTAAATGAGTTCTTTGCATCTGTCTTCATGGCAGAAGACCTTGGGCAAATACTGCTGCCTGAACGGCCCCTCCTGACCAAGCAATCAAGTCAGATAGAGGATGAAAGAGAAGATGTTTCAGACCTCATTGATAAATTAAAGATCAATATGCAACTTGTTCCTCAAAATGGCCATGGTGCCAGAAGATTGGAGGATAGCAAATGTCACGCCGATCTTTAAAAAGGGAAAGAGGGGGGACCTGGGAAACTATAGGCCAGTCAGCCTAACGTCTATACCAGGTAAGATGGTGGAATGCCTCATCAAAGATAGAATCTCAAAACACATAGACGAACAGGCCTTGCTGAGGGAGAATCAGCATGGCTTCTGTAAGGGTAAGTCTTGCCCTAGGCTGGATAGATTACTGGGCTGGGGCACCTTCCTTATGAGGAAAGGCTATGGCGTTTGGGCCTCTTCAGCTTAGAAAAGATACGCCTGAGGGGGGACATGATTGAGACATACAAAATTATGCAATGGAAGGATAAAGTGGATAGAGAGATGCTCTTTACACTCTCGCATAATACCAGAACCAGGGGACATCCACTAAAATTGAATGTTGGGAGAGTTAGGACAGACAAAAGAAAATATTTCTTTACTCAGCGTGTGGTTGGTCTGTGGAACTCCTTGCCGCAGGATGTGGTGATGGCATCTGGCCTGGATGCCTTTAAAAGGGAATTGGACAAGTTTCTGGAGGAAAAATCCATTACGGGTTACAAGCCATGATGCAAGGGAGGGCACCAGGATGCAGGTCTCTTGTTATCTGGTGTGCTCCCTGGGGCATTTGGTGGACCGCTGTGAGATACAGGAAGCTGGACTAGATGGGCCTATGGCCTAATCCAGTGGGGCTGTTCTTATGTTCTTAAGTGGTATGGTAGGGGGGCAAACATTGAGAAACACGAGTGTAGGTGGATGGTTGGGAGTTTTATCATTCTCTCTTCACTGACTTGATCACCAAAGTGGGAACCACAACACCAACAAACTTCCAGTTTCTGACTATATAGAAAGGGAGAGGCGAGGAATCAGTCCCATCTTGAGAGACAGAATTGGGCCTGGAAGTAATAGAAGGGTGACGTTGCAAGAAAATAATCTTTGAAATACCCTTTGTTTCTATAGGGGGGTTGCTGTTCAGCCATTCCTTTCAGCCACAGATTTCCTAGGGATGAGTTCCAACTGTTACCACTAAACTCCAAAGACATTATTTGGATAAATACCTCATAATGGCTCACATGGCTTCTGGGGCTAAGCCTTAGGGAGGGACCCATGTTTCACATTAAGTGCTGCTATCCTTGCTCCCAGTTGTCCATTATGGCAGTAAATTCCACACATTGAATTTTGCCAGACATGCTTTTGATTCCCATAACGAAAAAAGCTCACCTGGTTAGCTCGTATGTCACTGGGTGTGAAAAGTGGAACATGGCTTTGTATAATGGAATCTCCTCATCTGATGGATAAATGGGCCGTGCCAGGAGCATAACATTGGGGATCAAGAAGACAGGACTTGTAGAGGTGATACCCACAGTCACAATTTGCTCCTGGTTGTGGATCTCAATTGGACCTCCTTGTTTGCTGATCTGAGGAGATACAACAAAAGAGTTTACCACCTTCTGAAACTGAAGAAGGTCTCATCAATCCCAAACTCTTTTTTATTCTGTGTATATTTGTTTTTTTACTGATGGAAGGGTGAAATTGTAAATGGTCTGCAAAAAGAAATATTCAGTGACTTAGGGAGAAGGCATGCCTAGTAAAAACAAGAACTCTTTTAGCTTTTTTAACTTTGGGGGTGAGCTCAGTTTCCTCCTTGCTTTGCAACTTAACAGACAAACCACCAAACTGAATATTGGTTCAACTGTCAGTGATGCCCCTTCCCTGTGCTTCAAAAGTTTTTTAAAATATATATATATTTTAAAGCATCATATATTGTATAAGTTTGTCAATTCATCCATTGTTTTGTTGTTTTAATTATTAATATCTTTTTTTTTTAAGTGGAAAATTTCCCTGGGGATGGGGGAGAAACATTTTTTTTTTCATAACAGCACAGACCCCAACCAATCCATGCCACCCATACTTGACTTCTGCTGAAGATCTGCAGAACTATTATTTTTTCTTCTTCTCCAGAGCATAACCTTGGGGAAGAGAAATACATCTGAATGGAACTCACTGAGGATGCTTCCAAATCAGCCCCACTGCTCTAGAAATATGTTTTATTTGTTTACTCGTTTATTTATACAGGTATAGAGGTTTTGGATCCCGCTGTTCAGTCCCCAAGGTAGCTCACAACAATTCAAATGCAAAAAACTAATACATTAGTAATTTAAAAAAATAAACAATATAATTTAAAAACTGAGTAAATAAGGATAAAAAATGAGTATGGGTACAATTTATTGCTTGTTTTTATTCCAAGGTACCATGCAATGTTATATGTACTTAGCTGAATTTAAATCTTGCTAACATCAATGTAAATTTGGCTGTGATCGAAGTGTTAATTTACTTTCACAAGAGCCGACTAATAAGGCTTTAAAAAAAGATTTTCTGTCACCTGTGTTATGTTTTCAGACTACTTCATGTCTGATGCACAAATGCAAACATTTTCACACTTCACAGCTGTCATTTACTTGCGCAGGAAATGCCATGAGCCCCTGGAAGGAGAAGCCAATTCTAGGTCTTTTGGTGAAAGAAAAAAGGGCCATCACATCCTTAATAAGGCATCTTGAAGTGGAACTGAAGCAAATGTCGGAATAAAATTGTCACTTAGATTCTTCCAACTCAAAATGAGTGGCAAAAATCTGACTGTATATTTTTCTAATTTCATTTCATTTAAGGCAGTGGTTCTCACACATTTAGCACCGATACCCACTTTTTAGAATGAGAATCTGTCGGGACCCACCGGAAGTGATGCAATGACCAGAAGTGACATAATCAAACAGGAAAATCTTTAGCAATCCTAGACTGCAATACTACCCACAGTTACCCAGGAGTAAGTCCCATTTACTATCCTTGTTATAAGAATATATATAGTAGCTTGTTGAAAGTACAGGTCTGTAACATTTCCCCAAATGCAGACGCAGGGCATGGTAGCATCAAGTCTAACAGATCAAAAATAAAATATTGAAATGAATGGGGACCCACCTGAAATTGACTCGCCACCCACCTAGTGGGTCCTGACCCACAGTTTGAGAAACACTGGATTTTAATGTGTATCCTGCTTTTGTGCAACAAGAAACTGCCCAGAGTGGTACACGGTGCATAAGCAATTTATAACATTATGGAAAGCATCATGCCAACATCAGCAAAGATTTTATGTTAATGGACATAATAAACATACGAATAAAAGTGGGATTAAATTGTGGTAAATAAAATAAACATGGTTTTTCTTCACAACATTCCCAGCACACAGGTATTTACTTTGGGAAGCTGGAATACCATGGCATTGCCTTAAAACTTATCAGCAAGATGAGCCATTGCCTGGAACAGCAAAACGGGAGTTGTTGGGTGCTTGGCAGGCAACTGCATTTGGCTTGGCGAGTCACAAGCAGGGCTAGCCTCCTTTTAAGATTCACCGTAAAAGAGGAAGCAGCAACCTCAGGCACCTGGGTGTGCATTCTTCACCTCATCCCCACTGCCATGAGACCAACCACCTCAGATGCCCATTTGACAGTTGTAATTGTGGGCTGGTCAGCCAGCCACAGATCCCTGTTGATGCACCATGAGGTCCTTTTCACCTCCTCTCCACTTCCTTCTTGTTCCTCACTCTCTCCCCTTCCATGCTGAATTTGCAAAGCACAAGGGAAGGAAGCGGAAGAGAGGAGGAGCGTATTTGTGAGACCTGTCTGTTCTGTGATTGGGGTCTGAGTGCTCTATTTTTCAAAAGTACATGTTGGGGAGAGTGGCCTGGATCAAGACTAGGTGAAAAAGCATTTAGCTTTTTGCCCTATAGCAGGGGTGCCCAAACCCCGGCCCGGGGGCCATTTGTGGCCCTTGAGACCTCTCAATGCGGCCCTCAGGGAGCCCCCAGTCTCCAATGAGCCTCTGGCCCTCCAGAGATTTGTTGAAGCCCGCACTGGCCCAACACAACTTCTCTCAGCGTGAGGGCAACTGTTTGACCTCTCGTGTGAGCTGTGGGATGAGGGTTCCCTCCACTGCTTGCTCTTTCACATCTGTGATGCAGCAGTGGAAGCAAAGGAAAGGCCAGCCTTGCTTTGTGCAAGGCCTTTTATAGGCATTGAGCTATTGCAAGACCCTCATTCATTCATATAGGTTCATCTTTAATATATTCATTTATGTAAAGTTATGTAAATTTATTCAAATTTTAAATGTAAATTAATTCTTTCCCCCCCCCCGGGCCCCCGACACAGTGTCAGAGAACTGATGTGGCCCTCCTGCCAAAAACTTTGGACACCCCTGCCCTACAGCAATCCTGATCCAGATCTTCCCCTGCCCCACAAATGTTGCATGTCCCTGGAGAAGCCATTAGAAGTTTTTTCTCCTGGGGTAAATAGCAGCTATATGAGTGGGGGAGAGGAATTCATATTGCGAACATGGGGGCTGAAGCTTCCCTGTCCCATGGTCTGGATTAGCCAGCTCCCAGCACATGTTATCTTCCTTAGACAAATCAACCACCAGGCCCCCAATCACACAGTAGGCACATTTTCTAGCCTGAGCCTGAACCAGACTTTCAGGATATAGCTTTCAAGCTGATTTAAGGCAGGCATCTTTCACTGTAGAACAGGGGTGCTCAAAGTTTTTGGCAGGAGGGCCACATCATCTCTCTGTGTTGGGGGCCGAAAAAAAAAAAAGAATTAATTTTCATTTCAAATTTGAATAAACATAAATGAATATATTAGAGACGGAAAATGAATGAGACCTGCAAGTCTCATGTTACCTTCCCACTATAAAAGGCCCTGTGCACGCGCTGGGCTTGTCTTTCCTTCGCTGCCAGTGAGCTCAGCGGCAGCGAGGGAAAGCAAAGTGTGGAGCTCGCGCAGCGGGCCAGTGCAGGCTGGGGTGAGGGCCGAGTGCCCTTAGGAGATGGGGGGACCCCCTGGGGGCCGGATGGGGACCTGCAGCGGGCTGCAAGTGGCCTGCGGGCTGGGGTTTGGGCACCCCTGCTGTAGAAGAACCATCTTCCCAGCTGTGTTCCTTTTGGGCTTGTTCAGCTTCCTGCCCACCCCCATTCTCCAGGCCCCAGTGACTCACCTGGACAAAATTACTTTCAAACATGGGGGAATACCCGAACATTCCATATTCCCCTTGCCGTAACTGGCGCTGAAGAGGCCCTATTTTCTTTTTGGAATTATTTCTGCTGCGGCTACTACTTCTATTGAGTCTTTCGGGACTGTTGTAGAGCATCATGGGACTATTGCTGGAAGAAAAAAAAAATAGATTATAGATTGTGATAAAATGGGTTTCACCCTACATATAAAATGGGGACAAGATCTTTTTTGGATTTGTAACTTTTAAGTTTGTGCTCTTGTCTGTGCTCTGGAATTAGCCTTTGTTAACCCTGGTTTAGGTTCAAATGACACAGAATTCAGCATTAACCTCATCCAGCAGCAACATGATTGCAACACCACCCGATGCTGCCTGTTTTGCAATTGCAAAACAATTGCAAAACAAAAACAGAACAGCAGCTGCTCACCTTGTGCAGTGCCATCAATTGCAGAAGTTCAGGATTCCTGATTTGACTTAAATGAACCGCATAAATGAAGGAGCTCCTTCGTTCATGCAATTCCTGTAAATCAAACTGGAAATTCTGCACTTCTGTGTTCGAAGAAACCACTTGAGGTGCAAGGTAAGGAGGCGGATGAATCCGTTTGCTGCCAACTGTCAGGGGGTGGAAAGCGGATCAGTGCAGGTTGCTTATGCAGCACTCTGGAGGGAGAAAATGGCAGCAGATTTGGGGTGAAGGAAGCCTGGAATCCACTGCCTTTTGCCCACCTTGCAATCTCCTGCTGATGTATCCCGCATCCTAATGGATGAGCTGCCCCAACCTCTTCTCTGCCAGAGGCGCAGACAGGAGCACTGTTCATATGTCAAAGCCTGGGTTTTTCTCTAGCCAGACTGTCCAGTTTAGAAATGAACATAAGCCTCCAGAAAGAGAAATATATGGGATCAGCAAAAAGATATACAATGTGTGTGTGTGTGTGTGTGTGTGTGTGTGTGTGTGTGAGAGAGAGAGAGAGAGACTACATTTTTGTTGGCATCAGGCAGAATTTCCTTTTTTTGCTTCCTTTGATGGGGAGAGACTCAGGGCCCAGTCCTATTCAACTTTCCATCTTTGATGCAGCCCCGAGGTAAGAGAACAAATGCTCCCATACCTTGAGGAGGCCTATGTGACTGTCCCTCCACCGCAGGATACAGCGCACACCCCGTTGATATAGTTGCACCGGCCCTGGAAAATTGGATAGGATTGGGCCCTCAGGATCCCACTGTGAGCTGAGCCACTGTCCTTCAGCGCCAGTGCTGGGTGTTGCAAATGTGCCATAAGGCATGCCTGCAACACCCTGCACCGAGTCAGCACCGGTACCGGCCCAGCACCAATCTGCGCTGAGCGCAGCACCGGCTGGATGCTGCCTGGAGCTAGGTAAGAGTTTCGGAAAGCAGTGAGGGCATCAGGGGTGGGGGGGGAGCGTTCTGGGGTGGGGGAGGGTGGAATGAGGAAGGAACCTGAACTCCATGTTGGTCCAGAAGACCTGGTTTGGAGTCTCTCAAGTCTGTGCTGGCAAAATAGCGCAGACTTGAGCAGCCCCATTGTGGCTTTCCTTGGGGGAAGGGGATGGCGGTTGCTGGCAGCTCTGCAGGGCCTCATAAGGCAGTGGTAGCGTTTTGGCATTGCTGTACCTGGAAGCGACACCACCTTTAGGACTCGGCTGACTGAGATAGTCATTCAACTGGCCAGAAACCATTTATTTCTGGAGGGTTCATTCCAATCTTTCATTTGCTTTTTGACTCATGAGTTCATAAAATAGAACTCTTGCCATTATGCTTAGTTAGAAACACAGAAAAACTTGGGGGCCTCTTGGTCACCCCCATGCTGGTGGCAGAGACTTCAGTTTTTGGTCAGGTTAGTTAGGGGAAAAGACAGGGAAGGGAGTAAAGTCCTACGCATTGAGGTCTAGAAATTTGGGGTTCTAAACTGCCTGGGATTTGTCTCCGGAGATAAATAGGGACACACAGCCTGGTTCACAAATGCCGAAAAGTGTCAGCTACAGCTCTGGTACTCGGTTTCAAGTTTCCATAGTTTGATCTGAAAGATCAAAGTTTGATCTTTGCAGATGCAAATGAAAACTGTTTGACTTCAGAATGTGAGTTTTTCCTCCTGTTAGAACATTGAAAGCTTCATGTTCAGAATAAACAAAGAGAGCACATGGAGGTAGTGGTGTTTATTACCCTGTCTGGAGCTTGTTGTGAAGGAGCCAGGGAACACTATTTATTTCTCTGTAATTCTCCATTCCTGCAAGGTCAACAAGCTCAAAGCAGTGTAAATTTCACTTTTTGCCAGTTGTGTGCTCACCCAGTGCTGTTTTTCAAAGAGCTGTTTTTGATCATTAAAGCTGCAAACGGTCTGCATTTATCAGGGACTGCTCTGTGTCTGTAAGCTGTCTGAAGAATAGTGGCTTGATCCTTGAAGCAGGGCCTTGTTCATTTTGGCACCTAGAATCTGGGATTCTGTCATGAGAGACATCTGCCTGACTTCATTGCTGCTTCTCTTTGAGTGGGCAGCAGAGACCTGGCTCTTACAGCATGCATTTTGGTTGGTATGAACTGGGGCAGAAGGAACTGATTTTTATTTCTGCCCTACTAAATTTAATATTCTGCTATCTGCATTTTAACTGTGAAGTCCCTTGTTATTTTGTTCTGTTATGTTTTTAATGATTTTGTGAGCATTTTTAATGTGTGGTTAGCGGCCTTCAGATTCTCCAGACTGAAACATGGGCTAGTAATATTTAATAAATAAATATAAACAAACTGGAGCCTTTCCATTTTATCCTCATCAGAACCCTGTGGGCTTATCTATGTTATAGGTTTGTGCTGATTTCATGCCATTTATCCCTCCACCTCCCCCCAATCCAGCAGGAATCCTGGGAATTGCAATGTGGTGATATGCTGAGAATTTCACATTAGATTCTGTTCTTCTCTCTATGGTTAGAAATTCCTGGCCCTTACCCAAATTACAACACTTCTCAGGGTTCTTGCAAACAGGCAATGATAGCTAAACCATTTCCAGTTTGTAGTGTTGATATATCCTGTAAGTGGCTTGCTCCAAGCATCTTTGTAATAGGGTTGACAAATCGGCACTAACAGGAGGTGGGTACTTGGGATTTCTAGATTTAGTTCTAGTTCTTGGTCCGGGTCTGTAATACTTGTGTATTTCAGAGGCATCACTAGGGTTTGCATCACCTGATACATGGAAACGTGAGCTGACTCATAGTAACACCTTATTGGTTCCCTGCTGTGTCATAATAACACCTCATTGAACAATCATCTCATCGGTCAGTATAGAGTTAGGGAAATCCACTTTTTGTTACATAAGGGAGTTGCATTTTCCTTTTCTGGGTATTTGGCTATAACTTTTGATAGAATACAGATATTTCAGCATGGTTTGTTTCATTGCATTCTGCATGAAACTGCACGTTGAATAATATATAACATGATGATTTTACTAGAAAATACCAAGATCTTCACAATTTTGGCCACTAGTGGTGTCACTCCCCCCCCCCAAAGTATGTCATCTGGTCCACACTCCCTGCACCTCCTAGTGATGTCAATGGTGTATTTTGTACTGCACCATATACTTTTCTGGCCCTCAATAAATGCTGCCTACCTATAAGGTTTGTTGTTAATTTGAGGTTGCCTTAGATACAATTGCTCCTGCACTGGTCAGTTTCTGTTTAATGTGAGCTAGGCTTGCTAGGGTTTTATCTCAGAGCCTATTTTCAGTACCCGGGCTCAGTCCAAGAACACATGAAGTATAAATCAAGAAGAGGGTGTCTCTGTCAATTTGCAGAGTACTGTTTGCTCACTACTAGATGATCACATAAGAACATAAGAACAGCCCCACTGGATCAGGCCATAGGCCCATCTAGTCCAGCTTCCTGTATCTCACAGCGGCCCACCAAATGCCCCAGGGAGCACACCAGATAACAAGAGACCTGCATCTTGGTGCCCTCCTTTGCATTGGCATTCTGACATAGCCCATTTCTAAAATCAGGAGGTGGCACATACACATCATGGCTTCTAACCTGTAATGGATTTTTCCTCCAGAAACTTGTCCAATCCCCTTTTAAAGGCATCCAGGCCAGATGCTGTCACCACATCATGCTGCAAGGAGTTCCACAAACCAACCACACGCTGAGTAAAGAAATATTTTCTTTTGTCTGTCCAATCTCTCCCAACACTCAATTTTAGTGGATGTCCCCTGGTTCTGGTGTTATGTGAGAGTGTAAAGAGCATCTCTTGATCCACTTTATACTTCCCATGCATAATTTTGTATGTCTCAGTCATGTCCCCCCTCAGGCATCTCTTTTCTAGACTGTTACAAACACTGTACAAACACTGTAAACCAATCATCACAACAGTCATCGTTTGTCTGGGATTAGGGGAAAGGATTTGCATGTCCATTGGTGCAGATTTTAGGTAGGTTGAACCCCAGCACCTCTTGCTTTTTAAGCCATTTCTACCCAATGTTGCATATACACAACAGGGACCAAATGTATACACCTGTGGGGTAGGCAGAAATGGGTTAAGTTATTCCTGCCACCCTCCTGTGGCCAGGAATGGAGGCTTACCTGTGTATCTCTCTCTCTCTCTCTCTCTCTCTCTCTCTCAAAACTCATATTGCCTTGCCTATCAACCTCTCTCATTCGCAGTCCTCCTCCTTTGTCACACCACAAGCTGTTTTATGACATCACCGCTATCTATATCACCTTTTTAGTCAAATCACTTTGCACCTGCTTGACAGGTGAAGTATTGGAGCAGAGAAATAATGTGAAATCTAGGGCTAAACAGAAATTTAGGCACAGGTGATCACTGTCCAATTCCTACTCAGCAAAAGATGGATGATAGCTTTCAAAATCCAGCGCTTCTTGGCCTTTTTGTGTGGAAGAAGGAGAGGCACATATTCTTAAACCTGCAGTACAAGCAGAACCTGCTGAAAAATTCCCTTTCCTGTCAACTCTACTCTTTCTGTTGCCTTACCACTGCTGCCGCAGAGTACCGGAAGAGTAAGGCAAGACAAAAGATCTGCTTGCATGCACTACAGTGGTGGTTGGCAACCTTCAGTCTCGAAAGACTATGGTATAAGCCTACAGCACCCGGTATTCCCAGGCAGTCTCCCATCCAAGAACTAACCAGGCCTGACCCTGCTTAGCTTCCAAGATCAGACGAGATTGGGCACGTGCAGGGTAATCCATTCTGGGCTGCAAGATGAAGGTTTGGTGAGGAGGGCCCCATGGGGTTGCCAGGCTGCTCTTGCTTTGGAACGGCAGCTCCAAACTCAGCAACTCCCTGTCTCCCTGGCCTGCTCCTGAAATGTGCATAGAAATGACCTGTTTCCTAGGCTTTGTAGTGGTGGTAAATATGGATTGTATTTGTAGGACTGTATTACAAAACAAAATGATGCTCCCTCTAGTCCAGCATTCTGTTCCCTGTGGCGGCCAATTAGATGCACTCACAAGTAGAGCAAGAAGGTTTCTTTCTTCTCTACCCTCACATCTGACTATCAGAGGCACGCTGCCCCTGTACAGGGAGATTCCAGTTAGCTGTGCTGGCTAGTAGCTGTCGATTCACACATCTCCAAAGGATCATTCTCCCTCCCCCATGTCTGCACCCCACCCAAACCCAGGCTCATTGTGGTTGCTCTTTCCTGTACCTTGTCCAGTTCTTATGCTAGATAACCACAATCATACGTTGAACTTCTAGCATGTACTGAGAATTGCAAGGATAGTCTCTTGCTGATCTCCTGCTCCTTTTAGCCACATGAGGGTGCTACCAGTGCACTAAAAAAAGGAAGGGGCTATTTAAATAGTAAAGCTCTGCTAACTCCTTTGGGTAGGCATGAGGTCAACAACCAGGCAGCAGCATTTCAGGAACATTTAAACAGAGCTGTTCCATTTGACATGGCCAGCAGGAAAAAAACATCTGATCTATGAGGAAGGAGATCCAAATGGCACACCTTCTGCTACTTATGGGGAGAAGCCACAACTCAGTGGTAAATGCTTGGCATACAGAGGATTCCAGGTTTAATCCCAGGAAAGGCTGGGAAAGACTCCTACCTAGAACCAGGACCAGATTAAACTAGTGTGGAGCCTGTAGCATATGTTGTAAAGCATATACCCCTTTGCTGCGCTCCCCCTGCCCTGTCACATTCCCTTCCCAACCTGTTCCACCCACCCCCGCCCTTCTGCCGACCTGCACAGAGCTTACCTGCTCTGGCATGCTGTGTCCTTCCGCCAGCACCTTGAAATCTTCTGCTGTTGCAACATGCTTTCCAGCACATTTGCGACAGCCAGCGACAGCAGAATGCATGCTCTGCTGACGCCTGAGGGGGGACATGATTGAGGCATACAAAATTATGCAGGGGATGGACAGAGTGGATAGGGAGATGCTCTTTACACTCTCACATAACACCAGAACCCGGGGACATCCACTAAAATTGAGTGCTGGGAGAGTTAGAACAGACAAGAGAAAATATTTCTTTACTCAGCATGTGGTTGGTCTGTGGAACTCTTTGCCACAGGATGTGGTGATGGCAACTGGCCTGGACACCTTTAAAAGGGGATTGGACAAGTTTCTGGAGGAAAAATCCATTACGGGGTACAAGCCATGATGTGTATGCGCAACCTCCTGATTTTAGAAATGGGCTATGTCAGAATGCCAGATGCAAGGGAGGGCACCAGGATGCAGGTCTCTTGTTATCTGGTGTGCTCCCTGGGGCATTTGATGGGCTGCTGTAAGATACAGGAAGCTGGACTAGATGGGCCTATGGCCTGATCCAGTAGGGCTGTTCTTATGTTCTTAGATGTAAGGCAGAACTGCATTGTACCCACAGTGAAGTTAAATTTGAACAAAATTATTTATTCATATCATGTTCTTAATGACATCCACAGCGATTACATACAATGCAGCTCCCTCAACATGTAAACAACTGAGATGGTGAACTGCCAGTTTCACCAGAGACAGTGCTTAGTGCGGGGCCCTCACAAATGTGGGAACGTAGCATATGCTACTTTTGCTACTAGGTTAATCTGGCCCTGCCTAGAACCCTGGCAAGTGGCTGCCTAATGCTGAACTAGATGTGGTCCAACTCAGCTGAAGGCAAGTTCATAATTAACATGAGGGACAGTCCATTGGGTGGCTTTCCTGCACAGAGCCCCCTGAAATAAATTAGTGCTTCTGCTTGTTTGAGTGAGGCTTGTACAGTCAGGGGATTGCCCTAACTGGTCCCATCTACCCGTTGCCCTTAGTCGCTTCCAGGCTGTGTTGGCTCATTTTGCCTCTTGCTCAGGCTGCCCCTGAGAAGGATGCTTTCTCAGATTTTGACTCAGACAAGGTGAAAGCAAAGGAAGAGAGAAGTCCAACGGGACTGGTCTCAGAATCCAGGGCTTCTGTTAAATTAAGAATCGAGGGCAATGATGCAAGCAGTGATGACCGAAAGAAGCCTGGAATCATTAGCCACTAAAGGCCTTTCCAAATGACAAGGAGAATAAAGGGATTTCCTTCCCCTTTCCTACCCCTTCTCCACTGCAGTAACTTAGCAGGAATTAAGGATCCAGCAGTTGAGTAATGGGATACCACAAAGCTGCCTACTACCAAATCAGGCAGTTGTTCTAGGTGGCCCAAGCCTATCCTCCAACCGATGGCAGCTCTCCAGGGTCTCAGGCAGGAGTCTTTGCAGCTATGTTGCCTATCCATTTTTTTTTTTTAAATTTCCCAGCTGAAGATGCCAGAGACTGAGCCTGGGACCTTCTGTATGCCAAGCATGTAATCTGCCACTGAGCTATGGCCTCTCCCCATAAGTAACAGGATTGTCATTGGGATGTTCTATCTCATATATTGGATGTTTTGGAACCAGCTGTGCTAAATGGAATGGCTCTACTTAAGTATCCTCCAAATGCTGCCACCTGGTCTCTCCCCATTTCTTGAAGGGCCCTCCCAGTTTATTAAGGGCACAATCTTTAACGTTTGTCTCCTGGCCAAGAGAGTTGCAAACATACCATAAAGCATGTTTGCGCCTCCTCGAGAGTTGGCTGGGCCAGCACAGGGATGTGTGCTGGCACGCAGAGGCTGCAACCAGACCCTGTGCTGACTTAGGAAGGGAGGGTTGCGTTGGCCGATGCAGGGATCTGGGTTGGGCAGGGAGGAGGCAGAGAGAAGGTGGGAAGGAGGTGTTCCAGGGCAAGGGGAGAGTGAGCAAAGGGCGGTCTTGGGGGTGGGCGGACAGGGAGCCTGAGGTGGGGCTGGGACCCAGCTGGTATGCCAGATCCCAACCCCATTTCCCAAGCAGCGCAGAGCAGCGACAAGCTCCGCTCTCTTTGGACTTATGCCACCGCCTGAGGTGGTGCAGGTTCAAGGAGACCCATTAAGGCTGTGGTGGCTTACATGGGGGTAAGAGGAAGAGTTTCCCCTTGCCTCTTGCTGAGCCATTTCAGGCCCAAATCTTGCACTGGATACAGCACAGGCCTCCTGGCCTGCCTGTTCCAGCGCAAGATTGCGCTGCACCTGAGTTAGAGCCCAATCCTGAACTGCTTGGCGTGTGGGACTGTCGCAGCACCAAAATGGCTACCATGGCATCCTGAATGCACCAGATAGCCAGCGGCAGCTCCTCAGAAGAAGAGGATGTTTGTCCCCTTCCCCCAGGTATGGGAAACAGCCCCACAACAGGGCTTCTCGACTTTGCACTGGTTATTAAGTGGGCACAAAATCAAGACACCTTGTGTCTCGCTGCAAGACCCAACACAGAGCTCTGGATCAGGCGGAGCGGAGCTCCACTTGTCCTCCCCCTCTCCTGCCCTGCTCCCTCCCCCGCCATGCCTTCTCCTCGCCCTCCCTCTGCCCCAAATGCCTCCCCCATGCCCCCACTCACCTCTCCACCGCCCGGCGCTCCTGGTGAATGCCGGGCGGCAGACCACTGGGTGAGCTCCAGCAATGGGCTGGTGGTCACTCCCGCAAATTTGCCTTACAGCATGTTTGTGACATTGTGTGCCAACGGTGAGCCTGTGCATACTGTTCAGGATTGGGTCCTTAGTCATTGCAGGTACAAATACTTCTCAATACAACTTAGATGACACAAGGCATTTAAATCATTGAAAATAATATGCCTAACTCCTGAGGGTATTTATAGCCACCCTTATACTCAAAGCACATCATATCCTTTATCTGAGTAACAGGTGACTCGTATCCTCTGCCACATTTATAGCATGCAGTCATGGCAATGGAGCCAGGGGGAGCGTCGGGTTACAAAATGGGATATAGAATCCAGCACAAGCTGCTGCTGCCAGATCCCAACCTCCTGCCTTCGACACAACCTCCGGTTCCTCCCCCTCCCTGCCCAGTTACTCCCCTGCCCCTCCCCCGTCCCCACCCACAACCACCGCCCCCTCTTGCCAGCTTACCTGCCCTGGCGACTTCCAGGGTCCGCAGCAGTGAATATCCTCCACTATAGCTGCCTTGCGGCAGCGGCCTCAAACAGCCAGGCAGCAGCGCTATCTTTGCAGCATTGCAGGAGTGTCCCGTTATCATAAAAGTCTCATACACTTAGGCCTTTGGGTTGTGCAACAGTCCTATAGGTAGGCAGTTATTACTAGGGCTCCTTACTGAAGATGGGTGGGGGCTGAGGCTAAGATAATGTCTTGGAGCTTCACTGTTCACTGGATTATGTCATGATTTCACAGTAAAAGCTTCATACATGTTTCTTTGTTTTTTAATAGATTTTCTTTGCTTAGAGTCTGTAAGAATATTTCTCAAGAGCTTTTGTGCTCGTTTTTATGGTTTCTTTAGAACCTTTCCAGATGATTATTTTATTGCCTCAAATAAACTATAAATTTGCAATCCTGGCTTGCCTGTTTTGTGAGTGCAAAGGCTCTTGAGATAAAACCCAGGGAGTTTTTTTGCTTGTTTGTTTTTGTAGAACCCCCACAACTGAGTGAAGCACAGGGGTCGATATGAGCGAGAGCTCACCAAGCCTTCGCTCCAAGACCTCTTCTTTCCCTTTCCTTTTCCTTTCCTTTAAATTTTTGTTCTGCTTCATCTCTGAAGCTTTTGGCGGGTTGCCACTATATATTTTTTTAAAAGAGAAAACAAACCCCATGTACTGAAACAGCCAATTTTAGCAGAAAAGACTGTATTAAAGTGTTGGTCTTGGATCAAGCAGACTTGAGTTCAAATCAGTCCTTAGCTCTCTGGGTGATCTTGGACCAGCTACTATTGATATAACTTTCCTCACAAGGTGGTCCTGTGGATAAAATGTGATGACTCTGTGCACTTTGCTTATTTATTCCACCCTTCATCTGGCCATCATGCAGGGTTTCTTACCCAATAGTCTTTGCAACAATCCTGTAGGATAGAGTAGACTGAGAGCTGATGGCTGGCCCAGACTCACCAAGTGAGCTTCATAGCTTCATAGCTGTGTGGGAATTTGAGCCTGGCTCTCCCCCTTCTAATACTCTCCACTCCTAACCACTACATCATACTGGCTCGAGTGCCTTCAAAGGAGAGTGGGATACATGTGATAAATGAATTACATGCTAGAAAAATGAATTAAAATTTCCCAACTCCTGTTTAACCTGAATCATTAACTAAGACAAGGAAGCCTGAAGGCTCTTCCAGAAAAATACTCAGATGGGCTTTGTCGAACCTCTGTGAGAAGGGAATTACATAGTCAAGCACAGCCACTGAGAATGCTTTGTATGTGCTTTACAGCACAGTCCTACACATTTTTACTTAGAAGTAAGTCCCAGTGTTCTTACACTTTCCTGGAAGTGTGTATAGGGCTGCAGTCATATATTTTGATGTGTAAATGGTACAATCCACAATTGATTGTAAATATATTGAGAAACGCAATAAACTTGGCTTAGGCTTGGACCACGGCAAGCAACAATAAATGAAAGATTACCTCTGAACACATGCAGAGTTTAAACCATGGCTTAGATGGAGAACCAGTTTTCAGTGTCACTACTCTACACTGCAACATGGGAAATAGTGATGAGAACTTTTCTGAGCACATGCCATTGGCATGCAAGATGCCTTTCCTGCCTCCACCATTGATCAGTGCCCAAGATCAAACGCAAGAAGCCTCATTCGTTAGGAGGGGAAAGTGTTCCTGAACTCAATACACACTGATAAAATTAAAAGATACAAAACTCATCAGGGCAGCCTTACCAGCTTGGAAAGGATGGTGAGGGCGAGCTGCAGATGAAACTTGGCTTCCTTCAGGACAGCTCATTTTAAATGCATAAAAGGTCCCAACGCCTGTAATTTCACATTTCCAACTCATTAACCAAATCAATATACAACCCTTACCCTTCACCTCAATTGGTATTGTTAGCCTATCTGTAATTTGCCTGCTATTAAGCAATCTCTGGTTCTTGGTGTGTAGTAGTTCAGGGCATGAGAGGCCAACAGAAGTGGGAGGGGGTGGATATGGAAGGTTGTGACACAGCTCAACATCTGCGTGTGTCCGTGCAGAGCATCTGAGCAGGAGTTGGACTGTGAGCAAAAATCAGATCAACTCCATATTACAAGCTGTGGCTAAAGAAGGGTTGAAAGTCCTCCAGATAGAGGCTGTATGTAGGTCTTCTGTGTCCTCTGCAGTGCCTAGCACGCTACTGCATCACGGATGTTCTGTTTCACACATCAGGCTCTGAAGATGAGCACAGAAATAAACACGAGGGTAAAACCACCCCTAGGCAGCACAGTTCAGACGCCTTCTTCCACAATCCAGGACTGAAAGTTTGACTTATTGTAGCTGATCAGTGCACCCAAACCCCCAGGATTGCTTAGGCAGGCACTTTTGGAATGTCCTCACCTTTCAGCTTGACTTGGATCAAGGACAGGACTGAGAAGAGCTTGGCCAGCAAACACATAAACATAAACAGGTGACAAAATATAAAAATGGGTATAGTGAACACTTGATTTAAAAGACCTCAACTTAGCAGATTACAGAAATAATGGGTGTTGTCCTCTTTAAAAATGAGCCATATTATTTTGTGCATTGCATTGACATTGCATTGTCATAAACCGCCTCCCCTATTAATCAATTAAATAGAGGACTCACTGTATGTAGTTATGTTTAAATCCTAAGATTCAATCACCGTGTGATTAAATAGCATGATTTAATGGCCCAATCCTATCATGCAATTATGACAGTGGAACTCATGCTTTGCCATCATAAGAGGTGCAGCACTACTTGTAAATGGCATGCTGCCATCAAGTGCAAGGAAACTGCCAGTAGAAACTACCAGTGGCTCCCTGAATGTGCTAATGGCCCAAGCTAGGCTGCACTGGAAAAGTTTAGGTGAAGGAGAGGTGGGGAGGGGGAAGTTTGGAGTAGTTGGTGGGGAGTGGGCTGGAGGGGATAGATCTCAGCAGCAGAAGATATGCTGGATTCTATCCCCTATTTTCCAACTCACCACTCTTCCTCTCCTTGAACTTACAGCAGCAAAATAGCTGGTGTGGGTCTGAGGAAGCCCATAGGTGATCAGGCAGCCTACCAGGAGGTAAGTAAAGCAGTTTCATCTCACTGGCCATCTGACCACCCCCTCTCCACAATTGCACGCACCATACACTCCATAGGCACAACTGCATGCTCTGGAGTGGCAGGGGATAGGGTTGGACGGTAAGACTGAAATTCAATACACACTTACCTGGGAGTAACCCCCACTAAACTTATTGGAACTTGCGTCTGAGTAGACATGCATAGGATTTTGCTGTAAATATAGTGTGATTTAAAAAAAACCAACTTAAAGCTGCAACTGATAATAAAAAGAGGTCTGATACTCAGTGGGTCACTGGATGCTAGAGAGCAGGTTTAGCCTGCACTCCAATAATGAAGAGGTATTCCTGCCTCAAAGTACACCTGGGGCAGCAGCAGCAGCGCTTACCTTTGGCAGCGTTCCAGAAGTTTGGGGGTGACATCATTATGTTGTTGCATCATCATGTTACTGCCAATTGCTTCTGGAATGCTGTGACTTGGAACCAACTCGAGCCAAGGGTGGGCGGGAGGATTCTGGCATTAAAAATAACACAGTGTAAGGTAAGGGCTGGAGACTCGGGTGGTGCAGGTGTCACCTCCCTGAGCATCACCAGTCGCACCCCCCCCAGCAATGCTACTGCAATAGTGACTCCAGATATGTAAGAAATGTAAGTTAATGGCTGGTAATCGCTTACAAAGGGGAAGGAAAAGCACCATATTGGAAGACACTGCTGCAGTGAGGGACTGCCTTCACCTCAGCACTGAGTAGCCTGGTCCTTTCTAACAGGAATCCACAGAAGGCTGCAGTGTTTCACTGTGTGCAGGACAGGTCTATCAATGGCTATGCGATACCTCCAGGTTCAGTGACAGCATGCTTCTGAATACCAGTTGCAGGGGAGCAATGGTGGAAGAGAACTATACCTTTGTCTCCTGTTTGTGGGCTTGCCAGGGACATCTGGTTGGCCACTGTGGGAAACAGAATGCTGGTCTCGATGGCCCTTTGTTCTGATTCAGTAGGGTTAATTTTAGGCTCTTAGGACACTCAAAAATCTTTGTGACATACAAGCTCCTCTCTCCATGCACACCCCACCCAAGGTAACAACAAACGTTTTGTCAGTAAATAAATTAGCAACTGTTACCCTGCACATGCCCGATCTTGTCTGATCTCAGAAGCTAAGCTATTTTGTCAGGCCTGGTTAGTACTTGGATGGGAGACCGCCTGGGAATTATACCTGGGTGCTGTAGGCTTATACCATAGTCTTTCGAGACTGAAGGTTGCCAACCAACCAAATTGAGAAATGAAGAAGGGCATCATCCCATGAAAGTGAAGCACTGTCAAGTCCCATGGATTTGAATGAGAGATATTTCAACATGTGCTTCTATCTTCCATTTCAATTTATGGCTTTTTAAAATTTAAAGTGCTTTGGCTGCATCCTGTCCATTATTGAATACAGGCATTGACTGCCCTGCCCTGCGATTGGGAAATGGGGAGGACTTGTTCCTTACTGCCCTGCCAGTGAAGCTCTTCCCAGCACTCTTGAGATTCCTCCCTGCAACATAAGAGAGGTTTTGCTCATTTCTGCTTGTAAATGATTCACACTGGAAAAGTAAGAACAAGTCCATTGGTGACAACTGTTCCTCAGCAGGTTTAACCTGTGAGGAGGAAAACATGGCCTGGGAAGAGTTTCCTTGGCCAACTCTGAATGACCACCATTGCCCCAATCTTTCATGGTCTCCATGCAAAAACCCCTCCCCCCCCAAACCACTTTTGTAATTAGAATCTCTTTGCCTGCCAGGCCGTCTGCAGAGATCAAATGCTCCCTTCAGCACCAGCAGCCCCTGTGTCTACACAGAATACAAAACACTACTTGAGGTTTCTGCTTCACGCTCTGTATGGAAAGCTCCTGGAAACATTGGCCTGTCTGTGGAATGTGAAAAATACTTTCATGTAAAAATGATCAAATGGCAGCCTTTTATTGAAATGCTTCTTCGAAGGGTGGATGGAATTCAAATGAAGACCTGTGCATACTTCCATGTGGTTGGCAGGCATGCTTGTTTCGCATGCAGGAGAGATATGGGCCTGCTTGAAGCATGGGGAAGCATGAGGCAGGAATGAGGTGGTAGAATGGACTGGACCACTTCAGACTGTGGTAGAGGATCACATTTTTCACTGTATCTTAAGGAACTTTTACATGAAGGAAATTATCACAATAAGCTGCTTGTTTGATTGCTGGGGCACATCGGTTTGACTCTGTCGAGCCGTTGCTTTGGCGACTACACTGGCTGCCGGTTCTGTTCCAGGCCCAATTCAAGGTGCTAGTTTTGACTTTTAAAGCCCTTTACGGCTTGGGGCCGGGGTATTTGAGGGACCGCCTCCTTCCTTATAATCCTGCCCGTACTCTTAGATCATCTGGGGGGGCCCTTTTGACTATGCCGCCACCAAGAGATGTGAGAGGGGCGGCGGCCAGGAAGAGGGCCTTCTCGGTGGTGGCCCCTGAACTTTCGAATACCCTTCCCTTAGAATTGAGAACTGCTCCCTCGTTGCTAATATTTCGGCATGGGCTGAAGACCTTTTTATTTCAAAAAGCTTTTAATTGTTGACAGGCTGGCTGGCTTCCTTCTCTTTTATATTAGAATCCACGGGGCTTGTTTTAGATCTTTTAAATATGTGCAATTGTTTTAATTATTGTTTTTAATTGCTATTTTTGTATTTTAATTGTTGTAGGCCGCCTTGTGTGCCCATGGGGCAAAAAGGCGGGATATAAATTAATAAAATCATAATAATACCTAAAACCTTTCCTCCAGGCAGCTAGATTTTCCTTGCTGAATATCCTTTGACACAGTCTGAAGTGGTACTGCCCCCTCTACAACCTCAGGACTCTGCCTCCTCATTCCGCTGCACGTACAGATCAAAACCACAGAAAGGCAGATGCATGGGAGTAGAGAGCTCACCCCAGGAGCTGTGATTGAATCTGTCTTCCTGGTGCATGCCCACTGCACACATCTCTTCTTTGCACTTCATGGTTGATTACTGTGGCACATGTTGGTATATGCTCAGCAAACGCAATCTGCCATATGAAGTATTCATTACGTTTGTATGTAAAGGAGGGATTGGCCAAACTCACATAGGGTTATAATTGTGATTGAATATAACATTCATTTCATAATGGGCACTGTCCTCTAGCTAAGACTTAGTGCCAAACTACACATGACATTAAGCCAGTGATTTTCAACGTTTTTCATCTCGCGGCACACTGGCAAGGCACTCAAATGGTCAAGGCACACCACTAGCTTTTTGACAATTGACAAGGCATACTGTGCTGTCAGTGGAAGCTCACATCCCCCAATGGTCCTATTAATAAATGACCCTCTCCCAAATTCCCGCGGCACACCTGGGGACCATTCGCGGCACACCAGTGTGCCACGGCACAGTGGTTGAAAATGGCTGCATTAAGTCATCATTTAACAGGTGGGCTTAAAACAGGAAGTGGATTGGAAGTGTCCCTTCTTTGTCAAGTACTGTAGCACAGAGGGCCCTGGATCTGACTTGGGACCAGGACAAGCAGAGAGTGGGGTTAATACTTATGACTGCACCTTTTTTTTCAGCTGACCTCCCCTACCAAAGATTGCCAGTGAGAGACCTATTCAGAGAGTATTTTTTAGTACTCAATAATTGTGTGGTTCTGAGTATATGCAGAGTGCACAGCTTCATTTGAGTCCGATTTTATTAGTACTTAGTCCCACAACCTGTTTTTGGTTCCTGAAAAGGTGCGAGGTAGTAACTGATAGCCCAATCCTATCCCCTCTTTCGACTGGTGGAATGCATGTTCCACTGATGGTCATGAGAGGATGCTGGGAGAAGTGACTTTTCACTGGTGAGCACAAGGCCACCAGCCCAATGGCCAGCAGAGAGGCCACCATCCACTGGTGCTGGTGGGGTTGGAGTGGGTGGTGAGCCGTGGGCTGAATGGGGCAGGGTGGGGGAGAAACGGGTGAATTTCTGGGTGGGAAGGGGTTGGGATGAGAGTGTCAAGGGCAGAAAGGAGTGGTTGTTGATGGCAGCAGTTCCTCCAATATCCCATCCCCTTTCCTGGCCTTGATCCACCTCCCTTTGCCCACATGGATTTGCACCAGCAAAATAGCTGGTGCAAATCCAAGGAGACAGCGGAAACTTGCGCCAGAGTAAGGGAGCAAATGTCTCCTTACCTCAAGGAGGCCTCTGGGACTGTCCCGCCTCAAAGGAAAGGGTGTGATCTCCATTGGCATGTCTGCTTTAGTGGTGGGGACTTAGGTTGGGTTTGGGTTGATTCGAGAGCACTATGAAACATGCAAAACATGCCATTCCCTTACTGCCCAGCATGCATTATCAACCTTATCCCTTCATTTATCCCAGATGTGTAAAGGCTTCCAGGTAGGAGGATATACTTTGAATGTGAGGACCTCTAATTATATTGGAAAGTAACTGTTTAGCACAGGCGTGCCCAAACCCTGGCCCGGGGGACACTTGTGGCCCTCAGGGGCTCCCAATCAGACCCTCGGGGAGCCCCTAGTCTCCAATGAGCCTCTGGTCCTCTGGAGATTTGCTGGAGCCCGTGCTGGCCCGACGCAACTGCTCTCAGCATGAGGACGACTGTTCGACCTCTCACCTGAGCTGTGGAATGAGGGCTCCCTCCACTACTTGCTGTTTCACGTCTGTGATGCAGCAGTGGCAGTGAAGGAAAGGCTGGCCTTGCTTTGTGCAAGGCCTTTTATAGGCCTTGAGCTACTGCAAGACCTTCATTCATTCATATAAGTTCCATCTCTAGTAAATTATTTATGTAAATTTATTCAAATTTGAAATGTAAATTAATTTTTTCCCCCAGTCCCCTGACACACGGGAGATGATGTGGCCCTCCTGCCAAAATGTTTGGACACTGCTGGATTAGCATAACCGGTTTCCCCTTCCCTTAATCCTGATTACCATCCTGAAAGTACTGGCTTGTCCCTGCTCTGTTTTCCAGAGCATGGAATTATCTGGCCCGGTGAGACCTTTATTCATGCTAATGGACCATCAAGTTAATCACCGCCAAGCAGGGCAGCCTGGAGAAAAGTTCCCCTTACTCCAGTAGGCTCTTCAGTACACAGGCATTATCCTTGCTGGAGAGCAGGCAGTTTTTTGCCCATTGAATTAATCAGCTTTTATGAGAACAGTACAGGTCAATTCTGCAATTGGAAAATTTTGTTTTTAGCTAGAAACTACGTAGCACACAAAAACCCTGGAGACAAAAGTGTGGGAGAGTTGCTGAGCAGCATGGAGTCCCCAAAGATCAGGAACATAGGTGGCGGCCGCACCTATGTGCGGCCTATGTGTGGCCTATGTGCACCTATGTGCACCTATAGGTGCACCTATGCCACATAGGTGGCATTGCATCGGCTGAGTAGGGGATGTCCAGTGAGAGCAGATAACTCCAGACTGGGCTAAGATCCCCACTCCCAAATAGTGTCCTTATTGGTTAGGTTCCATCTGCTCCTCAGGCTATACAATCGGAGGCATAATGCACTGCCCCAGCACCTGGGGCAGTGATGATGAGCTTTGTATCCCCCCTTTGTTGTTGGCAACCTTCAGTCTTGAAAGACTATGGTATAAGCCTACAGCACCCGGTATTCCCAGGCGGTCTCCCATCCAAGTACTAACCAGGCCTGACCCTGCTTAGCTTCCGAGATCAGACAAGAATGGGGGGGGGGGTACAAAGCCACCAGCACCTCCTCCAAAACTAGGTTGGACCCTGAATGGTA
This sequence comes from Tiliqua scincoides, assembly GCF_035046505.1. Taxonomy (NCBI): domain Eukaryota; kingdom Metazoa; phylum Chordata; class Lepidosauria; order Squamata; family Scincidae; genus Tiliqua; species Tiliqua scincoides. The sequence continues at coordinate 85,504,561 of NC_089825.1, read as the reverse complement.
GTCATGCCACCCCCATTTGGTGTAGCACCCAGAGCAGGTGCCCCTCAGGCTCCATCCTATTTACGCCTCTGTCTGCAGTAATCATTCATGATGTTGATGAAACACAAACAACGTTTGTGTTTCCTGACATGGTCCTTCTTCTTGTTCTCATGCTGCCTGCTTTGTGAGCATTGCCTAACGACACCCCACTTCTGTATTTCAGGACACAATCCTAACCAACTTTCCAGTGCTGACTTAACCGCAATGCAGCCCCAAGTTAAGGTACGTGCCCTTACCTTGAGCAGGCCCCCTTGATTGCCTCCCCACTGCAGGATGCATTCCACATTGGCATAGCTGTGTCAATGCTGGAAAGTTGGTTAGGATTGCGCCCTTAATGTCATAATTATCTTACCTGTAAGCCTGCATAGGGTCAAAGTGCGTTTAGCAGGCACCCAGAAGACAGCTTTCTCCACAGCAGCTCTCAAGTGATGGAGCTCCTTGCCCCGGCTCTTCCATCCAGCACCTTCCTTATTGTCATTTTACAGCCTGCACATGCCGGATCTTGTCTGATCTCAGAAGCTAAGCAGAGTCAGGCCTGGTTAGTACTTGGATGGGAGACTGCCTGGGAATACCAGGTGCTGTAGGCTTATACGATAGTCTTTCGAGACTGAAGGTTGCCAACCAGCCTTCTTATAATCTTTTTGTTTAGTGGATGTTTAACTTGACTACCTGATTTTCAGTTTTTGTTTTTTGTTTTTATTGTTGATCTGCCATCTCTGCACTCTCTAGTTCGGCATTGGATTTTTAAAGTTTTTTCAAATTATTTTTTTTAATGTTGATAACCACCTTAGGGCCCAATCCTATCCAATTTTCCAGGGCCAGTGCAGTGGTATCAGTGGGATGTGAACTGCATCCTTTGGTGGGGAGGCAGTCACAGAGGCTTCCTCAAGGTAAGGGAAGGTTTGTTCCCTTACCTCTGGGCTGCATTGCGGCTGCGCCGGTGCTGGAAAGCTGGATAGGATTGGGTTCTTAGATGCTTGTGAAAACAGAAAGGAGGTGGGGTACAAATTATTTTATACGTAAATAAATGTGCTATCCTGTGTTCCTGAATGGGCTTTCAGAAGCCTGTCATGTTTTCTTTTGTTTTCCTTTTGAACTCTGTCTGATCTTCCCCACCAGATACATCCAGGCCAAAAACAAATTGTTTGATTCATTTTACAAGAGTCTAACATGTAATTCTTTTTGCCTTGAGCAAGTCACCATCTCTTGGGGCCAAACTAGACGTGACAGGGACAACCACGTTTGATTATTCGCGCAACCGCCTTGTTATGCGTAAGGCAAGGATTGATGTTTGGGGAGTGTGTGTCTTATTTTTACACTAAAAGGGGTGTGCAGATGAAGAAAGATGAATTCTGCTCCTTCCCCGCCTTATCTTCCAATGTTCTATTACGTCAGACACTGTTCTCCAAGTTTAGCCTACTCCTTCTATCAAAGCCATTAAGCATGTACAGAGTGCATTCTCGTGTAACCACATTCAGCTCCAGTCCAGCTTCTTAGTTCTGCTTATTGATAATGCTTGATTTGCTGTTTTATTGTTTATTGTTTTGGATAGCTGCCTGGAGACTTGGGCAAGAAGGCAGGATACACCTCCTGAAAATAAACATAGAGTAGATAAAGATTACGCTTCAGATCAGAAAGTATGCTTTCCAGGTAGGCTTGAATCTGGTATCACACCCATTAGAATTTAAGGCTGCACACCTCCCCAAGAGTTTCGTATCAGAGTGCATGGGGTGATGGATTGTAGGGAGGCAAGGCAGGAGAAGGTTCCTCTAACCTGCACACTCAGCCCCCTTTGATGTGCAAATCAGGCACAGGCATCCTGCTTTATATTGTATGTGACTGAGGCAGACTCATGAATATACAAACTTGATTCTGGTATGGTGCCACATCTCACTGTAGTTTGTGGCAACCTAGCCTTCTGAGGAATGGCCACCAGGAATTTTTGGTATAGTTACTTTTACAGATGGGTTTAAAGCTGGCTGTAGACTGGAAGTGGTCCCTTGAAGCTTACAAACAGCTATCGGGATCTCTAATTCAGCACATGAGAGCATTGGGCACAGTGAGGGGAAATAATGCTTCTTCTGCCCTCTCCACTTCCTTGCTGAAAATCACCACCTAATTGGGGATCTGCCCTCAAAGTGGCAATTTATGCAAATCACTGCTTTGAGGACAAATTAACCCTTTCGGGGGCAAATGGCTGCATCAGGGGAGCAATAGTCAGTAGGAAAATGGCCAAGGTGGAAAACATTAACCCTCTTTCATAGTACTTGATGCTCCTTTACTGAATTGGGTCTCCGTGGCTTTTCGGGGGCTTCAGCAGACCCCTTCTGGTCCACAGGCATGAAGTACTTCCAGGGGAAGTAACATCTAGTTACTGTCTAGTTACTAGGAAACCTGTCCGGGGGAAGTAACACCAGAGGCATCAGTTTGCTTCCCTGATGTACAGGGGGTGCTTGTGGTGGCCTGGAGCCACGAAGCATCTTCTGAAACTTCAGCTGCAGCCTCAGCTGAAGACCAGGTTGAGAAGCATTGGCCTAAGCTTCCTCACGGGGTTGTCATTGTGAAGCTAAAATGCTGCTCTGAGCTTTCTGGAGGATGGGATACATGGGTAACAAACAGACAATAACTGCCTCTCTTGCTTTCAGTCTCTCTTGGCTTTGATTGCTTTGTCTCCCTTTATCTCTCCCCTCTCCTTACTCCCTTGGAGCTGAAGCAGGATCCAATTTACAGGGGAAGCCTCAAGGCCAGTTTAGACAATATGGGGGAGACTCAGGGGCAATTGCCCTGATATCCTTTTCATTATTACTGAAAAGCAACACTGAAGCCTGTGCTGAAGAGTGACAAGGCTGCTTAATTCTTTCCCTTCCTGCTTTTTTTTTGCTGTTCATAATGCCTTCTCCCAATTTGATTTCTCTGTACCTTTTCCCCTACTGCAGTGGTTTCCAAAGTTTTTTGACTTGCGGCTCTCTTGGTCTACTGGGCCACTGGCTTCCCATTAGGGCTACCATTCTATACATTGTATAGGGTGACTGGTTTTTTTCCCCAAGGATTCCACAGCTCTCCTGGCTGGTTTCTTTGGCTCCCCAGGGAGCCAGGGCTAACAGTTTGGAAACCACTGCCCTACTAGAATCAAAGCAGCGTAAATAAGGGGTGGGGAAGGTGGAAACAGAAAAGGTTAAAGCCATCTCTTTCCTCTGCCATTCTTCCCAGGACTCCTGCTCACTTTTAGAAGAACAAAGAGTCATAACAAAAAGTTCATGTGCCTCCCATATACCCTTTAGTTTGGTCCCCAGTTGTCCAGAACTGACACCACCAATCCCCAAATTTCATTCCAGCCAAGTTCTGTGGACAGGGCCAACTTTAGGAGCTGCAAAACATTGTTGTGGGTCCTCCCACCTCCACAGGGCCTCACCAGGATGAGGGGCAGTGACAAGGCACCTGGCAGCAGTAGCATCACAAACTACTCCAGGGGGGTGGGATTTTAAACCCATCTGACCCAGGGGTGGCCAGGAGGCACATCCCGCATCAGTGCTCCCCTCCTGATACCTCACAATGGAAGGTTCTATGCTAGAGCATCAGCTACAGAGCGAGGTGTCAGCTGTGGCTGCAGGCATACCGCTTGCCACCCCATTGTGGGGCCCTACTGGTATGGAGCCCATTACGGTCATATTGCCAGTGGAGAAGCCAAGCAGGATATGAGGTCCTGGGACAAGGCCTTTCCCGACTCCCTCCTTCATTCCCTATCCTGTGCGCAGGCTGGCTAATTCTCCCACTCCAGGAGCAGCCTCCCTTCTTAGGAACGCAAATGAGCATCCACGGTTTTAATTATTAATCATAGGGAAACAAAGAGAGATTCATTAAAGCATGTTCCTTGCACAACTGAGACTAAATATGATCCCCCCTTCCTGATAATTAGTTGTTGAAACAGAGAAATAAAAGTATTATTTGGACTTGTCCTGCTTATTTATTTATGGGCCATGTGCAAACATTCTATCATATTGCTCTGTACTTTTGCCATAATGGCAGGGAGAAATAAAAGGAAGAGACGCTAAAGTAGGGGGGAGGGTTAAGCTGGGCAATGGTTTAGAACAGCGTATCTCAGCATTTGTCGCCGCCTTACTACTTTGCATGGTTCATGTACTGGAAATACCACCGAAAGCATCTGGTGATGATGTAATTACCAGTTACTTCTGGGTTGGGAGGCCAGATGCAGTGCAACAAACACCGGGATGGCTCAGGATGGATGGGAAGGCTTTTTCAGTGCCCGAAAAGCACACTTTGGAGCTCTACCCACTGACCTGAGCCTCCTGCTGCTGTTTGTTGCATTGCATTGCTGGTCTCACTGCTGGACAGCGGGGGGTCCAAGGGACCCACGCATACTACTTCAAGTACCACTGGTGATACTGGTATCACTGGTTGAGAAACACTGGTTTAGAATGCAGACATTTTATGCACCACATATACACAGGGTGGCCTCAGTATCCGCAGATTCCATATCTGCAGATTCAGTTATCCATGGATCAGGTCTGTGGGCCCCCCCATGCTTCCCATCCTGAACCCGCCCCCTCCAGAGTTTTTGGCTATCCATGGGGGGGGGGGGTTTCCAGAATGGAACCCTTGAGGATAAGGGGGTTCTCCTGGCCTTTTATCCCTATTCCCCAACACACCCTTTCCCTTGTGAAATGATTGAGCTTCCCTTACTTACTTCGATAAACCTTTATTGGGAGTCCACAAACAATAGCAATATAACACAGCAAATAAATGCAACTTTACGGGGTATTAACTTCTGGTCTTTGTCTTGGAAACTACCGCTAAAAATTCCGCCACCAAATTGGTGATAGAAGAGGAATAATCACGAAGAAGAATTGGGAGAGGATCAACAAGGGAGACAGGAAGAGAGGAAAGAAAAGGGTCAAGTAGGTGAGACCTGAGATTATGATGGACAGTGCACCAAAAAAAGATATGGTCCAGAGTATCTGGTTCAACTGAACAAAACAAACATAATCTATCTGAGAGCAGGATTTGAGAAATTCTCCGTTGGTGTACAGCAGATGAGAATATGTTCAGTCTCGCTAACATGAAAGCCCTTCTTTTGATTGAGCTTCCCTTGCTCCCTTCTTTTTCAACATCCATTTCCCTTACAGAATATCACAACATAAGGTTTAATAGGAAAGACGTTTCCGCGAGATACTCTGAAATCAGTGCTGTTTAAGGATCACTGCATAGCGAAGCAGAGAGGTCATTTTGTAGATTTGCTGTCACCTTCAACTGGGTCAGCCAGCCAGTCTTCATCCTATTCAGCCCACCTGCTGGGATTGGCATGCACCCGCTGATTGGCTGTCCAAGACCTCCTGACCAGGGCAGGAAGGGAAAGCCAAGTGATTGCAGGCTATCCAGACAGATGAACCAGTGATATTGAGGGAAGTCTGAATTTTTAACTTGGAAAGAAGATGCTTAAGATGGTACATGATTGATAAAATTATGCATGGTACAAAGAGGATGAATTCCCCCCCCCCTCACAATACTAAAACCAGAGGTGAGCTACTAAAATGGATTGCCTGGAGATTTAGGATGGACAAAAGAAGGTAGTTCTTCACACGGTGTATAATCAGTTTGTGGAAGTCATGGCCACAAGGTGTGGGGATGGATACCAGCTTGGATGGCTATAAAAGAGGATTGGACACATTCATGGAAGCAAGGTCTATCAGTCAGCAAGGTCTATCAACTAATCATGATGGCTATGTGCAAACCTTGATTCAGTGGCAGTATGTCTCTGAATACCAGTTGCAGGGGAGCAATGATGGGAAATAAGTCAACCTTTCTCTCTTGTTTGAGGGCTTCCCAGGGGCTGCTGGTGAGCCACTGTGGGAAAGAGGATACTGTTTGGACCTTGCAGGGCTTTTCTTATGTTCTTATTATCAGCTCTAAGTTTCTTAATCCCAAGCCCAACATGCCTGTGTGTATTCCAGCTTTGTTCCTTACGAGATTGTGGCTGCAATTCTATGTACACTTTCTGGGGGAGTAAGTCCCATTGAACATAATGGAACTTACTTCTGCATAGATGTGCATAGAGTTGTACTGTACATCTGCACGTGGCCAAGTTCTCACCCATCTCCTGGGGTTCAGAGAGGTGTGATAGACTCTTCAAACTGACCTTGACGTAAGTACAGTTAGGGGACAGTGCAAGTCAGATGCCAGGGAATTAGTTTTGCTTTTAAGCAGGTAGCCTGTTTGTAGTTCTGCTACGAACTGCACCAGGGTGCTGCGAATGCAGAAACCATTCTCTTTTAGTCTTTCCTCCTTGAATCCCCCTATCCCTGTATTTGTAATAAACTCTATACAGAACAAGGAGCAGGCCTTAGGATTTCAGGTGCAAGACTGCACTCATGGAGATAGAACGATGGATGGACCAGTGCTTTTTTTGTTTAAAAAAAAAAAAAAGGTGCAGGAACTAACAACTTGTTAATCTTTTATTTATTTATCCCATGCGTGTATACTCAGAAGTAAGTCCCATTATAGCCAATGGGGCTTACTCGAAGGAAAGTGTGGATAGGATTGTAGCCTGAGAGCCCAAGCCTATGCATGCCTACTCAGAAGGAAGTCCCATTATATTAAATGGGGCTTAATCCCAGGGAAGTGTGGACAGGATTGTAGCCTGAGTTCCCTTGGGATTAGACTGCCAACTTTTTCCACCAGCTCTTACTCCAGTGGTGTTTATCAGCAGGGTAAGCTTCAGCAGCTGGATTTCTGCATATCAACCTGCTGCTAAAGCTTTGCCCACTAGCAGCAGGTTGGTTTTGCTGGCTAGTTCACAGTGGCAACTGGTTGACCAGTAAGTGTGGGGCACTAGGGCTTCAGGCTGTGATCCTAGCCACACTTTCCTGGGAGTAAGCCCCATTGACGCTAATGAGACTTACTTCTGAGTAGACATGCCTAGGATGGGGCTCTAAGGCTGCAAGCCTGCCCACACTTTCCTGGGAGTAAGCCCCATTGACTATAATGGACCTTACTTCTGAGTAGACATGCATAGGATTTGGCTGGCAACTGATGCAGGAGGCAGAGACACGGATGGGAGGGGCTGAGCTGGCAGGATGAGTCCCTCTGAAGCCTGCCCCTCTCCATCCTCCTTTCACCTGCGGCGGCTGCTGGTCCCTACGCTGAGTATAATGGAAAGGGGGGTGAAAGTGGCACGGGGTGGGCGAGCGGGATCTGCGACATCCCGCTGGCCCACTGCGGGACTGTCCCAGGAGCAGCTGTGTTGAGGGAAGTCCCGTTGCCCCGCAACCGCTTCTGACTCATAAAGCACTGTGATTGGGTCACCCCGCTCTGCCTCCCTCAACCCAGAGCCGAATCTCAACCGCCCAGCCGCCCGCAAACCCCAGGGCTCTGATTGGCTGAGAGAGGAAATGGGCGTGTCCATGAGAAGCATCGCCCTCCATGGAATTGTGAGTACCTCGTGTGAAGAGCATTACGGGGCAGATCACGTGCCTCTTCTCTCTCCTTGTAGTCCTGCCTGGTCTTGATTGCTGCAGGCAGTAGATTGTAGTCCTATCTAACAGGTGCCGGAACGCCGTTCCAGTGCGTTCCATTAGAAAATGGATGGATCAATATATGGGAACTGCACACTCTCAACCTTCCTGTTAGAGAATTGAGGTAGGAAATAGTAGTATATACAACAAGCCCTGTGCCAGCCAAGATTGGGAATTGAACGGGTTTCAGTGAAGCACATGGCCTGCTGTCTTCATGCAACTTGGGGTCAAAGCAGGATTCAGGAAGAAATGCACCCTTGGCACCTGTCCTCTAAGCCTGATTCTCCCACCCTGGATCCTTTCAGCAACAAAGGGGATACCCTGACATGCTTGTTATCTATGCGCAGGGAGCTGTTTCGTATGGTAGAACATTAAATTATGTTTCAGCCCCTACTGCTGTCTGAAGTGGTAGAGCCCAGATATAGTTGACTATCTCAGTGAGAACTTACTAGGCCACTCTCAAAGGTTTTGCATAGAGGGGGAAAAAAGTTCACATATGTGGATCCAGCCCATGTTTCTGCCTCCATGAGTGCTGTCTTGCACCTAGAATGCTAAGTCATGTTCACTGCGCTGCACTGGATCACCTTTTCCTCTTTTTCTTTGAAAAAATAAAAATAAAAAATGGTTGGTTGACAACCTTCAGTCTCGAAAGACTATGGTATAAGCCTACAGCACCCAGTATTCCCAGGCGATCTCCCATCCAAGTACTAACCAGGCCTGACCCTGCTTAGCTTCCAAGATAAGACAAGATTGGGCATGTGCAGGGTAACAGTTGCTGCATAATATGGCTAGATTCAGATTGCAGGGACAAAAGTGGTACACCTCCCCTTTGGAAGTGGCTGCTCAAAGCAACCATTTTAAAACTGTACTTTAATCTAAAGTTGCCCTCATATTTTAGTGCCCAGACGGGTGCATTCAGCAGGTGCAAAAAGAAACTCCCTTGCTTGTATTTTTTTACTTTTTTTAAAATACAGCACTCTAAGCACTATATACTGGGAATGCAAAGATAATGTTATTTAGACCCAGTTAATTTGTACATTTTCCCTACTTATATGACCATACAAAGAACACAAGATAAACCTTAAAACCATGCAGTTTCACAAAGTCTATTGTTGTCCTGAAATGCATTGGTCCAAGACATAATAAATGTGGCTTGTCTGTGAACAAAAGGATTCTTTTTAATCCATCTCTCTCTGTCTTGTATGAAATGAGTTGTTTTGGAGATTATATACATCCCGTGCTCTGAAAACTTACTCTGGGGGAAGGGGTGGGAATGAGAGCCTTCTTCCTGTATGGCTCTGACTGCTGTGAAATAGATTTCTAATAATTTCTGGATCCTTTTCTCCACTTGCTATTTGTTCTTGGGCTGTTAGTGGGATTTTTTTTGGGGGGGGGCAATTATTTAGGTAACAGGGAAATGCATCCTCTTACTAAATACTCCCACACCCTCTCAAGCTCTCCCAGTAGCCGAAAACTGCTTTTTTTGAGGGGGTGTGAAAATGTTCATGAAACTCAGCGCCCTAGTTCGGCCCAAGTTCTACCGCATTCCATTTCATGCTCACCCAGCCATCAAGCAGGTAGACAGATTTGCTCTAGAACTAATTAAATGAGAAAAGAAATTACCGGCATTGTATCCTCTTGTAAAAAGGAAGTGAGCCAAGCAATTTGAGGAGGAGCCCGTAAATGGGCTTTTTAACAAATAACATTTTAATTAACCTGCCGTAGATCGTCCTCCTGTAGAAGAGCTGTTCTTCTTAATTAAAACAGCAATGATATTCCATAAAGGTTCCTTCCCTCCAACACTGGAGCAGAAACGCTGGAAGTATTTATAGCAGGTGTAATTTGAGTTAATGGCACAGTCGCTACTTTTATTGGAACATTGAGCTAGCGGTCCATTAGCTTTTAGGCTTTGACTGTTGATTATTAATATTTATTATTTTTTTCCTGTTGTTATTTTCCAATTGTCCTTTAGTGTCCAAGGGACACATTTCACTTCATTAGTTATCCAGACGTAAATCCAGAATGCAACCATTGACTGCCAGAGATGAGCTCCAGACAGATGCAGCTGGAACGGAGCCTGGAATTATCCATTTTATAAAGTACGGCTCTAGTGAGTAATCTCCCACAGTTGGCATGTCATTGCTGTTATGGCCAGTAGGCAAATCCTGGGTCATGACTTGGTGCAGGGGGGAGGAGGGGAGGAAACATGGTGGACGTGCTCAGCTGAAAGGGTGCTGTGAATCTAGACTTCCACTTGAAGTCTTTCACTTTGCCTACCATGAAGTAGATTTCAAATTTCGTTGTGAGGCCTTCTGTTCTCAAAGAGGTAAGAAATATGTGTCTGGCCTATACTATTTTAGCCTGCAGTGGAGGCTTACATAACTGAATGCTCTTCTCTGCACACAGAAAACCAAACAAAATGATCTGCATGTAGAAAACTAGCTTCTCAAGAAGAAGGGAACTCTTTTTCATGATTTTAGTTTTCGATGCGGAGTTTCTGCGTTTTTCTCCAGGACAATTTAATTGTGTGAGTTATCATCTGCAATCCAAACACTGGTTTCCCACCTCAATGAGAACTGGGCCAGAGACTTCAAGCATCACTGCCTCTTCTACATTTGGTTATCTGGGGTCTCCAGAGCTCCATTTAAATCACTGGTTGTGGCGTCCAAAGCCCTAAACTGCTTGTGCCTTGGCTGGTTGACTTTCCCCTTCATTTCCTCTAGTCACAGTTTCCAAAATCAACCACAACTGCTCTGCTTAACTATAACATCTGTGCCACATATAACATCTGCAAGCCACCATTTTCACTGTGTCTGTCAATTTGTCTATAGGAATGGTATATTTGAAAAGCTTATCAATGTGATTGGAAAGAGTTTGGGGAAAGAAGGAAGAGGTCTGGCTCCTTCCCTCTCCCACGCTCTTCCCTACTTTGTGCTTTGAATTCTCCACTTTTCATCTCTTTTCGCTTTTTCTCCCACTCCCAGTAATTGTGGCAGTCAGTATTTCTAGGTGTCCCGCAGCTGACCATGGCTGTTGCCGCTGTCACTGCTTAGGTGAGTGAATAGTGGGCCCCTGTCAGCAAAACCACCACCAAGGACGCTCCTAGAATCTAATTTGTTTGGAAGACTACTTTAAGAAGAGATTGAAGGGTAGCAGATAGTGGTTTGCCTCATCATGTAAAATGGATTGCCATCCAGGGCTGGCCTAAGGTTTCCTGGTGCCTACCCCCCCCCTTACCTGGAGTTGTGCCATCCTCTATTCCTCACACTTCCTGGATTAGAAAAGGAAGAGAGGGACGGAGCAGAAAAAGAAGCTTGAAGGGTTCTCCACATTCATGGAGAGGAAGGAGAGGTGGAGGCAAATGAGTGGATGGAGGTGGGGAGTCCCTGACTGCCAAACTGCTGCCTCAGTTGGCCTCATGGACAGGTTGAGCCTGTTGCCACCACTCCCTTCATGCACATTTCTATACCAGCTTTCTCAGCCTCAGATTTCTCTTGTCAGGTTACTCCAGGTGGTTTACATAGGCCAGCTGTCCTAGACCCAATAAGGGTCTTTACAGTATTGTTCTATATTTAGAAATCCTTCCATCTCCAGATGTTTCCTTCCACAGTGCAGTCTTCTTTCTTAGCTGCACAACACTTGCCTTGATCTCCTGCAGATAGCCACAAATTACTCCCAGCAGTGGATCTTCCAGTTGCTATTGCCCTTGTCACTGACATCATCAGCATTCCAACATTCCAGTCCATCCCCTCATTGCAGCCTGCAACAGTGACTCCTCTCTCTCACTGAGGGTCATGTCAGCTTCTCAGTGACTTCCAGTCTCTTCTTCTGCTTAGCTTTGAGCAGTCTTCAGGCAACTCAACCTCTGGACCACTTATCTTGCTTATGGATTGGGAATAGGCATGGGAAGCAGGACTGCTGATTTCCCTGTTGTTGAACTGATCCATAGCCCATTGTATACCATGTAGCACTCTGTCTGCATACATATATTATCTTGGCTCTGAATCTTGCATTCCCTGCTCATTCGGGCACTTCTGTTGATTTTGTGTGTTGTATAGCTGTATTGTTTAATGGCTGAGGGCCCAATCCTATCCAACTTTCTAGCACCAGTGCAGTCCCGAGGTAAGGGAACAAATGTACCCGTACCTTGAGGAGGCCTCTGTGACTACCTCCCCACCACAGGATGCAGTGCATGTCCCATTGGCATGGCTGCACCGGCACTGGAAAATTGAATGGGATTGGGCCCTTAATTGCGAACTGCCTTGCAAGCCTCTGTTAGGCCAGAGGCAGACTGTACTGAACATGAAAATCAAATGAATGAAACACTAAGCTGCTGCTACTACCACCACCCCTATACAAGAGCAAGTGGAGAGCAAACCTTTGCCACTTGCCTCCTGCAACAGCAAGTGCATCTCCAGGTGTGCTCCATATGTAGAGATGCATTGCTTGCAGCAGCTTCTCACTGGCTTGTTATGCTAGATTACGGCTGAGGCATCTGGCACGCTTGCACGTGTGTGTGTAAAGACTAATTTGGTCTGTTACCATGGTGATAATTTTGTGACGATTTGTAAGAAATTCGATTTGACATTTTGCTGGTAGTTTGGCTACGGTCCCTGTCATCATGTTATTTTTCTCTGCTCTTACAACCATTGGCTTAAAAAACAATAACCACGATCCAGGCCCCTTCCATAATGCAAGGACACAATCCAGACCCCAATTTACAGACCATTTTACAGACCAGTGTGCAGATGAAGGTCAATTTATAACCATGTTTTCAGTTTCTTGGTGTGCCATTGAGCAAAGCAATGTTACCTTTAACTCTGGTTTGTCAGTCACTAAGCCCTTTTCATACATGTAATTTGGGGCTCTGCATGTTCAATGAACACATATGGGAGGGGGGCTTTATGCTGGCATCCTTCAGTCTCGGAAGACTATGGTATCGCACTCTGAATAGTGTTCTGGAACAGAGTGTCCTCTCCAGTGCGTGAAGCCTGGGTAAAGTAGGTATGGAGGATAGACTGTTTCCCATGCAGCAAATCCCCCCTCTCCACGTCGCTGAAATGGTCCAATGGAAAGGCAGAGGCCAATATGGTTGGTTCCAGCGGCATCACAGGAGTTGCCAGAACGTGACTGTGTTCAACCATGAACTGTCTCAGGGACTCCGGCTCCGGATTTTGCTCGAGGTTGACTCCTGAAGCCTTTTCCATAACTGGATGTAGCCACAAGGCAGTGGAGGTTTGGGATCAGAGTTTTCCTTCTCTCAGATGAGCTGCCTTCCCAGGCTGACAAGTCCCATCTACCCGGTGGCTGTTCAGTCAGTACAAGTACAGCCAAACTGAGGGCCTATTCTTATCCCCAGCCTTCAGGGGGGCTTTATGACAGTAGCAGATTCTGCCCCTGCTTTACAGAAGTTCTCTCCCTTGACTACAACATGCAAGGCGCATTGCAGACGTGATAGGACACGTGTGGTGGGGTGCAAAGCCTGATGTTTCCTCACCGTAGACTCATTCTAGAACATCTGCACAGGGCTTTATTTATTGCTATTTATTGCTGTCATTAATTCCCAGACACTGCCATGAGACAACTGCTGGTGTGGTGTGAGAATAAATTGAATGATTAAAGCCTTGTCTGAGTTCAAAATACCCACTCCCAGAGGAGGGTGCCTACAGCATTTCTGAATGATTCACTGCTCTGGTTTTGCTTCCTTCCAGTAAGTCGCAAGGGGTGTATGCAGGTAATTCTGCCACATTTCTACACGGGTGCAATTGGATCATTCAGTTCCTCCAGGTACAGGGAGCCAGCAAATTATTTCCACCAGAGGAGATTTCCTGTTGCTTCTCTGCTGAAGTCATTGCTGTGGCTGGCCTCCTTTCAATCAGGAGACATGTCCCCTGGTCACTGATTCATGCAGGGGGTGGCCCTCTCTGAGTCACTGTTACTGTTTTTCTCTCTAAGACGAAACCTCTTCCCATGAAACAGTTGCTTCCAAATTTAATTCAGAGGAAAAAGTGGGCTTCAACTCTTAGAAATGTAGGATAGGCTTGTGTTTGCACACATGCATACTGTTATTCAGTAGAAATCTTTGGACATGCTGGGTTACAATGAGATCAATAACTACATAAATGAAGCAAAGAGATGATCTGACAGTCAAGATTTAAATAAAGTCTTGAAGGAAGTTGTGTGGCATCTGGATGGACTCTACAGAGTTCTTGACTTGAGGATCTCACTCAGGCATTACATCAAGGAAAGGGGGATTAAACAGAAACTTTGGGTTTCTTTGGGTTCAACTGCCAAGCAATCAATAGAGTGCTGAGGGAATCTTCCTTGTTCTGGTCATCCCTGGGCCTTAGAAGCTGCCTCCCAGTCAATGCCTACTTCTTGCTGCCTCCCCAGCCAACATCACTTCCTGCTTCCTCACTAGATCTCTTTGCCTTTGCAAGGCCTAAAACCCTTGGGTCCTTCTTCTTATCACCAATTAATGTCAACCCTCCTTCAGAACAAGAAAATCAGAAAGAAAATAATGGGCACCAAGGGTTCACTGCTAAGCTCGTCCTGCACATTCCAGAGAGGGGGCTGAAATAACCCCTCCTGCTTCTCACAGCAATAATTTAGGGGTGTCTCGGAAGCTAAGCAGGGTCAGGCCTGGTTAGTACTTGGATGGGAGACCATCTGGGAATACTGGGTGCTGTAGGCTTATACCATAGTCTTTCAAGACTGAAGGTTGCCAACCAGCTTCCTGCCTAAAGGAAATCATGATTTTATGCAGGCAAGGTGGGGTCTGGGATTTGTGCATTCTTCATATTGGGACAAACCGAAATTATAGGGCAAATGCGACTTAATAAAAGCGAAAAAATTTCTCCGTCACTCCTTTTTGCCTTCTCAGGAAGAAAACTCTCAAGTGTTTGTAAATAATATTTTTCACACCTTTTTGCAACCAGTAAAGTAAAGAATCACTTGCATGACAATTTAGATCTTTGAGGCACTTAAGACACATTAACTAATTATCATCACAGCAGCTGTCAAAGCAGGATGTTTCATCTCAGTTTTTTTCTTTGAGACAGAGGAAGGGAAGAAACTGTGAATTTCTGCTCTCCTCCACCCCCTCCTTTGCAAAACAATAAAAATAAAAATTGAGAAGCCTTGCTCAGGGCTGCAATTTTAAAATGAGAGAGGCATCCGATACCCCGGTTACCATTCAGAGGAGAGCAATGCACTCACGTTCAAAGCTGGACATTTGTGGTCTGATTGCTGTCGTGACAAATGACACTCCGAAAGACAAGGTGAGAGATTGGGTTTCACTTGGAGACTAGTTCAACTCAACCGAGGCCAGGTTTCATTTGACTTTGTGAATTACAGATCGATGGAGGGATAGTAAACTCCACAATGTGCTTGGCAGGTACCTGGAGAGAAATCTGAAGGCCTCTTCTCACATTACGTTTTGTACATGGCAGGCTTCACTACCCAAGCACAATACATCACACTTTCCATTCAGTCTATTGTCTGTGCTCTCAAAGTGGCTCACAACTTTTAAAAAAAGAAAAAAAAAATACATACAAGAAGATCAATAACCTTTCAAAAAACACAAACAAACACCCACAATAAAACATTGCACCCTTTAAAAAAAATATAAAACAAACAAACCCAGGAACAGCATCTAAAGAATGACATTCAATTTAAAATAACAGCAGTTTATTGATACTCCAGCAGATCAAAAACCTTTCTTTTCTAGTAGTTTAAAAGTCAAAAGGGAGATGGGCAGGAAGGTTTCCCTAGGGAGGGAGTTTTGAAAAATTGCTGCCACCACAGAGAAGGTACCTAGAACAGGCATTCTTTGTTCATCTATGAACAGAGGAACACAAAGCAAACCCTTCTCTGATTATCTGAAGCTCACAGACAGATAAATGAAAGAAGGCTTTCCTTCAGAAAACCTGGATCCAAGTCATGTGGGACTAAACTAAAGTATATCAAATGGTCCAGAAACATAAGCAAGCAGCCCAGAAACATGCTAGCAACCAATGGAGTTCTTTTTCGAAGGGTGTGGTATGCTAGCTAGCATCCACCAAGATCTTAGCTGCTGCATTCTGGATCACTTACAGTTTCTGAACACATTTGAGAGGCAGCTGCATGTAGACAGCACATTGCAGCACTACAGCAACTGTTACCCTACACATGTTTGATCTTGTCTGATCTTGGAAGCTAAGCAGGGTCAGGCCTGGTTAGTACTTGGATGGCAGACTGCCTGGGAATATTGGGTGCAGTAGGCTTATACCATAGTCTTTTGAGACTGAAGGTTGCCAACCATATAAAGATCATGGGAAGATATCTTACAGTGAATTCCATCTGGATGGAATGGGTCCATCTAGATCAGTTGTATCAGCAGTGCTCTTAAGTCTTCAGGCAGGAATTTCTCTTTGCCCTACCTGGGGACAATGGGGATTGAAGGTGGAACTTAGTGCATGCAAAGCATGTGGTCTACCTCTATGCCATGACCTTTCTTGCCATGAGCTTTCTCAAATCTAAAAGTTGCCAGTGCGTGTATGTCAGTGGTCATGTACCATTTGAGACTGGTGCATGCCCATTTAAATGGGACCCTTTCTTGGTGAATGGCAAAAGGGTCAATTTCCACATAACACACAGAGAAAAAGGATGCTATCTAAAAACAAATTTGTGCCATTCTCAACAGGACGGAGCCACATCTGTACCCAAGAACAATATGCAAAATGAGAAGGAATGCTGAAATCTTTTAGCTGCCCTTTCTGAGTAGAACAAAGGCGTGTACTCCAAATAGCCATGAAGCTACTGGATAACCTTGGGCCAGTCTCTCTCTCTCTCTCTCTCTCTCTCTCTCTCTCTCTCTCTCTCTCTCTCTCTCTCTCACACACACACACACACACACACACACACAGAAAACAAGATGAGTAGGGGAACAACTATATAGCCACCTTTAACTCCTTGGAGGAAGGATCAGAAAAAGGTCATACCTAAAAAGTTTTTTTGAAGTTTACCATAATTTTCTTAAAATCCAACCAATTCCTCTTTGCTTGTCAGTCTCCACCAATTTTGGAAGGGACCGTGAACCCCCTTCCAGCCACATGAAGCTTCCTTCAGCAAATTTCCTCTCAACTCCCTGGAATCTCAACTCCCTGAAATAAATACCTGTTGTTGTTATTTATTATTATTATTATTATTATTATTATTATTATTATTATTATTATTATTATTATTATTATTATTATTATTATTATTTGTCTGCTATTGATTTTTTTTCTTGGCCAGAGTACCATTAACCAACATTACCTTGGGCTATTGATTGCAAAGGGACCCGCTGGATAGCCGTTTCTTTCATAATGAAGACACGGAGCAGATAGCGTTTGAATAAAACTTAATTAATCAGCCAGAAGAGGAGCTGAAATGAAAGGACTGTCTCTTAACAGGGCCATGATTAGTATCAAGGGGAAGCAAGCAATTTAATTCATGGCTCTTGGCTAGGTCATTGGACAACATGGACATTTGTCAGGATGCTTTTCCTGGAAGGGGGGGCTTGAGCCAGTAGCAGGCAGCCCCCACAGCTACTGTTCTCTAGTAAAGATGACCTTCAGACCACAACCAGCCCCAGTTTGCCCTGCTCTAGAGCAGGATATATGCTGTGATATCTTAGCAACCACTGGATGTGTTTACCTGCCAGCTTCTGAAAACCAATGAGATTGAGGCTCCTGAAATCCCCACCTCCCTACCCTCTTTACATGGGCGTAATTAAACCAGCATGGATACTCTGAGATTTGCCTTCATTCAAATCATGTTTCTAATGTAACATTACAAGAAAAACTTCGCCTCGTCACAGTTTAAGGCAGAGCACTAGATCTAAGACTGGTTTCTCTGGAAAAAAATTTAGGTATGCCTCTTCTACAAGGCCTGTTGGGAAATGATCTGCTCTATAGTTGCCAGCAACTTCTACAACTTGAATTTTTAAGCCAGATTTGGGGAACCCACCCCCCACCTCCATGAAACCATTTCAGTTTGAACCCCATACTTGTCCAGGATGTGGCTTAAAATGGGATTTGGAGAAAGTTACAACCCAAACCAAACTTAACCAGCTGCTACAGTAGAACAAAGATTCCTTTCTCTCAGTGTTTCTCAACCAGTGGTACGGGTACCCCCAGTGGTACTTGAGGTGGGGCCTAGTGGAACGCATGGGACTCCTGGACACCTGCAGCCCAGCAGCAAGACCAGGAACATGACATAACAAACAGTGGTAGGCAGAGCTCCGAAGCACGCTTTTATGAGCTAGAAAAAGCCCTTCCATCCCCCCTGAGCCTCTTACTGGGGTTTGTCACATCGCATCTAGCCTCCCACCAAAGAAGTAATTGGCAATGATGTCATTACCAGTTACGTCTGGTGATACTTTGAATAGGCGGACCATGTAAGTGGTACGGCAGAGGACAAATGTTGAGAAACACTGCTCTATCTTATCAGTGGCTATACGGTGGCGCAGGCAGCATGCTGCTGGCAGCCATTTTGGAACTGATGTCACATATGGCGGCGGTATTGGAAGCCCACTGGATTAGCCCCCTTCTCCCTGTGCTGCAGAGCTGAGCCCTCACCCCGGCTGCATCCTGAAAAAGAATTTCCCATCACAGAATTTCCACCTCACATCAAATGTGGCTTTCATTAGGGTTGGGCGGAACCATTCAAATCTGGACAAGTGATCCACATTGCAAAATCAGTTTGGATCAATCCACAAAGCCCCAGGGTGAAGGGAAGACACACTGCCATTATACATAACTAGAGATATAGACACTTTGGACAAAAGAAGCCTGTCCCCATTTTGTTTGGTTTGATCCTCAGATCAAATCTTAAGGGCGCAAGCCTGCCCTGCGCTGGCCCATCATTGTCGCGAAAGTGCCGTAAAGCCCTTTCATGCTGACATAAGTGGGGTTAGGTTGGCGCACAGACTGGTGCCTGTCTCCCCGTGCCAATGCACGCCCCAGCGATACGGTGAGTTGCATCGGCCAAGCTCGGCCGATGCAGGGGTCTAGGGAGGAGGCGGGAGGGAGCTGTTCTGGGGCAGGGGCTGGGTGGGCGGTGTGTGTTCCTGGGGACGGGCAGACAGGGAGTGGGAGACGAGGCCAGGATTTGGCGGTTATGCCGGATCCTAACCCTGTTTCCGGGCAGCCTGGGGAAGTCCCAGGCTGCTTGGATTTGTGCCACCTCTTGAGGTGACACAGATCCAAGTAGCCCCATTGGGACAACTGTGGCTTTGCCCAGGGTAAGGGGAAGCAATTCTCCTTCCCCCTGGCTGAGCCGCTTTCATCCCCAATCCTGCCTTGGATGCAGTGCGGGCCCACCTGTTTGCCTGCTCCAGGGCAGGTTAGGGTTGTGCTCCACGCCATTTATCTTCTTTTGCAAAGTAGCAGAAGTTTTGTGCTGAAAAGTGTGGCATTCTTGCACAGCTCCTGCTTATTTCCATGGGGCTTGCAGAGGAGAACTTCCTCATAGATTGTGCTCCATGGACCAGATCTGTCTATTTCCTACTTTGCTATCCTTAGCCACTTCACTTTGTTTCATGATGAAACGGCTTCTGATGCATCCTCTTTTGCCACTTTGCTGGACCAGTCAGGCTCCAGTTCTGAGATTGGCATGGAGGCTAGGGAATGACACACTGCATGGATTCATCAGTTTTTTGTAGATCTGTTATTCCATTATTTATTGAATAAATAGAAGCAGGCCTCAGTCACCAGCTTACAAGCCTCTCTTCCATTCCAAATTCTCTTTTCCAATTTTTTAAAATGCCTTCCATGACGGCTTAACTAAGCTTGCAGACTCCGTCACTGCACACAGTTTGGAGCAAGCAAGCTAATCGCTTCTCTGCCGCACATAATATTTTCCCTATCTGATTTCAATGGAAATGCTATTGATCACTCCCGTCCCACCAAGACCTCTGAAGGAGCTGCCGCACCGGAGAATCGCTTTGCATTCTGCATGGGCTTGTGCTGTATCGAGTCAGCCGAGAGAGAGAAAATTAATCCTGCAGAAGAAGTACAGTAAGTTTGCAGTGACAAGAGATGTGTAGTAAAACACAGGGTGAAAACAGATGTTGTATGTAAAGCAAAGTCACAGCCAATTCCTCCCCTGTGAAGTGAGACCATCTTCCTCCTGGCTTCTCCGTTTGGATGACAGATGAGCGTTCTAGGAAGTGTAATTGTCAGCCTTGCTCCTGTCCCGTGCTTCAGGCAGGGTGTGCTTGTGTGCTGTGTGCACATAAATGTATACATTGTGCTTTTAAAAAATGGGAAAAGACTGGCCGCCTACCTGAAGCACCAGGCAGGAGCAAGATTGGCAATTACACTGACTAAAATGCTCATCTGTCATACAGAGAAGCCAGGAGGAAGATGGACTCGCTTCACAGGAGAGGAATATGGCCTTATATACTGTATATATAACACAATAATATATAAAACATCTGAAACTTTATTGCAAAAACTATTTTTGAAAGCTGAACAACTGCTCCAAGTATTGCGGTGGAGGTACGTGATATCACAGGCACCAGCTAATTGTCATGACCCTTAATTGACTTGTGCTGCAAACCTGCACAATTGTTATCTTCAGAGCTTGATCAGAGAGAGAGAGAGAGATCTTTTTTGACTGACATCAGCAAGGGTGTTTCCAAACCAGCCTCACTGCTCTGCAAGTGCTTGACCTCTACCTGCAGCGTGCCAAGACATGTGTGACACCACAAGGGGGCAAGATGTGTTCGGACGTGTTCGGATTTTGGAAGTGGCAAGCATAGTTATATGTTCCTGGCTGCTTCTGCGCGTGGCCCTCTGCTCTTCCAAACCGGAGCTTGCTTCAAGCTTGAGGAAGGGACAGAGAACTCTTGCTGCCTAACATTCTGCCAGGTGTAGGACTTGATCGGTTTAATGCTAGCCTGCTCAACTTTTCCTTTCAATATGAAGCCTCCAGCAACTATGCAGCATTAAGGGGAAAAAAGAGTTTGGGGAATCAATCACAAAATTACAAGTAACATTTAGTTTAACCCTTAGGCTCTTAATGCTTCCTTTTACATTCTCGTGTTTATCGGGTGTGGCATAGAATGGAACCATAGGAAGTGACAAATAGAAAGCCAATAGGAAGCCCAGGCCTGGCCTGAGAGAGCACATCATTGCCTAGAAAGGGGCATGCACCTCCCTAGGAGACACATCACCTCTGTGTTTCCAGTAGCATAGCTAGAGGGGAGGGGCAAAACGGTGAGTACTGCAGGTGCTGCAATGCGCTGTGCAAGCAGCCCTTCCTCCTCGCTGTTGGAGTCTTTCTGGGCAGTGAAGGCAATGCACAGATGCTAGCTGAACCAAACAGCATCTCCTGTGTGTCGCCGTCGCTGGTCGGAATTGCTCTGATGGCAAGTGGGAGGGGCTGCTTACATGGCGCATCGCGGTGCCAGACGTACTTACCATTTTGTCCCCCTCTACCTACGCTACCGTTTGGTTCACAGGGGATGTGGAACAAGGGATAGAGGCTGCTGGCAGCTCCTTCACTCATCTAGCATCCTCTTTGAGGCCTGTAAGCAGCAGATCTGTGAACTCCCCAGTCCAACCTCGGCAGATTTCTAAGGAGACATGAGATAAGGAATGGAGCTGCCAGAAGCTTCCCCTGCATCCCCCCACCTTCTTTGTAAAACCTGTTACCTTGCACATGCCTGATCTCATCTGATCTTGGAAGCTAAGCAGGGTCAGGCCTGGTTAGGACTTGGATGAGAGACCACCGGGGAATACCGGGTGCTGTAGGCTTATACCATAGTCTTTCGAGACTAAAGGTTGCCAACCAAGGGATAGATCAGGTGCAATGAGGGATGGATCTCATCATCCATCATCCCCTGCTTTTATACCTTCTGCAAGCATCTGGCTTTTCAATGTCAGAGGACAGGCTGTTGAGCTTCCACGGACTCCTGATACGGAGCAACACAGTTCCTGTTCTCTTAAACTCTGAATTATTCATTCGTGGAGCACACTGCACAGTTCCTGCCTCCACTTGGAGCAAACCTAGAGCCCTGCAGCATTTAACAGACAATCCTCCGCCTTTCTGAGTCACCACAGCTGACACAAGCTATCAGCCTGTACAAGACTTTCCCTTCAGTGCCTGCTGGGAATGAAGGGACCAAAAAAAAAAAAAAAGGATTTTCTAAAAATAATTTCTTCTGGAGTACTCCAGGATTAATGGATTTTTTGTGTCAAGGATTCTGCAAGGTTGGAAATGTCAGTTTCTGCACTTCCTTAACTTTGCAACAAATTGCAGAAGAGGATTGAAGGTACCAGGGACTGGCTCGCCACATGTTCCGTCCTTGTCTGGTGGTGTTAGAAGTTGGCAATCCCATATCCCTTTGAATAAGAGTGGGCTGGTATGAGAGGCCGCATGATGTAGTGCATACAGTGTTGGACTGGGGCTGGAAAGCTCTGGGTTCAAATCTCTGCTCAGCTTTGGAGTTGAAACTCACAACATCTCTCTTTCAAGAAAAGAGCAGGTATAAATATGATCATGCCTAGCTCAATATCTTCCTGAAAAGATGTATCTGAGTCATGCTGATGACTAAGGGCCCATTCCTATCCATGCCGTGCAGTGCCACTGCCGGAGCACATGCTGCATGCTATGGGCAGGGGAGCGATCAGATGGCCTGGGAGAGGTAAATAAAGATGTTCCTTACTAAATTCCCTATAGGCTGCCTGGCCACCAATGGGTTTCCTCAGACTGAGAAGTCCCAGGTGGCATTTCTTCATAGAGAAAGGGGGATTGGATCTCAATGCGCACAGCTGCGACCGAGATCCTCCCCCAACTGCCCCCTGCCCCAAACTGCCCTCAATCCTCTCTGAACTTCCCCCATTGGCAACCTATCTGCTCTGGCAGGGCATCAGGGAGCTGCTGTCGAGAATGCAGGGCCTATGGCCATTTGCACCGATGACCCTTGCACTCACGAATGGTGGCTCCACTCTCACCCCACTGGTCCAGGACTTCAGGTGGTGGATCATGATATCCATGACAGATTGTCCTGGAAAGGATTGGTCTGTGTTTGATCTGAGAGATGGACAGTTGCTGCTTCAAATCTTGTAGCATAGCTGACTCATAGCCCAGTTCTATCTATCTTCCTTTGCTGATGCAGCTGTGCCACTAGAGCATGCATTGTGTCTGGGGGGGGGGGGTGACCATTCCCAGAGGTCTCTTCCAGTTAAGGGCACATTTGTTCCCTTGACTGGGATTAAGCTTTTGCTGCCTTGCTGGGTCTATTTGTACCTGCACCAGTGATTGATACTAATCTGAGTGAACTCAGGAAGGCTGATGAAGGCTAGGGAGATTGGCTACATTGCTGCTACCAGTACTGCCCTCATCCTGGCCTTGTCACACTCCTCTCTGCGCTGGTCTTGTCTCAGTAGTTGTCAGAGAAAGAAACTCTGGTCAACTTCCCTTCTCTCTCTGCATTGCTAAAATACTCTTATGCGCCTGTCAACTATACAGTACAATTGACACTACCATACACTTATGGTTATCACTACCATACAATCACTACTTTATGAGACAGAATTTTCATGCCACAAGCATTCAGATATTCTTACTACTTTTTTAACATTAGACTTTCTTCAAAAATTCTATGCTCCCTGGGTGGATATTGTAGTCTCACATCTCAGGTGTGATCAACAAATTCTGGCATCCATTCAAAGATCTTCAGTGCCTTTGATTAATCGTACTTGCATGAACGTGAATTATGAATTCTCATTAAATCCGCATTATTTCCAACATCTTGTGCCAAACCGTCTGTATCCTTATGAAGGCTCCGTGTATGTGCAAGGACCTAATCAATGGATCTAACTCTTTAAACATGCATTCATCTTTATTCTAGGTACAGAAACCCACATGCATGAGAACAACTTGGCTGTAGACCTTGGAGATCTGCTGGCCATCAGAGTAGATAGTACTGGTCTACCTGGAACAGCATCTGATTTGGGATAAGGCAGCAGGGATGGAATTAGGGCTCAACCAAAATGAGTGTTAGCTAAGGGCTTATGTCCACCAGAAGGCCCACATGGCCAAGTCAATTGCTGAACCCTCAGTACCAGTGCCAGTGGTGGGCCCAGTGCAGGCCTTTGCCCCAGGACTCCCAGCAACTTGGCACTGCATTGTAAGGTAGCATCATGTATTATACAGCAGCGGTTCTCAAACTGTGGGTCCGGGACCCACTGGTGGTTAGTGACCCAATTTTTAGAGGCTTGCGAAACTGACAAGGCAGATTAGCCTGTGTGCATCAAGGGTTCAACAAGCTGATATTTGGGGTGGGGAGTACTGCTGCCCAATTGCCATTATAGAGACAGATCTTGATGTTTATAAATCAGACAGCAGCCTCTAACAAGTTTGGGAACCACTGTTATTTAGGAAAGGGGGGAGAGTCAGTGGAAGAGCAGGTGAACTAAGAGCCTGTTTCAGTGCTTTGGTTGGGAACAGGCTTTGCTGAAGAAGTGGCTTCCTCCTGGGGGAGGGACAAAAGAGGAAAATGAGGGACAATAACATGAAGATTTAAGTGAAGCAGAGGGTGTGTGGGACTGAGTAGTGATAGCTGTTGTAGAAATCTGTTCGGAACATTAGCTCATAATATTGTTGTTGGCAACCTTCAGTCTCGAAAGACTATGGTATCGCGCTCTGAATGGTGGTTCTGGAACAGCGTCTAGTGTGGCTGAAAAGGCTGATTCGGGAGTGACAATCCCTTCCACACTGGGAGCAAGTGCAGTCTGTCCCTGGTCTGTCTCCCTGGCTATGGGCCTTCCTTCTTTGCCTCTTTGCCTCAGACTGTTGGCCAAGTGTCTCTTCAAACTGGGAAAGGCCATGCTGCACAGCCTGCCTCCAAGCGGGCCGCTCAGAGGCCAGGGTTTCCCACCTGTTGAGGTCCACTCCTAAGGCCTTCAGATCCCTCTTGCAGATGTCCTTGTATCGCAGCTGTGGTCTACCTGTAGGGCGCTTTCCTTGCACGAGTTCTCCATAGAGGAGATCCTTTGGGATCCGGCCATCATCCATTCTCATGACATGACCGAGCCAACGCAGGCGTCTCTGTTTCAGCAGTGCATACATGCTAGGGATTCCTGGTCGTTCCAGGACTGTGTTGTGTGGAACTCTGTCCTGCCAGGTGATACCGAGGATGCGTCGGAGGCAGCGCATGTGGAAAGCATTCAGTTTCCTCTCCTGTTGTGAGCGAAGAGTCCATGACTCACTGCAGTACAGAAGTCTACTCAGGATAATGCAGCCGTTAAAAAAGCAAATGCAGCCTTTGGAATGATTAGGAAAGTCTGAAAACGAAATGGCCACCTTTAGAATACTTTAAAAATTATTTGTTACATTTCTATCCTACCCTCCCTCTAAGAAACCCAAGGCAGCATAAATGATCCCTTTCCCCACTTCCTCCTCAAAATGACCCTGCGTACTAAAGTAGGCTGAGAGATTGAGAGTGCCTAGTCCAAGTTCACCCAGCAAGGGGTCTCTGTGCTCCTTGGTCATCAACTACACTGTGCTGCTCACACCAGTGACTCCATGCTGTGCTTTGTACACTTCTGATCACTCCAGCCTCCAGAACACATTTATTGAAAGCACGTTTGCGCTGCTGTTCTGCCAGCAAGGCTCCCAGAACAGTTCAGAGCTGTAGAAGGCACAGGAAAGAACAGCCAAAGTGAACAATTGGTTGTTGCAGCTTCTCGACAAAGGCAGTCTCAAGAAGGAGAGGGGTGCTGGATTTTTTTAAAAAATGACCATTGATGGTTGGCAACCTTCAGTCTCGAAAGACTATGGTATAAGCCTACAGCACCCATTATTCCCAAGCGGTCTCCCATCCAAGTACTAACCAAGCCTGACCCTGCTTAGCTTCCAAGATCAGACAAGATTGGGCATGTGCATTGATGGGAGTTTATACAATTGATGGGAGTTTATACAATTATGAACGGCATGGAGAGAATGGAGAGAAATAAATTACTCCCCCACAAAGCACCAAAATATGGGGTCATCTAAGGAAATGAAACTGCAGCAGGTAGAGGACACACATGAGGAAGCATTTCTTCATGTAACGCACAATAAACGTTTGTGTGTAGACTTCATTGCCACATGCACAGATGGCTTTTAAAAGGATTGGACAGATTCACGTAGAATACGTCTAGCAGTAGCTATTAGCCATAATAGCTAAGAATAGAACTTCCCAGTTCAGAAGCTGAATACTACTCATGAACAGATGCTGGGGATAAACAGGAAGGGTTGATGGCTGATTCCATCAGGTACTGTTTTGTGAGCTTCCCCAGGCCACGTGATTGGCCATGAATGTAGACAGCATGCTGGTCTAAACAGACCTTTGCTCTTATTCCAGAAGGCTGTTCTTACATTCATATTCTCTGTAGTCAATCCTATGAAAGGCTGAAGAGCAGTCA
The DNA here is from genome assembly GCF_035046505.1 of Tiliqua scincoides. NCBI lineage: Eukaryota > Metazoa > Chordata > Lepidosauria > Squamata > Scincidae > Tiliqua > Tiliqua scincoides. The sequence goes on along the minus strand of NC_089825.1, from coordinate 85,478,553 downwards.
GAAGGCACAAACACTGCAGAGGGACATGTAATAATGTAGCACGGTCTGGACTGCAGATTGGAAATCCTGGCACTCAGCTAAAGACATTGCAGGCTTCGCAGTGAATCCGCCAAGCTCCAGACCTTGAACATGCCTCCTGCTGAGTGAATAGTGAGGGCAGAATGTGCTGTGCAGTGCTGAAAAAGCCTAATCGGCCTTCCTCTCCTCACAGCAGCAGCACTTAATTTCTAGAGATGATGCCAGGATCCAAACCTGATTCAGTCTCATAGCTCCTGGCCTAGAAGTACTCCCCCTCCCCCAGCCTGGAAGTATGTGGATCAATGCTGAGATGAAGGGAAGATACATGTTTAGGGGTGCTCTGGGTTTTTGGAATTACTTGGCATTTCAAGAACTGCATTGTGGCACAGAATGGTTTTAGTGAGCGCTATGTGCAGGCTCAAGGCAAGACCTGCCTCCCAGCCTCTTCCTTCTCCCTCTTTAGCCTCCTTCACCATTCATGATGGCAAGTAAGAAGTGAAAGTCTGCAATCATAGGGAGCAACACCTTGTTGGTGTCGGAGGACTGACACTCAAAGACTTTGCATGCTCATGAATATGTACAAATCCTAAAGGGGATGATTTGGCGGCTGGAGCTCTTCTTCACCATCTGACCCATAATGAAACTAAAGCAAATATATATTTCATTTCTGAAAAAAAAGAGACGCCTTTTTGGAAACCCAGGGCCTTTTTGCTGTTAGTGCATGCAGCAAGTCTTAACAACCAATTTATAAGTCCAGATTTATAATATTTATAATATAAATATTTATAAAATTTATAATATTGTCCCTGGCTCTGATTGACTGATTTGGCTAAAAGCCCTGGATATATTGGAGGCGTTAACGAGAGACTTTTTAAGGAGGTTGAAAGTGCTCTTTTTCTCTGTCGTTGAATAAATTGGTGGTGGATTATAATTACAACTATAACTTGGGTGTGAACTAAAATCCACAATTATTCTTGGACATAATTGGATATAAATATAATTCTCATTAGATTTGCAAGAGCTTTGTTTTCTCTGCACCAGAGATGGTGAGACTGTTTTCTTTCATTTTGTTTCTCTCTCCGTTTACCGCAGTGGACTGTTATCTGCAAGAGGTATGTAAGGAATGCAGATGGCAGAGTAGTAATGACATGGTGGAAGTGAGGAGAATAATATGTTGTGGACATCTAGTGGACTAGAGAGAAATTGCAAAATGGACTCTGTTCCAGAAATGTGGATACAGAAAATCTTGATTAATATGGAGAGATTGCTTGTTATGGAGCAACAACAGCTGAATTGGTCCTCGCAGATTCAACCCAGTCTGGAGACTCTTTCCCAACAGATAGATGTGTGTAAGGAACAATTGGATGTGAACAAGCAAGCAGAAGATAAACAAGGGAGTGAAAAAGCAGACAAGGAGCAAAATCAACAGGATGATCAACAGGATGACAAAGAGGCGTTGATGGAGATTAAGGAAGATAACATGGACAGAGTAACAGGAGTGCACAAATCACAAAATTTGTTGAAAAAGGAGAAAATATATCCCAGTTAACTGGAAGAATGAACACATCCTATATAAGAAAGCGTGGATCTATCAGATTCTGTTATAGAGATAAATTATTAAAGATATTACAGGAGAAAAAATTGAAAGTAAGAAAGAAAAAGAACCCTGAGGCGTAATCTGAGGGTTAAAGAAAATTGGAGGATTTATTCAGCTAATAACAATGGTCCAAATTTATTTGAAAAAAAGAATATGTATGAAATTGATAAATATGAATTAGAATGTATTTTAAAAATATAGCTGGAAATGTAAATGTGTGGAAGAATGGTTTTATATGTGGTTATTATGTCAAAGAAAAAAAAAGTGTAATTAGATTGGAGTTGAAATAGCTGAGGTGATAATTTTGGTAAGTAGATTATTTTGTTTTAATATTAATGAGCAATTGAAGTTAGTTTACGCTTGGTAGAAAGTGAATATTTGGAAAATATAGTATAGGGCATTAGGGAAAATTTATTGTATATTTTATAAATAAATGGATAAATCAAGAAGAGGTAGAAATAGATGAGTAAGTAGATTAGGAGATATAGTACGATTAATTAGTTATGGTATATGGTATTTAGCACTCCTAAATATATGTCATGTGTTTGTATGTTTGCGTGTGTTAATAAATAAATAAATGAATGAATGAATGAAAGGAAAAGTCCCATTACCGAATACAAACAGTGGATTTCATGATTGGAAGCCCCTCTCTCACTAACTCCCTGTCCCCAAAATGCTCAGGAAGAGCCCTAGCATTCGGGGGGGGGGGGATATATAAACATGCATCCTTGTATCAAGTTCACAACTCCAGGAGGGCTATACTATGCACCTTTTCTAGATCAGGCTTAACTTTACAGCTGTAGGAGTCTGTGAAGAAAGACTCAAGAAGTTCAGTGACTGCTACTTTACTTAGGAACCATGTTTGACTCCTGGCCCCCTGATGGAAATTGCCTCCTCCCACCAATTCCATTCATTCCACATTCTGGGCATCTTGCCAGCCTCATTAATATTGTTTAGTGTTTGATTAGCAGTTGTGTTCTCAGTGATGGCTTTAATCCCTGTAATTAAAGAAACTCCTGCTGTGGCTATAGGATAGATGGAAGAAACAGAAATTAGGGATATATAACACATTATTTTCACCCATTCTGTGGTATCCTTCCACGTATGAAGTGCTGTGTTTTTCTTTAACTCAAAGATTCATACCTATGTATGAAGTAAGGTCTGCTGAGAGAGAGAGAGAGAGAGAGAGAGAGAGAGAGAGAGAGAGAGAGATTTGCCCAGTGCGGAGAGGAGAAGACAAATAACCTCAGAAAATAGCAAGTTGCTCATACTGAGCTTTAGCTCCTGCCCCTAGAGATTCTGAGGAGATGGCTCAACCCCTGAAACTCCAGGTGAAACTCTGGGACCTGCAAGTGAGAACCCTACACAGAACCTCCGCCCAGAAGAAATGTAGCAATCTTACTACTTAGCATGCTTTATGGCAGTGCAAGATTTGAACTAGGGTCTCCTATACCCATCTCCTTCATAGCAGCAATTGTGCCAATCTGGTACATGTATTTCAGTATGGCAGACGTTCCTAATTGTTTTAACTGCATGATTAGGTACCAGAGTAAAAAATACTTATGCAGAAGGCATGCAAATGGAAATGTAACCATATTTTCCTTTAAAATGCATGGAAGCAGGGCCTGATCTTTATCCAGATGCCACTTCTGTGTATTTTAAAGGGAAATGCCTATGTACCCCATTCCAGTTGATGGAGATTGTATATACTGTGTTCTTAAATTTTATCTTTGAGTACCAGGTATTAAGGCAGAAGCTGCCACTTATGAAATTGGGTCCTTATTTAACAATGAATAATTATGCATCCAGGCTTGGTTTTCTCTTCTGATGCTAATTTACAAATCATTTTGAGATGAGGTTTAAATAAGGAGGACCAATTAGGGAGAGCCAGGTTGTTTGGGAGGTGGACTTAGACCTGGAAGATCCAGGTTTGAATCCCCCCTCAGCCTGGATGACCTTGGGCCAGTCACTTTCTCTCAGCCTCACCTACCTTACAGGGTTGTTGTGAGAACAAAAGGAGGGGAGCGGTGGTGTACACTGCCCTGAGCTCTTTGGAGGAAGGGCGATACTAAAAAAGAGTGAAAAATATAAATAAATAAAATTAACAAGCAAATGTTTGGATGAAATTTCAGATGCGCAAGGTAGCATCTGTACTAGGAGCATAAAAACTCATAAAGAAAAGTTCCAGAAACCTGCTGGATTCATTGTCATCTCCAGGTAATGTGGTAGCAAAGGTATTTATTTTTCTTTGACTTATTTGCATTTTTAAAAATTTATTCTCTTTTATTCGTCTCTGCCACATTCCCATTGTATGTATATCAAATGCATATGCAAACCCCATAGATGGCAGGTGAATACTGGATTTAGGGATATTAAGGTGCTTTCCTCAAAATATGCCAATCATTGACAAATTCCAGTAATCACCACTGTCCCACTTATATGAAACTGGCCTGTACCATTAACCGGACACTGGTCTACCCTCTAAATGGCACTGATGGTCTTCAAAAGTAGTGCACCAGTATGGTTTGGGGAGCCTAACAGGAATCCCAGGCTATCTAATTTTCCAGTGCTATAGAACTACCTTTTCTAGAGCATGTCTTTAGCACAGAAGGATGGGGAGACCCTGATGCCTCTCGCCCCAGTGCTTAGCCTTCCCAAACTCAACATTCACTTGCCACCTGGAGAGCAGTCGATAGAGGCGCACAGGAGTGACAAGGCTGTTCCATTGCCAAGTGTCAGTTCTTGAATAAAGAATATCAAATATGGAACTTCAGGCATTTGACATGTGCCTGACAGCACAATCAGCAGTGGTGAATTCCAAGGAGGATTTGAGCAAGAGGGGAATTTGTTTTGGCACTAATATATTCATGCACCTGTTGGTAAAAAAGGAGAATGACATCTGTGAATGATGATTTAAGCAGATGGTGTCAGTTTTGGTTTTAAGAATCTGGTGCCTGTTAACCCCTACTTAACCTGCAGGCTGTGATGGAGGTTGAACACCAGAAGTGAATTCTGCAGTCTAGTACCCAAAGGGAAAACCAATCTGAGGATTCTGGGACTGGAATTCAGTCTCTTATTTTGACAGATGGTATGATGGGACTCCGAATCAGCTAAAAATTTGGATTGTATTCTTTGACATCTAGTGGTGGTGCAGGGGTCCATTGAATTTTCTTTCTCAGGCATTGAAATGTCTTAGGGCACAATTCTATCCTGCGCTGGAACAGGCAAGCCAAGACACTTGAGCTGTATAGGGGCCAGCCAGGCAGCGCAGGATAGGGGCCAGAATTGGCTCAGCCAGAGGCAAGAGGAAACTTTTCCCCTTACCCCTGGGCAAGATGCCCTGGCCCCTTTGGGTCTCCTCAGACTTGCGCCACCTCCTTGTGAGGTGGCGCAAGTCCAACGAGAGCGGAGTGGCTTCAAGATGCTCCAAACTCCCCGGGATCGGGGGTTGGAATCCAGCATAACTGATGAATCCCAGCCCGGCCTACCACTCTCTGCCCACCCACCCCTGGGGCTGCCCATCGCCTGCCCTTCCCCTGCCCCGGAATGCCAACCAGCCAGGCCAACGCAAGGCTCGCTGCGCGCTGGCCTTGCCAACTACCGAGGAGGCGCAAATGTGCCATACGGCATGTTTGCAACCTTCCTGGGCTGGCACATGGGACTTGCAGTGGCCCATGTGCAGTTCAGGACTGCGCTGTAAGTTAATCCACATTCTCACCTTTCTCCTCAGCTCATCACTACCTACAGCGCAAGCCTATGCAGGTGTACGCATAAGTAAGTCCCATTATGTTCCATGGAGCTTACTCCTAGGAAAGTGTGGATAAGGTTGCAGCCCTAGTTAAGCCCAAACATTTGATATTTTTGAACACTGAAGTTCCTGTGAAGTCAATCAGACCACTCCAGCTTAAAGTATTTTAGTATAAGTGGGTCATGAATGAAATGTCTGGGCCCAAGGGTTTATGCAGAGCTCGTTGGCATTCTTTTTGCTTGTCGATTAGCCTTCTAATTTGTCTGCAGACAGCAGCCGATCAATTTCCAAATGTCAGGAAATGTCCTGTGGATGAATGGTTTGAAGTTTGAACCCATCTGATCTGGATGGAAGCCAAAAGCCCACTAAAGTGTTTTTTGAGGTGGAGCATAGATAAGGCTGTGATAAATCCACACTCCTGAAACACCCCAGTTATACATTTCTGCATGAAACTGCTTTGTTGTCATTGTTTTTCTGGTTCTATCATTCAAGTTTCCTTCTCAGGATTTCTGTGTGTCTGTGTGTGTTTAAATTATTGTTATGGTAAGAACTGAGGGGGGAAGTACATAGGGGCAGTAATCTGAGCCCAGATCAGCACTATCGTCTGCTTCGTCCAGGTATTTGGCCCAGGAGCACATGAGGAACTAATAGAGCAGCTCTGAGAATGTGCAGAGTGCCTTCTGCCACTATAGTGTAACCCGAGAAGCAGCTCCACACAACTGGGACTTAGGAGTGGAGCTTCCAATTAAACTTGAGTTGTGACACCTTCACTGTAAGCAGTAAACTATGATTTTAGAATGAAATTTCTGTGTGTTTAGGGAGCCCCATGGACCGATTTCATCTACTTTTCCTAAGGTCGATGACCCCACTTGTAACAAAGATGGCAAGAACTTTATCAAGAGTAGGTCAGCTTGTATGCTAAAATGCCATACTGACCCCAGAGAATAGAGAGGCCTCCAAGAATATGGAGATTCACCTCACCATTTCTGCTCCAGAGCATAAGGGGAGGAATGCTGGGACTGAAAAGAGGCGACTCACCTAAGACTATGTGAGTCTAGGCTAGGCTAGGCTAGACTCAGCTAGCCTAGTCTAGTCTGAAGAAGGCTAGGCTACACTAGGCTAGACTCAACTAGCCTATGGAAGTCTGAAGAAGTCCAATGTCAGTGTCATCTAGGCAAGGGATCCTTCTAAAGATTAAGCGCTGGGCTACAAGCTAAGCTCACTCCACAATAGCAGCCTGGCTTGGGGCCCAATCCTAGCAGGCCACTGCCCTGTTAGAACTCATGACCCAGCCGTCCTGTGGCCTTTTCAGCGACACGACGCATTGATGCACTCAACCAAACTGCTGCTGAACCCAGTGAATGACAGCCGCCTGTGTGACATAGCAATCCTGGATGCCTCTGTGCGGTACAGAGAGTCAACAGAATGGGAGGGGTCAGTAAAGAATGGGGTGGGGACTGGAGCAGAGAGGAGATATATTGAGGGTGGGAAGGGGGAACAGGGCCTCTGGGAAGAATTTTATCAGGGGGTACAAAGTTTCTTTGGGACCCCTTTGCAAAGGGGGAGGGGTGAAACAGAGCGGTAGGGTGGTGATGGGGGAGCAAAGTGGGGGCAGAGAGGAACAAAACAGGGTGGGAAGGTGGAGACAGCTGAAAAAGTCTTTGGAGCCCAGCTCTACCCACCCATGTGGCATCAGCAGCTGGAGACAGTAATACAGAAAACCAAACACACTCTTAACATCTCTTAAATATAGAAAATAGTGCAGAAAATTAGCATCATCTTATCTAGGCTCACACTAGAATGTGTGAACCTATACACTCCTAAGTGGGTCCACAAGCCAAAGAACTACTGTAGCAGGCCAGTTTCCTCCCAGATTTGACACTGTGTTAAGGACTGTCACGTATGCATTCCTCAGCCCAGCATATATGGCTTGCCAGTAGCTGCAGCCACACACTCGTGGTAGTGTCCCCAGCATCCTGTGCGGGCAACAAGTTTGAGTAGATAGGAAAATGTATTTCCCAGGACGTTTTCTGGGCCCCCTCCTTTGGCTCCTGGGCCCCCTTATTGACCTTGGGCCTGGGTACAAATTACCCCCTTTACCCCCCCTCTCCTAGGCCCTGAGGGGGAGTTATCAGTGGCAGCAGCTCTGCCAATATCTGGCAGCCTACCCAGAATTGCACCAGCCAGAGAACTGGTGCAGTTCTGAGTATACCTGTCAAGGAAGTGGAGGCTTACCCAAAAGGAAAGGAACAAATGTTCCCTTAACCTCATGGAGGCCTCTGTGACTGCCCTTTTCTGCAGAATGCAGCTTGCGCTCTGTTGGTGCAACTGCATCAAAATGGGGAGGGGGCTTCGGTAAGATTGGGCTATTGAGAATTCTGAAGTGTCCTCCACTTATAGGCAGAGGAACTTGGAGTGCATCTCCTTTATACATCAAGGAATTAGATGCTGATAGCTGCCTTGTTCTGTATTTATCTTCACTTACGTCTCTCCTTAGTGGCTAATTTTCCCTGTTCCTCCCTGCTTCAATTCCTACAGATTATTCCATTAAGGAGAGAGATAAGTAGAGATAAACAATGGATGGGAAGTCAGCCATCAGCTTCTTCTCTCCTTGTGCAGTTGTGATCTCCTTTAGGTTTCTCTGCTGGTAGAGTTCTCAACATGCAAAGCTGGGACTGCAGTGTTGAGCTGCAATGTAAGATTGGGTTTGCATATGTAGAAGAATCTTAAGAAACATACACACACCCTGCATTCTACAGTTGTACAATCCATTCAGGACCCTATCATCTCATTTTATTCTGCTGCATGTGTAGACCAGACGTAAGTGTGCACACTTTGCCTTGAGACTAGTCCACTTCTGCTTCTCTTTTCAGGGGAAATGGTAATATTTGGCTCATAGAGCACAGCATGGATAGGAGGTGCTGTGTCCAGGCCCTATCCAGTATCCATTTTGCACCTCTAATCCAGAGTGCATCCCAGATTGCAATGTCCTCACCCACTAGGGAAAGAATTACATTTTTCCCAGGAGTCATATGCTATTCACTGAGGGTTGACAAAACAGAATGCAATTCCATGGCAGAAGACATATGCAACCCACACAACAAAGAAGCAACACTTAGATATCTCTTGTGCTATTCACTTGTCCTTTGGAATGGTTCTAATACTGCATGCATTTCCAGGAGCAGAATAAAACACACTCAGATTATAGGGATGGTCATGCAACTCAGAAATGGCTCTTTGCCATTTTCATAGTCCATTCACCATATTTTTGGTGGAAGGCTGCTTTTCCTCCCTCCCTCCCTCTTTGGAACCTGATCCCTGAACTGTATCTTTTGTCTAATCAGTTTTGCAGCCACAGACATTTCCTAAACTACATTATTAATTAATTATGGTAAGCTTTCAAAAGCCTGAGCGACTGTAGCAAATCCGAACTCCTTGAAAGACTTCAGCACCTTTGCCAGTGATTTTGGGCCAGCTTTTTGTAACCTAAGCAAGATTTTTCCAAGCAGGCCTTCCAAGACTCTAACTCCTTTGCCAGGAAGCTAAGCAGAACAGATGACAGCAGGATTAAGAATTTACAAACATGGTAGCATAAGAAAGATATAAATCTACAAACTTAACACAGTGCAATAAATACATACGTTTACCATCACACATTTTCAAGCACAGTACGTATGAACCATTTTAATGTTCTTGCTTTTAGCATGTATTAGGGGTTGATTCAATATCTAACCTGGACATTGTGGCTTTATTTTGCATCCTGAATCAAGTAATGGAGGCAGAGAAGTGGGGCTTTGGGGTCAGGGCAAAGGAGCCAATATCTCCCTCATGGGAATTTTCCGGTGTTGACAAGTGGATGTCAGAGACCCAAAGTCATTCTGGACTTCAATAATGAAAATGATCTAGGAGGAAATTCAACAAATATAGAAGCTGGGCAAGCCCAAGCCCTTGTAGCACCTGAGGCAGTGCTGCTACCTGCTACAAAAATCCAGGTGATGTGTCAGCCTCTGCTCCTCTCACTTCCTGGATTGAAAAAGTGAAAGACATATAAAGAGAAAGAGAAGAGGAGAGGCGAGAAGAGTGGTAGATTGGACAGGGACATTTCCTCTCTTTTCTGATGGGAATCCCCGCTCCTTCACAGGTCTCCCTTTCCATACCCCACTTCTTTCTCTAATCCAGGGAGATGGAGGAAGAGCAGCGACAGTGGAGATGAGTGGGTGGGTGAAGGTGGGTGACCCCAGCTGATCTGCTGCCTGAGCCAACTCTCTCAACCAGCCTCTTGGATGGGCCAGCCCTACATATACATGCCAAGGGTCTTGCTGAAACATGAGCAAGATGAATGAATTTCCTTGCTCCATTTAACCAAGTGGAGTAGTAAGACCACCCCAAAGGTATCAGGATTCTAGGCCACCACATTATCACCATGTGGTAAATGTTAACCAGCGCATAGAAGATCATGTGTGGCTGGTGCTTTTCATGTCCATCCCTTTTGACAGCCCTCTCCTTCCCTTTTGCAAGATTTCACAGCAATTTCTAATCCTATTTTTTTCCCCAGTGAAAAGAGGGCAAGAAAATGCAGGCAGTGAAGAGAAAAGAGACTATTAAAACGGTCAGTCCTTACTCACAGGCCTATCTTTGAGCTATATGGAAATGAATTCTGCTCCTCCTCTTTTTTCCCCTCCCTCCCTCACCACAATGTCAGCTCTGAGAGACCAAAAAGAGAACTTTAATCTTTATCCCTTCTTGATAGTTTGCAAATTGGATTGTCTTTTGCAAAGGACTTAATTTGATACGGGTCTCTCAACCAGACCTTAATCCTTCCTTCCCAGGGCCCAGTTCTGGAATGCAGAATCATAACACTGGTCAGGGTCAAATATTATCCCACTTGCCCCCCCTATTGATGTTGGTGATTTATTATTATTCATAACAATAACTTATCATCTACATTTTGACAGAGCAGGAGACAAAGGGGGAGAACAAAAATGGATAACCCTAGGTAGAAAAGGATGAATATGAGCAAGTGTAATTTATGATGACGTATGCAAACAAGTCAAATGTCATGCTGCAAAGGAAGGGGGAATTGCAATATGATAACAAAGAACAATGCCTCTGGGCATGTATGATTGCTCTCTCACATTAATATCAGTTCTCACTTATCTAGGATTAAGGGAGAAAGCTTCCAGGCAGGGCAGAGCTGTAGAAAAATTCAGGTCTCCAGAGGGTTTAATTTGAGCCAGCCCTTACAGGGGCTTCACTTCAGAAGCTGTTTTTAATGTGAGAGCCCATCTGTGGAACATGGGAAGAAATAATAAGGGAGACTTTGCCTCTGAGCATCTCTACAGATGGCCATGACCTACTGAGTGTAAGTAAATATATAATTTGTTGGGGTAGTATTGTAGTATATAAAGCATTCCATTTATTGTAGAATAGGTGAGTTTTACGAATACAGTAAATGGGACCCTCTCTCTACCCTGCCAGGTCAGGCATTTAAGTCTAAAATATGGCCTGTCTACCCATATCTACTGGAGGAATAATGTCCTCAGTGAGGTTCTGGGAGTTTATCTTTTGCTCCTAGGTGAAAGTTTTTTCTCTGTCTTAGGGTAAGACAAGCATAACTTCCTTCCAGGAATGGGTGTAGGTTTTTCTACTGTGGGATGAACTCTGTTTTTTCCTACCTCCACTCTCCTCCTGCTACATGTGCCTGGCTCCAACTTCAGTGGAAAAAATCCACTGCAGTTTTTCATCCCTCCCCAAAATGCTTCAGGCAGGTGTTTGGCATTTTAAAACATTTTTTCCCCCTAGGCACCTGGCATGCTTATCCCTTTAAACATTTACTCAGCATATTTTTAAAGCCAATCTTCCAGGATATTTTAGAGTTGCTTTTCTAAATAATGGGGAAATAGGCTTCACAATAGCCTCAAGGATCAACCAATCATGGGCATCTCTGCTAACAGGAAGGACCAGTTAGTTGTTCCTGAACTGTATCCAGTTTGGAAGTGTGTCCACAGTCTAGAAAGTGGTAAGATGTGACTCTACAGAAGGTTTGCCATTCAAGTTATGTGCATTCTGTGTGATAAACTGAAATGAAAACAGTGACCTCATTGCAGATCTCTTGACTAAGGTATGCAACTTGTCCCTCAAAACAGCCACGGTACCAGAAGATTGGAGGATAGCAAATGTCACGCCTATTTTTAAAAAGGGAAAGAGGGGGGACCCGGGAAACTATAGGCCGGTCAGCCTAACATCCATACCGGGTAAGATGGTGGAATGCCTCATCAAAGATAGGATCTCAAAACACATTGACGAACAGGCCTTGCTGAGGGAGAGTCAGCATGGCTTCTGTAAGGGTAAGTCTTGCCTCACGAACCTTATAGAATTCTTTGAAAAGGTCAACAGGCATGTGGATGCGGGAGAACCCGTGGACATTATATATCTGGACTTTCAGAAGGCATTTGACACGGTCCCTCACCAAAGGCTACTGAAAAAACTCCACAGTCAGGGAATTAGAGGACAGGTCCTCTCGTGGATTGAGAACTGGTTGGAGGCCAGGAAGCAGAGAGTGGGTGTCAATGGGCAATTTTCACAATGGAGAGAGGTGAAAAGCGGTGTGCCCCAAGGATCTGTCCTGGGACCGGTGCTTTTCAACCTCTTCATAAATGACCTGGAGACAGGGTTGAGCAGTGAAGTGGCTAAGTTTGCAGACGACACCAAACTTTTCCGAGTGGTAAAGACCAGAAGTGATTGTGAGGAGCTCCAGAAGGATCTCTCCAGACTGGCAGAATGGGCAGCAAAATGGCAGATGCGCTTCAATGTCAGTAAGTGTAAAGTCATGCACATTGGGGCAAAAAATCAAAACTTTAGATATAGGCTGATGGGTTCTGACCTGTCTGTGACAGATCAGGAGAGAGATCTTGGGGTGGTGGTGGACAGGTCGATGAAAGTGTCGACCCAATGTGCGGCGGCAGTGAAGAAGGCCAATTCTATGCTTGGGATCATTAGGAAGGGTATTGAGAACAAAACGGCTAATATTATAATGCCATTGTACAAATCGATGGTAAGGCCACACCTGGAGTATTGTGTCCAGTTCTGGTCGCCGCATCTCAAAAAAGACATAGTGGAAATGGAAAAGGTGCAAAAGAGAGCGACTAAGCTGATTACGGGGCTGGGGCACCTTCCTTATGAGGAAAGGCTACGGCGTTTGGGCCTCTTCAGCCTAGAAAAGAGACGCTTGAGGGGGGACATGATTGAGACATACAAAATTATGCAGGGGATGGACAGAGTGGATAGGGAGATGCTCTTTACACTCTCACATAATACCAGAACCAGGGGACATCCTCTAAAATTGAGTGTTGGGCGGGTTAGGACAGACAAAAGAAAATATTTCTTTACTCAGCGCGTGGTCGGTCTGTGGAACTCCTTGCCACAGGATGTGGTGCTGGCGTCTAGCCTAGACGCCTTTAAAAGGGGATTGGACGAGTTTCTGGAGGAAAAATCCATTATGGGGTACAAGCCATGATGTGTATGCGCAACCTCCTGATTTTAGGAATGGGTTAAGTCAGAATGCCAGATGTAGGGGAGAGCACCAGGACGAGGTCTCTTGTTATCTGGTGTGCTCCCTGGGGCATTTGGTGGGCCGCTGTGAGATACAGGAAGCTGGACTAGATGGGCCTATGGCCTGATCCAGTGGGGCTGTTCTTATGTTCTTATGTTCTTATGTTCTTATGACCCTTGTAATAATAAATAGCACCTCCATCAATGTAATGAAGGACGTCTTGTCTATTGCAGCAAAAAGCACAGAAAGCAGACATACAGGATATTGAAAGCAGATTCATGGGCCAGCTTATTAAGAGCCCAACATAGACCTTGAGAATGAATGAACGGTGGGAAAACTTCAAAGCTGATCTGGTATGCAACTCACTGACCATCTACTATGCTGGGAAAGTACATTATGTTGTGAACACCTTTGGGTAACAACAGATTGTGAATTATACAATACTTTTTCCTTCATTGTATTAAATACAATCCTATGCTTGTTACTAAGAAGTAATTCCCACTGTACTCAATAGGGCTTACTCCCAGGTATCCAGTTGGCAACCTTCAGTCTTGAAAGACTATGGTATCGCGCTCTGAAAGGTGGTTCTGGAACAGTGTCTAGTGTGGCTGAAAAGGCCAATTCGGGAGTGACAATCCCTTCCACACTGGGAGCAAGTGCAGTCTGTCCCTGGTCTGTCTCCCTGGCTATGGGCCTTCCTTCTTTGCCTCTTTGCCTCAGACTGTTGGCCAAGTGTCTCTTCAAACTGGGAAAGGCCATGCTGCACAGCCTGCCTCCAAGTGGGCCGCTCAGAGGCCAGGGTTTCCCACTTGTTGAGGTCCACTCCTAAGGCCTTCAGATCCCTCTTGCAGATGTCCTTGTATCGCAGCTGTGGTCTACCTGTAGGGCACTTTCCTTGCATGAGTTTTCCATAGAGGAGATCCTTTGGGATCCGGCCATCATCCATTCTCACGACATGACTGAGCCAACGCAGGTAAGTGTACATAGAATTTGTACACTTTCCTGGAGTAAGCCCTAGGAATGCAATGGGACTTACTTCTGAGTAGACAGACATAGGATTGGGCTGTTAGTGGCTCTGCTAGTAACTGTTAGGAAACCCATTGTTGACTACAAAACTATGCACATTGTTGACTACAAAACATGCTTAAACTGTTTGAAATAATGGAAGAGGGAGGATGTATGTGTCTGCTTTTCTTGTTTTCCTGTTTGCTTTCAAATCCACAGACCACAACTCAGTGGAGCAAAACCCCAACGCTGCGTATATTCTTATTGATTTAGGAGGTGTTAATCTCAGGCACTTTAGAAATGGCTTTGGAAACATCAATATTGGTATTTCGCTCATAAATGCCATCTCTATTTTATATAAACCGCAGCAGTGCTTGCTTTAAGGAATATTTCTTTCTTTAGTCACTTCATTGGATTATGGAAAAGACAGCCAGACAGCCCCGTTCTGTTCACCACCAAAGAGAAGGTAACTGTAGAGTCATAGCGCCAAGTCTCGAGTCAAGCCTCGAGTCAATGACCCCCGATTCGAGTTGAGTCATGAGTTATCGCACACACTGTCACAACATAACTCGTGGAAAATCTGAAGTCATTTTGACTTGAGTTCCGAGTCATTTCAACAAATGAGTCAACTCCTTGATGAAAAAAAAACCTTAAGCCTTCAGCCTCCCCTCAACCTGCCAGCCCCACCTCCTAGAAAAACCTACCCTCCTCCCACCTTGTCTGCTGCTGCCATTGATCTGAAAGATGGCTTCCAGATCACTCATAAGGTCTTCAGGGGCAACATGGAAATGATTGGGGGGGGGAGAGTAACAAGCAAACACACACACATATTAAAGAGAGTCAGGACTTGATTCTATACGAGTCAAGATTCATTTCTGAGTCACTGCCATGAGTCAGTGCCGGAGTCTGTGACATGCGCGATTCAAGTCTCTTACGAGTTGTGAAAAACTAGTGTTTTTGTGACTTCAGTCGAGTCTTTGAATCTCAAGTCCTCATGTCTGGGTAACTGTGCCATGGACAGTGGATAGCTGAAATGTGTAAAGATGCAGGTAGAAGCCCTCCATGTGTAGAGGCAGTATGTTCATTCATTCATTCATTCATTCATTCATTCATTCCACCTTTATTGGCATAAACAGTATGTTTCTGAATACCAGGCCCTGGAGACAAACACAGAGGGCTTCTGCCTGCACCATTCTCTGTGAGCTCAATCCTATCCTTTTCTCCCCCATAGCCTGCAGCTGTGCCAAAACATGCTGCACTGCATGCTATAGTGGGGGGGGGGGGCCGATTGGGAGGATTGGGGGGAAGGGAAAATATTTATCTTACCCTTCCATAAGCCTCCCAATCACCATTGAGTCTCCTTGGAACTGCACCAGCTGTTTGGCTGGTGGAAGTCCAAGGAGACAAAGGTGTGACGGCTGCTTCCGGAAGGGATTGCATCCAGTGTAAATCACACATGCTGGGTGCCACTCCTTCTCATCTCTAACATGCCTCCCACCCTCCCCCTGTTCTGCCTCATTTTTCCCTCCCTGCTGACTCACCATTGGCAGGAATATTTTTCCCTGCCCTCCCATGCACTCCTGCCTGTCCAGAAGCAAACCCCTGTGCACGGTTCTGGAGTGCCATTTGCAATGGCTGTATAGTGTCTCCAGCAGTGATATAGCTGTGCTTCTAATATAGACCAATCCTATCCTTTCCACCACCATAGCATGCAGCTATACCAAAACAGGCTGCGCTGTATACTATGCTGGGGGAGGGAAAATATTTTCCTTTACCCCTCTGTAAGCCCCTTGACCATTAATGCGTCTCCTCGAACCTGCACCAGCTCTTTAGCTGGGGCAAGTCCAAAGAGACAAAAGGGGCGTATCGGCTGGCTGCAGAAGGGATAACATCTGGAGCAAGTTGCCCACTCTGGGTACCACCCCTCCCATCTCTTATACCCCCTGCTCTCCCCCCTTTCTGCCCCAGTCCTCCCAACTGTCCCGTTCTGCCCACCCTGGCAACTTAACAATGTCAACAGGGTGCCTCTTTGCCAACACCATGTGCAGCGCCCTCCCCACTGCCTATGGCAGCAGCCCAAAGATGCACAGCTCAGCATGCTTTCACAGTGATGCTTGCAATGCCATAAAATGTATACCACCACCAGAACACCAGTTCCAGCAGGATAGCCACATATGAGTCCCGGTAGCATTTTGCTGCTGTTAGAGGCAGAATGCTAGTCTGGATTGACCTTTGGCTTGAACCTGCAAGGCTTTTCCTACATTCTTAAGTCTATAACATCCAGTTTGAGGAATGGCAGGGCATGACAGCAACAGCCCCATCTCTGATCCTAGGTATTTAGAGGTACATTGTCTCTGCATGTGGAGGCTCCATTTTGCGCATAGAGATATTGTCTCTCTTGTTCTTCTTTGTTCTTTGGAGACTGTGCGCCTTCTGAAGCTTCAAAGAAATACATTGTGAGGGATTTTCACAGTTACATGGAAATATCCAAGGACAACCTCTGAACAGTGGCGTTGCTAGGGGTGTGTGGGCCACACTAGGTGACGTGCACGGGGGGGTGACGTGCACTGGAGGGATGACATGCTAAAATCGCGGTGGTTAGGAGCAACCCCATCATATTATATACTGTTGGATAGGGACTTTTGAGCGTAATGCAATGCAAAAAACCTGAGTGAAATATCTCCTTTCTATCAAAAGTTATGGCCAAAAACTGGAGAACAAAAAAGGCAAGGATCCCTACGGAAAGTGAAAGTGAGCCATATCGTGCGCTTACTCGTGAGTAAGCGAACGAGCCTTAGTCCTTTGGAAAGGGCAGGCTGAGAGGAATCCAAGGACACCAGAATGGTCCTGATCCAATGAATGCAACCCCCAAAAACACCTGAGAAAGAAGTCCCTCCCTCCAAGCAGATGAATGTATTGAGCCCTATGGAAAGCGAAACAGCCTCACGGTTGCGTTTACTCGCGAGTAAGCAACTGTGCCTTGGCTGGTGTAGAAGATCAGGTGAAGGAGAGTGCAAGGCTACCAGAATAGTCCTGATCCTATGCACCTGCAGCTAAACAAGTGCTCCAGAAGGCAGTCTCCCCCCCTCCCCCACCAAAAAGGATCAAAACAGAGGCTTCAGCTAAACTTTTTTGAGACTTGGAAAGCCAAGTGGATCCTGACAGTGATCTGGTTTAAACAGAAGTTCTTAAATTGAACTGGGCACTGGGTAGGGCAGAAAACCTTACTGGTTTTGGAAGAGGGTGTTATTGCAGGCAGGCTACAGAGGAAATTCACTTGGTGGACCAGGGTTGGCTTATTTAATTATTTGTTTTACTTTAATTATTTATACTTATTTATTTTAATTTGCCTGATGATTTCACTTCCACCAAGACATCACTTCTGGTAAGTCTTGGACAGGTTGTCCTTCTAAAAAGTGGGTCCCAGTGCTAAAAGTTTGAGAACTGCTGCAATAAGGTGTTAGTAAGGGGTGTGACACCACTAGTGACCAAAATCACTAAAATCACAGTTTGGAGGAATAATACCATCATATTATATATCAATCAATGCGTAATTTTATGCAGAATGTGTTCTTTCTTTGTTCTATCAAAAGGTACAGCCAAAAAACCAGTGGGGGCGGAGTGATGGTACATCACCACGCCCAACACCTGGGGTGTTGCCCCGCCCACTGCATGGGGGGTGGCGCGCTGGCATCCCGCACCGGGTAACGCAAACCCTAGCAAATGCAAACACTGCCTCCGAAATAATTGTCACGATAATGTACAGGATTCTAAGTTTGGATAGAGATGGATTTATTTTCTCATTCCCGTTCCTCCCAGATCAGAAGCACAACCTCTCTCCGTTCCAAGAAGTGCATTTAGATCTTTAGAAAACAAGGGTTTGCTTGTTGCAATTGTGCAGATATTGTGTGTGTTTCTCCGCCTCACTGGCTGCAATGTAATCACGGCCCTTGTCACCCCGTGCATTGCAGCAGAGCACAAGCTTGCGGCTTCCTTGTTTGTAGAACATTAAATCATCTCACGGGGCTTCTGTGGTTTCGTATATCTGCCACTGTCGCTGTTGCTTTTATGGTAGACTACGTTTCTCAATGGTAGATTAAGTTTTATACCGTGACACCTCAATCCAGTTGATGTTACCAATGTTGTGGCCTTTGCTTACATGGTAGATATGTTTTAGTTTGTTTTTTTAATTCTAGGCAGGTTCTGAAGACCAACAGAGAAAGCTGCAATATGCTAGGAAAAAAATACCTGCCCCACAGTGTCCTTGTGCTCCCCTCCCTTTTAGTTTGCCAGGGTGAGAGTTTGATTCATGGAAGACAAGCTAGCTATATGAATTTATTCTATGTACTCTAAATTACAAAGCAGTTCTTCCAAGGCATTGTGGTTTGACCTTGCAACTCAGCTCTTGCAAAGCTTAATTTGCATTTTCATGGTTCAGTGAGGGGATCATCGCTTTGAACCTTGAATCCCCTACTCATCTGAGTAAAAGCAATGCTACCAAAAAGTTTACATGATGCTGATGCGATAGCCTTTCCCAAATTGCCACCCAAGGTGTTGGGCAACTATTAAGTGTGTATTGTGGGAACCTGCAAGTCAGAATTGGTTCTCTGCTTCCTGCATCTCTAGGGCAGCTACCAAAATGAGGGATCCGCAGTTCAAGTTGTGAAACTAGCACCACAGTCCAGAACAGTTCTGGTCTTTCAAACAAGTGACCCCAGGGAGCTGATACCATGCCATTGTTTGCAGATGCCTCATCTTGGACTCCAGTCCATGTGGGGTTCATGTGAAGCCAAACCATTTGGACTCCACATTCAGTCCAAATGTAATCTAAGTTCCTAGAAAATTTGGCTAGCCATGGCCCCCGGTTTCTCTAGACCAGGGGTGTCCAAAGTTTTTGGCAGGAGGGCCACACCATCTCTCTGACACTGTGTTGGGGGCCGGGGGAAAAAAAGAATTAATTTACATTTATAATTTGAATAAATTTGAATAAATTTACATAAATGAATATATTAAATATGAACTTATATGAATGAATGAAGGTCTTGCAATAGCTCAAGGTCTATAAAAGGCCTTGTACAAAGCAAGGCTGGCCTTTCCTTTGCTGCCGCTACTGCATCACAGACATGAAACAGCAAGCAGTGGAGGGAGCCCTCATCCCACAACTCACACAAGAAGTCAAACAGTTGCCCTCAAGCTGACAGCAGTTGCGTCGGGCCAGTGCAGGCTTCAACAAATCTCCAAAGGGCCAGAGGTTCATTGGAGACTGGGGCTCCCTGAGGGCCACATTGAGAGGGCTTGAGGGCCGCATGTGGCCCCAGGGCCGGGGTTTGGGCACCCCTGCTCTAGACAGATTGCATACACATGAACATGCGGAGAGCCTCTATGAACCCCCAAAGCCTTCATTATATACATCAGGCCTGCCATGCATGGTTGGCAACCTTCAGTCTCGAAAGACTATGGTATAAGCCTACAGCACCCGGTATTCCCAGGCAGTCTCCCATCCAAGTACTAACCAGGCCTGACCCTGCTTAGCTTCCGAGATCAGACGAGATCGGGCATGTGCAGGGTAACAGTTGCTGCCATGCCACCAGCCATTCATGCTACCTCCAGTAAATAACACAAACCTGTTTCTAACAGCAAATGAGGTAGGGTAAACCTGTTTCTGGGTTTCTCTGTGCCTGTGACATGTTGCGTTACCAGCAGGCTGCCTGTAGTTTAATCTGTGCAGAGGGCACAGGATGGGTGAGTGATCCAGCTTGTGGGCAGAAAATCATGCTAAATGAATGTTTGGTCCTTTCCTCTATTCTGCTGTTGCACTTAGCTCGGAGACTCTCTGCAAGTCACCTTTCTCAGAGCTCTGCCTGCATGTCATTGCCTCATTAGTCAAGTCCTGGAGTGTTTTGCCAGGAAGATAAAACACCCTGAGCGTAAGCTCTTTCTGTGCTAATGATACCACCTCTTTCATGCACGTTTTGTTCTGAACTTTTGCATAGTTTAATGAATTAAAACACCTGAATTAAAACACCTGCTGCAGGTGGGGGTGGAAGAGGATATCACCTTTGAGCATTTCTGCTTCTGAAGGTGTAGTAACAAGACCTGTTGACAAGAGTTACCAAGATGAATAACTTTGCATGGCTCCATCTCAGTTTACCTTGCAAAAAAATCTACCATGTATAGTACTTCCAAAGGCCAGAAAAGGAAAATATAATTTTGGTTTATGTCGAATGTATGCATCAAATTTTCCCAGTTTTGTGGGAAGGGGGTGTCCTCCAGGCTGCTGTAAAGAACAGTGGCCTGTGTTGATGATGCTTTGATATTTGCTATGAAAGTAATAATAATAATACAGGTATTTCTATACCGCCTTTCTTGGTCCTCAGATTTCTCCTTAGACTTTATTCAAGGCGGTTTACATAGGCAGGCAATTTATACCCCATAGGAATTTTTACAATTTGAAAGAAGGTTTCTGTCTTTCAAGAAACCACAGCATTCAGATGTTTCTTTCTTGATCTGGTCGCACATTCTGGCCTCCATCCTCCCATGCTCAGAGCAGATGGAATAGCTCGGCTTAGCTTGTCAGCTGCTTCAAGGTCGCACGGTGCAGGTGGCCTCGAACTGGCGACCTTCGGATGTTATCTTCAGGCAAATGGAGGCTCAACACTCTAGACCAGACCTCCTGCCCTAGCAGGAGTAGCAAATAATTTTACCAACAACTGAACGAAATAACTCATCTCACCAATCACTGATGTTGCTTCAATGCCATTTGACACTCTCCTGTCCCCCTGGTTGCTGCTTTTTTCTCAGCACCATTTCATTACTTCTTTTCTCTCACTGTCCTCAGCCTCATTTTACCTGCACCATTGTTTATCCTGATGAATTGTGGCAACCCATGTCATTTTGCTGCAGAATGCCTGTTATGTCATCACCCTAAAGATGCACTGTTGCAATGTCATGCACAGGATCACATGGGTCACCACGGCTGGTAGGATAAAGCATCAGTGTGGACAAAGGAGGACAAAGATTATGAGGGCAAAGAAGAAGGAAAATGTCACTGAGATGAAGAACAGCATCAGGAAAGACCCTTTCCTCTGACCTGCTGTTAAGAGAAATCTGGCATGTCTTGTTGAGAGAAAAGGTGCCATCAGTGAGAGGAGCCTATCTGTGGAATGTCTACATAACATAACAGCCCTGCTGAATCAGGCCGTAGGCCCATCTAGTCCAGCTTCTTGTATCTCACAGTGGCCCACCAAATGCCCCAGGGAGCACACCAGATAACAAGAGACCTGCATCCTGGTGCCCTCCCTTGCATCTGACATAGCCCATTTCTAAAATCAGGAGGTTGCACATTCACATCATGGCTTGTAACCCATGATGGATTTTCCCACCAGAAATTTGTCCAATCCCCTTTTAAAGGCACCTAGGCCTGATGTCATCACCACATCCTGTGGCAAGGAGTTCCACAGACCAACTACACACTGAGTAAAGAAATGTTTTCTTTTGTCTGTCCTAACTCTTCCAACACTCAATTTTAGTGGATGTCCCCTGGTTGTTGTGTTATGTGAGAGGCAAAAGAGCATCTCTCTATCCACTCTATCCTTCCTGTGCATAGTTTTGTATGTCTCAATCATGTCCCCCCTCAGTCACCTCTCTTCCAGACTGAAGAGGCCTAAACGGTGTAGCCTTTCCTCATAAGGAAGGTGCCCCAGCCCAGTAATCATCTTTCTTTTGCACCTTTTCCATATGTCCTTTTTGAGGTGTGGCGAGCAGAACTGGATGCACTACTCCAGGTGTGGCCTTACTGTTGATTTGTAATCCCATCGATTTGTAATCCCATTGATCTCTTTCCAAGAGAAATCAGACTGGCTCTCTCCTTGCTGCTTTGCACATCCTGGTGGAAGACCTTTCCCTTTGAGAGAGTGTGGAGATGTTATAAAACAAGTTCCTGTTGAAACATTATAGCAGCATCCTCAAGGATATTAAGCTATTCCATGTGATATTGACAAAATTGTGTGGCAGTTGGTAAACCACATTTTGCATATTTCAAGTACTCCAGGATGTTATTTAACCATCTTTCTTTGATCTCCCTCTTGGTCTTTTCCCACTATTTTTGGCATCCTATACTTGCTTGACTAGACGGGAATTGACCATATGCAGTAGATGGCCAAACCAGCACAACCCAGATTTGAAAACCTGCACTGAAGGTGGTTTCTCATCTACTTGGGTTCATGTATCTTTGTTTCTCCATTGCTGCCACCACCTAACTTCCACTATTTTACATACACAGCGGGTGGCAAAACTGTCTATTTTCTGTTGATCTTGTTTCTTTATAGTACAGATCTCACAGCCAAATAGTAAAGTAGGAATAATGGTCTTAAAAACTTTAATTTTCATGCTTCTTGACAGGTGCCTGTTATTCCATACTGATTTGGTTAAATTTGCTTATGTTGCTGTTGCTAGGCCAGTTCTTCTAATTATTTCTGGGCTGCATGATGTATCAGATGTAACTATCCCTCTTAAGCAGATACAACTACTGCATCTACTTCTGTAGTGGGTTCTCCACCAATTGTAATTTTACTGCTGACGTTAGGTAGGTTTTTGTTTGATTTTATTTAACTGCCATGGTCTTTTCCCTGAATGGAACCCCTTTACCTAAAAAGGAAACCCAAGTTGTATAATTTGGTGCTGACTTGTTTTAACCAATCTGTGCAGTTTTGCTTTAAGGACCTTTGTAACATGCATGGCCTCAGGAAAAGCCTAACCTCGGATGTGGTTTGACACCACCAGTTTGGCTCACATCTGACTCTGTTAGAACAATGGGACAAAAGGAAAAAGCTGGTGCCTTGCTCAGTTTGGCTTATGCCTGTCCGTTAATTGAGCCTCTCCACGTGATCATGGCTGAAAGGAAGTCCAGGCGGCTGAACTAAGTTTCTCACCTTTGGAATAGCCAGTGGAAAAGGTAGAATCTTGAACCCTCAGGCAGCCCAATCCTGAGCTTCCAGGCACCCAATGGAGCAGCAGTGCCAAAGTGGCTACCACTATATCCATCGATTGCCAGGAAGCCACCAGAAGTCTCCTGTCATTCTCTTCCCCTGGGAAAAGCCCCAAGCCTCGCAATGAGGCTTCTCAAGTCTGTGCCGGCTATTTTGCCAGTGTGGACTTGAGAGACACCATGTCAGGCCTTCTGATCTGAGACAGAGTTCAGGATCTGGTGGAGCAGAGCACCCCCTCCTGCCCCAATTCCTCCCTCACACCGCCCTTGTCCTGCCCTCGTCCCGCCCTAAAGAGGCCACACTATCGCCCAGCAGTTGCACTTACCCACCCCAGCAGTGGCACATTCTCTTCCTGCTGGTGCTGGGTCTGCCACCTGACTGGCATGGGATCATCGCCAGCGCTCCTTACTCACTGGGTGCCACAAAATGCTGGGCTCAGCCCCAGCACTGGGCCACTTTAGGTCTGGGACCTGAACCTCATAAAAGGGAAGGGCTGATGTCTAGATACCCTGTGTTGGGATTTTATTTCATTTGTTTCCATGAGAGTGTCCCAGGTTCTGGTGGTAAACTACTGTTGTGTGTTCCTTCTTGCCTGCTGGGCTGCACAGCTCTGTATAACCCATCAGAATTTATTTGAAACTGTTGGATTTTGAGGGAGTAAGCACCACATTTGAAAATGGCCGCTTTTAAAAAGAAAGCCCCTAAATTTTAAAACTTACTGCCGAACTTTATAGCGGTGGTGGTACGTATCAGCTTGTTGGATTCCATACGTGTATTGTTTTCTGAAGCCCACCCTCCACCCCTCCAATCCAAAAGCATCTATCATTGAGAATTGGAGTTCCAAACAAAAAATTAAGATAATTTTTTGAAAGGAAACTGGAATTTGGATAATTGGTCTGACGGCTCCTCTTCCTCCACCTCACTTGCAATTCATTTCAGCTGTTCTGGAATTCCAGAATCCATTCACTGCAGTTCCATACTTTGAATCAGGTGGGGTTCCCCCCCCCTCCAATGCAGTATGTCATGATTTGCAATTGCAGCACTGCTCTCAGCCTTTGCTTTGTCTTCCTGTTCAAGAGCTGGGGATTTTTTTTTTCTCCCTTTTGTTTGCATTGTTTAAGCCAGCCCGATCATGCGTTTCTGTTCTGAACATAATAGGCTCAGTAGATTAACAGGGAACTTAATCGGAATCAAGCATGAAAAGCCTGCAGTGTGCACAAAAAATTGGTTCCATCCACCAAGCCAGATGCGATGCATTTGCAAGCACTTCTTTGCCAACTGTCAGGTGCCACTGTCATACCCACTGAAAGTCTTCCAAAGACAGCAAATAGCAAACCAGGCTCACGCAAAGACCCCCATACCCTGCCCTCTAAACTATGCCAGCTGTCATTTTTTTAAACAAAAATTCTGGCAACTCAGGTTGAATGTCTCTGAGCATCTCTGAGTATGTGCAAAGTCCTCTCCCCCCCCCCCACACACACACAAAGAACACACTGCTCCGAGCAAAGGAAAGGTGGGATCTGTGTGTGTTGGCAACCTTCAGTTTCAAAAGACTATGGTATCGCGCTCTGAATGGTGGTTCTGGAACAGCGTCTAGTGTGGCTGAAAAGGCCAATTCGGGAGTGACAATCCCTTCCACACTGGGAGCAAGTGCAGTCTGTCCCTGGTCTATCTCCCTGACTATGGGCCTTCCTTCTTTGCCTCTTTGCCTCAGACTGTTGGCCAAGTGTCTCTTCAAACTGGGAAAGGCCATGCTGCACAGCCTGCCTCCAAGCGGGCCGCTCAGAGGCCAGGGTTTCCCACTTGTTGAGGTCCACTCCTAAGGCCTTCAGATCCCTCTTGCAGATGTCCTTGTATCGCAGCTGTGGTCTACCTGTAGGGCGCTTTCCTTGCATGAGTTCTCCACAGAGGAGATCCTTTGGGATCCGGCCATCATCCATTCTCACGACATGACCGAGCCAACGCAGGCGTCTCTGTTTCAGCTGTGCATACATGGTAGGGATTCCAGCATGTTCCAGGACTGTGTTGTTTGGAACTTTGTCCTGCCAGGTGATGCCGAGGATGAATCGGAGGCAGCGCATGTGGAAAGCGTTCAGTTTCCTCTCCTGTTGTGAGCGAAGAGTCCATGACTCGCTGCAGTACAGAAGTGTACTCAGGACGCAAGCTCTGGATCTTGGTATGTTCCGTCAGCTTCTTGTTGGACCAGACTCTCTTTGTGAGTCTGGAAAATGTGGTAGCTGCTTTACCGATGCGTTTGTTTAGCTCGGTATCGAGAGAGTGTCGGAGATCGTTGAGCCAAGGTGCACAAAGTCATGGACAACCTCCAGTTCATGCGCAGAGACTGTAATGCAGGGAAGTGAGTCCACATCCTGAACCATGACCTGTGTTTTCTTAAGGCTGATCGTCAGTCCAAAATCTTGGCAGGCCTTGCTAAAAGGTGGGATACAAATTTAAAAAATGTCTATTCAGAAAGACACCTAAAATTGAAAAGTGCACTGGAAAAGAAGAAGCATCAGCAGCTTATGCTGATCACACAGCTTATCTGACACACTGTTTGAAATGGAGCAGGGAATCCGCAGGGTGCAATAAATTGCAAAAGGTTCTGTTTGGATTTCACTCTCTTTGCAGTAGGACACTCTTAGCCCTTTTCAGCCACACTAGACGCTGTGCCAGAACCACCTTTCAGAGCGCGATACCATAGTCTTTCGAGACTGAAGGTTGCCAATATATACTCTTAGCCCTGGAGAGTGAAGGGGGGGGGGGGCTGGAGACACATCAGCCAAGGTGGATCCATATTATGTCAATCCCGGTTGGGATACATGAAAAGAAAAAAACGGGATTTGGGCTCCAAACAACTCATTCTCCTTGTGGATGATTCCTGTCTTTCTTAGATGGATTTGGGGTGGGGAGCAAGGTGGAGGAAAATCTGTCATTTTTGGACTACTGGCAGTGCTCATACTGTGTGTTGTGCCCCCAGAGATCACTAATTTGGGGAAAAATCTTCACATCCAGTTAAGAAGGGAAATTGGAAGGAGATCAGAGTGAATGAGGAGCCATTGGGATTCAGAGAGAAGGGAGATTGAACAAACGGACATCTGCAATATGGCCAAGAAAACCGGTGGAGAGGTACCTGGGAGCACACATCCTGGCATGACAGAGTAGGCCAGGCCTGAGCCCTCCCTCTATAAAGTGGGAATAAATATTTCCTACCTCAAAGGGTTGTTGTGTGAGGGAAAAACCTAACAGGGATTGTAAATCCTTTCCACAACCATGTAAAAATGCTCTTGAAATGGTGGAGTCATAGCAGAATTAATAGCTAACCTCTCCCATTAGGTCTAACTGAGGAATCAATTAGGTCCCATGGGGAGGATGCTAATCTCATGAGGCATGGTGTTTAAGAATTCCTAAACTCAGTTCAGGTTGGCAGAGGTTCATAGCATAGTCCTATGGATGTGTGCCCAAAGCAAGTCCAGCCGAGATGAACAGGGCTGTCTTTTAGGGAATGGCATCACTAGGTGGTGCGGGACATACTGGGTGATGCGCACAGGGGAGTGGCACCACTACTGGCCAAAAATTTTTAAATCTTGGTATTTTTGAATAATACCATCAGGTTACATATCAATCAATTTGTCATTTCATTCGGAATCCAATGAAACAAACTGCACTGAAATATCTTTATGCTGTCAAATGTTATAGCCAAAAAAACTAGAGGGGCGCAGCAATAGTACATCACCATGCCCATCGCTGGGGCATTCCCCATCCACTGCATGGGAGGCGGTCCATCACAGGTGATAGGCAGGAGGTGATGTGCTGGCCTCCCACATCGGGTGATGTAAACCCTAGTGACACCACTGCTTTCAGGTAACTCTGCATGGGACGGCAGTCTCGATCTTGTCTCTAACTTGGGAGAGTTAGAACAGACAAGAGAAAATATTTCTTTACTCAGCGTGTGGTTGGTCTGTGGAACTCCTTGCCACAGGATGTGGTGACGGCATCTGGCCTGGACGCCTTTAAAAGGGGATTGGACAAGTTTCTGGAGGAAAAATCCATTACGGGGTACAAGCCATGATGTGTATGTGCACCCTCCTGATTTTAGAAATGGGCTATGGCAGAATGGCAGATGCAAAGGAGGGCACCAGGATGAGGTCTCTTGTTATCTGGTGTGCTCTCTGGGGCATTTGGTGGGCCGCTGTGAGATACAGGAAGCTGGACTAGATGGGCCTATGGCCTGATCCAGTGGGGCTGTTCTTATGTACTATCAACAGAAGCTGGATTTCATTCTTACCAGATCTTGCAGGAAGCCTGCAATTGCCACTTACGCCAAATGTGCAAGTTGTATATGTTTCCTGTTTGAGACATCATTAATTTGGCCCTCATTAACACCATTTTTAAAAAGCAACTGTTCAGTCAGAGCATGGACCTGCATTTCCTCCAGCTACCAAGATCTAGAGCACTGGTTCCCAATTTGCGGTCTGTGCAAGACCCTGAGAACATAAGAACAACCCCACTGGATCAGGCCATAGGCCCATCTAGTCCAGCTTCCTGTATCTCACAGCGGCCCACCAAATGCCCCAGGGAGCACACCAGATAACAAGAGACTCGCATCCTGGTGCCCTCCCTTGCATCTGACATAGCCCATTTCTAAAATCAGGAGGTTGCACATACACATCAATATGGTGAGAAGTTGTCTGTGTGGTCTCAGGAAAAAAAGATTGCCTTTGATCACTTCCAGTGTCTTGCTGAGCAAGCCCTCCCCCAGGGACCACCAGTGGGAGCAAAGAATGGATCACTCAAAGTCCCAGCCAGCACTAAAGCGTAGTCGGCACTCGCTCAGGAGACACTTCCCTATAGACTACCAGAAAGGGTGGAGAACAGACCACCTGCAACCAGAGCTGGCAGTACACATGGTTCACAACAGTTCTAATTTTTGCCTCAGTGGTGTGTGGGCTCCTCAAGGTTGGGAACCGCTGATCTAGTGGTAGAGGAAGGAGTGTAATTAATTCAAAGTGGAGCCCGAGCTCATGCCCGAGAAGAGAAAAAGAATCTTTCCTACTCCCCACAAATGGGACAGTTAAACAAACTGCAGCAGGGAAGAGGGTTAAAGAGCCAGCTCTCCTATAGCTCTTCAGCTCAAAAATCACAAATTCCAGAAGCCATTGTTCATATTTAAATTATTGGGGTTCCACGTGTTTGCATGTGGTAGGGTTTGTTCCAGGGCCCTTGTCAAAACAGAACACTCTTGGCCCTTAGCTCAAATGAAAAACATGCAGAAGGGCAGGGCAGTCAACTTTTCATGCAGTAATCTGAGTCCCTGAGATTTATCACTTCTTCACCTCCACTTGCTGACTCATCCATTTGTAGCTTGTCAATGCAATGTCAACCTGCAAGACACCGATAACAGAAATTGTGGCATTCTGATACTGTAATAACTGGCAAGAAAAGCAGGGGAAGGAGGTAGCACTTCATTTCAGTGCTGTCTGTCTGCAAGTCACTCTACCTGATCCAAGAAGTAGGGAGGCAGGGGAATTGCTCTCTGTATATGCCTGAGACATTCCCCCCCCCCCACACACACACTCCTACCCACCCACCATGATTGAATCTTGGCACTAAAAACAAGTTCCCAAACTAAGTTGTGGTGGAGCCTGACCAATATTATGCTCTGCACGTCCTCAGATGCACTACTTAGCTCAGTGCTTCCCAAACATTTTAGCATTGGGACCCACTTTTTACAAAGACAACCTATCGCAACCCACATAGCCTTACTAGACAAAAAGATCTAGAAAGAAATATTTTATTAATAATAATAAATTATTAATAATCAGGATCCTGTGCTCCTTAGGCTGCTAGAAACCTTAGATATACTAAGTGTATGTAGACATTTGCTGGACTCTCCCTAAAAATGGAGTTCAAGGATTGTTCCCCCAAATGTTTACAGTCATTCCAGGGTGTCCAGAAAGCTCAATTGGAGAGCAGGATATGCAGCTGGGGACTTCCAGAACATAAGAACAGCCCCACTGGATCAGGCCATAGGCCCATCTAGTCCAGCTTCCTGTATCTCACAGCGGCCCACCAAATGCCCCAGGGAGCACACCAGATAACAAGAGACCTGCATCCTGGTGCCCTCCCTTGCATCTGGCATTCTGACATAACCCATTTCTAAAATCAGGAGGTTGCGCATACACATCATGGCTTGTACCCCGTAATGGATTTTTCCTCCAGAAACTTGTCCAAGACAAAAGGCTGAAACTGGGTTCACATGTGATCTATGGCAGGTCAATTACTAGGAAAATGTGACATTTTAATTTGGGAGTATGAAGATGACCTCATACCACAGGTTAGCATTCCAGCCACTAGAGTGGTCTCTCTATCCAGGTTGCCCTCTGTTGCAATTTTCTTCTGTAAACTGAGCAAGGGTGCTTGCAAAGTTGTTTTTTGTTTGTTTTGTTTTTTAAAATATTTCAGAAACTTTTGTGACCCACAGTTTGGGAAACACTGACTTAACTAGTTCCAGTGCTGAGCTCTGCAACACTATGATTCTAACACACTGGTGAAAATGAAATTGAATAATAGAGTGTAGACTATAATATAGACTGTAGCACTTCAATATTTTCTCTCATTATGGCATATGATTAGTGACTTATCATAGAGAGAGACAGTAGGCAAGAATCTTCTTGTTAATTTCAAGCAGGACAGGCGTAGATTTTTAAATCCTAAACAAAAATTAAATGGCCATGAAGCGCTTGCTCACCTCCCAGGAGATATTTCTGTTTCAGCGTGACAGCTTAATTAAGGGCCTGTCTAACAGAATGCAACATTCTGATCACGTGGCCGTTTTGCTGTGAGCACATGCCAGGGAAGCTGGCCCAAGGAAGACAGGTTATATAGAGCTGAAATTCAGGTGGAAAATTTTCAAGCAAATTCACCTCACTCCATTTCATATGCAAAACATTTCAACCCACCGTCTTGCAAGTGGGTCTTCTTCAGCCGCATTTCCACATACAGGTGTTGACTGACTTTAGATGACAGGTTTAGTTGAATTTAAAAATCAGTGCAAGATTGGACACTAAATTAAAAAAAAATAAAAATAAAATGTAAATTTGAAACATTGAACTTAAATGTCATAAGAACATAAGAACAGCCCCACTGGATCTGAACAGCCCCTAGGCTGAAGAGGCCCAAAAATGTCTTTTCAACTGCAGTATGTATCCAGGCTTTGTTGGGAAAAGATCAGGCTCCTACTCCCATGCACTTTAAAGGGGAAAGCAGTGAAAACCAAATGTATGCTGCTTTCCCATGTAACATGCATCTGACATATATGGGTCCCTTCTAAACCAACTCCTTTCCTTTTGAAACTTCGCCTAAGTTTATGTAACTGGACTGAATGCAAATTCTTCCCTGCTTCTCCTCTCCCCTATCTTCCTCCTCCCCCTATTTTTGTGGTTCTGGTGAATTTTAGACTGCAAGCTACTTGGGACATGGGTCTATGTTTTGTAGCTCTCCGTAATGCTATGCATATTAGTGGCTCTATATAAATGAATGACTTTACAAAAGACTCCGATATGGAATAGCCCTTAGAAGAAACTAATCTGCAATCCTAACGGCACCCTTGGCCGCACAAGGAGGGATGCAAACACGCCATAAAGGATGTTTGTGCCTCCTCGGGAGACAGCCGGGCTGGTGTAGGGATGTGCGCTGGCCCACAGAGGCTACATCCATCTTTCGCACTGACTTGGGGAGGGAGGGTTGTGTCAGCCGAGTTTGGCTGACGCAGAGGTCTGGGGAGGGCAGGGAGGAGGCAGGGGGAGGTGGAGAGGAGGCGGGGAGGAGGCAGGAAGCATTCTGAGGCGGGAGGAGGATGGGCGGAGGGTGGGCAGGAAGCGGGAGGCAGGGCTAGAATTCGGCTGCTATGCTGGATCCCAACCCTGTTCCCGGAGCAGCTTGAAGCCGCTCCGTTCTCCTCAGGCTTGTGCCACCTCCTGAGGTGGTGCAGGTCTGAGGAGACCCATTGGGGTCTTGGTGGCTTACCTGGGGGTAAGAGTTTCCCCTTGCCTCTGGCTGAGCCACTTCTGGCCCAAATCTTGCTCTGGATACAGCGCAGACCTCCTGGCCTGCCTGTTCCAGTGCAAGATAGGATTGCGCTGTAAGGCTCTTTGCTAGCGGCCATGCCCTGAAGCCCCTAAAATCAGAAGCTACTATTGACTCACATTTCCCCCTTCCAGAGTACCCTCTGATTTGTTGTTCTGGGGGGTGGGGACACAGGAGATCTATAATGAAGCCTTCTCTGTATTCTCACAAAATTACAGTTCTCAGAATGGTTTGGGTGAGGGAGCCATAACAGTTCAAGTTGTATAAAGCTCATATGATTTCTTAATGTAAACAATACCCTTTGGGAAGAAGTAAAATATGGGTGAGATTTTGTTCTTGTTCCTTTCTTACCATGCAGTTTGATGGTAAAAAAAACTGTATAAAGGGAGCACCTGGAGATG
Organism: Tiliqua scincoides; assembly: GCF_035046505.1. Classification (NCBI taxonomy): domain Eukaryota; kingdom Metazoa; phylum Chordata; class Lepidosauria; order Squamata; family Scincidae; genus Tiliqua; species Tiliqua scincoides. Next base: position 85,447,160 of record NC_089825.1, on the reverse strand, counting down.
GCTCACAGCACCCTATGGGTCTGGATCTCAGCTATACTAGTGCAAGTATAGCACTAGTATAGTAACAGTAATACACTAGTAATACACCCTGGCATGTGAGTGGTCTTTCTGCTGATGGTGGATTGCAGCTCTGCTTTGGGTCTCATGTCTGTTTTGGCTCATGATCTCCTGGTCCAATCTTTCTGCCTTTCTGCTCTGTTTTCTTGTTCCTTTCCTACCATACATTTTATTTATAGCTCTAAAATTCTACAGAACTTGGCTGTGAACCTGGCACTCCACAGAAAATGTTTCCAGTTGGGCCCTTCAGCTCCTAAGGCCAGCCCTGGCCGTAGAATTCTTCATCAGGAGAAAAATAAGTACTCCAAGTCCAGAAGGTATAATAAATTCTTTTATGTCCATTTCCTTGTATTTAGCCTGGGCAGCTTCTTCGGAAAACAGGCAGACTGACAGCCCAATCCTAGGCATGTCTACTCAGAAGTAAGTCTCATTAGTGTCAATGGGGCTTACTCTCAAGAAAGCGTGGATAGGATTGGGCTGTCACTTGCTAATTAAACTTGTCAGGAATTCTACTTTTAATCAACCCACCTTCCCCTTTTGTGGCCTGAGGTCAGCTTCTAACCTAGATCTGCCTGCCTTTCAGTTGACCTGGCTTTGGGGGAGTGAAAAATTCAATGAGGCCCTGTGCTTGAGTACAAGTACTCCTCTTTTCTTGCTTTGACAGTGCCAACCAAGCAGCTCTCCTTTCTGACCTGTGTGCCCTTTTGCCAATTCATCTTCCTGCCCCTAGCATCCTGCAAAATAGAAAAAAGAAGGGGGAGTTGGTTTGCTGGCCAAGACAAGCTGCCCCCTGACTGAAGCCGAGGAGGAGCCCCACATTGTGACAGGATAAGAAGGAGAGAGAGAGAGGTGGGAAGAGCATCTTGATTCCTCCAGGAGTGTTTGTCTTTGGTAGAATCCTCTTTGCTTCCTTCCAGTTCCTCCCTGCAGAGATTATTAGAGCCTTGGCAGAAAAAAAAAAATGTTCTCATGTCTTTGAGGTTCTTTTAATAGTAATGTACTCTCTCTCTCTCTCTCTCTCTCTCTCTCTCTCTCACACACACACACACACACACACACACACACACACACACACACACCCATTTCATAAAATCATAAAAATGCTGTTCAAGGTTGTCGGCTGTCATTACAGAATCCTTTTTTTTCTGGATGATTAGGACTGGTATTAACCTCCTATGTCCAAGTCATGAGACATTGGGGCAATAAAACGAAGGGGAATTGGATGAGTCATTTAATTAACAGAATTGGGTGAATCACTTGGCAGCAAATGATTTTTTACCTTGTTTCCTCTTGGTTGTACACAGGTAGCAACGGACATATTCATCAACCAGAAATTGTTCCCTAGGGCCGGGCTGGGTCAGCCCATCCATGAAGTCAACTGAAGCAGTCGCTTCAGGAGTCGATTGGTGGGAAGCCGCTCATTTGTGTGCACCTACTTGTCTCCACTGCTCCTCTTCCTTCCACTCCCTGGATTGAAAAAAGGAAGAGGAGAACATAAAAACAGCCCCACTGGATCAGGCCATAGGTCCATCTAGTCCAGCTTCTTGTATCTCACAGCGGCCCACCAAATGCCCCAGGGAGCACACCAGATAACAAGAGACCTCATCCTGGTGCCCTCCCTTGCATTGGCATTCTGACACAGCCCATTTCTAAAATCAGGAGATTGCACATACACATCATGGCTTGTAACCCGTAATCAATTTTTCCTCCAGAAATTTGTCCAATCCCCTTTTAAAGGTATCCAGGCCAGATGCCATCACCACATCCTGCAGCAAGGAGTTCCACAGACCAACCACACGCTGAGTAAAGAAATATTTTCTTTTGTCAATTTTAGTGGATGTCCCCTGGTTCTGGTGTTATGTGAGAGTGTAAAGAGCATCTCTCTAACCACTTTATCCTTCCCATGCATAATTTTGTATGTCTCAATCATGTCCCCCCTCAGGCGTCTCTTTTCTAGGCTGAAGAGGCCCAAACGCCATAGCCTTTCCTAATAACGAAGGTGCCCCAGCCATTCTATGTGGGCTTATCAGTCTCTAGGGTTGATGTTGCATGTCTCTGTTTTAGGTTTTGGGGCCTGAGCACACACAATCCCAGGTAGCTCATGATCTCAGGAAGGACAGCAGCTTCAAATTGCGGGGTTCCTGATTAAAGCTGTGGAAACCCTGCAGGAAGGAGTGATTGGTCTCGACAATGCTGCAGGAACACACCTCCTGGACATGACATTCCTACAGTCTCATTTTAATCTGCACTCAGACTACATTTCTGCCAAAATTAGGGGGCAGGGAGCAAAGTCTGAATTGCTGCAGAAAGCTCCATACCGTTCCACCTCAATTAGGTAGAAACAGGGCTAATGAACTAAATTGGGCAATTATGTTAAACGGGCTAAAAAGGAGCGAGCGGCTCATTTTTGCAAAGAAATTCAACAGCAAATATATTACATTTTCATTTATTCTGCAATTGACCTAGTCACTGCTCATATTTCAGCTCTCTGAAAATTGACAGCCCTTGGAATCTTTCAGATCTATTTTACTTCAGCAGGTTGAACAGGCGTGCACACAGACCGCCCACAAAAATACAGCAACAAGCCTACTAGACAAATTCTTTTTTATGAATTAGGCTATTACCGAGGTCTCTTAAAGATTTGCTACTGTCTTGTGTCTCAGGGCCTTGTGTCTCACAGTTATTGAGCCAGTAAACTTGAAGAACAGAATATGTAATTGAATTGGGAGACGGTACCAAAAAATCGCCCAGATTCCACAACCTCCTTATGCAGTTTGTTGCATCGCTGAAGCTGTTAGAGGCCGGAGGACTTTCGCCTGAATGCTCAGCATAAAGCTACTCCTTGTTGTTGAACATGCTGATATTGAAAGTGCATAAGAATAATTCCATGGCTGCATAAATATTCCATCCTCCCCTGCCATAACTCAGCGGTTCTGAAACCTGGGACATAAGGAACACTTGCCAGTGATTTAACATCACCCTCTAGGTCTGGCCAAAGGAGCATAGTGTAGGAAGACCAGCTGCATTGGCACAAAAGTGTTTTCACAGTGGACCAGAGTATAATCTCAACTCTTAGAAAAGTTTCTGCATTAGGCTTGCTCACTGGTCATTACACCATCTAGGAAACCATTCTTGTTGCTCCTTATACAGGCTGTGCAGCAACTGTTAACCTGCACATGCCTGATCTCATCTGATCTTGGAAGCTAAGCAGGGTCAGGCCTGGTTAGTACTTGGATGGGAGACTGCCTGGGAATACCGGGGTGCTGTAGGCTTATACCATAGTCTTTTGAGACTGAAGGTTGCCCACCATTTTATACAGGCTGTCCTGACCTTGAGCAGCAGGCAGGACATGGACATGGACATGGAGAGGGAGGAACTGGTTGAATCCATGTCATCCATCATACCCTAGGAAGAGGAGCCAGATACAATTTCTCTAACTTGAAGTCTGAGAGCCCAATCCTAGGCATGTCTACTCGCAAGTACATCCCATTAGAGTCAATGGGGCTTACTCCCAGGAAAGTGTGGATAGGATTGGGCTGTCAGACGTAGCCTTGAACCAAAGACCCCCTGTAATGTCCATGCCTGCCCCTTGTTTCTCCCAAGGAAGCAGGTTGGGAGAAGACATGGTGGGGTATAAAAATAGTCACAGATTGTCCATATGATGCTCTACTGTTTATTAAGTGTTTCACTTAACAGTTGCTCCATCAGTTCCCTCCTCAGTATGTCCTGCCCCTTCCCACCTGCAGGTGTTTCATCTTCATGCCGTGCAAGAGCTGTGTGGTAATTACCTACAGGGAGACCCTCTGGGTGCATAAAGACAGCTTCTTTAGGAAGCTAGGGTATTGCCTGGCTAATGCTCCCCAAGGGGATGGAGACCAGGTCGGGACTGGTTAGAGGGGACAGGCCATTGGGATGTGCACTAAGGCAATCACTTTTCCCTGTCCTAATTTTCCTTTCTTCCACTTTCCCCTCCAGCCATTTCCATTTGTCTCAAATCCTGCCACTTCTCTTCCATAGCCTCCTTTGAAGCCAGCCCACCTACCTGAGATCTAGCGATCTGGCTGGACATCTCCCCTGCTTTCTCAGCAACCTGTTCTTGGGACTTTCACCTTGCCCTGCTGTATCACCAGGAAGATGGTGGCATAGCTGAGTCAGAGACCGTTGTTCAGTGAGAGCCAAGGGTGGAGAATCAGGAACCAGGAGCCCTGGAGCCAGGAGTCCTCCAAGCCTGTAGTTGGAGCCTGGAGGTCAGAACCAGAGAACAAACCAAGGGTCAGAATAAACCCAGAGCCAGGGAAGACAGTCATTGCATAGGCAAGGTGAACTGGCTGTTTGTATTGCCTTTCCTATTGAGAAGATACATAGGCCAGTCTGAGTGGGTGGAGTCAACAATTCCTGGGAATCCTTTGCTGACTAGGGCAGTGGTTGGCAAACCTTTTTGAGAGCATGTGCTCACATTGGCAACAATCTTCTAAAGACTTTTATGTGTTCATGGTAATTTTGAGCAGCAGAATATCAATTATTATTATACTTGTACTGTACAACTTCTTTATGAAGAACAAAATGTTTGAATTACATTGGGACCTCAATATCCACAGATTTGGAACCCGTGGATTTGATCATCCATGGGTTCCAAAGCTATGGTTTTGGGCCCACCTGGACCCTCCAAACCTGACCAGAGCTGTGCTCCAATTGGGTCCAGGGGGTGATCTGAGGGGCTGCGGAGGCCACATGCAACCTCCCCAACCCTCCCTAGCATAGCTCCTGACTGGAGCACAGCTCTGACTGGGTTCAGAGAGGGTTTGGGGTGCTCAAATCCACAGACTGGAACTTCTGCAGATTTTCATATCCTCAGGGATTCCCACAGAACAGAAACCTCTCAGATAATGAAGACCCCCTGTATTCTTAATTTAACATTTGCACATGCCCATTCTTTTACTTACCAGGAGTGCAATCTGCAGCCTCTGGTCCATGCCACTCCTATTTGCCATGGAAATGGTGTCGTTTGGGTTCCCAGCCTGCTCTACTGCATATTACACAGTACTCTGGACCGAGTTGCGGCTGTTTTTTTAAGGAGGATTCTTGGAGTCCCAAACTCCATCAGGTTAGCAACGTTGACTCTTGAGCTAGGTGTTCACCTTCCCTCAACTACTGCATGGGCTTTAACATTTAAATTCTGGCTCCGCTTCCATCTGTCACTTCCATCTGGTTCCCTTCTTAATGACCTGCTAAGAGACCCTTTTTTGTCCAGCTGGTTTCTAAAAATTGACTCTAAATTGAACTCCCTAGATCTTTCTTCAGAATCTTTAGCGGACCTTGATGTCAACAGTGCCTACAAGCTTATTCGAACTAGGCTTTGGGAAGCTGAATTTGCCTCTCTTTCCGCTGATCTTAATCCAGTATGATCTCTTTTTTTTGGTCATTGTCCCTTACCAGGACAGTTCTCTAAATATTTTGTTACCCTAATAAATCTCTCCCTTCGAAGGGCTTTTATGCTTGCGCGTTTCAACATTTTCCCTTCTTCGTATCACCTTGGTAGATTTTCCCATATTTCTTGGAACCTCAGATTATGCGCCTTTTGCCATCTCGAACTGGACACACTTGAGCATATTCTGATCAGTTGCCCAGTGCACTGCACACTCCGAAAGCTGTATTTGGAGCCCTTTTTACGCCATCCTGCCGGTCCATTTATTGATCCCCTTTTTGTTCTGCTTAGTGATAATCAAGCAAACATTACTATAGCAGTTGCTAGTTTTTTATCCCAAATTATTAAAATATCCCCCCCTTCCTAAAAAATTTCCTTTTACTTTTTCTTTCTTCCTCCTCTATTTTTGGATCATTTCCCTCCTTCCTGCCTCATTATGTTTATCCTTTTAGTGATTGTTATAATTTTGTTTTGTTTTATTTTATGTATTTGTTATATGCCAATAAAGGTTGTGAAGTGTGAGAGTGTGCATATTAAACAGAAGTGGTGTGAACCAGGCAGGCTGCAGGTCACACTCCTTGTAAATAAACAAAAGGGAAAGGGGACAGGGTTCAAATCAACTGTCCCAGTCTAGTTGCAGGCAGGGACAGATGATCTGGAATGTGGCAGTTCCCCCCTTAAAGTTTAAAGGACATGTTCCCTTTAAACCATGTGTAAGAATGGAGCACAGAGTGGGAAGGGAACTATCCAATTCTTGCTTGCCTCTAATGAGCAACACTGTGTACTACATGCCAACAAAATGTTTTCACATGCCACATTAGGCATGCATGCCATAGGTTCGAAACCCCTGGTCTAGGGAGATGTTTCACTTGTAGTCCTGACTGTATGGGGCAGCTGTGCACACAGCTGGAGGCTCTTGGCTGTAGCCCCAGCAGCTCCTGATGAACGGGGACAAGGAACACAGTTTTTCTTCAACATGAGCAAGTGTACTCTGTAGGTCACCCAGAGGAAGAGGACATGATACCCATCTCTGTCCTCCAGCCCAGGGATTAAGATTCTTCACAGGAGACCCAGATTCATAAGCTCCATTTCTCCACTGCCTGCTCAAATACTCTCTCTCCTATAAGCTTCTTGCATAGGCCATACCTGAAAACCACTTTGTGTTGCTGGAATACCAGTTATCAAAGCAGTTCAGCTCACACCCCTGCCAAAAGCAATCTCTGCCTTCCATGTGAGTTATCCTGGGTCCTACAGAACTCCATTCTTTATTTCCTCACCCTCAACATCCGGCTCTGGTTCTCTGTAACCCAATATCTGTTGCTTAATAATTACTGAACAATGCCAGGTGACTATACCTAAGCCCCATTCAAGTTTTACTTTCTGTGGACTGATGTGCTGCTGCATTGATGTGCTCCACACCATTGTTTCAAACTCACGTTTGTTGTTCCTCAACCTTGTTCTGCAAGTGCTGCTTCCTGCTAGTTATCTCCCACTCATGTTGGCTGCTTTTCCTTTGTGTAAAGCCATTTCCACTCGCAATACTGAGGCCACTGTTGAACCTTACTCCTGCTCTTTGTGCATTATGTGTTGGTTGGTTGGCAACCTTCAGTCTCGAAAGACTATGGTATAAGCCTACAGCACCCAGTATTCCCAAGTGGTCTCCCATCCAACTACTAACCAGGCCTGACTCTGCTTAGCTTCCAAGATCAGACAAGATCAGGCACCTGCAGGATAACTGATGCTATTCGCATTATGTGTGAAGGGGGTTGAAACCAGGGTAGAAAGTGAAGAAAGTTTATATTGAGTTTTTTGTACATTTTGCACAACCAACATTGAAGGATTCCCCTCCCCCCCAAAAAAAGAAGGATCCTGTGGCAGTAAGCTTCTGTAAGCAAGTGATCCTTGAGGTCACCCTTCTGACTCCTGTGTAAAAATTCCAACAGAGTGATCAGTATCGTAGCTCTGGTGAGGGGCACAGCACTAAACTTTGCAAGATGCCTCAATGCCTGTGCAAGCTGCTCTCGCCCTCTGAGCCATTTCCCGTGATGGGAGTAAAGGTTGAGTGTCATGCAAAACTTAGTGCTGTCTCCTCCCCCCCACCTGAACTAGCTGCTGAGAGTGACAGTAAGCTTCTGCTTTCAAGGTGTGCATCCACCACAGGAGGTCTTCATCTGGGTCTGGCCCTCTCATAAAGCAAAGTGGGCTGCAGTTTTCTCCTTCCATTCCAATCTAAAAGAAAGGGGGGATTTGAAAGGCGTGAGGAATTGGCGGTAAGAATTTCATAAGGAAATAATAGAGTGGGAAGGGAAGAGTGTGGGGTTGCCATTTGGTGCTCTGTTTCAGGCAGCAATTTTTTCATGGGCCAGCACTGTGTTTCTCCTCCCTTGGGTTCATTTTAGGACATCTGCATTACAGATGACAAGTGTACCTCCCCAGTCAGATCCTGCACCCAGCACTGTGACTTGAAGTGTTTGGCCCGGCAGGCACCCATTCCAGCCAAAATAGCTTTGTATTTGCATTAGAGATGCAAGAAATTCAAAATAATATTTTAGCAGCATGTGGGGGGGGAAAAAATGCCTCCGTGCTCCACGTTTCCTTGCTGAATTTCATTCTGTGGCAACTTGCCCAGCTGTCCATTTTACTGAGATCATTTTGAATTTTTATTCTGTCCTGTCCAATTCAATCCAGTGCTTTGTGATAGCTACTCAAGAGCCCTGTCCAGGTCACATGGAGAATGCAAGACTGAATTGAAGATAGGGCTTAGCACTGGGAACAAGAAAAGAAATTATGAAGGAGAGTATAGATGATCATATGCAGAGTTATCTTTCCTCATGAAACCCCTAGCAACATTTTGTTGAAATGTTGCTGTCTAGCTAGCCCCAAATAATTTGCACTTTTGCCTTTGGCCCTTATTTCCGTTGTGTGACAGGTTAGATGGTCATAAATGTCGTCCTTTTGTTGACAAAACAGCTAGATCAATATAAAGCAGATAATCTAGGGGCAAACCAGACTCTGTAGTTTATCTCAAGAGATCAAAAAAGACCTCATGAATCTGATAGGACAGATCTCAGCCACACCTAACATAGGGAGCCAGCCCTGTGTCCTTAAGGCTGTGTTCTCCACACACAGTGAAAGACATGCAACCTCATTCAACCTCAGAAAACTCCAGGGAGTTTCATGCTGTGTGCATTATATCTAAAACTTTTGAAGGAAATAATAAAAAAACTGTTAATGCTCCTAAGTTAAGTTTGCTTGCAAAATGATCATGTTCTCCAAATTTGGTGCGTTTAATAGTTTATACTTATTGGTTGCAGCAATCTTACTTTGCAAAAGGTTGTCTGAACCTAGTTGCTGTCCTTATGAGTTCTTACAGGGAGTAAATAGCACAACATACTCTGTTCTCGGACAGGGCAGGATAGGGCTAAATGAGGCTCTTAGATTCACTCGTTACCCCTGTCCACTAGCCAGAGGAGATCTGCACTATAAAGACTACTGAACAAAAGTACTCACAGTACAAATCACTTTGGCTTGGGGAGAGGGTGCCTGCATTAAATACAATACCCCCTTTCCCCCACTCCTTCCTCTATCTAACAGCCACTAATTGTGCCCCACATAAGTCAGCATCTAACTGCAAAGGTCAATCAGGAGTTTGTTTTTTGCAGTTAATTAACCAGGTCACATAAGAACCTAAGGGCCAAATGACACATTATGTTAATTACATTATCAGCCACAGTGTCCTTGTTTTTTCATGTGTAAATAGCAACAGTAGATGGGGGACTGGTCTGATCCAGATCAGCTAGCTAGGAGAACAGGGCTTTAAACCTTTGTCCACCACAGTCCCAATCTGGATTGCCCCCACCCCTGATTCCTCCAGGAGGGAAGCTTCCAAAAGCCAGACCATAGAAATTATATTGTTGGTGAAGGGCCATAGAACAGGAAGATACTATGGAGGTCCAGTTCAGTTCCCTCCTCAGTGCAGGCAACTGCTACAGCATCCCTGACAAGTGGCTGTCTCATATGGGCGTGTACATAAATGCACAAAACCAATTGTTCCAGTGCTGGACAGTTCTTACAGCCAGGAAATTCTATCTCCTGTCTAGCCCAAACCTACTTTCCAGTAGCTTTAACCTGTTGATTCAAGTCCTGCCCTTGGGAGCTACAGAGAGTAAGTCTGCATGACAGCACTTCTGATACTTGAAGATGGCTATTGTATCTTCCCTTGGCCGCCTCTTCTCTAGGTTAAATATACCATACCATCCTCCCACCATGTTCTCTTCAGCTTCTCCAGCCAAATGAGAATGACTACCATACTCTTGTTCCTTCCTACCTTGCTTTCCTTCTTTTGCTTACTGTTTCCTTGTCTCCTTTGTCATCTGCCATCAGTCCATTTAAGAAAGAGATTTCAGCCTCTATCACTTACTTGAATGTAAGAACATAAGAAGACCCCCACTGGATCAGGCCCAGCTAGGCCAACTTCCTGTATCCCACGGTGGCCCACCAGATGCCTCAGAGAGCACACAAGACAACAAGAGACCTGCATTCTGGTGCCCTCTCTAGCATCTGGCATTCTGAGGTAGCCTACTTCTGAAATCAGGAGGTTGCACATACAACCTCTTGCAACCTGTGATGGACTTTTCCTCCAAAAATTTGTCCAATCCCCTCCTAAAGGCATCCAGGCCAGATGCCATCACCACAATCTGTGGCAAGGAGTCCCACAGACTAATTACATGCTGGGTAAAGAAATATTTTATTTTGTCTGTTCTAACTCGCCCAACACTAAGTTTTAGTAGATGACCCCCGGTTCTTGTGTTGTGTGAGAGGGAAAAGAACATCCCTCTATCCACTCTATTCATCCCCTGCATAATTTTCTATGACTCAATGCCCCCTTCTCCTCAGCTGCCTTTTTTCTAGGCTGAAGAGCCCCAGACGCTATAACCTTTCCTCGTAAGGGAGGTGCCCCAGCCCAGTAATCATTTTGGTTGCTCTTTTCCATTTCCACTATATCCTTTTTGAGATGTGGCAACCAGAATTGGACTCAATATTCCAGGTGTGGTCTTACCATCGATTTATACAATGGCATTGTAATATTGGCTGTTTTATTCACAATACCTTTTCTAATGATCCCAAGTATAGAACTTGCCTTCTTCTCTACCACTGCACATTGGGTCGATAGTCTCACTGAGCTGTTCATTAGCATCCCGAGATCCCTCTCCTGATCTGTCAGAGTCAGCTCAGAACCCATTAGCCTAAATGTAAAGTTTTGATTTTTTTTGCCCCAATGTGCATTACTTTACACTTACATGTCTTTTCTTTTGCTGTCTCTTATCACTGGAGTGTCCTCTGGCAGCATCAGCTTGCCTCCATTCCATCCCAGTCTTCTAACTCTTCCAACATCTAAAATTTGCAGGGAATTTTAAGAGTCATCTTTTTGCTCAGTCTTTTCTGAGTAGCTTATTTCACCCCTTCTATATCTTAAGAACATAAGAACAGCCCCACTGGATCAGGCCATAGGCCCATCTAGTCCAGCTTCCTGTATCTCACAGCAGCCCACCAAATGCCCCAGGGAGCACACCAGATAACAAGAGACCTCATTCTGGTGCCCTCCCGTGCATCTGCATCTGCCATTCTGACATAGCCCGTTTCTAAAATCAGGAGGTTGCACATACACATCATGGCTTGTAACCTGTAATGGATTTTTCCTCCTTGTCCAATCCCCTTTTAAAGGCGTCCAGGCCAGATGCCATCACCACATCCTGTGGCAAGGAGTTCCATAGACCAACCACATGCTGAGTAAAGAAAATATGGCCCCTTTCTTTGTGATCATGCATCTTCTTTGAATATAAGTCTCTGGGTAGGGAAAATTTCTTTAGTTCTCTGTAACAGCACAATCCTATGCACATGTACTCAGGAATATACCACACTAACAGCCTAATCCTATCCTAATCCTATTCATGCCATAGCATGCAGCCATACCAAAATGTGCTTTTCTGCTTGCTACGGTGGGGGACAACACACAGACTGGGAGTCTTGGGAGAGGTATGGAAAAACATTTTCCCTTCCCCCCCTCCTTAAACCTCTCGCTCGTCAATGAACCTGTGCTAGATCTTTAGCTGGTGTAAGCCCAAGGAGAAAAAGGGTGTGTGTCAGGAGGCTAGGAAGGGGATAGTATCCAGCACAAGTCATTCACACTGGGTGCCACCCCCTCCTGCCTCCCATAGCACCCAGTTCATTCTGCCCCTCTTCACTCGCTGCCCTGTCCCCCACTCCTGCCTACTCACCATTGCTAATGGGCACTCCGCAGTCCACTGGTACATACTGGGCAACAGCAGTCCGGAAGCATTCAGCTCCATGCACTTCTGGAGCATCTTTTCAATGTTGGAAAGCACTTATACACCTGTGAAAGATTGGGCTGTAAGTTCAGTGAGTAAGTATTCATAGGATTGTGGCCTAAGGCACCTGAAAATCTGCCTTAAGGCCATACATTATATAACTAGAAAGACCCAGTTCAGAACTGCCTTTCCCCCCAGCTTTGCCTCTCCACATATTTTCCAAGATCAATACTTTGCAACCTAATAAACCTCTTACATAATGACGGCATCCTAGAGAATGTGTCCTACCCCCAACCGCCTCTACCCTCCTCCACCAAAAATGAGCAATTGCAAGCATGAAAACAAAACAGCATCATTAAAATGCACAAACTATTATGTGCAATGTGAAGGAAACCAGCAGGCTGTGATGGGGACAGAAGTTAATAACACAGGCTCATAAAGGAGATGGTTGTAGGCTCCACTCCCCTGCTCCCTCTCCAGACTCTAATCGTTCCCTGTTTGCAGTAGCTTGTAACTTTGCCAGTCCATCTCTGAGACAGAGGGCACATTTGCTTTCTTTTCTGGCACAGTAATTAAAATGAGAACCTCTTTTTTCCCCTTCAGGTAAACTCAGCACACATTCTGTTCTAACAACACTGTGTTCTCTTCCGAAGCATAGCATACAATACTGTCCAGCTCGCAAAGAAAATCTTTCTAATCTCATCTAATCTTCTCATATGATGGTCTGTGTTATAAATTTGCCTATCCATTTTCTCTTCCTGAGTCACTTTGCCAGGTCTGGCTTTTGAGGCATTGTCAAGAAGCTCAGAGGGAGGAAAATTAATAGCCTGAGTTTGGTTTGCTTGTGACTGTTTTCTTATGAGGAATCTGTCCCCCACAATGCCTCTTCTCCATAAAATTCTACTACAGAGGAGAACACTGCAGCAAATCTGCCTGCATACCAACCTATTTGCATGAGTACAACCTCCAGCCTCAGTTGCCAAGCTGCTGGTGGGCATGCCAAGCTGCTAATACAAAAGGTTGCCTAGCCTAGTAACCAACCGGCCCTCCCTTCAAGCTAATGTGCTGCAAATTTTGGCCAGATCTGCAGTACTCATGTCACAACTTGCCCTGCCTTACTGACATTCGGGGGTGGGGGGGGGATGGGGAGGGGAAAGAAATTACTACAGCATCACCAAAAAAGAAAAAAGAAATTCAATGTAGCCAAAAAGTATACAAGGAAATTATTAGGCAAAGCACATACCAAGCACAAGTGTGAGATTCATGCTTGAGCAACTGAAAAATGAAAGGCTCACTTCTTTCAGTGAGGACTGAAAGAAAAGGTGACAGAGTATGTCAGGAGGCTGAAAAGCCAAACCTTGCAAGAAGAGAGGTGGAGAAGGCAAAGTTATGTCTCAGCTAGTAATTTAGAGGGGTCAATGGTTGGTTGGCAACCTTCAGTCTCGAAAGGACTATGGTATAAGCCTACAGCACCCGGTATTCCCAGGCGGTCTTCCATTCAAGTACTAACCAGGCCTGACCCTGCTTAGCTTCCAAGATCAGATGAGATCGAGCATGTGCAGGGTCAATGGGCTAGTAGGTTTTGGACACATATCTTTGTGTGTAAATAGGTTTAAGCAATTCATGAACTTTTGAAATCAAGGCTGCTTCACATGTGAGCAATTAAAATCATACAACATGTGTGTATGTTGTGACCACATTCAAAGTAGCTACATACATCTGTTTCACGTGGTGTACAGTTGGGTAGGAGCTGCACTGGACCCAGCTCCACAATGTGGTGGAATACATGCATACAAGTAGCTCCTTCACATTCTACAAAAATGGGAGTGTTGTGGGAAAACTGCCCCCCCCTCAAGTAATTTTAGCGGCACAAGGAAAAGAAAACCACCACCCTCCTTTTGCTTATCCTGCATTGCAGAACTGCTCTTAGAGCAGGGCCAGCCCATCCATGAGGCCAACTGAAGTGGTCTCCTCAGGCAGTGGACTGGTGGGGGGAGCTCATCCCTGCTCACCTACTGGCCTCCACTGCTCCACTCCCTGGATTAGAAAAGGAGGAGGGGGACAGGGAAGAAGCAGAAAAATGTGAAGGGGAGGAGAGTACTGTGCTGGAACTTTGGAGACCTGGAGAAGAAGAGGCTGGCACATGATTGGGTAAGAGGGGCAGCATTTGGCATGCAACCTCAGGCATCTAGTGTTCTTGAGCAGACCCTGTCTCAGAGCTACGTTTATCCTTTCTAACCTTTGATTAAACTTTGTTCCTGTAACTGAAACCCTTACTGAGTGCACTAAACATCAGTGTACAACAGCACATCTCAGCAGTATAAGTACAGTACATCCAATTGTGTCAGGTGACCTTGGTTTGATAGCCCTTCCATTCTTCTTTTAAGCAAACCTGTTTAGCTCTGTGCCTCCCAATTGACCATGCCCCTTTGAAGAAAGAGACACTTTTAACTCCAGCATAGTGTGGGCCCAGTGAATGGTCTGGGAAGACCTGATGTTCCAGCACTGCTGATGTCAAGCAAGACCTGATCATAAGATTGCTGGGAGACAACTAGGAGCTGTCTGTGACAGATCAGAAGAGAGATCTTGGGGTGGTGGTGGACAGGTCGATGAAAGTGTCGACCCAATGTGCGGCGGCAGTGAAGAAGGCCAATTCTATGCTTGGGATCATTAGGAAGGGTATTGAGAACAAAACGGCTAGTATTATAATGCCATTGTACAAATCGATGGTAAGGCCACACCTGGAGTATTGTGTCCAGTTCTGGTCGCCGCATCTCAAAAAAGACATAGTGGAAATGGAAAAGGTGCAAAAGAGAGCGACTAAGATGATTACGGGGCTGGGGCACCTTCCTTATGAGGAAAGGCTACGGCGTTTGGGCCTCTTCAGCCAAGAAAAGAGACGCCTGAGGGGGGACATGATTGAGACATACAAAATTATGCAGGGGATGGACAGAGTGGATAGGGAGATGCTCTTTACACTCTCACATAATACCAGAACCAGGGGATATCCACTAGAATTGAGTGTTGGGCGGGTTAGGACAGACAAAAGAAAATATTTCTTTACTCAGCGTGTGGTCGGTCTGTGGAACTCCTTGCCACAGGATGTGGTGCTGGCGTCTACCCTAGACGTCTTTAAAAGGGGATTGGACAAGTTTCTGGAGGAAAAATCCATTATGGGGTACAAGCCATGATGTGTATGCGCAACCTCCTGATTTTAGGAATGGGTTAAGTCAGAATGCCAGATGTAGGGGCGGGCACCAGGATGAGGTCTCTTGTTATCTGGTGTGCTCTCTGGGGCATTTGGTGGGCCGCTGTGAGATACAGGAAGATGGACTAGATGGGCCTATGGCCTGATCCAGTGGGGCTGTTCTTATGTTCTTATCATGCAGAAGCAAGATATAAATAAAATATGTTTCTCTTTTATTGTTTTCAAACCCAGGGTAATATGATTTGCTGTGCCATCCTATGCACATCTACTACTCAGAATAAGTCCCACTGAGTTCAATGGGAATTACTCCCAGGTAAATGTGTGGAGGATTTCAGCCTTTGGTGGGGCTTATGTCTGAGTAGACATGCCTAGAATTACAATGTTAGATTCTTTTATTAATCTAAGTTAGAACTCACAAAGGGGAAACAGTGTCAGGCCTTTCTCAAGGCATGAGGAAATTATTCCCAGGGCTTGGCCCCAGAAACTGTTTTCAGAACTAGAGCTGAGGGCTGGAATATGTGTAATAGCAAATAAAACATCTTTGAGTTATGTATACCTTTATGTATACCTTTACTTTACCACGGAGTAACTGCAGCAATAACAACAAACCAGGCAAAAAAAATATGAATTCCTTTATAAAGTATAGTTTATGGTCCCATACCAAAACTAAAATCTTTATTCCAGTGTTCACATTCACTTTCCATTGATCCTGTGATGAATGCCCTCTTTTCCCCCTACTTTTGTCTATTTTTCCTTATCATTGGATACTTTCAATTCCCCAAAAGCTTCAGTGCTGTATTCAAGAATTTCCTTCCTGCCTAGAGCATTCTTAGTGATTGGCAAGTCCTACAAATTGGGCAGCCAACCCTGTCTATCTAGGTAAAAGAGTGGAATGGCGAGACCAGGTGGATTCCACTTTTCCAGTCAGGTAACTTGATGACATTGTCAAACCTAGGATACAATGTCAAGCGTGCTCTGTGTGTTGTTGCTTAGTCTGCCATGAAAACCAAATGCTGGTTTTCATGGATCTCCTGTAGATAGAAGGAACAAGATTCCTTGGAAAATGTGAGTAGCTAGTGATAAAGACTGTAATTCTAACTAGATGAGTTAAGGAATTTATTTTGCTTTTGTTTGCTTCTTTCCCTTCCAAACAACCCTGTTAATGTCTCCTTTTTGCTATGCATTGGGGTTTGTCTGATTTGCACTTGAGTAGCAACTCAGCTCCATTTGCAGGGTGTCACTGGGTCCTGAATCTAATTTGGTCAAGCTTCTTCTTTGAGTCCACCCAGCTGAGTTCGGACATTTTCCATCAGCCTGCTTGTACTTTTCATCCCTGCTTTCCCCCTATTTTAACTCCTTTTCTTTTTGATATTTAATAAACTAAAATTTTGCTTTGACTCTTTGCTTGCCTAGTCCATGTTCATGTACAATTCAGATTGTTATGTCTGATCACTTGCAGACCTACTGTGGTTTTTATTTTTAATAATATCTCACTGTTACCCTGCACATGCCCAATCTTGTCTGGTCTTGGAAGCTAAGCAGGGACAGGCCTGGTTAGTACTTGGATGGGAGACTGCCTGGGAATACTGGGTGCTGTAGGCTTATACCATAGTTTTTTGAGACTGAAGGTTGCCAACCATTAATATCTCCTGGGTCTTGTGCTCTTCTTGGAGGGTTTTGTTTTTACCCCAGTTGGGGACCCTCTGTCTGATCTCTGTAGTCTGGGATGGTGGCAACAGATAGAAACTACCAGCTGCTGACCCAATGAAAAAGGAAAGCAGGAAGCAGGATGGGGTATGTGAGCATTAACCACTAGGCACCACTCCCCTTGATCAGCCTGTCTTCTCCTAGTACCTACCCCAGACACATCCCCAGTATGGATAGCTTATGCCATATTATGCTTGATATGGCACACAGTCATAATCACAATTGTTTTCTTTCAGGTTGTGCTCATGAGGTTGTGGGTTCAAATTAAGTAGAAACACAACCCCATGGCCCATATCAGTGGTAGATCAAAGATCCCTGCAAACACATGTCAATATGCTTTGCTTGGAGAAGATACCAGAATTAGGGCGCAATCCTAACCCCTTATGTCAGTGTTTTCCAGCACTGACATAAGGGCAATGCAGCTCTGAGGTAAAGAAACAAACATTCCCTTACTTTGAGGAGGCCTCTGTGAGTGACACCCAACTGCAGGATGCAGCACACGTCCCATTGGTACCGCTATGCCAGTGTTGGAAAGCACTGACATAAGGGGTTAGGATTGCGCCCTTCATCTCTGACCTCTGAAGTAGCAAGACCAAAAAAAATGATCTCTCTAGAGCAGGGGTGCTCAATAGGTGGATCGCGATCTACCGGTAGATCGCGAGGCAAAATGAGTAGATCGCGGAGTGCCGAACCCCCCCCCTCAGGTGCCTCTGGGAGGAAACGCCGGGAGTAAGGCCCATTGTACTCAATGGGGCTTACTCCCAGGTAAGTGTGGCTAGGATTGCAGCCTCACAGCCTAATCCTAGGCATGTCTACTCAGGAGTAAGTCCTGTTATACTCAGTGGGGCTCAAGGTACACCAACATAGATTGTAAACATAAATGTTATATGTTATGATGGCGCGAACATTGTAAAAATAACTCTGGTAGATCTCCAGGCCTTGCTGGGTTTCAAAGTAGCTCTCGAACCAAAAAAGTGTGAGCACCCCTGCTCTAGAGCCTTTACCAAATGGAGTGTATTGAGCCAAGTGGGCCAACTGCATGGCTCAGGCAATATGTAACTTCATATGTGCTGTCTCTCCGCATGAAGGAGGATCAATGCAATTGTCAGGCATTCTTTCTTTCTCAGTGCTTTTCATGGAGGAAGGGCAGCAGAGCTGAGGGAAGTACTAGTTTTGCTTATATTGAATTTGTCCACTTGTGAGCAAATCGGGTTGACCGGTACATTAACACATTATCTAGTTTCTTTTCACAGTTGCTCAATAAATATAGGACTGATTTTGTATGTATGTCTGTGTCTGTGCTTGTGTGCAGTTTTTTTGAAAATATTTACCCATATATATATCCCTTATTTTTAATTTCATTGCATCCATGAGAAGTAAATTGTTTTGCTAGCTGCTGGTGGAAGCAGATCGATCGTGAAGGCAGACAGTTTTTCATTTCTATGTAATTGACATTGCGGATGGTCCCTTTTGCCATTAAATAAGAATTAGGAAGGGGCTTTTCCCCCCCTCAGAGGCATTTTGTAATTATCTCCTCTTTTAGTCTCTCCTTTGCTGCAGTCTTATCTATTTGATTCCTTTTCCTGGGTCTCAATTTACATTTTGATGAAAAAGTCATAAATGGGGAGGAAATGAATGCTTGCTTTCTTGCTCACTCTCTGCCTCTCATGTGCTTGTGCATGCTCTCTCCTTCGCTCTGTGCTACCACCCCAAGGATTGATTATGAACACAGCCTTCAGGCTTCCATTTCTCACTAGATTACCCCCCATGTCATTCAGATGCTATCAGCAGCCTCTCATAATTTACCTGTTGCTGGACTGCACCACTTCAGACTGCTGGTGGGGGGTTGAATGTTTAAATAGTTGCCCACATTTTAAAAGACCCTCTTGTTCCCACCTCTCGTTCACTGTGCCAGAATTCCCACCATCTTGTTCAATCAGACAAGGTAAGATTTTGGGGCAGAGATGATGATGATGATGATGATGATGATGATGATGATGATGATGATAACAACAACAACAACTCCTCGGTATAACTCCTCCGCCCGGGCCCTTGAGGTGCGGGGTGCCACAGGGTTCAATTCTGTCCCCATGCTATTTAACATCTACATGAAACCGCTGGGGGAGGTCATCCGGGGGTTTGGAGTGGGGTGCCATCAATATGCTGATGACACCCAGCTCTATCTCTCCTTTCCTCCAGACTCCAGGGTGGCGGTTGAGGGCCTGGAGCACTGTCTGGAGGCAGTGAGGATCTGGATGGGGGCTAACAAGCTGAAATTAAATCCGGATAAGACAGAGGCTCTCCTGGTTCGGAAATCCTCGATGCAGGTGCTGGACTATCGGCTTGCGCTCCCCCTGGGAATGGGGTTGCACTCCCCCTGAAGCAGCAGGTCTGTAGCTTGGGGGTCCACCTGGACTCGCAGCTGCTCCTGGATTCCCAGGTGGCGGCTGTAGCTAGGGGGGCCTTCGCTCAGCTTCGGCTGGTGCGCCAGCTGCGGCCGTACTTGGATCGTGCAGACCTGGCCATGGTGATCCAAGCTACGATGACATCAAGGTTAGATTATTGTAACGCGCTCTATATGGGGTTGCCCTTGAAGATGGTTCGGAAACTGCAACTAGTGCAGAATGCGGCGGCCCATGTGGTTACTGGAGGTAGGCAGTTTGACTCTATCAGTCCGCTTCTCCAGAGGCTACATCGGCTGCCCATTCGTTTCCGGGCCCAATTCAAGGTGCTGGTTTTGACCTTTAAAGCCCTATACCGCTCTGGGCCAGGGTATCTTAGAGATCACCTACTTCTGTACAATCCGGCTCGTCCTCTTAGGTCAGGGGTGCTCACACTTTTTAGGCTCAAGAGCTACTTTGAAACCCAGCAAGGCCCGGAGATCTACCAGAGTTTTTTTTACAATGTTCGCGCCATCATAACATATAACATTTATTTGTACAATGTATGTTGGTGTACCTTGAGACCCACTGAGTATAACAGGACTTACTCCTGAGTAGACATGCCTAGGATTAGGCTGTGAGGCTGCAATCCTAGCCACACTTACCTGGGAGTAAGCCCCATTGAGTACAATGGGCCTTACTCCGGGCGTTTCCTCCCAGAGGCACCTGAAGGGGGGGTCAGCACTCCGCGATCTACTCATTTTGCCTCGCGATCTACCGGTAGATTGCGATCCACCTATTGAGCACCCCTGTCTTAGGTCATCAGAGAAGGCCTTTTTACAAGTGCCGCCGCCTAGGGAGGTACTTGGGGCGGCGGCTAGAAATAGGGCCTTCTCAGTAGTGGCACCAACGCTATGGAATTCCCTTCCCCTTGACTTAAGAATGGCTCCCTCTCTTGAGACCTTTCGGCGAGGCCTGAAGACCCTTCTGTTTAAACAAGCCTTCTGAGTTCTCGGCCTTTTTAACATCTTTTCAACATCTTTTAATTTTTTACAGGCCTGATTCTTTTATGACTTGCTGCTGCTCTATGCTCTTTTTACCTTTTTACTACTTGTTATCTGACTACTGTTTTTATGATATGTGTTAATATGCTTTTATCTGTTTTTAAATTATGTTGTTAATCTGTTTTTTAATTATGTTGTTTAATCTGTTTTTGACCTGTTGTAAGCCGCCTTGAGTCCCTTCGGGGAGAAAGGTGGAGTAAAAATAAAGTTGTTGTTGTTGTTGTTGTTGTTGTTGTTATTATTATTATATCTGGTCATCGGATTACTCCTCTGACTTTATTCAAGGCGGTTTACATAGGCAGGCGTTTCTAAATCCCTCAAGAGGATTTTTACAATCATAGAGGTTCTCACTTTCAAGAACCAACAACATTTCAGAATGGATCTTCCTGGTTTGGTCTCACTTCTGGCCTCCATTTCTCCCACGCAGGCTGGCAAGCAGCTCCATCTCTCACATGGAGGGCAGCCAAGACGCTTCTTGCTCATACCAAGAGCAGGTGGAATCACTCAGCTGGGCTTGTCAGTTGCTTCAAGGTCTCACCATTCTCAGCCCTTCAGGGAGCTGCTGGTGTCCTCGAACTGGCGACCTTCTGATGTTATCTTTGGGCTAACGGTGGCTCTACCCTCTAGGCCAGACCTCCTGCCCTAGACCAGACCTCCTCCCGCACAATTATGTGGCATTTGTGTTCTGAACAACAGCTCACAACCCTAACTTCATATTTCTTTGGTACAGTCACAGGCTTGCACTGGTGGATGCTTCATCCTTGATTCATTGAATCCTTAGGTCAGCATTCTCTTTTGTTAGGCCCTGTACCAATACCATCCAGGCGCTGAGAAACCCCAAATAATTTCCTGGAGGGACATTTGCATTCCTGCCTACATCTTCCTCTAATCAGTAAACAAGAGTGAACAAGAGCAGAGTGTTAGACAAGTCAGAAGCCATTAAGGATACTGTGCGCAGGGGCCATCATTTTGCCAGTCACCAGCCTTGGCATGAATCAGCAGTGACAGGCAAACCTGAGCATATGCAACCTCTCTTTCTAGAAAGCAGACTGTCCTGTGTTGCAATATCGCAGCACGTTGTGGATCAAACTGGCACGGTGATATTTGCAGGCTGTTGTTTTGATATGCGCCATTCATCTCTGGCCGAGACTCTCTACAGGCTGTTCCAGACTATTCTGGCGGCCATGCCAGTCGCTTCTGTTTAAGTTAGTGAGAACATGGAAAGACCTTTACTGACCCCACGCAGGCAAGGCAGCAGAAACCGAGGAGAAAACTTCACTTTCTTATTAAATGGAACGTGACAGATTTGAAGGGAGACAATGACCATCCTCCGCAGTTCTCAGCTGCATTGGTGTCTGCCTCAGAACAAAAGGGCCCCAGAATGGCTTCCATTGCATGTTTTCTTACTTATTTATGATGCAGCACTGATCAACGTGGCCAGTTTCCATGTGAATTTCCAGGTAGGAATTATCCTGGAAAAAACCACCTGCAAATTCAATCTATTTTATCTGAGCTTTGACTGCTTCTACTTCTATATTGTATCTAAAACATTTTTTTTTGGGGGGGGGGGGAATCTGGCTAGTCACTGGTGAATGAGGAGAACATGGGACACAGCAGAGCATAGACTCAATAGGCCTTGGGAGATGGGCCAAAGTTCAGTGGTAGATTACTTTTTTCAAGGTATCACCAGGGATCTTGCCACAAACCAAGGGTGGGTAAACTTTCAACTTTAGGGATCCCGGACCTTTAACAATTGTATAGAAGTTGGAATTTCAGCAGGTGCAGCTTGTCATCTCACAGAGGACAAACTGCACCTGCTGAAATTCTCTCTCCTACACAGTTGTTAAAGGTTCAGGCTTTCTAATGTTGAAAGTTTGCCCACCCCTGCCCTAAACCCTAAAGAGTTCCATGTAGGCAAGGCCAGCAACAAGATGTACCCTGGGGCATGGCCCAATCTTTGGCTCCTGTGTGTGCACACTGTCCCTGGCTTATCCTTCCCCCTCAACTCACAATCCCCACTTCACCTCTCCATCCTGACAGTCAAGTCCCAGTTTATCTGATACTGGGGTTTGGCAACAGTTTGGCAGCTCTTCCCCTCCCACCTTTTCCATTCTGGCTCCCCAGCTACAGTCCCTGGCACCATATTGATTGCCATATGGGAGTATCCTCCTCCCCCTGCTATGACCAATAGGAATTGCTCCCAGGTGCCCTAGATGGCACCTAAGAGAACCCTGTTGGCTGCAAAGTGACTCACAGCAGCTCTAGGTTTTCTTACTCAACTACTTGGCTGCCACAAGTTGAGCTATAGCCAGTGATGGGTTGTTAGATCATCCCTGGTGGCCTCCTGAGGTTGGACCCAAGTACATGCCTGGGTAGATCCACACTTTGGCCCCACAGACAATACTGAGTGTAGATAATCCTGCATTAGACAGACCAGTGAAATGACTTGATATAATGTATTGTTGCAGACTCTCTCTCTCTCTCTCTCTCTCTCTCTGTGTGTGTGTGTGTGTGTGTGTGTGTGTGTGTGTTTCTTAACGTAATACTTAAATTCTTCATACCAGAACACTGGTAAGATTTCTTGGCCTGTTTCCTCCCATTCTTGACCTTTGTGCTGGTCGCCCTTAAATTCTAAGGGCTGGGAGCCCTTAGATGCTCAAGCACAAAGGTTGACATGAGTATACACAACATCCAGTCTCAAAAATACTGTGATGAATCCTTCCCCTGCCACTTAACTAGATTACTTCTAATTCCATTTTGTTCATGCTGCCGTACATACGTTGAGGGCAAGCAATAAATATACAGTAAGTGAGTTCTGGAGGCAGTAATATTTCATCAGCTTGCTCAAAATAGTTGAGCATATGGTGGGGGGGGGGAGAAAGAGAAACTAAATAAATAGTCCACAATCTGTTGTTACAAAAATACCTCTCTCTCTCTCTCTCTCTCTCTCTCTCTCTCTCTCTCTCTCTCTCTCTCTCTCTCTCTCTCTCTGTGCGCGCGCACTTGCATTGCAAACAGTGTTCCCCGCAGGGCATCTGAAACATTGCCAAGGGTTCAGATGGCTAACAGTTCCAGAAAGCTGCCTGTTTCCCCACCTCCACACTCCACCATGGAGCAATTGGCTGCCCCCTTCACTATGTGATTTCTATAGTCATCAGGTACTTCACTGAAAAAGACAGCTGGCACCGTCACCTCGGTGGCCTGCTATTTAAGGAATGGAGAGAAATCCAAGAGAGGTGATTGGCATGGCCCCAGCTTTGGGCTGATCATCTTACTTGTTTCTAAAACAAAAGGTGACTCCCACCACCAGCTGTAATCGCTGAACAGATTTCCTTCCTATCACGTGTTCTCAAGATATTAAGTGCGAGGGTGATACCAGATTTGAGACTCTGAGATATCCCTGGTTTTTGGAGGGCTAGGACCATTGCTTTCCCCTCTCCGTCAAGGTTCAGGCTTGCTAGAAGAATTACAGGGAGAAGTAACCAACACAAGAAACTGATGGGGCAACCTACAAATTACACTGAAGTGGACAAAACTACAGTTGGCCTTTTTTCAAGAGAAAGAACTGCTTGGGGGGGGGGTGAATTGGGAGGGACATGTTTATTTGTGCTTAACCCACTCCCCAGACACCATTTCCTCACTCCAAATGGCTCCCCTCCCCTGAAAGGGTTTCAAACACCACAGAGTAAACATTGCTTGAGGGGACTGTGACTTGGAGCAGCGGAAATGTCAAGCAGCAGAAGCTACAAGTGCTTTCTCTGTATCTGCTCCAGATTGTCCTCACTGGCAATGGCTTTTCCTCTTCAAAAGGGGGGCTGTTAGACTATATAGTGGGCCTGCTTTATCCACTGATTTGGGTAGCTGCATGGAGTTCCATGGATAAGCAGGACCCATTATAGTTCCTCATATTAAGTCTGGTACAACAAGAAGCTGACGAAACATACCAAGATCCAGGTCTACAGAGCTTGCGTCCTGAGTACACTTCTGTACTGCAGCGAGTCATGGACTCTTCGCTCACAACAGGAGAGGAAACTGA
Source organism: Tiliqua scincoides (assembly GCF_035046505.1). Taxonomy (NCBI): domain Eukaryota; kingdom Metazoa; phylum Chordata; class Lepidosauria; order Squamata; family Scincidae; genus Tiliqua; species Tiliqua scincoides. The sequence goes on along the minus strand of NC_089825.1, from coordinate 85,422,953 downwards.
ACGCTTTCCACATGCGCTGCCTCCGACGCATTCTCGGCATCACCTGGCAGGACAAAGTTCCAAACAACACAGTCCTGGAACGTGCTGAAATCTCTAGCATGTATGCACTGCTGAAACAGAGACGCCTGCGTTGGCTCGGTCATGTCGTGAGAATGGATGATGGCCGTATCCCAAAGGATTTCCTCTATGGAGAACTCGTGAAAGGAAAGCGCCCTACAGGTAGACCACAGCTGCGATACAAGGACATCTGCAAGAGGGATCTGAAGGCCTTAGGAGTAGACCTCAACAAGTGGGAAACCCTGGCCTCTGGGCGGCCCGCTTGGAGGCAGGCTGTGCAGCATGGCCTTTCCCAGTTTGAAGAGACACTTGGCCAACAGTCTGAGGCTAAGAGGCAAAGAAGGAAGGCCCATAGCCAGGGAGACAGACCAGGGACAGACTGCATTTGCTCCCGCTGTGGAAGGGATTGTCACTCCCGAATTGGCCTTTTCAGCCACAGTAGACGATGTTCCAAAACCACCTTTCAGAGCGTGATACCATAGTCTCTCGAGACTGAAGGTTGCCAACAATTAAGGTGTTACAGAGTTCCACTGTCACAAAATGCCTGCTGTGACAGCACATGGAGCGCTCCATCAGCAGTCATTTTAGGAGCACTGCTGCAAGAGCAGTAGTGCTCCATTTCCACCAATGAACCCCACCATTCCTACTAGAACGGGCAAGACAGAGGAAGGGGTAGGAGGTGAGCAGGAAGGGGGCAAAACTATGTTGGGAGAGGGAGGGAAAGGAGGCAGGGATACTGCATGAGGAGGTGCATCTGGTGGTGATGGCATGCGCCAGTTCCTATACTCTCTTCTTGCAGCATCCCCGCCCTTTTCTTTGCCTCAGAGCTGGTGCAGGTCTGAGAAGACCCTTGTGGAGCAGGATGCTTACAGAAGGTATAAGGTGAAATAATTTCCCTTTCCCCTCTGAGAACTCCTGATCCACCCCACCCCCTCGCTGGATACAGCGTGCACTTCTTTGGTGTAGCTACACCAGTGGGGGCAGGGAGAAGAGAATAGGATTAGGCTCCAAACAACATTATGTCATGTTGTGAGAAGGGGGGAGGAGGAATGTTCAGGAATAGCTTCAATCAGAATTGGCAGCCTTTGCTTCTCAGTCATCCCAGAGGTGTTTCAGTTTACTTCACACGAGAGTAAATCCATTCCATGGCCATGTGTTGGATTTGAATCTGGAAGATCTGGTTTTAGAATTCTTTGAAAAGGTCAGCAGGCATGTGGATGAGGGAGAATCTGTGGATATTATATATCTGGACTTTCAGAAGGCATTTGACATGGTCCCTCACCAAAGGCTGCTGAGGAAAGTCCACAGTCAGGGAATTAGGGGGCAAGTCCTTTCCTGGATTAGGAACTGGTTGAGGACCAGGAAGCAGAGAATGGGTGTCAATGGGCAATTTTCACAATGGAGAGAGGTGAAAAGCGGAGTGCCCCAAGGATCTGTCCTGGGACCAGTGCTTTTCAACCTGTACATAAATGACCTGGAGACAGAGCTAAGCAGCGAGGTGGCCAAGTTTGTGGATAACACCCAGCTTTTCCGAGTGGTGAAGATCGGAAGAGATTGTGAAGAGCTCCAGAAGGATCTCTCCAAACTGGGAGATTGGGCAGCAAAATGGCAGATGTGCAGTGGCATAGCTGCCCGGTGCAAAAAAAATTCTGTAGCCCCCCTCCGCAGCAATGACATCAAATTTAATTAATTAAATTGGGTCTTTTTATTTGTTAAAGTGAGTGAGAAATGTTAGCTAATATTTTAAAGTAGCAAGCACTTGTTGAAAGTACTTGTTGCACTTTTACAGCACAATCTATTCATATCTACTCAGAAGCAAGTTCCATTGTATTCAGTGGGGCTTACTCCATGGTAAGTGAGGGAAGGTAGGAATTGGGATTGCAGCCTTACACAGTTTGAGAGGTGCAGGAGGGGGCTGGAGACAATCATAAGAGCCAGCAGCTGACCTTTAGGAAGTGGAATTGAGGAATTGTGTGATTAAATGATGAGGCCGAGCCACGTGCTGTTCAATGCTCCTGCTACAACTTGCCTCCCAGGCTGCTGTGCCTTGCATGCTACCCTCTTCAGGTTCCTGCACATGCGCAGGTAACCTATCACAGTCAGCCAACTCAGAGCCCAATCCTCTGCATGTCTACTGGGAAGCAAGCCCAATCTAGTCAATGGGGCTTACTCCCAGGAAAGTATGGATAGTATTGCAGCCTCTGAGTCCAATTTTCTACCTGCCTACTTAGAAGCAAGCCCATTATAGTCAATGGGGCTTACTCCCAGAAAAGTATGGGTGGGATTGCAGCCTAGGCGGGGAGCCCAATCCTCTGCATGTCTACTTAAAAGCAAGCCCATTATAGTCAATGGGGCTTACTCCCAGGAAAGTGCGGGTGGGATTGCAGCCTAGGCGGGGAGCCCAATCCTCTGCATGTCTACTTAGAAGCAAGCCCATTATAGTCAATGGGGCTTACTCCCAGGAAAGTGCGGGTGGGATTGCAGCCTAGGAGGGGAGCCCAATCCTCTGCATGTCTACTTAGAAGCAAGCCCATTATAGTCAATGGGGCTTACTCCCAGGAAAGTGCGGGTGGGATTGCAGCCTAGGAGGGGAGCCCAATCCTCTGCATGCCTACTTAGAAGCAAGTCCTACTGGCTTAAATTGCCAATGGGGTGAGACAATCAGGCTGCTGCAGCCCTGTCAGGATCTCAGGAGGAGAGAGGAGGCTAAGGAGGGGGGCAAATAGAGAGAGGATGTGTGGAGAGCAGAGGAGAGTAGGAGGCTTTGATTTGATTTGATGAGCAGCTGGTCCCACTGCACAAGGAGAACCCCCTCCTCAATCTAGGGTCTCTGGGGGCTCCCCCTGCCTGCCTATCAGGGGCTCCACTCACACACCCCATGTCCCAGCATCGGACAGCCCCCTCCTCTCCTCCCAAGCACACTTCTTCCTCCCTCCCTAAACGCAGGCACCCTCCCTCCTCTGCTCCCCACACTCGCTTGCCCTGGAAGCCAAATAGGGCTTCAGGGGGCAGCATGTCCAGCAGGACAGGCGGGGGAAACGCCTGTCCTGGGAGGGAGGGGGCGCTGGCAGGATGAGTGAAAGAAAGGTGCGCCTGTGCCTGACCGGAGAAGTCTCAGCTGCAGGAGGGGAAGAGGGCCAGCTCCTCCACAGTGCCTGCTGCGACTGCTGCTCTGCTTCAGCTCTGCTGGAGCTCTGGAGGTCCTTCAGCTATGCTGGAGGGGAGAGCTAGGCTATCCCCCTCTGCACACACAAGCAATGCCTTCAATTCCAGCTGCAGGGAGGAGCAACATACAGTTGAGTGTGTCGCCCTGACTGTTGCCCCTCCTCCCTCCAGAGTGCCTGGAACTGGCAGGACTGCCGGCAGCAGCCCAATTGTCATGCACAGGCGCTGTTGCCTTCAAGATGTTGCCCACTCAGCCACATTGTTGCCCCCACCCACCCTGTAGCCCGGTGCACTTGCTACCCCCTGCACCGCCTTAGCTATGCTACTGCAGATGCGTTTCAGTGTAAGTAAATGTAAAGTCATTCACACTGGGGCAAAGAATCAAAACTTTATATATAGGCTTAATGGGTTCTGAGCTGTCTGTGACAGATCAGGAGAGAGATCTTGGGGTGGTGGTGGACAGGTCGATGAAAGTGTCGACCCAATGTGCGGCGGCAGTGAAGAAGGCCAATTCTATGCTTGGGATCATTAGGAAGGGTATTGAGAACAAAACGGCTAGTATTATAATGCCGTTGTACAAATCGATGGTAAGGCCACACCTGGAGTATTGTGTCCAGTTCTGGTTGCCCCATCTCAAAAAGGATTTAGTGGGAATGGAAAAGGTGCAGAAGAGAGTAACCAAAATGATTACTGGACTGGGGCACCTTCCTTAGGAGGAAAGGTTACATTGCTTGGGGCTCTTCAGCCTAGAAAAGAGCTGCCTGAGGGGGGACATGATTGAGACATACAAAATTATGCAGGGGATGGATAGAGTTGATAGAGAGACACTATTTTCCCTCTCACATAACACCAGAACCAGGGGACATCCACTAAAATTTAGTGCTGGGAGAGTTAGGAGAGACAAAAGAAAATATTTCTTCACCCAGCATGTAATTAGTCTGTGGAACATCTTGCCACAGGAAGTAGTGATGGCATCTTGTCTAGATGCCTTTAAGAGGAAGTTGGACAAATTTCTGGAGGAAAAATTCATCTCGGGTTACAAGTCATGGTAGGTATGTGCAAGCTCCTGGTTTTAGAGGTAGGCTACCTCAGATTGCCAGATGCAGGGGAGGGCACAAGGACACAGGTTGTGTCTTGTTGTCTTGTGTGCTCCCTGAAGCATTTGGTGGGCCATTATAAGACACAGGAAACTGAACTAAATGGGCCTTTGCCCTGGTCCAGCAGGGCTCTTCTTATGGTTTTGAGGCTTTTAAAGCCTGGCATGGATTAATTTGTGGCTGTGGGTATGTCCTTCAGCCTTCATATCATGGTGCATCAAGTGGAGAAAACCCCGGTGATCAGTCTCACAGTATTATGGAGCCAAGATTTGGGAGGGTTGGTTGACAGTACTGAGGGTATGGTAATCTGCACATGGCCAGAGGCACTCTTGTTACTCCCTTAGTTTGCATGGTTGAGCCCTGATATTAAAGATGAATTCTGGGGCTAATTCCAGGCTCAACTCTATACTGTTTGGACAGGAAATGGTTGTGTCTGCTCTTCTGCTTCCAGTATATGTTCTCTGGAGACCTTAATGCTCTACTTAGACCTAGAATCATGACACTAGTATACCTCTGTGTACAACCTTCTCACACTGTCAGCCTAATCCTATTGGGGCTGTATGCTCGTGGAACACACATTACACCAGACTGCCAGTGTAGACAGTGTAAAAAACATTCCAATAGCATGCAAAGTCTCACACTGCAGAAATGTCAACAGAGAGGCCTGAGTGGCCTCTTGTGTGCCAGTGAATTTTCATGGGCCTGCACGAAGATAGGCTAACAAGGAAGGTGGGATGGGTGAGGAGAGGCTAAATGGAGGTGGGCAAATGGGTTGGTGTGGTGGGAGTTGGGGAAGGGCAGATTCTCTATAGGAAGGGGGCAAGTTCAGCAGCAGCAGCAGAATCCTAGTCCCCTTCCCGAACCCCATCCCATGGCCAGTGATTTCTCTCATGCACATCTGAGAAGACTACTCCGTGCCATGGAGGCTTACCTCCAGCTAAGGGAACAAATGTTCCCTTCAAACTCCCAGAGGCATCTGGCTGACTGCTGTTGGAGACACAGTGAATGGACTTTGTTCTGATCCAGGCAACGGTTTTGTAAAGGTGCTAGAGATCCAGGAGCATAAATGTTCCCTTACCAGGAACACAAATGTTCCCTTACCAGGAGCATTTGGTACTTGACCCCCCCCCCCCACACACACACACATGCAGAATGCAACAGTAGCTATTTTGGGGTTGCTGCACTGGCAAGAGGGGGAGAAGGATATGATTAGGCTGTGTGACTGTGTGATGCTCCAACCCCTCCCCCTTTGGTTTTGACTCCTACTCGTATCTGCCTCAGTAGCTGTGAGAGTGATAGGAGAGAGAGAAGGGAAAGATCGAGGTCTTAGCTAGGGATCCTGGATCTCTAGCACCTTTTCAAAACCGTTGCCTGGATCAGAACAAAGTCCATTCACTGTGTCTCCAACAGCAGTCAGCCAGCTGCCTCTGGGAGTTTGAAAGCAGGGCAGGATGGTGTTGGTCATGCCTTGTTTGTCCCCAGCTTTTGATAGCGACTTGTACATGAAGACAGCACTGTATCTCTGTGCCTATGCAGAGTTTCATTCGCTCATCACTAAATAAATCCAGCCAGTCCTTACATCTATAGAGTTATAAGGTCCAGAGTCCACTAAATAAATCCAGCCAGTCCTTACATCTATAGAGTTATAAGGGGCCCATCACTGCTTAGTGGTTTAATTTCACAATTCAACCCTGAAATTTGTTCTGAATTCCGGAGTTCAGTCCTAGAACATCAGAAACAATGTTAAAAAGGGATACTTCTGAGTATGTGCAGAGTGCAGCTTCCACATCAATCCATCTGATGTTTGGCTACTGAGGTTTGTGTCCAGGTCATATTTTCAGGCAGGCTTTGGTCTCAGAGCCTCTCTTAGAAACCATTGTCCTCCTTTTATAGATTCTGTTAAATTCAGCAAGCCCTTTCTTTCTCACATTGAATCCCACAGCTCCATTCCAGGGTCCCTGACAGGCGGGAGAATAATTAGAATGCTCCTAGGCTCTGGTTATATTGTGAGAGAAGGAGCAAGGCTCCCAGAGAAGGAAAAGGATTGAGGGGAGGGTTTGCAGCCACAGCAGAGTGAAGAATAATGGGCAGGAGATAACAAAGGAGAATTGAGGGCGAACCGCCAGGAGACTTCTTCAGCAGTGAGATCTATTGCCGTGAAGTTATCTCTCCCATGAAACATTGAGAGTTCCAACACTAGAGGCTCCTAAAATACTCCAAGACAAAGTAGTGGAGTGAATAGCACAAGAGAATTGTTCTGTACTTACAGCAGGGCTTACGCTTGGGCTGCTTTGATCAATTTTCAGCTTCAGCCTTTCCTCAAAACTGGCTTCTCTGAACATCCCTCATCTTGGGGGGACTGTTCCACATCATGCTTAAGTAAGTATTTTTGGGGTCACGACAGTTTACGCCAAGCCTGCACAAGCCCCCCCCACACACACACACCTTTGCCAGCAAGGTATCCTATCAACCCCATCCCTGTTTTGTCAGTCAAAAGCAGGCAACAGGGAGGGCACCAGGATGAGGTCTCTTGTTATCAGGTGTGCTCCCTGGGGCATTTGGTGGGCCGCTGTGAGATACAGGAAGCTGGACTAGATGGGCCTATGGCCTGATCCAGTGGGGCTGTTCTTATGTTAACAAAAGCAGGAGGCATAACAATTCAATGATTCCCAAACTGTGAAGTGTGGCTCCGCAGGGGGCCGTAGAAACCAGCCAGGAGAGCCATGAATCTTTGCAAACCTGCTGCCCTATACAGTGTATAGGATTGCAGCCTTAATAGAGAGCCATGGCCAATGGCCCAGTAGGTAAAGGGAGCTGCCAGTCAAAAATGTTTGGGAGCCACTGCCCTAGTGGGTCATCATACTAAGCTGAGAGGATGTTCTTGGCTTGGTGGATCACAATAGGGGATGGGACTATAGCTCAGTGGTAGAGCAACAGCACTGCATGCAGAATGTTCCAGGTTCAATCAATCCCTGGCATCTTCATTTAGGGCAGGAAAAGATCTCTATCTGAAGCCCTGGAGACTCACTGCTGTCACCAGTAAAAATGATACTGAGCTAGATGAATCAAGAATAACTTGCTGTAAGGAAGCATCATATGTTCAAGTCAAATGGGTCCTCTATTCACTAGTTCAGATGGTCAGGCATATTTTTGAAGTAAGATGTGATTCTCTGATAAAAACACAGGAAGAGACCATGTGCTGGGTACCATGCTGTCACCATGAAATGAGGGTGCCCCCTGTCACCCTCTCACCATGAAACCAGTGCAACTTGTTTTCACATGTCTCCGGCAGCACTTAGAGCTTCCAGGTCGCAAAGCAGTCTGGTCAGGCTTGACTCTTGATGTCTTTGCTTTCATTTCAAGAAATTCAGCACTGGACAGCTCCATAAGAGTTTGTTTAAATTTGAAACAAGGAATGAAAACTGGGGAGCTAAACAAATGCAATGCAAATCAGTAATCTAATCTTTCAACTTGGTTTTTTTAACATTAAAACAGCAATTTTTATCAGAGCAACAGAGCTGGGGAGTGTTTTCTTTTTTTTTTAACATTAACTCTCCCCTCAAACATTTCCCCAGTTAAATCTGCTTTTGAAGATGCTATTAGACCTGCAGCAATGAAAAACAAAAACAAAACACAGGTACCTGTGTCATGCCTGTCTTTTATCCACTCCAAATATAACTGCAGGTTTTTTTTTGGTGGTGGTGGTGGGGGGGACAACGACATGACAATTTAGCTTGGGGAAACTGTGGGGGGAGTTATTTAACCCTCCTTTCCCCAGTGGTTGGCAACCTTCAGTCTCGAAAGACTATGGTGTAAGCCTACAGCACCCGGTATTCCCAGGAGGTCTCCCATCCAAGTACTAACCAGGCCTGACCCTGCTTAGCTTGCGAGATCAGTGCCACTGCTCCAATTGATCTAGTTCCTAGTAATGGCTTTGTGGTTCTGCTGTTGCAACCATATTAGTGAATCTTAGAAACATTTGAAAGAATACATGATTCTAGCCATTATAGCTATGAAGGATGGCTCAAAAGTGCAGCAGTAATGCTTGGTAAAATCTCAGGAGCCAGGTGGAAGGCAAGACTCAAGATCTGAGTTTGGTCAAGGGGGCAGAGCTCCATAGTTTTTGGCCTTTAACATGAAATAGGTATACCTGTATTATGCAAAATACATCCATAAATAGGGACATTGTTTGATTGACATAGTAGGTGGAGGTTGCACTGCCTTGCTGTTCATATATATGGTGGTCAAAGCACAACAAAGAGGCTCTTAGGGTGCAATCCTAACCCCTTATGTCAATGCTTCCCAGCACTAGCATAACAGTGCCAATGGAGCATGTGCTGCATCCTGCAGTTGGATGTCACTCACAGAGGTCTCCTCTAAAGGTCTCCTCAAAATAAGGGAATGTTTGTTCCCTTACCTCAGAGCTGCATTGCCCTTATGTCAGTGCTGGAAAGCACTGACATAAGGGGTTAGGATTGCGCCCTCAATGAGGCAGTCAGGACTCCCATAGCCTGGAGCAGAGTGTCTGTTTACACAACAAAGAGGCCCTTAATGCAAAATGGTTGGCAACCTTCAGTCTCGAAAGACTATGGTATAAGCCTACAGCACCCGGTATTCCCAGGCAGTCTCCCATCCAAGTATTAACCAGGCCGGACCCTGCTTAGCTTCCGAGATCAGAGGAGATCGAGGCAATATATCTCCATGAGCCTACAAAACCAGCGAGTGTCTAGCAGGGAGTGTCTGTTTACACAACCATGGCACTAGATTGGGCTAAATGTTCAATTAACAATCTAATCATATAACAATGGGGAATAGAGAATGTTCCCCCCCGTCATCGTCATTAAGTGGTGCACACCTGTATATGGTCTACTCAAAGCAAACAACCCAATTTTTAGCTTTGCTGATAAGTTCAAATGAGCCAAAATGTCTCATATTGAGCAAGTTTGAGTGACATTTGGACTGGCAAACAGTAAGTGAAAATGGCGTTAATTTCCTCATATACATCACTGGAGACTAGGTGGGTGACATCTTAATGATTCAGGAACAAGAAGGAAATAGGAAACTATGCAAAGCCAGCTCAATGAGGAGGTCATTTTCAAGCCTGCATTATCACTGGGAAACGAAAATGAGATTTCTGCTGCTGGAGAAAAAAGACGAATATATACAGCAACAAAAGCTATAAAATGAATGATAGAGACATTGCGGATATTCACTAGCATCCAAAATCTTCTAAATATCCTGCATTTGTACAGTCTGACAGCGCAATTTAGGTTCATCCCAGGAATCTGTCAATGCTGACATTGAGAACTTCTAACATGGCATTTCTATTTAGCAAGCTTCTGAATATGTTTAATGCAACAGGTATTGAGCCTTCTAATTGTGTCAGTGAATCTGCCTTTTTATTAAGTCAGACCTTTAGCCCATTTAGCTTGGGGCCATTTGCTCCAAAGGCAATGATGCCAAGGAACTGAGGGGTAAACTAGATGCAGTCATGTAGCAAGTAGGAGATGGGAGGCAGCCTGCCCTGGGGGAAGTGACAGGCACACCACCTGAGTCCCCACCAAGTCCAGGCCTGTGCCATGTTTGGTGGCAGATGGACCCTCTTGCCCCCAGGCTTTGACTGGTGGGAAAAGTAGCCCCTGGAAGTACTTTGGCAGCGGGGCAATGCGACAATAATGTAATCACATCAGTATGGACCCACTTCGGGGTGTCACGTGTTGCTAAATTTGGGTGAGTAGAGGGGTGTCACACAGCACGGGAGAGTGACACCACTGACTAGTTAAGTGAATGGAACTTCCAATTTGGATTGGAGCTGCCGCAAGGAGGAAGATCTAACTCTTTCCCCCATACCTGTGGTTTTCAAACTCTCTGGGAGTTTGAAACCCACAATAAGTCTTTGTGGGGGTGGGGGGGGAGGCAGCGGAGCAGGGGGAAAGCAGCGACGCGATCCCCAGGATGCAATCTGCTCTGCCTCCGCAAAAGCAGAAGCAGAGCGCAATCGCCCTACTCTCCCTTTCCCTGACCTGGGGCACCCTACAGGCGCTCGCGCAGGGCTCCCCGCACACAGGGACAGCTGCTGCAGGGACTGGAGGGTACACCCCAGTCCCTCCAGCCCCGTCAGAAGGTAAAGCAGAGCAATTGTGCTCCGCTTCCGGTTTTGCAAAGCAGGCTGCGATCGCTCCGCTTTCACTTTTCCTGACCTGGGGAACCCTGCCGAAGGTTGCACAAGGCTCCCCACACCCCCGGGAGGCTGCAGGAGGCTTGGGTGCTGCCTTCCCCCTGTCTGCTGGCTGCCCCTGCCCCTTAAGGGGGCAGAGGCCAAGACCCACAGGCTGGGGCGTCGCGACACCCCAGTTTGAATACCACTGCCCCATACTATGGCCCTGATCCAAATCACTCTTAAGAAGCTGCTGTCACTGTGGAGGGCAAAACTTGCAGGAATATTTTTGTACCTGTTAATTTGCCCTTCATGATGAATAGCAGATTGGAGGGGAGGCAATTGGGGAATAAGTGTGAGGGCAAAGGATTAAACCCCTTCCTCTGCGCTGCAGTCCTGTTCACTAAAGCACTCCTATGTGACTGCTTTTTAAAAAAAGACATCAGGAGATGCACTTACATGTCATCATGTCACATGCAATTTGGCCCTCAGTGAGAGGGCTTTCCCAGCCTTACTACCTGAAATAATCCCAGTGCTGGCGATTGACTCTGAGAGCTTCTGCATGCCAGGCATGTGCTTTGCCACTGAGCTATGTTCCCTTCACCAAGACATGTGGGGACCCAAGAAGAAACAGAGTGACTTGCCGAAAGCCACCCAGTGAGGCATTACATCACGTTGCCTGTACAGCTCCATGAACACACTGTTTCCCGGCTCAGAAGACTGCCAAGCTGAATCTTCATGAATTTGGATTTTCATTTTGATGAGGGAGAGCCTTTAGCTATGCTGAAGCAAGTTGTAAGAAAATTAAAAGTGTTCCTTTGTTTTATGCCCAAGTTCTAGACACCAATCACAGCTCAGGCATGTAAAAGCCCGTAAAAGTGTGTGTGTGTGTGTGTGTGTGTGTGTGTGTGTGTGTGTGTGTGTGAGAGAGAGAGAGAGAGAGAGAGTTTTGAATACTAACAAAAGAGAAGACTCAATATTGAATGTATGAACTGGAAAGCATGATATGAACATTCTGTTTGTGCTGTTACATTTGTGGTGGCCCATTCATGGTTGGCAACCTTCAGTCTCGAAAGACTATGGTATAAGCCTACAGCACCCGGTATTCCCCAGCGGTCTCCCATCCAAGTACTAACCAGGCCTGACCCTGCTTAGCTTCTGACATCAGACAAGATTGGCCATGTGCAGGGTATACAACTCATTGCTTGTACTCATCAGGCAATGAGTATGCAAGTATAACCCTGCCCAATAAAGGGGGCCAAGCCGCTAGAGAGGACAGAAGTCACTTGATTTGAGCAGCATTGGGGAACTAAGACCTAGGTTCACTTCTTGTCTTGAGTACCTGACCCACTTTAGTGTTGGAGAAGGGGAAGGAGGATTTCTGAATCCTCTGCAAATGCAACTTCAAAGAGGAACTGGAGCAAACCTTTCTCCTCACTGCTTTGTTCACACAAAGAAACCTTGGCAAGACAAAAGTCAGGAAGGAATTTCCTAAGAATTTCCACGAGTTTAATGTTGCTACAATAAAACACCCATCTGCACTGCAAGCTAGAGCACTCTCATATAGCTGGTTTGTGACCTACACAACTTAGCGGTAAATTCAGGGCCAATCCACCCTTTGGGCAAATGGACCATCTGTCCAAAGTCTGCATCCACCACAACCACACATTCTGCCAACCACGATTCAGCACTGATGCTTCCCCACTTCCAACTGAAAGAGGTTGGGAGAGGATAAAGGTTGGGAAAGGATAAAGCATTTTGTAGTTGTCTAGCACTTCCCAGATATATAGGCATGGCCCTGTATCTGTGGGGGGTTCTGTTCTGAAACCCTCCACAGTTAAGTGAAACTGCAGATAGGGGCGAACGCCTCCCCCCACCCTCCGGAGCCCAGTAGAGGCCGCAGACATCCGGCATGCATTTCTTAAACCAATAAATAATGGAATCTCGCAATATGCTTCACTTTGACTTGGCAAATGCTTTCTGTAAAGCTTGATTAATTTCAAATAAGCAATATTTTAAAAACCACAATGAAGATGAATCTGAGCCTATGAAAGTATTGGCAAGGATGCATGAATTTGATTTTGATGAAAAGAAGGAAGAGAAATCAGTCCTAAAATTATGTGTTTCCTGCACAAACCAGGGGCAGTTGGCAGGTTAGGTAAGAACCGTAACTACAGCTTATTCAAAACAACTTTCTGTCTTTTCAATTTGTTTTTACCATTTGTGAAAATTTGCACTCGTTGTATTTTGTCTACTCATCCCTGAAATGTTTGTTAATACACAATTAACAGGGATGGGTCCACTACATTCAATGAAAAATTATGCTCCTTCAGATGAGACCAGGGTCAGGCAACTAAAATCTGTAAAAATTTGGATCAGTCTTAAGGGCCCTATTCTACCCATACTTCCAAGAAGGGCCTCAATCTTGAGTAGACTGTAACTTGTGCTCCCCTCTTCCCAGATCAGCTGCCTGCCGCTTCCACAGCAGCCAACAGGGCCAGCTCTACCACGAAGCAGAATAAAGCAGCCTGCTCCCTCAGTAGTGGGTTAGGTCTCAGGGACAGCCTGGCAACCCATCTAGCACGCTGCTGAGGGTAGCTTGGAGGTGGCAGTCCCAATGGCACCATGCTGCTTTTCCATTTCCCTTCCCTATAGAAAGAGAAAAAAGGGGGAGAGATTTGTAAGAATAAAGGAATAGGTTGGATGTGTGATATTGAAGGAAGAAAGAATACTAGAAGGGGGGGCGCCTTTTGGTGCTCTGCTTCAGGCAGCAAAATCTAATGGCAGCCAGGCGACTGTTCCCTCTACCGTTTACCCATCTACTTGGCTATCCATCTCCTGTTCCCCAACATAGTTCTGTTTTCTTCTAAGTGCCATCACCTCAGTGCAGTGGGGGATCCCCTTAAGCTCCCAAAGGCACCAAACACTCCACCTCTACTCCAGTGTCTGCAAGCACAGGCCTGCTCGGTCGCTAAGCAGAAAGAGAGCTGTTTGCTTTTGACACAGACATCTGGCCAGGCACAATTACGAAATAATTATAGCTGTGAAATCTGCCCCGGAGGTGGCTCTGAACAGCACTCCACAATCTTTTTGCCACTCACAATTTAAGCAAAATGCATGTTCTCACAATCAGCATTTGGTGGCTTCGAAGCAAACCCTTCACAACAGGTTCCATACGTTTGTAATTAGCATATGCAAATATTAACCATACGCAGCAGCTTGCGAGGGAGACGGGCTTCATTAGGAGACTGAGCCCCTGCAAACCCAAAGAGTACAGCAGCATTTATGCAATTAAGGCACTGCTGAAAGACACATTGATCAAGTCTTCAATTGGGGCAATTTCACATGTTCATTTTCACGCTGGATTTGTCTCTGTGTGATGCCACACAGTGAGAGGCAAATGAGCAAAGTGTGATAACGTTCCTTCCTTTATCATCCCACTTCCATCAACAGCACCTCTGAAAATTTGGACTCGGGGCTACTTTTTGTCAGTGCTGTAAAATGGAAGCATTGGGGGGGTATAATGTAAGAGGTACTGCTGCGCTTCTAGATTTGCCTGTCTAATTTGTGGAACAGAAGCAAAATCAGGGGCAAACTTGCCATGAAGCAACATGAGGCAGTTATTTGGGGCAGTTGATTCCAGAGAGGTGTCCATTTTTCTGCCTGCAGTTCCCATCTTTGTGTGACATTAGACTTGAGCTACAGTACCAACGCTGGTGTGTGTCCACTTGTATGCCTGTGCCACAGCAGATGCCAGTGACTGGCATAGCTGGGTACAGGCCAAAGCCCTGTTTAGTGGTCCACTAACATGGCACTATCTCTACCACACAGATTCTTTGAGGGGGGTACCCTTAGTTCAGATGGCATTATGCCAGGTCATTTCTGTCTTTGATATGGAGGGATGTACACAAAATGAACATGCCCAATCTTGTCTGATCTTGGAAGCTAAGCAGGGTGAGGTCTGGTTAGTACTTGGATGGGAGACCACCTGGGAATACCGGATGCTGTAGGCTTATACCATAGTCTTTCGAGACTGAAGGTTGCCAACCACAACCACACAAAATGAAAAAGCAGTTCTAAAGACTCTGGGCTTTCAGTTTGTGCTCCCTATCCCTTTTGGATCATGACAGTTAAGACAACCCACCAAAGTGTGTGTGTGTGTGTGTGTGTGTGTGTGTGAGAGAGAGAGAGAGAGAGAGAGAGAGAGAGAGAGAGATTTTAATCTCAAATGTTGGATTTCAGACATTCAGAGAATGCTAGACAAAACCAACACAACAGCAAATGTGTTAAACTACCATTGACAACAAGGCTAAGTGACACACACACACACACACACACACACACACAGAGAGAGAGAGAGAGAGAGAGAGAGAGAGAGAGAGAGAGAATAAAACAAGTTCCATGCAAGTTTTAGCAGGAGTCCCAGAATTGTCAGAATACACAGGGAAACCAGAAATGAGAGAACCAGCAGAGCTTCATCTGAGCCAAAATTCAATTGTAGGACATGTGAAGTAACAATCTGAGTGCCTCTGAGCTTTCACAGAATACATTTCCCTGTCTACAAGAAACCACAACCAACCACTACACAATTGGGATTAGGAAGTGGATTGTCCAGGTCCAAGCATGGCTTGAACCCAGAACTTCTTTTTGTAGAAACTAAACACTGAGAAGTTGCAACAGAATAGACTGATGCAGAGAACAGAAGCATTACCTGAAAATGGAGGAAGATTTTGGCCTCTGGAGTAAAACAGCTAGTCAAAATGTCGTCCTTCTGAATGCTCTTGTGCCCTGCTGGAGTTGTGATGATGTGGTGCAATGGTAAGAGAGGCGTTCAAATTGCTACACAGCCATGAAGCTCACTGAGGAGTCTCAAGCAAGCAAGCAGTTTCACACATTATTATTGCTTCACATAGTCTAGATCTGGGACCTTCCGTACAGCGAGTTCTGGGGATGAGCCGTGTCCCACCCTCTGTACACCCTCAGAGGCATCCCTCACAAGCATCCCAGCCTCTGTACACCCTCTTCATTAAGATTTCCACTGTCTCTGGCACTGAAAACTGTTTCTGGCTCAGATGCGAACCCTGGCTCCAGCTGACTGAACACGCGTATCTGATGCCAGCAAAGCTGATTTGTTTTCCAATCTGAAAACCAGGAAAGGGTAGAGCAGAAGGGGGGAGGGAAGGATGTAATGGCATCCTTGGCATCTTTGGCATCCATTGGAGGTGACCTACAAAGTCCCCTTCTTGCTTGGCCACCCATGAGCAGCTGATGCTTTAATATGTGGCAATGAATCACTTCTCCTCTGCATCCTTGTTTCTACCAATTGGGCGTCCTCTTCTTGCATGCCCTCACAAATACATACTCTCCCTTTCTCATTGTGCAGAGGGTGAGAAGGTGGCTACCTCAGCTTGTGGTCATTTTTGGCTATCTTAAGGAAGGACTTTGTGCCCAGGCCCTTCCACCTGTTGTCTGTAGATCCTTTTCCATGTTCGTGCAACATCACAGCCACGACTCCATTGTTATCTTTAATTCATTTGCCAGCAGTTCTCTCTTGGCTTGATTCTTTACAAGATTCTCTCCTCCCTCCTGCTTGCATCCCTGTGGATCATCAACAAAGAATATGAGGGCATATGCGACTCTTTCCTCGCCTCCTACAGCGTTTGTCTCTACAAACTTCCTCACAGAGATGCCAGCTGAGTAAATTCTTCAGTCAGTGAGCTGAGCTGGATGTTGCATGTGCCAGGACTGAAATCTGATCCCGAGAGGTTATATTCTCTTTAATCAAGCTGATATTCCCTGCAAGTCTTGGAAAGACTTTTCCAAGATCAATTTTTTTTTTTTAGCCATCATCAGGCCAGCCTGGGTAAGTGTGGAGCTGGGCAGTATTATACCATCAGTTGGATACAAGCAATTATCTGCTGTTGTGCCATACATCTGTCAAGCAGTTCTTAGACTACTTTTGCAAATAGTGCTAATAGTGTATTTGTGCCAGCGTTCTTTGATTTTTTTCCCCGGTCTGTTTGTTTGTTCCTCCTTGTCACAGTATGGTTCTTCTTTGTCCTGTATATCTATAACGATTGGCACAGAAACAATGAGTAAATTTAGCCATGGGGCTCACCCACTCACTCACTCTCCCCCCTCATCCATGAGGGGGTGGATGGTTGGCAACCTTCAGTCTCGAAAGACTATGGTATAAGCCTACAGCACCTGGTATTCCCAGGCAGTCTTACTTTGGTAAACCTTTATTGGCATATAGAAAGTCCATCGATAACAATAAATATAACAAGGCAAAGAGATACAACTTTATCCGTTATTAACTTCTGGCCTTTGCCATAGAAACTGCCGCCAAAAATTCGGCTACCAAAATGGTGATGGAAGGGGAATAATCACTGAGAAGGATTGGGAAAGGATCAACAAAGGAAACAGGAAGAGAAGAGAGAAAAGGGCCAAGTAGGTGGGACCTGAGATTATGATTCTTCGGGCAGTACTCCGAAGAAGGATATGATCCAAGTACTTCCCAGGCAGTCTCCCATCCAAGTACTAACCAGGCCTGTCCCTGCTTAGCTTCCGAGATGCAAGGGTGACATTGTGGGAGGATTCAGATGGCTACCTGAGTTTTTACTCCTTGTCCCAGAAATCCTGAAACTTCCAGTGAAACCTGCCCAGGCTCCATTCCACCTCCTCTGTTTTCTGGTATATCCAATGGTTTGAGCTTGACCCTGACAGCACTCAGAACTGAGCACTGAACAGTATGACATCTGTACCCATGCCACATCTCCCCAGCTCAAAAGCAGAAGGAGATGAATCTGTAATATGGGCAAGTTGTTGCTCAAAGGCTCACAAACCCATCAAGTGTGCATGTCACAGAGTATGTTGAAGGAGGGTCCAAATCATTACCATCAAATAGCTACGTACAAGACCTGTGCATTCAAGCCACAGGGAATGGGGAGAGGTGCTCCTTAAGAGCAAGTGTGTTATAGTAGTTAATTGTACTAGACTAGGAGAAGAGAGACACAGGTCCAAACTCTCAGCCCAGTAGAATATTCACTGGCTGACCTTTGGGCCAGCTGTATTATCTCTCAGTTCACCATGTTGTTATAACAAACGAAAAAGGAGAAAGAACAATGTTTACCACCCTGGGTGAGCGCCTTAGAGCAGTGGTTCTCATACATTTAGCACCGGGGCTCACTTTTTAGAATGAGAATCTGTCAGGACTCACTGGAAGTGATGTCATGACAGGAAGTGATGTCATCAAGCAGGAAAATTTTTAACAATCCTAGGCTGCAATCCTACCCACACTTACTCAGGAGTTAGTCCCATTTACTGTCATTGTTTAAAGAATATACATAGTAGCTTGTTAAAGTACAGGTCTGTAACATTTCCTCAAATGCAGACACATACCAAGGTAGCATCAAGTCTAATATATTAGAAACAAAAAACAATGAATGGGGACCCACCTGAAATTGGCTCACGACCCACCTAGTGGGTCCCGACCCACACTTAGAGAATCACTGCCTTAGAGGAAGAGTGAGATACACAAATACAATCATTCATGGTGGTTAATATACTGAGGCATCAGATTACAGTTCCCAGCTCTGTTTTAAATCAAATGAGATCCTTTCATCCTGTGATCATTCCCAGTAGGCCGTTCTGCATGGTCACTCTTCTTACAAGTAGAAACCATCTTCTGATTTCCCAAGCAGATTTATTAATGGACTCTTTATACACATTTATTCTCATAGGTGCCAGCTGACAGCCAGGTTTGCCATCTCTGTTGTAGCAGCAAGGACAGAACAAGGTGCCGGAGCTCCCTTTAGGCTATGTATGCCAGGCAAGAAACATGGTGCAATAACATATTGGACTTCCACAAGCTTGTTGTAGTTCCTTGATGCTGTGTTCTTTACCTGAAATCTGCAGGAAAAATCCATTGTTTTGAATTAGGATGTTATAAAAAAAGTTAGACTTTGGGGTGTCTATGATGCTTTTGTAGCAGGTGAGACTCTCTGCTCCATCTTTCTGGAATGGCTTCCTCCTTTCTTTGAGCTCCTGTGTATGATCTGATTCATAGTCTGTGGGTTTATTTACAGTGCGGTTGAGCAGAATTTCAAGGGTAGGGGTTCAGTGTCTTAGCTCTTCATTTCTTCCCCCATGAGTAGAAGAGGCAGAATAATTGTATAGAATAGGCCTGTAGATGTGCATTTGCTTAATTCGCCCAATTTATTACAAGTTGCAAAATGTAGTTCTTCTGGATGCAGAATTTAGCTGTCCTTGTCCAACCTTCCTTCTTATTATAGAAGTACTGTGTATATACTATAGAAGTACTTAGTACAGAAGTACAGGGGGCCCCTGTATCTGCAGATCCTAGATCCACGGATTCACTTCTCAGCAGATTGGGTCCGCTGGGCCTCCTTGCCCTGCTCTGAGGGTGGGAGGATGGAGGCCAGAATGTACGACCAGATCAAGAAAGAAACATCTGAATGTTGTGGTTTCTTGAAAGATAGAAACCTTGTGCCCACTGGTGCATGCCCTTTCCGGAGGCGAAGGGATCCTCTGAGTCCAACAGGAGCCACGCCCATCCATTCTGGGACAGAACCCCCAAGGATACAGGGGCAGGCGTGTACTGTGAAACATAGCGTAGCTATAGGGAGGGGGAACGGTAAATACTGCAAGTGCCGCAATGTGCCGTGTAAGCGAACCCTCCCACTTGCTGTTTGAGCCATTCCAGGCAGTTATGGCGACGTGCAGATGCTCGCTGAACAAAACGGCGACTCTTGCTTTTGCTATCACTGCCCAGAATGGCTCTGATGGTGAGTGGGAGGGGGAGCTTACATGGCGCACTGCGGCACATGCAGTACAGTGGACCTAAGTTATCTGCAGATTTGGGACCTGCAGATTTGATCATCCGAAGGTCCTGAACACACTGGGTTGGCCAACATGGACCCTCCAAAGGCAATGGGAGATGTGGTCCTGTTGCCTCCACAAGGTGGCCTTAGAAGGTCATTTCGGGTTTTCTGGGGAAAACCAGAAGTGACGTTTGAGGCCCTTATAAGACCTTCAGAGGCTTCCTTGGGCCTCAGAAGGCCTTATAAGGACTTAGAATATCACTTCTAAGGTCTTCAAAGGCCTCCATAGAACATCCTCAGAACATCCTCTGGGGGCAACAGGAGCGCAGCTCCCATCGCCTTTGGATAAGAGGGCCCCGAGACCCACAGATTTCATCATCTATGGGTTTCATTATCCACAGGGGTCATGGAACAGAGCCCCCACAGATAACACTGGATGCTGTGTACTTACTGTTTTGTCCTTCTCTAGCTACACTACCGCTCTGAAAGGAACTGTAAGAGGTCCTCCAATGCTTGTAGCTAGGTCCAGAGCCTACTGGGGGAAAAAAAAACTTCTCCATTTCATGCTGGGAAGCAGGAGATATTGCAAACTTAAACAATCCCCTGTGAGTGTTTTGAAAGCTCCCCATAAGCAGGAAACAAACCTGTTAGGAGGAAGGGTTTAGCCTAGCCCTCTCCCCAATGTGCAATTTTTTTCCATTGTACAGTGACTTATTTTCTGGGGGGAGCATTAAACAAACCATCACCCCCATTTGTAGAATAAAGTGCTACAGTCCAGGAAAAGCTTTAGCACAACTGCCTGTACCGCAACTGCAAGATTCAACTGCATGTACAAACTAGCCCTTATTATTTTGTCATGGTTCAGATCTGCTAGCCTTGGTTCCAGTGAAGTTGACATTCTATCGGTGCAAGTGTCAGGGACCCTAATCTCATCATTTGATGAGGATTGAGCTTTCCTGAGCTAAATTCAACCAGGAAAAGCCAGCACTGTAGACCTGTTGATGGAAAAATATTTCCCCAGCCCCCCCCCCACCCCCATCCCAATGAAAAGCAAGCGGCTTTTCATTTCCCAAGTGGATTATCATAAATATTGCACCATTAAAGTAGCATTCCTCAGATCCGGAACATATTGAACAAATCATATGCATTCAGTTTCCTTGAGTGGCTTGGGGATGAAAGCTCAAAGTTGACCTTTGCTAACCACCACTTCAAACCGCTTTCCTGAATACTTATTTGCTGTTTACAAGGTAGGCAATACCAGCACATTTATGCTAGGTACTATTATCAGAAGTATGATAGCTGTTGCAACACTAAGGTTTTCCATTGGCAGATTTTGCCACAAAGTCTTTCTTGTCCTTTCCTGAAGTGATTAAAGACTATCTGCATGGCCAATGACCCCATCCTAAACACACCACTTTGCTGGCTGACAATTCATATTATTAGCAAGCCACGTCCTCCCCCAGTTTCTTGCTCCTGTAGTCTGTAAGCAAATCCAAGCATCATTGCCCACTTCTTGTATGTATGCGCAACCTCCTGATTTTAGAAATGGGTTATGTCAGAATGCCAGATGCAAGGGAGGGCACCAGGATGAGGTCTCTTGTTATCTGGTGTGCTCCCTGGGGCATTTGGCGGGCCGCTGTGAGATATAGGAAGCTGGACTAGATGGGCCTATGGCCTTATCCAGTGGGGCTGTTCTTATGTTCTTATGTTCTTCCACTTTCTTCCATCTCCCTTCTACACTGCTGGAAGAGGCATGGGGAGGGGGGAATCTGTGGGGAGAGACATGCAAACAGGAAGTAGTGACAGATCCAGCACCCATGCAGTTTAGGCCAGAGTCAGCCACACACAGGCAGGGAACGCATTTGTTTCCAGGCCAAAGTACATAACCGACCCAGGCATGCTTGATTGTTCTTCTGTAAATAGCGATGGGCAAGGTCTGATCAAGAGAGCAGCATGTGGGGAGGGGGACTGACTCTCTTCCCCGCCGCAGTCACTACTTGCATCAGCATGAGGACTAGGACTGCATTTGCCCCAGGAAGTAAGTTCTCATTGGTACCAATGGGAACATCTTTCCTAGGGTAAACAGGAGCCATGGGGAACCTCATTCAGTTTGGGATCAAGCTAGGCAGAAAGGGTTAAAGATGCTCTCTTTAGATGCACTCTTTAGATGCATAGATGCACACTATGGACCCAACCTGGATCAAGGCATGCCAGAGTTGCTATTTACAAAAGAAAAATCAAGCACTCTGGGGACAATCCCATTATTCATGTCTTGGGTAACTTAGCATTCCTACCCAGAAGCTTCTGTAGAGTTTAGGGAATACCGACCTATTCTGGTGCATATATGGTTTTCTTAATGGGGCAAATGAGAACTTGGTGGGATTCTTATTTGGAAAACAGTATGGAGGGAGGGTAAGAAGCTCACCCCTTGTGTCACAGCCACAGTCTGGATTAGGTTGTCCCCTTTGGCAGATGCTGCATGCAAAATATTTGCAGACATAGTCAAGTCTAGTTTGGCTCTTTGTGTGGAGAAAGTGCTGGAAACAGGATGTCTTTATAAAATATGTTTCTTTACAAATACATGAGTTAAGTATGTAAGTATCCTGCACCCAGGCAGGATGCAACTATGCATGATGTGGGACACAGGTGTCATGGAACATCTGCATTTTTTAAAAAAGTAAACTACTGCAAGGACTTATCAGAACCATAACATTGGGGGTAGGCAAATCTAACTCTCCCCACTTGAAAAACTGCATCAGGGAAAGGATTAAAACCCTTATTCCCTAGCACCACAATCCCGATCCAAGCCTCCTCCCCCCCCCCCCACATAGCCTTATACTGAGTGCATCCATTGGGCCATCTTACTCAGTGTTGCACTGGTGAACGTAGGGTAGGTCAGCAGATGCAAGTGTTTCTGGGTAGTATGGCTAAGCTACCCCAGTGCTGCCCATCTGTGCTCCCTCCCCATCCAGAGGTGTTCTGAGGGCTGGAGGAGCGGTGTGCAGCCTCCATGACCTTCAGAAGGCCTTCTAAGACCTCTGGAGGACCTTAAAATATAACTTTCCAGTTTTCCTCCCTGGCCCTCTAAAGGCCTTCTCATGGTCTTAAAATGTCACTTCAGGAAGTGACGTTTTCAGGCCTTCCGGAGTCCTTAAAAAGGGGGAGGTGGCACTTCCAGGCTTGCCCTGGCGTGGCACAGTAGCTAGGACCGCCGCTGCAGTATTGTCAACACTGACTGACAGTGGCTTTCCCAGCCAGGAATTTTTCTCTGTCCTATGTGGGGAAACCAGGGACTGAACCGAGGACTTATGCATGCAAAGCAAATGTGTTTCCACTGAGCAACATTCCCTTCCACAGCAGCTGTATTTTTTTAAATTAAACCATAAAAAAAAACCTGATCACAACTCTCCTGTTTGGCCCACAATGCTCATCTTTAGTGTGGTGTCAGTCTTCCCAAAAGCTCCCCTAAGCCTATTTTTTTTCTGAAAACCAGCTGCAAAAACTCAAGCTTCTTTGTTCTTCACCCAAGCAGGTGCAGTGTCTCCAACAGATAGTCATCAGTCATCAAACACCATCAATGCTCATTTTCACATTTAAGCAAAATACCTTCTACCTGTTAAAGAAGCATATGGGAAGCCATACTAAGCAGAGACGCAGCGTCATCTCCTCGCTTTGCATGGCCATAACCATATAACGGACTGAACACTTCCCTGAGAGTGATTCCCTTTAAGAACCAGAAGAGTTTAACTGCAACAGAAAATGTGGAATTGTTGCCCTTGAGGAAGAAGACCTGTGTTGAAGCACATTGGGTGTTTTCATCCCTTACAATAAATTCTCAATTCAGCACAGATTTAAGACTTGCCTCCCTCCATGCCTTCGTAAATACAGTATGTGACTGCCTATAGCCTGAGAGCTTCTCTGAGTGAATTAACTCCAATAATGTGTTTGCAATACTGTTACGTGAAAATTCCCTGTTTCCTTTTAAGTTGTGATTTTTATATCTGGTTATGTTATTATGGACTAAAATATCATACAGGCCAAGCAAACAGGCCCGATTTCCAAAACCCTGGTAAAAGTCACAAGTTTACACAACCTCCACCTCTCCATGCACACAGCAACAAAGTCTAAAGCATTGTATTGTTTTAAGAAAGGGTCTCCTGATCCAATCTCTGTTATGCAAACCCATTAAATCTCAACACACAGGACAATCAAGTCAAGTCAAGCTCACTGTGACTACAAGGAGTCTGGCATAGCTAATCATTGTTTAAATGTTTCCTATTGTTGTAGCTTAATCACTGCTTAATCACCGTATGCAGATTTGAACAGCCAGCTACCCACCCCCAGGAGGCCAGCCTTTGCTGATAGCTGACTCCTTGATCATCCTGTTTTTCTTGCATGCTCCACTGTGTGTAGTGAGCATGCGCATCCAGGACAGTTTTAGGCCACATCCGGGTCATTCAGGTCAGCAAAAACCCTTAAAAGAGAAGGCTGCCATGTGCTCCCTCTCTCTCTCTCTGGCTGCCCTTAAGGCAGAGGTCCTCCATAGGACTCTCCACTCCCCCAACTGCTCCTCAGGACAGGTAACTATATCTTGCATCTGGAACCTTTTCCCTGTTCCCCCCCACCTTTTTTTCTCCCCTTCTTTCCCCATCTTTAGTCAGCAACTGGGTTATGCAGACCAGGGACCCCTAAAATCCTTCCCTAAAATCTATCCTTTTCTGATCTCCTCGAAATGCACCAAATACACTCCACACGCAACCACCATGAAAGTTAGGTATGCCGTATCCAAGTACTAGGATTCAAGTAGACATATACTTACCATTTTTCCATGTGCATTATGTATACCTATGTGTTTTTGCAATAAAAATATAATCCTATTGAAAGTTATCTTTCTCCCAGTCTCTTTTCAAGTGAAAAAGGAATTTCTTTGCATTACGCTGTCTTGTTATCTAGCCTGCGATCCTGAAGTTTCCAAAAGGGTAATATAATAATTCCCCTTAAAACATAACAGCCCTTTTTGGTAACAATACTACTCTGTACATTGGAGAGAATTCAGCCACCTTTCCATGCTATCTGGCAGATAGTTTTAACAGGAAAGCACATACATTTGTTTCCCGATAGATGCTGATCCTAGAAATAAATATCAGCAGGATATGAACTGTGTGTATGATGCACATAGAGAGGTCTTGAAGTGGAAGGCAGGGAGGAGGAAGAACTAACCCATTTCCACCAGCTTTCAATCTGTTCTTGCATTTCCCACATTTATCTTTGAACAGGAAATACCTGCATTGGGTAAAATCAGCAGCTGGATTTTTAAATTGGCTCTTGTGCTCCCCGTCAACATCATGAGGGACAGTGTGATATAGTAGTGAGAGTGATGAAATGATTGGGGAGAGCTGGCTTCAAATCCCCATGAAATGTGCTGGGTAACTTTGGGCCAGTCACTGTCAATTAGTTTAACTCATCCCTTGCTGTGAGGATAAAAAGGGGAGGGGTACAACCATGTACACCACTCTGAATTCCTGGAGCAGTAGATAGACATGTGTTTAAAAAAGAAAATGAATTATATATGTGTTTGATTTACTGTTGATGCAGTCATTTCAAAAAATTCAGTGCAGGGACTAGACCAGCCATTTTCAGCCACTGCGCTGTGGCCACTGGTGTGCCGCGAATGGTCCCCAGGTGTGCCGTGGGAATTGGGGAGAGGGTCATTTATTAATAAGGTCATTGGGGGATGTGAGTCCCCCACCAACAGCATGGTGTTCCTTATCAATGGTCAAAACACCAATGGTGTGCCTTGACCATTTTAGTGCCCTTTTAGTGTGCAGTGAGATGAAAAAGGTTAGAAATCACTGGACTAGACCAATAAAAAATGTTGAGTATGGAATAGATCAGTGCTTCTCAACCAGTGGAACAGGTACCACCAGTGGTACTTGAGGTGGTATCAGGTGGTACCCACAGGACCCCTGGACCCCTGCCACCCAGCAGCAAGACTAGGAACATGATGCAACAAACAGTGGTAGGAGGCTTGACTCGGTGGGCCGAGCTCCAAAGGATGCTTTTCCGTGCTCGAAAAAGCCCTCCCATCCACCCTTAGCCTTAGTGGTGTTTGTCGCCTTGCATCTGGCCGCCCAGGCCAGAAGTTACAAGTGATGATGTCATCGCCAGTTACTTCTGGGGGTGCTTCGAATAGGTGGACCATGTGAAGGACAAAGCAGAGGACAAACCTTGAGAAACAATGGAATAGGTCATGTACACTTTGATGCATACTGTCTACACTGCTGCACATGTTAAACCTATATGTGAATAACCAAGCGTGCAATCCAGAAAAGTACTTGGGCTGGCGCAAGTCCCTTGTGCCGGCCTAGGATGGCCATGAGTCAGCAAGGCCGGTGCGTGGAGGTGCGCTGGCCTACGGAGGCTGGCACAAGCTTCCACGCCGATGGAGGCACTGAGTCTTGCATTGGCTGGCTGGTGGGTGGAAAGGAGGCAGGGAAGAGGCGGGAGGGAGGCGGTCTGGGGCAGGGGGAGAGTGGGTGGTGGGCAGCCCCAGGGGTGGATGGGCGGGTGGGGAGCGGGAGGCAGGACTGGGATCCAGTAGTTATCCAGCTGGATCCCAACCCCTGTCCCCAGGAGTTTGGAGTGGCTTCAAGCTGCTCCGCTCTCCTCTGACTTGTGCCACCTCAGGAGGTGGTGCAAGTCCAAGGAGACCCAAAGGGGCCAAGGTGGCTTACCTGGAGATAAGGGGAAAAGTTTCCCTTACCTCTGGCTGAGCCACTTTGGGCACCTATCCTGCAATGGATACAGCACAAGCCTCTTGGCTTGCCTGTTTCAGCACAGGATAGGATTGTGCCCTTAGTGTATGTACACTGATTGTTTCCCTGTTGAACATACCATATGAACAGGGCTTCTCATATGCACTGAAATCCAGTTCCTTTGGGAGGAATTGTAGCTTTGATGGTAAAGCAGCGACTTTGAATGCAATCTTGGAAGTACTGTAGGCAATCTTAACTTCTTTAGATGGAGAAGGCAGCTTCATATGTTCACACTTCACATGAGAGTGGTCCAAAGATGCCTTTTGCAGTCTGTTGCTATTCATGTTGGTGCTTCATTGGTCTTTCAAAAGGGCTTACAATTAAGAGAGAAATAGATGTACCATTTGAACTGTAAAGGGCTACGACTGCAGGTTCTTCACCTGTTATGGAAGCCTGGCCAGGCCAGCTCACACCTGGCACTGCAACTTAAATAGCTTGGGTCAGCCCCCAGAATTGTCTCTCCCCTCCTGAATCAGAAGGAGCTGAAATCATTTCAGGAGCTGAAATGAAAGGACCATCTCTGAACAGGGTCATGATTCACAAGCAATTTAGTGCATGGCTCTTGGCCTGGTCATTGGACAACATGGACATTTGGAAGAGGGGCCTTGGCCAATAGTAGGTGGCCCCCACAGCTGTTGTTCTCAGGAAAGATGACCCTCAGCCCAGAAAGGAGTGGTTGGCAACCTTCAGTCTCGAAAGACTATAGTAGAAGCCTACAGCACCTGGTATTCCCCGGCGGTCTCCCATCCAAGTACTAACCAGGCCTGACCCTGCTTAGCTTCCGAGATCAGACGAGATCGGGCATGTGCAGGGTAACAGAGTGCCTATTGAGCCAGCACCAATTTCTCCTAGCAACCACAGGATATGTTTACCTGCCAACTTCTGAAAACCAATAAGAAGGAGATTGAGGCTCCTGAAACCTCCTTTGCCCCTTTACATGATGAGCGTGATTACACTGGCATAGATATGCTGAGATTTGCCTTCATTCAAATCATACTTCTAGCATTTTGTTACAAGCAAAAACACCTTGTCATGATTTCAGGCAGAGCAGAAGATTTATACAGTAGTACGTTTCCCTTCTCCTCTGTCTGAGTATTTTCATTTCTGAGGAGAAATTTGGAGGGAGAGGCATTTGGTAGCACCCAAACTGGGTGCAAAATTGTTTTCCTGATGGTGCAATTCCATTGCCAAACTCCCACCAATAAACATTGAATTTCACCTATATAGTATCTGACATCCAGAGGACAGTGTGGCCCTGATGATGACCCTGACAGAGCCCCAGTGAACTACTGCAGTCTCTCTCTCTCTCTCCTGTAGGACCAAGCAAGTCATCATGTTAGAGTGATGGTATTGCTTTCTGCCAAATTGTCCTCACTCTGAAGTACCTTTTTTGGCCTCCATGACATCATCATAGAAGTAAATCTGACTGGCTACATGACAACTCGCCTACTCCTATGGGGAGGGGAGACATAGGCTGCAGTCTTATACATACTTACCTGGGAGTAAGTTGTACTCAACGGACTTACTTCTGAGTAGACAACCATAGGATTGCACTATGGTGGTTTATTTTAACAAAAATAGAGTGCCACAACAGAAACCAAGTGCGATTGTGATGATATCCCAAGTCAGTGCAGAAATCCAGATTTGCAGACTCTCAGGGAATGGTCTTGGACTTCCTGAAGGACTATGATTTGCAAACTTTGCATACGAATTAGTGCCTCTTTTGTGCCAAAAAAATGTTTGGCTGCCCTAATCAGTGCTGCCCTGTTTCTAACAACTCTAATTTTGGAGGGTGTGAAAACATCAGCATTCAGACTTGTGCAAAATGCTGCTACAACTATAGCGTTGTTAAAAGTCTGGGTTTTTGTTTATTTAGGGCCTGATCCTGAACATTTTGTGCTGGCTTAGTGCCAGCGCACAGTGTTGAAAACATGCCGTAAGGCCAACGTGCCAGTACGCAGTGTTGCAAACTTATTGCCCAGCCAGCATGAGCTCCAGAGGAGCGTCGGGCAGTGGAGATGTGAGTGGAGGCATGGGGGGGAGGTGTTCCGGGGTAGGGCATGGAGAAGGCGTAGCAAGGGAGGGAGTGGGGTGGGAGGAGGCAGGACTGGCTGATATCAGCTCTACCTCTTGGCCCAACACAGGGCTACTTTACTCTGCGCCAGCTAAACAGCCGGCTACTTTACTCTGCGCCAGCTAAACAGTCAAGTAGCCCCATTGTGGGGCTGCTTCCCTTACTTGGAGGAAGGGGACAAATGCCCCCTCCCTCCGAGGAGGTGTCAGAAGCCGCCTGTGGCTACCCAATGTCCATAGGATGCAGCGGCAGCCATTTTGGCACCACATTAATAATAAATAATAGTACAGGTATTTATATACCGCCTTTCTTGGTCGTCAGATTTCTCCTCAGACTTTATTCAAGGCGGTTTACAAAGGCAGGCTCTTCTAAATCCCCATAGGGATTTTTACAATGGAAGAAAGGTTCTATCTTTCAAAAACCACAACATTTCAGATGGATCTTTCCAATCTGGCCTCCAGTTTCCTCCTACACAAGCTGACAAGCAGCTCCTTCATCTCTCACATGGAGGGCAGCCAAGATGCTTCTTCGCTCACACCAAAGAGCAGGTGGAATAACTTGGCTCGTCAGCTGCTTCAAGGTCTCACCATTCACGGTGCCAGTGGCCTCGAACTGGCGACCTGCGGACTGGCAAACGGAGGCTCTACCCTCTAGACCAGACCTCCTGCCAGTTTAGCCTTGGGCGCCAGGCAACTCAGTATTGGGCTGTTATTTTTCACATTTTTATACCACCCTTCCTCTGGTGTTTAACCCACCAGATGCACTACATTTGATACACAACATTTTGCACTCCACAGCTCAGGCCACAGAAAGTGCACAGTGTCTGTTGCAAGTGTGACCACAGCACAGTCTTGTCCTCTTGTGACTCTTGTCCACAGCACATCCTATTCTTGTCAGTCAACTAATACTTTGGTAACTGTAACAGAAACCTCCAATGGCCACACTATTATTGGTATTGGCAACCTTCAGTCTCGAAAGACTATGGTATCGCGCTCTGAAAGGTGGTTCTGGCACAGCGTCTAGTGTGGCTAAAAAGGCCAATCCGGGAGTGACAATCCCTTCCACACCGGGAGCAAGTGCAGTCTGTCCCTGGTCTGTCTCCCTGGCTATGGGCCTTCCTTCTTTGCCTCTTAGCCTCAGACTGTTGGCAAAGTGTCTCTTCAAACTGGGAAAGGCCATGCTGCACAGCCTGCCTCCAAGCGGGCCGCTCAGAGGCCAGGGTTTCCCACTTGTTGAGGTCCATCCCTAAGGCCTTCAGATCCCTCTTGCAGATGTCCTTGTATCGCAGCTGTGGTCTACCTGTAGGGCGCTTTCCTTGCACGAGTTCTCCATAGAGGAGATCCTTTGGGATCCGGCCATCATCCATTCTCACGACATGACCAAGCCAACGCAGGCGTCTCTGTTTCAGCAGTGAATACATGCTAGGGATTCCAGCACGTTCCAGGACTGTGTTGTTTGGAACTTTGTCCTGCCAGGTGATGCCGAGGATGCGTCGGAGGCAGCGCATGTGGAAAGCGCTCAGTTTCCTCTCCTGTTGTGAGCGAAGAGTCCATGACTCGCTGCAGTACAGAAGTGTACTCAGGACGCAAGCTCTGTAGACCTGGATCTTGGTATGTTCCGTCAGCTTCTTGTTGGACCAGACTCTCTTTGTGAGTCTGGAAAACGTGGTAGCTGCTTTACCGGTGCGCTTGTTTAGCTCGGTATCGAGAGAATGAGTGTCGGAGATCGTTGAGCCAAGGTACACAAAGTCATGGACAACCTCCAGTTCATGCTCAGAGATTGTAATGCAGGGAGGTGAGTCCACATCCTGAACCATGACCTGTGTTTTCTTCAGGCTGATTGTCAGTCCAAAATCTTGGCAGGCCTTGCTAAAACGATCCATGAGCTGCTGGAGATCTTTGGCAGAGTGGGTAGTGACAGCTGCATCGTCGGCAAAGAGGAAGTCACGCAGACATTTCAGCTGGACTTTGGATTTTGCTCTCAGTCTGGAGAGGTTGAAGAGCTTTCCGTCTGATCTGGTCCGGAGATAGATGCCTTCTGTTGCAGTTCCAAAGGCCTGCTTCAGCAGGACAGCGAAGAAAATCCCAAACAAGGTTGGTGCAAGAACACAGCCCTGCTTCACTCCGCTTCGGATGTCAAAAGGGTCTGATGTGGAGCCATCGAAGACAACAGTGCCCTTCATGTCCTTGTGGAAAGATCTGATGATGCTGAGGAGCCTGGGTGGACATCCAATCTTGGGGAGAATCTTGAAGAGGCCGTCTCTGCTGACCAGGTCGAAAGCCTTTGTGAGATCTATGAAGGCTATAAAGAGTGGCTGTCGTTGTTCCCTGCATTTCTCCTGCAGTTGTCTAAGGGAGAATACCATATCAGTGGTGGACCTGTTGGCTCGGAATCCACACTGCGATTCTGGATAGACGCTCTCTGCAAGTACCTGGAGCCTCTTTAGTACAACTCGGGCAAACAGCTTTCCTACAACGCTAAGGAGAGAGATGCCGCGGTAGTTGTTGCAGTCACCCCTGTCACCTTTGTTCTTGTACAGCGTGATGATGTTTGCATCCCTCATGTCTTGAGGTACTTCACCTTCTCTCCAGCAGAGACAGAGGATTTCATGCAGCTCAGTGACGATGATCTCTTTGCAGCATTTTAGGACTTCAGCAGGGATGCTGTCTTTTCCAGGTGCCTTGCCAAAGGCAAGGGAGTCCAGGGCCACGTGAAGTTCTTCTAGGGTTGGTTCACTGTCAAGCTCTTCCAGCACAGGCAGGCACTCAATGTTGTTCAGTGCTTCTTCGGTGACTACATTTTCTCTGGAATATAGCTCAGAGTAGTGCTGCACCCAGCGTTCCATCTGCTGCGCCCGATCCTGGATGACCTCGCCTGTGGCAGACTTCAGAGGGGCAATTTTCTTCTGTGTTGGACCTAGGGCCTGCTTGATACCATCATACATCCCCTTGATGTTGCCCGTGTCAGCTGCTATCTGTATCTCGGAACAGAGCTGGAGCCAGTAGTCGTTAGCACATCTCCTGGCAGTCTGTTGGACTTTGCTGCGAGCAGTTCGGAGGACCTGCAGGTTGCGCTCACTGGGACAGGCCTTGTATGCTGCTTGAGCTCTCCTCTTTTCCTCAATGACTGGCGTCAACTCCTCAGAGTGGGCTTCAAACCAGTCTGCCGCCTTGTTGGTCTTCTTGCCGAATATGGACAAGGCGGTGTTGTAAACGGTATTCTTGAAATGTTCCCATCTGTTGGATGCGTTTGCATCGGCCGGGCCTGGAAGAGATTCCTCAAGCGCTTGTGCAAATTCCTCCACTTTTCTCTGATCCCGGGTCTTGCTGGTATCAATGCGAGGTCTTCCTTCCTTTTTCGTGTGATACAGTCGCTTTGTTTGCAGTTTCACTCTGCTGCACACCAGGGAGTGGTCAGTGTCGCAGGCAGCACCATGATAACTGCGTGTGATCTTGATGCTGGGAAGGCTGGAGCGTCTGGTGAGGATCAGGTCGAGCTGGTGCCAGTGCTTTGATCTTGGATGTCTCCAAGAGACTCTATGTTGGGGCTTTGTGTTGAAGAATGTGTTGCTGACACAGAGACCGTGATGACAGCAAAACTCTAGCAGGCGTTGGCCATTTTCGTTCATCCTCCCAGTGCCAAACTGACCTAAGCAAGTGGGCCATGAACTGTTATCAGCACCAACTCTAGCATTGAAATCGCCGAGGATGAACAATGGCTCTTTTACAGGGATTTTCTTGACAGTGGTGGCCAGGTCATCATAGAATTTGTCTTTGGCTTCTGCTGGAGACGACAGAGTTGGTGCATAAGCACTGATGAGAGTGATAGGTCCTGCTGATGACTGGAGCTGCAGGGACAAAATTCTTTCACTTCCCACAGTAGGTGGGATGATGGATTTCAGCAGGGTATTTCTGACCGCAAAGCCAACACCATGTTCCCTGGTTTCGTTTGGTGGTTTTCCCTGCCAGAAAAATGAGAAATTTCTCTCCTTGACAGATCCGGAATCTGGCAGCCTAGTCTCTTGAAGGGCGACGATGTCCATCTGCAGTCTGCTCAGCTCCATGTCGATGACAGCTGTTTTGCGTGCATCGTCTATTTCTTGCAGGTCATCAGAGAAGCCAGGTGTCATTGTCCTAACGTTCCAGGTGCCCAGCTGGCCACACTATGAGCCCTTAAAAGAACCAGGTTCATTTGAACCAAGCCTATTCCCAGAACTTGTTTTTAGTGCCAGTGCTCAGTCTTGGGATGTGCAACTTCATAAAAATGGTGAGTTTCTAATATAGATATCATTGCATACGTTGCCTTTTGCTGAACTAGTAGGAAGAGCCCAAACCAGCTTCAGTAACACACCCCTTTGGCTGAAGCATACCTAAAACAGAGGCAATGCTTAAGGCTGCAATCCCACTTTCCGAGCATTGAACATTCTGAGTAGACATGCATAAGATTGCACTGTAAATCTATTGAATAACATTCAGAACTAAGATAAGGTTTTGGACAGAATGAACTGAATTTGTGATATTTTATAATCATTACAGGAAACCACTGAGTGCCAGGCTGTGATTTTCTAGGGAATAGAAAATTCCCTATTGATAGTTCTGTTTTCTGTGATTGATGTTATGTTGCTCCCTTCCTAACCAGTATCTTATTAAAAATAAATTAGAAAGGGAGTGCATTTGAACACTTCCAGAGCCTCACCACGGAGTATTCATCCATTTGGAATTCAGAAACAGGGTTTCAGGGTAAAGACAGTTTGGTTTCCATGCAGGCTTGATTCCCCTTACCTCTCATATTAGAAATTAAGTATCACTGTTACAATCTCCCTCCTGCCCAACTTGATTAACCAAACCCCACATAGCAAGGGATGCAGTAGGGGCGGGGAGGGGGGCGGGGGGGTGGAAGCAGAACAATGCAATCAATGTGTTGTTAATCTAGGAACTCTTTTTTCCCATCTGGAAAAAAGGGGGTAAAAAACCACCCAGTACAATCAAAGTCCGAATGTGGATCTAGGGACTTCTGCAATAAAACTTTTGTGTGTAAGCTCGGATAGGTTTACAGCACGGAAAAGGAGCATTCATTAAAATGCAATTCAAGGGAGTTGCATTAGGGCAATTTCAGGGTGCTGAGACAAATGAAATTTTACTTTTGTACAAGCTTCCTTCTTTCTTAGGAGAATATAAAAAGAGCCCTGCAAGATCATACCACAGGCTCGTATAGTGCAGCATCCTGTTTCAATGATGCCAGCTAAATGTTTCCAAAAACTCACATGCAAGGCAGCTGATCTTCTCACACTGTTGTCTCCCCTCTAGCAAATGGTATTATATTCTCGAATTGGGAAGCTAAATTTTGTGCCTGAAATAAATGAATGGTTTTTTGGAATCCTTGGAGCTGCGTAGTACAGATAACATTGTTTGTATTAGAAAAAAAACCTCGAAAGATAAATGTGATTTAATACAGCAGCCATCTTTATAGCTAGATGCTGCATAATCACAAAGAATTCCTTTTAAAGAAAAACCAAAATCCTGCAGTATTTGGGTTTTTTTTAGATGGTAAGATAGCAGCTGCTGTAAGATAGCCGATGAAGGTTTCATTTGCTTTTCTTTTATGTTAATACCTAAATGATTTTTCACTTTTGAAAAGTCTGTACAATTTATATCACAAAAAAAGATGATAGAGAAATGACCTCGGAGGTTTCAAAAGGTTCCACCATCCTATAAATTGATGGTGAACTTTCTGGGCAGAGATCTTGGCCAGAAAATGTGCCTGGTGTCCACCACACTTATCGGGGAGTAAACCCTTATTAAAAATGGAGAATTTGCTTCTGAGTAAGCATGTATAGGGTTATACTATTTGCATCCATGTCATCAAGACTGCAGAGCAACATGTTTAATGAGAGACAGCCCAATCCTATGTGAGTCTACTCAGAAGTAAGTTCCCTTGGGTTCAATGGGGCCAACTCCCAGGAAAGCACACATAGGATTGCAGCCTCAGTGAGCCCTTCAAATGACTTATTTATACTCTTTAAAAAAGGCTAAAATTTTAAAATGCTGGATTTGAATTTAAGCATAAGAAAGAAAGAAAATTTTTAAACCTTGCTGAACAGGGCATTTAGGAGAAACTTCATTTCTACAGCATAACTTAAACTTGAATGTACTGGAAATGAAATGAAACCAAGGTACTTGAAAAAGTACTTTTAATCACTGCCTGTTGTCAGGTCTCACTGTGTCATACCTGTTCAGGGTCATCACAACAATCTGATCCCAAATTGCTTTGACCCCAGCTACCTGAGTTATTAAAGAAGTAGAAGAGAAATGCTAGCAAGCAGATCCACAGTAGCTTTGCTCTGTTCCTTTGCTCTGCCCACTCTGGTCAGATGTGCAGTGCCTGGATGTTGACTTCTGCCCAAGTTTGGTTTTAATCATCAATTGCATGTGAGAGCTTTTCAGCCAGTACTGTTCTTGTTAGATTTGACCCTGGCCTTCCTAGGCTCATTCAGCTGTATTTGGTTTCTGTGGTGATTTTATCCCCTCTTGTTGTAACTCGGATACTTCAGAGAAAATGCCAAACCTCACTCAGTGCTTAATAATTGCATGGAAGGATTGACATTATGGTTGACATCTCCCTAAACTCCTGGGAGGAAATACAGGGTACAAATGTGATTGATAAATAAACACTTACGTCAGTGATGGATAAATCACTGATAAATCACTTTATAAAGTACATGATAAATAAACACGTACGTCAGTGATGGATACACATGGAAGAGCATTTGGACTGCAGAGGATGGAATGAATGGACAATGCTTGAATGCCTAGTCCCTCAAAGGTTTCCAGGCCATAACCCAGTGATGATGATGATGATGATGATGATGATGATGATGATGATGATGATGATGATAATAATAATACAGGTATTTCTATACCGCCTTTCTTGGTCCTCAAATTTCTCCTTAGACTTTATTCAAGGCGGTTTACATAGGCAGGCAAATTTAAATCCCCGTAGGGATTTTTACAATTTGAAAGAAGGTTTCTATCTTTCAAGAAACCACAACATTCAGATGTTTCTTTCTTGATCTGGTCGCACATTCTGGCCTCCATCCTCCCACGCTCAGAGCAGATGGAATCGCTCGGCTCAGTTTGTCAGCTGCTTCAAGGCTGCACGGTGCCGGTGGCCTCGAACTGGCGACCTTCGGATGTTATCTTCAGGCAAATGGAGGCTCAACCCTCTAGACCAGACCTCCTGCCCTGAACAGTGTTGTTGTTGTTATTATTATTATTATTATTATTATTATTATTATTAACTGTATTTATATACCGCTTTTCAACTAAAAGTTCACAAAGCGGTTTACAGAGAAAAATCAAATAAATAATGGCTCCCTGTCCCAAAAGGGCTCACAATCTAAAAAGATGCAAAAAGAACACCAGCAGACAGCCACTAGAAAAGACACTGCTGGGGTGAGGTGGGCCAGTTACTCTCCCCCTGCTAAAAAGAGGAACACCCACTTGAAAGAGTGCCTCTTACCCAATTAGCAGGGGTTTACCCAATTAGCAGTGTACCATGCTTTCTCATCCCCGTTCCTCCCCTTGTTCAGGATTGTTCCCCCCACCCCACAACAAAAATGACTCCTCAAGTGCCACAGAGCAGGCAAGGCAGAGGGAAGGACCAAGGAAGACACAAGCGGGGAAAGATGCAACCACCTTCCTCTGGCTGCAGAAGGAAATGCTGATGGCAAGGGAAAGGTGGGGTAGGAATGTTTTAAATAAGATAAATATAACAATGCAGTACAGTTTCTGGGTTGCATTTGTCCCTGATGTTGAATTAGGATTGCATGTCCACACCCTTTCAATAAAGGTGTGCTATTTCTGCCCCATAATCCAGCTTCCATGAGTTATGTTACAGTCCGGTTCGTGCCAGAGGAGTGAGGGGAAGGGTTGGAAGACTTCAGCAAACCATGGCAGTGCAGGGTTTCCTTCCACCCAACTGTGTGGGTCTATGAGCTCCCTTTTGCCGCTCCCATCTTTCTCAGGGCCTCACCCATTGTATGGAGCAAGATCTGAATCTACACACAGCTGGTGTTTTGCCAAATGAGATGGCAGTTTCAGCTCCAAATGTTTCAGCCTTCTCCATATAATTACTCTCTGTTGCGCCTTTTCTTTTTCAGTGCAATTTGCCTCCTAATTATTTGAAAAGATCTTTAACCCAGTGGTTCCCATTCATCTTAAATTAATTATAAGTTAGTCCTTACTAATTTAACATTGGGGATTTCCCCCCCCCCTTCATTTTCTTGTTTTCATGTGCCCTTGCTAACACACAGGAAATTGTCTTTTTTTTTTAATGGCTTCAAAGAACCCCAGTGACTCAAAGTTAGATAAATTCCACTAGTGAACCTGTTGCGAGCTGCTGTGCTCAGGCCGCTGGGACTCCGCTCCGATATCTGCTGCTGCTGGAGCTCTGCCGACGGCGTGGCACGCAGATAGCTGCCCAGTTGTTATTGTGCCTATCTCCCAAGGTCGGAGCGCTCTCTGCTCCCGGCGAGAAAGAAGGACTCAAAGGCAGAAGTTCTCCACTACACTCCTCCCTTACTATATACAAAATATTTACAGTCCAGATAGTACATACAGTACACAATTCTCAATTCCAACGGACGTAGCCTCCGGCTCAACACTACTCTGCATCTCCCACACCTTTTGCTTGCCCCTGCTGGAACTTATACTTCTCGTGACCAATCAGAGCATTGGAAATACTGCACAGTCATGCTGACTATGCAGGTGCTGTCACACACACACACACACACACTCACATTTGTCACCTGATGCACATCACCCGATGTTGCATCAGCTCCAAGTTCCCAGGGTGCTGTGCTGGTTGGCTCTGGCCAAGGCTTCAGGCCTGCCACTATGCAGCCAGTAAATTACATGTCAGGACTGGGGATCATCCCATGACAGAACCTGTTTTCTTTAAGCTGGGGTCGGTAATTTTCAAGTTAAGGGAGGGTCACAGAAAGCCTAGTCACCTTTTTGCTAGTAGCCCCCTTATTGGTTGATAGGCAGGAGGTCCGGCTCAGTTGGTAGAGCTGCCGCCTTGTATGCCTGAAGATCTGAGGCTGCCAGTTCGAAACAGCCGGAAGTACCTGAGAACTGACGACAAGCTGATATACTGATGAGAATCTATGTTTTAACTAAAATTGGGAGGAAGCAGTGGGGCTTCTGGATTTCATTGAACCCCCTCCCTTTATGTCCCTGCTAAATCAAGTACATATAATCAAGTACAGTCTATCCCAACCACATATAAACTAAGAGGTGGGAATCAGCTACTTGCACACAAAAAAGTGTATCAGTGTGGGGCTGCTTAACCTTTCCCCCATCTGGGTTTTACCTCCCCACAGTGTGTGTGTCATCCTCCCCAGAGCCTCTCCTCCTCAGAAACCTCTAAAACCAGAAATGATTTTAGCTGGGGGAAGGACGCCGATAGAAGGAAGGAGAGACTGCAGGACGTCAGGGTTGGGAAAATAAGTATTCAGCTCCTCTCACCTGTTTACCCCCTTTGCTTCAGAAACTAGACCTCCTCTCCACTTTATATATGATTTGGCAGGTCCAGGTTTAAGCGGACATGTTTCCAATAGTCATATGAAGTGACTGCACTTTATAACTATATGTTACCTGTTATGGTAACTCTGTGCTTGGGGCAGCTATACTGGAATGTTACAATTTCATGAGTAGTTGTGGGGTGGGGGGAATCAGGATTGGCACTGTGGTAGAGGCACATGTGGTAGAGGCACATGGGTTCCCCTGTGGTGTCTATTCAGCACTGGAAGAATAGGCAATGCCAAAAAGGGCACTTTGCCTCTTCCCTGCTCCCCATATACCGTAGTGGAAGCACAGGATTAAAGCACCCATCTTTCTTTGTCACAGCCCTGATCTTGATTGTCCATCTATGCATCTGTCCACACCCCCCCCCCCGGGCCAGGATTGCTATTTAAGTTGTAAAAATTAAGTAC
The DNA here is from genome assembly GCF_035046505.1 of Tiliqua scincoides. Lineage (NCBI taxonomy): Eukaryota > Metazoa > Chordata > Lepidosauria > Squamata > Scincidae > Tiliqua > Tiliqua scincoides. The sequence goes on along the minus strand of NC_089825.1, from coordinate 85,384,751 downwards.
ATGAGCCCCAATCACAAACTTAACATAATGTGTAGTTTGGCCTTTAGGGTCATTTCTAAAAACAACAAAATTGTAAGTCTTGTTGACAAATATTAAATATTAAATCTGTAGTATTAAGAATTAAATTACCAAACTGAGTGTTTAACACCCCTGCTAAGCCTAAGTCCAACAGCACAGGAACAAACTGCAAAGGAGTTTTTGGGTTATGTATCCATGCAAGATTTTGCATGAACTGTGGGGCTGTAAACATATGGTGACTTCCTGCCTGTCTGCTGCTTTAAAATGGCTACAGAACTCACCATGCATACTTGGATGTTCTTGGCATATGGAGTCAGTGACATCATTGATCCGATGCCACACCAACAGCCCCCAGCCATGCATGCTAAGGATATCTCTGGGCCACACTCGGCCTCACTGTGCATTCTTCTTAAGTTTTCCAACACATTGAGAGGCTGATGATATAATTGACTCCCCCATATGAACAATCACTTAATTTGGAGGATTTATATCCCCCCTCTTGATTGAACGGTCCTCGAGATGACTTATAAGGATCTGTAGTAATATTACATTAAAGAAACAAACAATAAAACATTAAACAATACATTAAATACAAGAGCAGCAACTGTTACCCTGCACATGCCTGATCTCGGAAGCTAAGCAGGGTCAGGCCTGGTTAGTACTTGGATGGGAGACCGCCTGGGAATACTAGGTGCTGTAGGCTTATACCATAGTCTTTCGAGACTGAAGGTTGCCAACCATAAATACAACAAAGATACATCTACACAGATACAACAGTGGCGGAGGACAGAGCATGCTTCTCTTTAGAGCTGCAGTCCCCAAATAACTGTCTCTCTGGGAGCAGAGCATAGTATTCTTTTCTGGATAGGAAAGTGAGAATCAGACTACCTGCAGTTTCTTCTTCCCTGGTTGATAGCTGGGGTTAGATTACTCTTCCCCTTACCACAGTGTTTGTGCTTGGAGGTGGGGGGGGGTGTTTCACATAGGGGTCTTTTGCAACCTTACCTGGAGATATAGGAACTGAACTGGGGCCATTCTGCATGCAAAGCAGGTGCTCTCTCACTGAGCAAAGGCTTCAACGCATTAGAGATCTCTGTCCCAGAGTCCACCAAACCTTTCTGGCATGGAACCCAGTCGCCCAACTTCACCACTGCTCCCTTAACCTCAGCATGATTTCAAAAGGCTCATTTGCTTGAGTCTTCTGGAGCTATTAGCCGTGCAAGCTCCCTTTGTGGCTCACTTTGCTTGGCAATTTGTGAGAGTCTCTGGCCTTGATTAAATGCCGGGATTGTTTGCTTACAAGATTGATAATTATTTGTTTGATGTGTGCCCAGGTTTATCTCTCAGCATTGGTAAGATTAGATGGTCTTTGGATCCCTTCCAGCACTATGGTGTTATGACAATGAGTTCACCTTTTCAATACATTGTGGAGTGTCAAGCCGGATTTATGAATGCTTCAGCACACTGCAGGAGCCCAGTTGATGGATGTGGCAACACCTGTAGTCTAAGGTGAGTCTAAGGCGTTGGGCTTGATCAGCACCTGAACGGGAGACTGTTGAGAGTCCCTTTCATGAGCTTTGGAAAGGAAGAACAACTTTTAATTAATAGTAACAACCAGGGTTTAACAGGGGGTATATGTGACTGCATGAAACAGCCACGGATCTCTCGTCCAAGTTCAGCACTGGTAGCAATTCCATTTTTAATGCCATCTGATTATGTATTCACCATCTAAGGTCCATTTAGGATATTAACCTTTCCAGAGAGACGCTTCCTGAAATGGCTCGGTTTGCCTGTTTAAAATGCACCCCCAGCCACAGTCTGAACCTCCTGCCTCCCAAGTTAATGAATCAAAGGCCAGAAGTGTTGCAATCTACAAATGGCCTGACTTGCCATGTCACAAAGTTTCCCCTCCCCCCACCACGTCCCATCCTGTTTGCTTTGAGCTTCCTCAGAAATCTTAAGAGTGTAATAATTGTGTCCTTCAACCACCACCCCTTGCTGGAGCAGCCACACCAAAAAAGGAGTGCGTTGAATCTAGCAGGGGAGAGGGGGTGGGCGGCTTGGGGGTGGGGAAGGGGAATTATTTCCCCTTGCCCCTCTATAAGCCTCCTGTTCCACAGTGGGTCTCATTGGACCTGTGTCAGCTCTGTAAGGTGGCTTACTGCTTGGTGGGTGTCCTTTGTTTCCCATGCCTTTGGGAGTGTCAGCAGTCGCAGTTCTGGAGCTCTTCCCAATAGCCAGCTCCCAGTAGAGAGCGGCCATTTCTTTCCCCTGGAAAGTTCCAGGAATTTAAACTACATAATACTGTTGCGCTATTTCGAGGGAGGTGCTGGGGAACAAAAAGTTGGGCTGCCATGTCTCCCCCAGAAGCCCCCTCAGAATGATGCTGCATCAGCATTTGGGGTAGGGGAGATGGCAGCCTGCCAGAACTGGTTCCCAGGAAGTGCTCCAGGATTTGCAGCATGGCGACTGCCACTGCCACTCACAGAAGCACTGTGAAAAGGATGTCTGCAACCACCATCACCCAGTGGTAAGCGTCCCTCTGAAACTCTAGGAGAAGACTGCGCTCCCACTCTCAACATTGCCAGACTAAGCCCCTCCCTTTGGCCACCCGCAAATGGGGCAAAGAAAATAAGAAGGCAGATTTGGATCAGTCCTAGTCACAAGTGATTGAAAAAAAAAAAAACCAAAGACCCAACATTTCTTTTCTCATTCATGTTCTACCCAACAGGAAATGATACTTTACAAGCTACGAGTCTGGCAAATACACCTATGAAACCCCTGCATGCATTCAGTGTCATTCTTACAACGTTCTGGTGAGATACGTTAGGCTGGGCGGTTGTAACTTGCCCAAGTTCACCCTGTGAGCCTGATACTTGAGTAGAGATTTCAGTCCAGTCTCCCTGATCCAGCTGAACTCCCTAGTAAAGTATACCGCACTGACTCAATGATCCTTTGGTTTGATCTAGTGAGGCAGGGGGAAAAAGATGATGACCAGAATACAAGCTCAGGGGTCATGTAAATTGGTCTGGATCTGCCCAGAATCTTATGAATGTGCAGCCAAGGCTGACATATTATTATCTTCTAATAGTTCACAATGTATTATTCTATAATTACTTGGAGAATCACACTGACAGCCTGCCTGCTTGCCTTCTGCCCTGAGTAATTCCTGCATCTTCTGTCGGGAGAATCATTAGTCTTTTGCCTGCCTGAAGAGCGGGAGCTACCCTGTCTCATCTCGGGAGAAGTGGATGCCTTGTCTGCCTCAGTTTTGGAAACATCTCCTCCCTGCACATAATTTCTTGCTAATTGCACCCTCCTCCAGATGTTGCTGGCATTAACATGCCTAGTGCCAAATGGGACAGAATGTAAATCCAGCATCGAAATGTTGAATCCAGCAGATGCGCATGAAGAGGCACACGCCCATTTCTATTGGTGTGTTTGAGAACAAGTTTAAATCGACAAAGACATGCCAGCTCTTCCATGCTGTGGAAGTCTGTTTCTTCAGACTGGGCCACAGATTGCTTTTCCTCAGACTGGACATTGGGTCGGCTTGGAAAATACACAGCCCCAAGGTGGATGCCTGCTGACCTAAGACCTCTCCACCTTAGAGTTGCTGTCTGTGTTGGCCAAGGATCTGTACATGTTCAAGGCTGGCCCTTCCGGTGCATGTCACAGCATGTCAAATGCTGCCCCCCCCATTTCTTGGTGATGTGCCAGTCTCTGCCTCACCCCTTCTCTGGCTTGAATAGGAAGAAGGAGCAGTTGTGGAGGAGAGTGCTAGATTAGAGACTCCCTAACCCACCACTCTCTGCCACACTTCCTTTCTGCCACATTTCTTTCTTCTTCAGTCCAGGAAGTAGAAGGAAGACGAGCAGTAGAGGTGAGTGGGCAGACAAAGGTGGGTGCCACTTGACAATTCACTGCCCGAGGTGGCCACTTGGTTAGGCTGGTCCTAGGCTGGGCTGGTCCTGTGCACTTATACTGGGGGAGTTGGCAGGTTTGCTCCCTCTTTTGAAATATTGTTCAAGCCACTCTTATACTTCAGCACAGGGGTGCCCAAACCCCGGCCCGGGGGCCACTTGCGGCCCTCAAGGGCTCCCAATCAGGCCCTCAGAGAGCCCCCAGTCTTCAATGAGCCTCTGGCCCTCCAGAGACTTGCTGGAGCCCATACTGGCCTGATGACCTCTCACCTGAGCTGTGGGATGAGGGCTCCCTCCACTGCTTGCTGTTTCACATCTGTCATGCAGCAGTAAAGGCTGCCCTTTCTTTGTGCAAGGCCTTGGCTACTGCAAGACCTTCATTCTTTCATTCATATAAGTTCCATCTCTAATAAATTCATTTATGTAAATTTATTCAAATTTGAAATGTAAATTCATTCTTCCCCCCCCCCCCGGCCCCCGATACAGTGTCAGAGAGATGATGTGGCCCTCTTGCCAAAATGTTTGGACACCCCTGCTTCAGCAGAATTCAAAACAAAATGAGTTTCTAAAAAGCTTTATTTTAGAGGATTTGTGTCTCTCTTTTTCAAGTGTTTAACTAAGAAGCTTCTTGCAAGCAGTTGATTGTTTATGGATGTATTCAGTGCCCTCCTCCTGTGTCTGGGGGCTCTAAAGCAAACAGGCAGCAGCAGTCTGCAAACAAAAATATTATCTTGCTGTGGGGAGGGAAGGAAAAGGTACTGTACAACATCTATGTTCTGAGCAGCACTGCCTAGTACTTCCCTCTGCCTTCTGAAACATCTCCAGTCAATTGCCCAGAATCTAGAGCATATCCATTTTCATTCTTTAAAAGCCTGCTTGTGATGGAAATTGGCTGGCTTGCTCAAGTTTGCTCACCTTAACTTGTCCAGCTTTTTCTTTTCAAACTCTCAGCCCCAACATTCCACCCTTCTCCCAATCTCAAGCAGCCTGTTAGACTGTAAGAGATTCTGCAATATTCAATTTCCTGTGTAGAAAATCCATCTCACACAGGGAGATAGATATGGATTCTGGGTCACATAGACCAAATGAAGTTCCTTCTCCCTCCTTTTGCATTAGTTCTGAGAACTTCATTACTTACTTTCTTCTGATTGGTGAGTTTCTAGTCCTTTCCCTCATTGATTGAAAAGCCTTTTCTACTAAGGTTAATTAGGTAAGCTTTCAAAAGCAGAAAAAGAACCTACCAGATTCAAATAAGTCTCTCTCAGCAGATGTGGAGGCCAATTCTCGTTGGTTCCTTTGAAGGCAGTCACAATTTTTTCTGGACAGCGATCAGGCAACTGCCCAAAGCTACCAAGTAGCCCAGACAACATGCTTTGGGGAAGACTCTGCTGGCCATAACAAGACAGTATAGAGAAAATTTTTTTTTAATGCTTTGCCAGTTTCGAAGAGTTTCTTCCTTTTACTCTTAAATTCCATGTAAATTCCTCTGTCCTTAATAATTAATTCAATATTACTTTTTAAATGTACAGTATTGTGCTTTGGAACTATCATCACTTTGCTCATCCTGGCCCTTATAACTGTCCCTTTTTGCTCCATCATGATGTCTTTTCCAGTGCTGGTGTCTCTTCTGCAACTCTTTTTAAACCAGTGATTTTCAGCCTTTTTCATCTCATTGCACACTGGCAAGGCACCGAAACTGTCAAGGCACGCCATCAGTTTTTTGGCAATTGACAAGGCACACTGTACTGCCAATGGGGGACTCACATCCCCTAATGGCCCTACTAATAAATGACTCTCTCCTAAATTCTTGCAGCACACCTGGGGACAATACATGGCACACCAATGTGCCACAGCACAGTGGTTGAAAATGGCTGTTTTAGATTATGAATCTAATCCTATCCAAATTTCCAGCTCTGATGCAACCATGTCAATGGGGCATACACTGCATCCTGCGATGGGAGAGCAGTCAAAGAGGCCACAGAGGAGTCACGTTTGTTCCCTTACCTCAGGACTTTATTGTGGCTGCTTAGGCATTAAAAGTTGGATAGGATTGGGCCCTGTGAGTCCTTTGGGGAAAGGGAACCATTTATTGAATTATTTCGCTATGTAAACTGCTTTGTGACCTTTTTGTTGAACCTACTTTTATTGAACTACTTTTTGTTGAAAAGTGGTATATAAATATTCTTAATAATGATAATGCTTACCAGACTAACATCCCAATCGTATTGAAAGGAAGCGCCATTGGCACAAGTGTTCCACAAGTGCTCGCTATCACAAAAAGCACCATAAAGCGCTTTGTGGTAGTGCAGGGAGCTGGTGCATAGGCTGGAAGGCCAGAGCTTCCCCATGTGCGCTGGTAGAGTGATGGAGGCCTGCTGGAACAGTTAAGCCCAGTGCAGAGGGCTGACTGGAGTGGGGGGAGGGCAGAGAGGGAGCTGAATGGGGCAGGGGTGGGTGGATTGGGTGCAGGAGGGGGCCAGATTCAGTGATCAGAATGCACACCAAATCCTAATGCCCTTCCTGGACCTGATCTGCCTGCACAGATCAACTCAGACTTGCACCAGTGATATCAATGGCACAGGTCCAAGTTGACCCATAGCAGCTTCTGGGGCTTACCCCAGGGCAAGAGGACAAATATTCCCTTACCCTGGGGAGACCTCCAGCAGCCAGAAAGCCCCTGTGGATGCAACGGAGTCCATGATGGCACCACTTCATCACCTTGTGGGAATTTGGTTAGGATTGTGCTGAAAGGCTGTAACCCCATATACACGTTTCTTGGAGTAAGCTCCATTGAACACAGTGATTGAGAAAATGGAAAGAAATGCTCCTGAAAAATAGATTTGGGGGCTTGTTATAATTTATAGAGGTGCTTGTGAAATATGAAGTCCCAGTTTATATATAGGCCATGATATATGGAATTATATGTGAGGCAGTGGTCTCATAAACTCTCTGATGCAGGCAGATATCTGCCTGCACACCCATCAAACAGAGGGTTGATGCTGTTGGCTTTGACAGCTGACAGCTTTGGTGGAACACTAAATTAAACCACCTTCAGCCCTGTTAGCAGAACTGACAACATCGACGGTACTGGCCATTAGATTGTTGGTAATGATGAGAATGATTTAGCACCTTCAGGTGTACATGGTGCTTTACAGAGTAACATGGGCAAAAGCAGATCCCTGCCCCAAAGAGCTTACAAACTAAATTTAGACATGGAGACAACAAGGGAGCAGAGAGTGATAGAATGATAACAGAGGGAGAAAGTTCATAAATTGTGTTTTGTATGTGCACTTTGTCTCCATCTAGATTCCTGACTGAACACCACCTGTACAATTTGTTGGCCCAGTCTTATGGACACATTATCCCAATGTGTCCATAAGACTGGGCCAACAAATTGTACAGGTGGAACTTGTGTTCCAGTAGCACAAGCAGTGACATGTCATTTCATATAGCTGGGCCATGGCTGCATGCCAGTGGCCTTCCAACAAACCCAGGTACTGGTAAGTCAGCGTGAGATAGGGCAGACCGCGGTGGAGACTAGGGTCAGGAGGGGGTGAACCAAGGCCAAGGCTTTGTTTTGTTTTGCTTTGCTTTGTTTTGCAGTGTTGTATAGGAACAAGCAGGATGCTTGTAGAGATATAGATTCCAATCCTGAGTTCACTGTGCTGGCCGTCCACTGGCGCTGAGTGTCACAAATGTGCCCAAAACACTCAGCACTGGCTTAGCGCTGATGCGGGCTCAGCGTCCGTCAGCACTGAGCCAGCACCAACCAGAATCCCACCACTGGCTACCTGGAGCAAGGGATAGGCTCTGGGCGGTGGAGAGGTTAGTTGGGGTGGGGGGAGGCATTCTAGGGTAAGAGGGGCAGGGGGAAGAGGGGTGGGGGAGGGAGCAGGGCAGGTGGGTGAGACTGGCAGACTGGATCCAGAACCTCACGTTGGGCCTCCTGGCCCAACATGGGGCCTCTCAACTCTGCGCCGTCAAAATAGCCAGCACAGACTTGAGTAACCCCATTGTGGGGCTTGGGCCTTTCCCCAGGGGAAGGGGATGAATGTCTGGCAGCCGCATAGGATGCAGTAGCAGCCGTTTGATGCTGCTATTCCTCTGGGCACCAGACAGCTCAGGATTGTGCTAAAAGACAGCAAAGGAGAATAGGAGGGATGAAAGATGGCCAAGACTTTGTTCCTGGTCAGGAGGATGGATTGTGATGTTGTTAAGATGGAAAGTAAACAAGGAGAGGAAGATGACTAAGGGCACAATCCTAACCCACTTTCCAGCACAGACGTAAGGGCAATGCAGCTCTAAGGTAAGGGAACATACATTTCCTTGCTTTGAGGAGGCCTCTGTGAATTTCCCCCAACTGCAGGATGCAGCACATGTCCCATTGGCACCGCTGTGCCAGTGCTGGAAAGTGGGTTAAGATTTGGGCCTAGGTGTTTATTTAAAAGTTCATCCGCTATTTTTCCAGAAGAGAAAACTTCATACCAGCCTGACATTTAATAAAGTAAAATAAAACGAAACCACGCTTTCTAAATCCAGGATGATAATCTTTAACTCAGAGCCACACTGGGAGCTGTTTTAAAGAGACAATTATGTGAACAGAGGGAAGGGATTAATGCTAAATGAAACAGCAGATGCCAGATCTCTAGCTGCAGAGCTGCAAGTTGCAGGCCTAGAGATCAATCCTTTGTACGCCATGGTTTCAACAGTCAAACAGAAGTAATGTTTACATGTTCAAGGATGAAACTCTTCTTAGCAGCTACTGTGGTGCGTGGCATGTGGCGATGTTCTCACAACACAGTCAAACATTTTAATGCCCCCGCTTTGTTTAAAATCTTATTTTTTGGCAATTGAAGGCTTTCCACACCTTACAGAATGCACAATTACCACAACCACCATTTAGATATTTTAATGCATTTGTTATGGTCAGTGTGAGGCTGAAGGCATAGTAACAGCAAAAGTTAATTGTGGAATATGAGAAGTATGCAATGATACCGAGGACGCAAAGTATCTCCCCCCCCCCCCAAAAAAAATTCTGCCCCTTGCATCTTTTCCCAGAACAAAAAGCTTAAAAACCTGCAAAGCCTTGGTAGCCTGCTTCGCACCCAGACTGAAGGACAAAAAAGGCCTTCTCTCATTAAAAGAACTCCCAAATTGTATGGGAATCTTACCAACCCAGTGTGCAAGCACCATGGTGACAGCATGAGTAGGCAGTTGCGGGGTGGGGGGTGGGGGTGGGAGGAACCCATAGGTCCACTGTGCATTTAAAAACTAAAATGCAATTTTTTTTTTAAAGAAATCAGAGTTCACATACCATTTAAATATAAAAACAAGCGAAAGGAAATATTCTCAGGTGACCAAAAGCTTAAAAACTAGACAGATACAAAATTCCTTGAGGCAAATACCTTTCTTTACTCTGTTGGACAAGATATAGTTGGTCTGCATCTTGGATGCAATAGACTTGTGCAATTTCAACTTTACGTGATTTTGCAAACAAAAAGTTTTAAAAAAAGCAGTGCAGGAGCTCGCCGTTCTACTTAGTAAATTCCTGCCTTGGAGGAAGCCTGAGATGGAAGAAAGAAGCTTTCTGTCTCAGTTCCAGCCTGTGTCTTTTTAGACACAGTATATCTTTTCCAGATGTCAGGGATTTTCAAGGCATTTTTGAATATACACTACACTATTTCAGGTTTACATGCTGACTCTCAAACCTAACCCTCATGCAAGATGCGGGCCGACTGTATTATGCCAAGCAGGATTCCCAAAACTGACATGGTTCCAAGAGTTTGAACCAAGACACCTCTGTTTTGAAGCTACTTCAAAAGATTTCAAAATGAAATCAGCCATGTTAACGAGACTCTGGCAGATCCGGACAACCATGTAGTGGTTCAGGAAGAAGAGACTAGACTGGACTGGACTGGGATCTGCTGCAAAACCTCTCTTGAATCTTGTCGGTCCATCCCTGAGGCTTGTAATCTCAGGATTAGCAGAAAGGCACTACTACCAAGTCTCTTGAGAGCTAGCAACCATAGAAAACTAGGCAGATAGGGCTGTCAAGGCTTGTGCAGGTGAGGGGGAAGTGGTTTCCATTGTTTAAGAGTGACAAGCAGAGCACCCACATATGGCTCCTGTGGGACAGATTTCCTGCACAGGAAATTGAATAAGCACGAACACCAGCTGACGGGCTGCTTACAATGGAGAGAGGTTTGGAGTTTGAAAAGAGGTGGAACTGATAAAGTTGTTGACCAGTTTTTGAAAATCTGGCCAACATGGCTATTTCTGTCATTCACAGGGCACTAGAATGAAGATGCAGGCAGGGAACTGGTGGAAGGACAGGCAAACTGAAAGGAAAGCTGATAAAATGAAGGTGACAGGAAGACCGAGGAACTAATAGGTGGTATTACTTGAAGCAAGGTTCCAAGTCTGATTGTAGTCAAGAAAAAGCAGACCTGCCGTGAAAATGCTTATAGTGAACTAATGTTCTGCTTGCATGAGGAGTGTGGAGCTATGTTCATTTCTGATTGATTGGTATCAGGTATCATACCTGCTTTAGAATTTGCAAAGAACTGTTGCAAAGTGCATGAATGTACAGTATCATGCTGCAGAGAGAGACTGAGTTTTCAGCAAGTGTAAGAGAAGGGAGGGCAAAGCTCAATCCTGATCCTTGATGAAATTTATAGGGGTATTCCATGAGTATACATAAGTGTCCCCATTTTCTTTTGTGAAATGTTGGAGGGTATGCAAATATACTGTGCTGTCGTCATAGTAACAGTGCCTTGAAAAAAGACTGCATTACCCCAATGTTGAAGATACTTTCCAGACTGAGAGTGGTTCACGTTCCAAGAAATTACTCTCCATTATATATACACATATATATAGAATCCCAAAAGGGGAAACTAGACAGATTCTGGTCTCCTTTGTCCAGATGTAAACCTGGGAGTAAGAAAGAATTAGAGTAATGGATTTTGTACATCAGAAAGGGAGAGAGTGGAATTCAGCCCTAAGTGTTCACTTTGGGGGAAGAAAAATTATCATCTGAAATTACATAAAGGCAAGAAAAGTACACCAGCCAATCTGAAAACTACAAAGCCAATCAACTTTGTTCTATTTCATTCTATTTCATAACTTGTCTTCCCAATCACTCCTCCCCCACACCAACTTTCACCCTTCCTGTTTTTTGCTCTGCCTAACCATGGGTCAAGGACCATTGTATCACTAGTGTTAGGCACTGGGCTTTGCCCTGGAGGTTTAACCATTCAGCTAGCATGGGAACTGGGAAATGTAACTCCCAGACCCTAATGGGCTGCCATCAGCCTCTGATGCATTCTCCCTGGGGCATTTGGTGGGCTGCTGTGAGATACAGGAAGCTGGACTAGATGGGCCTATGGCCTGATCCAGTGGGGCTGTTCTTATCTTCTTATGCATCTGTTGTTCTGGGGGAATTCTTCCAGGTTATGTCACCTCCAAATGGCTCTGATGCAGGACTGTTAAACATAAGACCTGTGGGCCAGATGCAGTCCCTGGATGCTCTTTATCCAGTCCCTTATAACTGGGCACTTCCTCCCAGAGCTCCTTTTCACCAGCTTCTCCTGAGGCTCTAGGAGAAAAAGATCAAAGGAGACCTCAGGTAAGGAACATTATGGGGAAAGGGGCAGACCACGAGGGTAAGAGAGGGAGATGCTACTGAAGTGCTGGAAGAGCCCAATTATCATGCGGGACATCCTTTCAGCAACACCACATCTTTCAAGACATCACTTCACAGACCATCTCTCATCACTTATACCACCTTTCAGCATCTCTCAGCCGCTGAGCTGCAAAGTAATGCAGTGGTAGAAGCAGAGCTCCTGAAAGGCAACCTTTGTGATAATTGGGCTCTCCCATATCTTGAAAATATGACCAAGATTTGCACATATTTTCTTCTGTCATTTGCAGATAATGAGTTTCTGTGTGAGAACAAAGTACCTATTTCTGGCCATCATCTGCTTAATGATATCACTTCCTGCTTAAAGATACCACTTCTGGCCCTCAGCAGGCACCATGAATGCTATTCAGCCCACTGTAGGAAATGAGTTTGACACCCCTATTCTAAAGGAACGTTTTTCACACTTTCTGCCTTCAGGGAAACTTTTCCACACAGACTGATCTTCCAAGAAACCCTGTGTATTGCAGAGGATTTTGGAGCTGTGTTTTCAAGCTGGTACTCAATTTCTGTGGGGCCTTGACACGCCTGCTTCACCGTTGCCCTGCATGAGTTGACGATGACCTCAAACACACAGGCAATTCCCAGGAAGTTGTGCACTGCAGGGGAAGCTCTGCCTTTCAGGGAAGACTATCAGCCATTATTGATCTTGCCATTGAGAAACTCCTGATAGGCTTCCAAGGAACCATTCCCAGAACATAATTTGAAAAACCCTGCTGTGAATAGAGAGAAAGCACAAATGAACTACACTGCCTTTTCTCATGCTTCCAGTATTGCATTCAAAAGAAAATGGAATGTGTTGGCTTCAGATGTGGAAATGCCTTGCACATTCCTGCCACACAAGATCCTTTTTGAATGTTACATCAAATGAGTGGTAACAGAAATCACACTTCCTATTCTGTGGCCCGTGTATAGCAGCTGCCTTATGAACTCAGACAGTCCATTGAAACCAGTGTTAGCTATATTCGCTCTCCAAGGTCTGCATTAAAGTATCATTCCTGTACCTGCCATTTAGATGGCAGGAATTGAAACTAGGATGCTCAATCTGGCAAAACAACTGTTCTGCCATTGAGCCATGACCAACTGCAACCAATCTTAGCCCTGGACATATTGTAAATAGGCAATAAGAGCTTCCTGTTTTGCTCTGGCCTGAACTTCCTTCCTTCCTTCACTAGCTTTTTCCCGTCACAGAGCTACCTTTCAGATATTGACCTTAGACAGATTAGGAAAGGTGCATGCATTTTCCTTTTATCATGTGGCTTGATTCACTGAAGTGAGTCGTCTCTGCATATACGTGGGTGTGAAGCACCTTCCCTTTGCAAGTTGCACATTGTTCCTCAGATTAAGCCTTGCCCTCTGTCCATTCTTGCAAGTGCTCAATTATTTTTCACAAATAGGTAGGATTGAGCCCTGGCAACAAGAAAAGGTATGTGCGTGGGGGAGGGGGTGAATTCTGTCTCAGATTAAACCCTAGATGTGCTTGGAACAAATTTTTCTATTGACTCATGGTCAGCACAAGGCTCAACAAAAATTATGTGGAGATATTTGTCATCATCTGAAATACTGATTCTTCTTGAGATAAAAATTTTGTGAGACTTCTGGGTTTGAACTGGCAGGGTGCAAGGAACCAGGCTACTCCAGAGCCAATGTTATCACTGCTTCAAAATGGTGTGCAGAGTGCAAAGGCTACCACATCATAGGGCATGATAAATTGCGCTTCACCCATGGGAGGTTATGGCAGGAGCACTTCATAGGGACAGATGCTGCTTGAAGGGAATGGCAGGAAGTTTTCTGTTACACAATTCTGGTCTTTTAAGGCATGTCTTAGTGAGTGTGGATAGGTTCCATTTATCACCTTATTTAACAAAAACTGTACGTGTCATTCCATGGTAAATAATCCTGTGCTGGATGTTAGCTGGAAAATTTATTCCTCCGGGGGGGAGAGAGGGAGAGAGTGAGTGACTGTGTGTCTGTTTTCATAATCTGCTCGTTGATGTGATTTGCATGGAGTCTGCATACAGGAATAAAACTGGAGGGGGGTTGAGATGGGAGGGAAACTCACACTCACCAGTTGGAGAGTGTTTTGGGAATTGCATCTGGGGAGTAAGCCAGCTACAACAGCTGCCAGGAGCAAATCAGCTCCATCAGACTCACACATGCATGTTCATCACTTGATTACAGTCCAGGCTCAGATTAAGCTTCTCACATGCGGGGCTGAGTCTGAGCTTATATATAGTACTGCATTTGCACATGCTCAGAGGCATCTTTGCTCCTATATCTTATCCCCTGTCCATGAAAATTGTTCTGGGGATGTCCAAACTTCAGACAAGCCTAGAAACATGTCGTTTGTGTTTTCTGAGGCTGTTCCATTGTGTCACCACGAGTGCCGTATCCCCAGAGTTTTGCATCTCATCAGCACACAAGGCACCTTTGAACTAACAGATGAAAATGATGGAATGACATGGATCCCTACAATCAGAAGCCCACACTTTTGCTGGTACTTTTTAATTAAGCCAGAATTTCTCCTATGGCAGTGTCTACAGAGCCATAAAAAAAGCTTTGGAAGTTGATTAAAAAAGCGGCTCACTCTCTCAATGCAGCCTCCCTGAAATAATAAAGAGATGAGCCAGAACAGGAAATTCTTAATGGGGAAGAACAGCAGACAGTAAGGAACGGATCGCAATCCTTTATTTGTTAATTTGACAAAGCGGAGAAATTTCTCTGCTGGAAACTTCTCAGCACGTGGCAGGGTGCAGACACGCAAGGGTTCATTTGCACACCAAGCCAAAGCGTTTCGGTCTCAGGCTCTGTGCTCATTGCATTTTAGCTGGCTTTATCCCTCGAAAGCTCAGTGTGGGTTAACGATGAGAAAAACAAATCGGAGCATTACAATCGCTTATGCTATAAACCATGCAAAGTAGAGCAATGGTTCTTTCCCTGAGCTTCAGCGTAGCATAGTCATTGAGAGGAGACAAAGGTCACTCATGGGCAGTTATTTAATGTCACTTTGGATCCTGACCCCTTGAGCCTCTTAAGGCACAATCCTATACATGTCTACTGAGAAGTAACTCCAGTGAGTTCAGTTAGGCTTACTCCCAGGAAAGTGTGCATAGAATTGCAGCCTTAACCAGATTTTGTTTGGCCTTGGCAGAGCTGCTGTTTCGGAGGAGAAGGTTGTTTTCAGATGCCAAGAATTGCTTTGGAACTAGAACCTGGGTCTTTGCTTCTGCTCCCCTGTCATGCTTGTGCAACCAGGATATTTTAAAAATAGGTTATTGCAAAGATGTTGCTCTCTCCTTCAAAGAAATGGGCAATATAGTGTAGTGGTTATCTACACAGGCACTAGCCTTAGCCTTAGTATGTCAGCAATAAAGCAAAGCACACTTTGCACATGCGCAGAGCAAACTTGCGCGGCCTTGGCGACATGCTGAGTCTGAGGCTCTGTGGCCTGTCAACAAGGCGATGTTATAAAGAATCATATCTAGAAATGTGATTGTGGTTAAGCTAGAAAGTCGGCTGGTTACAGCCAGTGTGAGTCTCAGCTGCCTCTTGGAAATTTCCCTATTACGCAGACTATTGACTCATGGTTTAGTATTGTAAACAAGATCAGAGAATGGAAAACCCCAGCCTGTTGTGAATTGTATCAGAAGGAATAAAAGGCAGAGAAGGCTGAATCCCAGGAGCTCTTCTTCTGCATCTAGCCTTCCTTCTGCATCTCGCTACTATACTTGTCTGTTGTTTTATTCATCGCTCTAACGCTTTGCTGCCTCGAGATCTAACTTTCAAACCCTCAGAGTGCTTCTGCTTTTAGCCCTCTCCCATCAGGCCACAAGATATAGTCTTGTGTGTCTCCCACCAAGCACCAAGGCCCTCAAAAGCCTTGTGTGCTCCCCAGAGCAGCATCTTGCGCTGCTACAATATAGTGCTATCACGCTGGCAGTTAAGGCTGGCATTGCATTGGCATTACGTAATGGCAACCCAATGCCAAGCTAGTGGATAGCAAAGTGATGCTACTATAAAGAGGAGACAATCCCCCAGCATACATGACAGCTCTGCCAGCATACCGATGATGCTCCACCATCTACAGAAGAAACCATCTAATCAATGCATGGCAATGGTTGAACCAATCCTGTGATAACCCAGTAGAAACACATGGTCCACTACAGAACACCCCCGACACAGACCACTATGGTTCAGTGAGCAGACTCCTAGAAACTGGTGTCTATAGCCACATAGTTCAGGATTCCCTGTGCGCATAGGAGTGGGAATCCCTTTGTAATACAAATCCTGACAGCCTACCAAGATGAAGGGCCACACAGAGTAGAAGAGACTAGTATCCCTACTGTAGCACAGCTTCTAAGAGCAGTGATGTGACAAATGGGAGATGGTGGTTCAAGCCAGGATCAGTCTTAGGAGCTGTGGGGTCCAACGCAAAACCTTTTTGCAGAGGTACCCACCCTTCCTACTCACCGGGATGAGCAACAGTGGCAAGGCTCTCACCAGCAGCATCACTGCCACCTGCTCTGGGGGCAATTTCAAGTCAATAGAGCCAAGGGGTGAGTGGGAGGGAGGGCCATCTGGCAGCAATGATCTCTGCTGCACTAGGAGGAAACTTTGCATTGACTGCTGAAGTCACAGCTCAGTGGTTGGTCGCTTATCCAGCAACAGTGATGTCAGACACAAAAAAAAGTTAGAGCAGGCAAGAGGAGGACCTCCCACTGCACAGGGTAACTCTCCTTACCCTGTAATGTAGAGCTCAAACATTCCAGGTCATTATACAGTATATCCAATAAATATTAAGGAGTAATTTGACAGCAATGCTCCCCTCCCTGGCAAAACCATAGCAAAACTCTCCATGTGCAAGAAGCCAGTTTGGACTCTTGGGATAAATTTAAAGATCAAATGAGCCCAAAAATATCTCCTTTGACAACCTTTGAATTCTGCCGGGATTTAATTTTACATGGCTCATCGTTACTATGGAAAAAAAATATAGCCTGGTTACATTTCAGGACATTTTAAAGGATCAGCAAATGTTCCTTTATAAAGTCCAAACTACATGTTACACAGGAGATCTGCGGCTTTTCTTTACAACTGAAATCTCTCTCTCTCTCTCTCTCTCTCTCTCTCTCTCTCTCGAACCCATCTCCTCTTTTCTGATCCATTTCCCAACCCAAATCACCCCTTAGAAGCTGTTGTTAGCTCAACCTCTATCTTTTACCCAGTTGGGCTAATAACAGCCTTAGGGGAAAATTTATATTGGGAAACACCCCCTTCCCCAGGGCTGCTATTGAGAGCAAATTAGCACCCCACTGCAGTTGCTTTTCAGTTAAAATAAACTTGGAAACAGGTGATCCAATTATGATCTTCCACATAACCTGTAGCTTGGCCCTAATAGATGTGTGTGTATGTGTGTGTGTGTGTGTGTGTGTGTGTTTTAATAACAGAGATCTGACTATAGTAATCTAATATTCAGAGGTCAATTATTCTCAAATTCTTTGTGGCTGCCTTCTCATAGCACTCTTCCAAAAACGTACAGTACTATTATATTCTTATGGCCTTTCAGTCTAAATAAGACACCAGTTTTATGAAGTGTCTGAGAAAAACAAAGGACATGTTAACACATCTCAGAATCAGAATGCAGACTACACTTGCAGCACAATCCTATGAATGTCTGCTCAGAAGCAAATCCCATTGCATTCAATGGGAAAGTGTGTATACACTCACTGCAGTGCTATACACAGTAACTTGCAAGTGGGTCCGAGTGAACTCAATGGAACATGCCTACTTCAGAGTAGACATGTATAGGACTGGACAGTTAGCATACATGTAATGGCTAAGCAATATCACATTCTGTTAACATAAAGAAAAAGCAAGTATATAATTATGTGCCACTGGTATGTGTCTCCATAAGCTTAAACATGTTTACAGGCATTAATAGTAGTTGACAATATGTGACAGTGCTTGAGAATTGAGAATTTGGGGGTAACAGTGATGGATGTTATTTAAAATCCTGGCAGAATGTGCAATATTAATGGATCAAGTATGAGCTTCACTGAAGATCAAGGGAATTGCTGCAAACAATGAAGCTGGAACTTATGTTGTTGCTAGAATTGGATCTCCGAGGATGTATTCAGACACACTGCTGTGAGAACAACAGAAGCAGTTTCACTGCTTGATGTTCTTCTGTTTGGGGGTGGCTTTAAAAAATAAAAGGGTTATGCCAGTTTTCTGTGCAGTGGAGCTCAAGCGTGGAAGGTCTTCCTCTGAAAGGAAGACCCTGTAATGCAAGGCCAGCCTCAGGACCAGGGGTGCTCACGTGGTGCCCTCCACTCACCAAGTAGCTGTGGCAACTGCAACGGTGGCAAGTCAGACACTTGTTGTGTTATGTCACCGCCAATCACTTCTGGGAGGCCCATTTCAGGCCAAACAGTCCCAAGGGAGGACACATAAGCCCACACTCTGCTTGTTGTGCTGCCCTCCCAGGCTGCCAGATTCTAGTTGCAGCAGTGGGAGACCTGCCTTCTGCCCCAGTGTGCACTCCCCAGAGAGAGGGGCCCAATGTCACAACATAGGCCACATTGCCCTAAGGCGGGCCCTGCTGTAATCTCATCAGCTTTTACTTCTCCTAAGTCTTTAGAATACTGTAATTTTGCAACTGTTGGTTGTTGCAAATCATAATAATATGAGGGTTTAACATATAAACATAGCATGCATGCAGTGCTTCAAAAATTTAGAAAAGGTGCATATGGGAAGTGGCAAGACACTGAATCAGAATTTGTTCCACTGATCAGATGTAAATCTTTCATGCAACTGTCATGGCAAGCTAGAAGGAAGCCAGGTTCATAGTGCGTAGAAGATGAAGAAGCTGCTGAGACTTCTCTTTCTGTCTGTCTTCACCTTAAATGTCTTAATGTCAACAGAGATCTTCTTGACTGATTACAATTGGGGTGAGGCGACTTCAGTCTTACACATCTTTTTTTCTTAATGACTAGAATCCCTGCTGTCGACTGATGTATTTGCAGAGTTGGTGCCTTGAAGGTCAGACCTTGGGGAAGAAAGGTAGCAAGACCTGTCATAGTCTCTGCTAAACAAGAAGGTAGCCAGACTGAAGCACCTTATTAAGGAACTACAGGGAACTGTGGTCAGATCAACTCAGACTGCCTATGAATGAGACCAATGGTGGTAAGATGAACTCAGACTGCCTATGAATGAGACCAATCCAGAGGTCAATTGTAAGGCTGACCAAAGGTTAAGCAGTGGCAGGAAGAAAGACAGGAATCGCTGAGCACAACTCTATTTTGCCTCCACCGCATAGACAAATGTCGCAGTAAGCAGGAGTTATACAGGGAAGAAGTTTTACAGAGGATACCAATGACGTTGGTGACCATTCATGCAGTAGATGGTGGTAATGGTGGAACACAGCAAGTGGCTAATGAGGCTATGAAGAAAAGAACTAGGAAGGAAATGCAGAGAATCAAAAAGCCAGACTCATATCAACAGTAAAACAGGGTGGTGGGCCAAAAGTGGTCACATCGCTTTAAATACAAGTTTGAATGCAAATTGCTAGATGCTCTCTTACCTTAAGTGACTCAAGCTGCCTAACAGAAGAGAAGGAGGTCTGGTTCTTGCACTCCTGTGAGGAGCAGAGATCACTTTATCAATGCATGGACATGGCACATCAGTGATGAACCAGAGGCAACAACCCAGAGCATCCCTGTGCATTCAGTTAAAAAAAAGTAGGGCTGCTGCAGTGGTGTTGGATGAGTTTGAACCCCAAGCATCCCATCCCATCCCACCCCTTTTATCTAACCAGGTGCACTTGGTTGCTTAATCAGTGGTCACATGCCAATCTCAGCAGGAAGTTTAGCCAGAACCCTTTGTTTAAAGCAGTTTTTCTCAACGTTTGTCCTCTGCCTTACCACTTCACATGGGCCACCTATTTGAAGTACCAACGAAATTAAATGGCGATGACATCATCACCAGTTACTTCTGGTTTGGGAGGCCAATTGCAATACAACAAACACCAGTAAAAGACGCAGAGTGGATGGGAGAGCTTTTTCAAGTGCAGAAAATCATGCTTTGGCACTTTGTTTGTTATGTTGCATAGCTGGTCTCACTGCTGGATAGCAGGGCTCCAGGGGTCCTGTGAGTACCACCAGACACCACCTCAAGTACCACTGTTTGAGAAACACTGGCTTAAGGGAAACAAGAAAGCACAGGATCCACATAATAGCCACCTGGGATGCCATGTGGCCCTTCTGTAATGGTGCAGCTCAGCAGCTTTAGGATGCAGAGACATCATGGAAGCCTTGCTGGAAGGGGAGTTGGAAGTGTCCAAAATTAGTGGAAAAATGGGCAAAAAAAAGAGAGGAAAAGTATCTGGAGTTTTTACCATAGCATGCATTAGCAGTGGGCCTTACTAGGGCATTGGGGCCCCCAGCAGTTGCTTTAAGGATGCTGTGCACTGACGCTGGGCCCCGAGGGCAAGACTGGATTGTTTGTGTACATGACTTCACTAGCTCTCCACCTCCGTTTTTTTGTTCCTAACTGTACATAAAAAAAAACAAACAGAAAAGAGAGAAGGAGTGGGAAGAAAGGAAAGGAAAACATCAATTCCCTGTAGTATGGATAATGCTGTTTTAGTGCTCCAGGCTGACTGCTTTAAGAATAGTAAATTAAACAGGAGAGTTTGCTTGCTGCCATTTTGAAACAACAGTGAGAGAGAGAGAGACTCTCTCTCTCTCTCTCTCTAACTCCACATATAAAGAGTGAAAATGTTTTCTAATAAAGTTAGGGCTTTAGAAGAGCTAAAACAGTCTCCTGACATACCTTGCTGATATGCAGTTGATATCCAATTACCTTTCTGACCAAATGGCATTATTATAGGGCTGTCTGAGTAGTAGTGCCAGAATGAAAGTTCTCCCAGAGCCTTCAATCTCCCCTCAATTGCTTGGTATTTTGTTTTTCTTTTTGAATGTGATGACTGGCATAGAAATATTTGGCCATAAACGTGGAACTCAGAAACTTAAGGCCACCAGGTTCGATTTCCTCCAGGTTTTTAGAAGGTGGGTAAAGAAAGACCTTACATGTTCACTGAGCTTTTGCGTTATCGCTGGTCTCTGATTCCATAATTCTGGGATTTTATTGCACGTTTATGATTTTGCTGTTGCTTTTTATTACAGTCATTTTATTATGTGATTTGATTGTAAGCTGCTGTGGAAGGGTCTCTGAGGACTGAACAATGGGATGATGATGATGGAGCTAATAATATAATATTTAAAAAGTGCTCAGCTGCCATAACTCCAGATTGAATGCCAAGGGATTTTGTTGCCATTAGAATAAACTATAATCATATTTGCATATACCATTTTTATTTTGCATAATATATTTTGCTCCCCCAAAGCCAAGAGAAATCTGGGGACAAGGAAGGGCATGAAGTACTGGGGGGAGGAGTGAAGATATGTCATTGATAAGATAGGAGCAAGGGAGTCATCAGTGAGTGATGAGGAAAGTCTAGAGCCATGCAAGTTAATTAAAATGTACATGCAGTACCATCTTTCTGTTTCACAAAGAGGAACCCCCTTAGCGTTCCCACACTTCAAGGAAGGAAGCAAGGTCAGGTCCACATCAGATATCGAATTCAGTACTTCAAGATGAGATTGCAGAGGCATGGATTTTACAGAGACCTCCTCCTGGTCCCACTCCTTCCTTCTCTAACATAACTGAAAGAGAATTAATTTTGAAGAGGAAGGATGCTAGAATCCCTGCTGTGTTTGTGCTCTCACTGCAATGAAATATGCTCAGGGATTGTCAAACAACTCTGACAAACAGTTTCTAGGTCTGAGCTTTGGTTCTGATCAAGCCCTGTTTCCACCCCACCTTCCAGAATGCTGTACCCAGGCTTGAAACTGGATTTGCTGGAGAACAGCCCATAAACTTCTAAAGAAAAGAGGTTTGCTCAGTCATGAGCTCAGAATGCTGCAGACGTTACTATGATAGTGCCATTAGGGTGAATGGCTTTTACAGAATATCACAAGCCAACAAGACAGCTCTCTGCCTCTAAGAGCTTACATTCTAGACTTTGGCGGGGTGAGGTGCAGAAAAGAGATTGGTCTAGGAAGAAAACCTGCTCTCAGACCGTTGTAATGGAATTTGCTGACTGCCTGCAAATGAGGCTGGCCCACCCTTGCTTGCTGGTCACAATTAAGTACTCTGCATAGTGGTAGAGAAAGCTCTCTGTATCCATTCAGAAGTACAGGGTCAGAGGTCTTGATGGCTGCTCCTCATCTTTGAGAGCTGAGCCTCAGGGAGTCCTGTTCAAATTAGACCCCAGATGTGACCTCTGCAGCTCCAGCAGAGGAAATGCTAGCCGGGTCTAGAAGACTGCTGTTCTCTGCAAAGCCCCTCCTTCTCAGATGATACAAGTTCCCTCAAGCTCCGTCAATGTGGCTAGGAGCAGCCTTCTCTCCTGCAGGGCGAAATGTCCTCCAAGGCACAGCCTCTACCCCCTCCTTTGTCCTGCACTTGGATAATATTTGGGTAGTCCAGTTGGAAGTTAAATGGCACCTGCTGTCTTTGATTGTTCTGCTGCAATCTTTCCTCCAGGGACAAGCCCTGTGCGTCTTGCTATGGAACTGCTGAAATGACAGCTTTTGCATGTGTTTTCCCAGGCCTTGGGCACAATCACAGTATTTTCAGCAACCTACTTAAGAGTTTCTGCTTTGCAGAGCAAAATGCCAGCTTGGCTAGACTGGCTCACATGGGGGAGATGCAACAGAGGGGAAGGAGAAAAGAGCAGCTGAAATCACAGGGCCTTGTTCACATGGCACAATGCAGGAGCTTTTTCCCCAGGTGTGTTGTCCTGCAATGTCAACCCCATCTCAAGGAACTTCTGGACATGTCTTTGCTGGCTGCCAGGGTTTAGCAGCAGGTACCTATTTATGTGTGGACTCCACCCCTCAGTGGAGTTGATTGTGAGTGAACCAGGTGAGGTGTTGAGTACCTTCCCCCAGAGATTTTCCTTTTTCTACTTCCAGTCTGCTACTGTGATTGCAACTTCTGTCTGCTGGCAAAAGTGCTGTTAGAAACACCTCTGTCCCCAAGGCGTCACCTCGTTCTTTGCCTTTTTGTTGCAAGAGACTAGTTAATTTTTCTGAAGTTTAGAAGCCAAGGAGAAACTGCCTTCCTTGGGTGGCTATAAAAAATCTATAAACAGCCAAATTTCAGTGCTGAATATGCAAAGCAGGTAATACTGAAGATTTTTCAAAACTGCACTTTGCTTGTCAAATGCTTGATTCCATTTTCAGGGTTGTTTTAGGCAAAAGCGCATGCTTGTGAATTTTTGCCCTGGGTGGTGCACCACTGCTTAAGACGGCTGTGCATTTAGTACTGGCAGTAAATGTTCCTCTTGTAATTTTTAATTTTGGGGGGTCAAGTACCTGAAAGTCTCACAGGGGATTTAGAACTGGGGAAACCACAGCATTTAAGGCCCAATCCTATCCAATTTTCCAGTGCCTGTACAGCTGTGCCAATGGGAAGTGCACTGTATCCTGTGCTAGGGAGGCAGTCACAGAGGCCTCCTCAAGGTATGGGAACATTTGCACTGAGGCTGCACTGGTGCTGGAAAGTTGGATAGAATTGGGCCCTTAACCTCCTAATGTAGTATTATATGCCCAGGCACTGAGGTAAGATGTCTTAGCATATTTGGCATCAAGGACAAGTCAGGCACACCTGCGCAGTTTGGGCACACTCAACTGCCCTTGAAAATATGTTGGGTCATTGAACTCTGTGCCTGTGAGCAGCAGAATGCTAGGAAGAAGAATCTTATCTAGGAATGTGTTTGCAGTGAAGCTAGAACTAGCTAGTAGACAGCCGTTATGAAAAGTAGCATCCTTGTGGAAATTTCCCAACTATGTAATCTTATATCATGTGTTTTGAGACTTAATAAAAGGCTGGGTCAGGAGCTGGGAGAGGGCACTTCACTTCTCCCTTGATTTCATTCTTGCTCCTGCTTCCAGCACTTTCAACCTCTCTGAAACCTGGGTCTGTTGTCTAATTCTTGCCATGGCTTTTCTGCCACACCAACGCAGCATCTCAGGCTGCTCCTCAAGTAGCACCAAAATGCTACATCCTAAAGTTTTTTAAACTTTAGTGGGGACTTGACTTGTAGATCTGTGTGCATCTCTTGGAAAAAAAATAGTTTATTTGACTGAAGTTTAGGAAGATATCTACCCATGCAGTGGATCTCAGATAGCTATGTTAAAAGCCTTCGTATAGGATTATTAGATGATGGAATGATGCCCAGTACAGTCTCATTGATCAGAGAGACCTGTGGGAGGAGAACCTGCAAAGCAGAAGGTTAACTCTCTTCACCACTATATAGCAGAATCCATTGCG
The DNA here is from genome assembly GCF_035046505.1 of Tiliqua scincoides. NCBI lineage: Eukaryota > Metazoa > Chordata > Lepidosauria > Squamata > Scincidae > Tiliqua > Tiliqua scincoides. The sequence goes on along the minus strand of NC_089825.1, from coordinate 85,360,718 downwards.
TTGGCAGGGGAAAGAAATTCAATTTGCACAAAACTCTTTGAGCAGAAAGGAAAACAGTCCAGTTCACACATGCTTTTAGATAAGTTGCAGTGCAATTCTAGACTTGTCTACTTAGAAGAAAGCCCCACTAGGTTCTTTGAGGCTTACTCCCAGGTAAGTGTGTATAGCAGTGGTTCTCACACACATTTAGCACTGGAACCCACTTTTAAAATGAGAGTCTGTCAGGACCCATCAGAAGTAATGTCATGACCATAAGTGACATCATCAAGCAGGAAAATTTTTAACAATTCAAGGCTGCAATCCTACCCACATTTACCCAGAAGTAAGTCCCATTTACTATAATTGTTAAAAGAATATGCAGCAAGTGTTACCCTGCAGGTGCCTGATCTCATCTGATCTTGGAAGCTAAGCAGGGTCAGGCCTGGTTAGTACTTGGGTGGGAGACTGCCTGGGAATACCGGGTGCTGTAGGCTTCTACCATAGTCTTTCAAGACTGAAGGTTGCCAACCATACAGAGTAGCTTGTTAAAAGTACAGATCTGTCACATTTCCCCTAATGCAATCGCATGCCATGGTAGCATCAAGTCTAATATATTAACATAAGAAACATAAGAACAGCCCCACTGGATCAGACCATAGGCCCATCTAGTCCAGCTTCCTGTATCTCACAGGGGCCCACCAAATGCCCCAGGGAGCACAGCAGATAACAAGAGACCTGCATCCTGGTGCCCTCCCTTGCATCTGGCATTCTGACATAGCCCTTTTCTAAAATCAGGAGGTTGCACATACACCTCCTCCATACACATATACGCATAAACACATATTAAAAATAAAAGATTGAAATGAATGGGGACCCACCTGAAATGGGCTCCTGACCCACCTAGTGGGTCCCAGCCCACAGTTTGAGAAACACTGGTGTATAGGATTGCAGCCTGAATTTTTCTGTTGAAAGGCAGAGCCAGAGGCTTCCTGCTTCTGCTGTTGCTGCACTGGCTGTCTGCCAGAGAAGGTAAGCCAGCATGGGAGGTGGGAGGGTGGAATGGGGGCAGGGAGAGAGTGAAATTGGGTGGAGAGGTGGGAGAAATAGAGGCAGAGAGGCTACAGGAGGTGATGGATCTGGTGGTGATGAAACGTGCCAGATCCTGTCCTCCTCACCCATAGCCTACCCACCCCATCACTCCTTGAACTTGTTCCAGTGAAATCAGTGGTGCAGGTTCATGGAGACCCACTGCAGGGGATTTAAATCCCCTTTCCCTTCCAAAGCGTCCTGCTCCACCCACCCCCTGTCTCCCAATCCTCAAGTTCCACAAAAGGACAATCTTATAAAATTTCTTTATATTTTGTTCCCATTTCCCAGCTGAAAATACTGAGGCCAAAGGATAGCAGGAAAGGGGACAAATTATCCCAGGCTAAGCCCCAGCAGCCACTATGAGGCTACTCTGGTCAGTGCCAGCAAAATCGCTGGTGCAGGTCTGAGCAGCCCCGTGTCAGGAAATCAGGCCTGGGAAGGTGGATAGGATATGGCAGCAACCACTGCTACTGTTCCTGCCCTATCAGGCCCGATTCGATTCCCTCCCTGCCCTGTTAGACCTCCTGCCTGCCTATTCTTTCCTTCCTCTGCCTCCTTTGGAAAGCCTAACTGATTCAGTGGGTGCAGGCAGAGCCTAGGTGAGGGGGGTAAAGGGGGTAATTTGTACTGGGGCTCAGGGTCAGAAAGCCAAAGGAAAGCCAGGAGCCAAAGGAGGGGACCCAGGAATTTCCTGGGATCTTATATTTTCCAGTCTCACTCACTGCCCACGTGGGATGCTGGGGGCATTACTGTGGTCACATGGCAGCAACTATTGCCAGGAGCCATACACACCAGGCCCAGGAATACATATATTCCTTAACAGTGTCACATCTGGGAAAAAGCTGATCTGCAGTAGCTCTTTGGCTTGCGGATCTGCTAACCACGAAGGAGTGTATAGGAGCTTTCGCTACACATTAGTCACAACTAACTTTTCTGCAATGTTCGCAACATGTTTAGGATTGTGAGCCAAGCATTTCAGTTTGTTGGAGAATCAAAGTTCCTAGCCTCATGAAGCAGTTCAGTAGCTTTGGATAAGTGCATGGGGGCTCACAAAACTTCCAAAGCTTTGGGGATTGATTTGAGAATTTAAGAATAGCCTTTGGTGAATTACTGAAGGTTCACGTGGTCTGACAGGGACTGGCCCGATGTCCTGGGGAAATCCACCACCAACAGTGGGTGATTCCCCTGTTGATTTGTCTCCATATAATGGTTATCCTGCCTCTCAGTTTGGAAGTCTGTAACCTAGTGATCATAGCTAATTGCCATTGACAAGATATATCCCACATAAAACTTGTTTAATCCTATTTTAAAGCCATCTAAGGAAGTGGCCACCATTGCAATGTCTATGTCTTACTAATAATGATTTCCTTACATCAATTGTGAGTACAATGAAGAAATTTTTCCTGAACCTGCTGCAGAATCCGTTTCACTAGATGACCCCAAATTCTAACACTATATAAAAAAAAGAGAACAATTTTTCTTCGTTCATTCACTCCACAGGGTTCATAGTTTTCTAAGCTGTCATGTCCCCTCTGTAGTTTAATAATAAATATAGACAGAGTAGCATGTTGTGCCAATGTGCTCAGCTGAGCTCCAGGGTAGTTTTTCCATGTGAGGGCTTCATCCTCAAACATCTAAAGAGAGGATGCCTTTTATATGTGTGAAATGCTTTTTTCTTTGGTATGGATCATTAGAACCAAGCCATGCTAAAGGAGATGCTTAACTCCCAGCTTAATGAAGAGTTCTAGAGAACTCAGGGCCCAATCCTATCCAATTTTCCAGTGCTGGTGCAGCCCTGCCAATGGGGAGTGCACTGCATCCTGTGGTGGGGAGGCAGTCAAAGAGGCCTCCTCAAGGTATCGGAACATTTGTTCCCTTACCTTGGGGCTGCATTGCAGCTGCACAGGTAGGTCCTCAGAAGCTTGCTTAAGATAATAAGTGAGTGTATATTTTTTGGGGGGGTGAGTGGGCCTAGTAAAGGATTTTTCAGTTGAGGCGCTTGGATTTTTTCCAAATGGACACAGCTATTGACAATTTTTATGAAATAAAAGGAGTTTATTTCTAAGCATCCACAGAATGCCAAGCTTACTCAAACTGTGATCCAGGAAAAGAAAAAAAAAACCCCAATGTGAGCGCCACACAGAAACAGCCCACAGAGGAGACAGAGAGAGATTTATTCAAAATTCAAGACACTGACAAATATTCATAATTCAAGAACTCGGCTCATTTTAGGGGCACAGATGGCCCTTCATCAAGGGAATGTTTTACATATTCAGAAGGCTCCATTTTTGGAACAAAGTCCAAAAACGATGTTGCGCAGCTCCCATCATTATCTGTACAACAGGATCGGATCAGCAACATGTTTTTGGTGGCAGGCTCAACCCTGGAGCCTGCAACCTGATGTCTCTCACCATGTGCAAAGTTCCTGTTAAGTCAGAGATTGTCAGCCCTTTTCATCTCACAGCACACTGACAAAGCACTAAAATGGTCAAGGCACACCATTGGTTTTTTTTTGACAATTGACAAGGCACACTACACTGCTGGCAAGGGGGCTCACACACCCCCAATGGCCCTGCTAATAAATGTGCCTCCCCCAAACTCCTGCGGGACACCTGTGGACCATTAGCAGCATACCAATGTGCCATGGTGGTACACTGGTTGAAAATTGCTGCTGTAAGTGCTTCTTAACCCATTTCTGCCTGGCCCACAGATGTACACATTTGGTCTCTGTTGTAAATATGCGACATTGGGCAGAAATGGCTTAAATTATGTATTTGAGGTGATGAGTGTAGAAGTTGCCTCTCCCCTCCCCTCTTTTTTTTAGACAAGAATCTGAATATTTTTTCCCAGTCACAGAGGTTGCTGATTATGATGAGATGTACAAAGGCCAAAAGGATTTATGCTTTGCATTTTTCCAAAGTTGATGTTCACCTCACTTCACCTCAAGGCAGCAGCAGCAGCAGCATCTGCAAGGCAGAAAAAAAACAAACCTAGGATTTAAGCCGATTAACAGCACAATCCTATGCAAATCTACTCAGAAGTAAGTCCCACTGTGTTCAATTTGGCTTACTCCCAGGAAAGTATGGATAGGATTGCAGCCTTTGGCTACAATCCTATGGACACTTAGCTGGGAGCAAGCCCCATTGAACCTAATGGGACTTACTTCTGAGTAGACATGCCTAGGATTGGGCTCCAAGGCTATAATCCTATGGACACTTAGCTGGGAGCAAGCCCCATTGAACCTAATGGGACTTACTTCTGAGTAGACATGCCTAGGATTGGGCTCCAATGCTACAATCCTATGCACTTTCCTGGGAGCAAGCCCCATTGAACCTAATGGGACTTACTTCTGAGTAGACATGCCTAGGATTGGGCTCCAAGACTATGCACTTTCCTAGGATCAAGCCCCATGGAACCTAATGGGGCTTACCTCCGAGTAGACGTGCCTAACGCTGGGCTGTGCGTCTTGCCGAAGCCCTCCCCTCCTCTCCACACCCCCTGCCCCCCCGCTGGCAGGAGGAGGAGCCGCGGCGCCTCCTCGCCGGCCTCCGAGGGAAGGAAGGGAGCCTTGCGGGCGAGCCTGCCCTGCGAGCGCGGCCGGCGGGGGGCGCGGCTTGCCTGCCCCTCCCCGGGCGGCGGGCGCGGAGGCTGGAGGGGTGGCCAGGGCAGTGACTACGGAGCCGAGCGCCGCCCCCCTTCTCGCCTGGATCTGCGGGATGAGCCGCGCCGGGGACCGACGCCCGGCCGGGCAGAGGTGGTGGGAGCGGCGGCGGCGGCGCGTCGAGCTTCCCCCCCGCCGCCCGCGCCGGGTGCCGGCGGCCGTCTGAAGCGGGCGAGCGGAGCGGCCGCCCCCTCGGCCGGCGCCCCCGCCCGCGCTCTGGATGCTGCCGCTGCTCCGCGGCTGCCGCCCTGCGAGGGCGCGGGAGGCGGGGAGCGCGCATGGCGGCGGCGGCGCGGCGGGCGCGGGCGCGGGGCCCGAGGGGGCGGCCGGGGCGCGGGCCGGTGCGGCCGCGGCTGCCGGGCCTGCGGGCGGTGCGCTGGCGGCGGGCGGCGCCGGCGCGGCGGGCGCTGTGGCTGCTGGCCGTGGGCGCGTCGCTGGGGCTGCTGCTGGCGTGGTCGTCGAACCGGCTGCTGCACTGGCTGGCCTTCCCCTCGCACACGACGGTGCGCACCGAGTGGAGCCGCCAGCTGGCCTTCCCCGCCGTCACGCTCTGCAACAACAACCCGCTGCGCTTCCCGCGCCTCTCCAAGGGCGACCTCTACTACGCCGGCCACTGGCTGGGGCTGCTGCTGCCCAACCGCACCGCGCGCCCGCTGCTGGCCGAGCTGCTGCGCGCCGAGCCCGAGCGCCTGCGCTGGTTCGCCAAGCTGGCCGACTTCCGCCTCTTCCTGCCGCCCAGGCACTTCGGCGGCATCAGCGAGGACTTCGTGGACCGCCTCGGGCACCGCCTCGACGACATGCTCCTCTCCTGCAAGTTCCGCGGCGAGCAGTGCGGCCCGCACAACTTCTCCGCCGTGAGTGGGCGCGCGGGCGGACGGGCGGGGCCCTTATGGCAGGCAGCAGTCCAACGGGTCGAGTGGCAGTGGGGTGCTGGGAGGGAGCGCCGCACCTGTTGAAGTCCCCAGGTGATGAGGGAGCACCACACCTGTAGAATTCCATGCAGCTCTGACTCTTAAAGTCATGGAACAGGACAGCAGGCACAAATTCAACAGGTCAAGTGGCAGTGGGGTGATGGGAGAGAGCACTGCACCTGTTGAAGTCCATTGAACTCTAAGGCTTGGACCCTTAAGCAGCAGGACAGCAGGCATAAGTCCAACAGGTTCTCTGCTGTTGGGGTGATGGAAGGGAGTGCCGTACCTGTCCATGCAGCTCTAAGGGTTGGACTCTTATAGAGCAGGACAGCAGACAGAAATCTAACAGGTTCACTAGTGATGTGGTGATGGGGAGAACCACACCCATTGAATTCCATGCAGCTCTAACGGCTGAACTCTTAAGGAGCAGAGTGGCAGGCAGAAATCCAACAGGTCCAGTGGCAGTGGGATGATGGGAGGGAGCACCACACCTGTTGAATTCCATGCAGCTCTAGGATTTGGACTCTTGCAGTTATGGAGCAGGACAGCAGGCAGAAATCCAACAGGTCCAGTGGCAATGGGGTGCTGAGAGGGAGCACTGCACCTGTTGAATTCCTTGCAATGCTAAGAGTTGATTTCTTAAAGTTATGGATGGCAGGCAGAAATCCAACAAGTCTGGTGGTGATGTAGTGATGGGAGGGAGCACCACATCTTTTGTATTCCATGCAACTTTAAGAGTTGAACTCTTAAAGTTAAGGAGGCTGTATTGGATCCCCCCCCCCCTTTTTGAGCCCTACACTTGTCTCTATGAATAGGATAGGTATCTGTTGATATTATCAACCTGATAATGCATTTTCATTTACTTGGTAGGGTTTTTGGCAGGGCGGAGGAGAGGCTGTCACATTTTTGCCAGTACTAGGGATATGTCTTTAACAGCTGAATGAGGCAGGAAGCCAACAGGTATAGCCATTCCCTTCTTTTCCTCAAATTCAGGGATGCTGAGAATGCAGCACCTGTTGAATTTTTGCATGTCCTGCAGTTGTCAAAGGTAGATCTAATCACAAAGAAAGGTCTTCACCTTGTAGCTGTGGAGTGTGTGTGCTTTTCAGAGATGATGATGGAGCAGGGAATAGATTTCCACCTGCTTTTTTCCTGGCAAAGTTCCTGCATCTTTAACAACTACATGACAAGCAGAAATTTTAGCAGGTGAAGCTTTCTCTTTTCCTTGCCTTGCCAGAAGCTTAAAAATACTACCTGTTTTTAGCAGTTTTAATCTTAACAATTTTGGAAAGAGGAAACAAAAATAGCAATCCAGGGGGGAGACTCTCTTGGTGGGGGAGGACTGCAGCTCCTGAAGACTTCCTTGCAGTGGAAAGGAGGTAAGGCTACCCTTATCCCTGTCTCTTGTGGAATGGATAGGAGGTGGGTGTGCTGTGCCACTCCACAAGTATGGGAGTTCATAGAAGCTGTGTCTGTGCAAGGAGGAGACTTGTAAAATAAGGTTCAGTTTAGAAAGAGAAGGCTTTGTGGGTACTAAGAGTTTTAAGAGTGGGAGAAATAAGCTACTTTTTATCCTTCTTTCCAGGATGGACAGGCCCTTGAAATAGAAGGGGTTTGCAGTTCCTTGAAGTGTGTGGATGCAACTATTCCCTGTTCTCCCTTGATGGGGAGAGGTTGGCAAAAAGACAATTATATTTAGAGAAAGGTGTATGTGCAGGTTGGTAAACTGGTGTGTGGAAAGGAATGGAAATGGAGATTATGATTCTTGAGAAATAGAGTGGCAGCTGGCAGAAATGGTTTCCCTAACCAGGATTGGAAGAGCCAAATTGGAAGCCAACATCAGAACACAGTTGGTGCTTAGTAAAACTGGAGATGTTGGTTTATGGGTTTGGGAAAAACTGTTATTTTGGGAGTCCGATGTTCTGTGACTGGGAAAGCATAACATTGTTATGATGCACTTTCCGGGCTGTAAGGATTTGGCTGCTTTTGAGATTTGTATTTTGAAAGACACTTGAGGGGCTTGCTGCCAACCATGGATGCGTCTTCCTCCTGTTGCTTCCCAACTTCTGCATTTTTGAAATCTTCGTCTGCTAAGGTCTAAGTAGACTAAGATCTACTTAGTCTGAAATTGGTGTCTCATTTTGGTGGACATGTATGGCAGACATGTCAGTTCCTGGTACAATGTCCAACACAAGCAGGTTGTGTTCAAGCTGGTAGTTGGTGGTTTCATCAGCAGCAATGTGTAATGGGGTGTGTGTGTTTGTAAAATTGGGCATTGGCAAAAGAGGTGTAAAGAATACATATGAGGTGTTTTATCACTGGAATCTTTACTGTCATACCTTACTGGGTGGTGGTGGTCCTTTTATCGTAGATGTGGAACTCGGACTAAGAGATAGCAACTTACCTAAGATCACCTTGTCAGTTCATGGCAGGTGCAATATTTGGACCCAGGGTTTCATGGCTCACAGCTTGATCTCTATACTACACTAACTGCTATTCTAGCTATAAACAGGCAGTCAAGGGGTATTCTTGTTCTTCCACTGCAGGAAGGAAGCAAGATTAAAGATTCCTTCTTAAAGACTACCTCTTCTGTTAATGAGGACAGGAATTCCCAGTTAGGACCTTCTTCACCCCTCTCTCAGGATACCTCTTTCTGTCAGAAACTTCCTCTCTTGTAAGCAAAACCACGGATAACTCTGGCCCTTCTCACATAACATCACTGAACGTGATTCTTGCTGTGATGAAATATGGGGATTGTGTTTAGAGGAGTTCAGTACCATGAACATTACAGAGGTCTGAGAGTTGCTTTTGGTGAAAGTCGCTATACTGTTTGGTCATCTGAACGCAGCTTATAACGGTTGACAAGTTCAGACTGTCAAACAAGAATACAAGGATCCAACATAAATCAGAATACAACATAAAATCCCCTTCTATCAGTTTTCAGTCTGTAACCCCATTCAAATATGCCAGGGCTCCCCAGCCGCCCTGGGTCCCTTTTAGGGAGAAGGGCGGGATATAAATAAAGTTGATGATGATGATGATGATGATTATGTGCCCCCCACTGAGAATGGCTTATCTAGACTGTCACAAATGCAGATTTACCAGGATGCCAACACTGAACAGGGAACTATAGCCAATTATGAGCACCTTGGAAAGTGCATCTGCATGGTATATGTCAGCTGCCTCCATGCTTATAAGTTGCTCTTTCCCCAAGGACCTCAAGGTGATGAACAAGATTCCCCCTTCCTCTTATTCTCAGAACAACACTGTGAGGAACATTACACTGAGGGAGAATGACTGACCCAAGATTACTTAGTGAGCCTTGTGGCCAAGGGAAATTTGAACCCATGTCTTCCTGGTCCAAGGCCAACCCTCTAACCACCATACTTCAAGCTGATATGTACATTAAAAAGTGTGAGGTGTGAAGAGGCCCTCTAGTGTTCAAGATGAAGTAACTGGCAGTGGGTCCACCTGATGAGGACTGAGGCTTCACTAGCATGAAAATAATATGTGTGAAACAGGCCTTGAGAGTCCAGGAGCTCCCAGGTCTTGAGAGGGGATTAGCTAATGCTTTGTACTTCTTGAGTTCCAGATTGCCCAGTCAGATCCATCTCTGTGATCAGTATTGTGGACCAGCAACACAAAGGCTCTGGAGTTGTTTGGTTTGGATCCTTGAAAGTATTGCAGAATAATCACAGCATAAATACATAAATAGCTTAAAAGTTATTTAATTGTCCTGCTTCTTGGTGAGCAGTTGCTTTTCTGTATATCTTCATAAGTAATAGCTGGAGATCAGTGGTACCCAAACTGTGCCGCAGCATGGCTTTCCTGGGTACCCCAATCTTGGATCTTGCAAAATGTCATGAGACCCAAAATGGTAGTGTCTGGTTGAGCCAGGAAGAAGAGGCTATGGGGGGTTGGGGTGGGAGGTTCCATAACCCCAGTAAGTTTTGGAACCACTGGCGATTTATTTTAAATTTTTATTTTTAAAGCTGAACACTGAGAATAGGGGGCACAATATCCCTGATCAGAACAGCATCCCACAGGCCATCTCTGGATATCTCCTTGCTTTTCTGTCCTCTGAAATTGTGAGAAATGGTGGCTTTCTGCTTGGCCCTAGGTTGAGTCTTTGTGAGAATCCGATTTGTAAGAGTTGTTTTGATTAGTCCATTTTTATACAATTTTGTTTTGTTGGTTCCCAAAAACTGAGAAAAAGGAAGCAGGGAAAGATAGTCTTTTTGAAAGGACCAAAGGAAATACAGTATGCAGACCAGGAATACAGAATGCTATATATCTGTGCATTGGCTCACTTTTCTTAAAGTCCAAAACATCTTAATTCACTGACTTCTTTGTGTCCCATTCTGATTTTGTAACCATCTGCCAAGAGAAGCTGTCTCCATGTGCTGTAAACCAAAGCTTCATAGAGAGGCATTCTCAGTGGTTGCTTCCAACCCTTGGGGCTCAAGTCTAGTGAAAATTTCCCTTTATTCAAGGGATGGAAAATTTCCCTTTATTCAAACAAGTCCTTAATGGCCAACATGAGCAGGTTATTTTTGCATCATAATTTGGGGATGGGTTGAAACATGGGTTGATCACCTGATGGCTTGTGAGACTGTCCCATTGCACTTCACACAGTGCGGCCAATTTGCATAATCCCAAAACTTTTCAGTGGGTTCAGTTCACACTTTCAGCTTTCTAATAGTTATCTGTAGTGTAATGAAGAGATAACCGTAAGCATGTGTGAGAAATGTTTTTGTTTGGCCTTCGTGCGCACCCATGCATCCATTGGTCTTAAACCAAGTTGCAGTGTAGAATGTGGGCACAAAACATCCGAATCAGTAAACTAAATCAGTTTAGATTAAATCAGTTTTGAATGATGATGCTTGCGCTGTTTATTGTGGCTGTATAGAAAAGTGTTGACTGCAAGCCTGTTCTTATAAAAAAAAATGTTTGGTTATTAAAGCTGGCAAGAACAAATATTTAGATATAGTGTCTTTGCTAGCAGTCAGGTCAATCTAGAGATGCGTAGGCATGCTTGTGAAAGAAAGTTGGATGAAAGAGGAAAGAGCTTAAGGCAGAATCAACCTCAGTCCCTCGTATGTGGGAGTCTGGCTGGGGTTATTCAGGGGTGAAGCAAATGCATTCTGCATATACTCAGAGGCACTTTGCCTTTATTCCTTCACATGTTCCGTGGATGAATTCCGGCACTGAAATTGGGAAGAAGACCCTGGGGAACTCTGCTTTAAAAATGTAAGCCCTGTGGCACTTGGTACCTGGGGATATCCAGATCACTGGGGTGCTATACCACCTGCCTGCCATCTCCCCTCAATTCCCAGGTTACACCAAGGTTATAGGTTTTATAGGTAAATTGAGAGACCAACAGGTTTTATTAGAGAGAGCACTTGGAGCAAAGCGAGGCAGTGCTCCAAGGTCAGCGAATAATGAAGCAATTTCTTCACACCTACTTGTTAATTCCACCCTGTTCCCTTCCAGCATGGAGCCATAATTCTCACTTCAGCAGTAACCATTATGCCTTGGGGCTATGATGATGTTATAGTAACCCTGAAGAGGCTAGGGTGAGGAACCGGCAGGAGCAGACCTGGAGCGCCACAGAAAATGTCTTCCAGTGTTCACTAAAGGGTGGGGGGGGGGGGAGAGAGAAGCAGGGAATTTTCAGCAGGCTTTTTTGGAAACCTGACATTTCCAAACCTTAATGAAAGAAGAGCTGATAATTTCCTTGAGTCACCTGGAGCCATTTGCACTTCATGCACCGCCCACCTGCTGGCTCCTTGTTTCATGGTCATGCTTGTATTGTGTGGGTTGATCTGCAGGAGGGCAAGCAGATGAGTGCCTGTCCACATCCTTCTGTTTTTCTTCTGTCTACCCTTCCTCATCTTTGTTGTTCATTTTTGAAGCCTTTGCAGATTGTATCTTTCCTTAAAGGCAGTGACCAAGACAAAAGGTGGAGGTTTCAGCTGTTGTTCTGCTACAGTGCTCTGCAGCAGATCTGGCTTCAGTCCTTCTTTAAACGGTGTTCTTATAATTGAATGGACTTAGGCAAGTCTGCATGTCTTGGTTGCAGTTCCCCTTCTATAGAAGGGGATTTTATTTTGCTTTTTCGAAATAGTAACTTCACGGAGTCATTGCGAGGAAGAATGAGAGAGAATATTAATTATGTTGGGCATTCAGTGTTCTGTATACATGGGAACATCACCCTTTATGGTTGGTTGAAGCAGCTTCTTCAGTTCAAGGCCACAAGGAACTGCATCTCTGTGGAAGGTGCAAGGTGGTGAAGTATTCTTACTCATTCCTGCTTTCTGTTTATGGATACAAAAACCATCGATCGGGAGTCAGAAAGTTAAAACAGTGTCAGGACCAAGGACAGATCACAGAGAAGTTGGACACTGTATTTTGTTAGGATATTTAGGGCAACACTGGATAGTATGCAAATTGTGTGATGGGGCCTGCATGTTTGCTTGTTTTTAAATGTAAATAGCAGTTGCATGAGGTCCTGATCCAGATTTGGACTGTGATGGGGGCAGGGAGTTTTAATCCAGTTCTGTAGATGCCTCTATGCCTCTTCCCCACATGGGCTATTTGTCAAAGCAAGCCTCTGTTGGTGCCAGTGGAAGCTTTCCTTATGGGGCAAATATAGCATCCACAGGGGCCCCTCTCTCTATTGGTGGTGGTGTGAAGGCAGAAGGTTTCCCACTGCAGGCTTGATCTGAATTGGGGCCAACACACCTACTGTTTGTTGTTACAAAAAACAACACCTCATTGGTTTCACTCACATAACAGTTTGACCCTGAGGGTTATCACAGTGGTTCACTAGATGCTTCAGGGAACACTCAAGACAACAAGATACCTACATCCTATTGCCACTCCCTTGTATCTGGTATTTTGGTATTCTAAAACCAGGACGTCACACATGCCCATTTTTGCTTCCCAGTCTGGTTCTGAGCCAAGAATAAGAGTGCTTCATGCAACACAACATATATAGCACAATAAGATCAGGGAGAGGAGTTCAACTCTCTCACCTGAGCATACTTTTAATGATAAAAATTAGACAACCACTCTGACTGGACAAGCACTTGAGCCCCCCAAAAATTTCTGTGTCCTGTTGTGTGCAGTTTGATTCTTAAGATTCTTGATCCATACTGCAGTGTGACATGGAATTCTGGGCCACTTTCATCAACAGTTTTAAAAAAAAAAAAAATGAAAATCAACTGGGAAAGTTTTATCAAAAGAGTGACATGAGGGGGAAGAAGCTGTTAAGTCCTCTCCCCTTCTGCTATTTAATTGCTAAAAATTATCCTTAGGTGCTTTTTCTCTGTGTGGGCAAACAATATATATTCCCCCACAGGGAGGAAAATTCTGTGGGCTCAAGAGGGATTCTTTAGGTATTCTTTAAGTGACAAATGGTGGAAAGGAAATGACCAGCGGGTGAGTATGAACTTGGGCCACTCTCAAGCTGGCCTGGCAATGTTTGAAATCTCCAGATGTGTCTGCTTCTGACTCTAAGAATGGCAGGGTGGCTTTTTTATACCTCAGTTAAGAACTAACAATGTGAATTGGCTTAAAATTTTGAGTGTTCTTTGGGCATCAAATTAAAGATCAGAAAAAGAAAGTGGTGTCTATCTTTCTAACACTCTGTAAATCCTCCATGATAGCTGACAGGCTTGCAGGTGACTGAAACGCCCTGGGATTCCTTGTTCAAGACACAGGTTGTTTTCTCTGAATCCTGACAGTGTAAATAGCCCCTGGTCTGGGATGTTTACATCTCGGTAGTTTCTCTGTCATACCTACGTATTTGGTTTCACTTAGGGTGTAATAGCTTTACATTTCTCTGCGTTGAATGGCATTTGATTGAGTCTTCGTTTTAGGTTGCTTTGAAATTTGCTGCTCTTGTCGTACCTGGTTGTTGCCTTCCGCGGGGGCGCTCATTGAAGTGTTAGAGAACAAGGGGAAGCTGCTCTGCTGATTGCTATTCTGAGAAATGCCAAGCCTGGAGCCCTCTTGTCTCAAGTGAGGGATTCAAGGCATGTAATGGGAAGCATGGGACTGAAAAGCAGCCTTTTCTCAGAGGTAGATGCAGCAGCTGTTTTTTTTTTCCCTGCGGTTGAAAAAAAGAAATGCATTTCGTGCTCACCTCTTCCCTTTCTGCGTTATGAAGGATCTGAGAGAGAAAGTAAGATTTAAGTGTGATGGTGTTGGTGCAACAGACATATTTGAACGGGAACGAGTGGTTTGAGAGCACCTTCACCGTCTATTACAGACATTAATGTTCCTTTTTCTGTTTATCTGCAGGCTCTGATCAGACAAATTCTGCAAGTGTTCAGCACTCTTCCAAATGAAATTGAAAAATGCCAGTTCTTTCTCTCAAAATAGGAGTTGGGGGCTGATTCACCAATTACGAGTGTTCCTGTTGAGAGCACTTATTGGCAAGTGCCCATGCCATAGCTGAACTTAAATTGTATCCCCCGTATGCCTGCCTTTTGGACCAGTTTTGTCGCTGTGTTTAGAATGAAGAATGAATGTATGTGCATTTCTGTGCAAGTATGCCTCCTTAAAAAAGAAAAGAAAAAGAAAACCTGCAAGACCATCTTCCATCCATGTTAAAGACCTTTCCTTATTTTTTGGAAAAGCATTTTTTAACTTAGTGTGTCTTCTCAAACACTGCAATTAATATCTCTTGACATTTAAAAAATATTAAGAGCAAACGTTTTTTTTTAAATTTGTTTCGGTTAACACACGCTTGTGTAGCTGCCTCTGTAGTGTTTCATTAAGAAGTACACAACACTATTACATCTATTTGCCTTTTTCCTTTAAAATGCATAATATGGCCCAATCCTGTAGACATTCTATGACAGCGGAACTTTACTTCCACAGTTGTAAAAGACCCATTGGTGGCAGAACTGCTCCACTGCTGGGCCGTGTGGATTTGCTAACACAAGCATTGGCAACTCTGCATTCCTGCCACTACAGAACCTGGGCTGTGTGACCTCAGTGTGTTGATCACAGGAGCATGTCATGGGTCGGGAGGGGAGGAGGTTTAAGGAGTTTTAGGTCAGGGGAGGGAGGGCTGAATCCTCACAGCAGTGGCTTGTGCCAAGATCCTGTTTCCTCTTTCCCAGGCCGCCTTACCCCTTTTCTCTCATTGGATGTATGCCAGCTACATAGCTGGCATGGATCCAAAGAGACCCATAAAAGACCAGAAGGCCTACTGGAGGTATATTTTTACTTACCTCTTGTTTCCCACACCCCAATTGCTACATCAGCACGGCTGCATCATGGGCAGGGGTGGGTAATACGATTGGGTAATACGATTGAACTTAATTCATCATTGGTTGCCTCTATGCAGCATCTTGAGTGTTGTTTTTCCTGTAGAGGTATCCCTTTTGCCTTTTAATAACTGGATACTTACTTTTGTATTGAGGCAGGGTTTGACTTTGTGGTTGTTACTTGTTTTCAAAATTGTTTCGGATTTCTGCACAAGCAGGCATTCACCCCTTCCACTTGCATCTTAGATACTTCATCTCTAAATATACTGAGATGAGCAAACTTTTTTTATAAAAAGCCAAAAAAGCAGGGGAACAACCAAAAAGACCTATCTGAAAGAGACTGTGAAATAGGCAGGCCTGTGCAAAAGGGGGGGGCACTCAAGGAGGTCTCTAGTGACAAATTGTTGAACACATCTTAAGAGCTCTTTTTTATTCTGTGCAGTGATGCCTGACAAGACTTTGTCATATACGTTCAAATGTGAATGCTTCTCCTCTTGCAAATGTCACACCTCCTGTTTTGTAGTGTGGGAGGGGCGCACACATCACATAGCAAAGAGGACCCATATGCTGTGTTCATCTTTAGAATAACAATGGTGATCATCAACTATCTTTCGAATTGGCATGTGTTCACAGGAGCAGGAAACCATGCATCTACTGGATCTGAATAGTCACACTCCTAAGGACAGGAGGCTTGTTGCCAAAGATTTTGCAGGTTATTTTAAATTTATTAAGATCAGTTGTCCTGACCTCTCTAGCTCCTGTCTATGTGCACATTTCTCTCTACCAGGTTGCCTTCCACACTGATTACTTGCACTCCTCTAGGCCACACTTTTCCAGTCCTCCTTTGGTTCCTTGGCCCAATCATAGTCGGGGCCTGTGCTGGCAGAGCATGTGTTCTGGCTTGTGCTGTCACAAAAGCGCTTTGCGACAGCATTTGTAGCCAGTGCGCCAATGGGAAGGTGGCTGGGCTGTCAGAACATGTGCCAGACCAGGTGAGTCCAGTGCAAGGGTAGGGGAGAGGACAGAGAGGGGGTGGGACAGGGAGGAGATGAGGCGAGGTGGGTGGACCAGACCTGGAAGGGATTGGCAGTGCCTGTGTGTGCTGTGTCTTAACCCCCTTCCTGGGCTCGATCCACCTGCACGAATACTTCAGTCTGCCCCAGGGATATTGCTGGTACAAGTCTGGGTTGACCCCTTGTGGCTGTTGGAGCTTACCCTGGGGAAGAAGTCAAATGCCCCCTTACCGCAAAGAGACCTCCTTCAGCTAGAAAGCCTCTGTGGGATGCAGCATTAGGTGGCACTGGTGCCGCTGTGTCATCATGTGGGAATTTAGCCTGTTTCCATCTTTACTCCTTCTTCCCTAAGCTCTTCCGACTTCCTTGTTACATTCAACCCCAAGCAATGGCATCCAGAGACTTTTCTTCCTGCTGAGCTCCTCTGTGACAATGTGATAGCTCAGCAAATTGCCTCCAGCAGCTTCAGCACCACAAAATCACTTAATTCATTACAATATGGATTATAATTCAAGTTAAAAAGACTATTCCCCTGCTCTAATGCTGCATTAACCATGTTCGCCCATATAGCAGGACAGACAGAAAGATGCGTTTTGCACCGCTTGCGAGAGCTCCTTAAATAAAGGGTGCTTGTTTCTTTCAGCGCTTCCTTCTGTGACTTACATCCCGACCCCTTCATCATCTTAGTTGTTATTGCTTTTATTAGCCTCGGAGTGCAGAATCTTAAACCTCATACTATTGATTTTCATCTGTACACTTCTAGCCTCATCCACAAGGTCGTTTGGTTCTTCCTGTTGGGAAGCATGAACACACACCACAGCCTGGCCCTTTGCTTTTATTGACAATGACTCCCAGCCTTGTCATCAGCAAAATTGCATTAACAATTCCCAGCTTCATTATTATTTTTTTTAAGCTTGGAACTCTTAACGACCGTAGGAAGGGAGATGTCTCCCAAGACCGATCCAGGAAGAATCCCATCAGTGACTTCTTTCCAACTCAGTAATTTTTGCTTTTCAATAACCTTTTAGGGTTGCGTTGAAGGTTGAGGGTGATCTTTCCCTCACTGCTGCAGGGATGTGAAGATTCCAGAAGTCATTACCAGCCATCATTGTTTTCAGAGCTGAGTGAAAGTTGTGAAAGGAGAATGAAACATCTTCAGTAGGGAGTCCACCTTCAAAACACAGGTTGAGAAAATACTTCAAAAGTATCCTCTAGAATTTTATTCTGTGAAAACAGGTTTTTGTTCTCCTGTCATCGCAAGGTTTGCAGGGCAGCTTAGAATACTGCAATGAATACACAAAAGCATCCATTTTTAAAATAACAATCAAACAGCAACCCATAACAATGTCAGAGCAGTAGTAAACGCATAGGGGCCATTAAAAGCTGCTACAAACCCAGGAAAATAAGGATTACAATTCTATACAGACTTACCTGGGTGTAACTTTCTGGGACTTAATTTTACATAGACACATATAGGAGTGATCTATAAATGTGATCGCACCTAGTGTCTAAAAGCCATTAGGTTTAGCACAAGGGGAGGGAATTCTACAGTGTCCCACCTCAGAAGGTGCTGGCCTCTGACTAACATCTGGGGAGGTTTGCTTAGGAGCAAGCAGTCCTTGGTTAAGATATGACTTGTTGCTTGGCTTGCTTGCCTGTATCATCAAAACTGTTTTCTCAGCTTGTGCCTTCAATAATGAACCTGCTTTCTGCTTGTATGCGAGGGACCTTGGATCTACAGAAAGGTTAGCTGCCATTTAGACAGGGGTCTGACCTTTAGAGCTTTCCTTGAGCAAGGGGTAGAGGTTGGCTTTTCTAGGTTCTTTGCAGAGCTTCCGTGTTTCTCAACTCAGGTAGCTGGGAAAGGCTGGGAAGCAGCAAAGAGCCATCCAATTGGTTCTTCACCATGCAAGGATGATGCATTCCTGCCATGTCTCTTCAGGGGCTCCACAGCCCCTGGCCCAGGTTGGAGGGGTCTCCTCCCTTGTAGTTATGGTTCCAGCCTGCTGGGTTGCAGGGTCATCCTTCTAAATCTACCTGCAAAGGCTCCTGCTGCCTGGCCTGGAGAGCTTTCCCATGTTGCCTGTTCCCTGAGAGGGGATGGGGTTAAACTGTTGCTGCCACAGCTGCTTCCTCATCTTCCTTTCCCCCCCCCCACAGGACAGCCTGTGGTTACTGCCTCCCCCAGTGGCTGTAGAGCCAGAAACGTCAGCCTTGTTACGGCTGC
Source organism: Tiliqua scincoides (assembly GCF_035046505.1). NCBI lineage: Eukaryota > Metazoa > Chordata > Lepidosauria > Squamata > Scincidae > Tiliqua > Tiliqua scincoides. The sequence continues at coordinate 85,342,557 of NC_089825.1, read as the reverse complement.
CATATTAGTGGCACTGTCTGGAACCCTTTATACTGGGATTTGCCTTATGGGCATGCATGGCCCTGCCATTTTTCAGCCCAGAACTCGCCTCCCTGGTGTCCCTGTCTGGGAAGCCTGTCTTGGGAGAGGCATAAGTAGTTACAGGACCTGACTGTGGCCCACCTACTGTTTGTGATGCTAGCTGGGGGGGGGGGGAAGTGACTGGTTTGGTAGCAGTCTGCTACTTGATTAAGGCGACCACAGCATGGGGCTCATTGGCTGTACGTGGGGGGGGGGGGGTTTGCAGCTTCTCCTGGGGTACAAAGATGGGGACAGTGACGCTTTTTCCAGGCACTGCTACTCTGGTCTTTAATTGTTTTCATTTCTCTTCTTCTAACCTGGATTCCTTTTACACTACTTCTTTGTGGATCGCATTCCATTTTATTTCATCTCCTTTTTTGTGCTGCCTTTCTGCATAACCACACTCAACACAGCTCACAGTGGTATTAAAGCATAGTGTTTAAATGAAATCAGTTTGCACATGGCAAAGGTAATCAAAACAGCGCCCAGAAAAAGAGCATTAAAATGCACAGTAGACATTTTACCCTGCTTACTCAATTAAGGTCAAAGACCTTATAAAATAATCACATTTACAATTTACCTAAAGGCCAGGAGAGTTGGTGTCATATGAGTCTAATGGGGGCAGGAATTACAGATCCTTGGTGCTACAACTGAAAAGGCCCTGTCTGAATGCTCACTGTTCAAACATCACTAGGTGTCAGCACACGGAACTGGACTTCCCTGGAAGATTTTAACAAGAAGGCAGTATCACAGGGGTGCTCACACTTTTTTTGGCTTGAGAGCTACTTTGAAACCCAGCAATGCCCGGAGATCTACCAGAGTTTTTTTACAATGTTTGCGCCATCATAAGATATAACATTTATGTGTACAATGTATATTGGTGTACCTTGCATAGCCGCATGCGCCAATATTGCACAACACAACATAATTAACTATAAACATTTTTTGTAATTACTTGAGTTTACTTTGATGACTTGCACTGAAGTGAATCAGCCAAGGATGTATAGTCCGGACAGTAGCTGCTGACAGCCAGCCTCAACCACACTTCCAAATGTTCATCAGTCATGGTGGAACTTGGACTTAATGATCTTCATGGTGGTACTTGGACTTAATGATCTTCACGTAGGAAAAGGCTGACTCACATAAATAAGTGGAGCCCTTCCTGCCTCTGGTGCTCTTATATCCCTGAGGGCCCTATTGCCTTCAAGTGGCTGCAGCTGTGCAGCACACTATGCTGAAAGCCCAGGCCTTACCCTTAAAGGGGCCACTGCTGACACCACATCTACCTCCTCACCAGATCTTCCTTGATTCCAATACAAGTGGGGGGGGGGAGCAGATCTCTATACAGACCAGTGCAAAAACAGGGGAAAGGTGTGGGGGAGGGAAGATCTCTATATAGACATCACAGCAAGACCAGTGCAAAACCCCTTGCACACAGAACCAACAGATGGAAGTTGGGGGGGGGCAGATCTCCATACATACCAGTGCAAAAACGGGAAAGGTAAGTCAGCCCCAGTAGAGTCAACGGGGCTCACTCCCAGGGATGCGTGGACGGGAGAGAAGCCTGCCAGCGGCTCCTCTCCAGGTCTACTCACGAGTCAGCCCCAGTAGAGTCAACGGGGCTCACTCCCAGGGATGCGTGGACGGGAGAGAAGCCTGCGATCTACTCATTTTGCCTTGCGATCGACGTATTGAGCCTGGACTAGATGATCCTTGATATCCCATTAGAGCAGTGGTTCCCAAACCGAGCCATGGCTCCCAGGGGAGCTGTGGAATCCTTGCAAACAACCCGTAATAATCTCCCTATACAATAATTGGGAGCTATGAGCAACAATCCAGTAGGTCAAGGGAGCCCACCAGTTGAAAAAGTTTGGGAACCACTCATTAGAGCTTTGACCAGCTTCTTGAATTGTACCCAGAAACAGACCAGAAGTCAGTGCAGATCACGTAAGGTGTGGATAATATGCTCTCTGTAAGAAGCCCCCACCACTACAACATTCTGCACTAGTTTTAACATCTAAATATTTTTCAAGGGCAGCCCCGTGTAGAGCCAAGCGTATTGTGTTTCTGCCGCTTAATGCCCCAGGTTCGCAAAGAGTATTCTCCTAGATTTGTTCATTGCCTAGAATAACCTCCTCAGCCACTTGCTCCTAGAGGACTAAGTTGGCAACCTTCAGTCTCGAAAGACTAGGGTATAAGCCTACAGCACCCGGTATTCCCAGGCGGTCTCCCATCCAAGTACTAACCAGGCCTGACCCTGCTTAGCTTCTGAGATCAGACAAGATTGGGCATGTGCAGGTACCATTTAGCTTTCCCTTGATTTGCACTTCAAATACTAACATGGACTTTTTCCAGTAAACTTTGCCATTGATGTTAGCTCATGGAAGGCTTACTTATCAGGAATAAGATCTAAAAGATTCTTATTCCTGATCTTGCTGTGGACAAGCATGCCAGAACTCTGCATTAAAAAAGAAAAAGAAATTTCTAGGTTTTATTATTGCAAGATTTGCTTGGATATTTGTGTAGTTTGCACTGTGCGTATAGTTGTTAGCAGAATTCAACTTTCTTGTCTCGGAATTTAAGATAACCTTGTTGTGGAATTTTATTTTGTAGCACACAGTACATACAGCCTGGATTTAAATTGTGATACAACTAGGATTAAATTTTGAATTTATCTTTTCTCATTTAGTACTGCATCCCTCTGTGAACATTTTTGTGCTTATCCTTTTCCTGGGTGCATTGATTTTGGTTTGGTTTTGTTCATAAGGGAACCTTATTCAAGTTGCACTCCTCACTTAAACCCTGATTGTATCATTCTGATTAAGGAACCTCTACCAGGAAAATAACTATCTCACCTGTGACAACATGCCCCAGAAAATTACAACCACAAACCTGACTCAGTGCAGGAAAGAGTCAGGAAAATTGCATAGAGATGGGGAGGGGGCTTGGGAAGACTTCGTGCTGTTTTCTTATTACCCGTTTATGAAGCCAAGCACAGCAAGAGGCGTGATTAATGGGGCATCTTCTGAATCAATAACTACTAAAGTTTTTTGTTTTGTTTTTATGCCATCTTCATCCACTTCCCACGGAAGAAGCGCGTTCAACAATAATCGGATGGAAACCTTTGGTGTTAATTTGCTACAGGGTGAAGTATTGCAGGTGAAGTGGCTCTTCTTCCCCCTCCCTGCAGGTAAAGGTGTGGGAGGAAGTGGTGGTACCATCACTCAGTTAGGCACCTGCTGTAGATTTTTGTGATGGGACAAGGGTGGCTAGCTTCTTCAACTTTGGTGGCGGCAGAGCCTCTCTCCTCTAGAATACTTGGAGGGCAGACTAGCCCAACCATGACAGCACTGCCACCCTTGTGACCTTGCCCATAGAGGGTCTTATGAATGGTGGCTGCCCCTCCCTAACACAAAATGGAAGGGTACCCCAGAGAGCACTTGGTAAGAGTGCTACTTTTGGAACTACTTCTGGAAATGTCGGTGATGTTGGTGGCCTATTGCCACTATTGACTTCCCATGGGAATGCACGTAAGCCAGTGAGGGAAGCAGGCGATGGGAGGAATGGGGGGAGAAACGTGGGGTGGAGAGGGAGCGGTGGTGGATCCCAGTGACTATCCTTGTTTCCTCTCCCTTACTCTCTGAGGAGACCTATTGGGCAGTGGAGGCTTGCCCCAGGGTTGAGTTCCATTATCATGAAGAAACATCCGTGACTGCCCCTTCCCATCATAGGATGCTGCACACGCTCTGTTGGTGAAGCTGCATCGCTGGGGTGGGGATAGTCTCATAGGCTAAATGCTCACAGCCCTTATCTCTTTAGCCTAGGATAGTGGCAGCAAATAGGAACTACCATTTTCTTCCCCATTCAGTTGCAGGGAATGAGAGAGAGAGAGAGGAGAGCAGGAAGGGGTACGTATGCGCTAAGCACTGTAGCCCCCCTGGTCAGACTGGCTTCTCCTTGTACAATCCCTGACAGTACAAAACAAATTTATTGCAAAAGAATGGTATTAAAAGTCCTAATGTGCTTTGAGCTACATCCAGGTCTTCTTCAGTGGTAGATTTCTACAAAACTAACAGTAACCTCAGAATAATTCAATGAAACATGTAATGCAAATTTTGTTTTGTAGCAACTGAGAATAAAGACTGTGCTGCCATGTGGTGGAACTCTGTATGGTGCATGCTAGGCATAGGGTAGCTCTCGAATGGGCCAGCCTTTGGGGAAATGGGTCAAGTCTGAGGAATCAGAAATCACCTGGGATGGATGATTAACACTTTAGTTTGTGCCTGCTCCGTTTGCCACTCACCAAGCTGAATGAAGGCCGCTAACCATTTCTTCCTTCTTAAACTCAAGCACAAAGCAAGTATTTTATTGCAAGATTGCCTGAATTATCATCTTCTGAAGGCTTTCAAATCAGACCTGGGTAGGGATGCATTTTTAAGGTGCTCTGGATCAGGACCTCAGTCTTGAATGGCCTACTCTTTTTCCTCACTAGAATTCCCACAGTCCGCCAATGTTTGTTCAGTTAGCAAAACAAGAATGCATAGATTCTCTTAGCAGTTGAGACGTACTGTGTTAAGTGATCTTGAGGGTGCATTCTGGCTTTAAATGTTCAGAGTGCCTCACTGAATCAAATCAAGGTCCATCTAGTCCAGCAGTCTTTTCAGAATTCCCACCAATTAGTAGGCACTGGGGGGAGGGGGGTCTGTTGATAATTGGCCTGCGATCAACTTAGCGGACCTCATGATCTGCCCAGCCAGCTCTAGATATTTGATAAATGATTCTTAGAGAAGGCATTCATTATTACTCATATAGTGCCATTCATTAACATGGCATTGTACATGGTAATGAAAAGACAGGTATGGTACCTATCTCGTGGACCAGGGGTTCCCAAAGTGTGAGATGCCTTAGGGTAGTGGTTTTCAAACTCTCTTGGAGAGTTTGCACCGGTGTAAGTCCTTGTGGGGGCGGGGGAGGCGGCAGGGGTGGGGGGAAGGCTGTGATGCAATCCCCAGGATCGTGCCGCTCAGGAGGGCTGCAGGGACTGGGATGCACTCACCAGTCCATGCAACAGCCTTCACGGGGTGCAGGGAGCCCTGCACGACCATCTGAATGGCTCCCCAGCTTGTTAGAAGTGAAATTGGAGCGATTGCGCTCCACTTCCGCAAAACCGAGGATTTTGGGGAAGGGAGGATTAGGAGGGTTCGTCATTATTTTAAATAAATTTTTTTAACTTGGTGTAAACATTTGACTTAATTTTAATTAATTAATTTGATTTTGTCTTATGGGGGTGTTAAAAATTTCCTGCTTGATGATATCACTTCCAGGTTAGTAACATCACTTCCAGTGGGTCCTGGCAGACTATCATTCTAAAAAGTGGGTCCCTGTGCTAAAAAGTTTGAGAACCACTGACCTAAATTTTAAGAATGTGCAGAGTAAGTTTATTTTCTTTCAGGACAACAATCATGGAGGATAGGCCGGTCTTAAATTGTTTGGTATATTTTAGATGGGGGTGTTAAGGTGCAGAAGATTGCCTAAACCAGGGGTGTCAAACATAAGGCCTGGGGGCCGGATGCGGCCCACGGAAGCTTTTTATCTGGCCCTCAGGCTCTCAACTGCTGAGCAGTGCTGAGGTGTTTCTGCTAAATGGGCAGCCCACATGAAAATTGTGCTCTCCCATATCTTGAAATATGATCAAGATTTGATGCTTCCTCTTCTGTCATTTAAAGCTAATGAATTCTAAGTGAGATAAGGTACTTATTTTTTGTTATGACCTTTTTAATGACATCACTTCCTGCCAAATGACATCACTTCCAGCCCTCAGCATGCATCATGAATGCTATCTGGCCCTCTGCATGAATTTAGTTTGACAACCCTGGCCTAAACCCATCTATAAGTTTATGGATGAGCTGAGATTTAACCTGGAGACTTCTTGGCCTGATCGATTGTGCTCTTAACCACTACAGTGGAACACTTTTCTGCCTGAGAGTGGTGTGTGTTGACTAAGGTCACCTGAAGTGATGGTGGACTTCTTATGCAATCCTCAGCCGGTGGAAGTTTACTTGGTGGTGGCATGGGGAAGGGACCGTCTTTGTGGTGGCACTCTGCATGTGGAACTTCCTGCCTTCAGAGAATCAGGATCATGCTCTGTCTGCCAGTGTTACAGCAGTAGCTGAAAAGCTTTCTTATTTTCTCCAATATATGAGGTTTAGTTTAATGCTGTACTCATGGTATTGCTCTGTTGTTCTTACTGATGGTTTTCTACTGATATTTTCTTATTTACACTGGTTTTATAATTTGTCAAAGTTACTGTGTTGTATTGCAAGCCACCTTGGGTGCCTCCATTTGGTGCAAAGGGGCAAGATAAAAATAAGTGTCCTTGAAAGGTCCTTTCCACCTGTAAATTTATCTACTACATCATTAGATTCTATCTACTACAGCATATGTCAGAATTATTCTGATTGAGAAAATGTGCTTTTTCTTCTGCTGGGAGCTTTCAGCCATGGTGGGGCATGGAAGTACAGATAATTCATAGTTTTTGAATGTGCAATTTGTGTAGGTTTGTTTTGGTCCCAGAATAGACTGCAAATAATGATTTGCAGCCCTGGAGCATAATGGGTGTGATTAGGGGCGTATAATACCACTTTCATCTGCTCAGGGATGTAGTGAGTCTTAATTAATATTTGTAAATTGATGTGAACTTTTCTTGCTCGGGTGTGAAAACACATGAAGGCTCTGGAGCCAAAAGACGGCATGTATAGATTTATGAATGTTCTCCTACATATTAAAAGGTTGTGTTATCCCATTAAACAAATTAATCTGGGATTTCTTGATTAGTGTTGAGAGTTAGTTGCCTACCTTCAAAGTATTTTGTTTGTATGCATGTATATTTTTTTTAATAACATAAGGCATTTTCCAGTGATTCCTCCTTATGAACTTGTGTCCTTATAACAACCTGTCATTTAAGAGGGTATGTACCTGTGGCTACCAGCTGCTAGGGGCACAAAACAGGGCATATCTGTCTCCATAATGCCCTATTTATAAGATCTATTGGGGCTTTGATCTGGCTGCTATTTGGAAAGGAGTGCTGGGCTAAAGGGATCTTTGACCTGATCCAAAAAAATGATCCTTATGTTTTTCCAATTTTATGATTGGGAACAGAGTCTGTGAGTGAGTGACTTGCACCAGGTCACTCAGTGAATCTGTGGCATGCGAGGCTGGAACCTTGATCTCCGTTCCACTACGAGCCCAGTAGTAGGAATGGAACATGTTAACATCCCCTGGTTTGAAAAAATTTACTAGACAGCATCATGTTGGTCTTGTTCATGTGTTTAGTTCTTCCACAGATAGCACGTTGGTGAAATGAAGTAGTGTATGACATGAGCTTGTGCTGGATTATTTATTTATTTATTTATTTATTTATTTATTTATTTATTTATTTTTCGCATTTCTATATTGCTGTTTCTCCAAGGAATTTAGGGTGGCATATTCCCTTCCCTCCTCTTGTCCACATATTTTTTTTTTTTCCAGGGGTTGTGATCATCATTTCAAATCCCTGTAACGTGCTGAGCTCCTTAAGAACAGGTTTTTGCCTAGAACTTGCCCCTAAGTGCAGGATTAAGCTTTGTGCTTGCCAGAGAAAATGGTCCAGTTCACAACTGCCAGGGTCAGTCTGGTGTGTATTGAGTTGGGTGTTTATTAAACATGCTTGACTTGGGTGTGTGTTCTGCAATCCAGTATCCCTAAGGTTAGTTGCTGGAACCCAAAGCAAGAGCCTGAGCAAGACCTTAAGTTGTAGCCCACGTACAGAAAATCCTGGTCTTTACTTTGTACAGTTCTTTAAAGTCACGCTCATATTTGACCAGTCAAATGCTGAAAAGACGGTCCTGATCTGACCTATCCAGGGTCTTCATACTGGCTACCAGTCTTAGGAACTGATTTTGTATTCCTCTTGTACAGTAACTGTTTCCCTTCTATGGTTGCAGGGAGCTTTCAGTCCATGTTTTCATAGGCAAGACAGGGATTGAAGTAACGGCTGGGAATTCGGAAATGAGTAGCAAAGCTAAGGCAGTCAACAGTTGCAATGGCAGTGGAGGTGAGGTGTGAGGTTAGGGTAGTTCCAGAGGGCTTTTGTTGAAGAAGCACGTTTTGTGGGGAACAGGACAAGAAGGTGGTTCTTGCAGTTTTGTTTTCTGATTATTCTGGAGGGTGAATCAAAGTTTCTTAATTCTGAGACTCTGGAAGCAGGACAGAATGAGGGCTCTATCAATTACTTTTCATCCCACTGAGGAGCTCAGGGAGGCATATGTGCTCCCCCCCCCCACACCATAACCACAACAGCCTTGTGAGGCTAGGTTAGGCTAAGCCTTAATGACTGGTCCAAAGTCAACCAGTCAGCTTTGCATGGACTTCGGTCTCCCTGTTTCAAGTACTGTGTACCACTCTGACCACTATGCTGTAATTGCTTATTCCTTCCCATTTTTCCCATCTTTTTTTCTTTCTTGAAGATGGCAGAAGCCCTTTTGTTTTAAGAATTCAGCGGCAGCACCACCAGTTCATTTATTTGTCTGTCACAGTTCAGGGAGGAAAAAAAGCATTGTTTTAATCATCCACTCCAAAGAATACAATTTCATGCTGTGTCGTCAGGATCTAGCAAATTTACCAGACCTCTTAATATTAGTACTTTACTTTCTGAATAAAAGAAATTCAGTAAAAAGAAAAAAATTCCTCCTTAATGCCCTTGAGTTTTAAAGTTTTTCTATAATAATAGAGAGAAGGCACAAATTAAAAATTAAAGCTGTTGCTAATCTTCTGGAAACACACACACACGCTTTCTCTCTCTTTCTCTCTCAGACACTTGGATTTTCATATACTATTCAATTAGGAAGAGTTGCATATTATGATATAATGAGCTGCAATTCTCAAGCAGGATTTACAGCTTGGGAGGAAGGGAAATCTGGGAAACACAATTTTGTTTTTCCCCCCTCAGCCCTGCTTCAGCAGCTGGGCTAGGAAAGCAATGGGGAATTCATTAGCTGTTTTGTCATAAATTTAATGTTATGATTAAAAATCTCCATATTGCAGCTTGCAAATCTTCAGATGCACCTACATATGCCATTGGGCATGAGTAAATAATTGTGCCCTGCAGTTACATTAGTCTTTGGAGCTGATAATTTTTCTTCCTAAATTTTGCAATTCAGCAGTTTTTTTTGGTGCGCACTCCTCATTCAGTGCAACTCAGTAGCATATACTGAGAACCTGTGTGTGAACTACTCTCTGTTGCTTTTGCTATCCACCTGTTATAGCGCAGGAGGGCTTTGTGGTTGCAAAGTGAGCCCTTGTCATGTTTAAGAATCAGTTGGGGTGACAACAAGTCATGTGTGCAGTGTACTCAATAGAACATAGGCCTAACACAGCTCTTCCCCCAAATACTTGCAATCTGTAGTCCTGTTCAAGTATTATAAAATGTGGGAATGCTTTTTCCATGTACAGGGTAACAGGAGCACTGGTTAGCACATACCTTGGCATAGATGCACTCCATAGCTAGTCTCACCCTCTCCTTCCCCATTTCTGCCCTGTTAAAGCACTTGTCCTACAGATCACTGAGCCCTGGGAGACCGGCATATCAAATCAATGGAGAGATTTCTTCCCAGGTTCAGTGCTTGTCTCTGTCAACAAATACTATCCCTACAGAGAGCCAGTGCATGTGGCTACCATGTGTGTCAGTGCCAGGGACATGACTAGCTATTATAGTCCTGTTCCCCTGTGCCTTGGTATGCTGTACCCCAGCATTTCTCAACCAGTGGTACATAAGGTGGTGTCCAGTGATACAAACAGGACCCCCAGAGCCCCGCTGCCTGGCAGCGAGACCAGTAGTACAATGCAACAAGCACCAGTAGGAGGCTTGGCTTGGCGGACAGAAACCGCTTGGGGCCACCTCTGCCTTTGCCACACCCTGCCCCTGACCTGGAAGTAATTGAGGTGACAACATTGTTACTGCAGTTACATCCATGTGGCTGCCTCCTCCATTCCCCCTTTGAAACAGTAAAACAAAGGGGGAAGGAAGGAGGCAGTTCTGGCTCCAAAGGAGCTTTTTGCACCACTTTTAAGAGGCAAGTGCCCTTTCCAGGAGGCAGGCAATGCATGCCTCCTGGGTACTGCTTCCAGCGGCCCCAATGCACTCTGATGGAGCTTTTTGCACTCTGTTGCAGCCAGAGAAGCAGTATGCGTTTCCTCCGAAACTGGAGGAGGTGCATTCCTGCTGCTCTGAAGGCTGCCTCCTCCCCTCTTCTTTCTTTAAAGGGGAGGAGAGGGGGCTGCCCTTGGTCGCAGTCAGAAGCCGCGCTGAGAGTGGCTGCCGGAGTGCAGCCACTCTTGGTGCGGTTCACTGCTGACCAGAGGGTTACCTCCTTCTCTTTCTCTTTAAAGAAATTGGAGGGGGAGCGGCCCTCAAAGGCCATGACGTGGGACCATGCCAACATTGGCTGCGCTGCTGCAGCCACTGTTGGTGAAGCTCTTGGCGTACCCTGTGGGCATGGGGGTAGATTGCAGTGCCACCTCCCCAGCGCAGTGCCCAGGGCATTTTCACCTGTTGCTCCCCCTGGGTATGCCACTGGGGCCAAACTACAGTGCTCACTTTTTGTGCACTTGCAAAAGCCCAAGCCCCTTACCGGTGTTTGTTGTGTTGCATCTGGCCTCCCAATCTGGAAGTAACTGGTGATTACTTCCTGTGGTGTACTTCCAATAGATGGACCATGCAAAATGGTATGACAGGGGACAAACATTGAGACCCTCTGCTGTACCAGTTGGGATAACGCATGAATAGGACTTGTCTACATGACGCCTAGGATTGTCAGATTGGAGGAATCGCCATACCTAAAATTCACAAGACTGCTCGCTCAATTTGGAATAAAAGAAGGGAGAAGAGAGATTGGACCTCTTGCCCAGAGGTCCAGACATAGGCCTCCAGAACCTGTGCTTCAGGCTGAAAACTGGCAACCCTGATGTTCCCATGTGTGATGAATGCCATGTGTTTTTCCCTATTTTTGTCTGTTTTTTTACCTTATTTTTGGACGCCTCTGACCCCTCAGAAGCTTCTGTGTTGGTTCATCGACTTAAAAGCTACTGGGATATCCTCCTGCAATAACCTTTGTTCTTTGTTTGAAATGCCAACTAGATGCTAGGGGGAGCAAAGATAATGACAAATCAGCTTGTCGTAGGGACACAGTCCTATATAAACCATGTATTGGGGCCATTTCATGCACCATGTGGTAGCAAACATGCCAGTTTGCCCTTGCATGTACACTCAGCAGCAGGTTTTAGCAAATCACAACTTCCTGGTGAGTGTTTAATGTTTGTTTTACCTTTTGCAACACATGTATGTGCACTCAAGTTTGTTGCAGTGACACTGTGATTTCTGATGCTGAAAAATGTAACATGTGAACCGACGTTTTACATGGATGAGAGAGAACAGGATAGGAAGAGAGATTTGCAAATGAATAGCCAGATTGAAGAAGGGAGTAAAGATGGCGGTGGGGAAGCAGATGAAGTGAGGAGCAATGGATTGGAGCATAGAGGCTGTTGCCCAGGTGCTTGGCCCTGCCAGATGCGGAAGAGGAATGAATGATGGGTATAAAAGCAAAGCTAAGGGTGAGTTTGAGTAGAGCAGGGGTGCTCAATAGGTGGATCGTGAACTACCGGTAGATCGCGAGGCAAAACGAGTAGATCGCGGAGTGCCGACCCCCCCCCTTCAGGTGCATCTGGGAGGAAATGCCGGGAGTAAGGCCCATTGTACTCAATGGGGCTTACTCCCAGGTAAGTGTGGCTAGGATTGCAGCCTCACAGCCTAATCCTAGGCATGTCTACTCAGGAGTAAGTCCTGTTATACTCAGTGGGGCTCAAGGTACACCAACATACATTGTACACATAAATGTTATATGTTATGATGGCGCGAACATTGTAAAAAAAACTCTGGTAGATCTCCGGGCCTTGCTGGGTTTCAAAGTAGCTCTCGAGCCAAAAAGGTGTGAGCACCCCTGGAGTAGAGTCTGTGGAATGACTACTGCCACCCCCCTGCATAGTTCTGAAACTGTTTTTAAGAGGCAGATGGAGATATGGAAAGGGCGAGTGCTTACTTACTGTTCCATTTAAGTACATTTATAGCCTCTCTCTCTCTCTCTCTCTCTCTCTCTCTCTCTCTCTCTCTCTCTCTCTCAGTGTGCAAGGATATCCATTAACCATAATTTCCAAAGTTTTTCCTTGCCTATTTTCCTTTTTGCTTTGGTTCTGGATTTTTTTCTGAATTTTCCAAGCTGGTTTGATGCTGAGATCTAGAAGATAGTATTGGAAGCTAGACCAGGTGCCCCATAACCTATACTCGGAGGCAAAACTGTACTGCACGTGGCAGCCTGGCACCAGAGGTGATAATTGCTGCGTCTTTCCTACTCTGCCAACTTCATTTCATTAGCAGGGGCAGGGGGCAGCCTGGGGCTTTGCTGTGATTTATCAAGAGCTTGACTTGACCTCTTGCTGTGACGTGGCCAGAATTAAATGTCCCTTTAACACTGCCCTGGAGCTTTTCAGCCAGGTTCACCAGTCTCAGTACCATAGGCCTTTAACACAAATGGTTGTACTGAGGCCGATATCTGATCTCTGTGCACTAATTGGCAAGACTTATGAGGCTCTTGGCTGGAAGGAACTCCTGAAGAAAACCGCACCTGTTTTTCAAACGAATTAGGAATAACATTTGCATATATCCTGTAGGACTGGCAGGCCAGCATTTGGGTCTGCTGGAATAGGAGAACCAGAATGGTGGCGTAACAAAGAGGTGTGCTAGGAAACCCTGTGTTCAGATGCTCTCCTGCTGCTTCAAAGGTTCTGATTCAGCTGTTTTTTACAGTCAGGGCAACTGGCTAGCAGAGTTGCCAGGTTTCCTGCGTATCAGACCTTGAGATATGGGGGGGGGTGGAGCCCCCCCCATATCCGCAGATCTGGTATCTGCAGTTTGACTTACCTATGGGCTTCCCCGCACCCATTACCTTCTTTTTTTGTTTACTAGCAGTGCAAGCATGCATTTTTTGCTTAACAGAGGAAGAGTTTCTTGCTTAAATGAGGAAAATGACATGCATGCTAGCGGGACACAGCCAGAATGTTAACAGGAAGCAGGAACTGTCCTGCTTCTTGTTAACATTCAGTTAGTTTCCTCCTTGTAGTATGCAGGCTGCTTGCCTGCATGTTGTGTTCCTCAGTTAAACAAGAAACTCTTCCTCTGTTAAGCAAGAAAATGTGTGCTGGCACTGCTAGTAAAGAAAAATGAAGGTAATGGGTGGGAGGCCTGGTGAATTTATATAGGGTTCCCCTGTATCCACAGTTTTCGTATCAGCACCCAGGAGCCTGGAATGGAACTCCTGTGAATATGGGGGGGATGCCTGTACTTTGGTGGGGGCAGCCAGCTGGCCAGGAACAGGCCAGACTGTGAGAACTGACTGCTTCTAGTCCCTGAAGGATGAAGCTTGATTGACATGGGGGGTTGGCAGCCTTCAGTCTCGAAAGACTATGGTATAAGCCTACAGCACCTGGTATTCCCCGGCGGTCTCCCATCCAAGTACTAACCAGGCCTGACCCTGCTTAGCTTCCGAGATCAGACGAGATTGGGCACGTGCAGGGTAACGGTTGCTGCATTGACATGGAGAGGCAAAGCTAATAGTAAAAACTCTCAAGTCAAGCAGAAAATAGCCTTCCCCCTTATGGTTCCTCACCCTGAGATTTGTTTCCTGGAGGCCTTAGCCCTAAAACTTCAGGTCAAGTCTTGTGATATGGCAACAGAACCGGCTAATCCTTCAGATTCAGAGAGAGGAATGAGTTGTTTATGCTGGTTTCGTCTTTCCTCACACTTTACCTTTTTTTTCTTCCTACCCTTCTTTACAAATCAAAGAAACAAGCAGATCATGAAAACAGACACATGTACACTCTCTTTCTCTCCCCCCCCCCACCGAGGAATAAATTTTCCAGTGAAAACGTACCCTAGGAGGATTATTTACCATGGAATGACACCTAGATTTTTGTTAAATAAGATGATAAATGAAACCTTTCCACACTCCCCAAGGTGCTGCAGAAGCCGAGAATATCAGCAGATTGCGTAACGCGAAAGTGCCTGCCACTCATCCTCTACAGCAGCAGCCACCCCCATACAACATGCTGGGCATAGAAAACTTCCAGGGGCAAAGTGCAGTTTGACATTCCTTGGTGTGTGCAACCTCATGAACTCTGCATGCGTTCTAGGAGCAGCTATTTCATTTGCCCTGGAGCAGCAGGGGCTTCTGTACAGCTGAGGTCCAGACCAACAGTTCTGAGAGATCTTTTTGCATTTGCAACTTCTTAAAACTCCCTGTTTTCCTCTCAACCCATGAACTGAAGAGAACTTCCAGAACTTAGTGCAGCAATGCACGTGCTCCAGAACTTTAGTCTGAGCTGGGGCTCACACCGGGACAGAGGCCTTGGAGCATCTTGTATCTAAAACCAAGTTGCCATTCATGATGCAGGGATATGCAGATAAAGTTAGACCCTGCCTATAGAATTCTGTAGTATCTCTTTGGACAAATGGACTCCAACCTGACAGAATGGAGTTGGAAACTCTGGCACCTGTCACTGATTGCCTGGATTGAGGGTCAAATTTTGCTTTCATTTCACTGTTTTCCTCCTTTTCTTCCATATAAGTGAATGGCTGGTGTCCACCCCCACCCCCCCTTGAACCAGTTGAATAGATCCCATTCATTTCTGGGGGAACTTAGGAGAGGTTTGCAGCAGTGGATGATGCTCTGTTGGTCAGACCTGCTAGGCTGGGTTAGGGACATCCAAAATCTGTCGCCTGGGGCAGCTATCTCACTTTGCCTTTCCCTTCTGACCAAGCGAGTAAAAGTGCTTCCCAGCTTTGGGGCTGGGTGTTAGTTCTGCCTAGAACTATGTGTCAGTAACAGATGCTGGCTCTTCTTCCCACCAAGCTCTGTCATCCCTACCTGACTTGTAATAATGGAAATAAGCTGACTTATTTATTCTTTCCTTCCTTCTTGTGTTCTAAACTGCTTCTCAGACGTACTCCTGAAACAGAGCCAAGGAAACCTGGATAGATTTTTCAGCGTGTTCGTCATTCATTCAGGTCTCTCAAGGAATTCTTTAGTATTGTCACAATTACATACACAAGACCTTTATCAGCATAGATAAAGGAAATACAGAACAGCAAACATCCAGAACACACACACACACACACACACACACACACACACACACACACACACACACACACACACAAAACAATAAAATAAAACAATCATAATCATCCAATACCCTCTCCCCCATTCATCACAATATAGCAGTAGACCCAGAATTCCTTCCTGCCAGTATCCCAGAAACAAAGTTGGCAACCTTGTCAAGAGAGTCAGTTTCGTCTATAGAAAGAAGGGTTTGTAATTTAAATGAATCCTCCCAGCCCTGCATTTTGTTCAGCAGTGGAGCCAGATAGTTCTTACGAAGGGTGTCATGCAGTGAGCAATAAAAAAAATATGATGCAATGTCTCCACACAATTCCTGTCACAGGTACATCTTCTTTCTGAGTAGGGAATGCCACTAAACCTGTCCGCTAGCACAGCTGATGTAAATGCATTGCATCTCGCAAGGGAGAATGCTCTGCGAGCCTGCGGGCACTGCAGATGATAAAAGAAAGAAGTTGGCTTCCCAGAACTGACTGGGATGTGCAGATGGAGAGGGGAGCAAATGGTGTTAGCTGCACAGAATAGCTCTTGACGCTCAATATCGAGCAATCTTTCCTTGATAGTCCCGTCGGCTTCGCTTAAACCAATCATACCCCGGCTTGCTGTGTCTAGTCCTATCGATTTAAGCTTGGTGGGTGTATCTGCAACCTCCACAGGCAGTACTGGATCAGCCAGAAGCTGGTACATTAGCCCATACGGGGCAAGAGTATTGTCACAATTGGAGACTGAACAACAGACTGAAGCTTATACATTGCTACCCGATTCTATCTTGCTGAGCTTGCTGGCAAAAAGGGGAGGGGTAGTGGTGGTCTTGCAGGGTCTCCTTCCTTGACTGAGTGGCCAATCAGGTTTAACAAATTTCATCTTCATCAGTTTCTCCAAGCGTTGAGGCACTGAAAGGAGACTTTCTTTGACTGAACCCCTGTTATGTTTTGCAAAGGCTAGCTCACAGAGGGAACAGCAGCACACCCCCCCCCGATCAATAATTAAGTTTATTACTCTTGATTTATATTTGCAGCTATCTTGTTAACGCACCATTATCATTCTATTGTGTAAGACTGATAATTATCAATTTAGGGGTGCTTTTATTGTTTTTTGTGTTTGCTCATGAACATTTCCTGATCTTGCTGTTTTTCCATCAGCTTGCAAAGGAATCACAATCTCCTGATGTATTTTTTAAGGTGCATTAATTTTTGGAGTTTCTATCCTGACCCTTTTCCAAGGAGCTCAGAGCAACGTACTGTATAGGTCTCTCACTTGTTCCACCCCCCCCACCCTTATTCTTGTCACAGGGTATTCTTGACCCTGCAAAGTAGGATAGATTGAGAGATGGGCAGCCCAATCCTTTGCTGCCCTGGTACAGCAGGACCAAAATGGTCACCACTGTATCTCATGGGGCCAAAGCAGCCAGTGGAGGTGTCAGGTCCTTGGGGGTGGGGCAGAGCGGTTCCAGGTCAAAAGGGGTTCAAACTTGCCCTGTGACAGGAGCCTGGGGTGAGGTTGAGTGGCCTCAGGTCCAAAGGCGGGGTTCAGACTCACCCTAGTCCCCCTCTTTGGCTGCAGAGGTAGCATCAGGCTCACAGGCGTGTAGCCCCCTTCCTGCTGCTAGCCTCGCCATCTGCCCTCTTCATCATTGGCCTCCCTTGCCTTTATGGAGCCCCTGGTTCCACCCCTCTCCCTGGGCAGTCTCACCTGGCCAATCAGCCCACCTGATCCTGGAGCCGCCCTTGCCCTGCTGTACCTGTTGGAAGGGATTGGCTGCAGCCCTAGCAAGGCCGCTCTCCTGCCTGCCTCTGGCTCCTCCCACGCTCCTGGCTTGCGGCCACCCTATTCCAGGTCAGTTCCAGCTGTGGGGCTGGGAGCATTGGTGGGTGTTGTGGGCGGTGGTGCTTTCCCCAGGGGCGTCCTTGGCCCGCCGGGGTACTCCCTCACTTGCCCGCCCTAGCTGCGATGCCTCCTTCCCCGCTCCCTGGGTTGCCGTGGGGGTGGTGTGGTGTGGCCGCCGGAGGAGCCGCCCTGCGTGCCTTGCCGTGGCCGTGGGGAGAGGCACCCCTTGGGGACCGCTGTAGCCGAGGAGCGGCGTGACTGCCAACGGGGCTGCTCTGGCTCTGCCGCTGTGGCCGCGGGAAGGGGTGCCACCCCAAGGGCCTCCACCAGCACCGGGTGTTTCCCGCTGCTGACAAAGTTCCTTATGGCACTTTCGCAAAACCCAGTGCCTGCACTGTGAGCACAGCACCAGCACTGGCGTCTGTAGGATTGCTTCCGAAGTATCCCAATGAGCTCCATGGTCAAGCTGGGTCTCTCCCTAGTCACATTTCAACATTCTTGTCTGTTGCATCTCACTTTTGCTCTTTGCTGTGCTGTGCCCTTGATAAACCTACCTTAATCACCAATTAAGTTATTTAGGAATAGTCATCAGCAGATTTCTTTCACGGAGAGAGGGGAATCTGCCTCTACATGGGGTGTGGGTGGACAGGCAGGTGCATAAGCATGCATTTGTGTGCATCTCCCACTTAGCAAGCTGCCAGCTTCCCTGTGCTGTTAGTTGGAAGTCCAACACACAGTGCTTAGTCGAAAAAGGAACAGTCAGAAAGGGAGATCCATGAGGAAGTGTGAAGCAGCAGGGAAGAGACCATTATCGGTAGGCAGAGAGGTCAAAAAACAGCTAATTTGCCCAGTAGGGAAGTGATTGTTGGGCTCAGTCTGCAATAGGGCTGCCATCAGTTTTGTTTCCTAGCAGAGTTCCAGGGCCTTTTAACAGGCTTGAGACAGACAGAAATTCAATAGAACTTTTCCCATGATCATATCTCACTGTTTGGAGAAGCTTGACTGATTGGATTTCCGTCTGTCACCCCTCCGTCAAAGGGACAGGAGCATTGCCAGAAAAAAAGATGACAAATACTTGTAGGCAGGAAGCTGAAGGATTATATCAAATAGGTCTCTTGTAGGGGCATGTAAAATCCGAACCTTTATTTCTCCTTTTTGAACCCATGACCATGTATATCCACAAAAAGTTAGTGGAGTGTCTTAGATGTATTTGCTTTTACAGATCGTAGACATAAATGGGACATGCTTTGGAATGTGCATCCCAATAAGGGTGCTATCTGCTGCTTTTTGGGAGATGTGCGTTTTAAATCCCACTGGAAATCTTGTCTTCTATCTCTCTAGCTTGTAAGATTTCACTGTCTTTGGTCCCTGTACTTGTAAGCATGTCTTTGAATCCAAAGGAAATGAACTGTGCGATCTCAGGAGGCTAGATTTTGTGACCAGAACCATATTTTGTGGGGTTTTCATGCTCCTGCATGCACAGGAGTGCACAGTCCAGCTCATATCTTTGTATCCATAGGGTGAACATCAATAATGGAGAAGGCTTCTGTGACATCCTGATTAACATTGAAGCAGAAGAGGAAATTTCAGCTGGCGCAGCTTGTCATCCAAGGATGAGAAGAGCTATCACTGCTGAAATCCCTTTTCTTCACAACCCTGCCAAAATAAGAATCCTGTTTTCCTTTGCATCTGGTTACTGTAAGGAGCATGTTACATTAAACATATCATAAGTAGGGATGTGCTTTAGCTCTTCATTAAAATCGTAGTCATGGAATAGCTGTGAAATGGGGAAACTGTGTGTTGACTCTTTGTCCCCAACACAGTCCATGCTGCTCAATAACAAAGAAAAACTAAGTATGTTGTGGTCAATAACAAGTGGAATTTGGCTCTTAAGTTTTCACAAAAAAAGGGGCAATTTAGTCAAAGGTACATACTTTTCCTATACCTGTGAACTGGTTCCTCATCCTTTTTTACTTCTAAGTGTGGTGCATATCTCTTTTTTCCTACTTTTACTGAGATTTCTCCTTGAAGTGGTGGAAGAGAGATGCAGCCATTGAAAAGAAGTGTGAAAAAAGTTTCGCGGACTTAAAATTTTGAGTTTGCGTATATGCTAAGTGCAGAAGAATGACCGTTTAACCGTGAGCGCATAGGCAGAGGCTGTGATTCTGTGCATACTTAACTTGAAAGCAAGTTCCATTTAAGGGATGGGAACTACTTTTGAGTAAAACCGTGTTTTATGAAGCTGTTGGCATCATAGAATTGCATTTCAGAGGGGCCCAGAGGACCAACTAATTTCTCCTAATTTGCATTTGTTCTGCTCGGTTTCATCTTTAATTGCTGCCAAATGTTCAGGGTTTTAAAAATCATTTCCTTTTTAAAAATCAATGAAAAGGGTGCGTACAGGTCCCCTTAATCATTAAGCTTATTGTTCAAATAATGTACAGAGACAATTTCTCAGTAAATCTTCCTAGATGTTCTCTGCTGCTCAATAACACACATTTATTCATATTAACTATTTTCGATGCATACCATTCTGTTAACTCTGGAGTTGCCTCTCCCCCTCCAAAAGCAGTTGCCATTCGACCACCTGTTACTACATGTAAAATCAATTCACAGTTTGCTAATCTGTGTGCTTTTCTTAATGCAGCCTAATAAGGTTGTGGTTGGCTTGCGCTTTAATAAATTATAGTCCGTTAATGGTGTGTTTCTTGTTGCTTCTAGTAATATCTTTCAGTGACTGGTTAGGTCTGCTGAGTGTGACGGAGATTCTTTGTTGTCTACTTCACATTCTAATACCTCCCTTTTGCATCATACCTGTTCTTTTGTAAGCTTAGAAGGCATCCCATGATCCTAGTATTTTGTAGTAATAATCGGTATATACAAATTAAGATGTTCAAAATGTTTCTTGCTCATTTCCAACCTTGCCTTTGTACTGGATAAAGTGCATCTTTATTCCTTTTTTCAACATGGTCATTTCCCATGTCATCTTGTTCTAAAAGTATATGTTCTATTACCCTTTACTGCACTCTTTCATAGTCGATGTTTCAAAAGCCATTACGGAATTTCCATTTCATTCCATCTTCTCTGCCTTCAGATTACATTTTAATGAGATTTTAAGAGGTTGAAAACATGAGGCTCGCCTAAGTTTCAGTGCAGTTGCCTCAGAGTTAGTATGGAGAATAAAATAAGCCAGGAACACTGACCAGGAGCTGTGGTGCTTGAGCAAACCTGAGCTTTTTGCAGGACTTGCTAGTGGTTCCCAAACTGTGGGTCAAGACCCACTGGTGGACTGCGACCTTATTTTTGGTGGGTCACCAAAGGGTGACGAAAAGATCAGATAACTAATTGCCTCAAGCCCTAAAACTTTTCAAAAATCAGATACCATAGCTGCTAATTACCCTGCAAAGAGCTCAGCTCCTACAATTTGCAAGCATGGGTAAAATATAGGGAGGTTAATGTTTGAGGTTCTTTATCTGGTTGGTACTATTATAAATAAATAAAATATTATTTCTTTCTAGATCTCCTTTTTTAAAGTCTGGTAGACCTAGGGTGGGTTGCACTAGAGTGTCATTTTAAAAAGTGGGTCCCGGTTCTAAAAGGCTGTGCTAGAGATCTCTGTTGCAAAAGTTCCTCTCCCTTGTAATATAGTGAGGAAGAGCAATGAAATATGTACAAGAGCTGTTTTCCTTCCAATTTCCTAGGAGTAAGCTCTGCAAGAGATCACATGCAAATGAGTAGAAGTTGCAAATAGAGCAGAACTAAGGAGAACTTGTGTCATTTAAAAAAATAAGTCTCCTTTCTGTCCTATTTAAGGGCCACCAAAGCACTTTTTATTTCGGTAAGAAATATAAATGTATACATTTTAGTAAAATATGTGGCTTGGTTTCATTAGCAATAGTTGGGTTGACTGTGCAGGCCCAGTAATTACTGTGCTAAGTTAGTGTTAATAACTGAGAGAAGTTGTGGATAAGGAAGAGGTACCTGAGGATGAACTTGTATTTAAAAAGTTAAACCAGTTTGAAACCTGTCCAACTATAGCTACTGACCAAGGAATACTGGAAAATACAGTTCTGCAAAGCAATAAAAGTGTTTTATAAAAGTGAGGACATGGGATGATTTGGAAGAACCTACGATGATTAAACTAGTTTGAAACTATGTCAGATTTGTACTGTAAATGTGCACTGAAATCCAGTTGTGTGTTTAAAAAAAAAAATGTATACCCCAAAAATCTGTGTCTGGGAATAGCAAAATTCTGCAACCAGGTTGTCATTATTTTATGCTGTAACCTTTTACTGTTTTGCATAATTTATGGTACTTCTAGTAGTTGTAGGGATATGTTTAGCCAACTCAAGCGCTGCCCTTGATCCCTTGTTCAGTAGCCTTTCTGACTTCTGAGGTGCCGTCAGATATTGGTTATATTCTTTCAGTCATATCTCCGTAGCCATAAGGGCTAGGAACCTATTAAAGACAAACAAAAAGAAAGTAGAGGTTCTTAGGAAGCTGATCATCAACACCTGATTCTTTGCTTGTGTAGAAGCTCATGGTACAAGTCCAATCCTATCTATTCTCTTTCAGATATTGTTCATGATGGGGGGTGAGGTAGGGGAAGTCTGTGACTGGCTTACAACCTGAGAAGTATCAAATCCCTCTGAATTGCAGCCTCCGTCTCTCTCCCTCCTCCCACCCCACACCACCTCTGTTACATGGGAGCGTGTGTGTGTGTGTGTGTTTTACAAGTCCTGAGTGAGCAACGTCTCTGTCAGAGTTGAGTAGTGTGAGCATGCAAACTGAGTGGTTGCTCTTGTGCACAGTGAGAGGTGTGATTGATTGCTCCTGTTGTGCTTGAAGATGTAAAAGCCCCCCTGACTCTGCAAGAAAAATGCCTTCTTTTGCCTTCAGAGTCAGGGGATGCAGGAGAAAGCTCATCTTGGTACTTCAGGTTGTTGAGCAGTCTTCAGCACCTGGGAAGGGGGAAAGGATGAAGTGAAACTCCTAGCCAACTTAAAGATCCTTTAACCAGTTGAACATTTGGCTTTTACCCTATTAGCCGTTTAATTCTACACTGCTCAAAACAATAAAGGGAACACTTAAACAACACAATGTCACTCCAAGTCAATCACACTTCTGTGAAATCAAACTGTCCACCTAGGAAGCCACACCGATTGACAATCAAGTTCACATGCTGTTGCACAAATGGAGTAGACAACAGGTGGAAATCATAGGCAAGTAACAAGACACCGCCAATAAAGGAGTGGTTCTGCAGGTGGTGACCACAGACCACTTCGCAGTCCCTATGCTTTCTGGCTGATGTTTGGGTGACCTTTGAATGCTGGCGGTGCTGTCACTCTAGTAGCAGCATGAGGTGGAGTCTGCAACCCAAACAAGTGGCTCAGGTAGTGCAGCTCATCCAGGATGGCACATCAATGTGAGCTGTGGCAAGAAGGTTTGCTGTGTCTGTCAGTGTAGTGTCCAGAGCATGGAGGCGCTACCAGGAGACAGGCCAGTACACCAGGAGACGTGGAGGAGGCCGTAGGAGGGCCACAACCCATCATCAGGACCGCTACCTCCGCCTTCGTGCCAGGAGGAACAGGAGGAGCACTGCCAGAGCCCTGCAAAATGACCTCCAGCAGGCCACAAATGTGCATGTGTCTGCTCAAACGGTCAGAAACGGACTCCATGAGGGTGGTATGAGGGCCCAACGTCCACAGGTGGGGGTTGTGCTGACAGCCCGACACCGTGCAGGACGTTTGGCATTTGCCAGAGAACACCAAGATTGGCAACCTCGGCACTGGCGCCCTGTGCTCTTCACAGATGAAAGCAGGTTCACACTGAGCACATGTGACAGATGTGATAGAGTCTGGAGACAGCAGGGAGAACGTTCTGCTGCCTGCAACATCCTCCAGCATGACCGGTTTGGCAGTGGATCAGTAATGGTGTGGGGTGGCATTTCTTTGGGGGGGCCGCACAGCCCTCCATGTGCTCGCCAGAGGTAGCCTGACTGCCATTAGGTACCGAGATGAGATCCTCAGACCCCTTGTGAGACCATATGCTGGCGCGGTTGGCCCTGGGTTCCTCCTAATGCAGGACAATGCTAGACCTCATGTGGCTGGAGTGTGTAAGCAGTTCCTGCAAGATGAAGGCATTGAAGCTATGGACTGCCCCGCCCGTTCCCCAGACCTGAATCCAATTGAGCACATCTGGGACATCATGTCTCGCTCCATCCACCAGCGCCATGTTGCACCACAGACTGTCCAGGAGTTGGCGGATGCTTTAGTCCAGGTCTGGGAGGTGATCCCTCAGGAGACTATCCGCCACCTCATCAGGAGCATGCCCAGGCGTTGTAGGGAGGTCATACAGGCACGTGGAGGCCACACACACTACTGAGCCTCATTTTGACTTGCTTTTGGACATTACATCGAAGTTGGATCAGCCTGTAGTGTGTTTTTCCACTTCAGTTTTGAGTATGACACCAAACCCAGACCTTCATGGGTTAATAAATGTGATTTCCATTGATGATTGTTGTGTGATTTTGTTGTCAGCACATTCAACTATGTCAGGAACAAAGTATTTAATAGGAATATTTCGTTGATTCAGATCTTGGATGTGTTGTTTAAGTGTTCCCTTTATTGTTTTGAGCAGTGTATATATTGCAACACTGCAGACTGGCCTGTTTTGAGGGTCTTTGTTATCTTCCTTATTTTCAACATTTAGATTTAAAATGTAAGCTCCTCAGGGCATGGACTTGTCCCTCTTGCTTGTATTTCATTGTAAAATGTCATGTAATTGATGGAGCTGTATCATAATAAATTAGTATCTTGGGGCCAAAGTAGGCTTTGCATTAAGGCCATCATGAGCACTAAGTTTTCTTTCAAAAATACCAACCACAGGGAGTATAGGTGATCTTGGGTTTTTCTCTCACATTTGTGGGAGTGGTTATTGCTTTGATTTTGTTTGACTCCTGAGTTTAAGATGAAAAAACCCACAATGCAAGGTCAGGTTAAGCTTTATTCAGGACCAACCAAAAGTAACAAAGTAAATAACAGCAAGCTTTTGAATTCGGCAGAATTCTTCCTTGGGTAAATGGAGGACAGAAAGGACAATGGATGTCTTGTTAAAGTAGAACCCCAATTTAAAGGTGGAGTTTAGGAAATTTCCTGTAAATTTCACTCAGCTTTTGAAAGGTGTAAGATGGTTTCAGTGAATGTGCAGTGCTGTTTAGATTTTCAGAGGGAGAGAGAGAATCTAAAGTAAACGCAGTTGGGTCTTCAGCACTAACTTGAAACTCAGAGGTCAGAAAAAAGCAGAGCAACAAGATAAGCTTCATTATCCCCAAAACAGGCAATAAATTTTATGCACTAGAGTCTAAAGTCAGTTGGAGCCAAAATGGATGTATTACCTAGCATTGGAGTGTATTTCATCCCTTCAGAAGCAGAGTCCTGTTATCTGGTGGAGGTTGAAAGAACTGCCTTCTCGGTTTAAAAGTCCTACTGCTGGGCAGCCAGTTGCAACATTCTCAAATCCCAAAGTCATAGTTGGCTGAATTAGTCCATTAGAAGAAAAATCCACCATCCAAGGTCAAACTGGCTTAAGCTGGTATTCTTAAGCCATTATTTTAAAGCAGGGTGGCCACATTTCATTTTCTGGGAAAGCTCCTGCCAACAGCTACACAGCACACAGAATTTCAATAGGAATCATTTCCCCACCACTGCAGCCCCATGCTGAGGAAAGCTGGATCTGTTAAAATTCTGCTTGCCTCTGGCAGAAAAAGGTGGCAGGTCTTTTCTAAGCAGGCCAGCCTACTCACACAGTCTGAGCCAACCAATTTGTTCAACCTGCTCCTTGGATTGTGGCGCCCTAGACAGCCACCTCAGCTGCCAGTGTGTGGTTGTGCCAGTCCTGGATCAGACAAGGCAAAGACCACAGAGAGGCATTCTTGGTGGCTGCACATTAGCTGTGGAGCTCCTTTCCAGTGGACAGTTGCCAGAGTTTGGGTGTCCAGAGTCAGCCTTACATGAGAGTGGTAGTGGAATATTTTCTTGGTTCATTTTAGCTACTCTTATTTTTTTAAATAGATGTTTTTTCCCAAAAAAGAAAGAGAGAGAGACATTGGTATCCAGTTTGAATTTTCAGACTGTGGGCGAGGAACAAAACCCAATAAAATAAATAAAGTGCAAGGTTACCTCAGTGCTGCAAACATTAAGGATCAATCAGTTATGAACCCCCACCAAGATACGTACTGCTAAATTCTACACTCAGCCTTAATGGTTGGCTAAGCCCTCTGCCAACCCTCTGATTTCACTACCTGTGACTGCGTAACAATCTCTTCATGACTTTCCAGTGGGCCAGTATGGGTGTGAGGTTGAGGTAGGCGGAGCAGGTGGAAAATCCTTTTTTTTTTTTTTTTTTTTTTTTTTACAGAGGAAAAATGCATAGTTGTTTCCAGGCTGCTTCCCTTTCCCCTGCCCCCAAATGTCCAAGAACCGCCCATGGATTAGTCCCATGTGAAATCTGTGGGTGTTTTTTTTCCCCCATCAGTCCAAGATATTGCTTCTCTTTTGAAGCGGTCATGTAATGTTTGGCATTACAGAAGAATCTAGAAGGTCACCTGCCATCCATCCTCTCATTGACCCACACAATACTGACTTCAGCACCCCACAAGCAGAGCAAATGTACTACATAAAGAGATACCCTCAGGAATAGTTATCAAATGCCACTTGCCTGCAGGAAATGCTTTAAATTGGGGCGATAAGAACTGATTCAAGCGCTTTCAATTTCCTCCCAGTGCACCTGTACGTTGAGATGCTGTAATCCATACCTTGTGATTATATGAATTACATACATAATAATCAGATTCAAATATGATTATATGAATTCTCGCAGGATTGTTGTGATGCTGTAATCAGTGGTGAAACTAGAGGGGGGATTGATTACAAGTTAAAGGCAGGAGACCTCATGACGGAGTTTAACTGTTGCAAGTTGGGAGTGGGGCAGGGGAGAAGGGTGGGTGTTGAGGGAACCCAACAGCACCTTGACAGCAGTCTCTTTGGTCTGGCAGCCACTGCTGCTCTAGGCACTCTCACAGTGTGAGTGAGGCCTGTGGTCAGGACTTTCCCAAGACCAGCAGGCCAATTGCTGTCCCACTTGCCAAATGATGTGGCAACCTCTGCACCTCCCATTCTCCAGTGTTCTACTGCTGCATTCTCCTCCACACTTTTTTTGTCTCCTTCTTTTCCAGTCGAGGGAGTAGAAGGAGAAGGAGCAGTAGATGCAGCAACTGTTACCTTGCACATGCCCAATCTCGTCTGATCTCGGAAGCTAAGCAGGGTCAGGCCTGGTTAGTACTTGGATGGGAGACCGCCCGGGAATACCGGGTGCTGTAGGCTTATACCATAGACTTTCGAGACTGAAGGTTGCCAACCACCAGTAGATGCAAGCAGGCAGGCAGAGATGGGCACCCCCACTAATCAGCTGCCTGATGCAGCAGCTTCAGTTGGCCTTATGGATGTGCCGGCTGTGCCTGCGGTTGAATTACAACTTTGACCCAAGCTTGTTACTCTTCTTGTTCCAGTATACCCCCTCTGAAGTGGCTTCTTGTTGCCACTATATAACTGCCAGCTACAGATAAGAAAGACTCTGACTAGCATAGCAGGAAGCAAGCGACATTCCTTTCCCCCTGCAAAGAGGTCAAGGATACCGATCTACCTTGCAGGGGTGTTGCAAGGATCACTGAGATCAGTGACCTCAGACAATGGACCAAGTTCCATTGATGTCTGTGGAAGACAGTCTTCTCCCAGTTTGCCCTGCCCATATGCCTCCCTCTTCAACTGAGGTCTTGCTCCAACGTTCTGCACCATCAGAGGACAGCAATTTTCAACCACTGTGCTGCAGCATATTGGTGTGCTGTGAATGGTTAACAGGTGTTATTCATTAACAGGGCCATTGGGAGATGCGAGCACCCCCCACTCCTGACTGGCAGTGTGTAGTGTGCTTTGTCAATTGTCAAAAAACCGACGGTGTGCTTTGACAATTTTAGCTCCTTGTCAGTGTGCTGTGAGACTAAAAGGGTTGTAAACAGAGAACCGAAACCAGAGACAGTCTCTTTTCAGTGATGACAGTCAGACCTTGAAGCTTCATCAGGTGGACATTCCATACTTCCCCCTTCCTTTTTCTGGCCAGGTGCCAAACCAAACTTGTTCTGTTCAGGACAGCCATTGGGAAATGATGAAACATGGTTCCTTTTAACTGGTCCTACTTGGGTTAGATGCTCTAAATAATTGTTATATTTGATGTTTGCATAATAAGTATGTATTAGTTCCCAGGAGTACTACAGTAGAAGGCTGAGATAGAAATATATAGTTTGGAACACTCTGAAGTACTACACAAATGCCTGAGTGGTGTCTACTTCTAAGATCTCTCAAACAGGTCATGGTTAAAATCTTGCCTGTGTAAAGTAGATTCAGTGAGCTCCAAGACAGTGGCTTTGATGTTCTGATATGTCTGGAAAGCTACCATTCCATTCCCCCTCCCACCGCTTTTAGGGGGAAGAAAAGCAGAAAGTGCATGTATTTCAGCAGGCTTTTCCAGGAAACGAATGGGTGGGCTGTCATTTTACAGCTGCTCTTGTATTGCTCTTTTTAATTGCAACTGATTTGTTGGTTGAGGTCTATTTTGAAATTATCCTGGAGGAATTGTGTGTCTTCTGACATTGTCAGCTACTTTGTAGTGTAAAAAAGGTGGATTTTAAATTCTTCAAGTAATCAGAATTCTGTGCCTGTGTAGGCTGAATTCTGTAACCTGTAGAAATTTGGCAAAGGAAGTTTATTGACCTACATTTGCTTATTTTGTGTAATTTATTTCGCTTCTGCTATTTATTTATTTAGTTTTGCCTTAACCTGCCTGTCAGCCACAAATTGGTCCCCCGAGGCAATATGTTAGACTTGTTCTATGCAAAATACAATCTGCAATGTAATGCCTTTCAAACCAAAATAAAACCCAATTCAAAACCCTCACAGCAAAGACAGCCTTGCAAACACAGCTGCAAAAGCTTCCAGCCTGAGACACGTATATCTTAGGGCCCAATTCTATCCAACTTTCCAGAGCTGATGCAGCCCCAAGGTACTGGAACATTTGTTCCCTTACCTTGAGGAGGCCTCAGTGACAGCCCCACTGCATGATGCAGCATACATCCCGTTGGCATGCCTGCATTGGTGCTGGAAAGTTGGATAGGATTGGGGCCTTAGTCATTAGTTATGGCCTAAAAGGAAGGGAAAAAGGAGATGAGTTGTCATGTGCCAAGTATATTAGTTGAGCTGTGGAAAAACAACTTGTTCACAGTGGAGCAGGGTTATACCTAGGAACTGAAACGGTAACAGCACCCTTTACTGATGAGGGTAAACACACATCCACACCCACTGTTATTATACAGATCTGGCTTGCATGCTGTCACCCTTCTGACAACCTGTAACCTTTCTTGCATGGTCTCTTGGAAGTTCTTCCAATTCACCCTAGGTGACCAGGCCACGGCTGTCTGCAAAAAGTAAAGCAGAAGGAATACTCAGCAACCCCAAGCATATAGCATTATTGCTTGTTAAAATTCATTAAAATGCCTCCTGAGATATGGAGAACGTAACTTCTTTCCTACAGGTTCATAAGGAGCAGAGTCTGCCAGTTCTCTCTTGGAAATGAATTTCACAGGAAAGGCGTCATGGAAAGGGACATAGAACTATGCACAGCCTTGAAACATGCCATCCCCACACAAAATCATTGAAACTTTGTTCAGTATTCACCTCAGCTACCCTGGCTCCTGTGATTACAAGCATGAGTTATAGAAACTGGTGCTGTTAAAAAGAGAGCCCATGATCTTCCATTCTTTACATAAGAACATAAGAACAGCCCCACTGGATCAGGCCATAGGCCCATCTAGTCCAGCTTCCTGTATCTCACAGCGGCCCACCAAATGCCCCAGGGAGCACACCAGATAACAAGAGACCTCATCCTGGTGCTCTCCCCTACATCTGGCATTCTGACTTAACCCATTCCTAAAATCAGGAGGTTGCGCATACACATCATGGCTTGTACCCCATAATGGATTTTTCCTCCAGAAACTCGTCCAATCCCCTTTTAAAGGCGTCTAGGCTAGACGCCAGCACCACATCCTGTGGCAAGAAGTTCCACAGACCGACCACGCGCTGAGTAAAGAAATATTTTCTTTTGTCTGTCCTAACCCGCCCAACACTCAATTTTAGTGGATGTCCCCTGGTTCTGGTATTATGTGAGAGTGTAAAGAGCATCTCCCTATCCACTCTGTCCATCCCCTGCATAATTTTGTATGTCTCAATCATGTCCCCCCTCAAGCGTCTCTTTTCTAGGCTGAAGAGGCCCAAACGCCGTAGCCTTTCCTCATAAGGAAGGTGCCCCAGCCCCGTAATCATCTTAGTCGCTCTCTTTTGCACCTTTTCCATTTCCACTATGTCTTTTTTGAGATGCGGCGACCAGAACTGGACACAATACTCCAGGTGTGGCCTTACCATCGATTTGTACAACGGCATTATAATACTAGCCGTTTTGTTCTCAATACCCTTCCTAATGATCCCAAGCATAGAATTGGCCTTCTTCACTGCCACCGCACATTGGGTCGACACTTTCATCGACCTGTCCACCACCACCCCAAGATCTCTCTCCTGATCTGTCACAGACAGCTCAGAACCCATCAGCCTATATCTAAAGTTTTGATTTTTTGCCCCAATGTGCATGACTTTACACTTACTGACATTGAAGCGCATCTGCCATTTTGCTGCCCATTCTGCCAGTCTGGAGAGATCCTTCTGGAGCTCCTCACAATCACTTCTGGTCTTTACCACTCGGAAAAGTTTGGTGTCGTCTGCAAACTTAGCCACTTCACTGCTCAACCCTGTCTCCAGGTCATTTATGAAGAGGTTGAAAAGCACCGGTCCCAGGACAGATCCTTGGGGCACACCGCTTTTCACCTCTCTCCATTGTGAAAATTGCCCATTGACACCCACTCTCTGCTTCCTGGCCTCCAACCAGTTCTCAATCCACGAGAGGACCTGTCCTCTAATTCCCTGACTGTGGAGTTTTTTCAGTAGCCTTTGGTGAGGGACCGTGTCAAATGACTTCTGAAAGTCCAGATATATAATGTCCACGGGTTCTCCCGCATCCACATGCCTGTTGACCTTTTCAAAGAATTCTATAAGGTTCGTGAGGCAAGACTTACCCTTACAGAAGCCATGCTGACTCTCCCTCAGCAAGGCCTGTTCGTCTATGTGTTTTGAGCAAGGCCTGTTCGTCTTTGTGCTTGTGTGATGCAGATGAACACCACTCAAGTCTTAGTCCTGAAGTATGGGTTTGCTAAACCATAGTCCTTGTGTGAAGTTGGCAACCTGCTCTCTAAGGAGTAGAGAGGGAGTGAGAATTGTAGGACAGTTTGATTATATGATATTTGACAGTGTGTTTCTGCAGCTCCCAGATAAGCCCGGTAGCTCCAACAAATAAATTATATATGGGATTTTTTGAAGCAAAAATGTGACACTTAATGCATTCAGATGTCAGTGATTAAAAATGTTCAATCCCAGTTTAGCAAGGGGAAGTTAACAAGGCTATTAAAAGCAACTGGCTGCGGCAGCTGGAGAGGCTGAGGATTTGGTCTCTGTCTCTCTGACAGGTTTTGCTTTGGGGAAGATTTCCAGACTCTCTCTCAAGTTGCTGGAATTGCAGGCACTAAAGTGTATAACAGAGAACTGGCTTGTTGTTGGGAGTCAGCAGTCTTCCCACCTGCCTTTAAGTGCCTGGGATGAAGCCATGAATGACCCTTGTGGGCTTCCCCAGAATTTGGGCTTGGTTTTTCTTTACACCATGATATTCAAACCAGTTAAGCCAGTACAGGTCCCGTCTTTTTAGCCATAGATTTGGGACCTGTGGATTCAACTCGCTGCAGTTCTGAACCCACAGTGGAGGATTGAACATGAGTTCCCAGAAGAGACTGGAAGTGTTCTCCAGTAATGTCTGGGAGCCTTTCTGAGGCCCATAGAGGTGTCTGTTGGCCCATGGAATGTCTCTGGTTGCACCTGAAGGTCCTGTGGACCAGACTCACAGATTTGCTTATCTGTGGGTTTTGGTATTTACAAGGGTTTGGGAATGGATCCCCCGCAGATACTGAAGTCCAACTGTATACTCTGTTTTTGAGTGAGCTTCTTCAAATAACCCAAAGAGAAGCAAATGGCTGTGCTCCCTTTTTGCTCTCTCTATTTCTTTTTGACATTTGCAAAATTATATCTGTTGTGCATCAGTTCCTTCCTCTCAGTCATAGAGTATGACTCACTCTATTTATTGTCCTTGTCTTCTTACCTTGACCTTAGCACATTTTTCAGGTGTTTGTTTAGGTTGCTTTTCACTGTACACTTAGAAATAAAGTATGAATGCAATGAATGTGTCTGCAAAAGTATGCATCCCATAGATATTTTTCTCTGGGAATTCAAAGTTGACTTCAGTTCTCTGTTGTTTGTAGAACATTTGTCACTGAGCCACTTTCTTAAACTTGCTTCCGAAATAACATAGCTGGGAAACAACAATAAAAAGACACCCCACCCCATCCAAAGAACCCAAGACAGTGTAAACACTACAGAGCTACAGCAACATTAGAGAATACCTGCAGTTGTTGTGGGCAGATAACAGAATGTTAAGTATACGACCTATGAGAAATTTGTTGTCACTTGACCTGTGACATGGCTCTGGGGCTTCAGGATTGGACAGGTAGTTGGCAACCATTCCCTTAAGCTTTCTTCCCACCTTGGATCTTTCCAGAATGCCAGCAGATCCCTGCCAGGCACGTTTGAGCGTCAGCTTAGAAGGGAGCTGCTGCTATTGTCAGCCGTGCCCAGTAAAGGCAACCAGAAGTGGTCCCATTCAGAAGTGTCACTATAAGGCCAACTCTGATTTCACACTCAGTGGTCATTCCCCATCCTGGACTAACTCCAGGTTGTCAATCAGCCAGTATATTATTTGCAGGAATGTCATCCTCTTAGGAGGCTGTAAAGGCTGTAAAGTAGATATATGTATAGTAATTTCACTTCTAGAATAATGCCACAAAAAGGTGCATCTGGTGGAAATCCTCCCTTTGAGACTACTTCACCCATCTGTGCCTATGGTCAAGAACACTGTGCCACAGGCCTTATTTCAAAACAAAAGTTGCTTCTTTTCACAGAAGTCACTTTTGACATGCTTAAAGGTGTTTATCCTGTCCTTTTAACAAAACCTTTGCTCAGAGTGGCACTCTGTATATGTATAGAGGTACTCGGCATACTTAGTTAGGCAAGTTTTAGTTTGTTCATCTGTGCCCGTCCTTGGAACACACTCTGAGACTAGCTGGAACTGAGCAGGGGTGGGCATCCAGGGGCATAAGAAGATGAGTGAAAGAACGAGGGGCAGAAACCACACTCAGAGATGAGCTGGCAGTCAAGGGAGTCTGCATGACGATTCAGTGCAACACGTTTCTCAGATTGATGAGCCAAGCTAGGCAGCGTTCTGTATATAGGGCGAACAGGGCTCCTTTTTGCTCCCCAAGTCACCTGGTTCTTCTTAAACTGACTAAGTGCAGTTTCCTGTTCCTGCCATTGTCAGGGGGGGTGCTATGAAGCAGCAAAAGTCAGGTTGGCCTGTCCCTCCCTATGTATGTTTTCCTATGTAGGCGGGACATAAGACTGGCTGCTGTAGGCCCTAGTTCAAGACACGCACACACACATTCTCTTTCTCAAACACTGCGTATTAGGGAATCCAAAGAGCTCACCAAATGCCATTGATGGTCATCTTTCAGCATAGCCTCCGATACATATGCAGAGGCTGCTACTTCTGAATCTCTTCATCACTTCTTAGCAGCAGGAGCTTTTGAGTGAATGTTATTTTTCTTTGTACTTGGCAGTGCTGACATACAGTAAGCCAGAAATGAAAATTAATATCTACAAGTTCCCCACAAGCAGAGAAAATAACTCTATTATGTGAAAGTGCACCACTTCATGTAAATATGATATACTATTTCTATAGAACTTTTCAATGTACCAAAAATACTTTACAGTTCCTGGCTCAATTTGTATTCAGGGGGCATGATGTGGAACTAATAAGTCAAGTAATACTTAATAGGGTCTGACTGGCCAGTATAATCAGACTCAGGAAAGAGTAACTCCGCTTCTTGCTCCTGTGTTAGATTGGCTAGTTCTGCAAGCCCCATTTGGTCTATGGTCCATCATCAGCTGTTCTAGTTCAATTCCTGGGGTCTCTAATTAAAGGATCTTGGGTAGCAATGCTGGGAAAGACCTTTTCTGAGATCCTGGAGAGCCAATGCCAGTCAGATCAGAGTTGGCCTAAGTCGTTTTCTGTACCTGAAGAAGCAATTCCAAAAAGTACTACCTTCCCCTAAATTAAGATGGGGCACAATCCACAGAAAAATTATCCTCTGTCATGGAAGCTGCTGAAGAACCATCCCAGTGGATTGTCGAGGCCCATTCATACATGCATATTATCACTTGATAGCTCAGTCATAGGCTGATAAACATGTGTGAGTAACCAAGCCCAATAAAGTAGGCCTGTCCATGGAAAAGTCAAAAACCCAGTAGACTGAGGGACATGAGTCAGAGATTTAGGACAGGAGGCTTGAGCTCAGTGGTAGAGCACCTTACCTGGGATCTCCAGCTGTGGGATTGGGAAAATTCTGTTTGAAACCCTTGTGAGCCTCTGCTAACCAGTGTAGATATTATTGATTTAGATGAACCCAAGGGTCTGATTTAGTGAAAGGTCACTTCCTATATTTCTGTCTAACTCTTTATGATCTTACCACATCAACCCTGGAGGAGAAGGATTCTGAAATCCTCTGTGAATACAACTTGAAAGAGCAATTGGAGCTAGCCGCCTTCTCTTCCTTTGTACACAGGGGGGAAAAAAATAACAGCAAAATAGAAGACAGAAAGGCAAGCTGTCCTAAACGTTTTCATGGGATTAGTGTTACGGTGAATAATAACTGGAGCATGTTTGTCTTGTCAATTTTATCCATAGCACTTTGTCCAAAAACTCCTTGTACTGGGGGGGGTAGATGAGCATGCATCCCCCACCTTGTGGACAGGGAGTGGTGAGAGAGGTAACTTCACCCTCTCCCTTTGCTTACCTAGACACAGGGGTGTCAATCTCGTTTCATACAGAGGGCCGAAGTTAGCATATGTGGTGCTTGCAGAGGGCTGGAAGTGACATCATCACGCAGAAAGTGACATCATTTAGCAGATGATGGCCAGAAATAAGCACTTTTCCTCCCATAGAATCTCATTAGCTGCAAATGACAGAAAAAAAATGTGCAAATCTTGTTCATATTTGTAATTGCCCAATTATCAAGCTGGAAGAGCCCATTTATAATGGAGGCCAGATAAATTGCTTCCGGGGGCCGCATTCAGCCCATGGGCCTTATGTTTAACACCGCTAGCTTAGCATATAACTTCCCTCCTCAGTGCTGTTTCTGTTTCAGATGAGCAAGAGCAGTGCATACTGGATTCCTAGCATGCGCTGCTCCTGTTCATTAGAGGAGGGAGACTACATGCTAAGCACCAGTTAAGAGAAGGGAAGGCAAGAGGGTTGGGTTCCAGTTTGCCTGTCTCTGCCCACTTCCTACTTTGTATGTACCAGGTGGGGTGGGGTAAGGTAACTGTAGCTGTGGCAGTCTCCCCTCTTTTTTTCTTCCCCCGAAGGGTATTGCTGTTGCCACGATCCTCTTCTGACTTGTTCTCAGCAAGCTGGAAGAGGATTTGTAGTGCCCAGCAGAGCAGCAGGTTGGAGAGGACAGAGGCAGCAGGCAGGCTGCAAGCTCATCAGTTTACTGGCTGCTCTGCGAAACCATTCATGGGCAAACCAGCCTTGGTTGAAATGTATTATTTTTCTTTAACTGTGGATTAAGTTTGCAACATGTAACCAGGCTGTGCAAATGAATCAGGGAAGCAGCAATACTGGGAGAGGGGATGGTGGTGAGGGACAAGACTTCTCTGGCAGATGTTTTTAGGGTAATCTCATGCTGGTTTCTTTGCAGCTTTTAGCTCCCGAGTGCCATGAGTAGGATGTGTGTTTTTCAAGCGCCATGCGACGTTTACAAGGCAGAGATGAATTTTGAAATGGGAAAGAGGCACTTGCTGCCATTAAACATGGAGATCCACAGCCCAGAAGTACCTGCTGCATGCAGTTACTATGCCGCAATTACTGTTGGGGGATAGGAGGGCCAAGCTACACATTTCTAGTGAAGGGAACACATTCTAAATTGGGAAAATTCCGAGTATGAGCTCCTTCAATCGAGACTGCCTCACTCCAGTACAGGACCAGCTGAAATCCTTCACAGCTCAGGCCCCACCTTGGGTTTCTTCCACCACCAGTGAATGCCAGACCCTTTCTGGGGATTCTGCCCTTTCTACCCTTTCCTGGGCAGGGTTGGCAGTGGCTGCAGATTTTCTCACCTCTCTCTCCTTGCATCCTACCTCTGTCGGGGCACCCTGATTGCTGCAGCAACAGCTTCCAAGGGAAATGTTCTTATATAGGGCTTCACTTGGGGCCCAATTCTATCCAATTTTTCTGCACCGGTGCAGCCACAATGCAACCCCATAGTAAAGGAACAAATATCCCTATACCTTGTGGAGGCCTCTGTGATTGCCCCCCCCCCCCACTGCAAGACGCAACATGTGCCCCATTGGTTTGGCTGCACCAGCCCTGAAAAATTGGATAGGATTGGGTCCTAAGGCTGCAATCCTATGTATACTTTCCTGGGAGTACGCCCCATTGAACTCAGGAGGACTTACCTCTGAGTAGACATGCATAGGATTGGGCTGTAATTTTCCTGGGCTTCTTGCACCTTGGACACTGCTGTTGCAACATTCTAGGTTTCTTACTGGAGAGGGAGAGTTTCCTACCCCCACTCACCCTGTTGCCAGGTAAGCTTGGGAGAAGGGAGCAGGTAGCAGGCAGTATTTAATGGTTCACAGGGGCGGAAGGCATGAATCATCTAATCCAGCTTGCCATTTCTTCTTCTTCTGAGTGCTTGAAAGGACTCAAGGGTGCGCTTAAGCCTGCACAAGGAAAGGTTTTTAAAAGGGAGTAAAAGTCAAAGTGCACCCAGGGGAGTATGTCCACCGCTACACACTGCATGAGGAATCTGTGATTGTATTTCCTGACCTTTTTTCCCAGTGAAATACAGCTACAGGGTCTGCCGATATGTTTGGGGCAGGGATGAGGACAACCCTTTCCCCATCTGCTGAGTCTCAGTCAAAATTACATACCCCAAGCTGCTGCTGGTCCTGTAGGAGAGAGGGTAGGGAATACCAACAACCCTGCCTACAGACTGAGGCCTTTGGGCTCTCTTCAGGCACAGAAGAGACTGGGGTGTGCATCAGCAACCCATGTAGTTTCAGGTAGTGTGAAACCTCTGGTTTGGCCACAGTTATTGCAGATATCTGACCTTGTCAGATATTATCTGACCTTCTGGCCTTGTCTAAACAGGACGAAATTCAGGCATCACCCACAACTGCAGGGAATAAGTTCCAAACCCCTCTGCGAATAGGGAAACTGGCTATGAGGGAATGTACTGACTAGAGAAGTACCCTATGCCCGCCCCCCCCACAGTGTCCCATTACCTTCCCTTTTCTTCAGTAGCAAGCAGGCATGTTTCTTGCTTTTACAGAGGCTAGAAGAGGAATGTGACAATCAGGCAGGCAGTCTGCATGCTGAAAGGACTTAACCAGAACATAACCAGGAAGCAAGAAGTGGGGGGTGGGGGAGAACTGCAGATAACACAGGCCAACACACATTTTGCTTCCTTAAACATTACACCAATTCCTGGGTATATTTGGGGTGCCGATTCCAAAAATGGCATCTGTTTTGCCCTATCACGTCTAGTTTTGGAGACATGGCATAGCCTCTTTAGTGAATTGTTCAAGCAGCTTCCTCATGAGGAAGTCTACACCATGGCTTCCTCATGAGAAAGCTGCTTGAACCATTCACTAATGAGGCTATACTACGTATATCTCCAAAACTAAGTGGCCTTTTCAGCCACACTAGACGCTGTTCCAGAACCACCATTCAGAGCGCGATACCAAAGTCTTTCGAGACTGAAGGTTGCCAACAAGGCGTGATAGGGCAAAACGGATGCCATTTTTGGAATCGGCACCCCAAATTCATATCAAACCACCATAAAGTTTGGAAAAAACTTCTCTGACCCTTAATTTTGTAGGCCTATGTAATTGAATCTGTGGTTACCAGAGCTGTGGATACAGGGGGATGTCTGTCCTGCATGCTAGGGCCTATCTCCTGCTCAAGCCCTAGGTTTAGCTCAAGAGAATTTTGATTAATACGCATCCTAGATCTGGTACCCAGGTATCACTCCTGGTTTGGCAGCATCTTAACGAGAATAGATCCAATGCTGGTGTAGTCCATAGAAATGAGCAAATGGCAAAAGAAGGTTAGGATTGGAGTATTGTTAAAAAAAACAAAAACTGCTGCTAACTGACGTGGCAGCAATCTGCCCTTTAATTCAAAATCTGAGAAGAGGGCTGCTTGCAGTTGCTTGGGGATGGCACTCTGTCTGTGCCCATGGGCATTTTTTCCTCTGTATGGTTCCTTCACACATTGAAGGGCTGAGCCATGACACTGTAAACAGGTTCTGGGACTGGGCCCTGGCACTGGTTAAGATTTTCCTGGCATTCATTCACTGGTTCTTTCCCACCCCAACCCTCTTCCCTGCTGCTCAGACATTCCATTGTAAAAGCTTGCTTTGCTCGTCAAAGACCTGGCAGCGAAGACTTCTCCAAATAGCTGGAGCTGGCAGGGTGGCTGCAAAACATCACATCTCTGCCAACAGCAAGCACCTGCCAAGTCATCCTCCTTCCTATGCCTGGTGTGGAAAGACTGTGGGGGGGGGGAAGGGAGAAGGAATCTGCATTAAGAATATGACCAGTGACACCTTTCTAGCATATTGCAAGCAAGGGCAGGTGCTAGACTGGGAACGGCTGCCTCCTTCCCCCCCTTCTTTATAATTTATAATAAATTGTCCATCAGTAATGGTCCCTTTCCTTGGCAACGCAATCGGAGTGTGAGTTCTGGTGGTGTGTGCACAGCAACCTGGCTTTTGTGGCCTTAGCTTGTGTTTGCCAAGCAACATTCTCTCAAAAATTCTCTTCTTCTCCTTTATGGAATTCTGCTTTGATTGACAGCAGTGTGGCAACTGTGGACAATGGGAGAACAAACCTGGAGTAGATCTGGGGCATCCAGTTTGCAGGTCACAATGGAGCTTATTTGGGCTCAGAGCTAGGGAATGCCTCTACAGTGTGTGTTGCACATCTGTGTTGTAATGTTTTCCGTCTTCTTTTTATGTCTTACTTATACCTGCCAAAATCCTATAGCTTAATTTTACTTTAAAAACTGTTATATCATGACCCCAGTGGGCCCTCCTTATCTGTGGGGGTTTGGTTTCCGGCGCCCCACAAGTTTACCAAAATCCATGGGTGTTCAGGTATGCAGATGTCACACTGACAGAATGGGGTAAACTTGCAGAAATTGTGGAAATTTATGTAAAATGCGTAAATTTGTGCAAATTGTGGAAATTGCCTGAACTTGCAGAAATTGCCTAAATACACATGTAAACTGTGTAAAGGGTAAATGGGTGGTTGTGAGGTGAGTGCTGTGAAGTGGCAGGGTGCAAGGTGAACAAGGCTACAGCAAGGTATGTGAATTTTTAAAAATTCATTTCCAGTCCATGGGGTTGATTAAATCCATGGATGTGGAGTCTGCAGATACGGCAGGCCCACTGTATTTTGCAAAATTCCAGATGGCTTATAAAATCAGTCATACTATTACAATATAATTTTGTTTTGTTTTTAACAAAACCACTACAAGCAATATAAACAGCTACTCTCAGTTTTAATTATGTATGCAAGTGCCACCAAAATATATGGCTCTTGACAGAATAACAGCAAAAATCTCTGCCTTGAGGAACTTGCATCCTAAAATCTGACAAAGGGAAATCAATAGAAGATGGAGGTAGTGATAAACAGGGAAAGAATATGCATTCAGTTTCCCTTACGTGGGCTTAGCATCTAGGTTCCCTAGGCTTTGGGTAATGGTTCTGCTTAGCTATCTAATAAAATATGTGAAGAGGGGCCTTTGAGCATGTGCTGAGTGCCTTTCCCTTCTCTAAAGATTATTTGTAGCCAGCTACCTATGCTTTTAGAATCGTCAGGAAAGGCTTCCAGTCTGCACACAGCAAGCATTCTGGAAGGCTAAACCCTTGAGGCTTTTTTTCTGGAAATTATTCTGCATCTCTAGATGAGAATCCAGTCTGTCTCACCTGGATTTCAGGTAGGATGCTGAGTTCTGATCTTGCATAGTACTGCTTCCAAAGTTCATAAGGAGGTCTTCCAAAGTTCATTTGGGATTCATTCCCCCAAAATTGACCCAGATCCTTCAGAGTTTGTGCCCAGTTTGTTATGGGATCACCTTGATGTGAGTTCTTTTTGACCTCTTTGGTCTCCTCCATTCCTTTCCCCTCAATCTAACTTGGTGGCAGCAGCAGGGAGGGCTTGGAATGGGACCCCCTTGAGGCCCTCCAGAGTGTCTGAAATCATGGGAAATGTAGTTTCTCAAAGCTGAGAGATAGTGAGTGGTCCAGATTAATCCAGGAAGCTTCATGGCTGAGTGGGGATTTGAACCTGTATCTTCAAGGTCTGAGTACAACACCAGAATCACCACACCATCTTGGCTGTCAGGGTTTCAACTTCCCTTGAGCCCAATCAGTCTTGGCCATGCTGACTGCTTCCTTCATTCTTTTTCTCCCTTCTCCCCCAGGAGTTGGTTTGTCACCGACTTCAAAGCCCTGATACTGCAAAAGATATTTGGGATTCTTGTTTGTTCTGGATCATTCATTTTCCTTTTCCTCAATTCCTGACTTACTTATATCCTATATATCTTCTATCTGACGTCTGTCTGTCTGTCTGTCTGTCTGTCTGTCTGTCTAATATTGTTTGTTTCAATTGTTATTTTTAATGCTTTGTTACTCACACATTTTAGTATTGTAATTGATTGCTTTATTTTTCTGTTCTGGCCTGTGCATGCACTGAAAGGAAATGTGTGAGAATGTTGGCCATAAGCTCAAACCTAGGAACCCATGTCGTCTTTGCGATTGGTCAGTGTGTGGCATGCAAGATGCTCCAACAGGGGGTTAGAACTCTTATACGCACAATGCAGTAAGCAACAAAGGTGTGTGTGTGTGAGGGGCGTGGGGAGCTCAGTGCAAGGGACCTGAAAGTCCGTGAGGCTAAGCTGCAAGAAAGCAAGCCAGAGACATGCAGCTCTCCAGCAGAAAGCTCATCTGAAGAGCAAAATAGACCAAGTGGTCAGATGCAGATTATTATTGAGCCAGATGATAACAACCTTGGAGCCTGAAACTGACCAGCTTGTCAGTTTTGCCTCTTCCAATCAGCCAAAGCAAGGCAGTTCCCTGGCAGTTGCAGGTTGACAGTGTATTGGCATGACAACTCATAGTACATAGCAAGTGCTTTAAGGGGAAACTGCTGAAGGGCGCTCTTTAAGGAATGAGAGCTGAAATAGGGGACAAGATTCTTGTACAAGTTCTCCTGAAATGAATTTACATTCATGCATACATACATACATATAATCCCCCCATGTCTCTGACTGTGGATGATAGATTGAGAAAGGGTTAGAGGGGAAAATAATCAGTGTCGAATTAGCAAGTTGTGATAGCATTACGTCACGCCTTAAATCAAGATTTAACTTCTGTGAGTTACAAACAAGGCTTTGGCTATGGGTATCTGTACCAGGAGCCATACATGGAGTGTATATTTAACCTAGGCTTGCGGTCAGTTGCTGAGACTTAGGCTGCAGTCCTAGACAACACATTCCAGGGAGTAAGCCCCATTTAACACAATGGGACTTACTTCTGAGTAGATAAGCCTTGGCTTGTGCTATTAAATTGTAAGACCTGGAGGTCAGCCAGCATGGAGGTTTTGCCTTGTTGATCAGGCCAGGTTCCTAATATTTCTCCATAGGCGTATCCAGAACGTTCACACTGTCTGCCAATCACAGGGGCTGAAACTGCATATTGCTGATCCCTTCTAGGACTTCAGAGCCGGAGTGCACAATGTCTTGGGTAGTTTACTAGGTTAGACTAATCTGTCCTTGGGGTTCCTGGTTCTCCTGACGGTATCATTCAATGCTTCCAAAAGCAAAAATTTGCAACTGGTTGCAGTTGAAAATTTATTTTCTGAAACGTTGCCAGACTTGTGCAAAAATTCTTTTCAGCTGTAATGTGCTGAAACGGTGTGTCAGCTTTTTGAGACTTACTCCAGACACCTTGTCAGGCCAAGACTGCAGCTGCATTCTTGTCTACAGCATTATGAATTAAAACCATAGTAATAATTAGCGGTTTTAAATTTTTTTCCCCTGCAGCTTTTTAAAGCAAACCTACATTCTCCCCAGTGCTCTTAGATCTACTCCCAATATCCCAGACTGCCTGGGATTCAGTAGCTATGACTGCCTACTTTTTCACTTGAAAACCAAGATAGATGTCTAGAATATATCTTGTTTATAGCAAGCAAGCAAGAAAACAAAATCATACATAAAGCTAAGGGAGCATAAATTTTAAAAATGGAGAGGGGAAGCAATTCCCTCTACTCTTATGGGTGATCTTCATGTTCAAAAGAATCATGTATCAGAGTTGGGAAGGGATCATATTTCATTGGGAGAGCACCTGCTTTGCAGCCAGAAGGTTCAATCTGTGGCATCTTCAGTCAGGACTGGGAATGACCCTTCTCTGACTGACACCCCAGAGAGCAAATGTTGGTCAGTCCAGATAATAACGAGCTTAGCTGGACTGACTCAGTTGATGGCACCTTGATCTATGGTCCTAAGGGTGGTATCATTTAGATTGCAGGCAGGGGCTTCAAAAGCTCACTGCATCTGAAAAACTAGCCTGTAAGGATTCTAACCTGGTTTTCATCCTCATGTTTTCTATGTGCAGGAAATTTTGATGCAGTAGATTTTTCAGTCCTGATCCCCAGCTTGCTTGTTTGGTTCAGCTGCAGCAAAGCTGTGCTGTGCATGTCGATCAGTTCACACATGCCATGGGACTTGCCCTTTTGGGAAATGTCAGCGGTGTTCCTCTTCCTATATTTTGCTCTTGTGTTGTCTGCATGCGCTGTGATGGTGTTGCTCAAGTCATATTAGCCTTGCATGCTAGTGGAGGCTAAAACCCACTGCCAGTAAGTACAAAGATCAGGTGTACTGAAAGCAGGGGCAGGTGGGCTTTGGGGGGGGGGGTGTCACAGTTCTGGTACCTCTTTTTGCCCTGCCTTCGTCTCTGCACTCTCCTCAACAAGCTGGTATGTTCCAGTTTGTAAACAATTTGGCTCTGAAAATTCCACCTCTGCAGTGGGTTTCATGGACGAACACTAACCCTATAGACTAATCTCAGTCATAGCTCTAATCCTTGTGAAACTTGGTTTCCCTGTCTTTAAAGTGGGGCTATAGTATTAGCAGTATATCACATAGTTGTGCCAGACGACACAGGACTATAAGACATTTTGCAAAATAAAAACTTGCCATATCAATGACGAATGGTACAAGTGTTAGATCTTTTTTCTTTGCTACCCTAGGAAACTCTGAGCAAAAGCGTTCATAAAAGCGTATGCCCCCTGCCTTGCCATTCACTTTCATCTTTCTGTCCCCAAGTCCTAGATAAAAGTGAATGCTGCAGGCTTCTGAGCAAGCTTTGATGACTCTCCAGGCTTTGGGTGACTTACGTGCGCGTGTGTATGTGCTCTTTCTTTGGTCTTCATTTATGATGCATCCAACAAAGTAGGCTCTTACCTATGGAAGCCTGATATACCAGTGAGTCTCTATAATTCTGTGGCAGTTCCCCTATAGAGTCAATGCCATATGGCACTGGTGGTTATCTGTACCCAGATATTCCCTGCAATCTTTTGCTTCCAAGAGGGAATCTTTGCGGAAGAGTTTTGAGAAGGAAGGAGGACTGAGATCTATATAGTGCCTCATTTGTAAGCAGAGAGTTTCTTTCAAGGCAGGGGGGCATTTTAATGAGCATTGGGCGCTTGAGTGCCAGAAAAGGCCCCAGCATCCTCAGCTGTGTAATTAATTTATCAAAGATGCAGACATGTCAGGTCTGGTGTAAAACATTTTCCATACAACCTCACTTTTCTGTTCTGCTGGCGCTGAGGTGGTGAATTGCAATGTAGTGAGGCTGAGAGCTTGGGGTGCCTCATGATCCAATGCGTAGTGAGAGACTGCTAATTGGTTGTGTCAGAAAAATGAATTGCTGGCCTCTTCTTAGTTGCTTATAAAATTTCATGCAAAAGCTTTCCCTGGTCTCACAAAGCTTCCTTTTAAATAAATAAGTCCTGGCCTTGCCCACCTCACTCCACCACCCTAACACCCTTGTTCACAAAGGGAAAAACAGTCCCAGGAATCCACTCTTATAAAAAAAACAGAGTGTTGCTACTGGGGCTTCAGGCAGTCAAAGTCAGTTGTGAAAGTTCTGTCTCGAATAAACTCTGCAGCCTGGAGCACTGGGACAGATCTGTGGGACAGCAGAGATGGGGTCTGGAATTGGAAAAATGTTTTGATCAGGACAAATACCGCATAGAGTCAAAATATGCCAAAGTTGAGGTCCGGAGCCAGGTAATCTATAAAAGGGGAGGTTGAGAAAGCAAGTCAGGGAATACAGACCTTGGGTTTGGTTAGTCAGGGAATGATTTCGATTTGCCCTGGAAATACTTATGCCTGGGTTGGTTCAGGAAGAGCTGGCAGTGGCTTAGTATTGGGGCACTAGTACACTAATCTGGAGGCTCCTGGTATAAATCCCAGGAGATCCTGATGTAGGGAAGCCTGCTTTAGAAAGACAGTGCAAGCACTGCCTTGAATCTTTTTGAAAGAGGAAATTGCTTGCCCAAGTTTGACTCTGTGAGATTTGTGCAGAAAATCTCAATGAAGACACTGTGATAACTGTACATGTAACAGTGCAGCCAGAAGATGCAAGGAGGAATTTAAGAGGTCATTGTTTTGAGATGGTGCCAGTCACACCCACTATAAACTACATGAAATTCTGAATGCCTCATTGCAA
This sequence comes from Tiliqua scincoides, assembly GCF_035046505.1. Taxonomy (NCBI): domain Eukaryota; kingdom Metazoa; phylum Chordata; class Lepidosauria; order Squamata; family Scincidae; genus Tiliqua; species Tiliqua scincoides. The sequence goes on along the minus strand of NC_089825.1, from coordinate 85,298,229 downwards.
CAGGCTTGTCGAATGCCAGTGTGGTGTGACAGAGTATCTGACTACGAGCCAGGAGACTCAGGTTCAAATCTCCACTTAGCTATGAAACTGGATGCCTCTGGGATAGCCATTATTTCTCAGCCTAACCTATCTCACAGGACGGTTGCAAGATGGAAATGGCAAGAGAGTAGAAGAATAATGCTAGTACTATAATAAGTAGCTATTATTTTAAGAGTTGAATCAGTAAAACCACATTCTTGCAAGTAACTAGTGACTGAATTCTGATGTTACACCAAACCAAGCTTGATGATGTTTTAGTGTGTTTTCTGAATGGAAAAGCCTATGGTGTTTCACTGGTTAGCAAACTAGGATAGGAAACTTGTCTGAAATACATTTGCGCAATATGCTTTGGTTGGCAAATGGTAATTGCGGCCGTCCCTCCATCACCAGAAGCTACTGCACCATGGGGATGGGAACTTGTAGAGGTTGAGTGCAAGGAGGAGAGGGAACATAAAAACACACATAGCACTTAAAACCATGGTTTTTTTCCTTGTACATCTGGAAGCTCCAACTATGGTTATGCTAGTAAACTCGCGGTTAACACAAACCATGTAATATCTGAATTGACCCAATGTCTGGGTCTGAAAAAGTGCTATATTATTAACAGTATTTATTAACAGTATTGTTAATATGTTATGTCATATTGATTACTATATGTCACTTGGTTGTATCCCTCCTAGTCTGCCAGGCTCTTCCTTTGGTGAACTCCTTCCTTGGTTCATTTGGCTCTAGCTTCCAGTTTGGCCCACAGAACCAGTATGCATTTTGAAATAAATGCCTCCTGATTCAGTCTAGAGCAGTGTTTCTCAAACTGTGGGTCGTGAGCCCATTTCAGGTGGGTCCCCATATATTTCAGTATTTTATTTTTCATAGACTTGTTGCTCCCGTGGTACCTGACTGCATTTGGGGAAATGTTACAGACCTGTACTTTTAACAAGCTACTATGTACATTCTTTTAACAATGATAGTAAATGGAACTTACTCCTGGATAAGTGTGGGTAGGATTGCAGCCTAGGATTGTGAAAAATGTTCCTGCTTGATGCTGTCACTTCCAGTTATGACATCACTTCCAGTGGGTCATGACAGATTCTCATTCTAAAAAGTAGGTTCTGGTGCAAATTGTGTGAGAACCACTGGTCTAGAGCATTGCCTTCCAGAGCCACCTTCTACCCTGCCTGTTTCAGATATATTCCACAGTCTTGTGGACTTTCAACCACCCTCTGACTTTTAGCCTTCCACTTTGCATGCTCTCTGCAGTGACCTGCTCCAGCTTGCAGCTGATAATCTCAAGGCTGTAGAGACTTACCAGAGGCCTCTGTCTGGTGGGAACAGAGCTCCCTTGAGTCCTGTAGCATATTTAGTCCTGGGTCCCTTTAGGGAGAAGGGCGGGATATAAATAAAGTTTATTATAAAGTTTATTATTATTATTTAGAGAAATGCAAAGCAACTTGAGGGCAAGAGGGATGTCTTTGGAGTTCCTAGGTCGTTGTTGCCTTTCACCTACCTACCTCTCGTGGCTTTGATTTTTCAATGTCAGGACATACAATCATCAGTGATTGCAGAGACAAACCATCCCCATCAATTTTTCCGATGGGTGGCCACCTGCCTTCTGATTCTGAACTTCTTTGCCAGCCCTTGGGCAATGGACTCATAGCTCAGGCAGCAAAATCTGTTTTCATGCTTTTCAGCTGTCTTCCTGCTCAAATACAGTTGTTTACAATGCAAGGAAAAAGACTGCAAATTCCATGGTGTCAACAAATCCCTCCTCTGTAGAGGAGCAAAACTCTTGCTTTGCCTAGCTGCACGACAAATGTGAACTAGCTTGACGCTAGTTCAGCTGTTGTGACTGTTCCTCAGGGAAACCTGGAAATTGTGCAGTGAAGGGACTCTGAACTCTTGAATGATCACTACCTGCCTTGTCTCCGTCCGGAGACTCATCAGATAATGATGGAGTTTTACCACTGTGATATGTGATGGTGATTTTATCATGCTTGTATACTGCTTCCATTCGGATGGCTGAGAATTTGAAATAAATAATTGGAGGAGACAGGGAGGGTTGGCTTTAAAAGAGATCATAACTTCTCCACTTGGTTTTATTTTTTGAACCATATTTAAGTTTCCAGTTCCCTATCCATAAACTTACTGTCATCTTCATCTGTGGTCTGTCCTCTGGATTATCTGTTAAGCTTCAAAGGCTCCAGTCCTGAGCTGTCAGAGGCTGAATTATCGCAAGACCAGGAGAATGCCATACTATGGCTGAATTTTAAAGGAACTACCCCAGCCTTGGGTGTAATACTACCTAGCAGCAATCTACCTTGCCACGCACGCAATCGGGCAAGCATCACTTGCCTATTACTTGGATTTTTATCCAGCCTTTTTTTTAGCACAAAACAGCTAATGATAAACTGTCAAAACCATTCTTGCAAAAATGCTCCTAAAACACATTTTTAGATCAGCAAAAACATTAGAAGCAGCAGTTAAAATCCATATAAAACTGAGTCAGTGAGCAGATAGAGCCATGTTAAAAGGCTTTTCAGAAGAGCAAAATCTTCATTTAGAAAATAGGCAGAGAGGGTCTTACCTGGGGAGTGCAGTTCACAGTTGTGCTAGCTGTGGTGTGGTGTGATATCTGAATTGGCAAGCCATAGGTACAGCTGCTGTTTTGCCTTTGCGAATCACAGCCTATAGAGACAGAAATGCTGAGCAGACAGAAAATAAAAGCAGGCAAGCAGTACTATAAACCATGGTTTGGGTTTTAAAACTATGGTTAGCCCAAATCATGGTTTCATTGGCACATAGATTATTTGACTGCAGCTGATTGTTTAATGTGGCTGAGTTTTAGTTGGTGGGGTGGCAAAAAGCACTCTTTTTAAAAGGTTATATTGGTCCCAGTGGATTAATTGTAAAAAAATAAATGTAGCCTTTCCTTCTAATAGTATCCTTGTTAAATTTTTTTTTTAAGTTGTCTTACATTTCTGTGTCTCTAAAGGCAGCTGCAGTGCGCTTTTGGTAGAGTGGGCTTTTATTTAGTTAATCCTTTCAAAAACAGATCTTCAACTAAACTTTGTCTTGCATCCATACTCGTAACAGATATGAAGTGTGGCACTGAAAGGTCTCCTAAGTAGGTGGTTGCATAATTTTATTTTTGGCTGTTTAATTGATCAAATAAAGCTGTTTCACTCGTGCTGTCATATTGCTAACCTAGTTGTTATGTCTGATAGTAAAGGTTTTGAGCAAGTTTTAAGCCAGCATAACTACTAGTCAAAACATACTCAGACAAATGCTGGAGCAAACAGAATTCTGGAATAGAACTAGGTAGCTCCAATGAAAGTGTTCTCAGCAAAGGCACTGAACTAAGTTCACAGGGTTGTTTGGTGGAAGTCACAGTAGCAAATGTAATGATTTTCATCTCAGGGTGCACTGATAAGGCTCTCAAGGCACACCATGAGTTTTTTGACAATTGACAATGCACACCGGATTGCCAGTGGGAGGCTCGTATCCACCAATGGCCCTCCACCAAACTTCCTTGGCAGACCTGCAGACCATTTGCTGCACACTGTTTGAAAATCACTGGGCTAATGGATTCAGCCCAAGGGCTCCCTTCACAGTTTGATTGACACATCCTGTTTGCAATTTGAACATGACCAGTGGTTGGATGGCAGCCATTAATTGGCAAATAGGTCCTTGCTCTGTAGAGGTGTAAGGATAGAGCTATTTCTCCTCGGCTTTCAGATAGGAACAAGTTGTGAAAGCTGCCTGCAATTGTAGCTTTTTCTTAGCTTGTCAAACCCAGCCAATTTATAGATTCAGGCCATCTTGCTTCTACTGACCTTTCTGCAAATCTACCCCCTTCATAAGCAGCGACTAAACCTAAAACAGGTGCTGTGGGTCAGCTAAAGCCTAACTGGGCCTTTTGGAAAGAGATTGTGTGTTGCATCTTGGTCAAGCAAAGAGGGTGAAACATAACCTTTTGTCACCTTAAACATTACTTTATGTGCATGGACTATTATCATGGCAAGTATTTAATCAGCATAATTTTTTTTGGTACATTATTTGGTGGTTAATGGAGTCTCCATTCTCTCCCTTGCTCCTTGAGAGGGGAGCTGTCATGCTGCAGGGGGGCCAATGCAGAGAGAGAGAGAGAGAGAGAGAGAGAGAGAGCGCCATCAGTCATCAGCGGAACCATAATTAACTTGGAGTAACTTGTTGGGTCAGTACTTAGAGCTGATTTATTTTTAGCATCAATTGATGGGAGATTTGGGATTAGGGAGCTGAGCATAATCGGGAGCATAACTGACAAGAAAAATGATCGTCCAGGTTTTGTTTTTTTTTATTTGCAGGTCAGCCTCCTACAGTTCTGAAGTCACAAATCTTCATTCTCAATTTGAGATGAACTGTGTAAAGCAGGGAAATTAGTGTTAGCACCATGATTTTCATTTACTCCTGCAGTTTTTCGAGAGCTTCTCGCTATTTGTTTGGAATGAAAAGAGCAGAGGGGAAGTATAAAACATTTATGATGGGTGATATATATTGACAGAGTAGAATGAGTATTGGCATTTCAAAAATAAGTTCCATAATCCTGAGCAGAAAAATGTGGCAGTTATATCTACTTGCTGTCTGCATAAAAATTAGAGAAGTCTTTAAAAAGAATGCATATATAGTCTTTAAAAGAATGCATATATAAAAAGAATGTGTGTGTGTGTGTGTGTTATATAAACAAATGTCAATAGTGCAATTTTAATGGTATGTGCTTTGCATTGATTTGTGCCGCTCAATTCTCTCTGTTTCTCTTAAACTGTGTTTAAATTAATTGCTTTGCTTTCTGTTACAAAAAGGAGCAAGCTCTCTGGACTCTGTCTTTGCTTTCTTTAAGTGCTTCTGCCTGTCTTTAAGTGCCTTTGCTTGGGTACATACAATCCACACACAATCCTGTTAGACTGTGTGAACAGACATATATGTGCACACACACACACAGGTAGCAAGATCTCTGTTAGTATCAGGGGTGAGAGTAGGCTTTTTCCCATAAGAATGAATAACTGCCGTTTATTTTTATGAGAGTAAGTAAAAGGTATGTGCCCAGGGACATTGAGATGGGGCAGGGGGCAAACTTGCCTCTGGGAATCCCAGTAGCTTGGTGTGAGAAGAAAGTTTTGCCCTCTTTCAGCAGTGTTTGCACCAGATTTCTGGGAGAAAATCCCTATGCCAGGCACAACATAGCACTCTTGTTCTCCCCCTCTTGGAACATTGAGCAGTACCACCGTTGCCAGTACTTGAGGCTTTAGGGGTTTGCATGGGCAGATGGGCTCTTGGATGGGTGTTCTTGGCTTGGGCCTAACGTGTTTGACCCTGAATGCCGCTACACTCCCAGTTTGTAATTTATTGATTTTATTTAATTTAAAAGTTCCCCCCCCCCCGTTACCATATTCAGGGTGGTTTAGAATGATCAAACTTAAAAAAAAAAAAAGCAATGAGGCAAGAACTAAAACAAGCCAACTGGAAGCAATAGTAATTACCCCCCCCCAAAAAAAAATAAAAATAAAAAAATTAATGATGCATCTGACTCAGAAGAGGCAAAAAAAGAGAGGAAAAAAGCATCCAAATGGCAGAACAGTATAACGTGCCACAAAATCCTGCCAAAATAGGCAGACCTTCAACTGGCATTGAAATGCCAACAGAAAGGGCATCCACCACACTTCATGTAGCAGGGAGTTTTGCAGGGCAGGTCTGCAGGGCAGGGAGTGCTCTCTTGTGAGTCTCCACCGACTGTGCTGCAGAAGATGGCAGTACCATAAAGTGGTCCTCTACAGCAGTGTTTCTCAAACTGTAGGTCGAGACCCACTAGGTGGGTCGCGGGTCAATTCATTTGGGTCCCCCATTCATTTCAATATTTTATTTTTAATCTGTTAGACTTGGTACTTCCATGGTATGTGACTGCATTTGGGGAAATGTTACAGACCTGTACATTTAACAAGCTACTATGTATAATCCTTTAACAATGATAATAAATGGGACTTACTACTGGGTAAGTGTGAGTTGGATTGCAGCCTAGGATTGTTAAAAAAACACTTCCTCCTTGATGATGTCACTTCTGGTCATGACTTCACTTCCATGGATCCTGACAGATTCTCATTCTAGAAAGTGGATTCCAGTGCTAAATGTGTGAGATTCACTGCTCTACAGAGAATCTTATAGGGCAGCCAATCTCCAGTGGTGGCAAGGGGGAGGCAGTCCTTGAGATGCTTTGGTCATAAGCTATACAGATATTTTAAGGTAATAACCAGCAGCTTTGATTGTGCTCTGTGTCATGGTCTGTGTGTCAGCAACACGTTCTTCAACACGAAGCCCCAACATAGGGTCTCTTGGAGACACCCAAGATCAAAGCACTGGCACCAGCTCGACCTGATTCTCACCAGACGCTCCAGCCTTCCCAGCATCAAGATCACACGCAGCTATCAGGGTGCTGCCTGCGACACCGACCACTCGCTGGTGTGCAGCAGAGTGAAACTGCAAACAAAGCGACTGTACCACACAAAAAAGGAAGGAAGACCTCGCATTGATATGAGCAAGACCTGGGATCAGAGAAAAGCGGAGGAATTTGCACGAGCACTTGAGGAATCTCTTCCAGGCCCGGACGATGCAAACGCATCCAACAGATGGGAACGTTTCAAGAATGCCGTTTACAACAACGCCTTGTCCATATTTGGCAAGAAGACCAACAAGACGGCAGACTGGTTTGAAGCCCACTCTGAGGAGTTGACACCAGTCATTGAGGAAAAGAGGAGAGCTCAAGCAGCATACAAGGCCTGTCCCAGTGAGCGCAACCTGCAGGTCCTCCGAGCTGCTCGCAGCAAAGTCCAGCAGACTGCCAGGAGATGTGCTAACGACTTCTGGCTCCAGCTCTGCTCCCAGATACAGATAGCAGCTGACACGGGCATCATCAAGGGGATGTATGATGGAATCAAGCAGGCCCTAGATCCAACACAGAAGAAAATTGCCCCTCTGAAGTCTGCCGCAGGCGAGGTCATCCAGGATCGGGCGCAGCAGATGGAATGCTGGGTGCAGCACTACTCTGAGCTATATTCCAGAGAAAATGTAGTCACCGAAGAAGCGCTGAACAGCATTGAGTGCATGCCTGTGCTGGAGAAGCTTGACAGTGAACCAACCCTAGAAGAACTTCACGTGGCCCTGGACTCCCTTGCCTTTGGCAAGGCACCTGGAAAAGACAGCATCCCTGCTGAAGTCCTAAAGTGCTGCAAAGAGATCATCGTCACTGAGCTGCATGAAATCCTTTGTCTCTGCTGGAGAGAAAGTGGAGTACCTCAAGACATGAGGGATGCAAACATCATCACGCTGTACAAGAACAAAGGCGACAGGGGTGACTGCAACAACTACCGTAGCATCTCTCTCCTTAGCGTTGTAGGAAAGTTGTTTGCCCGAGTTGCACTAAAGAGGCTCCAGGTACTTGCAGAGAGCATTTATCCAGAATCACAGTGCGGATTCCGAGCCAACAGGTCCACCACTGATATGGTACTCTCCCTTAGACAACTACAGGAGAAATGCAGGGAACAATGACAGCCACTCTTTATAGCCTTCATAGATCTCACGAAGGCTTTCGACCTGGTCAGCAGGGATGGCCTCTTCAAGATTCTCCCCAAGATTGGATGTCCACCCAGGCTCCTCAGCATCATTAGATCCTTCCACAAGGACATGAAGGGCACTGTTGTCTTTGATGGCTCCACATCAGACCCCTGTGACATCCGAAGTGGCGTGAAGCAGGGCTGTGTTCTTGCACCAACCTTGTTTGGGATTTTCTTCGCTGTCCTGCTGAAGCAGGCCTTTGGAACTACAACAGAAGGCATCTATCTCTGGACCAGATCAGATGGAAAGTTCTTCAACCTCTCCAGACTGAGAGCAAAGTCCAAAGTCCAGCTGAAATGTCTGCGTGACTTCCTCTTTGCCGACGATGCAGCTATCACTACCCACTCTGCCAAAGATCTCCAGCAGCTCATGGATCGTTTTAGCAAGGCCTGCCAAGATTTTGGACTGACGATCAGCCTGAAGAAAACAGGTCATGGTTCAGGATGTGGACTCACCTCCCTGCATTACAATCTCTGCACATGAACTGGAGGTTGTCCATGACTTTGTGTACCTTGGCTCAACGATCTCCGACACTCATTCTCTCGATACCGAGCTAAACAAACGCATGGGTAAAGCAGCTACCACGTTTTCCAGATTCACAAAGAGAGTCTGGTCCAACAAGAAGCTGACGGAACATACCAAGATCCAGGTCTACAGAGCTTGCGTCCTGAGTACACTTCTGTACTGCAGCGAGTCATGGACTCTTCACTCACAACAGGAGAGGAAACTGAATGCTTTCCACATGCGCTGCCTCCGACGTATTCTCGGCATCACCTGGCAGGACAAAGTTCCAAACAACACAGTCCTGGAACGTGCTGGAATCCCTAGCATGTATGCACTACTGAAACAGAGACGCCTGCGTTGGCTCGGTCATGTCGTGAGAATGGATGATGGCCGGATCCCAAAGGATCTCCTCTATGGAGAACTCATGCAAGGAAAGTGCCCTACAGGTAGACCACAACTGCGATACAAGGACATCTGCAAGAGGGATCTGAAGACCTTAGGAGTGGACCTCAACAAGTGGGAAACCCTGGCCTCTGAGCGGCCCGCTTGGAGGTAGGCTGTGCAACATGGCCTTTCCCAGTTTGAAGAGACACTTGGCCAACAGTCTGAGGCTAAGAGGCAAAGAAGGAAGGCCCATAGCCAGGGAGACAGACCAGGGACAGACTGCACTTTCTCCCAGCGTGGAAGGGATTGTCACTCCCAAATCGGCCTTTTCAGCCACACTAGACGCTGTTCTAGAACCATCTTTCAGAGCTTGATACCATAGTCTTTCGAGACTGAAGGTTGCCAACTACTATGATTGTGCTCTTAAACTGGTAACCAATGTATCTGTGTCAGCAGTGGAGTAATAAACTCATAATTGGGCGCTCATCATCATCAAAACAGCTGCATTTTGTGCCATTTGAAGTTTCCAAAGAGTCTTTGTGGGCATCCCCATTTAGAGTGCATGGCAATAATGTACACACAAGTAACTATGGAATGGGTAACAGTAACTATGTCTGTTTGAGACAAAAATAGGTACAACTGCCTTACCAGCAGAATCTGGCCAAGAAGCAGTTGGGGCCACAGCCAACACCTATATATTTAGGAGCAAAACGAGATCCAAGACTTTGCCCAAGCTGCTCTCCTCATCCTCTGGAGGAAATCCAGCCCTGTCCATAGAACTAATGAGAACCATAGCAAACTGAGCCAGATCCATCTACATATCCTTGTAATGGGACTTGAGGATCCTGTAGTACAATAGAATGCTGGGAACTGACTTTTAGATACAGGTGTCCCCCATATCCATAAGTAATCTGTTCTAGCCCTCCTGCAGATATGGAAACCATGGATATGAAGGAGCCCGGCATGTACAATACTCTACACCCCGCCCCTCCCCACTCATTACCTTCTGTTTTCTTCATTAGCAAGCATGTGTGTTTCTTGCTTTTACAAGAAAAGAGACGCCTGAGGGGGGGACATGATTGAGACATACAAAATTATGCAGGGGATGGACAGAGTGGATAGGGAGATGCTCTTTACGCTCTCACATAATACCAGAAACAGGGGACATCCACTAAAATTGAGTGTTGGGCGGGTTAGGACAGACAAAAGAAAATATTTCTTTAATCAGCGTGTGGTTGGTCTGTGGAACTCCTTGCCACAGGATGTGGTGCTGGCGTCTAGCCTAGATGCCTTTAAAAGGGGATTGGACAAGTTTCTGGAGGAAAAATCCATTACGGGGTACAAGCCATGATGTGTATGCGCAACCTCCTGATTTTAGAAATGGGTTATGTCAGAATGCCAGATGCAAGGGAGGGCACCAGGATGAGGTCTCTTGTTATCTGATGTGCTCCCTGGGGCATTTGGTGGGCCGCTATGAGATACAGGAAGCTGGACTAGATGGGCCCATGGCCTTATCCAGTGGGGCTGTTCTTATGTACAGATGTTAGAACAGGAACGTGACAAGCAAGCAGGCAGCTAGGGGGACACAGTCAAAACTTTAACAGGAAGCAAACTGTTAATGTTCTGACTATGTCCTCCTAGCATGCTGTCTGCTTGCCTTCTTGTCGTGTTCGTGTTCTGTCATCTGTAAAAGCAGGAAACATGCCTGCTTGCTACTGAAGAAAATGGAAGGTAGTGGGCACAGGGGAGCAGAGAACTGCAGATAGCTAAATCCATGGATATGGGGATTTGCCTGTATCTATGGTTGAGGACACTGAAGAAAATAAAGCTGGAGGATCAGATCTCAAGTGGGAAAGGAGATTTGCCTTGAACCGAGCACTACTCATTCAAAGTGAGAGTGTTAGCAGATCTGTATCCACTGAAGCCAGATGGAAGCCGCTGTCTCCAATCTCTACCAACAGAGCTTCTCCAAATCCTGGGCCAACAGGGTCTCTCACAGATGCTGCCAGCACTCCTCCCGGCTCCAAATTCCTTAGTTAAAAAACATTGTAGGAACAGCGAAGGGAGAAACCAATCCCCTTAATTATTGATCAGCTGTTAAATTTCCAGATCAATGCTTCTCTGAGCTTGATAGCAGATTAGGCCAAGAGGACTCCATATGTTACCCACAAGCTTGTAGTATATTGTGCAAAATCTTTAATTCGCAGTCGCTCTCCAGGTTTTCCAAGAAGAACTGCTTTATTGGCCCTTGGGGAGATATTCAGTTCCTGGCTCTCTTATTCACTAATAAAGGGGAAAAGAGTTCAAAAAACTCTCTGCTTTACTGACTGGAGTAGCAAAGACTCCAGCCATAAGCTCACTTCATAGTGGTAAATCTGCGTTTCTGACTTTGTGTTTCCTGCAAATTGGTCCCTTCTCGCTCAGTTTAATTTATGTGCACTGCAAGAAATCTGTTTGCATGTTCGTACATACACACACAAGTGCCTTCAAAATCATCTGAGAAGAGACCACCTGAGAAAGTGCACTTTTCCTGTTCGTCTCTTTTTGGTTGATTTTGAATTTGTGTGGACATGATTTTTGTGCTGCTGGACCATACAGAGTAGATCTTGATGTTTCCTTTTCTTTCTCTTCCTTTCTCCTGGGATGTTGGGAACTGCTAGAACTAAACACCTATACTTGGAATGTTGTGTGGCATCGATTTGTATCTGTCATTAAATTCCCTCTTATGGCTGCTTTGGAGATTTTTTTTTTTCCTATCAGAGCCTAACTGATTACTATGGTGGGGAGGGGGACCTACAGTATCAGTGATACTGAACACCTCAACGAAATCTAAATTGGCCATAATTCTGTGTTGCTGCACACTCAGTGTGTGCACACTGTGTTGCTGCACATACAGTGTTACTCTGTCCCTTGGCATTGCTGTGGTAGAAATTCTATAAACTGCATTGGAAGGTAAAGTGGAAAACCGTTCCAGTTTAGACCAAATATGTCAATAAAGACTGTGATGTGTGCAACTCTGTTCCCCCTCCTTGCTCTTGGTTGCTATTAGAGGACAAAGAAATAACACAGGCCAACACACATTTCACTTCCTTAAACATTACACCAATTCCTGGGTATATTTGGGGTGCTGATTCAAAAAATGGCAACCGTTTTGCCCTATCACGTCTAGTTTTGGAGACACAGCATAGCCTCCTTAGTGAATGGTTCAAGCAGCTTCCTCATGAGGATGCTTACACAATGGTTTCCTCATGAGTAAGGTGCTTGAACGGTTCACTAATGAGGCTATACTATATCTCCAAAACTAGATGTAATAGGGCAAAACGGATGCCATTTTTGGAGTCGACACCCCAAATTCACATCATACCACCATAAAGTTTCAGAAAAGATTTTCTGACCCTCAGTTTTGTAGGCCTGTGTAATTCTTCCAGGTTATACAGGGCCGATCCAAGAGATTTTGGTGCTTGAAGTGGAAAATCCCAGTGTTGCCTCCTTACAAATTGTCTTGGAGCTCAGTCTCCTGTGTGAATATTGGGTGCAGTCCTCAATCCCCAAAGGTAATTCCGAATGTCATGATTAGTCAGCTGCTTGAAGTCTCTTCAAACCAGAGAGCTCGCTAATGCCCAAGATAGCAAAGTGTATAAAGCAAGACACTTTCCAAATTGCAGAAGTATCAGTGTTGTGTATGCAGTGATCTAAAAATTGCATCTTATGCACATTGGAAAATGGGTTCAAATGTGAACACAGAAGCAAAATCAAGCCTGGTGTGTGCAGTCTGCTGAACCTTGCTAAATTGTGTCTGACTACAGCTCAGGGTGATAAGCTGAGGACCCATTAAGCCAACACTTCTGGAAATACCATCAGTCAGCTAGGGATGTTTCTAGCGCTTGGCTTGATCAAATAGGAGCACACGGGTAAACAGAGCTAATATTGACAGGGTACTCTTGCAGCAAGAATTTTCTTGGATATTTGCATGAAATTCAGTGAAATCCAGGGGAAAAATTAGATTTTTCTTGTAAAAATAATACATAGGAACTTGCAGCAGTGGTTCTTCCAGTATGATGTACACACTAAAGGACTGAGGTAATATTTTGGCCAATGGTTTATAAATGTGGCAATCTTTCCTGTGTCTTTAGCCTAGTTAAGCAAGAAGAGAAGGGTTTTTTTATCTTTCAGCCCAGGATATCCCTTAAAGTAACTTTTGTATCTTGGATCTTACTGCTTTTGATGTGTTTGCTCAACTACCTTTGGAAGGCTCAGTTCTCTGAACCTATGTGTTGGCTCTAGAAATTGCTATTTTCCACTTGGTTCTGGTATTCCTTCCTGTTCAGAAATCACTGATTGCAAATCTTTTGGTTAGATTCCACCTCCATGTACTGGCTTATGCACAAACTGTGGTGGAAACAAACTGGCACTTTCTGAGTTCAATCACGATCACAAATACTGGTTGGTTTTAAGCCACAAGCAGAAAAAGTAAGTTTTCTCGTATAAAAGCCAAGGACCCATGGCTGTCAGAGTAAGCTGTGGTTTACTATGGTTAAGCATCCCTTTTGAAACTACCGTAGATACTCAGGTATAGTACCTGAAATTTTTGCCAAGTAATCAAGCTCCAGTTCTCACTTTGCCTTATCTCCAGGTCAATCAGAGGGCAGAGCCTTTCAACTCTGAACAGGTTCTTTCTCAGCTAAGCTTAGACAGGCAGCTGGTTAGTTGCTAGAGTTACTTTCCTGGGACATTTCAGCCAAAGTTAACCTTTTATTCCCCTCTTTTCCCTTTTGCTGCTGCAACCTGATTCCCTTTTGCAAAGGCTTTGCATTTGGCATCCCCTTTCCATTTGAAGCATCAATTCCCAGGCTACAATTCAATGCAGCATTTCTTAAGATTAACACCCATGGAAAGCAGTGGGTCTACTTCTGAGTAAAAAGGATTGCAAATATATGCCGCTGCATCTCTCTGCTATGAATTGAATTGCACACTCTCAGTTATGTGTTATGGGTTGTATGTTGTACGTAGAGCTTCTGGCTTAACACACCAGACACCTTAAAGGTGGATTTGATTAATGGTTCTCCTGCAGTGGTTGCCAACCTTTTTCACTTTCATATCCCTTGGCAATAATAAATTGTACCCTTCATATTAGCAAAATGTTTGTAATAATATAAGCCCTCATCTCCTCTCTATGAAAACCCAGTCTTCATGTATTCATCACAGTGTTTTCTCTTTTTATCTGTTTGAGGAACAGAAGACTTTGTCTTTGCACTGTTTTGCACCAGAAGTGTGCTGAGAAATTCTGGGTGATTGATCACTTTACATATTATGTTTCAGCTTTTTTACTGTGCTGGTTTTCAATCACTGGTTCATACATGAATTGATTACCAAAAACTAGCTGTTGGTGGGGCTTTCAAAACCAGCTACCTCCCGTCCTGCCTTGCTGGTCCTTGCAAGGCATTCTGGAGCATGACCTGCCTTTTTCTACCATTATTCCATTCTTTTTCAAGTACCCCTAAAGGTCCTGTTAAGTGTCCCTGGGAGTACATGAATACCAGGTTGGGAACCACTGATTTACTGGTATGTTGTTTTCAGTGCACTTACTCTGATAGTGTTTACAAAAAGGTGGTGAAGACCAGAATTTAAAAGAATAAAAATGTATCTTATGATCTTTTACTATGTTTTTAATAAATTAGAGGCTACAGTTCTTGGTAACAATTAGTGGTAGGTTATTTTTCAGGATCTGGCCTGGGGTAAAATCAGACAAAACTATAGTCAGACACCCCTCTAAGTTTAACCCCCGACTTATCCGAGGGTCATAGAAAATTCCATGATTGTTGACTCAAAACCTGCCCTCGACTTATCTGTGGAGTCGACTTATATGCGAGTGTCTGCGGTAGTTTGTGTGCTTGCTAGAAATTGAGAAAGTTTTTCTGCAATGCATAATTTAGTTTACAAGGTTCATTATCACAAGATTCTCTTAAATAAATATTGGGCACAACCTCGTGGTGACGGCCTGCACCAGCCATTTGAAGCAGTGCCCCAAGGGGAGAGTGTCCCTTCCTCATATGAAGGCAGTGGTATGCCTATTGGTACTGAGGTCATTTGGCAAGCTAATCTATTTGGCAAGGTGTATTTGAGCTGCAAAATATTAAGCAAAACTTAGCTGTGGAAATAGCCTGTTCAGCAGGAATTGTTCATGCCAGCTCTTAAATATTAATAAGACAGCCCAAGGAGAAAGGGTGTCTGTAGGTGTATGAGTGTGTGACACCTGCATTTTTAAAGCTAATGAGGGGAAGCCTTAAACTTTCTGTATCTTGATTTTCTGGCTCCAAGTTGTTAGCTGTAGTGTTCTCAAAGACTGTGAAGAGGGAAATTATTCCTAAATTTGAATGTATAGTGTGTTTTGCAGTCCCTTGCCTATTTGTGAGCTCCTGTTTTCGGTTGGCTAAGCAGCTGTGATGTGCTCATAAACATTCCACAACATTTACTGTCAAGGGGCAAGGATCAGTCATGGAAGGTTGAAAAAATAACTGCAACTACTATGAGGGTAAAGGAAAAATACCTTAAGACAGTGGTGCCCAAACTTTTTACCCCCAAGGTCTACTTTTTAAAACCACACTCTGTCAGAGCCCACCTAGCTTTACAAGACTGAAAAGAAAAGTTTATCAGCCTTTTGATAAAAAACTTCTGTTTTTATCTTTTTTACTATGTTGGGGCGTAGGGAACAGCCTTCTGGAACATACGTTGAGCTCCATGTACATCAAATCGAGACTGTTCTGATGGCCTTTCATTCCCCTTGGCCTGGCAAAGGCATGTTTGTCATAAGTAAACAGGCACATGTGGCTCAATTTCTCTTTCCATAGGGTTCAGTACAATTTACTTATCAGGTATTGGCTTGTCAGTTTCAGGACCCACGAACAATCAGGCCACAATTGGTGGGAGCTGTAGGAAATTGGGCTGTTTTTTGTTTCCTAAAAAAAGGTCACCAG
The DNA here is from genome assembly GCF_035046505.1 of Tiliqua scincoides. Classification (NCBI taxonomy): domain Eukaryota; kingdom Metazoa; phylum Chordata; class Lepidosauria; order Squamata; family Scincidae; genus Tiliqua; species Tiliqua scincoides. Next base: position 85,282,690 of record NC_089825.1, on the reverse strand, counting down.
TGTTCCACTGGAACTTGTGGAATATCATCATAGGCTGTCCTTCTTGAGGACATCAGGGCTTATCTGTGCCTCATCCATTCAAACCCCTTAACCCCCTTAAGGAATGCAATGCATGTTAACACATTTAAAAGTGCATTTAAAGTATGCAGTCTATGATATTGTTATGCATATTTAAGAGTCAGTGATTTAAATAGCACTTTCATATTTGGCAGACTAAGCCAAAAGATCATTCTTCTTCTTTAATAATGGCCCCCGCCAATGTAGTGGATGTTGCAGAAGGACAAATGTAGTGGTATTGGACATTTTTGGCTGTAGTTGCATTGCTGTACTAGTACTTACAATGTAACTTTAATAAATCCCGACTGCTTTGCTCGGGCCCGGATTCGTTAAAAATTATTTCAGCTATAAAAGGCAACAAATAGGCTTTAAAAGTTTACAGCCTCCCTAATATTTAAGCATTAAAAGTTTGTGTTCTCACTCTCCTGGGTGGGTTCCAAGTGGGTGGAGAGCACGTAAACATATGAAGCGGCCTTTTAACAAATCATACCTTTGGTTCATCTTGGCTAATATAGTCTACACCAGCCATTCCCAACTTTTTTTTTTTTTAAGAGGGGGGCTGTCCTTAGGAGCTCTTGTCAGGTACCAGCTCCCCATCAAACAAGAATTCAGTGCAAACTGATAAACCCAAAATCATATATTATTTTCAGACTGTGGCCCCCTTCAAATGTGCCAGGGCACCCCAGGGGACCATATGGCTCCTGTTGAGAATGGCAGGTGTACACTAACTAGCAGAGAATGAGAGTGTTTCCTTTCCCAGGTCCAGTGGGAGATGCCAAGAATTGTATGTGGGGTCTTCGGCATTCCAAGAAGGTAGTCCACCACTGAGCTACTGCAGTTATCTTATAGCTCAGAAGGGTAATTTGCCACATAACCTAACTCCCTCAGAGATGGCCAGGCTCTATAATGCAGCAGGAACGCCTAGCAATAAAGATTTCATAGTTACAGCTCACATTTTCTCCTGCCTGACTGAGGCACTATATACAAGAGAAAGGCGACTTTATATTGTGGAATATCTCTTATCTCTTGCGGCTTTTGAAAACAATTTCCTTTGTTTTCCTCAGAATTGAATCTGTGGGCAAACCGTTTATCATGCTTTGATTAAACTGTGGTTAGGCTGCCTAGATAAGAATCCCTTGTGGGTCAGATCCAGCTCGCGGGCTGTCAGTTGGCCACCCAGGATCCAAATGTTTCTAGTGCAGCAACAGAATTAACAGGTGCAGGAGGCACACTTATTTGAGGAAATGAACTACATGAATTCTTGTGGGATGTTGTACCTTCCCCTTCAGGTTTGGAAAACAGAAATCCTGAATTATAATCATATCTACCCCTGTTAAAGAGTTTTACCTTGAGATTCCTTCAGTACATTTGCCTTTTGCATGTGCTGATTTGGTTACTGTCCCTTGGTTTGTGATGCTGCCCCTTTTGCTTTGCAAGGTTTACACAGGCATAGCTAAGCCTGGGCTAATTTAGCCTTAGGAACTGCTACATTGGATAGTTAAGCCTCATTCTACTTCAGCATTCCATTGTGGCCAGTTTGATGGGAAAGCTGCAACAATTTTTTAAAAATGGAAAGGAAGAAGTGGGAGGTGACTGTTGTTTTTAGATACACATACCATGCATAGTTTAAACCTTTCTGTTAGGAACCATCATGACACCCTGTCTGTTGAAGAATTCCATAGAACAGGGGTGTCCAAAGTTTTTGGTAGGAGGGCCAGATCATCTCTCTGACACTGCGTCAGGGGCCGGGGAAAGAAAGAATTAATTCACATTTAAAATTTGAATAAATTTACATAAGTTTACATAAATGAATATATTAAAGATGAACTTATATGAATGAATGAAGGTCTTGCAATAGCTCAAGGTCTATAAAAGGCCTTGCACAAAGCAAGGCTGGACTTTCCGCTGCTGCAGCATCACAGACATGAAACAGCAAGCAGTGGAGGAAGCCCTCATCCCACAGCTCACGCATAAATGTCAAACAGTTGCCTTCACTCTGAGAGCAGTTGTGTCGGGCCAGTGCGGGCTGCAACAAATCTCTAGAGGGCCAGAGGCTCATTGGAGACTGGGGGCTCCCTGAGGGCCGCATTGAGAAGCCTCGAGGGCCACATGCGACCCCAGGGCCAGGGTTTGGGCACCCCTGCCATAGAACATTGGTGCATTGTTGAAGCTTTTCAGCCTTTCTGCTGTGCGGTTTTGTATCTTGATAGTGAATGAACAAACCCCAGCCCCTCAAGGCCATGATTTGGACAACTGGACAACTTGACCAGCAGGTGAGTAGAGGATAGGTTTTGCATATAGAAAGTGCCAGTTTCACTCAGTTAAAAGGATCATGTATAGCAGGAATGGAAAAGAGGTTGCCTAAGATATAGACACCACTCCCAGTCAGAAAAGATACTGCAGGGCTAGGTGTGGCCTTTTATAGTGTATGTTTCAGTGTAAGACAGTGACCTGTGTTTGTTTCAATGTAAGCATGCTTCTGTGCTGCTTCTCAGCAAATTTTTCCCTTTGCCTCTAGTCCCGACAGTGTTTTTTCATAGATAGCAGTATTATGATTATAGTATGTTGCAAGATACTCATGTGCTGGTGTTGTGGAACAGCCTATACTTTCAATATCCTTCCCACTTGTGTTGGAGCCTAGCCAATTCCTCCTCCTCCCCCTTGCTGCCCCCATTTTGTATTTATATATTTGGTTTGTCTCTCCAGCATGTAATGCTTTACATTTGTCTCTGCTGAATTTCATTTTACCGTTTGCGCTCTAGAGTGCCAATTTATCAAGGTCAGTTTTATCAAGGCAATTGCACAAACTCCATATGAAATTTCTTCTCTTTTGGGAGGAAAGGGAAGGAGAGAGGTGATGGTGTAGGAGGTGAGGGAACCAGCGCAGTGGAAATGGGTTGAATGTTGAGCCGAATATAGGTAGACCAAACACTTGCCAGGCTGTGAAGCTCGCAGTGGCCCACACAAGTCACTATCTTACAGCCTGACATGCCCCTCAGGTCTGGAGTGAGACTAAGGCCCAGACCAAACATGCAGATTTTCCATGGGAAAATACATCCATGAGCTTCAACCCACGTGGGATTTGCAACCACACATTCACTCCAATTTGGGAGTTTATTCATAGAAAAGCTATGCTGATCCCTCCTGACACTGTCACGTCATCCAGCAGACTTCCTGGGTCTGCATGCATCCCAGCAGTACTTGCAAGCTGAAAGGAATTAGTGTTTCCCTGAAAGTTTGCAGTAAACCTCCTGGTCTTGCAAGTGACTGCAGGATTCACATGCTTTTTGTTTACTGTGCCATCACACGCTGTGCATTTACACTGCAGCTCTTACAATTCCATGTGATGATACAATCCTTAGCAGGCCTCCTCAGAAGGAAGTTCCATTGTGTTCGAGGTGAAGTGTGTATAGAATGGCAACCCAGCCAGAGAGAGGTGAGGAGACTACACCCGTAGCATCAAAGAGCTTGTAAGAGGGGCTCTATCATCAGCAGTTTGGTGGATGGGAGCTCTCATCAGTATGGTACCCCTTCCAAGATGTTACTCTACATGCATGGGTCTGCTGCTGCTCTGATCCTCTTGTTACTTAGTTGTCCTGAAGCTTTCTCTCCTCTCCTTCCCACCCCCCAGATTTCAACCAGATTCACAGAGCAAAAGATCAAACAGAAGCTGCTTTCACACCTTTTTCTCCTTCTTCTGCCCTTTAAAGCCAAAGCTCTGGCAAATGAGGGCCCCCCTGGGAGACGGTCTAGATCAGTGTCTCACCCCCCTCAAAACTCACGGGCGTTGGACAGTCACATGAGTTTTCCAACCGTATGTTCAAAGCCCTTGTGGAAGACTTCAAACTCATGGCTGGCTTAAGAAGTGAAAAGGTACTTGGCTTATTCCATGGGGCAAAAATGAATGGATAAGGAAACCCATGTGGGCTTTTCATCCAAATGTGTGCTATGTCCATGGGAAATGTTGATTTCCTTGTAGGTTTTTGCACATTTGCTCTGTGCCCTAGACTAGAACTACAGACAGTGGAGAGCTGGATTTGACAACATGAGCCTTCATAGAAGGAAGGAGGATGCAGCAAAACAAGAAGGAGCTTTTTGGTCTGCAATCCCATCTCCCCAGCCTCCTTTTCCATATCCCTTGATAAACATGTGCCTGGAACCTTGACTGGGGAAGAGGTATGCAGAGATGAAAAAGTGAAGTAGCCTACTTCCTGCCATACTGCTTTCATCTTGACTGGGCTCCTGCACGTATTGAGAAGGTGCCCCAGAGTCTTCGGCAGTGTTTCCTGAGATTCTGGAGTGCACTTTCAGTTTGTGCAGGGATGACCTTGTCTAACTTCTGTTTCTAAGGCAGCAAAAATACCTTTGAACTATCTCTGGGACTGGCTAAGTACTCACTGGAGGTCACCTTTGTTTCTGGTTTTTTTCAGTTCTGTAACCATACAACAGAAATGAGGTATTGATAGGCAAGTTTCAACTTCATCTCACCTATATGAAATAAACACCTGTTAGAGGCTCTATTTTTTAATTAACTTGACACTAATTACAGAAAAAGCTCAAGATCTGCAGAACTTCATTTGCATAGAAAGTAGCTCATTGCACAAAATAAAGATTGATCTTCATTTTAACAGATTAATCCCACAGTGTTTGCTATTCAGGGCAGTCTTCCTCGATCCCCAACCCTAATCGTACACTGGTGGAGGGGGGGAGAGAAGAGAGTACTTTTTTGGAACCCCTCTGTGAGGCTGTTGGCAACTGAAGAAGCCGATTTGAACTGAAAGATAATAAATGCTAATTGCACGTGCTAACTGCACATTTCAGAATGTTCTGGGGGGGAAAAATTGGATATAAATTTCCAACGCTGAAATCTATATATATTGAGCTAAGGGAAATATTTTCGCAATGTCTGGGCCTTGCTCATGGAAAATGCTTCTACATTTTCCAATCCGGCGCCTTAAATGTGGCACTGTCTAATCACATTCAACCTCCAGTAATACCTAAGTGGTGGTGGGTTAGAGAGTTTTTCTCCTGTTTATATTATGTTATGGAGAGTAACTGGCCCTCCTCACCCCAGCACTGTCTTTTCTAGTGGCTATCTACTGGTATTCTTTTTCATTCTTTTAGATTGTGAGCCTTTTTGGGACAGGGAGCCATTAGTTATTTGTTTGATTTTCTCTGTAAACCGCTTTGTGAACTTTCTGTTGAAAAGCGGTATATACAGGGGCAGCCTATTTATCCACGGATTTTTTATCTTTGGATTTGTCTCAAGTTGAATGGGGTGGGGGAACCGAAAGTCACACACAGCTTTGCCTCCTTTGTCCTGCACTGGGGTCTCACTCCATTTCCAGGCAGCCCAAAACACTGCAAAAAGGCTCTGCCTCACCCAGGCAGGGAAATAGCCCTGGAGCCCTGGAAGAGGTTCCCCTTGCAAAGGCACAGTAACACTCCTGGAGCCCCTGAGCCAGCAAAGAGGCTGAAGAGGGGAAGGGAGGCCGAAAATCCCTGTAGCACACAAGCAACCCTCCCCCCCCATGGTGCAGGCTATCACCGACACAAGCAAGCCTTCCCACCAAGCAAAGCATGAGATATAACCTACAATCCTCTCCACACTTTCCTGGGAGTAAGCCCCATTGACTACAATGGGGCTTACTTCTGAGTAGAAATGCATAGGGCTGGACTCTTAAAAGATCAGCATCCCATGTGAAAGAAGCCGGGCAGCTGGTAACGGGAGGGCTGAGTATGGAGGGGAGGGGATTGATAACAGCTGCCTTAGTTTCCTTCCATCTGGAAGTGTCAGGCTGCAGTGTATTTGCCTAACTCTATGGAATTTAGCACAATGTGTTTTTTTGTTAATCGCACAGAGTCACGGAACAGAACTAACACGGATAAATAGGCTCCACCTGTAAATACTGTTAATAATAATAAATAAATAATAAGCAGTAGCCCAAAGGGCAAAAGGAGAATTGAGATGGGGGCAGCCATGGACAGAGTAACACTGCAAGACCAGGCTGGAGTTACCAGATCCTGGACCACTCAGAGTTCAATCTTTGTATCCTAATCTGGTTTCTTGCCACAGGCTTGTCCTCTTCTGGGGTGGGTGGAGGGATTTAGATCAGAAGTCACCATGCCTGGAACCTTACTCCCTGTTGTCACTCAGCTAGGTGATTGTGTGCATGAGCATCTTCACCAGGTGCGAGATGAGGATTGGGAAGTCCTTGGGCAACAGTAATGGCTTTATAGAGAGTTCTGTCCAAGGAGTTCTGACTCTGTGAGTTTAGGGTAGAGGTTGTGGACATTCAGGTCTTAGACTGTGGTCAGAGCCTGTGCCTGGCTCTTCTGTAACCTGAAACACTAGGGCTTAAGGGCGTCTCCCTTTCTGACTATGTGCTGTAGTTACTGCTCGAAGCTGGGGGCATGAACATGGATGGATTTTGAAACGATAGGCCTGTGTTCAAATCCCAACTCAGCCTTGGCATTTGTATTATGACCTTAGGCACTATCTTTTAGCCTGATCACCTTGCATGATTTTTACGAGGTGGAGGAAAGTGAGATAGTGCACATATGCCTCTATGGGTTTCTTTTTTTTAAGGACAGGCGGGACACAAATGTAATAAGACAAAAATGAATAAAATTCAGATTTTAAAATTGAGCAACAGAATGAACTCTGGTGGTTTGCACACTTCCATAGCTTGCTGGGGATTTCTCACTGTGATGGCTAATAATAAAATAAGCAACTTGCCCACCCGTGGCTGCCTTCCCCATGCCAATGTTCCAGATGTGTAATGGGGTGATACTGAGACCCAAAACGTCTGGCCTGCATCCTTTAGCAGCACACCCTCTGAATCTTTTGCAATGCACTGTTTTCTTGGCAAACAAGGCCATGTGGAGAAGATCTAGTAGAAGGTCTGAAAAGCTCAGCCATATGTGGGGATATTCAATTTGAGTGTAACAAGACCTTTTTTCAAAATGTAAAAAACACACATTCTGGCACATTTCAAGTAAAACCCCAGATATCATTTGTTTGGTAGCTTGATTTTAGCCTGCAAAGAAAACTAAGCCAGTGTCTTCTGCTATTTCACTGCTGGGTCGCTGAACGTTTATCTTCTACATTGATTTGCTAATTTTGAAAAGGTTACAAGTATTTAATGTCTACCATATTCAACTTCTGAAAACATGTAAACGTTAAAAGTATTAAAAAGGAAACAGAAAAAGTATTTAAAGAGTTTGGGTCTCTCAATGCATTCAGTTTCTAGGTGCACACCTAAAAATTGCGCAAACGAAACAAAACGTTTTATTGTAACTACGCTTATTAGACAGCCAGGATTGGCTGCAACGCCTTAAGTGTACAATTGATGGCAAATGTAGACATATTGCATATAATATTTAGAAAGGCTCTAAAGCAAAGGCCGAACATAGTGTGAGGTGCATTGGAGCTGGGCAAACAGACTATAAAGGCAGAGGGATATGCCAGGTGCTAGCAAGATTCCTGATTCTTTTACCTAGAAAGGGCAGTTGCTGGACAGAGTGCAGAGTGGCACGTCTTTTCCAGCTATAGGAAAACAGGAAGCCTGATCCTGTTTAAGCCTGCATTCTATTGTACTCCTTAATCCATGGAGAAGGGGATGCTTGGTTTTAAAAGTGAAGGTTGACAGCAGCTAAACAAGGGCAGGTTAGTATTGTCCCCTGTGGCATGGAAGATTCATCACTGTGGGAGCTCGGGTAGAGCTGGCAGCTGGGCTTTTCAGGATGCCAAGTGACGGTGCTGAACTGCAAACACCCACTGTTTACAGGGGGCTAATAAGCTGGCACAAGATATGGGCACACTAGCTGGTCACAACACCTGAGCTGGTCACTGGCAGATTGACATTATGAGGCAGCATACCCAAGCCTTCATTTCCTGTGCCTTTTGGAAAGGCACATAAAACCATTTGTAGTTCATGCTGACTTTTCTATCAAGGGAGTTGTGGGCTGGAATGTGCGTTGTGTTTTTGACTGCATTAAATAACTCTGTTGTTTAATCCTTGCACACCTAATATTTTTAGACTCTATTATAAATCAGGACCTAAAACTTGGAAATACTTTTTTTAGCATTCTTTAAATTCTTGCTGTTTGATCTCAAACTTTGGGGTGCTGTGGGCTGCACTTAAATACCTCTTTCCAGAAGAGCAAAATCCATCCCTGCACTGATTGGTGACATCCCAGTTTTTGACTTGAATCCCAACAACCTGACTGAACTGGATTTGAGCTCCTCCTACTGTACCACTTTGAACCAGGATGGAGTCTTAAGGATTTGATCAGTCAACTGAGAAAGACTTGACCAAAGTCCTCTAGCTTCAGCTTGAGTGTCCCATCTTCAGCTATAGTGTTCTGTGCAGTATAGCATGCATTCTAAAACATGAGAGCAGCAGACCAAACCCCCCCCCCCCAAAAAAAAAAAAAAAAATTGGGACAGGGGCCAGAATTGCAGCCCTGAATCATTGGCTGAGAATATTTTAAGAAGATTAGAAGCTAGGACATGGGGTGCACAAGCTGTTTGTGAAAGATGCCAAGTGAGGTTTATAGGAATTTGGCTAGGCTGTTCTGTTTTCTTCACTCAAATCTTGTTTTGGTAACATCTGGGGTTAGATATTGTAGCAAAGGTAGGGCAGTTGATTCTTGGCACCAAAAATAGAGATTTGGGATTATTATTATTTTTTTTTTGGGGGGGGGGGGGAATTGATGTTCCACTGGAGACCAATTACAGTAGATAAAGAAAAAGCTTTGCAAAATGAACAGCTGCCCTCCTATCTACATTAAATTCTTTTTTGGGTCGAGTTAAAATCCCTGAGTCAACAGGAGGTTTTGAGGGATTTAAAGAATCCTGCCTAATTGCCCAATCTTAGTAGTTTTTCTTTTGCCATTGACATGAATTTGGGGAGGGAAGAATCAACCAAATTCTTCTTTCAAGTTGGCTTGCAAAACATTCAATGTATATTGTCGACAGGACTGGTGGGTTGTGACCTGATTGTTGGCAGGTCCCCAAAAGGTGATGGAAATTAATCCATCAAAAGTAACTAATTGCCTCAAGCCCTATCAAAACTAATTGCGTCAAGGCTATAAAAAAATCAAATATTGTAGCTCAGAGGTTCTCAAACGGAAGTGTTGTAACGTCCCAGCTTGAGGACCTTTGCCTTTGCCTCTTTAAGGGGTGGGGAGGGATGAATGCAGCAATGTGATCCCCAGGATCTTGCCACTGTTGGGTGGGGGGGGCCTGGGACTTTCTTTTTCTCACAGGGTGGAGCAGCAGCATCCTGGGGGTGCGGGGAGTCCCGCGGATGCCTCCGCAGGGCTGCCCAAGGCACGGAGAATGAAAAAATAATGATCATGACCCACTTCTGGTTTCACAATCGCAAACCAGAAATTGGTCATGATTTTTATTTTTTCATTCTTTGCGCTTTGGGCAGCCCTGCAGAGGCGTCAGTGGGGCTCCCTGCACCCCTGGGACACTGCTGCTTCTTCCTGTGTGTAAAAGAGGGTCCCTGGCCCGCCTGCCCTTACAGCGGCGAGATCCTGGGGATCACGTCTCTGCATTCCCCTTTCCCTGCAAGGACATGCCTTGGGAGTTTTACTCCTGAGGAGTTTGAGAACCCCTGCTGTGGTTGCTAATTACCCTGCAAAGAGCTCAGTTCCTGCAGTTTCAAGCATGTGTAAATATAGGGAGATAAATGTTTGAGGGTCTTTTTCTGGTTATTATTACTTATAAATTAATAAAATCTTTCTTTCTTTTCTTTCTTTCTTTCAGCTCCTCGGGAGAAGGGGACATTTGTCCCCTTCCCCCAAGTAAGGGAAGCAGCCCTGCAGTGGGGCTACTCACTTTAGTGGCGACCAAAAGGTTGGCGCTAAAGTGAAGATGCTCATGTAGGGCAAGCAGCCCTGCACGAGCGCCTTGGATCCTGTGGAGCTTAGCTCCGCAGATCCTCCTCTCTCCCTCCTCCCAACACACCTACCCCACGCCCCCGGCCACGCCTCCCCCCTCCCTGGAATGCCTCCCCCACGCCCCCGGCCACGACCCCGCCTTCCATTCTGCAGCCTGGCGGTCCGGGATACCGTGGAGCTGTGGAACCTGAGTGACCGCCGGGCGCTAGCCCTGTGGCGGCCGGTGCTGGGTTAGCTCTGGCAGGAGCTCAGTGGTGAGCCCCGCAAACGTGCCTTACGGCATGTTTGCGACCCTCCGTGCCGCAGACCTCAGGATTGGGCTCTGGTGGACTTAGATTGGTCCTCACAGAGTGTCATTTTAAAAAGTGGGTCCTGGTGTTAAAAATTTGGGAACCACTGCTTTAGAGAGGATGTTCACATCACCTCAACACATGATGGCTTTTTAGTAGAGGCAGTTTGTATAATCAGCTGCCACTCATCAAGCTTACAGAAATTGGGTGAAAATGCACATGTGTGAACTAACCCTCAGAACTCCTCTTTTGGGTATGCAGAATCTTGCTGTCCATGGTGTTGGGTGGGATGACTTCTGAGTACCTTGTCTCCAGTTCTTTAATACCATTCACGTTTTGATCAGAGTTGCAAAGTTTTTGAACTTAAGAAGTCTGAATCCTTCCCATCTCCCGTTTTGTGGATTAAAACCGTGACCTATACATCTGGCAGTCTTTGCTTTTATCCAGACACTGGCCTGTATATAATTGAATCCGTTTATAAAACAGCGCTTTAAAATGTTAAACATCTTCCCCTTGAAGGTCTTGGCCATCAATCAGGCTTGCAAAGAACCTCAAAGCAGAGGATGAGCTGAGGCCACTGTAAGACATCCTGAAGCAAATGTCTGTCAGTCTGGCCTCTGACATTTTATACGGCAGAAAATGAGAATCCCGCAGAAGGTCGTCTTGTTGGATTATGTCAGCTTGTGTAGAATGGCACCACAGCCCGGGCCTGGGTTCTCCAATGAGCAGATAGGTTACAAGCATTGCCTCTTGTTCAGGTCTCCCTCTCTTGTGGGTGGGCTCCAGTTCCCTTGATTACATGATACAGCGGCCTACAAAAATGTCAGCCTGGGAACTCAGGCAATGCAGGACTTGCCTGGAAGGACAAGATGGCAATCTTTCTGAGTGTTTCCCTGTTCCGTAAGTGCAAGGTAGGCCTCTCTTTGGAGCCTTGAACAATTGTTAAGCATCTCCCCTACATAGCTGTTATTATTCACAGCTAACCTCTCCTCTGACTCAGAGCTGGCAACCCTAATGTCAGCAAAGACAGTCTCACTGTCCCCAAAGGGACCCATCATCTATTAATGATCATGAATGGCTGTAGGAAAGAAAGAAGGGCAAACCACAAATACAGCACTGAAATTCCTTTTTGCTCATTAACATTGAGTATGGGAGCAGGCAAGCTGAAACTTAATCCAGACATTGCTGAGATACTGTGAGGTAAGAGTTCTAGCAAACTAGGAGAAGGGTGTATAGCCTGTGTTAGGTGGAGTTACACGCTCCCTGAAAAGGTATACAGCTTGGTGGTACTCTTGGTTCTAGTGCACTCCCTGGACATACAGACAATGACAATACCCAGGAGTTCCTTCTACCAGCTTTGGCTGGCTTGCCAATGGTGGTCTTTTCTAGAGAAAGTGAACCCCAACAGATAACAAGGCACAACCTGTATCTAAGACTGGGGAGTCTTATATGGTCTGCGTTGGCTACTTTGTATCCAGCACTTAAACTAAGCCCTGGCATTAGCATTTAAAGCAGTGTATCTTAACCGGCTGTACCGATGTTAAATGTGATGGTATCTGGTGGAATGCACGGCACTCCTGGACACCCATCAACGAGACCGCAGTGCAACAAACAGCAATAGGAGGCTCAGCTTGGCAGGCAGAGCTCCAGTGCACAGCGTTTGTGCACTTGAAAATGCCATCTGGCTTGCCCTGAGCCTCTTACTGGTGTTTGTCATGTTGCAACTGGCCTCCCAAGCCGGAAGTAATGGCGATGATGTCAACACCAGTTACTTCTGGTAGGTGGACCATCCAAAGTGGTATGATGGGGTACTATGAGGAACGATATTTTAAAGTCCTAAATGGCCTGCACTTAGCTTATCCCAAAAACCGCTTCCTCCCATCTGAACCTGTCTGTCTTCTGCAGTCAAAGTCAGAGACCCTGCACTCATATGAGGCCCTTTCTCATATGAGATTGGATAGATGTTTGCTAGAGACAGTTCTCTTGTATACAGCAACATCTCCAAAACTCTGGCATGCCACCCCCAGTGGAAATCTGTCAGTCTGTCTTCCCCCTCCCCCCTGCTTGAAGGTGCTTCTGTTTCAGTAGGGATTTAATGTTTAATCAGTCTGCTGTGTTGACGGAATTTTTGTAACTGCTGCTTTTACAACCGTTGCTTTCAAAGTTTTCTTGCATCTGCTTTTTTTTGTGTACCGTTGTTCTTTAAATTTTATCTTGGTTTCATCAGTTTTATTTTTGAATGCTGCCTTGGATTATTTTAAGAAAAGTGGAATATAAATAAAAATGAGTTTCTTTTTCCAAAATATTGCTCTCCTCCCAACATACTTTTAGGTTTAATTCATTTCCATATACTATATTTTGAGTCATGTTTTTACACAAAGGACACGTGTGAAGAAAAGGCCTCCAGCTGTGCTTTTAAAAAAATGAACATATGTTTTATTTAAAGAGTTCTAATGTGAAAAGGAAAGACATAGTGAATGTCAGTTACAGTTACAGAAGGTGGGATAGTGATGGTGATGGTGACAGTTAACCTTGCTGTTTCTTCTCCTAGTGCTGGGGTCGGCAACCTGTGTTTTCAGAGCCGCATGCGGCTCTTTCAGTCCTCTGATGTGGCTCCCCAGTGGGGGCTGGAAGCAGGGCGCCTTCCCCTTGGCCTCCGCGCAGCCAGCCCAGTCCCGAAGGCGCCTCACTCTGGCGCGATGTGCTGCGGGCGCTGGCTGCTGGTGAGTGCGGGGCGCCGCTCCTCCCTGCAAAGCTGCAGCTCCTTCCCTGCAGCTCCTTCCCTGCAAAGCGCCCCCCCCCCCCCGCACGCACAGCAGCTCCTTCCTTGGCAGGCAGGCAGGGGCAGTGGCACTCTCCTGGACCTGCTCTCCGCGCCCCACTGCGAGCAGGTGCGGGGGGGGGCAGCCAGGCACCTCTTCCCTGCGCTCTTCCTTCCTTCGCCCTGCAGCGGGCAGGGGGCTGAACGGAAGAGGCGAGGCTGGTCGGAGAAGCGCCGGAGATGCAGCGCTGCTGAGGCAATGGGCAGGAAGGAGCGAGGTGAGCTGCATTCCTGTCCACACTTCCCTGGGAGGAAGCCCGTTCACTCTACTGGGGCTGACTTCTGAGTAGACAGGGAGAGGAGCCTGTCCACACTTCCCTGGGAGGAAGCCCCGTTCACTCTACTGGGGCTGACTTCTAAGGAGACAGGGAGAGGAGCCTGTCCACACTTCCCTGGGAGGAAGCCCCGTTCACTCTACTGGGGCTGACTTCTGAGGAGACAGGGAGAGGAGCCTGTCCTCACTTCCCTGGGAGGAAGCCCTGTTCACTCTGCTGGGGCTGACTTCTGAGGAGACAGGCAGAGGAGCCTGTCCACACTTCCCTGGGAGGAAGCCCTGTTCACTCTACTGGGGCTGACTTCTGAGTAGACAGGGAGAGGAGCCTGTCCACACTTCCCTAGGAGGAAGCCCCGTTCACTCTACTGGGGCTGACTTCTGAGGAGACAGGGAGAGGAGCCTATCCACACTTCCCTGGGAGGAAGCCCCGTTCACTCTACTGGGGCTGACTTCTGAGTAGACAGGGAGAGGAGCCTGTCCACACTTCCCTAGGAGGAAGCCCTGTTCACTCTACTGGGGCTGACTTCTGAGGAGACAGGCAGAGGAGCCTGTCCACACTTCCCTGGGAGGAAGCCCTGTTCACTCTACTGGGGCTGACTTCTGAGGAGACAGGCAGAGGATGTCCCCTGGTTCTGATGTTATGTGAGAGTGTAAAGAGCATCTCCCTATCAATCAATCAACAATCAACAGTATTTATATACCGCTTTTCAACTAAAAGTTCACAAAGCGGTTTACAGAGAAAAATCAAATAACTAAATGGCTCCCTGTCCCAAAAGGGCTCACAATCTAAAAAGATGCAAATGAATACCAGCAGACTGCCACTGGAACAGACAGTGCTGGGGTGAGGTGGGCCAGTTACTCTCCCCCTGCTAAAAAAAGGAGCACCCACTTGAAAAAGTGCCTCTTACCCAATTAGCAGGGGTGATCCACTCTGTCCATCCACTCTGTCCATCCCCTGCATAATTTTGTATGTCTCAATCATGTCCCCCCTGAGGCGCCTCTTTTCTAGGCTGAAGAGGCCCAAACGCCGTAGACTTTCCTCATAAGGAAGGTGCCCTAGCACTTACAAGGGAGCTACAAGAAGGGGCTACATTATAAAAATGGAACCTGTAAAAGGGGAGCACATTATAAAAGTTGCATATACAAGAGGGGAGTGCATTATAAATTGGGACAGACAAGGGGGAGTAATAACTATAAATCTCTTTATTGTATTGAAAAATACTAGTCATTAGATTTTGTATTTCATTGTACCTCTTTTACATTACTGTGGAAAAGACACAAAGATGACTATTTACTGTTGGTCAGGATTTTCTGCTAGGGAGGGCACCAGCCCAAGTCTTGCCTATAGCACCAAATTGACTAGAGCAGGCCCTGGGAAAATAAATTAGTATTTAATTTAAAGGTATTTTATTTTAGCTCTTTCGTTTTTTATATGTAATTCTAAATTTAAGATTATGGTGATCTTGTAACATTAAAATATGTTACATATTGTTTTCTCTGTAGCAGTTCATTCATTTCAAAAATGCAACACACTATAGTTTTTTTATACATAGCATAAAGGTAAAAAAAACTATATATGCAGTGTTATCTTCATTTTAGATGTCAAAAGGGTTTTGTGGCTCCCGAGGTTTTCTTTTCTCCAGAAAACGGGTCCAAATGGCTCTTTGAATGTTTAAGGTTGCCGACCCCTGTCCTAGTGCTCTTTGCAGGTTTTTGCTCTCCAATTAAATTTTTCTGAATTATACTGATTATCTGAACCCTTTTCAGCCTTGCATTTGACCAGGTTTTAGTGGTAGGCTGCAGTACTGCAACCGAGAACTCTCCCTACGACCTGAGTTCAATCTCAGGTAGCTGGCTTGAGGTTGACTCAGCCTTCCATCCTTCCAAGGTTGGTTAAATGAGTACCCAGCTTGCTGGGGGAAAGGTAACATGACTGGGGAAGGCAATAGCAAACCACCCCGCTTATAGTCTGCCATGCAAGCATCATGGATGCAGCGACACCTCAAGGGTCAGTAATTACTCAGTGCTTGCAGAGGGGACCTTTCTTTTGGTTGCCCTCATGGATGACTTGCACCAAGAGATGAATGGTGGCCCAGTCGATTGCCCTGGATCAGTGGTTCTCAAATTTTTAGCGTTGGGACCCAGTTTTTAGAATGAGAATCTGTCACAACCCACCGGAAGTGATGTCAAGACCAGAAGTGACATTATCAAGCAGGAAAATTTTTAACAATCCTAGGCTGCAATCCTACCTACACTTACCCAGGAATAAGTTCCATTTACTATCATTGTTAAAAGATTATACATAGTAGCTTGTTTAAAGTACAGGTCTGTAACATTTCCCCAAATGTAGTCACATACCATGGTAGCATCAAGTCTGGTATATTAAAAATAAAATATTGAAATGAATGGGTATCTGCATGAAAATGGCTCGCGACCCACCTAGTGGGTCCCGACCCACAGTTTGAGAAACAATGCCCTGGATCATTCAATGGCTTTCAATACTGTTGGTCATGGTGTCCTTCTGGGATGCCTGAAGTGAATGGGGGTGGGGTGCATGGTATATAGGTGGCTTCACTCCACCCTTAACCCATTTTTTTTGCCAAACCCACAGGTATGCACATTTGATCCCTGTTGCATATATGCAGTGTTGGGCAGAAATGGCAGGTTCTAGAAGGTGGTTCTCTTTTTATTTTTTAAAATAATTTTTCGTTAATATACACAAACATACACTACAAACACATACTCCACAAACAATAGAGGTTGCAGGACATCATCTACCAAATTATTTAATACTTCATTCTACGTTCCTAATCTTCTATTCTTCTACTTTTAACCCTCATTAACCTGAACAATAAGGGAGAAAATTAAATGAACAAAAAAGGAAAAATAGAAAATGTATAATTATCTCTATGTACGCTATATTATACTTATATACTATATATACTTCTTATACTTTCTATATCATCATTTCTACTGTTCCTGTTTATATCAACCTTCTAGATCAGGGGTGTCCAAAGTTTTTGGCAGGAGGGCCACATCATCTCTCTGACACTGTGTTGGGGGCCGGGGGGGGGAAGAATTAATTTACATTTAAAATGTGAATACATTTACATAAATTAATATATTAAAGATGAACTTATATGAATGAATGAAGGTCTTGCAAAAGATCAAGGCTTAAAAAAGGCCTTACACGAAACAAGGCTGGCCTTTCCTTCACTGCCACTGCTGCATCACAGATGTAAAACAGGAAGCAGTGGAGGGAGCCCTCATCCCACAGCTCATACAAGACGTCAAACAGTTGCTCTCACGCTGAGAGCAGTTGTGTCGAACCAGTGTGGGTTCCAACAAATCTCCGGAGGGCCAGAGGCTCATTGGAGACTGGGGGCTCCCTGAGGGCCGCATTGAGAGGCCTTGAGGGCCGCAAGTGGCCCCAGGGCCGGAGTTTGGGCACCCCTGTTCTAGATATATCAACCTTCTGTTCCTGTTTATATCAACCTTCCAATACCTAACATACAAAATATGTTCAAAATAGAGTAACAATTTGGTAGATATTTTTATATTTGAGATAAGAGATATGTTAATATTTTATAGGTTAATTTAGAAGAATTAGAATTGGAATTAAAGTGTTTGAGATTGCTTTGGAATGATGATATGATAGTAATAATGGTTAAATTTGTACGTGTGTGTGTGTGTGTATATATATATATATGTAATTGAATATATACTTGGGGATATATATATGTAATTGAATATATGTTTATGTTTTCAAAATATATATATGTAATTGAAAATATACTTGGGGATGTTAAATTTAGAGATAGTAAAAATGGTTATTAGTGTGGTAAAATAATAAGTGTTTAATTTTTAGAAAGGGAAAGGTAGATAAGAAGGATTTTATATATCATATAAAGTAACATATATTAATAGAAGGTGGTTCTGAGGTATATTTGTTCTGCCTCTGGCTTATGGAAGTATCACAAAGCTCCGTCTGGACCCCCATCCTTCCTGATATCTACATGAAGCCTGTGAATGAAGTCACCAGGTGTTAGAGCATCCAGCTTCATCTTACATTCTGAACAGCCCGTAGGAAGGTGATGGATCACCTGAACCATTTTTTTGCCAGCTATGAAGGATTGGTGGACACACATAAGCCAAAATTACTCCAGACAGGATGGAGGTGCACTTCTTTGGGGGCTTTGACCAGCTTAGGAATGGTTATACAACCTGTTCTGGATGAGGTTATTCTCCCCCTGAAAAAAAGTATGTTTGTGGTTTGGAGATGTGCCTCCATCCGGACCTCCTTAAGGAGGACCGAATGGTGGCTGTGTTGAGAAGTGCCTTTCACCTGCTGCAATGGATGTGGTAATTGCTGCTGTACTTAGAGAAATCACAGCTGACCCATTCTCTAGTCACCTCCAAGTTTTGTGATTGTAACATGCATTCTGTGGGGCTTCTCTTGAAAACAACTTGAAAGTTTTTTTGCTGATGCAAAATGTGGCTGCTCATATTTTAACTGGGGAAACTCATTTGTGAGCATATTAGTTCTTTATTGTTTTGTTTGCACTATCTCTACGTGTTCAGGTTCAATTCAAGGTTTTGGTTTTGATCTTTAAAGCCATAATCCAGGAATGTCAAAGTTGTTTCATATGGTGCTCCAAATAGGTTTCATGGTGCCTGCTGAGAACTGGAACAGATATAATTAAACAGGAAATGATGTCATTAAGCAGATGATGGCCAGAAATGAGCGCTTTGTTCTCGCCTGGAAACTCATTAGCTGCAAGTGACAAAAGAGAAAATGTGCAAATCATGATCCTATTTTCAAGATATGGGAGAGCCAATTATAACATGGACACAGCATTCTGTGACAGCATCACTTTGCAGCTCAGCAGCTGAGAGGCGATCTTCAAAGTGACACCTTGGCAGAAGTGGCGCTGCTGAAAGGACAACCCAGTGATAATTGGGCTCTGCCAACTTCTAAGTAGATTTTCTTGGTCTGCCCCTTAACCCATAGTGTTCCTTGACTTGTAAGACTTCCTTCAGTCTCCCCCTCTCAGAGCCTCAGCAGAAACAGTGTTGCTGAAAGGGCAGTACTGGAATAATCACAAGGGCCCAATAAAAAGCTTAAAGGGGCCTTATGGTTGACACCCCTGCCATAATCTGTATGGAACCTGAATAAATGGTCACTTTCTTCTGTACATAGCCCACTGTATATCTCTGAGGCTATGCTTCCTGTGCAGGGTTTATTAGAAGTAGAGTGATTGCCACAACCTTTTGGCAGTGGTTCTTTAGAATGCCTTCTCCATGGAGGTGCATCCACTCTGCAAGATTTTAAGTGGCTGGTTAAGACCTGGCTGTTTAGGGAAGCTTTTGATAGTTCTCTTGGTTGGTTGAATTGTGTTTCTGCTAGTGGTTTTAATGGATTTCTATGTTTGTACTGATCGTAAATTTTGTATTATAATGTAATTATTGTGTCTACACTGCCCAGGGCCTTTCAGGAGAAGGGTGATGTAGATGTGGTGTAGATGTGCCAAAAAATAAATAAAAAGAGTTTAAATATGCGTTGTAATTTGTACACACCAGCTGTCAAAAGATGATGAAGAAACATGGTTAGTTGTTAGTTATACATAAATCTAGAGATGGTTATTTTATCAGTTGGCATGACATCACAGTGGTTCAGATTTTTTCTAGTAAATCTTAGGAGAATTTATGTGAGAATTTTTGGTTCTTCACATGTATTTCAGCTCTACTTTATGGTTTTGTAGATTTGAAATAATAACTTGGATGGCAGTTGATATAACTATCTTTTATGAGACAAATGAGACTATAAGACCATAGACTTCTGGGAAGAGGTTGTTTGGGATGCACACCAGAATGTTTGGCCACAGTTCACTATCTCCACTTTTATTTCTTAGTCATATAGTTTTTTTTAGGACCTGACGACTTCTTGTGCCTTTTCTCTCGTCTGCTATAATGTTCATATTTCTTATGCAGCACCCTTGTACATCAGCTGGCTTGACTGTGGCATAATCTTGTCATATCAGCTAGAAAGTGCTGATGAGGAGCGGTAAAGGGCCCCCCTCCCAAAAAGACCACGCTTTTCTAGGAAGCATAGTTGTCAATTTCCCCACAGTGCCATGCTCCCATTTGTGTTTATCTTTGACCTAGCAGGGAAGGATGTCTGCCAAACCCAATATTATTCAGGCGCCGAAGCGTCAGGTTTAATCTCCTGAAGATGACAGAAACGAACGAGGTCGGAGATGTGGAGAGCAGAGCCCATAAAAGTTGATGGGGGATGTGTTTACAAGGGAGAGGCTGTACGTTTGGTATTTGTGACCAAACCATCCCATAGGGGGCTTGTCAAGGAACCCTGGGATGCTGTGTCTAGATTCATCGATGCTTTTCGCATTTTGTTGGAGGAGTGTTGCCGCTGAATTCACTCAAGCACTCTTTGTTCAAATAAGGACCCATCAAGGCCTCAGACAGCGCCTGAGGCAAAGAGAGGCGTGGGCTGCCATTAATATTGTTTTGCCTGAAAGCCAGAAACATTCCAAGTCCCAGTAGTGCATTAGTCCAGCACTCCAGACAAGTGGCTGTAAAACATACGCTCTTTCACAAGAGGGATAAGAGCCTTCCACCTCCAGAAGGGCCATTTTCTGCCATGTTCCTTGTTCACAGCATTCACAGTGAGCCGCGCGCAGTTCTTTTGCTCCATTCACGAAGGTTTTCTGGAATCGGAAGCCACAGGAAACAAGCCTGGCTTGCTGGTTGAATGGCCCGGACAAGCAAGTTTGTCCAAGAGGCTTCAGCGGTGGCCCTTGAAAAAGGGGAGACTTTGCTTCGGGAGCCTCTGAATTCAGGGCACAGCCATCCACTTAGGCCTATTTCATGCAAACACAGATGAGGTGATCAGACTGTTCCTGGACTGTTCCTGTTCCTGGACTTTTCTCGAGCAATAACTTGAGAAAAGTTTGAATGCTCTTGCGTAGGGGGAAAAAATTGCACATGCCAAGGGCACATGTCCGAGGGCAAGTGAAGCTATAAATTTTCTTCCTGGCTTCTAGTTTTCTCTGCGTAGGAGAAGCATTCCATCATGTGCTCCCTCACCTGCAGTAGTGCCTAGGAACGGTTTATCCACCTCATGTACTGTTTGTGCAAACCAGGCATCAGAAGGGGCAGAGAAGTGTACCTCATGGTTGTTAAGCAACCACAAAATGCTGCTTTCTCTTTGCTCTTAGGCAACGAGAAGAGCATTAAGTACCTGGACAAGCAATACCTAAAAGCCAGTCGGGACATAACCAGCATGGAGGTAGTGGTGGACAGAGAGCTTAATTTCAGATAGATCTGGGCACTGGAACCTATTTTCAGTGCAAGGAGTTCTTGGACCTGCATATCTACAATCACCATCCAAAGTTCTGAAATTAGACTTTTCAGTTTGGTTATATGATTTCCAGGTTTGCATGAGCTCTACCACCTTTCCATTGAGTTAAGAGAGGAATGGAAAAGGTCATGGACCCAATAAAGGTGTAAGAGAGTAAAGGCAGTTGCACACACAGTAAGCGGGAAAGTCTGGAAAAACAAGAATCCTTGCCATTCATTTCTGGTTTAGATTGATCAGCCGGCTCGCTATAACAACGAATCCGTGGAAGGCTTTGTTTGACTTGTGATCACTATAGCGGTCCTTTAGAGAGGTGGTAAATCACCTTTCCAACCATCAGCACAATTTAGCATTGCTTGAGTGGGTATTTAAAAAGAAATATAGAGCTAATATTCAGGCAGCAGTTGAAGAAATGCGAGCGGTCAGCTTAAGACATGCATGGGGTGATAAATTAAACACATTGCTGTCGTCATGGCTGTTTTCCCAGAGCACTAATTACCTAGAATAAAGAATAAACCTTTGGTAAGAAGCGGGAACTGAGATAGGAGGTGGGGGTGCTCTGTTGCTCTCAGAGACTTGGCTTGGAGTTGTGATAGCAATCTCATTCCACAGGACAGAAATAATTATAATAATTATTTTAAAAGGTGGTGTACAAACATAACATTAACCATGCAAGACTCTGACTACAAGCTTGCAATCTAGACAGTCATGTAAGTGGGGGGGGGGGGTAAAAAGAAAAGGCAATGGAGAAAATGGCCCTGTAAGTGGAAATCTTAAGTAAAATCGGAAAAATAGAGTTCTGAAACAATGGATATAAACTTTGTTTGAAGCAACCAGCTCCTTTGGGTCACACTGCAACTTGAAGGTGGGATTTTCAGTGTGAAAACAGCCGGGCCGGGGGAGGGGGGGTTAAAAAAACACAACCCTTGCTGTGCACCACAGAGCATTAAGCTCATTTTTGCAGAAAAAAGGATGACTTCAAGCCCATTTCTGCATTAAGCCTGTCTTCTAATAAGGAGTTTATGTTGCATGTACTTTGACCGTAACTAAAAGATTGGTGTTGGAGGAGGGGTTTGGAACCTGTGGGGCCTGCATCGCCAGGAGGTGCATGAAGGGGTTCAAGAGAGTGCATGAAGTGCTCCTAAAAAAATATTTGCCTTGTTTTTGGCTAGACAAGGAAAACTTTAAAAAAATGAAATTGGTTTGAATTTGACCCTGAGTGCTGATGGGCCAACAAAAGCCAATAGTATATTTTCTTATTGGCCACATTATTTATTCTTTTGGCCTTCTCACCAATTTTTCTTGTGAGTTTTTGGATGTCTTCATATTCTATGAAGCAAGCAAATTTTTTCCCCCTGTGATTGAAATTTAATGCTTTTCAAAGTTCTACTAGATATTGTTTATGTTTGGTGCAATTCCAATATTAATAAAATTGTTAATAGTAACAATTGAAATGAAATAATAAATATTTGGCGGGGCTGCATGAGCATTTCAAAATTTTCTTGGGGGTGCATGAGACACAAAAAGTTAGAACATCTAGAGAACGTAGAGATTTAGAAGTATAGTCTAATACAGGGGCGTCAAACATCAGGCCCAGGGGCCGGATGTGGCCCATGGAAGCTTTTTATCCGGCCCTCAGGCTCTCAATTGCTGAGCTTCTTATGTTCTGATGAGGTGTTGCTGCTGAAAGGGCAGCTGATATGAAAATTGGTCTCTTCCATATGTTCAAATATGATCGAGATTTGTGTATTTTCTGTCATTTGCAGCCAGTGAGTTCTTAAGTGAGAAAAAAGTGCCTATTTTTTATTATGACCTGTTCAATGACATCACTTCCTGCGTAATGACATCACCTCCGGCCCTCAGCAGGCATGATGAATGCTGTTTGGCCCTCTGTATGAAACGAGTTTGATACCCCTGGTCTAATACAACTAGTAGAATTTTATTTTGCACACAATATGGGGGGGGGGGAAATCAGTGCAAAAAAGAAGACACGATCATTTTTATGTGCAAGAACAATGAGAGGAATGGCAAAATGAAGAATAGGTATCAGTGGCTTTAAATGAGTTATAAAGAAAGTTAAGAAAAAGGCATTTCAGCAATAAAGATAAAATGAGAGTTTTAGCAGCATCTTCAGAAAGAAAATTATGTATCTTAGAGACAGATAGTTTTTGTGCAAGCATGGGCAGGCGGGGATGGATAGAATGTGGTAACATATGAAGAATTTGCTTTCCTTTTATTTTTTGTAAAGATTGCTTACCCTCTTTTCTTTTCCTCTTGGAGATGGACTAAAATGACATGCAAAAAGAGTACAGGGGACCCCCATATCTGCGAATCCCATATCTACTGATCAATTATCTGCAGATTGGGTTTGGGCCTCCCCAGCACATGTGCTCACACGCACCGCATTCAGACTCAGATCTGAAGCTAAAAAAAAAGTGACTTCTGGTTTCACAGAGAAACAGGAAGTGACGTTTTTAATGCCTTATAAGGCATTAAGAGAACCAGGGAATCCCTCAAAGGCTTATAAAGCATTAAATTACATTTAATTATATTTAATAGCTGTGGCGCCCTACAGGTAGACCACAGCTGCGATACAAGGACATCTGCAAGAGGGATCTGAAGGCCTTAGGAGTGGACCTCAACAGGTGGGAAACCCTGGCCTCTGAGCGGCCCGCTTGGAGGCAGGCTGTGCAGCATTGCCTTTCCCAGTTTGAAGAGACACTTGGCCAACAAGTCAGAGGCTAAGAGGCAAAGAAGGAAGGCCCATAGCCAGGGAGACAGACCAGGGACACACTACACTTGCTCCCAGTGTGGAAGGGATTGTCACTCCCGAATCGGCCTTTTCAGCCACACTAGACGCTGTGCCAGAACCACCATCCAGAGCGCGATACTATAGTCTTTCGAGACTGAAGGTTGCCAACAACAACAATAACATTAATATATTATATTATATTATATTATATTATATTATATTATATTATATTATATTATAAATTGTTGTGTTAATATTAATGGTAATAATATTAATAATTAATATTAAATAATATTTAATTTATTATAAGGCATTAAACTGTGAATTGTGAATGCCTTATAAGCAGGGCTTTTTTTGTAATGGAACGCACCGGAACGGCATTCCGGCACCTTTTTTCCCCCTCCTCTCTGCCCCCACCTTTCCCCCCCCTGCTTGCACCGCCCCGCCCCCTTTTTTCCCCTCCTCCTTGCCCCACCTTTTTTCCCCTGCCTGCACCACCCCGCTCCACACTGCTGGCTAGGGAGTTATTCGAACCTCCAACCTTGTGCTCCACAGCCCAGCACTCTCTCCATTGGGCTATAGGAAAGCCTATTGTTAAAGTGTTCAGAACCAATATATAAGGTCTTCAGCCCAGCTGGTGGCTATCAGTGCCTCAAGTATTAGTTCCAAACACTTTGAGCCTAAGAGCTCTGGTGGCTCAATGGATAAACTGCAGGTCTGTGGAGCCATTGGCTAGGGGTCCAAATCCCAGTGAGGAATAATATATATATATTTTTTTAAGGTGGGGAGGTGCTCCATGGCTGCAAAATATAAAGGTTGGTTGCTAGTTGCCAAAAGGGGGGCCAGTTGAGGCTGCAAAACTCCTCAAAGTTCAGTCCCAGGCAGGCTCTTTTTTGAACTTTTTTTTTTTTTAAAGTCCCTGGTAGGACTTAACCCACAGCCTCCAGCAGGGGACTCACTCCAGGAGCTTAACTGTGGGTTAAGTCCTAACTGGAACTTAAAAAAAAATAAAGGTCAAAAAAGAGCCTGCCTGGGACTGAACTTTGAGGAGTTTTGCAACCTCAACTGGCCCCCCTTTTGGCAACTAGCAACCAACCTTTATATTTTGCAGCCATGGAGCACCTTCCCACCTAAAAAAAATTATTCTTCATAGGGATTTGAACCCCAAGCCCCAAGGGCTCCACAGACCTGCAGTTTATCCATTGAGCCACCAGAGCTCTTAGGCTCAAAGTGTTTGGAACTAACACTTGAGGCACTGATGGCTACCAGCTGGGCTCAAGACCTTATATATTTGTTCTGAAAACTTTAACTACTGTATAGGCTTTCCTATAACCCAGGGGTGTCCAGAGATTTTGGCAGGAGGGCCACATTTCTCTCAGACACTGTGTCGGGGGCCGAGGGGAAAAAGAATTAATTAAAATTTAAAATTTGAATAAATTTACATAAGTTTACATAAATGAATATATTAAAGATGAACTTATATGAATGAATGAAGATCTTGCAATAGCTCAAGGCCTATAAAAGGCCTTGCACAAAGCAAGGCTGGCCTGTCCTTTGCTGCTGCTACTGCATCACAGATGTGAAACAAGCAGTGGAGGGAACCCTCACCCACAGCTCACGCGAGAGGTCAAACAGTCTCCCTCAAGCTGAGAGCAGTTGCATCGGGCCAGTGTGGGCTCCAACAAATCTCCGGAGGGCCAGAGGCTCATTGGAGTCTGGGGGCTCCCTGAGGGCCGCATTGAGAGGCCTCGAGGGCCGCAAGTGGCCCCAGGGCCGGGGTTTGGGCACCTCTGCTATAGCCCAATGGAGAGAGTTTCCTATCGCCCAATGGAGCACCTTCCCACCTTAAAAAAATGGGGTGTTTCACTCCAGCTGTGGCAGGAGTGCTTTTGGTATCAGGGAGCTCACACGGGATGGACGTGTGTGTGTGTGTGTGTGTGTGTGCGCACGTGTATAAAAAATGGTTTAAAAATAAATAAATAAATAAAAGTTGTGAGTTCCTGCACTTTTTTTTTTTTTTTTTACAAAAAAAGCACTACTTATAAGCCATTAGAAATATCACTTCTGGTTTCTCTGTGAAACCAGAAGTTGTGTTTTTTAAGCTTCAGAGTTCAGTCTGAGCTCAGCAGAGTTCAGGGACAGAGGTCCTCAGCATCTGCTGAGCTCAGAGGCCCCTCCAGAGGCGAGGGAACCATTGGGACAGGTGTTCAGCTGTATCCACGGTTTCAGCTATCTGCAGGGGGGAGCTTCCTAAACGGAGCCCCCATGGATAAGGGGGTATACCTTTAACTAAAAATTTAGTAAAAGCTACCATTAAAATCATTTAAAAAATAGAAAAATATCAAAAGAACAAGAGAAAATCACAGTACGTAAAACCCAGCAAAAAGCAAAGCAAAAAATACCAGTCCAAATCTGAGTGTAATAAAGTAAAAAATCAATTTAGCCCAAAGGCTTTCTGAAAGAGCCAAGTGTTAGGCTGGTGCCTGAAGGTATATAGTATTTAGGGCCTGGCAGAAGAAATTCCATGAAGTTGTTGCCATTTTATGAGAAGGGCTTTCTCTGAGCATTCCTTCTGCCAAACTTTATTTAGCAGATGGTCCTGCAGCAAAGTCTATGAGGAATGAAAGATTTCAAAGAACATCAGTTTTCACTTTTTAAAAACTAGTACCAATGACTATGCAGGGATGCTTGAGGCTGTGTAGACAACGCCTAGTAAATCTGAGAAACCAAAAGAGGGATATCTAAACAGAGCTCCAGGAGTCAAGAGACAGGCTTTCCTTGACCCACAGAGTCCCCAGGACAGTAGTTCCCAAACTGTGACCCATAGCTCTTTGGGGACCTGTGGAAACCTCACAAAAAACACATCGCCCTATATAGCAGTGGTTCTCCTACATTTAGCACCGGGACCCACCGGGACAGAATGCAAATCTGTCGGGACCCTCCAGAAGTGATGTCATGACTGGAAGTGACATCATCAAGCAGGAAAATTTTTAACTATCCTAGGCTGCAATCCTACCCACACTTACCCAGGAGTAAGTTTCTTTTACTATCATTGTTAAAAGAATATACATAGTAGTTTGTTAAAAATACAGGTCTATAACATTTCCCCAAATGCAGTCACATATCATGGTAGCATCAAGTCTAATATATTAAAAATAAAATATTGAAATGAATGGGGACCCACCTAAAATTGTCTCGTGACCCACCTAATGGGTCCCGACCCACAGTTTGAGAAACACTGATGTATAGGTTTGTAGCCCTCATCAGTGACGATCCTGGCTCCTGTCCTGCCCACTTCCAGGACTGCAAAATACTGTCCCCCCAATGGTAGCATTTGGGGGCCTTCTGAGGCCTCCAGAAAGCAAAAAAACCCTTCATTTCTGGTTTCTTGGAGAAAACTGGAAATGACATTTTCAGGCTTTCTGGAGGCATCTGAAGGCCTCTGGCTGTGCAAGGCCTCCCCAACCCTCAGAATGCTTCTGGATGGAGAGGTACTGGGTGTGTGTGGTCCTCAGGGTGGTTTATTTATTTAGCAGGGGGAGAGTAACTGGCCCACCTCACCCCAGCACTGTCTGTACTAGTGGCTGTCTGCTGGTGTTGCAGCTTTTTAGATTGTGAGCCCTTCTGGGACAGAGAGCCATTAGATATTTGATTTTTCTCTGTAAACCGCTTTGTGAACTTTTTGTTGAAAAGCGGTATATAAATACTGTTGTTGTTGTTGTTGCTGCCCAGTGTTATTTGTTCCCGTGGTCCCTCTTCCCAGGTACGCCACTGGCCCTGATGGGGAGCCACAGCCAGTGGTCCAGTACATCAAAGGAGCTGCCAGTTAAAAAAAGTTTGGCCTAGGAGAATAAGCTTGACAAAAATGGAAATAAGTAGAAATAATATATGCAAACCAAGACAAATTTATGGATGTGCTCTTAATTAGTTAAGCTACAGATTCTAACTTGTAGGGCACATAATTTTTATTTCATAGCACAGAGGATACACGTTCTTGACAGTAGGAAGTAGATTGAAAATGAACCTTAGAAGAAACTTCTGAATTGTGCATGAAGAGCGGACACGTGTGGCTGAATATATAGTAGACACACACTGGGAAGCCATGGCCAATTGGGCTTCTAAGGCGTGTGCTCCCAAATGTTCAGACACAAATCTATCCTTCATGCTGTATGTGTTTAAGGCAGGAAGCCGTGTTGTTTCTGCTGCTGCAAACACAATTGCCATGTAAAGTGTGAAGCGGCACTTTTTCTTGGGTGGGCTGTGGATCAGGGTAGCAGAGGCTGTTAAATAGCCTTTTGTCTCACTGGATGGGGAAATTGCAAACAACCTCATTAAAGAGGATGCAGCCCATTGTGCAGCAAATTCCCTCTTTCTCTTTTTTTCTCCTTCTCTCTCTCTCTCTCTCTCTGAAGAGCGATGAGGCAGCGATTGGAAAGGATATTAAGAGTTTTGTGTTGATATGGAGAATGCCTCTAGAGTTCAGAGGCGTAAGCCGTGCTTTGTTCATTTGGGGAAAAACAGCAGCCTGGTGAAAATGTGGAATCCAGTCTTGAGATGCTTCCCACGTCTCTACTGTGCCCTTTTTGAGAAGCAAAGAAAGCTCAGGGTCGAAGAACTGAGAGTATCAAGAGCTGCTCTGCACCTTTCTTCCTCAGAGCACCCGCTTCATTTCTCTGCCGCTTTGATAGATTTCTCCGCTTCCAAATGCCCTGTTTCCCTTAGGGTGCTGTCTGTGACAGATTTCCCTTTGCCCTAAGGTTTGATTGGCATCTCGGCACCCCTAAAGCCTCTTGCACTCTTTGTCTTAATATTAGATGTATTAACTCCAAATCTTGCAAATAGCTAGTGATTCCTTGTTGGTTCTCGCACACACACCCCCCCCCCAGCCCTGCTTGCTTCGGTTTTCCATGCAATATTGAGAGCTTCACGGTTCTGTCAGAAATACCAGGGATCTGTTAGATCAGTGGAGCTGAAGTAATTCATGAGTAATTAATTCACTTCAGTCAAACACTCCTCAAAGGAAATAATATGCAGAAGCCTCAGCAGAAGGTGTGGATTTAAGAAAGTGTAAGACATGACATCTTGGGATAAGGTTGAAGTGAGCTGTAATGGAAATGTAGGCACGTGTCTGTATTATATACTGTAGAAAAGCTGTCTTCAATATAAAAGCCATTTTGGGTACCAGCTGTAAGGGTGCAGTTCTGCAGCCTGAGAGCCCAATCCTGAACTCTTAGTGGTGGCCTTGGACCAGTGTTGATTGTCAGAAACTTGAGTAACCTCATTGCAGGGCCTGCACACTTACCAGCACCTGAGGAGATGCTGCTGGCTGCCCAGTGTGCATAGGATGCAGTGGAAGCCATTTTGGTGTCACTGCTCCTCTGGGTGCCAGGCAGCTCCAGATTGGGTTGTAAGGCTGCACGCACCTGGGCATCCCTCTGAATAAATTGGGATTTACTTCTGAGTAAACATCCATAGGATTGTGCTGCAAGGTTATAATCTTAAAACTATCTACTAGGAAGTGAGTCACATAGATGTCAGTGGAGCTTTTTAGTGTGCATGCAAAATTTAGCTTGTTTAGAATCTAAGTTTTCTTTTTAAAACAAAAAGTAAGTTTCTAGTCCTTCTGACTGTGAAGATTTGTTTGAAGATATGTGGAGGATGTGTGCATTTAATGCCTGCCGTGATCTCATTGAATAAGATTTCCAGAGATAGGAGATAGGTTTCAGAGTTTGGTTCAGTTGTTTGTTCCTCTCCATTGCTCACAAAACCAGAATAGATTATGCTGTGCCAATTAAAACCGAATAGTGAAAGAAATTACATATTGTCTCTTTGGGTCAATGGGGTCAATGCTTAATCCATCTAGGAGTGAGGCAGGTTCTCTGGAGAAAAGTTTGAGATGACATAAAAAATCTAGTTGGGCACAGAAGTTGAGGGCTGATCTCCCAATATGTGTCAAGATCTTCAAATGAAGCTCTACTTTGGATAACCTTTCTATCACAGGTTGATGACTACAAAAAAACAGAGCCTTTTCTGTGGTGGCAACTTCCTTATGAAATTCTCTCCCTAGGGAGGCCTGTCAGGCCCAATCTACTGAGATTTATATTATTGGTTTGGTACTGTGGGACTGTTTTTACAGTCAAATTCATGAACCGCTTTTATTGATGTTGTAGGTTTATTAAAGTGGGTGTGTAGTATAATATAATGATTTAGAAAGCATACTGTGAATCCATACTTTTGTGGTTCAGTTCTCATCTTTGCCATGAACTCATGCAAGCTGCTCCTCTCAGCTCCCCAGCTACAATATGGGGATAATAATTCTTGCTTACCTTAGTGATGTAACCATTGCATTAAGATAATACACATGAAGCACTTTGCACCCTTGAAAGCACTATAAAAATATTTATTATTATGTCATTTAATGATCTAAGTGGGTTTTTCATTACTTATTTGATTTTAATAAGGAGTCATTGTGGGCTAAAAAGCTAGATAAAAATGAAAAAAACAAGCAGAACAAGCCAGGTGGGTTGAAGTTTACTGGCTGTGGATTCACACATGTCCACATGGCTTGCAGTTACCTGACACGATAGGGTTTATACAAGGGTCCCAGCCAATCAAGCATCAACTAGGGGCTGACAGCTGCTCTCACAATGATAGGACAATCAGCACTTCCTAAGCAAGTTTCCTCTTAGTCAATTGCTGAGGCCTTCCTCTGCAGACCCAGGTTATGGGAGCTAACAGACACTCCAGCAACAACACTGAATACCTTCTCTGTTTTTCTTTTCCCCAGGTGTTTACGAAATATGGGAAGTGCTACGTGTTTAACTCAGGAGAAGAAGGGCATCCGCTGCTGACTACGTTCAAGGGTGGGACAGGCAATGGCCTGGAGATCATGCTGGACATTCAGCAAGATGAGTACTTGCCAATATGGGGAGAGACAGGTAAGGAGGAGGCCATGTGGTCTATCTCACCATCACCAAATTCTCCATCCATACCACTCAGCCTTCAGAGGAGTTCAGAAGTGGTAATACATGACCATTAAGGGTGGAGTTTTATGAGATGGAGGGTCATGTGCTTAGAAGGTGCATGTCATATGTGTGAAATCAAGAGGTTGAATCAGAACAGCAAAAAGCAAAGATGCACTTCATTTTTTGGTGCATTAATAGCAGCATGAACACAAGAGCTTTGCTAACCCAAAAATCCAGATTCTGTGGCCAACAGTGGCTGGCTGTATGCCTCTGGAGATGATTTTGTCCAGCTGTGATAGAGAAAAGCCTGACTTGTTTCTTTTGGGATCTGGGCATGACTGAGACCTAGTCCTTACTAGGGTGGTGAACCTTGTGCCTGACTGTACTACTGTAGGCGAAGGCTCCCATAGTTGAATGCTCCTCCTTACAAAGAAGTTTCTTTCACAGAGAACACAAGCACATCAGAGTGACACATCTTCTAGGCGCTCTGTTTTTTAAGGCCAGGGTCTACTGTGTAAGCCAAAATGTTCTCCCTGTCAGGTACAGCATAACTTGAATCAGAAGCCCTGCAGATCAGGCTTCAGTGCCCCACTCCCATGCAACAAATGCAACCAGTTGGAGGAGCATGCTATTATAGTATCCATAGGGAACTAGCACCACAGACTGGAATCCTGCTGTCCTGGGAGTTGCATGAATCTGGAGAGCCAGTCTCCTGTCACTATCTGCTATATAACTCCAACATCTGCTACAGTTCCTCAGTTGGGTCACCAAGGAGACCTCTTAAGCTCTTCTTTGTTCTTAAACTGCCTGCCTTCTCTGCTCTAGACACTCCTCATTAACTCTCCAGCTGTGGTGTGATGAATGCCCTGTTCCCCCCTCTGTTTTCAGCCTATTCTAACCTATTTTTCAACCATTCTAACTCCTCAGGAGGTACTGTATAGGTTTTGCAGTCTAAAAGGCCACTGAGACATCCTCATATGGCAATTTTTGTTTTGGCATCCTCATATGGCATTTTGTTTAAAGCACCGTTATCAGCCAGCCATGTGCTTTTGTGAATTCACAGTCATTCTTCATGTCTCCTTGGGCAGTCAAACCTATCTGCCTAGGTAAAGGGGCATATGAGGTGGAGTGACCAGGTAGCTTTTACTGTATGATATCATCAAACCTAAGTTACTTATGTTAAAGCACACAGATGCTTGTCTGTTGGGATATCTAATGTTGGTTCATGGAAGATAGACCTTTTTATGTTCCAATAAGTTCAGGGATTTTGCCAAGATTTTGTCAAGATTTTGGACTGACGATCAGCCTAAAGAAAACACAGGTCATGGTTCAGAATGTGGACTCACCTCCCTGCATTACAATCTCTGCACATGAACTGGAGGTTGTCCATGACTTTGTGTACCTTGGCTCAACAATCTCCGACACTCTTTCTCTCAATACTGAGCTAAACAAACGCGTCGGTAAAGCAGCTACCACGTTTTCCAGACTCACAAAGAGAGTCTGGTCCAACAAGAAGCTGATGGAACATACCAAGATCCAGGTCTACAGAGCTTGCGTCCTGAGTACACTTCTGTACTGCAGCGAGTCATGGACTCTCCACTCACAACAGGAGAGGAAACTGAACGCTTTCCACATGCGCTGCCTCTGGCGCATTCTCGGCATCATCTGGCAGGACAAAGTTCCTAACAACACAGTCCTGGAACGTGCTGGAATCCCTAGCATGTATGCACTGCTGAAACAGAGACGCCTGCGTTGGCTCGGTCATGTCGTGAGAATGGATGATGGCCGGATCCCAAAGGATCTCCTCTATGGAGAACTCGTGCAAGGAAAGCGCCCTACAGGTATACCACAGCTGCGATACAAGGACATCTGCAAGAGGGATCTGAAGGCCTTAGGGATGGACCTCAACAAGTGGGAAACCCTGGCCTCTGAGCGGTCCGCTTGGAGGCAGGCTGTGCAGCATGGCCTTTCCCAGTTTGAAGAGACACTTGGCCAACAGTCTGAGGCAAAGAGGCAAAGAAGGAAGGCCCATAGCCAGGGAGACAGACGAGGGACAGACTGCACTTGCTCCCGGTGTGGAAGGGATTGTCACTCCCGGATTGGCCTTTTCAGCCACACTAGACGCTGTGCCAGAACCACCTTTCAGAGTGTGATACTTACAGTCTTTTGAGACTGAAGGTTGCCAATACAAAAGTTCAGGGACCAGGATTCCTTCAGCTTTGTGATAGGACTATAATCCTAGCTAGGCAGATCAGGGAATTAATTGTTTTGCTTTGTTTGCTCTCTCTTGCTCCAAGCTAGCTTACAGAAGGGTGGAGTGGTGGTGGTGGTGCTAATTGTGTGTTTTGCTCTTGGATAGCATCCCATCGCCATCTGCTGGTCATTACTATTTACTGCACTTAATTTGGTCAAGTTTCTTTTTGTGTCCATCAAGCTCAGGAATTTCCCATCCACCTGCTTGTACTCCCCTCCTTCCCCATTTGGTTTAAACCCTTTTCTCCTGGGTTGTCCCTTGCTTGCCTAGTCCATGTTCAATGGTAATGCTTTGGGTTGTCATATCTGATTGCTTTTGCAAACACTATTATGGTTTTGAATTTTAATAAGAACCCCTGGGGTCCAGGTGCTGTCCTGGGAGGGATTTCCCCCCACCACCACCAGTTAAGTCCCCTCTGCCTGGTCTCTGTAGCTTGGGATGGTGGCAGAGAGTGGAAACTGCCATCCCTTTATCCAGCTATTGATCCAGAAGAAAGGGAAAGCAGGGAGGGGTCCACGCATCCTAACCACTTGGTACCATTCCCCTTCGTCAGCCTGCTTGTCATGTTGCATTTCTGGATGTATGGGAACTAGACCTTCCTAGCCCTCGGTTCTGGGTACCTGACACTCCTGAGGGTATCCTCAATATTCTGGATGCAGAATATTGGACTGGAAAAGTCCTATCAAATAAAACCAGGAATTGGCACTTGTATCTCCGTGCTGTGACTAAGGCAAATGTGCATATCTACTTCTAAATGGCATGAAAAAGCTTTGAAGCAGGTCAAGCCTGTTCGGTGCTACACACACTCTTTTATAATGAGGATCAGATGTATCTGTCACCATGGCAACACTTAATTCAGCTCTCGGCACAAAAGATAAAAAAGAACCAAGGATGTCCAAATATTAGTATTAAAATACCAAAGTGGATTTGGTACAGAAACCACTCAGGCAGTCTGGTGTCTGAAAGTTGGAGACATTTGTGTCTTCCAAGAACTGTTTCTGGAGTTGACTTTGGATGAAAAGCAGAGTTTAGGTATGCATGTTTAATCCCTCCTCAAAGCTTAAAAGACAGCATGTGAGCTGTGGGCCTGAAAGTCCTTAAATGAAATCTCACCTCTGCCTCTAATTCATCAGGGTTAAGTCTCTTCTTTCAACTTCAGCCCATATCCCACAACCGTATTCTTGTGAAAAGAATACTGTGCTCCTACAGTGATCCAGTAAAATCACTGTGGTTCACCCTGCAGTAGAGGGTGAGGCAAGGTGCACAGCCCATATTGTTTCTCCCATTCTGTCTTGAGCCCAATTACCAAGGTTTCCTCAGCTTGGAAGCACTTCCTCAGCATGGAAGAATGCCCTCATTCTCACCAAAAAGTGACCAGGGAGCCAACTAACTCTATCAATCTCAGCTCCTCTACACATGTAGTTTAGTCTTGAGCTTTCTGTGAAAGATTAACAGCTGGTGTTTGAATTCAGTAGGTATTTTCTTAGCATGATGAGATGCTGTGATGCAATCTTCACCCATGGAAATCTTGCTTGTTCAGGGCATAGAAGACCTGCCAGGGGAAAAAAAAGAAGAAATAGATATTCAGATTTCCAATAGTTTTGTTGTAACTGTACATACCAAGTTTCATTGCAATAACTCAGTACTAAAAGAAGATATTGCATTACTGTGTTTCATTTTTTTTCCTGGTTTCCTTTAAAAACGGATTGATCTGGTGCTCAAATCTGAGGCACAGAATTTTGTTGTGAGCATATATCTGTGTTCAGTTGTGGCAATCTGTTAAGAAAGATATAGAGAATGCCAAACAATCCTTATATTAAAACCTTACTCTGCTTCACTCAAAAAAGTAAATGATGCAAATTTGTAGTATTTGCATAATTAACATAGATCTCAGAATTCTGTAATTTTGTATCAGCTTTGTGTGTAAGACACTCAGTCCTACCGGCGCAATTCTCTGCCATGTAAACTGGATGGTGGGCTTCTCCCCCCCCCCACCACTAGAAATGGACACCTCTGCCTGTAAATCTCTGTGGCAGCTCCCTAAGTAGGACTTCATCTTGGACTCCACTATTAAACTCCTCCATAAAACAACCTCGGCTAAGGTGCCAACAGCCTTAGAAAAGGAAGGAGGTGGCTCTCTTTTAAATGATGTTAAGAGGCTACATTACCTGGTAGCAATATTTAGTCATGGCTGTAAAAAAAGTGACAAGGTTCTTGATTGATGTTTCTGGGAACATAAAAAGTTCTGCTGGATAAATAACATCCTTAAAAGTGGCAGCAGGCAGAAGGATAAATAAACCCTGGGAGGTGGAGGACTTACAAGGAGGAGTGCATTGGCCCGAGAGCTTGTCTCCATGCCAGCCCTGGTTGCCCTTGACCTTCAAGAAGGATAGGAAGAGATGTCACCCAGAGGAGAGTATGCAAATGTTCTCCCATCTCATTGCATTTTGGACCTTTTCCTAATGAACAGAGAAATACAGGCAATTAGCTGTGTTTTCCCAGAGAGAAAAGGTCAGCAGCGTTTTCCTTTCTCTGTCTATAGCCCGTCGACCATGGAAAATGAGACACCTTGGACCAATTCATACACTCATCCAGCCAATCATCCTTTAATGTGGCGGCGGAGGGGCTGTGACTGCCCCTTCAGCTCATACCTAAGGTTTGTTAGGAGCTGGTTCACACACCTACTCAGCTGTTGAACTTCTGTGAATGGTAGAGGAGCAGGCAGATGTGCTTGTGTTCCCTTTCACCAATGTACTTAAGTAACATATGAGGTAGTTACTTCATGGAGAGACCTGTACGCATAGAGATTCGATTGGACTAGTAACTTGGACTAGAGAGGCCTTGATTCATCTCTGCTCAATCATGAAACTCACTGTGTGACTGTGTACAGGGCCCCCATTCTGCGGATCCTGTATCCGTGGATTCACTTATCCATGGATCAGGTCTGCTCCCCCGCGCCTCCCTTGCACGCCCCCTCCAGAGGTGAGGGGAGCAGAGCTCCCCTTGGCTCCAGAGGGTGGGAGGCGTTCGTCCATATCTGCAGTTTCACTTAACCTCAGGGAGTTCCAAAACGGAACCCCTATGGATATGGGGCACGCCTGTACTATCTAACATACATCATAGGTTTGTTACGATAAAATCTGATAACCTCACCTATGTTACATGGAGTTCTGCAGAGAAAAGGTTGGATATAGTTGTGATAGATTCTTCCTTCTACATGAGGGGTGAGCAACCCACTGCCCAAATCTGGCCTGCCACTCAAAGTCATCCAGCCTGCCAGGCCATTGCTGGCCAGTGGGCACTTTTCCTCAGGAAACTGTGATGGCAATGGCCCAGGGACTCCACAGTCCTGAGCAGATGGCTTTGTCATTCTTTGTCAGGTGCACAACAAATTGGGTGGAAGGCTTTGCCTCCCCAACCAAGCTCTGCACTTCTAAGAGCTTGGCAAATGGCAACCCAAAGGTTCAGTGATGATGTGGCAACAGGCCAATCGCCTGGCCCCTTTGCTAGAAAAGGTTGCCGACCCCTGCTCTACATGGAGCCCCTGCTTCACATGCTGCATTGGACGTATGGTAGAAGGATTAGGTAGGTGTGTAAGCTGTGTGTGTGAATCTGCTGGTAGCTGGAAGGAATTATATGCAGTCAGAGTGCTCTGTGAAAACTTGGCAGAGATCGCATAGTATAGCTGGCTCTGTATCATTGACAATCTAAACACTCTGTTTCCTTCCAAATGAGGGGCACCAAATTGGCTGCACATTTTGACATGATTTTGCCCAAACCCCAAGCTAACCGGTTCTGGCTCAGAGGACTTTTAAAGAATTGCTTTAAAAATCTGACATAGACTCATCTAGTCCAACATTCTTTTTCCAGCATTAGCCAGATGCATGATTCTGGGCGTACAGGGTGTAAGGTGACATTGGTGGGGACATGATATAGCTTTTATAAAACTTTGCATAGTTTGGAGAAGCTGGATAGGGGGGATTTCCCCCCCCCCATTTCTCTTGCACAAATTCGGGGTCACTAAATGAAATGGATTGGCAGTTGATTCTGGAAAGGCCAAAAAGAAAATAGTTCTTACTGTGAATAATTAACTTATGGAATGCACTGCTACAGAATGTGGTGATGGTTGCTGGCTTAGATGGTTTTTAAGAAGGAATAGAGACATCCATGGAGGATCGGTCTTGCCAACCTATTATGAATACATGGAAATCTCCAGTACGGCAGTATGTCTATGAATATCAATTGCTGGGAGGCAAACAGTGGGATAGGCTGCTGTCTTGATGTCCTGCTTATGAATTTCTCAGTTTCATTTGACTGGCCACTGTGAGAAAGAGAACGCCACCCTAGGTGAATCTGTGATCTGATCCAGCAGGGCTCTTATGATGGTCTTCGCTCATTGTTTGCTCCCAGCACCTGGTACTCTCAAAACCTCAGAAGCCTCACTCAGCTGCTGTAGCTGACAGTTCTTGATAGATCTATCCCTCACGAATTTGTCTAATTCTTTCCTTAAACCCATCTTTAAGAACAAGAGGGTTCTGGAAAGGTCAGTTGGGTTTTAGCTGTCTTGGTTGTATCTTTTGTGGAAATGATTTGTTTCCAGCTGCAAGAGGTGGTCTCTCTGGAGCACTTGAACTGAACAAGTACAGCTGTTGCCAAAGCTGTTTTGCCCTTTAGCTGATTTCTGTTCCCACTGAGTCATGCTTTGGCCTGACTTTCCTCTTCCTAGGGCCAGTGGCTCTCTCAACTTTTCCTAAGAGCAACCAGGAGTTTTCTTTCTTTACTCTCAGACCCAGACAAGATAAACAAGAATGGCAGCTCTGTGTCGCATATTTAGATCATGTGAGAAGGATCATGAGGGATGATACCAAGTTGTGGAACAGGTGTATTTTTCTTGCTGGAGGTGTAAATACTTAGCATCTGGCTGGGGTTTGACTTGGACAGGTAGAATCACACATAGTCTTTGGTCTGTTTTCTGTGTAACTTCAGTTGGGGTAAACCTACAGCACAATCAAAACCATGTTGTTAACAAGTAAATCCTACTGACTTCAATGGGTCTTACTCCCTTGTAAGTGTGCTTAAGATGGAAAAAGACGTGAATGGGCCAAACTGGAGGTTGGCAAGAGAGTTGTTGGAGTGCAGTTGGAGACAATCAGGTAGCAAGGGAAATGTATGTGGCATTCAGTCATGCAAGAATGATTTGGAAATACCTTTGTGGAAAATGTGGGACTTGGAATAAGACAGCAAAGTGGTTCAGTGAGTAGAGTGAAGGCCTAGCCGTGCCTTATTGATGCTTAATGGAAAGATTCATTTACCTCCCAGGGCTTGCATTTCATGCTCCTGTTGTTACAACCTAGAGAATCATTTGTGTCTTTGACAATGGCATCACACGGTCAAACTTGCAAAGCTTTTTTTTTCTCTCCTTGCTTTCTCATTCTTTTCTTTTCCTGCACAGTTCTAATTGAAAGGTCCTGTTTGACACGCCGGTGATTTGCCAGAAATGGCCAGAGCCAGCCGAAAAGGGTTCCGCATGAAAGCTCCTTGGGCTGTTTCATTCTGTAGAGGAAAAATTTCAAGATTAGTTTCAATAGGAAGCTTTACACCAACTTTTATGAGAACACTCTGACGGATTTTTATTCAAGGTGACATTACGCAGGGAGCCTTGCTTACCAGACAGTGAGATGGTCTGCAGAGACTGAATAAAACAGAAGTCACATGGGGATAAACACCTTGCTTAACTTATTGTTCGTTGATCGTCATCTTTAGTCCAATCATCTCTCAGTATTCTATTAGCCATTGTGCATACAGGAAAGTTATCAAACCAATCACATTCTCCAAAACGTTCCAGATGTACCTTTCCATACCAATGTACCTTTCCATAGTGGCACAATATTAATGCCTGGGGGTTCATTCTCTTTTCATAACAACCCCCCAAAGCCCTATGGTTTATTGCTACATTTCCCACAACAACCCTGCTTATATACTTGATGCCAGTAGGTCTTTCTCAGTCCCTTTCTTGGTACTCTTTCCCAGATATCTTTATGCTGTCGTTTGCTCAGTTGCTCCTGTATCAGCTTTGGTTACCATCTGCAGGCAGTATGCATTCTCGGGCCTGACTTTTCCCTTGCAAGTCTGAACATTTGTTTGCTTTTCTGCCTGTGGTGCTCCCATGCATTCCATTTTGCTACCTTCTCTGCCCAGCTGAATGTGAGCGTCAAAGCATTTTCTGAGTGTCTGATGTTACTGGGCAGAATGCTTCCCGTGGGCCCCTGCAGTCAGTCCTACATAATGAATGTGCTGTCTTAGCAGCACCCCATGATTTCTGGCAGGCTTACCTCACTGAGCCCATCACAAAAATAATCGTTGAGCTGTGGGGAAATCCCTGGAGATTCTGTGAATTCCTGCAGAAGCTGAAAGAATAAAAAGCAGGAAGAAACAAATGGCAAAAGCAGCTTGAGTTCATAGCGCACCTCGACTTGAGCAGGAAAGGCCCAATATGTATAGCTAGGGTTGAGTAGGGGTTAACAACAGAGACCCTGAGCCAAATTCTGGCCCTAAAAGATGCTGTTTTCCCTCCCCTTTCAATTGCTGCCCTATTTCCCAAAAACGCATATGGCATCTGAAGCCATAGAATTTGCAGATGGGCCATTTTAAGTGATGGGATTCAGTTGTCTCAAAGTGGCTGCCCTGCTTTTCCACTATACTGCATGGCTGCTGATATCCTTCTTGCCTGGCTGTTCTTCACCTCCTGTTCCCACCCCTGTGCATGTGGGTTGAGGCAACAGTGTTGATGACACTTACTGAAATTTCTGTTGAAAGAGTAAACGTCCTGCTCTCTTTTCAGAATTAAAATGTTCTTCATGCTGACACCTGAAAAGTAGTTTGTTTTTATTTGTTTTTACACAAGAGTTTACACAGTTTGTTTTTACACAAGAGAAGGAACTGCCAATCTCAGAGAAAACCCATCCTTTAATGTCTGGAAGGTTCCCTGATCCAAATGTGCTTCCTCTGAGATTCAGTAAATCTACCGCATCACGAACCACTGAAAGATGCCTTTGCACCTGATGAACAGACATGGCTGAATTTGCTACCCACAGCAGAGGCTGCTTGGATGGTCAGGGCAGTGAACCAGACAGTCCTCCACGGGCATGAACTTCAGATGCACAAGATATTTTTATTTTAAAAAATTAATGTATTTCTTGTAGAATGTTAGTGTTCTCTGACATACAGTGTGGGAATTGCTGTTTTACTGCTGTAGCCCAGATCAGCACCTCAGACAGCTCAAGCATACCCTGTGAATGTCGTTTTCTCCTGTATCTTCTGAAGGGCATTTCAGAAACTTTAAGGAAAGCATTTCCTCATAGTGCAGGAGGCAGAGACCTGTCATGCTTTTGCCAGGGACCAGGGCTACCTCAATCTCGCAGACTGGCCATGTTTTGACGCTGTATTGCTAGGGTTATTTGGAGCCTCAGTGTATTTTGTATATTTTTTCCTTTTTCATCTCCTTTCCATCCCACTGTGGTAGGGGTGGGCAGACCCCGGCCTGAGGGCCATTTGTGGCCCTCAGGATCCCCCAGTCTGGCCCACAGGCAGCCCCCAGTTTCCAATTAACCTCTGGCCTGTTGGAGACTGTTGGAGCTCGCACTGACCTGCTACGGCTGGTTGCGACCATCAGACGTGAGCTGTGGTCTGAGTTAGATCAAGATCTTTTATAGTCTCCGTGTGTTTTCTGCTTTTCTGGGGCATTATTTTAACCTCCCCCCCCCCCCCAATTGCCTCTGAACAACATATGTTTCCATATGTTTCTGGCTTGGTCTGTATGTTTTCACTGTGCAAGCCTGTGTGTGGCAAGCAGTTCATTTGTCTGTATTATAGTTCTTATGTGTATTATAAATAAGCTCAGTAAAAGTCATTCATTCATATAAGTTTCATCTCTATTCGTTTATGTAAATTTATTCAAATTTGAAATGTAAATTAATTCTTTTTTCCCCTGGCCTCCGACACAGTATCAGAGAGATGATGTGGCCCTCCTGCAAAAATGTTTGCCCACCCCTGCACTGTGGTTTCAAATAGGGCCTGCCCTTTTGCTGGAGAGATGCAACTGGGAGAAGGGGTTGGAGGGATTGTTTGGCCTCCCCTCCCCTCTTTGCTCAAGACTGCTTGGACCCAAACACAATTATGTTCTTCCCTGTGGTCCAGGGAGGGCACACAAACTGTAGCTACAGTCCAGGTGGAGGACATAGCTGCTCCTTGCTTCCCATCTGGGACAACAGAAGAGAAATTGGCCAGGTAAATACTTAGAAGTGACAGAAGCAAACAGCATCCTGTCTGCACTCACAACACAGTCCTCCCACTCTTTGCCTAGGAGGACAAGAAAATTAACTCAGGCAAGTGGATAGGCAATGTAGAGAAAGCAGCAACCCAGTCAAGGCAATGATCCCACCCTCCCCACTCCTTACCCTGGGCAATGGAGAAGACTATCTGTGTAGCTTGGAGCTTTGATGTGTCTGCCCCACAGTGTTTGAAATGCTAAGGAACGTGTTTGTGAACCAGGCAAGTCACTCCCCCAGTCCCTGGGTGGAATGCCAGATCCTCACCATTCTGATTCAGCCAATAGCTCTGTAAGGCAAGTCCAAAGTCCATTGTGCCCTCACCCCTCTTCCCAGGGACTAGGGCAGTGGTATTCAAACTGGCGCATTGCAACGCCCCAGCCTGTGCGTCCGGGCCTCTGCCCCCTTAAGGGGCGGAGGCAGCCAGGAGACAGGGGGAAGGCAGTGGCGCAATCCTGCGGATCGCACCGCTCAGGGGGGCTGCAGGGGCTTGGAAACACTTGCCCAAGCCTCCTGCAACCTCCTGGGGGTGTGGGGAGCTCTGCGCAACCTTCGGCAGGACTCCCCAGTTCAGGAAAAGTGAAAGCGGAGCAGTCACACCCCGCTCCACGAAACCAGAAGTGGAGCACGATTGCTCCGCTTTCCCTTCTGACGGGGCTGCAGGGACTGAGTGCACCTTCCAGTCCCTGCAGCAGCCGTCCCTGTGTGCGGGGAGCCCTGCATGAGCGCCTGCAGGGCTCCCCAGGTCAGGGAAAGGGAGAGTGGGGCGATCGTGCTCCGCTTCCACTTTTGCGGAGGCAGAGCAGATCGCTCCACTCTCCCTTTCCCTGACCTGGGGCGCCCTGCAGGCGCTCGTGCAGAGCTCCCTGCACACAGGGATGGCTGCTGCAGGGACTGGTGAGTGCATCCCAGTCCCTGCAGCCCCCTGAGCGACGCGATCCTGGGGATCGCATCGCTGCCTTCCCCCCCCCCCTGCAAAGACTTACTGTGGGTTTCAAGCTCCTGGAAAGTTTGAAAACCGCAGGACTAGGGGAAGCTAGTACTTCAAAAAATGTTTTGAAAGCTTCCTTTATTTTGGTATTGGGCAGCATAGTCACTGGGAAGACTACTGTGAGGAAAAGCTTGAGCTCAGGTGAGAAACCACTGCAGTGAGAGGGGTTGGAAGGGGCAAACATAGCTAATCCTACTTGGGCTGCTTCTTTCCCTGATCTCAGAGTGAGTACAGCTACAAATTAACTCCTTCAGTGGGTAAAGGAGTTAGTGGCACAACAGGTTGGAGAGGCTAACCCTGTTTCCTACCAGGATACTACTCTCAGCATCTCCAAGAACATACTGAGGCATATAAAGAACAGAAAAAGGCACAAATAAGGATGTAAATTCCCCACTCTCTTCTAGCAGCTCTTCATCAAGAAGCTCAGCAGTAGATTCCCATCTCCCAGGAGAGGTTAGCAAGGGAGAGGTTAGCAAGAGGTGGACTGACAGGGTGCACTGCACACTTTGATCATGCAAGGGACCCTTGCTGCTGCAGGGATGCAAGGAAACCCTTGCTGAAAGAGAATCCAACAAAGCCATTGGGCAGATGGGCAAGGGCTCAGACCCAGAAGAAAGTGAACTGTCAGAGGAGGATATGGAGGCAGTCGTAGAAATCCAGGAATGTCTTTTCTCAGTTGAAATGTTTGGTATTCTTCTGGTTAAGGTAGTACACTTAACTTCTGGTTAAGGTAGTACAACCAGTACAACTGGCTAAGGTAGTACAACAAGTTAAGGTTAACTTCTGGTTAAGGTAGTACAACTGGAGGTTGTCCATGACTTTGTGTACCTTGGCTCAACAATCTCTGACACTCTTTGTCTCGATACTGAGCTAAACAAACGCATCGGTAAAGCAGCTACCACGTTTTCCAGACACACAAAGAGAGTCTGGTCCAACAAGAAGCTGACGGAATATACCAAGATCCAGGTCTACAGAGCTTGCGTCCTGAGTACACTTCTGTACTGCAGCGAGTCATGGACTCTTCGCTCACAACAGGAGAGGAAACGGAACGCTTTCCACATGTGCTGCCTCCGACGCATTCTTGGCATCACCTGGCAGGACAAAGTTTCTAACAATACAGTTCTGGAACGTGCTGGAATCCCTAGCATGTATGCACTGCTGAAACAGAGATGCGTTAGCTCGGTCACGTCGTGAGAATGGATGATGGCTGGATCCCAAAGGATCTCCTCTATGGAGAACTTGTGCAAGGAAAGC
Organism: Tiliqua scincoides; assembly: GCF_035046505.1. NCBI lineage: Eukaryota > Metazoa > Chordata > Lepidosauria > Squamata > Scincidae > Tiliqua > Tiliqua scincoides. The sequence goes on along the minus strand of NC_089825.1, from coordinate 85,239,415 downwards.
GCCCTACAGGTAGACCACAGCTGCTATATAAGGACATCTGCAAGAGGGATCTGAAAGCCTTAGGGATGGACCTCAACAAGTGGGAAACCCTGGCCTCTGAGCGGCCTGCTTGGAGGCAGGCTGTACAGCATGGCCTTTCCCAGTTTGAAGAGACACTTTGCCAACAGTCTGAGGCAAAGAGGCAAAGAAGGAAGGCCCATAGCTAGGGAGACAGACCAGGGCCAGACTGCACTTGCTCCCGGTGTGGAAGGGATTGTCACTCCTGGATTGGCCTTTTCAACCACACTAGACGCTGTGCCAGAACCACCTTTCAGAGCGCGATACCATAGTCTTTCGAGACTGAAGGTTGCCAATACAAGGTAGTACACACACTTGTACTTGTACGGCAAAATAAAGGGATGCAGGGATCCACTAGCTGCTCCACAGAAAGTGAAGGTGGTGTTCCTCTTAGGTCTGCCAAAACCCCTTATGGTTCTTTTTCCAGAATACTTTATATATGCAAAGCAGAATAGACCAATCCTGCAAAGGGAAAATCTTCCTGGGAGCTGATTTTGAGTGAATAAGTGGTGGAAGGTGAAAGGATAAGTCAGTCCCTCTCTTCCAAAATCCCAATTTTCAGTTAAGTAAAAAGTTGGGAGACTGTTCCACATATATAGTCGACTTTGGCCTTGCAATGTGTAGAGGAAGGCAGCGAGAAAATAGCTGGAGCAACCTGCAATGCCAGAAGGCTCAGAGTGACGCTTTGGGGACCTTTGGAAAGAGATGTAGGTTGAGTACTCAGGAGTGACCTTTTCAGTGTTACAAAGGCATTAGACCTGGAGTTACGTTACGCCTGCTTCCTTACAAGCTGCCTTGTCAAAATGTGAGGAGAGAAACACTATACCATAAGGAGTCTGAGACAGAGCTTAATTTCAGCTGGAGTTTATTAGAACTTAGCTACAGAACTGTTTTGAGCTTAGGCTTGGAATATGTAATCAAGAGTGCCATGGAGTGTGTGCAAAGCGGCTCAGCGCCCATTCACTGGGAGAATAGGAGCAGATTCATACATGCATTTCCATTTCTTTAGCTACACCTGATAGCTGCAAGTGTGGGCCTGCCTGACCCCATTGAAATGCATGGTGTTTGGGGGTGCTGCAACAGTTCCATCCTCAATGGCTCATTCATATATATGCAAATCATCATTTGATGTTGCAATACAGTGATGAACTTGTGTGAAATAGCCCGAGTGGTGTGCTTGCTCTATCCATCCATCCAGTGTGAATGCCTGTGTATGTATTTTTTAAGGAACTTATCCTGCCTTTCTCTGAAGATTCAAGACAGCTCACAACATGAACTTAAAAATGTATTAAAATACAATAAAGTATTGTAAATTGCATCTATGTCAGACAGCAGGGCTTCCGTGGTAACACATGTAGCTCGCAGATGATCCTGTGTGCTAGCTTCGCTCTGAGAACTTTCATCTCTGTTATCAGGCTTGGTTTTGTGGGATGGTGCCTCATGGAGGCTGTGTGCCACATTTCTGGACAAACCCAGCTCTCTAAGCCATCAGTAGCACCAGGGTCTGTAGCTCTTGATTGCATTCTTCAAAATGGACTGCTGAGAGCGCAGTAATGATAATGATGGATTTGTGAAGCAGCAGGGGAAGGGGCCTCAGACAACAGCCCACATTGGTGGCACACTGGCAGGGAATTGGTGAGATCATGAATGCAATGAATGGGAGCAGCTGTTCAGGGGTTGCACAAAGCCCAGGTGATGAACAGCCATATCTCTTGGTCCAAGGGTAGGGGGGGTGAGCCTAGTAGGGTTGCCATGGAGACGGCTGTTAGCATCACTTATCATCTTGCTTTGCTGTATGAAAGGAGGCCAGCAGGGAAAGATGGAGCTGACACTAAACTGAAGTGTAGCAAAAAAAAGAGCTGAGACTTGGAGGAGGGGAGTGGAGAAGAGGAGCAGGATGGAGGTGATCAGAGTCCAGGGATTTCAACAGACTTCAACCCTATAGCCCAAGGAAATATTCTGAACAGCAGCACCAAAGACAAGCACCTAGGCAGGCAGCTGCAGCTCTGCAAAGGTGCTTCAGGGCTTTGAGAAAGCAGCTGACTATAAAGGTCAATGTGGCAGGAAGCAGGGATGGGATTGAAGTAAAGAAAAAGGAGTGGAAGAGCACAACTGTGTAGAAAGCAAGAGCTTTGAGCACCCAGCTCCTCCTTGTCACAAGAGTTGCTAGTTTAGACCAGAGCTCTGTCTGGGCTCATAGCTTAAGTCCAGCATTTGCCAGCCAGATTCCTTTATGATGCTCAAGCATGGCATGACGGTGTTGGCCACCCTCTGTGGTTTGTCCTCCTTAATCCAGAAAGTAGAGATATAGCACTTTCAGTTCTACAGATGGAAATCTGTTTGAAATTCTTGGAAGCTGGTGGTTACAACAACAGGAGGAGTACTGTTCATGGTAACTGAAGTCCAAACCCTTAAGTCCCAGAATCTGTTTTCAACAGCGTAGGACTCAAACCTGGGATATGGAAGCAGATAATGAAGGCAGAATGTTTAAGCATGTGCAGAGTGCATTTCCTTTAGAATGCACATTTACGCCCTGTGCTGTTCAACACGTTTATAAATGATCTGAATGAGGGAGTAGAGGGAATGCTTATCAAATTTGCAAATGACAGAAAGTTGGGTGGAAAGCACCCTGGAAATCTGAATCAAGTTTGAGAATGATTGGACAAGTTTCTGGAGGAAAAATCCATTACGGGTTACAAGCCATGATGTGTATGTGCAACCTGCTGATTTTAGAAATGGGCTATGTCAGAATGCCAGATGCAAGGGAGGGCACCAGGATGAGGTCTCTTGTTATCTGGTGTGCTCCCAGGGGCATTTGGTGGGCCGCTGTGAGATACAGGAAGCTGGACTAGATGGGCCTATGGCCTGATCCAGTGAGGCTGTTCTTATGTTCTTAATGATCTTGACAGATCTTGACAGCCCATGCCAAGAAGATGCAGTTCAACAGAGACAATGTAATGTTCTGCACAAAGGTACGAAAAGAGGCACAAGTGCAGGTTGGGGAGATGTGGTTTGGTAGTCTGAAAAATGTATAGGCATCTTAGTCAAACACATACCGAACATGAGCCAACAGTGTGATGTGGCTGCAAAAAATCCTAATGCAATGTTGGGCTGCATTCACAGAGACATAAAGCCCTAATCTTGAGAAGTAATAGTTCTACTCTCTTCTACACTAGCCAGACCTCACTTTGAAATGCCAGTTTTTTGGTTCCACATTTTAAGGAAGACACATAAACTGGAACAAGTTCAGAGGAGGGCAACGAGGGAGGTGAGGGGTCTGGAAGCTAATGCTTAAAAGAGCTTGGTATCTTTCACATGCAGAAGGGAAGGCCAAGGGGAGATACGACATTTGTCTTCAAGTATCTGAAGGGCTGTCACATAGAAGAAGAGGATTTAGTGACTCCTGAGAGCAAGACTAGACCAACAGGTTGAAACTAGATTTCAGACTAATGAGGAAGAACATCCTAACTACAAGAGTTATCTGGCGGTTTAATGGTCTGCATCATGGAGTAGTGGGCTCTTCTGCATTGGAGGCTTTCAAGCAGAAGTGTGGGCAGCCAACTGTCAGAGATGCTGTAACAATTGCTTGCACTGAGCAGGGGTTAGACTAGATTACCTCCAAGGTTCCTTCTAACTATGTGATTCGGTATATAATGCAGACCTGAGCCCCAGTACCTTTCCAATACTAATCAGGTCTATAGGTTTAGGAGGATTCTCACTGGATGTAAAACTTAGTTTAGTTTTTCCCAAATCAGTAAATCTAACATGTAATGTACATTAGCTGTAATATACAGGTGGTTTTAAAATGTCACCCTTCCACTTTCTGTCCTAAAAAACTATATTCAAACACATGCACAGATTGTGATAGAGTGGTTTAAGAGTACAGTCTAATCCAGGGGTGTCCAAAGTTTTTGGCTGGAGGGCTACATCATCTTTCTGACACTGTGTCGGGGGGGGGATTAATTTACATTTAAAATTTGAATAAATTTGCATAAGTTTACATAAATGAATATATTAAAGATGAACTTATATTAATGAATGAAAGTCTTACAATAGCTCAAGGCCTATAAAAGGCCTTGCACAAAGCAAGGCTGGCCTTTCCTTTGCTGCTTCTGCTGCATCACAGACATGAAACAGCAAGCGGTGGAGGGAGCCCTCATCCCATAGCTCACTCAAGAGGTCAAACAGTCGCCCTCACGCTGAGAGCAGTTGCGTCGGGCCAGTGCGGGCTCCAACAAATCTCCAGAGGGCAAGAGGCTCATTGAAGACTGGAGGCTCCCTGAGGGCCACATTGAGAAGCCTCAAGGGCTGCATGTTTGGGGTTTGGGCACCCCTGGTCTAATCCTACGCATCATATGGATCTCATTGAGTTCAAATGGATTTATTTTCTAGTATGGGAATTTAGGATTACACATTTTGTGTCCTTGTGTATGAAATACTGTGATCTAAATTGGAGGCACTTCTAGCTCCTAGGGACTAGGAACATGAAGTGTGAAAGCCAACTGGAAAGGAGGGTCTGACTAGCAACTGAAAGTGCCTGCTGAGGGCCTGATACCACTGTGTTCCTTCCCGCACAAGGCTGCCACGTACCCCAGGCCTCAAGGGAGAGATTGACAAATGTCAATGTTTATCCAAACAAGCCTCCAGCATGCCAGCGGCAATCCATCTTCGTTGTCTCATCTTGAAAGCCGCCGGCAGCGGGTATTTATATCCGTAACAATCATAACTGCTTGATTTGGTTATTTACATGGATATTATATGGGCTTCTATAAATATTCAGCTTGCCGCAAGAATAATTAAGCGTTGTTACTGCTATTCAGACAGCCGGGGAGAGTAATGGAAAGTGCCACAAGCTTGTGCTCACAAGGACTGATGGCTCCCCACCCACCACCAAGTCAGCTGCTTAGTCTCCCTATTTAAATTGGGTCAGATTTCACCTGCCTGAGTGGCTCATGGGCTGCTTTGGCCGCACATACAATCAGATGCCCGTATTTCTTAAGCATGTGTTGTGGTATTTTCTGTGATTGGGATGTTGATGGCTTTGGGGTGTAAGTGGGGGGACACACAAGGAAATCCTAGAGCAGAGGTTCTCTAACTTTGAGGGAGCTTTACTCTCTCAGTAAGTTCTTGCAGGGGAGGGGCTAGGGAGCAAGGTGATCCCCAGGATCACTAAGGGGGTGGGGGGGTGCTTTGCATTTACATTATATAGGCAGGGCTGCAGCAAGCTGCAGGAGGTGCAGGGAGCCCTGTGCAGCCCTGCGCAGTGCTCACCGAGGCTTGGAACATTCGCTAAAAGCAGGTGCAAAGCACCTCCTGCAAAATGGAAGTGTTTTGTGCCCGCTTTTAGCGAACGTTCCAAGCCTCACAGAGCGCTGTGCAGGGCTCTCTGCAGCCCTGCCTTCTTGAAGTAAATGCAAAGCACCCTGCTTGCCCCCCTTAGCGACGTGATCCTGGGGATCGCGTCGCTGCCTCCCTCCCCTTCTCCCACCCCTTAAAGGGACGGGGGAAACATTACACAAATTGGTGGGTCACGACTGACCAGTTTGAGAACCACTGCCCTAGAGGATTAGGCAAAATCCTTACATAGAGATTGGGAAAGGGAAGTGCTGGGGAATGGAGAGGTGAGGGCCCAGAGGTACAAGGCCACACTGAAGAACTAGGATAAATCCTTAAATAGAGATTAGGGCTCATGGTCTAAAAGCACATGGAGACTGCTGGAAACAGCCTTTCAGGGGCACTCTAGGTCAGAGGTTCCCAAACTATGAGCTGTGGCTCCCCGGGGAGCTGTAGAAACCAGCCAGGGGAGCTGCAGAATCCTCCCAAAAAACTCGCCACCCTATACAATTTATAGGATTGTAGCCCTAATGGGGAACCCTGGCTAATGACCTAGTAGGCCAAGGGAGCCACCAGTTCAAAAAGTTTGGAAACAGCTGCTCTAGACTCTTCAAGATAACCCATTTGTTTCACAGGTCCTCAGTTTTGCAGCTGCTCTGCTGTAGGGTGAGATCATTGTGCTCTCCCAGACTTGCCCTGCCTACTGGCAGAGACACAGGATCTGGTTGGAGCTCTTCTAACCCAGCATCGTTTTTTGAAGTTTTTTAAAAAAGTGGGGTAACTCTTTTCCTCCTGTTTCCTTTCCATCTCCTAGATGTGGTGATGGTCCCCACACCAGGGGAGTGAACAATCCTTAAGGCTGCCTGTGCACAAGCTGCTTTGCAGCCACCCAGTGCCTCATAAACTGTGGGGGGGGGGGGCACAGACAGGCTGCTCCAGCATTTCATCAGGAGTGGAGCAGCGAGAAAAATTATGTGCGGCATGGTTCGCTACATGGTGGTGATAAGATGTTGGTTGCAGTGGGAAGACACAGCTTCAGAGTATTTGTTCTGTGTCTGTCCCCCCACCCCCAAACCTAGATGCCAGCAAGCACTTTGTGCCCAAGGAAACTTTAGCAAGGCTTGCACCATTTGTCTCCTTCACCAAATGCTGTTCCTCCTACTTACCCCCACGCTAGATAGTTAGGAAATCTCAGTTATGTTTGCTGGACTCTGTCCTGGACAACCTGAGACAGATCATGGAGACATCCCCAGAAAGTGCAGAAGTTTGGGGAGCTGCAACAAGTGGCAATGATGACTCCCCTTCACCATGGCATAACTGGGGCCCCAACCAACATCAAGGTAGCAGAGGTGAATAATGTAGCCCCCCCCCCCCCGCTGTTCTGTATTCTTTGCCCAGCCTCAGAGGAGACTAAGCATACTCTTGGCTATTACAGTGGTTACAGGTCCTGGTTTCGAAAGAGGTGAAAAGAACAATGTCCTTCAGATCAGGAAGAAGCCTAATAGCCCCTCGCATTCTGATTTTCCATACAGAAAGGGCAAGAGGTATAATAAGCACAAGGGTCTTAGGGTAGTTCTAAATATATAATACAGGAGGAACTGGAGATCTAGTAGTGTCTTGGCAACTCATGCAGAAGAGCATCTTCCTCAGATTTCTTGTCTAGCAGGAACCACAGGGACAAGCTTCACGGGTGTGATCCAGATCACTGTAAGGGAGTTCAGGGAAGCAGAGACTTGCATCCTCTGTCCACATGGCCATTGTTAATCCTCCCAAGGATGTGGGGAAAGGGACAATATAACTAGACTTTCTGAACTTTGCTGGAGGTGATCTGCAGTGTGTCACAGCACAGCACGTTCCTCACAGAGGAGTGTTGGATGAACATTCTGAATCTAATCACAATAATTCAAAGGTCAGCCAGGGTGGCATTGATGGCTCTAATGAAGTTCTGAGCATGATAGCATCCTGTCGGGACACAAGTCGCATGGTTGAGACTTTGTGTCTAGCTGCTACAGTGACCTTTCAAGCCTTTTCAGGATCACATAATCATCAGAATTGCCTGCTATTGGATATACCAAAGAATGCAGCAATTTAGCATATCCAGGTGGGAGAACCATGGTTGTGTCAAAGGATTAAAATCTGTGTTGTTTAAAAGGTCCAAAAAGGTCCAACGTTTCATTCTGTAACTTTTTCAGAACTTCGTCAGGGAATGAGCCTAGATAGGAACACTGGACACCTTGCAACATGTCCTATCTAGGCTTGTTCCCTGACGAAATTCTGAAAAAACTTGGAGAATGAAATTTAGTCCTTTGACACAATCATGGGCTCCCCACTCGGACATTGTTGCTGACCATGAAAATCTACAGACATACGTACCAAAAATGGTTTGACACTCCCTGCATTGGTGAATGGCACCATGTCAGCTGACTCAGGGAAGTCCCCCTGGCCACTGCATGCAAAACCTTGATAACAATGAGTGTTTGGCTGGAGGGACTCTTACCACAGGGAATGTGGTCTCTGAAACACATAATTCCCTAGAACTGTGGGCTGTCAGGTTGTCCTGTTGGAATGCCAGGGTCTTTCCATATCATCATGTCCTCATCTGCACAGACAATGAACTTGCCAAATTATGTGTCAACAGGCAGTGGGGGTTGCAACCAAGTCCACCCTCTTTCATTGGAGGTTGGTGCCATTCTGGAGTGGATGGAAGATCAGCTGGCATTGCTCAGGGCAGAACAACTGGCAGGAACAACTGGCAGGATCATCCAATCTGATAGCAGACTGGCTCAGTTGCTGTTTACTGCAGGAGTCACTGGACTCTGCATCCCCAAAGTATTCAGGTGGATACTTCAGTGGCTTGGGCAACCATCGTTGGATCCATTGGCTATGCCAGAAAATTGTCTTTTCAGGGATCTTCTTTAGGAAAGAAAGCGTCTTTAGCCACTATGAGCCCAATCCTATGCATGTCTACTCAGAAGTAAGTCCCATTATAGTCAATGGGAATTACTCCCAGAAAAGTATGGATAGGAATGTAGCCTCTCTTTCATTGGCTTTGTGATTGTATCATTTTAACCTATGAGGAAGGTCCCACCTATAGGAATTAGGTGCCCATTCAAGCAGGCCTGGTGGTGAGATCCACAGTTTTCTGGAGCAGTTCTTACCTGGCTGAAATCTGCAGGGTGGCCATTTGGCATCAGTTCATATTATCGCTAAGCACTATCAAATTGATGTAGACTCATTTGCAGACTGCTTTGGGGAGAAGGGTTCTATGGTGAGTTTTGATTACTTGAATTGGGGGTTCACTTGTAGGCCTACCTGGAGGCAAGTGTTCTTGTATGTCCCAAAGAGTCTAGAATGGTGATGTAAAATACCCTCTGGGAGCTCAGGAAGAAAATGGACTTTTTTAAATAGTGAATTTCTGTTCTCCAGGGCTCCCATAAGGCATTCACTCACCCCTACTCAAGTGAATGTTTTGTTATTTCAGGTTTTTGTCTTCATTGCACAGATGGGGTGGTAGCTAGAAGCTCCCAGGGGAAATTTCTATTTTTCTATATTATATTCCTGATTCCTTCCTCTTGCTTTTAAGAGTTCGTTCCATTTTTGCTTGCTGATTCCTGTTTCAGCTGCATTAAGGTTGAAGGATGTGCTACTGCTTTTCCAGGGTGGGTTGGGGGAGCAGTGTCACCCTTCCTCTTGGGGGAGTGGCTGCAAAATTGAGGCCCTGCTTACTATCCAAGGGCAGGGGCTATCCCAAAGAGTCTGGAACGTCCTCCAGGAGTCCTGAAGAACAGAAATTCACAGTTCACTTTTTGTTTTCTTTTTTACTTAACCTGGGTTGTGGCTGTAACATGTACATCATATGGGCATCATACCATTTTAGCAGTCAGTATGGACAGATGTGGGCCCAATTCTGTCCAACTTTCCAGCACCAGTGCAGCTGAAGTGCAGCCCCGAGGTAAGTTCCTATACCTTGAGGTGGCTTCTGCGACTGCCTCCCCACCACAGGATGCAGTGCACACCCCATTGGCATGGCTATACAGGTCCTGGAAAATTGGATAGAATTGGGCCTTGAGTGAGCACATCAGTATCAGGTGTCCCTGGGAGTGGTTACACTGATCTGGGAATTGGGCATGCCAGATGTGAGGATGATAAGATGGACTCTGATATCCACTTATGGGTTATAGTAAAGTCATCATGAAAGACCTTCCCAACAGTCTCCACCTGGTCCTCTTAACAAGTGATGTGGCTAGTAGTGCAGACATTGCAACCATGAGGCTTAGAAGGCCATTCCAACACCATAGTCAACCATAGTCAGCCATAGTCAACCATTCCAACCATAGTCAGCGTGAACTGACTATGGGCTGAATTAGACAGTACACCTATTGAATAACTGTGGCCTCTTTGAAGGATTTTTCCACAGTAAATACCACACCAGGGCTTATGCTATTCCTCCATAAAACTGTCCAAACCCCTTTTAAAGGCATCAAAGCCAGATGACATCACATACTGGGGCAAGGCGTGCCACATATTAATTACCATCCTAGCTGGTATCTGCCCTAGGAGAGAAGCTCCTGTAGGCACCAACGAGCCAGAACATTCAGGATCTTCTACAACACTCGGGTTCATCAGCAAACGTCTGTGTCGAAAGGGCTCCAAAGTTAGAACACCTCAGAACTATTTCTCTAATAGTAATTTAAGTCACTCGTCCTTGGAAGAAGTCTGTGAAATAGAGTGCTTTTCAGGGGTGATGTTGGATTGTCCAGGTTGGTCACTGAACAAGGGCCTCCACCCATCTGAAGGCCTACCTGACTGGCCCAACCTCTGAACCCCACAGCACCCATGTGACCATGCGCAGCCACTAGTGCAGGGCTTGGCCAGTCAATACTGTTTCTAGACTTAGAAACCTTTATTGGCATATATACATATTGGAAAAAAACAAAGGACAAACAACAATTACAGTATCAGCCACAAGTACTAATGATAATAATTGGCTAACCCCCTGTGTTCCGGTACTGTTTCTATTATTCCTGCAGCATGCATATACTACACACCTAGTATATACCCTTGTACCAGTTTTATTGCTGTGGTTCTTCTCCCTCAAAGAATCCTGAAAGTGACCTATTAATACATCCCTAACCTCCTTCCCTGAACTTCAGTTTCTGTGGGGGAGGGAATGACTTTTAAATCAGTTCATGTCTGTGGTGTAGATACATGCACATGCCCATTTTACAAATAAGAGGCTGTGAAGGAGTGACTTGCCCAGTGCCTCCCACAGCTTAGGTTATGGCTGGGGTCCCGCGTGTTTTATTTTTTTAATAAAATCAAAACTCTCTGCCAAGAATAGGTGAACCCTGCAACCTGTATTAATTACAATAAAAACTCTGAGTGTGCAGTAGTGGGGGTGTGCAACAGGAAAATGCAGAAAGATTATTGCAATAGAAAAGGACTATAAAGTGGAATGAAATATATGGAGTATTAGTGCAGCCCCAACCTTTGATTATGGGAGGATCTCAAGGCTGCCTGTATTAGTCAGTACCTGCCTCTTCCAAAGACTTTTCCTATGATCTCAGGTGTACGCTTCAGCAGTGAACTGGGAGAAATTTGGAAAAGGGGCAAAGAGGGTGGGGGCTGCCCATCTGCTATGGAGAATAACAGCATGACAGTGTTTGAGCATGACATTTGCCTCCAGCTGGCTTCTTAATGAGTTGGAATTGGCCGTCAGTCTTTGACTGTTGAATATTTCAAGACGTTCAAGGCTGCTGCAGTGAAGGTAGCACATCAAGGAAGTTGTTTTGCAAATGCTTTTAGCATAATTGCTTTAGCCAAAGGAACATGAGATGTTATAGGAAGGGGTTAGGAAGGCTTCAAACTCTGGTTTCTGCCCTCCAACCATACCTATTTAATACGGAACAGGTTCCTTGTTTATGTTTGTAGATTTTTGACATGGTCACAATTTGTGTGGTGCTTTCCAAATGTTAAGTGTTGGGCTGGCAAAGTACAATCCATCCTTCTTGGAAACTAAAAGTCTAGTCTTCTTAGGATGATCCACTGATTGCGCCTATTTGTGACAGAGAGGTGAGCTTTCCTCTTGATTTCCTTAGTAGTATGTCCTGTGAGATAAAAATTGATTTAGGAGGCCATTGAAAAGAAAATTCCCTTAATTATATGTAGCTCACTTCCCTATTCCCTATAACTGTTCACAGATCCTAAAATTATAAGGTTGGTGGCCTCTTTTATGTTGGAGCTAAATTGTGAAGAGCTCAAACAGATGGTAATTGAAACCAAGCTATAGGCGGTTAACAATGAATTGATTGCTCTCAGTGCATTGAAACTGTGAGTAGTTATACGGTATTGGAATTACTTTTAATACTTCTTTTCCACATACCATGTTTTAGTTATTTTTTGTTCTTTTGTGCTATGTATTCCACATGCTTGTTTTCTGCAAAACAAAATTATGGATGATGCTGTTAAAGAACTACATGGAAACTGTTTCTCTCACATTTGCTTAGATCTTTGAAATTCTGAACTATGTTGTCCCTTTAGGCACAAAATGTGTGACAACCCATCTGTCTCCTTAATCTGCTGCCTGACCCAAGGTATGTGGGATCTGCACACCATGCCCCAGGATATTCCATGCTCAGCTGAAAGAAGCCTAATGCATATAGACTGGGAAGGATTCAGGGCAGGCAAAAGTAATGTATGCTGTGGGGATCATCCCATATTTTGTCAGTGAAATGTTACCTTCTGTTGTAGCTTATCGGCACTCAAAATGCAATATGTGGAGTTTTTCAGTTACGCAGAATTCTTTTTCAGGTTGAATGTCCAACACATGCATTATTATAAGGGAAAACAATACTATACATGTTTTTAAGCCTGGGTTACTGTGGCTTATTCTTGCCTGCAGATATAGTTGTGTGCTCACGCATATTCCTTTTTAAAAGTCATATTAATGCTTTGTTTATCTGACCTCTGATGTCTCTGTAATAAGGCTTCAGTAGGTGCCAAATCCTGGCCTGTGGGCTGGATTCTGCACCTGGAGAAAGCCTTCCCTGTCCTGTGTGGCACTTACCATTCTGTGCTGCTGCCTCTTATCTTTCTGCTCTTGTCTGAAAGTTGCTCTGGGCAGTCACTTCTGCTGCACATCACCCCAGCAGGCTCTGTGCCTGCTCTGTGACAGAAACGGCTGCCCAGAGAGACTGACAAGATGGGCTGGGGCAGCAGTGTGGAATGATGAGCACCATGTAGGACGGGGAAGGCTTTTTCCATGGTTTGGAGACCACTGGTCTGAATAGTTGCCCCCCATTGGTTTTGTTATTCTTATTATGATTTTATTTATTGTTTTACCTAATGTGCATTTTATTGTGGTATCTGTAAGCCACCTTGGGCATTTGCTTTAGCTTGGGAAAGGTGGGATAGAAATCTTCCAAATAAATAAATGTGTGTTTGTCAAGTCTTAACATGGAAGAGGAGGAAGTTCTTGCATGCATAATTAGGATAAGGTTTGGCTAAATGTTCAGGTGACACACAAGCATTCTGTGCAGTGATGATAGGAATAAGACTAGACTCTAGTTTCGCATTCTCAGCCCTTCATGTGCAACAGGGGGATAATTGAATTGGTCTCCCTTACAGGGTGGTTATACAGAGAGTACAAGTGGAATAGCTATGATGTATGCTGTATCAAGTTCAAATTTTATTTTTGACCCTTTCTGCCCAACCCACAGGTGTCCACATTTGGTTCCTGTTTTGTATATGCAGCATTGGGCAGAAATCGCTTAATCCCCATCTTTGCCACTATTAAGACTACCTTGCTTTATATTTCTATTCTCTGCCTTCCAAAGGCTGAGGAAATCATGAACAGATATAAGGTATATGACAGGTTTCAGTGTTGTTAAGAGAGATTCAAGATGCATTAATCCTGCATTAATTCAAGATGCATAAAATCAGTAGCGGCCAGCTAGCAGTGTTACCTAGTGACCAGAGGGCTTACTGCAATCCCTTGCTACATAAGAGCTGTAGGGACATACTTTCAGGACTGCTGAAGTCCACATGGCAGCAGCAATAAACTGAAATCCTGAATGAGGGCACAATTGAGGCAGTTGAGCACTTTGAAGTCCCACTGATTTCAGTGAGAAAGATTTAAGTGCACATTTTTAACATCCCAGTTAAAATCAGTGGGTCTTCAAAGTGCTTAACTTTGACTGAACCGAACCCTGCATGTGCTTTGAATCTCTACCATTAGCAAATTTCCACTTGCAACAAAAGGAGAGCACATCCTTGACCAGCCTGTTTATAAGGCCACTGAGCAAAGGAGGTGTTTGTCCGAAGTGTGTTTGCTGATGGGCCCTTAAAGGTCAAAATCACCTGATGGGTGCCCCCATGATTGCAACCTTTTCCAGCAGTCATTTTCTCCAGACCCTGCTGTGGGCAGAGCAAATCCTATCCACTTAGCAAGTGCAGGACAAGCTTTCCAATCAACCAGGGGTTGCTCCTCAACCAGACTGCTTGGAGCACACTGTCGTCATAATCACCATTTTCGTTGCTGTTTATTATAGTCACTGTGTAGATTAGGCCCATAACCTTGTTTTTCTTTTTGACTTTGCTCTCTTCTTTGGCTCTCCTCTCTGCCACCAAATTATGTTGTTTTTCGCTTTGCAGTATTTCCAAAATACAACCTTTCCTCACTATCCCATCAGCAAAACCTCTCATGCATGCCCTGGTGATCTCCTGCCTTGATTCCTTCTCTCTCCCAGTCTCCCATTGTCTCACTTCAGTTCCCTCACTTCAGTCCAGCACTCTGCTGCAAAAATCATCCACCTTTCTTGTCACTTCAGCTACAGCACACCCCTCCTCAAATCCTACGCAGCTGCCTGTCTGCTCCCAGATTCTGTGTAGACTTCTTGTCCTCAGCTTGAAAGCCCTCCTTTTATCTCTTCTCTTTCGTATCTCATCATGTTTCTGTCTGTAACCTTTGCTCTACCATGTTCAAGCATCCTGAGGTATCTGCTCTCTAAAGTGCCTCTGCTGTTTCTCCTTTTCTGCCCCTGAGCCTGGAACCACCTCCCACAATGCCTCCATGGGAAATGCTTCCACTTCCCTTATTCCTTTAAAATCCTCCTCAAAACCTTTCTTTTTCATGAAGCCTTTACTTCAGCTGCTTAGCCCTCCTACTGCACTGTAACTAAACCTGACGTGATCACTAATTGCTTATTCTTATTAAGAATATTTATATACTTTCCCCATCTGTTCCTGCATCTACTTCCTTTGCTGACTCCTTGATATCTCTTAGATTGTGAGCTTTTGGAATGGGGACCTGTATGTTTTATAAAGCCCCATGCATGTAGAATGCCCCTTATTAGTATTAGAGATATGCCTGTGTCATTTGGACAGAGCCTTGCATATCACAATGCATCACTGTGGAGTTTCAGTCAGTGAAAACCAGACCATACTGTGTCCAAGGTGGAAGGCATAACTTCTCTCACTGTAGCAATATCTTCCAGTTGTAGCACTTTCTTTTTCTCTGCGGAGTGAATGGTGACCATTCAATATTTATTTTATTTTTCACGTTTTTATGCCACCTTTCCTCCAAGGAGCTCAGGGTGGTGTGCATGGTTCCTCCCTTCTGTTGTCCTCACAGCAACCCTGGGAGATACCTGAGGCTGAGAGATAGTAACTGGCCCAAAGTCACCCAGGAAGCTTCATGGCTGAGCAAAAATTTGCACCTGGATCTTCCAGGTCATAAGTCCAACTCTCAAATCACTGAGGAGAGATGCGAAGGAAGTAAAAGAAGACAAATACTTTTGGAAGGGAGTTTCAGTCGCAGGGGAAGCAAGGAAGGATGCGAAATTGTGAGGTTGCTTTTCACATACAGTCAGTTCTTGTTATCTGTTAGGGTTAGGTTTCTGGAAAACCTAGTGGATACCAAATTAGGGAATACTGAATCATTGAGCCTATGGTGAAAATGGGGTTAGGTTCCAGGGGACTCTTTTCCCTGTACACTCAATGAACTTTATGAACCTGAATCTTAACTTGATGTATATGGGAATGGGTGATATCAAGGGCTCATCTGCATCTCCAACATCTCTGTGCTGGATATCTCTTGATGCTTTAAAGGTTGTGCTGATGCTGATTTCTCCATGCTGGCTATTCTTTGACTCATTGAAAGTTGCTAGCCCAACAAGGAAGCCTCAAAGATCAGCAGTGGGGAGGGGTTTGTTTCACCTGTCTTCCACATTTCTCTTGGTTCCTTCACTTGGCTTGCTCCAGCCCCAGAGCAGCCCTCAGGTAGCCTTTCAGAGACCTCTCATCATTAGCCTCATCACCAGGGTTGTGAAGTCTCAGCTGGAGTCACCACGAAGGAGGGGCAAGTCTGCAAACGGTCACAAAGGTGTCCAACAATTCTCCATGGGCCAAAAACAATGTCCATTTGATGTAGCACCACGTCAATTTGATGCGGTATTAGCAGATAATGAGAACAGAGGTGACAATTCTACCCCTTTCAGATAACCAAATTTGCAGATAGCAAATTCACATACAAAGAAAACAGACTGTATCTCTTTCTCACAGGGAATTGGGAAGGTGTCCTGGGGGAAAGCATACCTCCCCGGCTCTTATTTGTGGGCCTCCACTATCAAAGAAGCCTTCTAGCTGTTCTGTGTCTGTCACTTCCTGTGCCTGTCCACAATTGCCATTGGGGTTTGAGAAAAAGACAGGTGTGACGCCACATGTTTGACTTTCTGACTGTGACTTCTCCCTAAGAATCCAGGGACAGCGCCTTTCTGGCCTAGATATTACGTAATGTGCTTTTTAATAATACACCTGAAGGCATATGGCCTCTGGATTTTGGCTGTGAGCTCAATCTGCTTGACTAAAAATAGCCAGCATGCATAATGTGCTTGGTTGCGACACCTTCTGTTGTTCAGGAAGTCAGGAATCGCAGCTTAACTTTGCACAATGCCTTGAAGCGGAGAAGATTAAAGCCACGCTTGCCTGTACTTTGCCAAGTGGTAGCAGTGTATTAGGGGTGGATATTATGTACCCATGCATTCTAGTGCAAACAGTAGCATTATTACATGTATCTTTGACTCACTACTGATCTCCCCTCCCCCCAAGTTGTCTTTCTGCTTGCCAAACTGCACTAGTTGTTGACCAGTTGGAAGCCCAGTCCAACATTCCCAGCTATACAAGGATACTGTATGTGTGCAGGATGTAGTTTCTCAGTGGTGGGTGAAATAGATTTCGCGCATATTCAAGAGGCATTTTCTCTCCTTTTCAGGCTAGCTAAGCAGAGAAAGTAAAGATTGGCCTTACGTGTGATTTGTTGAGCTGCTACATATATGGAGGCAAAGGAAGAACCACCTTTTCTTTGCCATAATACTAGTACCAAAGTATCTATCTCTACTAATAGGCCAAATCCATTTCTAAATGAACCTCAAACTGATCCAAAGGAAACATTTGAAACTGTTCCTGTCAATAAAAGTTTCTGATAAGAAACTGTTCCCCTGTTGTAATTACCCCTGCTATGTCCAGTTTTCTTTGAAGGAAGAGTTCTGGACACAAGTCTATCTAGAAATCATGCCCTTTGACCTGGTAGCCCTTCAGGGCCTTATCAAAATCTAATCATCTGACAGCCTAATACTATCAGACCCCCCTCCTTCGATGCAGCCATGCCATTGGAGTACATGCTGCTTTGGGAGGTGGACAATCCTGGAGGTCTCCTCTGGGTAAAGGAACATTTATATGCCTCCACTGCCTGAATGGGTCTGCTCAGACCTGGGCCAGGAATTTTGCTGGTACAGGTTCAAGTGGACCTGGGAAGGGGGATAGCACATCGGCGCTGCTGCCACTGGTACTACCCTTTTCTCAGTCTTTATCCACCCTCTCCTTGCCCTGGTCTCCACCTTGTTTTTCTCCGTCCTCTCCCCGTTCCAGCTACCTGCTTCGTGTGCTGACTTTCCAGCACCCGGGCTTGTTGGAAGACCACTGGCCCATGGCCGCTTTGTGTTTGTGGTGGTGGCCCAGCTGCACAAAATGGCATATTGCTTGTTGTGGCCACAAAGCCTACTGTGCCACCAGAATGTGAGTTACAACTGTGCAGCATGCTCATAAGATTGGACTGAAAGTTAGACTTAGGAAAATTCTTGATTGTTGAGAACAATGACAGCCACTCTTTATAGCCTTCATAGATCTCACGAAGGCTTTTGACCTGGTCAGCAGGGACGGCCTTTTCAAGATTCTCCCCAAGATTGGATGTCCACCCAGGCTCCTCAGCATCATCATGTCTTTCCACAAGGACATGATGGGCACTGTAATCTTTGATGGCTCCACATCAGACCCCTTTGACATCCGAAGCGGAGTGAAGCAGGGCTGTGTTCTTGCACCAACCTTGTTTGGGATTTTCATCGCTGTCCTGCTGAAGCATGCATTTGGAACTACAACAGAAGGCATCTATCTCCGGACCAGATCAGATGGAAAGTTCTTCAGCCTCTCTGGACCAGATCAGACGGAAAGCTCTTCAACCTCTCCAGACTGAGAGCAAAGTCTAAAGTCCAGCTGAAATGTCTGCGTGACTTCCTCTTTGCCGATGCAGCTGTCACTGCCCACTCGACCGAAGATCTCCAGCAGCTCATGAACTGTTTTAGCAAGGCCTGCCAAGACTTTGGACTGACAATCAGCCTGAAGAAAACACAGGTCATGGTTCAGGAGGTGGACTCACCTCCCTGCATTACAATCTCTGCGCATGAACTGGAGGTTGTCCATGACTTTGTGTACCTTGGCTCAACAATCTCCGACACTCTTTCTCTGGATACCGAGCTAAACAAACGCATCGGTAAAACAGCTACTATTTTTTCCAGACTCACAAAGAGAGTCTGGTCCAACAAGAAGCTGATGGAACATACCAAGATCCAGGTCTACAGAGCTTGCGTCTTGAGTACACTTCTGTACTGCAGCGAGTCATGGACTCTTCGCTCACAACAGGAGAGGAAACTGAATGCTTTCCACATGCGCTGCCTCTGGCGCATCCTCGGTATCACCTGGCAGGACAAAGTTCCACACAACACAGTCCTGGAACAAGCTGGAATCCCTAGCTTGTGTGCACTGCTGAAACAGAGACAACTGCATTGACTTGGTCTTATTGTGAGAATGGGCAATGGCCAGCTCCCATCTCCTCTATGAAGAACTTTTGCAGGGAAAGCGCCCTACAGGTAGACCACAGCTGTGATACAAGGATATCTGCAAGAGGGATCTGAAGGCCTTAGGAATGGACCTCAACAGGTGGGAAACCTTGGCCTCTGAGCGTCTTGCTTGGAGGCAGGCTGTGCAGCATGGCCTTTCCCAGTTTGAAGAGACACTTTGCCAACAGTCTGAGGCAAAGAGGCAAAGAAGGAAGGCCCATAGCCAGGGAGATAGACCAGGGACAGACTGCTCTTGCTCCCAGTGTGGAAGGCATTGTCACTCCCAAATTGGCCTTTTCAGCCACACTAGACGCTGTTCCAGAACCACTTTTCAGAGCGCGATACCATGGTCTTCCGAGACTGAAGGATGCCAATGATGTGATACTGAGAATTCCTGTTTGCATGTACAAACCTGAAGGGTGTACAAAGAACCTATTGTTCTTAATAAGCAGAAACTGGAGTATTGCATCCCAATCTCAGAGATGTTTGGAAACTGGAGTAGCTTTACTGGTGTGGGCTAAATGCACTCTTCACATGCTCATTTGTCTTATAGTTGTTATAGTTCACACACAATTCCTGGTGTAGAAAATAGGCTTAGAGGCTGAGCCCTGGTCCTGCTGAAGCCTTAGCACATTCTGGTTTTGAAATTTCGCACTCACATTCCATGTTCTCCTTCCCCTTTTTTTTGAACCTCCTCTGTGCCACATTGTTATTTCTTGTGCTATTTTCCTCTACGGATAACGGGTGGGCTTTAATATTTATATGTTTGCACATTGGAGAGCTATAACAACAGCATGAAAAAATAATGATGGCAAGCTGTAATGATAAATCCATGTGTCTTAACAAGCACATTTTTGCCAACCTGAGTGAAGGGTGTGTTATTGCCTTTCACAAGTGTGCGCAAGGTGAGATTCTCAGCAGAAGGATCAATCTAGACGCAAAAGAGCATTGATCAGACAAGGCTGAGTTACAGGGTCATTTTTTATTGATCGGTGCCACTCCTTGATTGGCTAAAAGCCCTTCCCCAAAAGAAGTCCTACAGCTGCCAAGGGTGTTCAGGGAAGCAGCAGGTTCCCAGAGAGACTGTTTGCCATTATGTAAGAGCGTGTTTTTTGAAAAGTCTACTTATCTTTGAGCTGTTTTTGTACTTTTGAGACAGAAACACAAGAGTTTGAAAAGGTTATGTATTAATAGGCTGTCCTTTGTGCCACGTCTATAAAAGCAAAGATGTCTGGTGGCAAAAGTCTCGAGATGTAGCTTCCCTCCTTTTTGTTGGCTCATCATGCCATTTTGTGAGCTCACAACTAGAACTATCTCAGTGAAAACAACCTGGCTATCCAGGGGGCTTTCAGGAAAATGGATCTGGAGAGGTACTATATTTTAATGTGGGTCTTTGTTGCCAGAATGTGAAATAGGAACGGAGTATCGCTTGCACGGTTTTGCCATCTGGAACCCAGGGAGGCAGCTGAGCTCCTGGGGGGATGCGGAGAGGTGAGCTGAAATGAACACGGAGTCGAGGGATGAGACATGTTCCTTCAAATCTGAAAAGGCATGATGTGAAATTGAAAAGCAAAACAAAACTGCAAAAAGATTTTATCTGGTTTTTGCCCATTGGAAATATTAACGTTGAATCCAGTTTTGAAGTGCATGTATAAAAACACGATGTGGGTTTTGAAAGGGGTGCCCAAGATCCAAGCGAGACAGTTATGAAGGTATGAGTGATTGCTGTTAATCTGCATCTGCCCAGTTAAGTCTAGTAAAAAATCAGGAAGACATGTGGCACCTTCTGTTGTGCTCAGCATTTCCTCACCCCTGATCTGCATCACTGTTTGCCACGTGTGGGAAGGGAAACTGTTATGATGTTACATCACACATGGTCTTTCACTAGACATTACTAGGAAGATGTAGATTGACAGCAGCCAGGCACCCATTATGTCTACCTTGGACCTCACCCCTATATTTCAAAGCCAGTCATGCATATTTTTCTTTAAACTGGACAATGTCAAATATAGCACAGCCTTCTGAGTTTTAGTGACCCCTGGTTCCACCCCTCATCATGACTAACAGGTCAATCAATCCTAAATCAGTGCACAGTGGTGCAAAGGTGCTGGCACAATTTCTGCTGCATCCTGCAGGGGAATTTTGGCTGCTGGAGGACTCCTTGGGGGTAAGCTCCAGCAACTGCTATGGGGCAACTCAGACCTGCGCCAGTGAAATTACTTATACGAGTCCACTCTGCTTAGTGCAAGTGGATCCCAAAGAGGGGGTCCCAGGAAGGGGCTTGGGAGGGTTAGGACAGACAAAAGAAAATATTTCTTTACTCAGCGTATGGTTGGTCTGTGGAACTCCTTGCCACAGGATGTGATGTCAGCATCTGGCCTGGATGCCTTTAAAAGGGGATTGGACAAGTTTCTGGAGGAAAAATCCATTACGGGTTACAAGCCATGATGTGTATTTGCAACCTCCTGATTTTAGAAATGGGCTTTGTCAGATGCAAGGGAGGGCACCAGGATGCAGGTCTCTTGTTATCAGGTGTGCTCCCTGGAGCATTTGGTGGGTTGCTGTGAGATTCAGGAAGCTGGACTAGATGGGTCTATGGCCTGATCCAGTGGGGCTGTTCTTATGTTCTTATTTGGGGTGCGCCACTGCCGCCAAACCCACCCACCCACCAGGCTTACCTGTTTCCTCCTGACATCCGCAAGCAAGCGTGGGAAGGCTCTGGCCTTCCTGCTGGTGCGCCGGCTGGAGTTCTGGGCAGTCACTGATGCTTTTTGGCAGACTGTACTTGTGGAACACTTATTTCTTTGATGTTCCCTTTCCATAGGATTGGGCTGTAAATCTTCACATTCTAGCTCCTACCCCTTTAAGCATGCGAAGTACCCTCCCTTCACTTGATAAATCGCTCTCTTCATTCTCCCAAGGTAGACTTGCCAACGTGATCTTAGAGAGCGCTTGCGGAACTTTTGTTGCTGGTGGGTAGGAAACTAATAATAATAATAACAGTATTTATATACCGCTTTCAGCAAAAAAATTCACAAAGCGGTTTACAGAAAAATTCAAATAACTAATAGCTCCCTGTCCCAAAAGGGCTCACAATCTAAAAAGTTTGCAACACCAGCAGACAGCCACTAGAAAAGACACTGGTGGAGTGAGGTGGGCCAGTTACTCTCCCCCTGCTAAATAAAAGAGGAGCACCCACTTGAAAAAGTGCCTCTTAACCAGTTAACAGGAATAACTATCTTTCCTGGCCAGCCCAGCCCATCTGGCTAACTCTTGTAATTTGTAATGCCCCAAAGTAAGGGGACAAACTCAAGATAATGGTGGGGAACATTTCTTGACTCACTTGTCCCAAACGACAAAGTGCAGGATTACTGGATAGATTTGTGAAGTTCAGTATTGAATCTATCAAGGTTTTTTTTTTCTTTTTTCCTTTGCTCCTTCAGAAGTTCAGAGGTACTTTAAATTGCAGCAACATTCTCAAGTGGTATTGCTCACCTGTACAGTGAAGCACTTTACTCTTGTGCAGGGGTCTCCAAACAGTTCAATACAACGGTCATGTTGTTTATTCATGGGCTGAAAAAAATTAGCTTTATTAATGAATGAATGAAATTTAAATGAATGAATAAGTTTTACTTCGATCTTTCTTGAAATCGGCATATGTTTCAGAACAAAAGAGAAATGTGACAGTTGCAAAGAAAATGCCTTGCTTAAACTTAGAAATGAAATATAATGAGTAAAAAAGTCAAACATTACCAAATGCTCTTGACAAAAAAATAATTGCTGCAGACTGGATAAAATGTTGAGGCAGACCCTGGGCCATAGTTTAGAGCAGTGGTTCTCAAACTGTGGGTCAGGACCCACTTGATGGGTCGCAATCCGATTTCTGGTGGGTCGCGAGAAGCTGCTGGCAGCCATCTTGGAAGATGGCAAAAGACCTAGCTGGCGCCATTTTGGAAGTGGGCAAAGCCTGGGCTTCGCCATTTTAAGCTTCCCGGCATTGAGACATAACTAAGAGCGGCTTGCACATGTGCAAACAAAGCAGCGTGCTGCTTTTCCCCAGAAAGCGTACTGCTGCCTTCCAGCTGGACTTCTCTCTGTACTTGTAGGCTTCCCTTGGGGGGGCCAGTCGCAGCCAGCCAGGCTTCTCCCCACCAACCTTTGTCAGCTTGGCTGCCTTGACAGGATGGGCTGCCTTGGGGTTGCAAGACAGAGCAGCTCCCCCCCCCCCCCCCGCAGCTGGACTGGGCTGGAGAGTGTAGGCGGAGACCTGAACACAGGGCTTGGGTGAGTAGAGGCAGACCCACGCGATCTCCCCTCTTGTGAGCCTGCCTTGAAAGCAGCATCACCACCGCTGCCACCCCATTGCCGTTCTTGTCCTCTGCATCACGACCTCTCTCCCTCTCTGAAATCACCTGGAAGCTGCGATCCTTTCCTGCCCTGGCTAGCATGTCCTCTCTTTATACCTTTGCTGGGGTGAGGGGGGGGATCTCTGGTTGCCTGGCTGCCAAGAGAGCAGCCGGGGGGAAGGAGGGAGGGCAAGCCTGGCATGTGAGGGGGAGCACCCAGGGAGAGTGCTGCTCCCCCAGCAGCTTCTCTAATGTGCACCCTTCCCCTCTTCTTACTTCTCTCTTAGGCTGCAATTCTGTCTACTCTTTCCTGGCAGTAAGCCCCATTGCCAATAATGGGAGTCAATTCTGAGTAGACGTGCTTAGGCTTGGGGGAGGTGAGGGGAAGCGTCACTGCTTATCTTCCTTCTGAGGGGGATACTACTGTTTTTATTTCCTTTATTAACAAAAGCTCAAGCTACTTCTTGTATTGAGGTGCATGAGTTGGGTGCACTTGTTTCTGGCTAGTGCTGAGCACAGTATCAATAGCCACATCAATGTTTGTTAGTTTCAAGTGCAATACAAGAAGTAGCTTGAGATTTTGTAAATAAAGGCAGAAATAAAAACGGTAGTAAATAAATATACAAATATTTTGTTCCAGATGTTGTTTTATTTTTTGCTTGATAGCAATGGTAGTGAGGGCAAGGAGAATTGGAAGAAGCTTCTGAGCTGGAATACTGTCTCTTGTCATTTACAGTTTGAGTTTCTAGGCAAGAACTTCCTGCTTGATGACATCACTTCCGGCTCTGACATCAGTGATATCACTTCCTGTTTGATGATGTCATTTCTGGCTATGACTTCACTTCCAGGTTGCTGACATCACTTCCGGTGGGCCCCAGACAGATTGTCATTCTCAGAAGTGGGTCCCGGGCTAAAAAGGGTGAGAACCACTGGTTTAGAGACCCCTGCTTAAGTGTAAAAGTAAGTACAAAGCCAGCATGTTTATGAGAAAATTCTAGGTAACCCCTCTCCTCAATAGTTTTCATATTGCAGGGTTATCTCTTTTTTATAAAGAAGCATTAAAAAAATAGTACTCCCTTGCTTGCAGTCTGAAGTGGTACAATCTGTTCTGCTGTCTCTGGATTCTAGCGTCCCCTCCTTATACTTCTAATGTGACCAGGCCCAAGACTATGCTGCTGGTAAATTTGGGTAGAGATGGGACAGTCAGCAAGAATGCTTCTCTTGAGGCCTTGTTACTGAAACAATGTGTCTAAGCTAGGAGGTATTGAGGTGTGTGTATTACACAATCACATGATTTATATGCACAGAAATGGGGACAGAGTACAGAATTCAAGAGCCACAGCTTTCAGTCAAAGGAGGGCGAAAAGGTAACCTTTAAAGGTGGCAGACTTGGAAGTGATGGTCAATGCCTGGGAAACCCAGAATTTCCAGTGGTCAGAGGATTGGGCTTCACTGTGAGCTGAGATTCATAACCTGGCAAGAGCCTTTATTCTCCCCCCTCATGGCATTGTGTATCTGTTGGTGCCACCCTCCTATTTTGTTGTACATAATTTGATCTCTGCATCTTAACTTAAATGTTCGCATTTACCTCTTTTTTAATAGTTTGCAAAATCCAACTTTCTGATTTGAAATTATTATTCCAATATTTTAGGCTTGGACTATACACAACAAACTGAGAGTGGAAAGCACCAGATCTCCTCCACCTCCATCTGAAGTAACATTTTCCATCCTTTTTCTAGATGAAACGACGTTTGAAGCGGGAGTCAAAGTCCAGATTCACAGTCAGTCTGAGCCGCCATTTGTTCAGGAGCTTGGGTTTGGCGTGGCGCCTGGGTTCCAGACTTTCGTAGCCACGCAAGAGCAAAGGGTGAGTCTTGCTTTTTCTCACACAGCTTGGCTGTTGGGTCTGGAGGGAGGCTACATTGTTTGTAATGGTCCTTTGTGAGAGCCCTAGATGGAGGTAGCCTGACATGAGGTAAGGTGATGCCATCTCTCCAGGGGGAAAGTTACTGCAACAAGATAATTGACAATAAAAACCAAATTATTGATGATTTGCTGCCCTTTAATAGTAATGCCAGGTCAGACTATTTGATCCATTGCGTGGCTGACCCTGCTCAAGACTTGATGCTGTGAGCATTGCAGTCTTCTCTGAATCCCAGGACTTGTGAATGTAATGTTGGAATGAATTTAAACTGCAAAACATTCTACTGGAATAGGTCAGCTAGGGTTGCCATCCAGGCACACCCAAAAATCCATACAGTATTTCTTTGCTTCTTGCCCATTCATCTGCATGCGAGTGTTGATATTAAGGGACTGGAAAATATATCAGGAGAGCAGGTAGGAACATGGCTAGAGGTGGGTGAAAACAGTTTTATTTTTCCTGGATTCGGTGTTTCCAGAGTTAGAAGTGCAGAAAGTTGTGTTATGTGTTTTTATTCCAAGGGCGCATATTTATAAATTATAATTATAAATTATAATGGCTTTTAAAGTGTACTAAGTAAGTGATACAGGTGGTACAGTGTCAGCAGATGCAACCACATGCATCTAGAGAGGTGGTTAAGGTGTAGAGGTAAAGGTGTTAAGGTTTTAAAGAAGAGATGTTAAAGAAGAGGATTTTTTTTTGTTTTTTTGCAGATTTTGGGTTTTTGTTGTTTTTTCCCAAAAATGAGAAGTGCAGAAAGCGGTGTTATGTGTTTTTATTTCGTCATCACCGAAAAAACCCACCTCTAATCATATCAGTTCCAATCAGGACCAATTACATTTGGCTTGAAATTGGTTGAGTTGAGATATTACATCTCTCTTTGGGTGAGAGGAAACTTTTATGGCAGTATTAATGAAAACTGTGCATCTGCAAGAGAGGAATGGTGGAATCGCATCGCAGTTGAGAGATGCAGTTGAGGTGAGACGGGTGATTCTTGCAAGGCTTTGAAGAGAGACTTCAAGGTAGAATGGAAAACAGCAGCACAAAGATGGGGGGGAGTTTATTCAGGCAAAGAGAGCAGAATGGAACAAAGAACAGACTTGGGAGGAAAGAAGTGCAGAGAAAGCCAACAGCTCCTTTTGGAGGAAAAGCATTGTGCTGGACTCTCTTGTAGGAAATGGCCAAATCATTCCTGAAAGATGAGTAATTTCATGACTGTTGTTCAAAAAAACTGGCAGATGTGTCCAGCGGATTTGTTTTTGCCGCTTTAAAGATCACTTTTCCCAAGATCAAACAGGCAAATCATAAAAAACTTAAAACAAATATTTTAAAGAAATGGGTACAAAGCAGCAATAACACAGATCAGCAAAATGCTTTCCGAAAAAGAAATCGGGTGCCATCTCTTCTTAATCACAGCAGAGATGTTGATTTTCACATCTCCTCCTCTGGCAGAAGGTTCCAGAGCTCAGGAGCCACTGCCTTTAAGACTTCATACCCTGCCACTATCCTCACTTGTTGCAGAGGCAGAGCACTAATCAATGTCAGCTGTCCAAACCTAGATTGGGTGCTACAAAGGTGAAAGCCAGCACTTTGAGTCAGTTACCAGTTTTCCTCCAAGTTCAGTGTAATGGGTGCAGGATAGGTTAAGTATCTGCACATCTCTCCATGCCTTAGAGCAGGGGTCTCCAAACCCCGGCCCGGGGGCCAGATGCAGCCTACAGCAAGCCTCTTTCCAGCCCATGGCCAACCTCTTGTCCCCTGAAAGCCTCTGGCCCACTCAACTGAACATGACCAGAACTGTGCTCTGATTGTGTTTGGAGGGTGTTCTGAGGGCCAGAGAGGTTGAATGAATGAGTTCGTTCATTCATTTATTCACTCATCCAAGTTCCATCTCTAATTTATTTATTTAAATTTTATATTTTAAATTTTTTTCCCGGCCCTCCACACCACACCAGATATTTGATGCGGCCCTCTGGCCAAAAAGTTTGAAGACCTCTGCCTTAGAGGGCAAGCAGCTCCATTCCTCACCAGTTGAAAGTTCTATCTCCAAGGGAAGCCTTATGTACAACATGTAACAGTAGTCAAGCTAGAGGTTACAGAGATAAGGATTGGTAATAGTGATGGCCAACTCAATGAAGAGGAGAAAGCTGCTGTGCACCAAATGCAGATCAGTAAAAGGCACTCTTAGCGACAGGTCACAGTCTGCTTCTCAAAAGCCAGTCTGTGCTCAGGAGTATTTCTAAGTTCTTTACCTGCTCAGGTAGGTTGACTGCCACCCCTTCTCTCACAGGCAAATGAATCCTCTCAAGGCACCAGGTATTCCACTAACATTGCCTCTGACTTGCCTGGCTTCAGCTTTCAGTGTAATCCCTGCCATCACATGGTTGCACCATTCCTTGCCATGGCACAGCCACCCTGAGCCCCTAGAATTGAGAGGATGCATATGTTCAGTGTTCATTAAGATTGCTAAATAAGCTTTCTTCATTGTTCTTCTAAATTGATGGGTGGGCAATCACAGTGAAGACAAAAAAGGCTTATCTACATTACAGTTGCATTGTTGCTTGTACTAGTTTGACTGTCATGGCTCTTATCCCCTCCATCCCACCCCCACCCCCACACTACAAAAAGCCTAGGCATTTGTAGTGTGATTAGGGTGCTGCAAATTCTGTTGCCCTCCTGTCCACCCCACTGAATTGTACTTAAACTGCACAGTACAATTTCTGACTCCCTCACTCTCCAACCACTGCCATTGCTGGTACAGGGACATGCTGAACCAAGAGCAAGCATCATCCAGGCTGTGGCCCAGCCCACTGAGAGAGTCTGTTCCGTGCTGTCTCTGGCACAGCTTGTCCTCATTACTTATGTTGGGGGGGGGGGGGGCGACACACAACAGGTTCCGCACAGGAACAGCAGCATCCCATGCATCTAAAGCTTGTCTCACCCAGCCAGATGCTTCTGTTTCATCTGCCGCCCACAAACAGGAGCAAAGCAGGCCACACCACTTGCATGACAAAAGCAATAGCAGTCCCTCCAGCACTTGCTCGTAAATGCCCCAGGTGTACAGCAGCTGGTACAAGCAGGGGTGCTGATAAAAAGCCTCCCTGTTCTCTGGGATCAAAACACTCTGCATTGTCCACACCACCTTGCTGTGGAAGAAACGTCTGGGGCCGAAAAAACCCTTCTTCCACAACCCCACAGCTCCTCGTTACTCCGCTAAAGGCTGGCGTATTAAAGAAGATGAAATGTTCCCTAAAACAGCCATTTCTGTCAATTTGGCCGTAAAAATTTAAGAGGCTTCAATTAAGCAACAGGTTAGGGATGCTTGGGCAATATTGGGTAGGATGGCTCAAGTGTGCCTCAGAGACTCATCCTCTGAAATGTTCGCACCAGATAGAGGCCATCAAAACCTGAGGAAAAGATCTTAGCTGCTGGTACCTAATTATGAAGGAGAGCGGAATGGGATTCAAGGCGTCTCCTCTTGCTCAGAAGCCTTGTACAATGGATCATTCAAAGAAGGAGGGTCCCCGTGACAAATAAGGGAAGATGCTCCTGGGCACATCATGCAGTGCAGGGAAGAGAGAAAGTCCAGTGAGCTCATGCAGAAAGGAGCAAGAAGAGCCTTAATCAAGAAACAAGGGACAAGTTCTCTCCAAAGGAACGTATGAAGAGAAGAAGTTGCCTTTTACCGAGTCAGAGTCTGGTCCAGCCAGCTCAGTCTTACCTACAATGACAGAAAGAAGCTCTTCAAGGTTTCAAACAGGGGTCTTTTCCTGCCTTCCCCCCCCCCCACGATGTCACAGATTGCATCTTGGCCCTTCTGCATGCAAAGCCAGTGCACCACTGCTAAGCCACATCCCCTCCCCCAAAAGGCAAAGACATGGAGAGCTTTCACAAATCTCCTTCCCAACTCATCCATATCACCCCTTGTCAGGACTGGTTTACACAGTCAGCAGAATCAAGTGGCAAAGTGTTCCTGGACTTCACCATGTCAGAGTGGGTGGTACGCTGGGGTTGTAAGTCTGTACTGTCCTATGGGGGGGAATCCCTGCACATAAAAATATAGGTTCTTGGAGAGAAGATCAGGCTGAACCTACATTCTTGACAGGCTACATTTTTTATATGAAGGGAGTTGCTTTGGGGTGAGGGAGTATTTGAACATGAGATCCTCCACAAGCTGCCTAAAGCCGTTCAGTCCAGGAACTGTGGCACCACTTTATTTTGTTGTCTCTCTGCTCTGTACAGTCATGACAACTTTGTCAATGCACTCTATTAAATTCCCCTGTGGAGGAGAAGGTGTGAAGGGAGCTAATTCAAGAGAACCGTGTCAGTTGCTTTCCTTGGGAGATGGCGGAAAGAAAGAAAAGAACAAACTCTGTTTCCAGGTCGCTTAGCCTGTTAATGTCAGCCTGAATGGCAGGCTGGAAGTCGCGCAAGGAATGCTGTTGAATAACCTGCGAGCGCTGTAGTAATTTCTGTTTGTGTGATGCTGTTTGATCTCTCATTAATGAATACAGATCTCTGGTTATTTTGGTCTGGACAGAATGCACAGGTGACCTTGCAACTTTGCAGGAAAGGAGGAACAGGCAAACAGTTCCCTTCTGTGGGGTCCAGGCAAGGCAATGTGCCGGAGACACCAGAGTTGCAACTGTTTATGGATTCGAACTGTGCCCACTCCCTGCATCCCTGAAGGCCTTAGCTGGAACTTAATTTGCAATTCTGAATTAAGCCAGGCTACATTTTCCAACAACAGTCTTGGTTTTGCCCACTGATTCTCTCCCCCGCAAGCCAAAGGAGAGGGCAGAGGGCTCTTTAATGCCACCCTCTCTAGCATGAGCAGCAAAAGGGGCTTTGGCAGAGTCTTCCTCTCCTTCTGAACATCACTTGCTCACTCCCAGGTTCTTGTATCTGTGCACTGGCGAAGGAGGCAGCGGCTGAAGTGCAGGAGGAGACGTAGCCTGACAGAGTCATTGTTGTGAGATGAGAAAGAGTGTGTATAGTTCAAAAAGATGTTTGCTACCTATAACAATAGCAACAAACCCTAACAGAGATTAAGAACTGCAGTTAAATTTGGAACAAAAAACTTGAAGGTTTAAAAAAAAACAAACAGCTATGTCAGCCTCTTGAGAGGTACAAAGCTGTCAGGAAGAAAAGAGACTCTTAAGCATTAAATTATGTTTCTTTTGGTCTCTTCGGCATGTCTGCAAATTCAGCCTTCTGTTTTTGGTCAGATAAGTAAGGTGACAAGGAACAAGACAGAAGATGACGAATGGGAAACAAGAGAGGGGGAGGCGTGGGGTAAGTACCCCACCACAGGACTTAGTGTTTGGAGGACAGCATTGTCGCTGTTCATACTGGACGGGGATAGGGGAGAGGGGTCAGGAGAGTGAGTTTTCATTGAAGAACAAAGTGCAGGTTGGTGGGATGGGAAGCTGTTAAGGAGGGCTGTTTAACCCTTTCCCCACCTGCTATTCTTGGTTTAAAATTGTTTCTTAATAAGAAACACAAGAACCGTTCATCTTAATAGGGAAGTCTCTGTTCCTGTAAAGAGTGGAGTGGTGGCTGGATATGCTTCAGATTTTTCATGAAAATCCAGTGCCTGAGCATCTTTGGTTAGCTGCTTTAGCTATAAGGAAGCCCTGTGCATCCAAATGAGGCCTTGGCTCCCTATCAGATGTATGGTTCAGTATGTGAGAGCTGTTGTGGCTTGGAGTGAGAGTTTGGAAGGCCCCAGTTCAACGGCTACCTCAACCGTATACTCACTCAGCGGCAATAGGTAAACCTGCTTATTGCCAGCCAGTGCTGCTGGAGCACCGGCAAGCCCTCCATGGCCCTGCACTGGCAGCCCCTCCCCTCCTGGTGCCACAGAGATGTCGTATAGCACGTTTGCGACACCCAGCACTGGCGCTGAGAATTTTTACGATTGGACCCTAAGACCCTCCACGGCGTATCTCTTGGGGCTTGGAGTATAGCTTTGATCCTTCACACTTGGCCTCGGGCAAAATGCCACTCAGCCCTAGCTGGCGGCTGCGAGGAAATGGAGCATCTCTGCCTTCTAATCTCTCTTTTCAGCGGTGCTTGTTTAAGATACTGCTAATGGAGACACGCTCGGATGATAATGCGATTGCTTGAGATGGCAACAAGGGAGATGGCGAGGCCCATTGATCGAAACACAATGGCAAAAGCAAAGTAATTATTTGGGGCTCGGCAATATCATTGCTCCTTGAAGGAGTGGCCCGCTGTCAGCAGAGGAAATTTGCCTTCCTCGAGACTGTGGGGAGCTCAGCCGTGAATACACACACACCACAGTCTCATCTTTGCAGTGCGAATTATTTACACTTGCAAGGGTCAAATCCAGATGGCCATGGGGGGGGGGGGAGACGGAGACAGCAAGGGCCTCATCTGTCCCACTGTTGCAAGCAAGGACTTGGCCAGTAGGGGAAGAATCCACTTGGGCACAACCCAGGCAGCTCCTGAGTTGGGTTGATGTGAGCTGCCTACGTTTTGTTAGCAATGACGAAAGGAAAAAGACTGAGCCAGGGCAGTCAGACTGAAAGCTTCTATGTACTAGCCTCTGAAATTGTACAGAATGTCCATCAGCCTCTCAACCTAGCCAAGACTGTGTGGAAGCACTTACTGTATGAACCACGTGGGGGCTGTAGGTGTATACAATCGGCATGACCACCACAGCTCAAGATAGCTCTGCTGTGCTCACGTGGGTCACATACACAACTCCTGTCTTGTGGTTATGCTTCTTGCCATTGATACCTTTAAGTGAAAATGACTGGGATGTGAACCTGTCAGTAGATTTTGGCATGCCCGGAGACAAATGAGTGTGGGTCCCTTAGGCTGCAATCCTATGTATACTGTCCTGGAAGTAAGACCCATTGAACACAATGGGACCTACCTCTGAGTAGACATGCATAGGATTGTGCTGTAAGTCACTGTATTAAAACCCATTCCTACAGCTAATAAAAAACTCACATATTATCTGTAATACAACCTTGCAACTAAATCAACAAATGTAGTTGGCAAAAAGTGTGTATTAGTGTGTGTGCTCCCCCACCTGATTTTTATTTGTGCCTTGTAGCTCATAAGAACAGCTCTGCTGGATCAGGCCAAAGGCCCATTAAATCCAGCTTCCTGTATCTCACGTTGGCCCACCAGATAACCTCAGGGAGCACACAAGACAACAAGATACCTGCGTCTTGTTGCCACTCCTTGCTTCTCCATAGCCTACGTACAGAACTGCTTTACAACATAAGGTAGAACTGATTAGTACATACAAGTATATTTTACATACATGCAAAGTACATGCAAAGTGTATTTATCCCCACTTATGCTACCAATGTCAAACATGGACACTTGCAATACAACATAAGAGAAAGTTAGTTACTAGGGAAATGAGATGTTTGAGGAATGCTGTTGGAGTAACCCGAAGGGATAAAATCGGGAACAAGATAATAAGAGAAAGAATTGAAATAGAACCAATTCTATATCATATACAAAGACAGCAAATAAAGTGGTTTGGTCACCTAGAGAGAACGTCTTGGGATTCTATACCATATAAGACATGTATTAAGAGAAGGGAAAGAGCAAGAGGCAGACCCAGAGGACGACGGAGAAACAACATCCAAGATATATTGTAACAACATCGAATAACATTGGAAGAGGTCACTAGAAATGCAAGAACCAGAACTTTGTATCTCCCTCAACACCCGAAGTGGTGAAAGAGGAAGTGAAGAAGAAGAACCAGGAGGTATACCAATCGTTGCTTATAACCTGTGATGGAATTTCCTCCATATAATTGTCCAATCCCCTTTTACATACTCTAGAATGGTGATGATTGTCCAATTTTTCTCAGTTTCCTTGCCTGGAGCCCATTCTACTCATCACAGATGACCAAGCAAGTGGCTGATTACAAGCCTGCACTGTGACTCTGCAGGTGGTCTAATGGCTTGCCTGAGACAGCTTTTTCCATGGCTGCACTGCCCCTTTGAGTTAGGAAGTTTCACCTCAGGCCTCACCTATACCTCAGGCCTCAAAGCCCCCTTCAGACACAGATGGGAACAGGGGTGTGCAACATCAGCCACTGTGGTTAGTGTTGGAAAGATTTTCAGATTCTTTTTACTGACACAATGCCAAACAGTCACGGACCTTTCAAAAGGGTTTGGAGGCTTTATTTCTACAATAGTAAGTGAATTACATAAGCCAGTTTATTCAGTTTGGATACAAATGTTCACTCTAATTTCCCATCCTGTTTCTCAAAGAACCACACCCAGAAAACCACATTAAATAAAGTGAGATAAACAGGTTACCCATGTGACACTGTATGTCATTTCCACCTCCTTATTGGGCCTATTATGACAGGTTTGGTGCATGGTTCCGGCTCTAATTAGGAGGTCATTCTGCCCTGCATCCCAAAATATTCCTGGCCCACAACTTTGGTTATACAAGATCCTGGATCTACATGTTCTGCCAATCATTATTTCTTTAGGTCACTTTGACATAATGACCCTCCTATCCTGTTTTTGAGGGGAACAGCAGTCATTCTCTTGGCTCCAATTTCAGTTATTTTGTCAAACTAGAGAAGAGAATTTTAACGCTCTAAAATCTCCATCAATGGCAGGCAGTTTATTGCCTTTGAATAGGCCAAGTTTGAGCTTGACCTTTTAGAAATACCCAGTCGTCCGAAAAGTACCCTCCAAGTTTTCGTTCCAGCTCCAGCAACTGACCTCATGGACGCAGGGTCAGAGAATGCACACTTCATGTCTGAAATCTGGTAGAGCAAGCAACGTGTATCAATGCATTCTGCAGGAGCAAAGTTGCCATTGCTGTCAGTCAAGGCACCTCAAGGAAGGTGTAATTAAGCATTCAATCTGCCTTTCTCACAGACGCTGGACTAGCTCAGAAGCAACATGGCTCAAAGCCAAGACTCACTAAGCGAGAAACACTGGAACAGAATATGTGATCATTCTATTGTTTCCGATCCCATCACCTTACACTGCAAATGCAATTTAAACAACTTAAAAGATTTGTGCAGAATCAGGGCTGGAGCAGACACCGAGGTCATCAGAGCTGACAATTATTTATTCTCCCTTATCATATCGTCTGTAGCATATGGGTGTCCCTTCCCACTCCAGATGACTAAACGGCAGCAGATGCTGTGTTATTATCTTGCTAGAGGAATGCAAATGAGGCGTGGAGGCCCTCCGATGGCACTTTGTCACTGTCATAAAGAAATTCTTCAGTAGTCCCTTGAGAAGAGCCTCCCCACCAGTGCTCCAAGCTTCAACCTCTGAGCTGGTGTGGCCGCAGCCAGATGTTGAGGGGGGCTCACGGCAGCCACTTTGGTAGAGGAGGATGTCCTGAGCCAGTCTGGCACTTTAAAAATTGGGAGAAGTAACTCTTTTCCTTCAAAGAGCTCAAATGCATGATAAGAGACGTGGGGGAAATTCTGACTCAGATTTGTCCTGTGGAAATCCTTCTCTCAGAATCCAGATTTGAGCAGATATTTGCTTTACCACTGAGCACTATCCTAGAGAACAGTTGGACATTGGTATCTGAGGGGGTATCCATTCCTAGACCCCCTCGGATACTGAAACCCGTGGATTATTGAATTCATGGGTCCAATCTATAGGTCTTTCGAAAGTGACTGGAGGTGTTCTGAGGCCCACAGAGGCAGC
The DNA here is from genome assembly GCF_035046505.1 of Tiliqua scincoides. Classification (NCBI taxonomy): domain Eukaryota; kingdom Metazoa; phylum Chordata; class Lepidosauria; order Squamata; family Scincidae; genus Tiliqua; species Tiliqua scincoides. Next base: position 85,204,905 of record NC_089825.1, on the reverse strand, counting down.
ATGTGGCCTCTATGGGCCTCAGAAAAGCCTTCAGAGGTGCTGGAAAGGCATGTAAAAACCGGAAGTGCCTTTCCAGGAAACTCTGGAAGCCTTTCTGCAGCCTGCAGAGGCCTCATGCTGCCTTCCTGTGCCTCAGAAAGGCTTCTGAATGTGACTGGAGAACACCTCCGGTTGTATCCAAGAGCTGAGGTTCAGCCCTTCACCGTGAGTTCTGAACCCCTGGTGAGTTAAATCCATGGGTTCCCAACCCTCAGGTAAACAAGTTTGACCTGTACTATTTTTGTTTTGGTTTTTTAATCTTTTAGTGTTATTTAAAATTCAAGATCCAATTTGATATAAAAACTTACCAGGATCACCATTGCATAGACTGCCATTATTTCCTTCATAATTAAAGCACATTGGTATATCATTGGTTTTATCTTGTTCATTATCTTAATTATTATTCTTTCCCCCCTCAAGGATATTAAATTCATAGTTTGCTGCCGCATCACAAAAAAACAACTTCAAGAGAAGTTAACTTTTACAGAAAAAAAAATTAACTAGCCCATCTGGTCACATGTGCATTTGTGGAAGTTTGACAGCCAAAAAGGAAGGCCACCGCTTCTCTCTTAGTTTACAAAAGCTGCTCAGTCTAGCTGCTTTCTTAATGCTTTCTTAACCCACTACAGGTGGCGCCCTGGGAGAGCACAAGCTGGAAGGATTTGGAATGCAAAAAGCAAAATTTAAATTTGAAGGTCTAAACATGTTGATCTTTCAAACTCAATGGGACTTTCTTCCAAGCAAAGATGTTTAGGATGGGCTGGGAGTGAACTAAGGAATTCTGCCCCAGCAGTATGAAACAAAAATGAATTTGGCCAGAGGGATAAGTAGGGGTACAACCTTCCTTAAGCTCTTTCTATTTGTAGGGGGTGAATTTCATTTTTTTCCAGAGGAAGTGACTCCTAGCTACATGCTAATTGGAGTCCCCTCCCTTCTCTTGCAGCTGACTTACCTTCCGCCTCCGTGGGGCGAGTGCCGCTCATCAGACTTTGGCCTGGACTTCTTTCCCATCTACAGCATCACTGCATGCAGAATTGACTGCGAGACCCGCTATGTGGTGGAGAATTGCAACTGCAAAATGGTTCACATGCCAGGTATGTCTTTGGGGGATGAACTGCAACAGCCTCACAGATGCCGCTCATCCAGCATCAGAAAAGGCTTTTATCAAGTCAGGGTGGCAAAGTCCTTGGAGAGAAGCAAAATGCGACGTGGCAAGGCAGGAAATAGCAAGAGCTGCACAGCACCCAAGTCCTTTAGTTGACCTGACCAGAGAGGAAGCCTGATCTTTAAGATGGGATATGTTTGTTTAAATAAAGATCATGTCTAGTGCATAGACTTTGGCCTACTGAGGTTCAAGAAATGTTTTGATGGTCTGGTTCTATTGTAGTTGATCCCCTGGGGGCTGGGGAAAAGAATAGGCCCTCGGTTTGGCTGTACTTGTCGTAAGAGGCGACTAAACAGCCACCGGGTAGATCGGGCTCGTCAGCCTTGGAAGGCAGCTCATCTGAGAGAAGGAAAACTCTGATCCCAAACCTCCACTGCCTTGTGGCTACAGCCAGTTATGGAAAAGGCTTCAGGAGTCAACCTCGAGGCAAAATCCGGAGCCGGAGTCCCTGAGGCAGTTCATGGCTGAACATAGTCACATTCTGGCAACTCCTGCGACGCCGCTGGAACCAACCGTATTGGCCTCTGCCTTTCCATTGGACCATTTCAGCAACGTGGAGAGGGGGGATTTGCTGCATGGGTAACAGCCTATCCTCCATACCTACTTTACCCAGGCTTTGCGCACTGGAGAGGACACTCTGTTCCAGAACCTCCATTCAGAGCGTGACACCATAGTCTTCCGAGACTGAAGGATGCCAACTCAATTGTAGTTGTCTCTTTGGCCAGAGCTTGGTAGAGGTCTACAGACTGGCAGCCCAATCCCGAGCAACCTGGAGCAGGGGGCTGCAGCGGAGCCAGAATGGCTGCCGCGGCATCCAACACGCAATCGGGCAGCCCAACATGACATTTGCCCCCTTCCCCTGGGTAAGGGAAGCAGCCCCACAATGGGGCTACTCGAACCTATGGCAGCTCTGGAGCTGCCGCAGAATTAGAGAGTCCTGTTTTGGACCTGGGGCTCAGGATCAGGTGAAGTGGAGGATCTGGTGCCTCACTCCCTCTGCCTGCCTCTCCCCCACCCCAGAATGTCTCCTCCCTGCTTCCCCCGACACCCCGCTGCCAGGGGGTCTGGGAGACCACCAGGCGGCGGAATGTGGGCCCAGCACCAGAGCTGGCCCAGTGCAGGCTCGCACTGGGCTAGCTCCAGGGCTGGTCCTGCGGTAAGGGCTCACAAACATGCCTTACGGCACAGTTGCAACAGTGCGCACCAATGGTGAGCCAGTGTGCATGTATCTGGATTGGGCCCTGGATCATTAGTGCCCTGAAGGCTCCAGAATTAAAACAGCAGCACACTTGAGTCCTGGCACCTAGACCAATCTCAGAGGCTGATTCACAGTGTCCTTTTTCAACATATTGAAGGTTATAAATCATAGAATCACAGGGACCTTCAAGGCCAGCTTGCTGCTTGGAGCAGGAAAGTTCTCTCTAGAGCATCTCTGAAAGGTGTGTGTCAAGCTTATGCTTGAAGATCTCCAGTGAGAACCCACCACTTCCCTTTGTAATCAGTTCCACTGTCAAACCTCTTTTACTGTTAAGAATTTCTTCCTGATGTTTGACTGGAGTCTTCCTCTTTCAACTTAAGCCCATTAGATCTACTCTGTGGGGCTGCAAAGAACAAACTTTTACCAGCTTCCATACAGTGGTGATTCAAATATCATGTCCTCCCCCAACCTTCTCCTCTCCAGGCAAAACATAGCAATTTCCCTCAACCTTTCCTCATAGGACTTGCTTTCCAGGCCATTGATCCCCTATGATTATGTAGCGGGATGTTATGCCAGAGACTCGTACACACATGCTCCTTCCCTATGTAATGTAGAGGAGCCTACAGACATAGCATGTGAACCGGCTGCTTATGGCCCAGCTGGTTTCTGGACAAATGTGTGCCTTTATTCCCTCTTTCACAATTTACCTCTCTTGCATCCATTCATGTGCCTCCAAATACTGTGTCTCACACATATTTCATACACATGCAGCCCAATCCTATATCGACCAGGCTGTGGGGTGCAGCTGCACTTACACAGCCTCCACTGCATCCTGCAGGCCATTGGGAGACCATGATGTGATAGAGATGTAAGTAAACAAAATCTTTACTTGCCTACTCCATCGTGCCATGGCCCCTAGCTCTTTGGCTGGTGCAAATCCTAGTGGACCCAGGGGGTAGGGCGAGGGGCATAGGATTTCGGCTGCACTGTTACTACCAATAACTCCCCTTGCCTCACCCAACATGCCTCCTGGTGGCCCTGATTCAAGCCCTGATCCTTCCCTCCCCTGCCCACATCCTATCCCCCCATGCCAACTTGCATCTTCCGGTGGTGGCAGGTTGCTCTATGTGGTTGCCAGCCTTTTATGCCGGTGGCCCCACTGGGCATGTTGTTGCTGCAGCCATAGCACTGACAGAGTGCACCTTCTGCTGACAGAACACTCATTCTGTCAATGGAAGACACCCCTAGAATTGGGCTGTTAGTCTGATAACAGACTACCAAATGTGACAGTGCTTCCTTCTCTGCGTTCCTTCCTATCAGTAGCTCCATCTGGTCTCTAGGCCTCTTGTGCTGACAACTTCTAAGTAAGCCCTCCTTAGCACCCCAGTTAGTGACTAGGGAGTCCTCATTTTAGTAAAGCCAGAGCTCTTACAACCAGCAGCTATTCAGATTGCAAAGTCTGCGTGTTTACATGTATCTCAGGAGACAAATGAACAAAACCACTGCTTTTGTGCAAATCTCTATCCTTTGACTTGGAACTTCATTTCTCTCCCTCTGACTGTAGTAAATGCCTTAACAGATTGCCCAAAACTGGTTTGGATTTCACAAATAGATACATACATTATAGCTGTGACTGCTCATTCTGCACTCCACCACCCCCCTCTCCCCACTCCAAAAGCAAGGACTGGCTTACTAAAGTCCTTCAGAGAGAAATTCATCATTGCAAACAGCACATAAAAATGGGCTCTGTGTGTTTTTCTTTTTATGCAGGGGATGCTCCATTCTGCACGCCGGAGCAGTATAAAGAATGTGCAGAGCCCGCGCTAGGTAAGTTCTGAAGGATGAGGGATTCCTTCATTGTCAGTATAATCTGCTTCTCAGAGTTTCATTTCTGGGAAGGTTCAGCAAGGTCTATATATCTAACTGGGAATATGCAGTCAGTAAAGCCCTGTGTCCTGGAATATGTGAACAAGAACAGCATTTCTGAACATGCGCAGAGTGCATTTGCTGACTATTGAGCAACTGCTGTCTGTCCCCTCACACTGAAGATCAAAGAGCAGAGGGGATAGGATGGGATTCAGGCAAGTTTTAGCTCTAACGCCTCTGTTTTTGGAAATTGAATGCTGTTGCTTGCAGTGGCTGTTGTACAGCACTAAAATGAACTGTGGAGGGAGGCACGTGTTTTGCAAAATTTCAGACTGCATGGTCCGAATTCACATGTTGTCACCCGCCCACTCCCTCCAATATTCCCAGCTATGAATACTGCTGGATTTGGAGTATGTGTGTTACAGTATTGTCCTGAACTTTATCAGCAAGACTTCAGATTTAGAAATCTCACTTGATCAATAGAAGCTTTTTCCCAATCAAAAGCACAGCGTGGGAGAAAGTACTCGAGCTCCCTACCACCCCATCATAATTTAGCTGTGCCCTGCATGCTATTTTAAGTAAAACGGAAAACAAACTAAAAAGCTGGCTATAACACAAGTTTCTCAAGTGTCATTTCTCTATAACGTGTCATTTCTCTTGTCATGTGTCATTATCTGTATAATATGGCCTAAGCTTTAGATGGATTTTTTTTTTTTTTAAAAAGGAATTGAGCAAAATTCATAGTGGTAAGATTTTTAGTGGCTATTAACCATGTTCACAAAGAAATGGAGCTTCCACGTTCAGTGGCACTATACCTCTGGTGAGGGAAGCAAACACCACATGGTGACTGTCATCATCCGCTGCCTGCAAGCATTCAAGGAGCCCTGGCCTTGAATCTGCTATCACTGGAGACCTTTGGTCTTATCCAACAAAACATTCCTCTTCTGTCCCCATTCAGGGGCAGTCCATTCTACCAGTGACCCATCGAGATTCCCATTTTGCTTTACAGTGGTTCTCGGAGAAAGAGACAGCAATTACTGTGTGTGCCAAACCCCATGCAACTTGACCCGCTACAACAAGGAACTCTCCATGGTCAAGATCCCCAGCAAGACCTCAGCCAAGTATCTTGAGAAGAAGTTCAACAAGTCAGAGAAATACATCTCGTAAGTCAGAACAGTCTAGACTGGGCTAGAATAACCTTTATGACAATCGGCAAAATATTGGCAGCTGAGTTGGTCTGAAGGGAAATATACAAGGTGACCACAGATTCCCTATGCAGGAGATTGTGTCTTCTGTTAATTCTTTCTTTTAAATTGTTTTCTAGGCAGGGCTTGGATGCCAAGAAGTATTAATGAGCTTTGTAAGCTGCCAAGTTATTCTACCAGTGACCCATCGAGATTCCCATTTTGCTTTACAGTGGTTCTCAGAGAAAGAGACAGCAATTACTTGCAAGTTACTCTTGCAGCAATTTCCCACCTGAAGTAACTAGCATGCATAGGGATTTTGTGGCCACCCTGTACAGTGCATCATATATGCTAGCAACCTGGGCAGCCAAACTGAGGGAGGCAAAGGTGACACGCATGAAGTTAAGTAAGCCACCTTCAGGTGCCAGATTTTGGGATAAAACTGATCCATTGTGTTTAAAGACTAACACATAGAGGGGGGGAAATGCATACCTGCACCTAGAAAATTAAAGGGTCAGGGAGAACCCTTCCCCTTGACCTGCTAGGTTTCTGTGTGCTAGGAAGTGGAGCATGCCAGCAAGTGATTCCCTCATCTGCAGTCTGAAGTAGAACAGTCCAGCCATCGTTTTATTATGTGATCTGCTGCTTTGTGTAGATGAGCTGTTTCTTCAAATGAGAGAGATATGCTGCATTTTCTTTACCTTCCACTGAAAATAATTGCCTGTAATTATCTCCTGCAGAGGCCATTCCACCTAATCATTATGTAACTTTATTATGTAAGAAATAGTACCTGAATCTGCTTATTTTCGTTTTTCCTTCATGTCATTTTTCCCTTTCGTGTTACATACCCCACTTGGGTCCCGTTCGGGGAGAAAGGCAAAGTAAAAATCAAATAAATAAATATTTACATATCTGTTAGTCCCAAAAGCTCAGGGCTGTGTACAAGCTTTTGCCCCCACCTTACCCCATTTTATCCTAGCTACTTACAAATTAGTAGCCGGTTAAAGAACTGGAGGCAGAGGGTAGAAGTAAATGCAGTTCTCGCAATGAAGGGAAGCAAGCAATGGGGTCACAAATGATCTGGAGTTAGCGGTTCGCAGTGATGTAGCCAAGTTTGACGAGCACAAGCAAATCTCAGAGGGATGTTTACAAACTGAGTGGCAGGACAACAGAATAGCAAATTAGGTGCAATGTAAGTAAGTGTAAGATGATGCACCGTGGGACAAAAATTTGTACTTTTCATATATACTGATGGGGTTTGGACTATGGTGACTAACCAGGAAAGAGTACTTAGAGTTCATTTTATTTAAAAGATGTATATGCCACCTTTCATCAAAAACTAAAATGCCGAAGGCAACTCATGGTCGATAAAAGCACAACACAATAAACAAAATGCAATAGATAACATACAATAAAACAGGAATACAGTACAAATAAGAACTATATAAGACATTAAAATGCAGTGGATAGAAGAGAATAGAAACAGGGAACAGCTTATGGAGGGGAGCCACTAAAGGGAGGAGGCTAGCCAATGAAAAGGCCTTCAACCCCTGTTGGAAAGTCACCAGGGAGGAGGCTGTTCTCATCTCTATTGGGAGGGAGTTCCAAAGCTGTGGAGATGCCACAGGGAAAGCCTTCTCCCCCCCCCCCACCTTTGCTGCCAACCTAGCCTCAGCCAGTAGTGGCACGTGCTGGAAGGAATTGGGGAATACTTCAGTGAAAACGCTAACTCAGTGTGTGGCATTTGTGAAAAGCAAATTTTGTGCTAGGGTCGATTTAGGAAAGGGACCAAAATGTAAAAACTACCACTATTGAAATGCCTTTGTACAGATCTATGACACGGCCACACTTGGAATATTGCATAAAGTTCTGTTTGTTTGCCCCAGCTCACGAAAGGGTATTGTAGGCTTGGAAAAGATGCAGAGAAAGACAACCAAAATTAACAAGAGATTGGAGCATCTGCGTTTTGAGGAAAAGCAGAAGTGCGCACAAGTTTTTAGTTTAGAAAAAAAGTACATCTATGTGGAGGACATGATGCACATTTACGAAATTACGCAGGAGGCAGAGAAAGTGGATAGAGAGAACATTTTTTTTCATCTCTCATAAAACTACAACTCTGGCTCCTCCAATGACACTAACAGGCTGTAGATTCCAAGCCAAAGAGAATGCTTAATATTAACTTCTGGAATGCACAGAACATATGCGTAAAGACTAAGATGACTTTAAAAGGGGGCTAGGCAAATGCACAGAGCAGAGATCTATCAGCAGCTATTAACCATGATGGTTCTGTAGAACCTCCATGCTCAGCAGCAGTCTACCTCTGAATACCAATTGTTGAGGGATGCAATTGTGGGAGAGGAATATTATCTTCACGTCCTTCCTGATGGCATCTGGGTGGCCAGTGTAGGAAACAGATTGTTGGATTAGATGTATCTTTGGTCTGACCAGGAGGGCTCTTTATATTCTTAAATCAGCAGGGTGTTTGCAGGGGGGGGGGTTAATCTGCAGGGACAGGGAGAAAGCAGTACACTTAGTTCACCTAGAAACCACTTCCCACCAATTACTCTCTGCCAAGGGGGTGGATTCCTATTCAGATATAACACATTCCTCAGGCTTGCAGCAAGGAAACTTCATTCCTCAGGCCACCCGTTGGGAATTTGAGATCTCTCATTGCTGAGCAGAAAAATGTGCACTAGCAGCAGAAAGATTTCTTCATGTGATGGATGCATCTCCTCACTCCCAACGTCCTGTTTTCTTCCCTCAGGGAAAATATTCTTGTGTTGGATATATTCTTCGAAGCCCTCAATTATGAGACCATTGAGCAGAAGAAGGCGTACGAAGTGGCAGCTTTACTTGGTGAGTAAAAGTCACGTGCATATGTGTCTCTTGTGTCAATCAGGGTGAGAGTAGGATGGTAAGGTAGAGGTGAGGTGAGCAATAGAAAAGGCCAAAAAGCAATAGAAAAAGGCTTTAGCCAGCAGTAGGAGTGCTCAAGGAGTTTCCTTGCTCAGATCAATGAGTGAGCCTGACCCAAAAGCCTTTATAGAGATCATAGAATGTCACCTGACCTGTTTTGATCTGCTACTAAGAGGATTCCTTGTGGGTCTGGCTAATCTCTCTGAAGTTCTCTCCTTTGACCAGAGATGATGGGAGCACAAAAGCTCAATTCCTATCTGACAACCCTAAGGCCGCCAGCTGAGGACCTGCTATAGGTCTCAGTCTTGACACTGGATTGCTGCAGTTTAACCAGTTCTAGCCACTGGTTCTGGGGATGATGAAGCTGCATAAGCAGATCTCCCACCTCACCCTCTTGTTTTTCTGTTGCTCAGAGGCAGTAACAGCCTAGAACCGAAATCAGGTTCTGCACAAAATTTGGTAAAGTGTCAGCTTCACTTATAACTCACTTCATTTGCAAACATTGTGCAAAAGGCAGCCTTTTCTTCCTTTTGTTTTGGAACACTTTGGAAAGGGAAGCAGACGGCGAGAACCTAGACTCATAACTGCTAGAAGAAAACGCTAACAGGAAACAGAAAGCCAATGAAACAGTCAGTCAGCAAGAACTAGATGTCAAGTCCATGCTCAACGTGAGAATGATCCAAAGCAACAGGAAGTAAAAGCTTCCTTTCGCAAAGCATTTGTAAATGAAGAGGTGTCAGTCGTGAGTGTGATGGGGAAATTTGAGAACCACAGATAAATGAAACTGTGGATATGGGACCCAAAGATATGAGGGGGCTACTGTACTCATACACTTGCTTGCTATTTTAAAATCCCTAAATAAAACAGCTTTGGTAAGTGGGAATATTTAAAACCGAGACAAAAGATTATTGAATTTTTGCAGGGCTGGTTAGGAGACCATGCATGGGAATTTCTCTTCCTCACCTCCCAAATTTTTATTTAGATTCTGCTGCAGGTCCATGACCCCAGTTTTATCTCCTGTTTCCATCTTTGCCCTGTCTCCAGAGGTTTGGCTTTGCATCCATCATTCTGAAAATCCCCTTGCCATCATGTCGAAATCAGATTCCAAACCCATCTGTTGCTTGGATGAAAGGAAGACAAGTATTATTTTGTTTCATTATGTCCTTTGGAAGCAGCCTTTGAAAGCAGCCTTTGAAAGCAGCATGTATGCACCTACCTGGTTGTCCTGGCGATACAATTCTTTAATTTTTGAGCAATAAAAAGAGAGATGAATTACTGTGATATTTACTGGCAGGGAAAGGAGGAAGATTCCTCCAATGTATTCCATAACCTCCTTCATCCCCTGCTGTTTCATGGAGGTTGAGCATGAACTTGAAGTGAACTAGCAGAAGTGAATACATCTGTTGATGATGAATGAAAAGCATTTCCTCATAGGAAAGAGAAATCAAATGTGCATGGAGATGATGTCTGGGAGGCAGGTTGAAACATCTGAAGGATTTATCAAATTCACAGATGATACAAAATTGGGGGAGACTGCAAACGTTCTATAGGATGGCCTAAAACTGGATGGTGAGCAGATAGCAACAAAATAAGGCTACAGTCCCATGCATACTTTCTTGGGAACAAGTCCCACAGAATTCAGTGGGACTTACTTCTGAGTAAACATAACTAGAGATTAGGCTGTAAATGCAGCAAGGAAAAGGGTGAATGAAATGTAGTAGTATAAACTGGAAGATAATTTGGTTAGAATTGTTAGATCATTCCAAGAAGATTTATTTCTAAAGGCAACAGACTGAGTGTAAGCCAGCAGTATAGTAAGCTGCTATAAGCCAAAAAGGATAATATTGTTTTAGGTTGTATGAATGCCATCTGAGAAAGTTGTTTACCATATTCACCAATGATAGGAAAGGCAACAATGGATTTAAATTGCAGGTGAGGGTAGACTTGGATTGTGTGTGAAGAAATTGGTACCTCTAAGCAGTCCAGCACCAGAACAAACTGCTTAGGAAGGCAATAAAATTATCTTTTGAGCTTTTCTAAAAAAGATTGCACAGACACATTTTGGGGTGCCTTGGCCACTGGATATATTGCTATAGGGGTGGTAACACCAGCCTGCTGAATTTGTGCCTTGAGTATAGTGCCTTAAGACTGGGATGTCCCTGATTCAGATGTCATCTCAACTACAAACTCACTGGGTAGCCTTAGGCAGCAAGCCTCTATTATCTCAGCATTCCCCCCACCCACCCAATTTGCAGTATTTGGATGATTACTGGCCTACTTTACAGGGCTGTTGTAAGGAATATTGAGGAAAATAAAGTCAGCAGCCTGAGTTTGGAAGATGAAGGCTGCCCTGCTGTTTTGGTGAAGCAAGAGCAGAATGCCAAGCTCCGGATAGGTAGGCCAGATGTGGCTAAACTGTACATACATGGACACACCCATCTGGCACAAACAAAATGTTTCTCATTTGGTTTTATCCTTTCTTCCTCAGGTGATATTGGAGGTCAGATGGGCCTTTTTATTGGTGCTAGTATCCTCACCATTTTGGAAATATTTGACTATATTTATGAGGTAAGTTGTGGTCCTCTAATGTGAGTTGCACCCCCCCCATGGCCAGTCATTCTGCAGCTTAGCAGAAAAAGGAAGATGGTGTGGGGCCTCACCTATAGGCCAAGTTACATCCATTTGCTCCCCTCTCAGATTACATCACTGGCCAACCAGTCTGCAGGGGAGGCAGGAAGGCAGACTGCAGTCCCTTCCGTAGGTCTTCTCTGATCATATTTGAATGTTATATTTGTTTTTGAACTTTTCTCAGTGAAACCTGAAGGCAAGATATGGTGATAAATAATAAAAGAATCTCCTTCTGCAGATCCCTTTGTTGTCACTCTGTCCCTAAACGCTACTTACCCCTCACTTCTGCACCCCAGGAACCCTCTATCTGCACAACCTCTCCTACCCCTAGTCTCTGTAAGGATTTCCACATATTCCACCGTACAAATCAACAGCCTACTTCCCTTTCAATCCATGACGTGATTTTCGATCTTCCATGACAAGGGAATTATAAAATTGGAATCATGTAATTTCCATTTTCTGAATACAGATTTCAAAAATGGAAAGCAGACTCCAAACCCAAATCTCAAATGCCTGCCATAAAACTCAGAACCGGTAGGGATTGGGAAGTCTTGGTCTCAGGTGGCAAAGACAATCATCAATATTAAATCTGGGTTTCAAAACAGTTTTGAAATTCAGGTGTGTTTGTGTGTCCCTCCAGAAGGTCAACACATAACTATTTTTTTAAAGAGAGTCTTGCTGCTTACCTAGTGGCGCTGGCATGGTTGATTTCCAACTTCCCCCGCCACTGTGTGCCTCATTCATTCTCTTCTCTTTTTGCTTCCTGTTTTGGCTAATCAAGCTGGAGTGACAATGATTGGGATGAAAGGAGGAAGCCTCTCACCCGCCCCTGGTTCTTCCTCTTTGGCCGTCCCCTTCCCACCCTCCTGTGCATCACAGATATCAGCATTTGACAGCCAGATACCAAACACAGACAGTGCACATACCCCATTGCTGTAACTTTAAATACAAAGAGCTGAGGGGAGATAAACGGGGCACATGAGCATCGCAGAGGCTCCGGCTCCCCTGTCTTAAAATAGACTTTGCCCAGCTGCCTTTTGCTGCGTGCTAGTTCTGTCAGAGCCACTTAGGCAGGGTTCTCATTCAGCTCAGCTGGACGGTAGCTCTCGAGTAAAAGCACATGGCTGCTTGTGGCCATGGGAAAAGCAGGCTGCTTTCTTACAAAGGTTTTCTAGGGATGGAGTGAGAGGCTTTGGTACCTGTAGGTAGCAACAGAAAGCCTGCTTCATGGGCTCTTTTCTCTGCAGGCCTGTTATCTTCCAGGAAACCTGACAAACCATAAGCTGCTTCAGTTTGCCTACTTGCTCAAAAAAATCGGAGTTGCCTTCGGATCGGGGCAGTGCCTGAATCTAGCGCTCACTGCTGCCTCTGCTCTCACACACCTGTGTGCATCCCTTCAGTAGAGAGCAGGTGGGCAAAAGAGCAGGCGCACTTCCAGCCTGCTCCCTTTTCTTCCAAAGATGGCTACATACAGCCTCCTTAATCTTCGTCTCTTCTGTTTGAAATGAACAGGCACAGAAGATACTGAGAATTTCTACTTCCTTCTCCAGCAGTGCTGATCAGCCCATCCAGTAGTCTGGAAAGGGCAGTGGGCTTGTCCATTTGCCGCCCTTCTAAGGGTTCTGCTCTACACAGACACTCCAGGTAGCCTCATGGTTGGGCCAGCCCTGCTCCAACTAACACAAGTTTCAAAGCAGAAAGCCATGAACCACAGAGGCCTCTGCAAGCAGCCACAAATAGCACCACTTGCCCTTTTTGTCTTTCAGCGACCACAGTTTTAAATCTTATCCCTGCCCCAGCTACCAAGTCATCTGTGTGGCCATCACCATGGTCTAAGCATGGATTCTGGTCTCTGCACACAGCTTGGAACCTCCCACAGCTGCCCAATAAGCCTTTTAGTCTCACCCCTGCAGGGAACAGGAGCCAATTGATTGAGGGTCTGTTCAGGAATGTTATCACTTGAAAGAACTGGAAGCAACTAAATTGGAAGAAGCCAATAAGTTGAAAACACTTTTTATAAAAGAGAAAGAGAAGTGCAAGGAGGACAATTAGAGGGCTTAGCCCTGGCAAGCCTTAGTAGACTTCAGCAGTCCATACGGAACACAGATGTGTTTTGACAAAACAAAAATTCACCACAGATCAGGTCTGAAAACATCAGAATGCAACAGGCTGAGAGTTAAGTTGTCTGATTTCTCAAACTGAATGAGTAAATAACATCTATTCCAGACTAAACAGTGTAGAAGCAAGCTTGGAGAATCTTGCCCATTGCTAAACCTGTTGAGTCCTGTATCTGAAGAGGCACTCCTAAATCAAGCCCCTTCAAGAGAAGAGGGCATTGTATCCTCTTTCTATGTGATCTACGGTTGCTAAACAGTAAACCCCAGAAGCTTCAGCCCATGCCTAATTTTTGAAATTTGGTTCTGAGGCAAGCACTGCTTCCCATGGAAGGTATTGCAAATTATACCATTCTGACAGCACTGAGCAATGGGGTTAATGTGGCCACCAACCTCCTTTCCCTTCAGGCGCTCATCATTGGATTCAGCGAAAGTATGCCAACTGCCATCCATGGTGGTCATTCTAAATGCCACCAGACATTCCAAGGGCCTTCTTCCGGCATGCTTAATTCTGAAAAGGCAGGGGCTCTCCCACCTGTTCTGAACATCAAGTCCAGTATATACAGGGTGTAGCATCTGTATGGGTGGTCATTCTTTCAGAAGAAGAATTATTATTGTTAAGAATATTTATCTACTTCTTTTCAACCAAAAAAGTCTACAAAGCAGTCTACAGAGCTTGTCTTAGAATTGCACTGGCTCTTAAAATGTGTGCATTTTAAGAAGCAGGAAATGAAAACTGTGCATGAAAAGAAGTAGGGATAAGGGCTGTGTTGTAGTGTGGATAGCCATCCTGGTGGGTAAAGCTGTTCTCCTGGTGGGTAAAGCTGTTCTCTTAAAGCTGATTCTTTTATGACTTGCTGCTGCTCTATGCTCTTTTTACCTATTTTTTTTACTCTGATTGCTGTTTTTAGTATGTGTTAATATGTTTTTATTTGTTTTTAAATTGTTTTTAATTATGTTGTAAGCCGCCTTGAGTCCCTTCGGGGAGAAAGGCGGGGTAGAAATAAAGTTATTATTATTATTATTATTATTATTATTCTCAGCTTTTAAAAACAGAAACAGATCTGGAGAATTGGTGCAGTGCATCAGTTGTCTCCAAGTGCATGTGCTGTCCCCACTTCAAATCTCCCTCACCATAAACTCCTCAAACAAGCAACTTCCACAGAGACTTCACTGCACTTCTGCAATACAGGAAATCATAACCTTGACCTATTTTATATGGCTGTTGTAAGGAAAAATGAGCATACATCTAGATACAAATACATCTAGAAACTGCTTGATTTAAAACCATTTTTTCCTTCTGACAAGGATTACTTTCAGTCTTAGTTGAAGAGAAAAACAGCCAAAATTGTTTTTGGGGAGAACACAGGCAGGGCAGGTTTCTGCTCCCCTCACCCATTCACACTGCACTTTGAATTGCTATCCATCCCACCATTTGTCGTGAGAATGGATGATGGCCGGATCCCAAAGGATCTCCTCTATGGAGAACTCGTGCAAGGAAAGCGCCCTACAGGTAGACCACAGCTGCGATACAAGGACATCTGCAAGAGGGATCTGAAGGCCTTAGGAGTGGACCTCAACAAGTGGGAAACCCTGGCCTCTGAGCGGCCCACTTGGAGGCAGGCTGTGCAGCATGGCCTTTCCCAGTTTGAAGAGACAGTTGGCCAACAGAGTGAGGCAAAGAGGCAAAGAAGGAAGGCCCATAGCCAGGGAGACAGACCAGGGACAGACTGCACTTGCTCCCGGTGTGGAAGGGATTGTCACTCCCGAATTGGCCTTTTCAGCCACACTAGACGCTGTTCCAGAACCACCTTTCAGAGCGCGATACCATAGTCTTTCGAGACTGAAGGTTGCCAACACCATCCCACCAGTTTGTAGGGAGTCACCAGCAGGCTCGGTTCTGCACATGGATCTGTCACTGTCACAGCTCATTTGGCCCTGAAAATAATGAAGAGATTTGAAACTTCTAGGGAGGTCAATGTCATTAGCCCCATATTACGTACGCAATGTGGTTCCGTACATTCCAGCCTGCCCCTAAGATCACCTGAGAGGGCCCTGTTGTGAGTGCCACCTTTGACGAAGGTTGGGGGTGGCAACAAGAAGCGAGGTCTTCTCTGTGGTGGCACCACAGCTGTGTCTCCCCCCCTTTTGACTTAAGAGCTGCCTTCTCCTTAAAGATGTAATGGTGGGGATTGAAGTCTTTGTTGGCTTTTTAGTAAGTTGAGTGGGTTGAGGTTTGTGTTTGGGTGTGTTACATTTAATCCCATTTGTTTTATGGCTTATTTCCTACTTTTATTATGTGCTATTCTAACACTGGTCTTATGCTGCTATATGTATTAATTATTTATGTTGCTCTTTTGTCTGCAGGTTTTATGTGCGTAGCATTGGGCTATGCTATGCATTGATGTTCTGTCTATTTTTGTGTTTTAGCTGTTCTGTGGTTGTAGGTTTTAATATTTATATTGTATTTAAATATTGTTAGCTGCCTTGTGTGCCATTGGGGAAAGGCAGGATGCGTATCTATTAAATAAATATTGCAGAAGGAGGTCTGAGGCTAAGAGTGTCAATTTGCCTTAAAATCACCCGAACAAGGCACATGTGAAATGTGCAACAGGGGTTTTCTGAATACGTGCAATGAAAGAAAAAAAATTAAAAATAAAAACTTAGTCTTGATGATTTTTTAAAGTGTTTCTAGTTCATAATATAGAACAAATTCCAGGCCTGATTTAAAAATAAAAATAAAAATACAGGCATGCCCTCATGTCCACAGGGGATCTGTTCCACAGTTCACTTCCGCTTCCTGTAGTGTTACAACTAGTTTCATCAAGCATTCAGGCTGTTGGCAGCCTGCTCTGTGACACTATAAGCTTAAATGCTTATAGCGACCTGTTTAAACAAGAAAACGTCACCCCAGTAAGCTTTTTAACAATTTTAAGGGGGTGCACGCAGGGGGGGGGGGGCGATCCTCAGATAACTGAATCCGCAGCTACAAGGACTGACCTGTAGTGCCTGTGTTCCTTTATCTAAACATGGATGAACTGCCTGAACTTTCTGTTGGGACTGTGAGAGTCACCCTTTTCCCCCATCTCTTTCAGCTGATCAAGGAGAAGTTGCTAGACCTCCTTGGCCAGGAGGAGGAGGAAGGAAGCCACGATGAAAATGTGGTAAGTGTCCCAGCTGTCTGGGCTTGAAAAAGATGTAGAAGGCACCATCACAAACTGACTTGGTACCTTATCTCCCTTGATTTCCTTTCCATGGATGGGGAAATACCAGTGCTCAAATTTCTACAGGGAGAAGCACTGCCATGACAAGAGCTTTTTTCCAAAATTCTTTTTGCTCTGAAAATTTGCAAAAGTTTACTGAAGACGTTCCAGACAAAAGATCCCAAAAACGTAGCTGTGAATAGTCCATTAGAACAAAAGTCACTGGGACAGTACAATACTACATTTTAAACTTTACAACTGCACTAAGAGTAGCCTGCTACTCAAGGCAGGCTACTCTTAGTGCAGTTGTGGGCTCTTTTTCACTGGAGGTTTTCAGGTGGAGGCTGGTTGGCCATCTGCCACGGATGCTGTAGTTGCCTACCCAGAGTTGGTCTAGATGACCTCCAAAGTCCCTTCCAACTTCAGTACAATATTCTACTATTTTATGTTGGTCAGGAAAATGGAAGTGCAAAAGCTTTAAGGACTATTTGGCTCTTTTGAGCTAAAAAAAAATAGTTACATCCATCATGATTTGTCAAAGGCAAAATAGATGTTAGCATCAGAAGTATGAAGATAGATTAGTCCTTGGTAAAACAATGTGTCAAGGGATTAAGAGATTTCTGATTGCAAGTTAGAACTCTGGCTTTGTCAAGTATGGATTGTAATAAGTTTTGTTAGTAATGATTTAGTCATGACTTCCTTAGTCCTGACCTGCTACATGTCTATATGTTTTGTACTCATCAAGGTTAATATTATAATCTTTCTCCCCAATTCAAAAGAATTTGCGCTGATAACAGTACATTAAATAGCAAAATGTTATACCCCACTCTGTTTCCAAAGGTTCAGGTTAGGCAACTACAGGCGTGCCCCAGTATCTGTGGGCGTTCTGTTCTGAAACCCCTGCGGTTAACTGAAACAATGGATACCAGGAAATGCTTACCTCCCCCCCACCGGAGGTGAGGGGAGCTCACCTCTGGAGGAACCTCTGAGCCCAGCAGAGGCCACGCATGTCCGTCCATGGCCTCTGCCAGGCTCAGAGTGAGCCTGAAAGTGAAAAAAGTCACTTCTGGTTTTTTTGTAAAACCGGAAGTGACTTTTTCATTCTAAGGCTCAGTTTGAGGCTAGCAGAGGCCATCCAGAAGGGGCGCATAGGGGGCTCCAGAACTGATCCATAGAAAAGTGAATCTGCAGATATGGGATCTGTGGATATGAGAGCCCCCCCGTATATTGTGAGCAGGTATACTGTGGTTTCATCCAGCCAAAGCTAAATGCTTTAATGTCCCATTGATTTCCATGGAGAGTGAGGCATGCGATTATGTTCTTCCCCTAAAATCAATGAGACTTAAAATGCGCCACTTGGACTAAACTATATTCTGTAGTTTTATAGACATTTTCCTGAATTGAAAATGTAACAGATTAAAATGGTTAGAATTATGGAGTGAGCGTAAGCATGTCTGCTCAGAAGTGAGTTCCGCTAAATACAGTAGGGCTTACTCCAGCCATTTTCAACCACTGTGCCGTGGCACATAGGTGTGCCACGAATGGTCCCCAGATGTGCCACGGAAATTTGGGAAAGGGTCATTTATTAGTAGGGCCACTGGGGGATGTGTGCCTTGTCAATAGTCCAAAAACCGGTGATGTGCCTTGACTATTTTAGTGCCCTGCCAGTGTTCCATGAGATGAAAAAGGTTGAAAATCACTGGCTTTACTCCCTTGTAAGTGTGGTTAGCACTGCACCCTTTGAAAAACAAAAAAGAATTATTTGCAAAATTTGTAATATTGTAATCACAACAAATGCACCTTTCAACAGTGGCTGAGATTCCAAAGTGTGATTATTTAAGATGCAAATTTCAAGAGTGTGTGTATATGCTTAAAAAGAGATTATGGTCCAGCCAGAATTAAGCTCTTCAATTTATCCTCTTGAAATCAGAGGAATGCTTAACTCATCTGCTGGGCTCAACAAGACTTAAGTATTTTTAATTGTTGCTAGATATTCCTAATGTTGCTGAAATACACTGAAATTGACTTTTGTTCCACACCCATAAACACAGACCCAACTAGATCCTCCTCTTGCTTTTGCATGCCAAATTTCTTCTCTGAAATGCAGTTCTGAACCCCCAAATTTGAACAGCACATGTGGCAGCTGTTCAGTAGAAGCTGGGCATGTGTATATCTCCAAATACTTCTCTTTTGAATCTCTTTCCAGTTTAAGATGCCTAACAGTGTGATGAATTATATCTTCCTCCACCCCCAACCCTCAGGCAGACCTCGTTATCCACGGATTCGGTACCCATGGGTATCATAATGCACAGGTTCCTTGCTCACAGGGAGAGCACGCATGGGCCTTCTGAACACAACCAGAGCTGTGCATGTGGAGGGCATTCTTAGACCCACAGAGGCCACACTCACGGCCTCTGCAGGCCTCGGAATGCCCATTTCAGGCAAAATAACTGACATCTAGTTTCTCAGGGAAACCAGAAGTGACGTTTATATGCCTTTAAAAGGCATTTGAGGGCTGGGGAAGCCAGGGTTTCCCCAAGAAGCTGGTTTCCCCGAGAAACTGGAAGTTGTGTTGTTTTGTCCAAAACGGGCATTCTGAGGCCTGCAGGGCTGCAGGCAGACGTGGGTGTGACCAGAGTGCAGCTCCAGTGGCATTGGAAGGTTTTAAGGGGCCCAACTCTGCAGACAGATTTTGCCTTTCACACGGGTTCCTGAACCTTCGCTGATACCAAGGGCTGACCTGTACTTAGCATTTACATAGTGCTCTTCAAGTGGTTGACATGTAACACATTTTCTCTCAGCAATCTTCTAAGGTAGGCCAATACTGTTATCCCCATTCTGCAGATGGAAGGCTGAGGCCTCAAGAAGGGTGGTTGCCTAAGGCAGCAACGAGATGGAAGCGGGGACTCCCCTGTTGCCGCTCTTGGCCACCGCTCCCCCAGCGTCTTTATCTCTCTCCTTCCACAGAGCACGTGTGACCCCTTACCAAACCACTCTGATTCCATCAGCCACACTGTGACGGTTCCCCTGCAGACGACGCTCGGCACGTTGGAGGAGATTGCGTGCTGACAAGACTCCCTCGGCGCCGGATGGATGGCCGGATGGCAGAAACTCTATCTACAGGAGCCAGGGAATCCTGCTCAGGTTCGCAGCGCAGGGTGGGGGAACGACTGAGGAATTTGCTATGCATCCAACTCTTCTCTTTTTCTCTCTTTGCCAAAATCCAACGAGAGATGCCTTGGACTCAGCAGCATCAACCAGTCCCTCTAGGGATGGGGGGAGGAGGAGGGCGTAGGAAGGGGCAGGGTTGTCTCTTCCAGCAGACAACGCGGCTCTGTTTCTGAACTGTACAAACCTGCCAACCAAGGAACCACCATTTCATAGACTGCTGACTGTATAAAAGAAGCCTGCATGCCAGTCCTTTTGATGGCAATATCTCCCTCTTTTTATTTTCTTTACAAGCTGTCTCTCTGTCTAACAGCTGTTTCTTTATCCCCACAATGGAGGAGGAGGTGGCGGCAATGGCACAGGTACCTCCTGAGTTCACCTTTACTGACAACCACCACCGGCCGAGTTTAGAATAAAGAAACAAGCGAGGTTCGGCTCCAAGGAGCGCCATTCCTGTTTGCCTAAATCTGTGGCAGAGTCTCGGAACGTGGCTGGGGTTTTCATGCGGGCCCAGCCGCCGGCAGCCGAGGCGAGCAGGTCCAAAGCCTAGCAACCGAGCTTGCCTCCCCTACCACCACAAACCGCCACCGCCACCCCTCACACACAGGCACCCACAAACACACCAGCCCCGTTGGCACTCATTAGCCACCGCTACTGTCTTGTTCCGATTGGTGTGTAATACGGCGTGTGTCTCAGGATGGGGGTAGGAGAGGCTGGGTTCAATTGCCATTCTGACCTACCCTGCTTCCTCATCCTTAACAGTGCTATTAAAGGTGGTCTTGTGGAAGGGGTCCATTGGTGTCGTTTCTGCTCATTTCCACCTTCCAAGACAAGTTGAAATTTCCTTACTACTAGTCAAAGTGTGCGTGGTGGACCGGGGAGCTCTTTTGCATGGCTGTTATTGAGCATCTCTTAAAAATTACATTTTCCCTTCCCATTTTCTAAAAAAACAAGCTAGAATAGCCCTGAACTTGGGTGTTGTGACATCATCGCATCAACTACCATTGATGTTCCATTGAACCATTAGGTAGTTGATGTGATAATGTCACTATACCCAAGTTCAGAGCTCTTCAAGTTTTGTTTTGTTTAGACAGTGGGTAAGTTGGTGAAACTACCATTAGGTAATGACATACTATTGGCAACATGTTATTGTACAACATGAATGCATGTGATTTCAATTTACTAAAGGTTGGTGATGTCCTCATATGCCACAATATTCCTTCTATGCAATATCTCATTTGTTCTGTGGCTCCATCTGATCTTGTTTTGTGCCTTGTAGGTGGCCATTCGAATCTGATGTCCTTGAAGAAAAGGGGATAAAATAAAGTATGTGGGGTGGGTCTTCTAGTGGGTAAATAGCAACCATGAAATTGCAACTCAGACTGCAGATTTTTGGAATAGGTAGCAAGAGGAAAAAAAAACCACAACCCAACTTTGTGGTCAAAAGCACTCATTTCAGTAAGAAAATCAGAAGCCACAAACATTCAGGAAAGTCCTCATTTTCTTTCTCATGTCAGTTTTTGAAAAGGGAAAAAATGAAGACTGCTTACCTCCCATGTTAAGCTGAAAAAGCCTACTGTGTTAATGCATAATTGTGTAATTGTGCTCAAGGTGTACTGGCACATCATAAATGCAGTGCCTCTCTTCCAACGAATAGCAGAGAGTGGTTTCAGGGATAAGAGGATATTTGATCTATTTCCAACGCGACCTCTGCACTGAGTTGCTTTTAAGGATGCACAGAAGTTGGAGGATTGCTTTACGTTTCAAGAATAAGAAGAGAAGGTGGGTCGATTACTTAAAGGTTGATTTCTTTGTGAGAAGGAGGCATAAACCTTATAAATTGCCTAGGCAAATCCTAAGAGGGGGGAGAAGAAAGACGGAGCCTTGAAAAATAGGTACATATGAATGTGGTTGGTGCAATACAATGCAGCCATCCATCTGTGAAAAGCCCTCTTTTATGTGGAGGATTTAACAAGGTAGTCTCTGAATGCAAAGGATGAGAAAAGAAACCCTTGGTGAATGAAACCAGTCAGCATTTTGTAAGTTTCTTCGGCAAAGGATGAATGACGTCTCGGTCTCAAGCAGCATGTCTCAGCAAACCATGAGTGAGAGCTGCACACTGGCCTTTGAGGCATGTCTGGCCATTCTAGAATACTAAACTGAAAGGTGCCACAGCTCCATCGTGCCCTCTAATCAGAAATGCTGCCCCAGCTCGACTCTGAACAGGCCAGGTTATTCTGACACTGACGAGCTAAAAAGCATAAGGAGACAGGCTGCAAGTGCTCAGTTGGGAGGGAAAGCCATTCTGTACATGCTCAGAGGCTCTATGACATATAAATGTGTCAGATTCATTTGGTGAGATGTGAGGGGTATGGTTCGAAATGGGAGGAAATGGTCATTTATCACTAGTTCCTCATATTTGTAGGCAACCATGCGTCAGAGAAGAGACTGAACTGATCTCTGACCATGTACAGGGCTTTCTTTCAGGCTAGATGGTACGTTTCTCATTTGGATCTGTGTTTTATTACTTGACTTATTAAATGCCATGCTTTGTCCTTTCCTATCCTATCAGCATTTTGAAAATACAACCCACTCGCCCATTTTTTTAAAGCTTCTATCTAGCTTTCAGACGGAAAGCTCTTCAACCTCTCCAGGTTGAGAGCAAAGTCCAAAGTCCAGCTGAAATGTCTGCGTGACTTCCTCTTTGCCGACGATGCAGCTGTCACTACCCACTCTGCCAAAGATCTCCAGCAGCTCATGGATCGTTTTAGCAAAGCCTGCCAAGATTTTGGACTGACAATCAGCCTGAAGAAAACACAGGTCATGGTTCAGGATGTGGATTCACCTCCCTGCATTACAATCTCTGAGCATGAACTGGAGGTTGTCCATGACTTTGTGTACCTTGGCTCAACGATCTCCGACACTCTCTCTCTCGATACCGAGCTAAACAAGCGCATCGGTAAAGCAGCTACCACGTTTTCCAGACTCACAAAGAGAGTCTGGTCCAACAAGAAGCTGACGGAACATACCAAGATCCAGGTCTACAGAACTTGCGTCCTGAGTACACTTCTGTACTGCAGCGAGTCATGGACTCTTCGCTCACAACAGGAGAGGAAACTGAGCGCTTTCCACATGCGCTGCCTCCGACACATCCTCGGCATCACCTGGCAGGACAAAGTTCCAAACAACACAGTCCTGGAACGTGCTGGAATCCCTAGCATGTATTCACTGCTGAAACAGAGACGCCTGCGTTGGCTTGGTCATGTCGTGAGAATGGATGATAGCCGGATCCCAAAGAATCTCCTCTATGGAGAACTCGTGCAAGGAAAGCGCCCTACAGGTAGACCACAGCTGCGATACAAGGACATCTGCAAGAGGGATCTGAAGGCCTTAGGGATGGACCTCAACAAGTGGGAAACCCTGGCCTCTGAGCGGCCCGCTTGGAGGCAGGCTGAGCAGCATGGCCTTTCCCAGTTTGAAGAGACACTTTGCCAACAGTCTGAGGCAAAGAGGCAAAGGCCCATAGCCAGGGAGACAGACCAGCGACAGACTGCACTTGCTCCCGTTGTGGAAGGGATTGTCACTCCCGGATTGGCCTTTTCAGCCACACTAGACGCTGTGTCAGAACCACCTTTCAGAGCGCGATACCATAGTCTTTCAAGACTGAAGGTTGCCAATACAATAATCTAGCTTATGGTGACAATCTAAACCTTATGCCATTACTTTGTGCCTGACTAGAACTCACTTGTATTCATTACTGATATTACTTTGCCACTTAACAAACAAGCAGCTGTAAGGATTTGTTGTCCAGCCCTAAACAGCAAAACACTGCCAGTTGAGCTTTGCCCAAGGTATTTTTCACAGAACCACCCCTTTTTTGTCATCTTAAATTCCTTTGAATGCCTCTTTCTTTGCAATTCATATCCTCACAGAGACATAAAGCAAGACTGATTGTTGGCAACTTTCAGTCTCGAAAGACTATGGTCTCGCGCTCTGAAAGGTGGTTCTGGAACAGCGTCTAGTGTGGCTGAAAAGGCCAATTCGGGAGTGACAATCCCTTCCACACTGGGAGCAAGTGCAGTCTGTCCCTGGTCTGTCTCCCTGGCTATGGGCCTTCCTTCTTTGCCTCTTTGCCTCAGTCCGTTGGCCATGTCTTTCTTCAAACTGGGAAAGGCCATGCTGCACAGCCTGCCTCCATGCGGGCCGCTCAGAGGCCAGGGTTTCCCACTTGTTGAGGTCCACTCCTAAGGCCTTCAGATCCCTCTTGCAGATGTCCTTGTATCGCAGCTGTGGTCTACCTGTAGGGTGCTTTCCTTGCACGAGTTCTTCATAGGGGAGATCCTTTGGGATCCGGCCATCATCCATTCTCACAACATGACTGAGCCAACACAGGCGTCTCTGTTTCAGCAATAAATAAATAAAGCAAGAGTGATGGAGTATACTGAGCCGTGTGCTTGTGCACCATCCAGCCAGTGGGCAGTGCACTCAGGTAATGAGTAATACACTCAGGTAATGCATTCGCGTAATGATCCCCATTTTATAAATGGGAGACTGAGGCAGAGAGTACGTGGCCAGCTGTGCACCTTCATAGCTTTGTAGAAATGGGAATGTGGGTCAGATCTTTAGGCCGATCTTCTATCCAGTACTATGTATATTCCTTGAGATAGTATGGCAACAGCACAGAATTGGTCCTAGTCCCATAATTCAGCACCTCAAGGCTCATATCTATACTATAGGCTTGAGCTGGTTCAACACTCATAGTCTGATGGCAGGGGATTGCAGCGCTGTGATGACAGAAGTCGGGACCTTCTCATGGTATTCCTCAAACCCTCACAAAACTGCAGTTCTCAGTATCGGTCCAGTCTATCAATACACGAATTTTTTATACACGAATTTGATTCAACACAAATGGCCCCTGCAAATGAGAAGGCATGTACTGATTCCTGGAGTAGGGGAAAATGCACCCTTTTAAAATCAGTTTAAAAAACTGAACAGTCCTTTAACAATAGCCTCCTTAATGAGAGAGAGAGAGAGAGGGCAGCTGGCTGACAATCCATCAATCCTTCTCTCTCCAGCAGCCCCTCCCTTCCTCCTGAGCAGCTTTGCATTGGTGAAGGGAGGGGCTGACTGAAGCCATTGGAGAAGGACTGATGGATTGTCTTCTTAATGACTCTTATCTTAGAGTCAAAAGATCAGCAAGTCTGTTGTTAAATCACTAGAGCAAAGAAACTTTGTTTTTTAAATTGATTTGCTAGAGTGCATTTTTTTTTGCCATCCATGTGAGTGCTTGAAAGGGAACCCACCCGAATAATTAGTCTCAGCCTGTATACTTTTGCTGGGTGGGAGCCACAGGAGCTAAACTTGCATGAAGCCAGTAGGGTTGTGTAGCAGAGATGCATTTGGTCATTCACTCCTCACTGAAGCACTCAGCCCCACCCATGTCAATGATCTCTGCCACATCCTATTTAAATACGTGCGTGCAATCCAAAATTTTCCAGGGGCGCTACCATCAGACTTAAGAACATAAGAAGAGCCCTGCTGGATCAGGTGAAGGACCCATCTAATCCTATATCTCCCAGATGCCTCAAGACAACAGGATAACTGCATCCTGTTGCTATTCCCATGCATCTGGCAGACTTCATAACACTATGGGCCAAACTACACTTTAAAGCAGGGGTGTCCAAACATTTTGGCAGGAGGGCCACATCATCTCTCTGACACCTTGCCAGGGGCCAGGGGAAAAAAGAATTAATTTACATTTAAAATTTGAATAAATTTACATAAATGAATTTATTAGGGGTGGAACTTAATGACATGAATTAAGTTGAATGAATGACAGTCTTGTAGTAGCTCAAGGCCTATAAAAGGCCTTGCACAAAGCAAGGCCAACCTTTCCTTTGCTGCCACTGCTGCATCACAGACTTGAAACAGCAAGTAGTGGAGGGAGCCCTTATCCCACAGCTCAGGTGAAATGTCGAACAGTTGTCCTCACGCTGAAAGCAGATGCGTTAGGCCAGCATGGGCTCCAGCAAGTCTCCGGAGGGCCAAAGGCTCATTGGAAACTGGGGGCTCCCTGTGGGCCTGATTGGGAGCCCCCGAGGGCCGCATGTGGCCCCCGGGCCGGGGTTTGGGCACCCCTGCTTTAAGGCAATAACATTGGGTGCGGAACCAGCTGACCCACATAGCAGACCTGCATACCATTACAAAGATATGTAGTGGTTTCCTACCCCCACAGCAACAAAGATGGGTGAAGCAGACCATCACCATTTTAATTGAATACACCTGTGGTTAAGTAATAATCATGCATAGTGGTGAGCTTGTTAAAATGTATACCTATGTACAGGTGTGCGCCACTTAACGATGGGGATATGTTCTCTGATCCCCTTGTTATATGATTAGGTCATTAAGCAAACATTCAGCCCAATATATTGCCTTTGTTCAGTAAACAGACAAACAAACAAATAAAACTATGCAGTCAGACAGCCAGCAGCAGGGTGGGGGCTATCCAGTGTTTTGCATCCAGTGCCACATGTATGACTATATGCCTCTGGGGCATAAGTCATGGGTGTGTCCTCGGTGCAAGGAGCTCCAGGGACTCAGGGAACGCGTCTGCTCCCTTGAAGCCTTGGTGGCCAACCTGGAGAAGCAGAGGTAGGCAAAGAATGACTGTGGGGAGACTTCCGGGGACGATCAGGCTTGTCCCAACTTCAGGCGTGCAGCTCCTCAGCTGCCCAGGTGGGAAGTCTCGGGGCTGAAGGACAGGGGCAGGGCCAGCTAGGCAGGCAGAGATCAGGGGTCTCAATGCGTGGATGAGACGGTGGTGTAGGGATGAGGGGGTTTAGATTCGTTAGGCACTGGGGAACGTTTTGGGACAAGCGGGGCCTGTACAAGAGGGACAGGCTTCACTTGAACCAGAATGGAACCAGACTGCTGGCGCATAACATTATAAAGGTGGCAGAGCAGCATTTAAACTGATCCCTGGGGGAAGGCCGACGGGAGCCGAGGGGCATCCAGTTCGGGACTCCTCATCCCTATGGGACAAGGATGGAGAGGTTAGAGAACAACAAGGTAAAGGCAGAATAGGAGAAGAAATTGGGAATGATGGGAATTATTCAAAATTCCCAAAATTAAAGCATGCTGGGATATGATAGACGGTTTGGCACAGTGAGAGGATGTGGGGACAAAGGAGCGAATAAGCAGTCCACCCTGGGGCATTCCATGTACAAATGCTTTTATGCAAATGCCCGAAGTCTCCGAGCAAAGATGGGAGAACTGGAATGTCTGGTGACTAGGGAAAACATTGACATAGTAGGCATAATGGAAACCTGGTGGGATGCGGAAAATCAGTGGGATATCGCAATTCCAGGCTATAAACTCTACAGGAGGGACAGGGAGGGGAGTATTGGAGGTGGGGTGGCCGTTTACATTAAGGAAGGGATAGAATTCAGCAAAGTAGAAATTGAAAGCACGTCCGACTCCACCATAGAATCTCTGTGGGTTAAATTACCAGGCCTCAGGAGCGATGTAATACTATTGTCCTCCAGACCAGAAACCGGAAGGGGACCTTGAAATGAGGAAACAGATCAGGGAGGTGACAAGGAGGGACAGGGTTGGAATCATGGGGGACTTCAATTATCCTCATATTGACTGGGTCAATTTGTGTTCTGGTTACGAAAAGGAGACCGGATTCCTTGACATGCTAAATGTCTGTGCCTTAGAGCAGCTAGTCATGGAGCCCACCAGAGGACAGGTGACTCTGGATTTAATATTGTGGACCTGGCTCAGGACCTGGCTAGAGATGTCAGTGTTACGGAGCCGTTGGGGAACAGTGATCATGCTGTGATCCGTTTCGACATGCATGTCGGGGGAAGAATACCGGGCAAATCTCTCACAAAAACCCTTGACTTGCGATGAGTGGACTTCCCTCAAATGAGGAGGCTGGTTAGAAGGCAGTTGAAAGGGAAGGTAAAAAGAGTCCAATCTCTCCAGAGTGCATGGAGGCTGCTTAAAACAACATTAATAGATGCCCAGCAGAGGTGTATACCACAAAGAAAGAAGGGCTCCACTAAGTCCAGGAGGGTGCCCGCATGGCTAACCAGCCAAGTTAGAGAGGCCGTAAAGGGCAAGGAAGCTTCCTTCCATAAATGGAAGTCTTGCCCTAATGAAGAGAATAAAAAGGAACATAAACTGTGGCAAAAGAAATGTAAGAAGGTGATACGGGAGGCCAAGAGAGACTATGAGGAACACATGACCAGCAACATTAAGGGGAATAATAAAAGCTTCTTCAAATATGTTAGAAGCAGGAAATCCGCCAGAAGCTGTTGGCCCTCTGGATGGTGAGGAAGGGAAATGGGAGACAAAAGGAGACTTAGAGATGGCAGAGAAATTAAATGAGTTCTTTGCATCTGTCTTCACAGCAGAAGACCTTGGGCAGATACCGCTGCCCGAATGGCCCCTCCTGACCAAGGAATTAAGTCAGATAGAGGTTAAAAGAGAAGATGTTTCAGACCTCATTGATAAATTAAAGATCAATAAGTCACTGGGCCCGGATGGCATCCATCCAAGAATTATTAAGGAATTGAAGAATGAAGTTGCTGATCTCTTGACTAAAATATGCAACTTGTCCCTCAAAACGGCCACGGTGCCAGAGGATTGCAGGATAGCAAATGTCATACTAATTGTTAAAAAGGGAAAGAGGGGGGACCTGGGAAACTGTAGGCCGGTCAGCCTAACATCTATACCGGGTAACATGGTTGAATGCCTCATCAAAGATAGAATCTCAAAACACATAGACGAACAGGCCTTGCTGAGGGAGAATCAGCATGGCTTCTGTAAGGGTAAGTCTTGCCTCACAAACCTTTTAGAATTATTTGTAAAGGTCAACAGGTATGTGGATGTGGGCAAACCCATGGACATTATATATCTGGACTTTCAGAAGGTGTTCGACACGGTCCCTCACCAAAGGCTACTGAAAAAACTTCACAGTCAGGGAATTAGAGGGCAGGTCCTCTCCTGGATTGAGAACTGGTTGAAGACCAGGAAAGAGAGAGTGGGTGTCAATGAGCAATTTTCACAATTGAGAAAGGTGAAAAGTGGTGTGCCCCAAGGATCTGTTCTGGGACCGGTGCTTTTCAATCTCGTCATAAATGACCTGGAGACAGGGGTGAGCAGTGAGGTGACAAAGTTTGCAGACAACACATTTCCCCAAAATTATATGATTTCCCCGAAATGATGCCCCAGACCTGTTACGTAATCTAAGCATCCAGAAACATCATCCCTACCTATTGATAAGCCTTGGTACTGCTCATTATGAAATACTGATAAGGCTTAGTATGAATCATTATAAAGACACTAATTCACGTCAAAATGGTAAGTTCAATTCCGAAGTAGGAGCATCTTTAGCTAATATGTTTCCTTTTTTCCAGCTTATATGAATGAAAAGGTGTCACACAGGTTATGTGAATTTTATTTTAGAAATGTTTGTAACAATATAAGATAAAGCCATCTTAGGATCAGTCATTAGTCTTAACACCACTCTTGTTCTTTATTTTCTCTGACACATGCTTGGCCCTGATGTGCCAATGGAACCTTTCCTTCTGGAGGAGAAAGCGATGGGGCAGTCTAACCTAGCTCAGTACCATCATAGTGGCAAAGGGTTAAAGGCCCCCTATTCCCCCCACACTACAATCTCTATCTGACTATCCTCCCTCCATCTGCTATTGAGTAAAGAAAACTGGGACGGTTAACGTGGCATAGCATGACTTTTTCACTTGGGACAGTGTCAGACTTGCCTCTTAAACCACTTCCAACTGTCTCTCCTGCTGTTTGTGAGCATGTCTGAAAGACAGGTGCCGTTTTAAGTGCTCCTGCGTGCATTTCTTGTAACAGGCTGCTGGCTTTGCAGGCCAATGGATTTACTATGGCACGTCAACCTTCCTGCAATTTTTGCATCACCTATGTACAAGAAGTGTTCTACATTATTATTTATGGAGTGCCATCAATGTATGTGGAGCTTCACAGAAAAGCAACAAAAAGGCAGATCCTTGCT
Organism: Tiliqua scincoides; assembly: GCF_035046505.1. Lineage (NCBI taxonomy): Eukaryota > Metazoa > Chordata > Lepidosauria > Squamata > Scincidae > Tiliqua > Tiliqua scincoides. The sequence goes on along the minus strand of NC_089825.1, from coordinate 85,175,376 downwards.
CTGCGGAGCTTGCATTTGAAGATTCAGCGTAGATGAGGCATTCAAATGGAAGAGTATTCAGGATGAGGCATGTTCAATTCAGTTCCGTGTACTTATGCTTAATTTCAGAGGAGGGCGCAGGCTTGTGCAAAAGGCTTCAGGGGAAAAGTGGGTTTTGACAAGGGAGGGAGGTGGTTATGGAGGCACAAAAGGGGCAGCAAAAGAGAAGGCACAGAGTTGTTTGAGGGGGCAAGAGACATGAGGGCAGGGGAATCAACAGTAGCAAAGGACCCAGACAGGTGTGTCAGGAGAAGAGAGCAGAGATATAATGGAGGGTTGAGAGGATGTTGCATTTGTGCTGGATGTGGGCACAGACAGTGTAAATCCAATATAGGGATTTAAGGAGGGGGGTTCTGGTAAGAGTAGCAAAGGAAGGGAATGGAGGATTTTGGCAGCAGAATGCTGGATAGAGAAGAGACCACAATACTAAGCCCCCCTTCCTCCTGAGAGTTCAAGGCAGTGTACATGGTTATTCCCCCACCTCATAAGAACAGCCCCACTGGATCAGGCCATAGGCCCATCTAGTCCAGCTTCCTGTATCTCATAGCGGCCCACCAAATGCCCCAGGGAGCACACCAGATAACAAGAGACCTCATCCTGGTGCCCTCCCTTGCATCTGGCATTCAGACATAACCCATTTCTAAAATCAGGAGGTTGCGCATACACATCATGGCTTGTACCCCATAATGGATTTTTCCTCCAGAAACTTGTCCAATCCCCTTTTAAAGGCGTCTAGGCTAGACGCCAGCACCACATCCTGTGGCAAGGAGTTCCACAGACCAACCACACGCTGAGTAAAGAAATATTTTCTTTTGTCTGTCCTAACCCGCCCAACACTCAATTTTAGTGGATGTCCCCTGGTTCTGGTATTATGTGAGAGTGTAAAGAGCATCTCCCTATCCACTCTGTCCACCCCCTGCATAATTTTGTATGTCTCAATCATGTCCCCCCTCAGGCGTCTCTTTTCTAGGCTGAAGAGGCCCAAACACCATAGCCTTTCCTCATAAGGAAGGTGCCCCAGCCCCGTAATCATCTTAGTCGCTCTCTTTTGCACCTTTTCCATTTCCACTATGTCCTTTTTGAGATGCAGCTCAGGTTTAGCCTCACAGCTTCTCCCACTGAAGTCAGATGGGCTGAGTGACTGACCCATGTTAACCCAATGCGTTTCATGGCTGAACAGAGATTAGAACTCTGGCCTCTCTCTGTTGGTCCAGCCCCTACACAGCTTTTGTAGGGGAGCAGCGAGGAGCAGTCACGGTTTGGCAGCACTGTCAAGGTAGAAGCAACGCACCACGGTGGCAGGGTGCATTCAGGGAAGAAAGGGGAGGGAGGAGTCACCAGTGGAGCCAAGGCCACATGTCTGTTCAAGAGGGTGCAGGGCAATACTAGCACCAGCGGACATGGAGAGTTTCCGGAACAGGGAGAGCCGGAATCTGGCTGAGAAATTTGACCTTGGACATATTGATGAATTCAGCTGCAGCCACCCACACGTCAAGCCTCCTCCCACTCCCGCACTGCCAGCTGTTTTGCACAGAGCATAACTTGCACCATCTGTTTCTCTGGGACTAGTCCAAGGCATGTTGATGCCTGGGTTGGAATATCCAAACAACACCCCCTCTTCCTGCTCATTAACACAGGGAACACTCCAGAGGGAAGCTCTCCCACCCAAGGCTTATTGGATGGCAACCCATGGTTCAGATCTGTCTCCCATTCTGCTGCCTGCGGCGACCACCTCACCTTATTTCAGGGCAGGGCTGGCTCTGCGTTCCTGTCCCCAGCAGCCTTCTCCCTTACAGGTGTTCCAAAAGATGCAGGAAGGCTTTAGGGAGGTCCAGTTAATCTGCCCGTTCCTTTGTGACACTGATGAATGGGACGTTATAAACCGAACGAAGTACCATTGGGGCTGGATTAATCTCCAGCTCCTTTTCAACAATGGGACCCATCTCCGTTCCAACTCATTCAACATTACAAAGACATTTTTCTCTGTCTGGTGGAGACATTTCATTTTCAGAGAAGACAAAGTAACTCTCTGGGTAAGTAGCAAGGCAGCTGCAGAAGTTGCAAGCTTTCTTTGCTTTTGGCTCCAAGGGTAGAAGACAATTTTTTTAAAAATTAACTCTTTGCAGAGTTCCCCTGTTGAAATACCATTTTTGGAATGGGCGCCCAGAGGGAGCAACCCCACTCTCCTTAGCAATGATGGAGTAGTTGGCAACCTTCAGTCTCGAAAGACTATGGTATCGCGCTCTGAAAGGTGGTTCTGGAACAGCGTCTAGTGTGGCTGAAAAGGCCGATTTGGAGGCTTTTAAACCTACATCCCATGTTGGCAATTTCATTGGCTGCAAGTGAACTGCTGCTGCTGAAAGATCAGGAGGTACTGGGGTGACCTGTCTCCCACCCCACCCCACCCCATCAAAGATAGGAACTCTGCCAAGAGCAGATGGAGGAAGAAGCTGTCCAACTCCTCCTGCTCAAGTCAATGACAAGAACAGTCAGGTGGGTCCTTTGTGCAGGGCAAGAGATTGGAGGCATGCAGGGCAAGATACAGGGGCTAGTGAACTCAGATTGGATGGGTGGAGATTCAAACCCACTCCTAGCCATGAAGGTCATTGAGTGCTTTTGAGCCAGTCACCCCTCTCAGCCTTACCCACTTCACAGAGGAGTTGTGAGATATAACATGAATTCTTGCTTAAGTAACTTTAGTAGCCACTCAAAGCAGAGCTTGCCCAAAGTATTTGCTACTCCATGTGCTTCCCACAAGGATGCCAGTTCAAAAATTTGGAGAACACTGCCTCAAAAGCTGAAGACAATGCACATAAAAAGTGCCCTTCTGGAATGCACCAAGGGCCTCATCTCACCAATATCCCATTTCCATCATCAATCAGTCAAGATGCTTCTGAAGTCTACCGCATGACGTAAAAGCGACATAAAGGGGAGAGCCCTTGTTTGCTCCTTGGCAATTGTTATTCAGACAGATACTGACAGCCTGTGAACATAGCCATCCAAACATGCTACCATCACTAGTAACCACTGACAAATATCCCCCTCCATGGTCTCTTACAGCCCCCCACTTAAAGTCATCTAAATAAATTGCACCCTATGGCAATGAATTCCTCTGTGAATAAATAATTTTTGTCCTGAATCTACTACCAGTCCATTTCACTGGGTAGCCCTGAGTTCCAGTGTTATGAGAGAAGAAGGGTCTGTGTCTGTGTGTGTAATGTGTCTCCCAGTGAGCAAAATGTTCACTGCGCAATTTTTTCTTATGGAAAAAGAACACTTGAAAGGACACTGGAACACTTGAAAGGATAGAACCACAAAGCAACAAACTCCACTCATGATTTCCCACCACTCCTTGCATGGTTTTGTATTGCTGACTTACTCTGTTAAAAAAAAAAAATGAATGAGAAACTAACAACACATGTTAAAAGAAAAAGTCACAAAGTTTAACACTGCCAGTTTTAAGCTAGCAGCTCCCCCTGGTGGCCCAAAGCAGTTCATATAACAGTTTTCACTTGTCAATGGAATACTTGGCCGTTTCGGCAGCTGCTAGCCACATTTGTTACACCAGACTGCAATGTCCCTACCACATCACCTGACTTCTCAGGTAGGAAGTGGGCCATAGCTGGATGTCTTGGCACTAAGTAGAGCAAAGCTAACACTGGTTGAGCATTAACTTTTCATCTCTTGGGAAATTCTGCAGGCATCAGCTGCAAAGAGGAGGTGCTCACTTCTTTTCCTTCAGGACAACTCTTAGCAGCCAGGTGGGGTTTTAACTGGGAAAGGGAGCGGAAGGATGGGATAGCCCATAAGAGTATGGGGTAGACCCAAGGAGGTACTAATACTTCAGATTCATGGTAGTTGGGGTCATCCACCCCTTCTCACAAAGGCAACCTTGCTGGATTGTTGTGCATATATCATTGTCTTCCCAGGAATCCCATCACCTACCAGCTGTACAGACTGTGTGTCATGGTCACAGAGTGCATTGCTTGCTTACTAAGTTTAATGTCCTGAGTTTCAAGCCCAAGAAGGGCTGACCTGGCCAACTCCAAACTCCATAGCACCTGTTCTTGCACTCAGTAGCTTTAGCCACAAGGTGTCTGTCAGGAAGCGAGGAGTAGTAGCTCTTAGCTCTAGTGAGGAACAGGCAAGTAACTTTTAGCAAACTCTTGTGGTTTTTTATGACATAAAACTAAAAAGGGGAAGAGGTCAAATCCATTAACACGGGCACTAGAATTTAAAGGCAAAAAAGCAATAAAAACCTAATGCTGACTTCCTAGACACAGCCCTGCCTCAATCAATAGCTGCAGTTCACAGTCAGCAATGTAAAAATAACTTTTACCAGTGTTGGAACAGAACCCAGGCCAGTTAAATTAGCCAACTCCTTACATGGGATTCAGAGGATTCAGGGTTCTACCCTTTTGACTGGCTAATCCAAACATGAGAAGCCTGGGGTCAGCCGATCAATGTCAAATGGATGGTCTTGAATAATAGCCAGGTGTTAGCAAAGTAACCAGTAGGGTTACCCAAGAGTCATTTCCTGCCTGACTAATGACTTCACCATGGTTAGGGCCAGACACTCTGGCATGACAAATACACATCCAAAATTAAGCCTTTCTGGTGGGTATGCAGGTCAAGTACTGCCTAAACTGACTTATTCAAGCCAGCACCATGTTTTACACAATTTTTTTAATTAAGGTAAAAGGCCAATACAGATCCCCCAGACTCGGGATAATGTACTTCCAGCATATAATCCCAGTTAACAACTGGTGGTTGGCAACCTTCAGTTTCGAAAGACTATGGTATAACCCTACAGCACCTGGTATTCCCAGGTGGTCTCCCATCCAAGTACTAACCAGGCCTGACCCCACTTAGCTTCCGAGATCAGATGAGATCGGGCATGTGCAGGGTAATGGGCTGCAGCATTTTGTACCAATTGTAGTTATCAGTCACTCTTCAAGGGCAGCCCCACATAGAGCACATTGCAGTAATCCAACCTGGTGGTTATATCCTAACACAGGGGTCGGCAACCTTAGACAGGCAAAGAGCCATTTGGAGCTGTTTTCCAGAAAAAGCAAACCTTGGGAGCCACAAAACCCTTTTGACATCTAAAATGAAGATAACACTGCATATATAGTTTGCGCTCCCCTCTTATAGGTCCCAGTTATATAATACACTCCCCTCTTAGAGGTCCCACTAAAAATCAGGTCCAGACCCACAGCTGGAGAACAACAGTTTTAGATTGTGCACAGGTGAACTGCTTGTGAAGGATACTGTCATTCTTTACTGTCATTTACTTCTGTAAATGCCTTTCCACACAATACTACCTCTGAACAAGTCCACTTAGTACTACTTAACACTGTTCACAAAAGTGCTCCTGAACAAACAAGCTAAGAGTTCAAAACTGCATAAAATAAAAGGCATACTAACAGTGATTACTTCACAACCATGAAATATGCTTTGGCGCTACGTATACAGTATGTTACACATACAGTATACAAACATATACAGAATACCATCTGCTGCAGGGGTCTCCAAACCCCTTTCAAGTTTCCAAGTGAAGGAAATGGAGCAGTGAGAGTGTGAGTGAGTGACGGGGGGGGGGGTGCTGAGTGGTGAGTTTGAAGGCTGTAATCCTGTGCACGCTTTCCTGGGAGCAAGCACAATGGGACTTACTTCTGAGGAGACACGCACAGGATTGTGCTCTGAGCTTGGAAGGAGGAGAGAGCAGCTGCATTCAATTGCTTGCTTTTGCCTTGGATCCCTGGGGTCAGGGCTGCTTGTGGGAAGGGGGGATCATCAGGGTGTTCAATGGGACTTACTTCTGAGGAGACACGCACAGGCTCCGGCAGGAGGGAACGTGCGGGGGCGGGGGCTCGCTCCGCCAGTCGTTTGCGCCCTCTCCAATGGGGCGCAGCTGCAGCCCGTGTGCTCGGGCACGTGCGGCGGCGGGGGCTCGCTCTCGGCGGAGGAGCTGCTCCGCCAGCCGTTCGCGCCCTCTCCTATGGGGTGCAGCCACAGCCCGTATGCTCGGGCTGGTGAGCGGTGGCTGCGTCACGGGAGGGGCGAGCCCCTCCCCCGGGACGGGTTGGCCCCGCACAGAGCCACAGCCGAAGGCTCAAAGAGCCGCTTGCGGCTCCAGAATGGCAGGTTGCCGACCCCAGTCCTAACAGAAACCAGGCTGTGTTCGAGTCACTGAGCCCAAGTTGCAAGTCACATCAGGGTCAGCCCATCCATGACTCAAGTCGACATGAGTTGTCAAAAAATGCATGTTTCAGTTACTCGAGTTAAGTCATCCTGAGTCAAGTTACCATCCTGGACAGGAACTTTGAATTAGCAAGAAGCCCCTGATCCACTCTCCTAACATTTAAAAATATGCAGGCAGCCTTTCACCTTGTAAGTTTGTATTAACATAAAAGCATTGATTTGAAGAGTCTTCGGAAATGTGATGTGACCCTGGCACTGATCCAGCAACTTGCAGAGGTCAATCAATTACAAACTGCAGCTTTGCACAACAGAAGCATTCCATTCAGCAAGTAGGTGATTAGAAGAGACCTCAGGGGAAACTACACGTGATGTCCTGTCATTGGACGTTTCACTTAAAGGCAGCTCTGGGGGAGGCTCCAAATTGGCCTGAAGGAAGAGTGCTGGGTTTCACCTGGGCTAACTCTCTTCCCCTTGATCCTAAACAGACATGACAAGGGAAATGCTCTAAAGCAGTGGTTCCCAAACTGGTGGGTCTCAACCTACCAGCCAGGGAAGCACTTGTCCCTGCCCCTTTAAGGGACAGGGAGGGGAAAAGGCAGCAATGCACTCCCCAGGATTGCACTGCTGCCGGGGATGGGAAGGGGTTTTTTCACTTACTGGCAGCCAGTGCCAGAGTCTTGGGGGGGGGGTCCCTAGGAGCTCTCCACAGGGATCCTGCACCTCCAAACGTGTTTTTTTTAAAAATTGGTACTTCCAATTTTTGTCGCGGGACACCACAGGACACCACAGCTTTCATCAGAGCAATGATGCTGGAGGGAGTTCCCACCAGGGGGTGGGTGTTCCCACAAGTGTACTCCTTAAAAATTCCCCACAGAGCAAATAGAGGTGACTCAGGCAACTGAGTCAAGTCATGCACAGAAGAGGAAAGTGCTCGCACACCAAGAAACAACAACAATGGTTGGCAACCTTCAGTCTCGAAAGACTATGGTATAAGCCCACAGCGCCTGGTATTTCCAGGCGGTCTCCCATCCAAGTACTAACCAGGCCTGACCCTGCTTAGCTTCCGAGCTCAGACGAGATTGGGAATGTGCAGGGTAACAGTTGCACACCAAGTCACTAGCCAATCTGAAATGGGAAAAAAATCCTTCCAGATTTGAAATATGGTGCTTGGCAAGATCTAAAGCAGGGGTCTCCAAACCCCGGCCCGGGGGCCAGATGCGGCCCACAGTAAGCCTCTTTCTGGTCCACAGCCAACCTCTTGTCCCCTGAAAGCCTCTGGCCCACTCAACTGAACATGACCAGAACTGTGCTCTGATTGTGTCTGGAGGATGTTCTGAGGGCCAGAGAGGTTGAATGAAAGAGCCCATTCATTCATTTATTCACTCATCTAAGTTCCATCTCTTATTTATTTATTTACATTTTATATTTAATTTTTTTCCGGGCCCTCCACACCACGCCAGATATTTGATGCAGCCCTCTGGCCAAAAAGTTTGGAGACCCCTGATCTAGAGCATGAAGCGGAACCTAATGGTGCTTGCAGACAACAAGCAAAACCAGTTCACTTAAGACAACAACTACCTTCTCCCAGTCTTACAAAGCTAGCCAAGGCTCCAATTCAGCATTTGTATGCAACACAATCCCCCCAGCCCCCTATGTTGCACCGATAGCTCTATGCTGAAGTGCTGACCTCTATTATGTACCAAATGTCACAGCTCCAGTCTGGAACATTAGATATAAAAAATGTTCTACTTCCCATTTTTTTCTAGGCACAGTTTGTCAAAGGCCATGTGTGCGTGTGTGTATGCCCTATTTCAGCTTGCTCACTAATGGGGAACTAACAACTAACTTGGGGCACACTTTATGACTCATTTAAATGGAAAGATGTGCATTTCAGACTCTTTGAGCCATTGGAACTCCTTGGGCTACATGTGCCACTTGGGCTCTCTCTCTCGCCCTTTGATGAAGACAAGAGTATAGTCTGCACACATGCAATATTGCTACCTTGCTGAATCTAAACTGGTCAGTGTCTGGATGGGTCAGCCTCTGCAAACAGACCCAGCGGCTTTGAGCTCCAGCACAGAAGAAAGGCAGGAAATAACTATCCTTAGGAACAGCCTAAACTGATCGGTTACCTGCAAAGGCAGCTGATTTGCTCTTCCACCAGTTTGCACGCCATCATATGTGCCTCCAACACCAGTATGCACCTCCTCCTCAGCTTCTTCTCAAGCGCTGGGCTGAGTGGATTTATTTATTTTTTTCACATTTTTATTCTGCCCTTCCTCCAAGGAGCTCAGGGTGGTGTACATGGTTCCTTCCCTCCTTTTGTCCTCAAAACAACCCTCTGGGTTAGGTGAGGCTGAGAGATAGTGACTGACTCAAGGTCATCCAGGAAACTCCATGGCTGAGTGGGGATTTGAACTTGGATCAAGTCCAGCTCGCAAACCACTACACTGTCCTGGCTCTGTTCTTCCCCACCCTGCCATCTTACAAGAAGGAGCACAGGAGGAAAGGCAGCAGCTGTTCCCCCCTTTTTACTCTAGACAGCCTTTGGGGGAAGAAGATTGCAACAGCTGCTAGGCAAGTCCCCCTCATCCACCCTCAGGATGTTGCAGCAGCCAGGCAGGTGGAAGTCCAGGGAAGGGGGTGGGTCGGCACAGATTGTGGATTGCCATCTTGCCATCTCCCACCCTACCATCTCCCCCCAGTTCACCACTCAAGGCAGCCATTTCAGTCAACCCCAGGGTTTGGCTGCCTGTGACTCTCATAAATGGCTACCATAATTTAAGCCTTCAGTAGTGTGTCAAGAGTATCCCCTGGGGATACTTATCCCCTGGGGGCTGGGGATAAGAACAGGCCTTCAGTTTGGCTATACTTGTAAGAGGCGACTAAACAGCCACCGGGTAGATGGGACTCGTCAGCCTGGGAAGGCAGCTCATCTGAGAGAAGGAAAACTCTGATCCCAAACCTCCGCTGCCTTGTGGCTACATCCAGTTATGGAAAAGGCTTCAGGAGTCAACCTCGAGGCAAAATCCGGAGCCGGAGTCCCTGAGGCAGCTCATGGCTGAACACAGTCACGTTCTGGCAACTCCTGTGACGCCGCTGGAACCAACTGTATTGGCCTCTGCCTTTCCATTGGACCATTTCAGCGACGTGGAGAGGGGGGATTTGCTGCATGGGTAACAGCCTATCCTCCATACCTACTTTACCCAGGCTTCGCGCACTGGAGAGGACACTCTGTTCCAGAGCCACCATTCAGAGCGTGACACCATGGTCTTCTGAGACTGAAGGATGCCAACAACAAGAGTATTCTGACTATTTGGGGGTACACTTTAGTTCCCACTGTAAGGGAGGGAGGTACACATGCTTATTGTTATTTTGTTGCAGGCATCGGAATACTTTGAACTACAGCATGTTTCAGGCCGTGGGAAAGCACTCCTAACAATCTGATGCTGCTCGATTCAGCCTCCAGAGACTTTATACAGTATGTGACACGACTGCATTATTTTGTTGTGTAAATCACCCTAGGTAGGCACTTCTACAGGCAGCTTACAAATTGAACTGAAAGCCACCTGCAGGCAGGACAGGCATGTTTGAACACAGCTCCCTTGGCAACCACCCTGGTTGGTTTCCTGCTTGCAGCTCCGCAAACCAGCCCCAGCCCTTGCAATGGATTCAAGACCAGCAAGAAATCCCAGTGGGAGCCAAGGCACTGCATCCCCACAGGTGCGCTTCATTCAGCAACCAGTAAGTCACCACCATGGGCTAGGGAATTAAGAGGGAACAAGAATATACTCCTGCATGAGCAATGAAAAATGCCTTATGACTCTGCATTAATCTATTCCCCCCCCCAAAAAAAAAGATAAGGGGGGAGGCAATCTGTTGCCAAGGGAGAGATGGAACAGAAAACAGTGGAATAGAATGCTCATTTTATGTTATAACTAAATTTAAAGCTTCTTCCAAACTCCAACCAAACTTAGAATGTAAGAAGCTGCCACCCTGAGTCAGTTTACTGGGTCATCTAGTTCAGCATTGTCTACACACTGACTGGTAGCAGCTCTCTAGGGTTTTAAAGCAGGGGAGTCTATCCCAACCCACTTGAAGATGACAGGGAATGAACCAAGGATTTTCCTTCTGGGGAAGTATGGCTTTATGGGTTGTGCTACATTCCCTCCTCAAGGCTATGCGGAAGGTGGTCATTCCTCACTAGCCGATAGCATATGAACATAAGAAGAGCCTTGCTGGATCAGACCAAAGGCCCATCTAGTCCAACTTCCTGTGTCTCACCAAATGCTTCAGGGAACACACAAGACAAGAGACATAACCTGCACCCTGGTGTCCTCCCCTGCATCTGGCAATCAGAGGCAGCCTTCCTCTACCTTGCACATACCTACTATGACTTGTAACCCGTGATGAACTATTTCTCCAGAAATAGCCCAGGATGGTTGCTGGTGTCTCATCAGCGGGTGCTATTGTGTTAGGCAACTGTTGAGAATCTTAGAGTTTAGAACAGGAGACGCTTCACCAAGGGAGGGGAGGGGCAGACAGTATGTGCATGTGAGTAATTAGCAAGATTTTGAAAGAAGTAGCCCCCTCAATCTGGATCAAGACCACAATGAAGAAGTGGGAATGGGGGCTTAAGCCACACCATTTTCAACCAAAAATTCCCCCCCTCCCCAAAGCTGCTATGAGCCCTTGAAAGTGCCAGCTGCTGCAATGACATGGGGGGGGGGGAATTACAGCAGAAAAGGGTTGCAAGTTTTACTTTAAAAATCAGCCTCAAACTACATGAGGATGCATTTCATGTCTCATGTATCATGTATCATGAAATCATGTATTCATGTATGCATCATGGGCAATTTTCATAATGGAGAGAGGTGAAAAGCGGTGTGCCCCAAGGATCTGTCCTGTTCAACCTCTTCATAAATGACCTGGAGACAGGGTTGAGCAGTGAAGTGGCTAAGTTTGCAGACGACACCAAACTTTTCCGAGTGGTAAAGACCAGAAGTGATTGTGAGGAGCTCCAGAAGGATCTCTCCAGACTGGCAGAATGGGCAGCAAAATGGCAGATGCGCTTCAATGTCAGTAAGTGTAAAGTCATGCACATTGGGGCAAAAAATCAAAACTTCACATATAGGCTGATGGGTTCTGAGCTGTCTGTGACAGATCAGGAGAGAGATCTTGAGGTGGGGGTGGACAGGTCAATGAAAGTGTCGACCCAATGTGCGGTGGCAGTGAAGAAGGCCAATTCTATGCTTGGGATCACTAGAAAAGGTATTGAGAACAAAACAGCTAATATTATAATGCCGTTGTACAAATCTATGGTAAGGCCACACTTGGAGTATTGTGTCCAGTTCTGGTCGCTGCTTCTCAAAAAAGACATAGTGGAAATGGAAAAGGTGCAAAAGAGAGCGACTAAGATGATTACTGGGCTGGGGCACCTTCCTTATGAGGAAAGGCTACAGCGTTTGGGCCTCTTCAGCCTAGAAAAGAGACGCCTGAGGGGGGACATGATTGAGACATACAAAATTATGCAGGGGATGGACAGAGTGGATAGGGAGATGCTCTTTACACTCTCACATAACACCAGAACTAGGGGACATCCACTAAAATTGAGTGTTGGGCGGGTTAGGACAGACAAAAGAAAATATTTCTTTACTCAGTGTGTGGTTGGTCTGTGGAACTCTTTGCCACAGGATGTGGTGATGGCATCTGGCCTGGACGCCTTTAAAAGGGGATTGGACAAGTTTCTGGAGGAAAAATCCATTATGGGGTACAAGCCATGATGTGTATGCGCAACCTCCTGATTTTAGAAATGGGTTATGTCAGAATGCCAGATGCAAGGGAGGGCACCAGGATGAGGTCTCTTGTTATCTGGTGTGCTCCCTGGGGCTTTTGGTGGGCCGCTGTGAGATACAGGAAGCTGGACTAGATGGGCCTATGGCCTGATCCAGTGGGGCTGTTCTTATGTTCTTATGTAACTTGGCCCATAGGCGACCACCCTGATAGCTCACCACATAAGGCAGCCGTGTGGAGCCGGGGGTTCTGGTTCTAATTCCACATGCTTTGCCTTCAGAGTGCCCCTGGTTCAATCTGACATGTTGGGCGGTGGGGGGGGGCATGACCCTATCTGAAACCCAAGTGGATAGTACTGAGCTGGATGGACCAATGGGATAAGGCAGCAGCTTCCAAGGTCAGAGAGAGAGCTGAAGTTAGTGGAAATGTGGAATGTGGCCCTGAGGTGCTGCCCGACTGCTTTCTGTAGATTTGCCTTTGCTGGCAGTGAAGCTGGCTCTGCTTAACATTGGGTTGTGCATTAGTAAATAATGCCAATATCCAAGTTATTCTACATCTCCAGTGCTTTCACACACACAAAGTCAAACAACTCTGCCGCCCTTCAAACTTTTCATCGCTTGGGGAAATGGGGAGTGTGCAACAGAAGACTAACAATGTGTGTGGGGGAGACGGAGGCATGAAAAAGGAAAGGATTATGCGATCCATGCCAGATGGCTCATTTTAAGGAAATGACTGTAAATGTTGCAGAATTAACTGAGGTGGAAGGGATCCCACAGGAGCCCTTTAATCCTCCTACCTCGACACAGATTATCCTATCCCGAAAGAATCCTCACCAGATGCCTGTTCAATCTTCCTTTAAATATCTTCAGCAAAACGGGATGTCACAGTCTCTTTAGGCAAAACCCTACAGTGCTGCATAGCACTTTCCACAGAGCAAGTGGGATGGACCTTAATCCAGGCATTAATGCTCCAGGGCTCTTCCGTATGGGTGGGGATTCCCAGGGTGACACCCTGACATTTTTGCCATACCACACTGCACAATCCAAGATATACCCCAGTACCCCCTCAATCTGGCATTGCAAGGGATTCTGGGGCACATTGCTCAGGTCAAGCCTGCTGCACTGGAGGTCGTGGCAATATTGTGTAGAAATATAGAAATATTCAAGCAATTATTCACATTGCACCATCAGACCAGCTCTGGGCAAAACTAAAGCAAGTGGACATTTTCTTAGGCAAAGCTAAGGACCAAAATGAATGAATGCATGCAATTCAACATACATATTGAAAGTCTCCCAGTGTTCTTTTGTTTTATCGCTTTGCTGCAGCTGCAAAGGCGTCTGAATTAATTCAATCTGAACAGCTGGTAAACACTGAAGAACACTTTCTCCCAGACTGCTTTTCCAATCAAAATTTACCCAACCCTGTTTTCCGACCTGCTGGGGAATAGATACCAGGTCCATGAATCTTTCTCCAAAGAGGAAAAAAGTCATTCAGGCAGGGTGATTATTTTTCTTTAGTGGACAAGCAGGCCCAAACAAAATCAGAGCCCCTCTTGGCTGCAGGGAAATAAGACCAAAAACCACTAGGTGACCCATCTGATCTGGTCCTTGCACTGGCTTTTGTTAAATCACTCTTTAAAATGGATGGGAAACCAACAGAACCTGAAGCAGCAAAAGTGGCCATCCTAAAAGGGAGATGGATGGGGGATTCAAGTCCACCAGATTAATTAAGTTCTCTCTCTCTCTTCCCCCTCCCCATCCCAGATTGCTCAACAGCCAGAGGTAACAGTTCTCCAACAGATGCCCTGGACTCTGTCTGCAAATCCTCCATCCAGCAGGACATGCCAAATCAGGGAAGGTAAGAAACCAGCCAACAAAAGCCATGCCCATCATTAACCAAAGTGTTTAAAATTCTGCACTGAAAATCCCAAAGTCAGAGATTCAGACACCTTTATTAGGCATTATTAAGCATACTACAAACACACACACACACACACACACACACACACACATACAGAAGTGCACAAACATAACATAACAAACTACAAATAACACCTATAACCAAACACTTCAGAGAGTAGAGGCATGCTTCAGATTAGTCGCCACGATTTGTGAGATAAATTTAGCTATCTGAGAGACAATGTCAAAATCAGTGGAGGTTAATAAAAATTGCAATCTAGCAAAATCCTCAGCAAGGGTGTTAAGGTGAAATTGGAGGGCCAGACATTTCCTTCTGGCCTCATTGTGAAGTGGACAATGAAGAAGAAGGTGGTCTAACGTTTCTACAGCCCGCTGAGGACAGGGACAAATTCTTTCCTGGAAAGGAATGCCATTAAATCTACCCCAAAGAACAGAAGATGGAATAGAATTACAACGGGCCATAGAAAAGGCCCTTCTAATCTTTGGGCATTCCAAAATATAAAGATAATTGGGAATTTCGCCTACTTTAACCGGTAAGTGATAAAATAAAGGTGAACAAAATCCCAAAGTGAAGAATATGAACATAAAAATCCTGAAGTGGGAAAAGGTTTTTGCCTTAGTCTGGATTGTCGGGGGGGGGGGGGGGAGGAAATCTGAAAAAAAAAAAAACAGCCCAGCATAAGCTTGCCACATTCTAATTCAACCTGTATTCCAGATCACAAAGCAAAAATAAACGGAAGGGGGGGGAACTCCAAAACACAATGCTCAATCCCTAGATTTAAAATAGAAATTATAGCTGAAGTTTTTTATACGTTAGTGTGTGTGTGAGAGAGAGAGAGACTGAAGTTTCAGCTTTTGATATAGGCATATGATTATGCAGAGGCATTTTCTTTGCAGAGCCATTATTCTACTTCAAAATACCATCACTTTCTGTGAAAGCCAGGGCATTACTAGGGTTCTGTGTTGTGAACATTTGGATTCGATGCCACTTTTTTCCCCATCCGCCCACGTGGAATTTAATTTGATTTGCTCACTGCCCAACACTCCAGTTTATGGAAAGTGATTATAACTTTTGAGACTTACATTCCTCCCTCTTAGTGGCATCTGTTTATCTTATTTTGACATCCTTTATGGCAGATTTGATGGACCTTATGATGATCCAGAATGCCCAAATGCACCAAGTGATAATGAACAATTTGGCTGTGTCAGCTCTGGCACACTTTGGACACAGTCTAGGCCAGCCTACTGCACAGGTAGGTAATCAGAACTGCCACACTATTCCTGAGAATGCCCCGTTACAAATGGCTCTCACTAACGAATTTACAAACACTTTAGTCAAGTAACTTACCAATTAACACTAATAGCCTTACTTAAAATTCATCAGAGACTTATGGACACAATCCAACCTAATGTAAGCACTTTTAAGTCCCATTGATTTCGGCGGGAGTGCTAAGCACTTGCTTAAATCAATCCCATTGAAATCAATGGACCCATAAGTGCTTAACTCTGCTGGATCACGCACTAGGTTTTAAAAAATGATCTGCTCAAAGCTGAATTTCAGGAAACAGGATCTGAGAGTACACAGTGCTGGAAAAACTCAGATTTTGAAGCCTGCAATTTGAGCAATGCTTTCTTTTTTAGCAGTTGTGGATGAATGTTCATTCTACAAGAAATCAGCTAGTCCCCAACAGCCTGTTTACATCACAGCCAGGAGGCCAATCATGAAGATGATGCCATAAATGGCAACCCCATTTTCCGTGGCAATTTTCCTGTTCTGAGAATGAGTATGTATGGCAGAAGTACAGGGAGAAATTTCTGTTCCACTCTAGATGCGCCGCATTCTTTCTGAGAATATACAGAGCTAGTTTTAACATGCTAATTGCACCCCATCCTGAAAATGGGTAAAAGCAGACATAAACAAAGCACCACTGTAGTACATCAAGTACTCTGAACGCATTAGGGTGCTATAAATGCTGAGTATTATGGGGCCAATGATGATGATAATAGCTCTTTAAGTAGACAGGTGCATGCTTTCACTGGAAAAAAATAGTGCTATTCAACGTTTTCCTTCTCGCTCATGCCTTTTCCCAAACACCACTCACCTTCCCTCTTGCATCTAGCTATAGCTCTATCACAAGGCAAGGTGAAAATATACGTGATTGCCCATTACGTGATTCTTCCTTGCAACATTTTTTAAACCAAAACAGCCATAGTACTCTAACATTGGGTACGGAGAACTGTATCCCAGTTTGCTACAAGGGTTTTTTCATCTTTCCCCTCCTGCTGTGGACTGCTCAAAATGTTCCTCCTCCCCAGCTACTTTTTTCCTCAGTGAGGAAAAAGATTCACAGCCCGACCCGATGCCATGGCTATGCCAGTGGCTGGCACACAGCGCCATCGACAGCCATTGCAAATGTGCTGTAAGGCACATTGCAGCAGCCAAGATGGGGAAAGTGCCAATGATGCTGGGCCTCCATGTTGGTGGGAGAACCTGCTGGAGCTCATGGTGGTAAGCATCCCATCAAGCAACAGGAAGGTGGGGGTGGCAGTCCCGGGGGTGTAGCTCAGGTCTGGAAGGGGGTGGGGATGATAGCAGAGGCTGCTGCCAAATCCTGTTCCCCCTTCCCAGGCCACAGAGGCCAACAAGTGTCTCCTTGGTTCTGCACCAGCTAAATAGCTAAGTAGACCCAATGGGGCTGCCAGGGCTCTACACAGAAAACCGAAGTTCCCTTACCCCAGGAGACCACTGGCTGCTTCCCTAGCCCCGCAGAATACAGCCATTTCAGCACTGCTCTATGCAGCATGGCAGCTGGGAATAGAATTGGGCCCTCATGGAGTTCTCATGGAGGAGGGAAACATGATAAAATAATTCCACAGATATCCCTGATCTTTGCAGATATCCCATACCCCTTGGCAGATAGAAGAAGAGGTTGAAGAGGACGAGCCAGAGCCTCTTGTATTTCACCACCATTACGCCTCCTATCCAAGCAACATCCCATACATGGCATGGCCGTCCCGGTCTCCATCACTGGCTTTGCCAAGACAACAACCAACCATTCGCCATGTGGATCCAGTTCCTCGGGCAACTGCGAGACAAGATGGGTGAGTGTAGCGGGAGGTGAGAGAGTGCTAATCAAATGGGAGGGGGGAAGGGGAAAATATTACTGAGGCTATCTAAGGTGAATCACAACGATTCAGATTTTGAATCTGAAAGTGCAATGCTGCCACGTGGGGAGAGATCACCGCATGTCATCACAAGAACTGGTGAGCTGCGACATGGTGCCTTCCAAAAACAATCTCCGGGCCAAAACAACTACTACTCAATGGTGGACCCTTGAAATACAGTTTTGTAATTCAGCTACTGCCGTCACTACTAGCCAGTATTGGCACTGCTGAGACTTGTTACTGTACAGCAGTCGCAGAAGCAATGTTTCAGTTCCTGCTTCAAGAATAATCTGTGTTGCACCAAGAAGAGCCAGGTCTGAACATACGACCTGCAAATATGAATAGTTGCTTCCTTTACATCATTTATCTTATTCCAAATCAAGCAAGCCAATCAAAGATGCAGAGCACTGAAAGGCCCTCCATGTCAGAATGCCAGATGCAAGGGAGTGGCAATGGGATGCAGGTCTCTTGTTGCCTTGTGTGCTCCTGAGGCATCAGGTGGGCCACTGTGAGATACAGGAAGCTGGACTAGATGGGCCTTTGGTCTGATCCAGCTGGGCTCTTCTTATATCTTTCTTTCTTTAACTTCTAAAATTTCACTAAAAATTCCCATGCACACATATTCCAAGCTTATTTCTACAGCCATGAGGACTAGAAACTTGACTGACATTCTACTGAAAGTTTGGGAGTGCAAAATTCTGCACTGGACAAGCAGATTCCCCAGCATATGCAGAGCAGTCCACTTGGTCACCCAGAATCTTCACTGCCCACTCCAGTTTTACTAATGCTCCTTTTTGGCTTGTCTCAACAGCCCAGTGGTCCCGCCACCCCCACCACCAAGTGCTACTGGAACCGTGACAGCTGATGTCCCACCAGCTTCAGGTAAGAGTGAATGGGTCATCCGAGATCCTTAAAGTAACCTTGCCTGAATTTAAATAATTCTGGTATCTTGTTTTAAATTGTTGAGTTGTTATGCAAATTGTTATGTCAATTGTAAAGTACAATTGTTAATCGTGTTTGATATGCCAATAAAGGTTTCAGAAAGAAAGAAAGGGTGAATGGGTGCAGCTTTGCAATGGGTATTTCTCCAAACTGGAAGCATAACTGATGGTGTCACATTTACTTCTCCCTCACATTCCATTCCATTCTCTTCACCTTCCAACCCAGGGAGTGAGAGGAGGAAGAGGAGTGGAGCTGAGTAGAATTCAAGTTACACATTCCCCACTTCCTTGACCAATGAGAAGTCTAGAGGGAGGGTGACCAAGCTGAGGTTCCGTCGAATGAGAGGGCTGGAGACTAAGTCCCAAATTAGATGTTATAAAAAGCATGTGTTGTTCATTGCTTATGGTGTCTTTCAAACATCTGCCACATTTACAATCTGTTTTCATGCTGCTTTTTAAAATATTGTTTTCACAAGGCACTGTATGAGCAGATAAAACAAGAGCATGTTTTTTTAAACAGCAGAAGCAAGAAATAAACCAAAAGGAAAAAAAGTAAGTGTAAAAGCAGAAGACACCTCTAGCCCAGGCTAGCCAACCCACCAGCACCAAATCAGATTCTAAGGAAAGAACTTGCACCCCAAGGTGCTTTGCCTTCAGCCAACATCTCTCTTGGTCTCCAAATGACAAAGACTGCTCCATGCTCTTGCCATGGCCCCTCCCCACCAGCTGAAAAGCAACACCTCCCTAAACAATAATAATAATATTATAATAATAATAATATACAGTATTTATATACCGCCTTTCTTGGTCTTTATTCAAGACTTTATTCAAGGCGGTTTACATAGGCAGGCTTATTAAATCCACGCAGGGATTTTTACAAATTGAAAGAAGGTTCTTTCTTTCAAGAACCACCACATTCAAGGTGTTACACTCCGATCTGGTTTCACATTCTGGCCTCCATCCTCCCACGCTCCGAGCAGATGGAACAGCTCAGCTGCAGCTTGCCGGCTGCTTCAAGGTCGCACGGTGCCGGTGGCCTCGAACTGGCGACCTTGTGGATGTTAATCTTCAGGCAAATGGAGGCTCTACCCTCTAGACCAGACCTCCTGCCCTGAACACTGACAGGTGTTGCAACACAAGGCTGCAGAGACATCTTCAGCTAACAGGAGAACTTCCCTGGACATCAAGGACCTATTGCCACCCTCTTCTTAAAGTTCCTGGAATTCATTCTGGAATTCATTCTGGAACTTCTCAAAGTTCCTGGCATACCATCCTCTTCTTAAAGTTCCTGGAACTCATTCACAAAAGATGGCCAAACTCACATTAAATATATTCACTACTACCACCAGTACCTATTTTCTCACTGTGCATATGAGGGAGGGAGTCAGGGACAGATCCAAGACTTGTCTTCAGGCTTGGTGCTCTGGCAAGGTTGACATAAGTCCTATCTCTTTACAGAATACTATGACTTTGCAGAGGGGAGGAGGTGAGACGACGGTCCCTTTTGCTCTCCCAACAACCTTCATGCTCCTTGGCTCCTGGCACCACTGTTGGGATCAGATTCTGACCAAGCAGGCCACAGTATGGATAACTCAGTAAGCATACAGCTCATGTGAAGATCTTCAGGAATCGGCTCTCTCTGCCTGCGTGAACAGGATCACGCTCATGTTAAGCAAGATAGGAGCAGGCTCTGCTAAGCTGTCAGCATTACAGACAATCCCTGGAAGTTGGTTGGTGTGCATGGACCAGCTGTCACCTCTGTTTCCAATGGGCAAGGCTGCTTAGCAGTTATGCATGTAACTTTTCAGTAGTTATGTATGTCGCTTGCATGTAGTTATGTAATTATAGCTTAACTTTGGCATGCCTTTCAGGTGTCAAAACATCCAAAAAGAACTCTGAACGTTCCCTGATCTGTTGTTCTACCATCTTGGATCACATCCTGCTGTGCAGCTAAATTCATAGCTAAAGTTATTTGTAAAGTCTGAAACAAGGGCTCTTTTAAGGGTGCTTCTGCAGTGGGGCTGGCAAAACCTAGATTCCATGACTTAGAGCAGGGGTGCCCAAAGTTTTTCACAGGAGGGCCACATCATCTCTCTGACACTGTGTCAGGGGCCGGGGGGAAAAAATATTTAATTTACATTTAAAATTTGAATAAATTTACATAAGTTTACATAAATGGATATATTAAAGATGAACTTATATGAATGAATGAAGGTCTTGCAATAGCTTAAGACCTATAAAAGACCTTGCACAAAGCAAGGCTGGCCTTTCCTTTGCTGCCACTACTGCATCACAGATGTGAAACAGCAAGCAGTGGAGGAAGCCGTCATCCCACAGCTCGCACGAGAGGTCAAACAGTTGCCCTCATGCTGAGAAGAGTTGTGTCGGGCCAGTGTGGGCTCCAAAAAATCTCCGGAGGGCCAGAGGCTCATTGGAGACTGATTGGAGACTTCATGAGGGCCGCATTGAGAGTCTTTGAGGGCCACAAGTGGCCCCAGGGCTGGGGTTTGGGCACCCCTGACTTAGAGGTAGAGAGAGGATCTCTGGATTTCTAACCTAGGAAATATATTGTTCTTTGCTATATGTCTTCTGAAACTAAGGATAAAAATGCTACAACTGCCTCCCTACTGTACCACCCAGGAAAAGTATATTAAACAAGAAACAACATTTTGCTCTTTTATTTTTCTGTTTTATGTCAGCGCATGTTAATAAAGCTAACTTACGAGTTAAATAAACCCTCCCATTCTGACCTAGAGGAATCCTAGGCAGGCTTATCTCATTCAACATTAATACCTTTGCACTTGCAGTCAAGTTTCTGAGAAACAGCTGATCGTGCAACACTCCACCAATCAAGGGATGCTCCGTGCTGCCGGGAAGGTGACACAACAGTGGCCAGCACTTCAGCACACTCTTCTTTTGCCCCAAAGGCATCACCACTGCAGCTTTACCTGAGCCTGCAACAGCCTGCAGTACAGCAGGACCACCACAACCCAAAGTAGAGGAACCCTCCAAAATTGGTTGTCGTCCCTCCAAAATTGGCCTGGAGTTTCCATGAATCTGCATCAATAGGTGGCTACTGAAAGTACTCTTGGGGTTCTCAACAGGGCCTCCAAAAATCTCCAGACTTACTTTATTTGTGAAAGGGAAAAAATCTCTAGGAATAGCTTCAGCCAGAGTTCACAACCTTCCTTCAAAGTGGTGCTTGGCCTGTTCCAAATGGGGTTACCCTCACCTTGGAAAGTTCTGTTTCACAACTTGGGAGCGCTAGTAGATCCAGCCCTGATTATACATTCACAGTTGCATCTATGACACAAAGCACATCAGTGAAGCTGTTTGCATCCCCTCTTGGGGGAAAAAAAAAAGATAACCTTGCCACAAATTATCCATGCGTTGGTAATGACCAGGTTGCATTAAACTGAATGTGTCTTCGAAAATGTGTTGGCACCTCCCCTTCTAAGCCAATATAGTGGCACAGAATGCAGTCCTCCCAGATCCCACTGCTAGAGTAATAGTACCTTCTACCAAAGGACATGGGGTGTATTCATGGCCAAATCTAAAGGGGGGGCCATAGGTGCAAGCCCCCTCCAAATTGTCACAACAGTGGGGAGCAAAGTCAGGAGCCAGGGGAATGCTCACTAGATGGGCATTGGTGGCCAATGGAGCTGAGTTGGAATGGGAACCCAGCTCTACCCAGCAGGTAGATCTGGGCTCCAGGTCCAGGTGGGAGCCCAGAACTACCTGCCCAGGAAACAGCCATGGAAGCCATAAGCTCAACCAGGAGCCCAGATCTACCTGCCTGTTTGACCTGGGCTCTGGAGTTAAGGTAATGCTCATGGCCGCCCCCCCCCCCAACACAAACACTGGATCCACCCCTGGGTGGTTTATAATACATCAACATCTTTCATGGGGAGGAGTCAATGGTAGATCACAAGTGGAAGGCTCTGGGTGCTGTCCAATTCTCAGGAGAAGGCAGCTCCCTATGTTCTCTTCTACATTATTAAGGCAAGATAGAAAAGGCGAAAGGCACTGACTGTTGAGTGAACAATCCCTCATTCCTCGGCCACAGGAAGCTGTCTCTTCCCTGGCTCCCAGCACCAACCACATTACCCAACAGCCAACAGGTGTTCCAGAAACATCTGTGGCTGGCCAAGAAACCAGACGCAGGTTGACTGATTGCTGCAGAGGGAACAGTTACACCAAACAGCCTATCATGCACTATAAAGAAGCAGAGGAGGACAAGGCTTGGCCTGTATGTTAAAGGGCAGGTGCCATGCTAAGTGGAGAGCTGAAACTGTCTTTTGAAAGTCTAATTAGTGTTTGCAGAATGTTACAAACTTTTGTCCCTTCTGAGGCAGAATCATGGATCTGTCTCTCAGCCAGCCCCTGCACAAGGCATTCTCTGAGCCATAAACATGAAGACACTATAGGTGGCTTACAGTTTACATTAGACAGGTAAAAAGCCATCCTACACAGTGCACAGACTGGCTTCCTTACTTGTCAGGTGTGTAGGGAGGGGGTATTTAACCCTTTCCCACTGTGCTGCGATCCTGGCCAAAAAATGGCATTTTTGACCAGGGAGGAATGCTTCGGTTGGCATAATTGGGACCACGGTATGCCAGGAAAGGGTTAAAGAATCCTTACCACACACTACAATGCCAATCCTGATCCCCCCCCCCCACAGCTATTTGTGTGATCATTACACAAGAAACTGAGTGGAGAACATGCGCAGCCACAGGTAACTACATTGCACATGTGCTCCACCCAGTTTCTGAGTGGTTGTGCAATTGCTGGGGAGGCTCAGCTCTCATTTGCTGCAGTGCCAGTCTCTCCCTGCATAGACACCTAGCTGCGGTGATTGCGCATGCACTACGTGGAAGCTTGGTGACTCAGAAGTTTGGCAGCGATGTGATGACCACCATACTTCTGGTTGATCGAGCTTCGTGTGCAGTGTTCCTCCAGCCTTGGACCTCATCTCTTATCACTGAGAAGGCGTATCACCTCCTCACCCACACCCTGAAGGCACATTGGATGAAACCAATGCCACCCATTACTAATGGTTCAGAGATTGACCTGGCCAGGTGGGCCTTGTAACAGACATGGATGCAGCACCTTAGCAAGCGCAGAGCAGGAAAGCATGATAACTGGGAAATGAAGAAATCAAAGAATCCTGGAAGATGAAGAGACCCAGCTGATTACTTGACCCAGTCCTCCAGCACTAAGGTAGGATGCCCTATACGATACACAAAAAACCCTCCAAGATAACCTGTTCAATCTTTTTCTCTCCCTGTTACCCTCCAGGAAAGGAGATTCCATCACTGTGTGGAAAGCATATTCAGTTGCTGTGAATATATTTTTTTTCCACATTTTTATATCACACTTCCTTCAAGGAGCTCTGGGTGGTATACATATTTCCTCCCCTCCTTTCACCCTCACAGTAACCCTGTAAGGTAGGTGAGGCTGAGAAATAGTGGCTAACCCAAAATCACCCAAGAAATTTCACAGCTAAGCAGGGACTTGAAGTTGGATCCTCCAGGTCTAAGTCCAACTCCCAAACAGCTACACCATCCTGGCTCTCAGGATCCAGATAGCAGAACTCAGAAACGCTCATCTGATTTGGAGAAGCTGCAGGAATGAGAAAAGGTAGTAATTCTCCAACAAACTACAGCAGAACATGTCATTACCCAACACAATCTATTACCACCTCCAGCAGTTACAACTCTGATAAGAACTCTGGGAACTGCCACATGATAATCACATTTGATAACAACCGCTTTATCTAATGAGGATGAATCACATTTCATGGTGATGGAAATGAACAATCCATGGACATATTGAACATACAACACTGCCATATGCTGAAAGAATGAACTGTAGGGCATTCCAGATAACTTTTCTCAGACTTAAAAAAAAAAATACCCTGCACATGCTCAATCTTGTCTGATCTCAGAAGCTAAGCAGGATCAGGCTTGGTTAGTATTTGGATGGGAGACCGCCTGGGAATACCGGGTGCTGTAGGCTTATACCATAGGACACTGAAGGTTGGCAACCATGTAATGAAAAAGGACTGCAACTGGAGGCCACAGTCAGAGGTGGAGCAGGTGGGGAGAGGCTGCTAAGCCCTTTTGCAGTTAGTTGCTTTTCTTCTCTAAATTGCCTCCTTTACTCTTTTCATGAGGATCCTACATCTCCCCCCACCCACCCAAGGGGAACAGCAACATGACAAATTTCATAAGTGTCTAGTGGTGAAAGGGTTGAGACGCCTTCCCACCCACCCAGTGCACCTCAGGTCATGAATTGTGCCCCCCTTGGAACAAGCCCCATGAAAGCCAGCAGGGTTTACTTCTTGGCAGTCTCAGGCTGCAATACTCAGAGCCCCCCAAATAAACCATTTTCCTTTTGCTTAATCTCACTGCAAGCAACTTTTCACAACGTTTTAACACTGACCTGTTCCAAAGTGCCCCGGGACAAGTCGACCAGGGGACTTCTGAGAGAGGCATTCTCCGAGCACGTGCAGTCCCACAGCCCCAAACTTCTCGCTCTTAAAGAGCTGCTGCCTTTTTTCATTTCAACAAGGTTCACCCCCTGCTAACTGGGCAAAGAGGCACCTTTCAGTGGTGTCCTCTTATATTTCACAGGGGGACGGCAACTGTCCCACTTCATCCCAGCATAGTATCTTTCCCCATGGCTGTTGCTGGTGTCTCTTCTATATTTTTTGAAGGTAGTGAGCCCTTTGGAGACAGGGAACCAGTTACTGCTTTATTTTACCATGTAGTGAACTACTCTTGTTGAAAAGCAGTATATGATTATGATTATTCAGGGTCAAGATAGTGTAACGGCAGCCACACATGCCAGGGTCTTTATGACCAAGTATATTCAAGGCGACCAATGTAAGCTGAGCATATCCCTGACAGTCCCAGCAATAGATTCCACTGAAAATCAATTTTTTAAAAAAATTATTCTCCAAATAATTGTACATAGAAGAAAACCAAAAAGTTTCCAATAACAGAACATTGAAATAGGCACAGAACCAGTAAAAGAAAGTTCTTAAAATTAACTCAGCAGGATTCTGCTGACTCCCAGACCAAAATCAGCCAAATCCAAAACCCCTGAACTGTTATCCACAGCTATTCATAGCTGTCACTGCAAAAGTCCAAAGAGTAAGAGGAAAATCCAAAGGACGAACAGAAGAACAGAGCCCTCCCTTTTATACCCCTCCTTTTCTCCTGAAAACTTAGTCACCATCCATGACTCAACCTAGGCTTCAACTGTTATCAGTCACCTTCCATAACACCACCAAATCACAAGGAAAGGGTACCAAGCCTAAAAAACTTACAACTCTTCCATCTCCCTTATTCTGTTCATATCTCTTTACAGATAGAGTAGGGGTTCAGGTCCACTCCTAAGTGGAAACCCTGGCCTCTGAGCGGCCCGCTTGGAGGCAGGCTGTGCAGCATGGCCTTTCCCAGTTTGAAGAGACACTTGGCCAACAGTCTGAGGCAAAGAAGGAAGGCCCATAGCCAGGGAGACAGGCCAGGGACAGACTGCACTTGCTCCCAGTGTGGAAGGGATTGTCACTCCCGGATTGGCCTTTTCAGCCACACTAGACGCTGTTCCAGAACCACCTTTCAGAGCGCGATACCAGAGTCTTTTGAGACTGAAGGTTGCCAACAACTGAGGGGTTCAGGTGTTGGACTTGGTCCTGGAAGGTTCATGTTCAAGTCCCCACTCAGCCATGAAGCTTCCTATCTCTCCACCTCACAAGGCTGTTGTGAGAACAAAAGGAGGGGAGAAACTATTTACACCACCCTGAGCTCCTCGGAGGAAGGGCGGTATAAAGATGTGAAAAATCAATCGTACGTATATGGAGATTACACAAAAGCTTTCTTATCCTGAGCTCCTTCTGTGGTAAAATGCACAAATATATTTCAGACCTTCACTGGATGTTGGGACCTGATGTATGGCACTCCTTTGCCCTCCTGCAACACTGCACATTGGAATTCTTCGCAGGCCAGGCTCATGCTTCTGCATGGAAAAACAGAAACAGAGACTCTTGTGGCACCCTAAAGACTAATGAATTTAGTTTAGCAACAGCTTTCATGGACTATAATCTTCTTCAGCAGATGTACGAATTGAAATTCTCAGAAGGCAGATATACATGGAAATAGGTTCTGTGTAGCGTGATCAGAATTTGTGTCTATATCTTCTTTTGTGCAGAAGCTGATGTTTGTCCAGTGCAGGCTGAGCAGAAGGGCACTGTTGGCAGAGAATAGTATGTGTCACCTTAGACCTGCTATTTTCAACAAGTGGGCTATAGCACATTGATATGCCACCAGTGGTCTGGAGGTATGCTGTGGGAGTTTGGGGATGTGAGCCACCCATCAGCAGTGTGGCATGCCTTGTCAATTGTCAAAAATCTGATGGTGGCTCTTGACAATTCTTGCACCTTGTCTGTGTGCCATGAGATGAAAGAGGTTGAGAATTGCTGCCTTAGAACTAAGTTAACTTCATAGCAATGGTGACTTACTTAGAACTGGCAATGAAGTGTGTTGGTCCCAATGTTTATCTTGCATGGTTTTACACTTGTTACAAGGTGAACCTTGTTTTGTTTCCTTTTGAAAATTCACTCTGCTGCTTTCAGATTTTTTTTTTTTCTATCCCCAGTCATGAATACCTGCCTACTGAGGATTTCACTTCATGCATTTGATGAAGTGGACTACAGTACACAAAAGCTTATGCTGAAATAAATGTGTTAGTCTTTAGAGGGTCACAAGTCTTGCTGTTGTTGTAGCTGCTACAGATTAATGGAGCTACCCCCTCTGGAGCAGCTGTATAGGTTCCCAATGTGTGTGCATTCATTCATTCTCTCTTCCCCCGCCTCCCCCATAAGAAATGATGTTGGCCTTGGCACTTTCTGTGAAGTATCTGGGAAGGTGGATAAAAAGCTACTTTCTTCCAAAAAGGACAACTTGGGGGGCGGGGGTGATCACAGATTGCACAGTAGAGACTTTGGAAAGATGGGTATGTTGTTTTGGCTAGGGGGGAGAGCTTTAGGTAAGGTGTTTCTGAACTGCGTTTCTTGCATGACCATCAATTAGATGGCTTTCTCCATCACATGCCTACAATTCCAGCTTTCTCTGACCCAGTACAGTATATTTTACTATGCCTCAGGGAGGTGTAGCTTGATCCACATGAGAGACAAGATGATAGGAGCCCAGGAATACTTAGCAAACTCCTGTAAGTCAGATAGTTGCAAAGGAGGGCTTATTTTATTCAGACAGCTATTTGATGTAGTAAGACTATGCAAGCTTTCACCATTCATACCCTCTCTACTCGATACAGAGTTTTCATGCGGCTGTTCTTGAGGGAGGTTTCTGTGCATCTCCAAAACGTGCAGGCAGGCATACAATAAATAACATATGGGAGCTCGATCAAAGATTTAGCCCAGGGGTGTCAAACATAAGGCCTGGGGGCCGGATGTGGCCCCTGGAAGCTTTTTATCCAGCCGGCAGGCTTTCAGCTGCTGAGCAGTGCTGAGGTGTTATTGCTGAAACAGCAGCCCATGTGAAAATTGGGTTTTCCCATTTCTTGAAATACAATCAAGATTTGCATATTTTCTCTTCTGTCATTTGCAGTTAAATAAGCTTCTATATGATAACAAAGTGCTGATTTCTGGCTACCAGCTGCTTAATGATGTCACTTCCTGCTTAATGATGTCACTTCCAGCCCTCTGCAGGCACCCTGAATACTAACTTTGACCCTCTGTAGGAAATGAGTTTGACACCCTTGATTTAGCCTGTGCACCTTTTGGATTAAATTCAAAAAGTGAATTCTAAGTAAGAACCATGGTGGTAATCAATGGAGACAACTCCACCGATTTCAGTGGTGCTTTATCAGGATACACTTTCCTTGGATACAACCCTTCATTTGGTGAGAGTGACACATGAACTGTCTGGCTGGACTCACTTGAGAGGGGGCAGAACCTGAAGCAAAAAATCTTATACTTACAAACATAAAAACCACATTTAAAATACATACAAAAATTAATAGCCTTAAACATTAAAACAACTTTTAAAATCATAACACAAAACCAGCAGCACTGGCAGATTTACCCTCTTCAAAGAGTTGTTTTTCCACAAATAGGGAATCTGTTGCCTTGGGCTTTACAAGACACATCTCAGTATGCAACATGTCACATTCATCTTTTGAGCAGTTCCTGAATCTCAGAACAAAACTTCAGAAAGAAAAACCCTCACCCATTGGCCTCAAGGACAGTTATCCCAGCCACCGTTGCTGCTACAGGATACATCAGTTCGAGACTAAAGGCAGAATTATTGTACTATAGTGGAACCATTTCTGATTTGCTGTAATTGTACAGAAACCTTTGGACTGTCAACTACTGTTGCCTAGAGTACCTAGTAATCCATATTTATGCAAACTCTACTGTCAGCTTGCATGTGAAAGTAAGCCATATATTATCTCAACCAAAGAAAACACATGATATAGGAAGCTTTGTTCAGTCATGTATGCGCCAGCATCTCAGAAAAAATAATTTTCATGGTTCAGGCCATAGCTTTGTCTGCCCATGAAAGCAAGAAAGCACTTGACTAGATCATCACCAAGGAGCCCAAAACAACTATTTCTTTTCTAGCAGTGAAATAACTCTGGAATAACTCCAAGTAAGTTTTAGTGGCTGCATACATTTACACTGAAGGTTCGGTGAGATCTACTGTAATAAAAACGCAAAAGCTGGGAATTGGTGTGTTATAGCAATACTGTACATGAAACCCCTACTATAATCCCCCACTGCAACTGGCAATCATAGATGCAGTTTTCATAGTGGAATTTTGGCATCAAGAGAAGCTAAATTCATAAACCTCTGTTTCTTAAGGGAAAGCGCTAAGAGGCAAACTTATGAGTAAGAGGTGTCCTGTTCATAGTACCTTGTCCCTCACCCGTATATGGTATAGGAGCAGCCCTGCTGGCTCAGACCAAAATTTTGGGACAAAAAAAATCCTCATGGTGCTTTAGCCATTCCTTCACACACAGGGAAGGGATGTCAACCTGGAGATTGTTTCCATTGGCAATTTTCTCTACCTTTTCTAGTTCTATAATACAGTATCATCTGAGATGTGATGGACTAGAACCATTCACACTATTCCAAATTCCACAGCACTACAGCTTATTATATAAAGAATTATAATGGTAATTTTATTTTTGTTCCTTCCTTAATTCTTAACTTAAATCTGTCTTTCACTGCCACAGCGCATCAAGCTGATGGGGTATTCACATGTTTAAAACATTAACAGAACGGTTAGAGGGACAATTGCTTCATTTTCTCATAGTACTCAGAATCAAAAATCTAATAGGCTATAAGCTCATGACAGACAAAAATGCAGTACTACTTCATACAATTAACATACGAAATTCACTACTACAAGATGCAATTATTTCACTGGTTTAGATCAGGGGTGTCAAACATAAGGCCCGGGGGCCAGATGTGGCCCGCAGAAGCTTTTTATACGGCCTTCAGGCTTTCAGCTGCTGAGTAGTGCTGAGGTGTTACTGCTGAAAGGGCAGCTCACATGAAAATTGGGCTCTCCCATATCTTGAAATATGATTAAGATTGGTATATTTTCTCTTTTGTTATTTGCAGCTAATGAGTTCCTAAGTGAGAAAAGTGTTTATTTTTGGTTATGACCTGTTTAATGATGTCACTTCTTGCCTAATGACATCACTTCCAGCCCTCAGCAGGCATCATGAATGCTATGTGGCCCTCCTTATGAAATGAGTTTGACACCCCTAGTTTAGATGGTGGTTTTAAGTTTTTAAAGAAGTGAGTAGATGCCTGTTAACCCATCTTTTTGCTTCAGCATTCTCAGAAACAATCTCCCTCCTCTCTCCCTGCATCTTGTCTTTTTACATTGTACGCCTGAGAGTGCTGCCTATGTCTTATTTTGATTTAGGTACATCAAAATGTTGAATGTCAGCAACAAGCAAGCATATAGTGAATACAGATCTGTCAAGAGCTACTAGCTGTGGAACTGTAATGAAACCTTAATATACAAAGGGATAGTGACCCTGAATACCAGATGCTGGGGGAGAAATCATAGGAAAAGGCTCTACATTTGATTCCATAGAGGCAGAACAAGTTTATCCCAACGTATCTTCTAGTAGTTGGTAATATGGTGCAAGCAGAAGGCATATATGGTGGAGGTGTACACTTACACAGACCATGAGCTGAAAAACAATCACAATAATGGTAACTGTTGGTATTATTATTCCACTGCACCCTGTGGCAGTGATGTTAAGTATTTGGAAGACGTGGGATCAATACAAGAAATCAAGTTGATCTATCATTGATTAAGGGGTGCAACAATTTTAATAAACCCACTATTGGGGGGACGGGGGACCAGAGGTTCAAAATCCATCTTCATTTATTTCTCCAAGAAATTTCCCCTGCATCTCCACCATCAAAGCTCTTAAGACAGCTTACAAAACATTTAACATAATACAACTGAACACACTCAAACACAGATGAAAGCAGTCACAGCTATTAAAAGCTAGAAATTTCAAATAAAAGAGGGAAACGGAAGCTTTTGGAGATGCTGCATCCTGCATCCAGTAACCTGTGCAATGTGATCATATTATCCTGCTATAGCTTGTGCATTTGTGACCCCCCCCCCCCCACTATTACATGCCCAGACTGCCCTGTTGATGAAGACAGCTAGGGCTGGTGTCTATTTTTGTTTCCAAGAGAGAAAATGAATGGGACTCAATGAAGACAGTTTGAAAATAGTTTACCAAGAAGTTACTTTAATGACACAATGTGATGGCGGAAACCTATAAAGTAAACATCCAAGGTCACTTCTGGTGAACTGCAGCTGGCCACAACAGTCCATTGTCCATATACCTCATGCCACTATTGCCCAAATAGCATATACCAAGGCATCACCAAGCACCATGCCTTTCAGAGAAGTTCCCACACATTCATGGATGCACCAACAATGTGGTCCATAAGACTAGGCCATTAACTGCTCCTTTGAAAGTATTGGGGTGTGATTAGATGTTCCAGAACAGTCTGTTCAAGGGCAGTAGGAGAGACTCACTCACAGGGATAGCGCACTTTATTTGTGCCGCCGGCGTTTTGACTTCTGTTCTTTGCATTTCTGAGCCCTCGTGTCCTTCTTGAGACGTCCGTCCACAACCTTGAAGTGGCCCTTGACACCTGCGGGACGGCGAACCTTCCGGCCTGCACCCTTTTTGGCTACAACATAGGTCACCTGCCGCTTCTCCTTACCCAAGCCTGCCTTCTTGTAAATGCTGCAGTGGGGAAAAACAAGAGAAGGAAAGGCAGTTATGACTGGAACTCATCCGAATTTTTTTGCCACACTTGGCCTCCCCGGCAGACATAGCCATGAAGGGAAGAAAAGAGACTTGGAATTTTTCCTGCCATTACTTGTTCTCACAAGGCACCATCTAGTGGCAATATAAGAGCCAAACACACAGAACAGTGTTTCTCAAACTGTGGGTCAGGACCCACTAGGTGGGTCGCAAGCCAGTTTCAGGTGGGTCCCCATTCATTTCAATATTTTATTTTTAATATATTAGACTTGATGCATGAGTTCTCCAGAACTCGTGCAAGGAAAGTGCCCTACAGGTAGACCACAGCTGCGATACAAGGACATCTACAAGAGGGATCTGAAGGCCTTAGGAGTGGACCACAGCAAGTGGGAAACCCTAGCCTCTGAGCGGCCCGCTTGGAGGCAGGCTGTGCAGCATGGCCTTTCCCAGTTTGAAGAGACACTTGGCCAACAGTCTGAGGCAAAGAGGCAAAGAAGGAAGGCCCATAGCCAGGGAGACAGACCAGGGACACACTATACTTGCTCCCGGTGTGGAAGGGATTGTCACTCCCAAATCGGCCTTTTCAGCCACAGTAGATGCTGTTCCAGAACCACCATTCAGAGCGCGATACCATAGTCTTTCGAGATTGAAGGTTGCCAACAACAAGACTTGATGCTACCATATCATGTGATTGCATTGGGGAAATGTGACAGACCTGTATTTTTAACAAACTACTATGCATATTCCTTTAACAATGATGGTAAATAGGACTTACTCCTGGGTAAGTGGGTAGAATTGCAGCCTAGAATTGTTAAAAATGTTCCTGCTTGATGATGTCACTTCTGGTCATGACAACACTTCTGGTGGGTCCTGACAGATTCTCATTTTTAAAAGTGGGTCCTGGTGCTAAATGTGTGAGAACCCCACATCAGGTGGGGAAATTTACAAAAGTAACTTTTGAAGAATTAGAAGAATCTCTCACTTTGTGGTGACATTTCCCCCTGTAAAACAAAGTTATAGACACACCCTAGAATGCCAGTGCTTTGGGGCAGCAATCTGACCTCAGCCAAGTATACCTGATATAACCTACCACAGGTCCTTCGAGAAAAGTTTTTTCCCCACAGACTCCCACGTGAGTATTTCTCCCTCTTTTGCACAGTTCTGCTGTGATAGGTTTGTATAACTTGATAAGTTGCACTCCCCAGCCTTTCCCACAGCACACACATGCTGCAGAAGAGACACATCAGTCTTACAGAGATGCGATATCTGAAAAGAATCACTGTCTCTGAAGCCGCAGCAGAGGGGGGGGGTGCTTATCTGGCTCCATACTCCTTTGCCGTACGTTCATATTATATTGGATATCGAAGGTTTGCGACTTTGGACTGGTCCGTAATATCTAGTGTTGCCAAATGGCTTAAAGAACCTGGAGCCTGTCAGACAACACAAACAGTGCAATCCTATGCATGCCTACTTGGAAATGAGTGTCTCAGGTAAGTGTGTAAAGGATTGTAGCCAAAGGGCCCAATCCTATCCAACTTTCCAGTACTGATGCAGCCATTCCAAGGAGGCACACACAGCATAATGTGGTAGGGGGGAGTCACAGAGGCCTCCTCAAGGTAAGGGAACATTTGTTCTCTTTCCTCCGGGCTGCATTGCAGCTGCACCAGCACCGGAAAGTTAGATAGGATTGGGCCCTAAGTTATTTAAATTGAAGATACCACTTGTAAGAGCTTGCTGGTGAAGCTACTGGTTGAAACGTTTCTTAGAAAGCCTCTTGAGAAGTTGCTACTGACAAGATTAATTACTACAGTTAGAAGATGTGCCTGTTCACTGCAGGGCTGGCATTTCAATTGAAGGATTGTCTGCCCAAACACAAGATGTGTACATTTCAAATTTGAATAAGATTCCTTGCTCAAGGGAATGCTAAGCCAACAAGAATATTTGCCAATCACTATTTGTTTCCTCCAAGCTTATGCAGGCAATTTTAATATGGAACCTGAATGCAGCAATTCGTGTGCTTGATGTCAGCATATATACTGCTGCCAGAAACACTAAGAAGGACGCATCGTCTTTCGTGGCAATGTAGCTCTCTTTATAAAGCCACAAGCTTTCCATGATGGAATCCTTGGCTTCAAGACAGGAAGTCTCGAATGTTAGGCCATATGAGAACAGACCCCTATCCTTCAAGCAGAGAATGCTGCAAACCCTAAAAGGGAACGGAGCTGCCCCCCACCCCAGGAACACTGTTCACATAAGAACCTTGAGACATTTGTACAGTTCCCATGTAGAGCAGAAGACCCACCTCCGCAACTGGGCGGCCTTCTCGCGCTCCGAGATGTCCACAGTGTTCACCACGGATTCAGCTTTCTTCTTCATCTGCTCCATTTTCTTCAGCATCTGTGGGGAAGGGACAGAGCAGTCACTCGGTGGAAAAGGCTCCAGGACAAACACACATATAAGGAGAGCTTGCTCTTGCCCTTACCCGGCGCTTCTTGCGGGCCTTGGCCTCTGCCACTTTCTTGATGGGCCGCGCATTGATCTCCCGCCAGCGCTGGCGATATTCTTCTACTGTCTGTCGGTCCAGAGGCAGCTGTTTACGCCGGTGCTTCTGCTCCTCCTGGACAAACCACTCAGGTAGCTCTCCAATTTCTTCATTAAATGTATACCTGAGGCAGGAAAAACAGCGCTAAGTAGTCAGAACAAGGCCATGCTTCTCACACCACATACTTGGGGTTGAGTGTACTCTGTCCTTAGGGGGAGGAAATTAAAACTATGCACCCCAGCAATCCAAATAATTTGTTATACCCTACCTTTCCCCCTACTAATGTGGGCACCCAAGTGGCTTACATTAAATCAATCGTGTGCCAAGACATGCCAAATCCTATGACCTGAATAAATTGTAAAAAAAAGAGCAGATATGATTATTATCTTTTTTTTTTTTGGCATGTCACAGGGAGGAACAGGGCAACACAGCAGCAAAAATCCTGACCATTAAAAAATATAAATTCACCACATCCTTTTAGTTTCAGAGATTTCAGCAGGCATTACCCACACACTTCCTGATTCATCTTTGCAGTCCCCACGATTCCACTTTTTGTTTTTCAAAAAATAATCAGATTATCAGAAAGATTTCTCCACCCAGTACCACATTGTACACCTTCTCTGCACTCCTCAGAATCCCTGTACTTACACAGCCCCACAAACAGGCAGACTTATGGGTCTCAGTTGTGAAGTATAGGGGGCTGCCAGGCACATCAACAACTTCTCTAATACTTTGAGATTTAAGCACTTGTCTAGATGCTGGCACACTCCCGTTTGCAACCATGCACATGAAAACCTCCTGCACATGCAAAGCTATGGTGGGGTGAACTTAGATCAAATGGGGCAACATTCAGTAGGCTTTCTAGCCACACCTCCATCTCCAATACCCCAACCTTTTTGCCCTGCTCAGCACCCATTCCTCAATGTTATCACTAGTGCCCATGCAACACTTAGCTGTTCTCCCTTCAGCCAGCACTCTTTGTATTGGACTTCCCCACTTCTCTCTCTCCTTTCCTTACCTGTTGAAAGAGTCATCAATCAAATCTCTTTTGGCCTTGTGCGAGGTGGCAATGACGGTTCCTAGTGCCAGCCCCTCGGGGTCCAGAATTCGAGCTCGCTTCACTGTGGAAACATATAAATTTCAGGCTGCCTTCAAAGCAGGTGTCCCAGCACTATGCACAGTTAGGAAGTAGACTCACCTGGCATGCAAAACCCACCATTTTTCCCCGCTCACCTGGATCTTCAATGGGAACCACCTCAATATCATCGGATTCTGCCTGGAGACGCTTCCGTCCCGAAGGTGGCTGCCCCCTGAGTAGGGAAGGAGAGGGAGTTAAGAGACTGCCTCTTCATATCCCACTAAGTTATCCAAAATAAGCTAGAAACAGAAACAGTACACCCTCTGTGTTCCAAAATTTAAACACGATCACTTAAAGAGGAGCTCTCATCAGTTGCTTCCACACAAGGAGATTCACAAGATTAATCGATTTACAATTTCTTTCATTAGGCTACAGTGTTAATAAATTAGATGTCTGCAGAGCTTTCAGTAATGAACTTAGTACTCTACATATATGCCTTTTCTTACATGAGACCCTCAAGTGGGCTCCTGTTCAGATTACTGATCAGGTCCACTCTGGCTCAGTTTGCGTAAGGCAGCAGCATCTGGTATTCCCAGACCATTCACCAGGCTCCATTTGGTCTCTACTACTTGGGCTGATCCAAGGCGAGAGCTACTATATCTCATGACTTAAGTGATGGGCTATTTGCTGGTAACTTGGATCTTTCATTTTACTGGATTCTTATATTTATTAAATTTTTATTAAATCTTTTATTAAATCTTATATTTGCTTTGCACCACTTTCATGGGCAGGGTAATGGAAATTGGCTTGTATGCTTAAGGTTCCCTCTTGGGATGGTGGTGGAAGGAGATGCACTGTGCACATATCTCAGGGAATAATAATAATGATTAGCATTTTGAATGCAGACACAATTCATGCATATTTTCTTTGTGTAATCCCTACAACCACCCTGTAAGGCATGTATTATCTCTATATTGCAACTGAGGCAGAAAGGAAGCAGCTTCTACTTAGGCTGCAATTCTATGTACGCTGACTTGGGAGTAAGCCTCATTTAACACAATGGGACTTCTCAGTAGACATGCCCAGGATTGCACTGTGAGTTCCTGGCAGAGGCAATAAACAAACTAAAGTTCCAATTCATAACTCAGAGTCTTGAAGCCACTATACTACACTAGCTCTCTGTCAGGTTTTGCCCCCACTGCAACAATCCCAAGTGTAGTATTTTCTATTTCTCCCAAGCTGTATATGGCAATGATTCCCTCATATTGGGGGAAAAAGTAGAAGCATACTTGGGAACACCATTAGAGTGGAAACTAAATGGATTCACCAATGACCTCAGTCACTGAGAACCAAGGCTGCACCTACCTGTGTCGCCATGCCATGTGTTCTATTTGTTGGTCACACTAAAGAATGTTGAAGTGTTGGGAATTGGCTTTGATTGAGATCTCAATATACTTGCTTTGTGCTTTCAGGCCAGAACATGCACTGAAAAAGCTATGTTTATTGTGTGGAACAATGCTGGGGAAAATGGGCTCCCAGTCCTCCAACATTGAAGTTGCCTCCACAGCAGAGGCAGTCTGGCTCCCACATGCATTCCACACTTTGCCCCTCACAATTTCATCACTTTACCTCTCTTCATCACCGTCACTGCTGTCGCTCTCATCTGTGTCAGAGCCCTCATTTAGGGCTTCGGTTCCTTCAGGCTTTGGGTCTTCTTCGGGGACCGGTTCTGGAGCAGGCCCTTGATGGGTCGGCTTCTTCTCCCTCTTCACCTTTCTAGATGCTTAAAAAAAAAGAATCACAGATAATAAAGAGGAATCTCAGTTTGTTCACTGCCTCCCTCCAGACATCCTGAACCCACTGGCACTGGTGCAAGAAAGTTGGGGGAGGGAGGAAGAAAGAAGCAGGTTCAATCACAGAGCTCCAGAATCAATTCATTCCTCTCTTAAACACAACCCTGCACTACTAGCTAGTTATTTGGGTGTGCATGAGTACAGGAATGACTCTTATCTTAGAGTCAAAAGGCCAGCAAGGCTGTTTTTAAATCACTGGAGCAAAGAAACTTTCTTTTTTAAATTGATTTGCTATAGTGCATTTTTTGCCATCCACTTGAGTGCTTGGAATGGAACCCAAGTGAATAATGAGTCTCAACCTGTATGGGGTTGCTGTTTTCAGTGTGCCTCTCTTGTAGCATATGACTTTGCTCTAAGGTCTTCTCCACAAGAGTGGTATTTGGTCCACTTTTTCTGCACATTTAGCACCATATGTTTTTGCATCACTGAGACCAAACAATAATAGGAGCACAAAAAGTTGCTTTATATCAAATCAGTCAATTGGTCTATCTGACTTAGTGTTGTTGGATACTGGTTGGCAAGGTGGACCCCCCTCCACGTATACAGGGTCAAAAGAGGCTTACCTGGCAAAGGTTCTTCCTGGGTCTGGGACAGGACTTGCGCCTGTCCAATCTCCAGAGCCTCATCAGCATCATCATCAATCCCAGCAAAGGCTTCCTGGGTGGCAGGAAACACAAAATAAAGTCAAGTCATGGCTGGAAGCACCCTTCCACCTCCACAACACTGCATCTTAGACAGCCGCCCCTTACCCACTGCAAACCAACTGTTTCAGCAGCATCCCTGATGGGTCAAATCCTATAAAGCACCACAAAATGTGGCAATTTTGGTTGGTAGGATGTGTTCTGTCTACTGGAACAAACTGATGCAGGAAAGAGGGTGGGGAGAGAAATAAAGGATCCCTTCCCACCAGAAATGCCCACCTTGCCAAACCACAGTGTTGCCTGATGTTTCTTTTGCTCCTCCTTGTCCTCCAATGGCACCAACAGGGGATTATCTTCCTCATTGTTTTCCTCCTCTTCCTCCTCCTCGATAGCCCTATAAATACCTCAGAGCATCAGTGAATTGGGCACACCCACTTGCTGATATCCAGGTGTGCACCTGTGCGGTGAAGAGATTGGCCTGCAGGTATGGTCTTGCTGCCCCTGGGGCCAGACTGCTGGCAAAAATGAAACCATCCTTAAAAAGCATGATAAGGCTGACCTGCTCATGGGTCTTGTCAACTGTGAGACACCCTGGTCTCCCTTCCCCAGTTATGACCTAACACAAGGTCCTCCAGTGATAAAGGCAGGATTTTAAGAAATAACTAAAGGCAGTTCAACCTTCCAACCCAGTTTTCTTGCTGCAAACTTATTGTTCCTAGGAGTCAATGTAATTTGGGGGGGGGGGGGCATTGTCATGAATATGTACATGTTAGGCCTTGGTTAGCATGTGGAGCCTGAACCAAACTAAGTCAGTAATGGAGAAGTGGTTAGCAGTTCCTAGCTGCAAGAATGTGAGTAAAGATTGTTGTCTCTCCTTGGCTGGCCAGAAAGGACAGACAACAAGAATTACAACCCATTGGAATGTAGCACCTTTGCAGACAGAAGGGCGCCTTATCAAGCTGATGAAATGCAGCTGTGGATCTCCAGTTGGGAGGGGTAAGAACTAAGTGGGCTCGCAACTAGGCCCACTTCGAGAAGGTTCTGTCCTCAAAAGTTTCTGATTGGACAGTCTAAATAAGTATGAAGTCACCTCAGTACTATTAGCATAAGAAGTATAATAATGAGGCCAAAAGGTGGGTCCGCCCTGTTCTTGGACAGAGGTTTTGGGTGCAACATCCTGCACGCTGGGAGCTCCATTGTCCACCATGGGCATCTGGCCTCACAGGTAGCCTGGAGCTAAAAGATCTACAAGAAGCTGACCCAGGTGAGAGATGGAGATTAATAGAGATCGCCAGCTAGCTTTATTATTTTATTGCTGATATGTTTCCTAGATGTTTATGCCTCTAGCATTAGCTGCCTTATGTAACCTTATGTATTTAATAAACAGAAGTCTCTTTTACCAAGTTGTTTCATTGTCTGTTGGGGACAAAGGCTCAGAATCCTGCCTAGCCGTTCAGCAAGCTACCAAGTGCTCATTGAGGTCTAGTGACTTGAGGACTGAAGCTTTAACTGGAGAAAGCGCTCAGTGCCTGCAAGGGATCGAATTAAGCCTTAGAGAGTTTCATTGTCCCTGGACTGAGACACTGGCATGTACAGGATGGTGGCAGCACAACTGAACAGGGGGCCTTGAGGGCTTTAGGGTTCAAGAACCAAGAACTCTGAGCACCCCAAGCCCCCTTAAGTTTGCAACAGGCACGCACACACTGGACCCTTTCCTTTGTGTCTGAGCCCAAGCTACTCCTATCCCAGTCCTCCTAACTCTGTGTTATAAGCTCTGAAAAGCAAGATACATGTACTTGTAGTGAACAAGCCAC
Source organism: Tiliqua scincoides (assembly GCF_035046505.1). Classification (NCBI taxonomy): domain Eukaryota; kingdom Metazoa; phylum Chordata; class Lepidosauria; order Squamata; family Scincidae; genus Tiliqua; species Tiliqua scincoides. Next base: position 85,136,046 of record NC_089825.1, on the reverse strand, counting down.
TAATAACTTTCTGGTGGCTTGTCCCAGCTCCTCACTGATATCTTTAGAAGTCAGTTTGGCAAGTCTTCTTTTCATAGGGGGTGTCACAATCTGACACAGCTTCAGAGCTCCCAAATTAACATGGCATGAACCTACTTTTATCTCCCCTTCTTGCACAACCCTCAACTTGTCACTTACTTCTTTGGGACATGGGCCTGCTTCAGCTGGCTGGATCGCTTCTCGGCCTCTGCCAGCTCCTCCTCGTCCAACTCACTGGCCAGAGACACATCATCGTCGGACTCTTCCCCTTCTGAGAGAGAAAGGTCGTTGCCTGCATCCATTTCTGCAGCCACAAAAGTGTCTGCTGCCGCCATGTCACCCTGGGTCACCTCATGCAGCAGCTAGAAGCAGAAGAGGCCTGTGAGTATGTTGCAAGACAAGTGGCATCCCTACTCCACTACATGTCTGCTGGCCACAAACAGCTGGGACTATTTAGACTGCTCCCAAACGGCAACTCACCCCATCCCACCCTCTAAGTGGCTGTTGGCAGCTTTCCTCCCCCTCACCTGGCTTTTGCCGATGGCCCGGAGGGAGAACATCCCCGTGTCGCCATCATCAGCCACAGAAACGCCTGGAAGATCCATCTTGAGTTCAACACGCTCTCGCTGCCGCCGCCGCTCACGCAAGATTTTGCGTTTCTTTCTGATGGCGGTAAAGACAAAGGAAGGTTACGGCAGCCAAGTACAGCGCGGACCACTCCATGGTCACACCCTGCTCTGAGGGGAAAGGGATGGTTTGCAAGGTAGGACTGGGTAGAAAGAGGAAACAAAACACCTGTAGGGAAGGGATTTGGTATGGGAACAAACGCTGTGAAGGAGGACTCCTAAGCTCAGGAATAAGGTGTGTCAAAACCCCAGCACAAACCAACTACCCTTAGAAGTTGGTTCCACTGCATCTATGCAGGCCTCCTAACACCAGCCATGGCACATGCTACAGTAGATGCCTTTTTAAAAAAAACAAAAACAAAGCAGAATACTCGGTAACAAGAGTTCTTGTAGGTTTGTACAAGACTGCAGCCTCAAACTTGTAGTGTGAGCGTGCCCCAAGCTTCCCTCCATCTCTCAGCAGAGACTTCTGCTCCTCACTGCAGTCCTAAGCACCAAGTCCCAGGATGTGCAGGAGGTCTGGTCTAGAGGGTAGAGCCCCCGTCTGCCTGAAGATAACATCCACAAGGTCGCCAGTTCGAGGCCACCGGCACCCTGCGACCTTGGAGCAGCTGACAAGCTGAAGCCGAGCTATTCCATCTGCTCTGAGCGTGGGAGGATGGAGGCCAGAATGTGAAGCCAGATCGGAATGAAACACCTGAATGTAGTGGTTCTTGAAAGAAAGAACCTTCTTTCAAATTGTAAAAATCCCTATTTAATAATCCCTATTTAATCCCTATTTAATAAGGGATTAATTTAATCCCTATTTAATCCCTATTTAATTAGGGATTTAAATAAAGCCTGCCTATGTAAACCGCCTTGAATAAAGTCTTGAATAAAGACCAAGAAAGGCGGTATATAAATACCTGTTGTTATTATTATTATTATGTTAGCCCACACTGCCCCCAAACTCACCTCTTCAATTCTGCCATCTCTTGAGCTTTGAGCTCAGCAAGTTTCAGTGCCAGCTCCTCCTCTTCATTTTCCTCTTGTTCCGCAGTATTCTGGGGCTCTGGATCCGCCTGTGTGGGCTGCATTTCATCATCTCCTTCAGCTTCCTCCCCAGAGCTCAAGCTGGCAACGAGAAAGGCAAAGCCCTTGTAAATCCAGACCAGTTTCCTCTCCTCCTGGCCGATGGGTCCTGGCCATTCTCAACTGCCCAGGGAAAGGTCCAGTTTGCTTACCTGATATCTAGTTCCTTGGCTTGTTCTTTCAGCTTCTTGGCCAGAAAACGCCTCAGCTTTGTTCTCCAATTCAGCAGGGCCCTGAACAGGGAGACGGAAAGTCCTTACGGCAATCCACCCACCTAAGAGCAAATCCCTGATGTGCTAAGGCAGAGTTGAAAGGGACACCAAATCCCAAGTTGGTGGACTGCGATAACACAGCTATAACTAGGGGAAGATGCCACAGCTCAGGGGCAAAGCACCTGCTTTGCATTCATAATGTCCCAGATTCAACTCCTGGCATTTATAGGTAGAACTTAAAAAACACAGCTTGTTTGGAGACCTGCTGTCAGTTTGGGTAAGAAAATTCTGTCCCAGATGGACTAATGGACAGTGCAAGGCAGCTTCATAAGAATCTCGAAGTGCCACATGTTCACTGCAGAATGTGCAGCACTGTCATCTAGCCAGCTAAAAGCCCCCCTATAGGAATTCTGTCTCTGTATCCAGAGCTGTGCAGGTGCTGCAAGTCAATGGATGTGGAGAAAAAGCACACTGTGTGGAACTGGGTGCAAAATTCAGCACTGATTTTTGGTTGATTTAACACTTCTAGTCCATCTGGTAGCAGCGCCATACTTGGAAGTGTGGGGACAATGTCTGTTAAAATCTCAGAAGCCCACTGGGCAGCTAAACAAGATTTCCAGGGGTCTGGGGTTGAAGATTCAGCAGCTTGCATAGCTGTCTCTGATCCTCATGACTCCCAAAAGTAAGTGTGTGAGATGCAGAACAGCAAATAAAATGGAAAGAGTTGTGTGAAATAAGATAAATTTGGCACATTTACTCTATCTGCAGAATGTAAGCAAGTCACAGAATTTGGACTATCAAGGAACATAATTGTTCCTAGCATAAAATGCCATTTAGCCCTGCTTGTACTCTCACCTACTGCCTAAAATAGGCCCACAGCTTGGTGAACTGAGATCATGCTTCACGAGTGGATGCTGTCTCCACTGGGTCTCTCAAGTAAATCTGGGTCTCTCAAGTAAAAAGATTCTCAAGCAAGAGGGGTAGGAGGCCCCCGCACCTCAGTCCTTGAAAAGGCTTCATTCTAGTTAGGATAAACTAAATTGTGCTGGATAAGCAAATGGCATGATGGCAGCTCCATGCACTTTCTGAACCCTATTTACATTTCTAAACTAATTTCTGATAAGTAGCCACAGCATGCTAGTAAAACTCAGCAGTGGCAGTGGCTTAAACAGATAAAATGGGGACTTGATGTATCTTCTTTGTAGTGGTTTCTCAAACAAATTAACTGCAAATGAACATAATCTCCACGTCAGCTGCATTGAACTTGCAACTATCAGACACAAAACTAACAAGAGGTGACTACTAGTCTCTTGTCTTGGGGAAAGCTCAGAAGCAGGACATTTAAGCAATCGCTGCTGCACAAGAGAAAACTGAGCTAGGTGGGTTGTTACGTGACTTAGCATGGCAAATTTTATAGTCTTATTACATGCATTTCAGGATTCACATTAAGCTTTGCTTGTGGCTTGAAGGAGAATGCTGTCCAAACCCAGCGCTCTACATTCAATTGCCCAATTCAAGCCACCACTCATACCGGAGTTCCTTGCGACCCAGAACACGGATGTCCCGACAACAGTGGCACACCTCCTCTGTAGTAGCACTGTGGTGCCTCAGCTCTTCGTTGTCCAGGACAATCTAGGAGGCAAGTGGGAGAACAGAAATCAGTCTGACCCTCTCACTGGTTCATCCACCCATCTGGCTTTACATTAGTCAGAGCTGTTTGGTGCCTGCCACCATTTTGAGGAGGCAGCAGACTCTAATACTTGGCCCTCTTCTTCCCACTCTGGGGAACTCTACAGCATCATCAGTCGGCCCTCACCTCATTGGCTTTGGACAGGAAGTCAACAGGGTTGGAGGCTCTCAGAAACTCTGTCAGGGTGTAACGGTTATAAAGAACCGTGGCACCATCTTCGTATCCTTCTGCCTGTGGAAGGGAAGAGACACAACAAGAGAAAGAGATGGCTAGAAAGTGGAGAATTGAGCTCACACTCCCCCACCCTACCTGCCTCCCCACGAACCAAGTCCTCACATCTTTTTTCCCCGACATTGGCCTCATTGACTCCCCAAATCATAAGACACTCTTATGCTAAATTCCTGTGGAACTTTAATAAACCAAATTCAAGACAGAACTTGTGAGCATATCATTCCCTTTCCAGTTCCATATCACTTTTCCCCTTTTCCCGTGACCATTGTTCTTTGCCCTTTTCTGTCCCCCTTGGCCATCTTGTGTGGTTAGAAGTTGACTCAGGAGCTCCAGATTCTGTCAAAAGGTCAGACAGAATATAAACAGTCTACCACTACAATTGGCATTCGGTGCTGGTAAGAGATGAGAGCAGGATCAGCTCTGGTTCTAAAGCTACATTGCAAAATCACCACCACAAATCAAACCAAAACCCTCAAAAAGTTTCCTCTCAACTGACCTTCGGCTTCTTTTTCTGGGACACCAGTTCACTCACGGACTTGGCCTGCACTTCCACTTCCTTGAAGGCAAACTTAGGGTCAAAGAATTTGCTGTCGATTTTAACTGGGGCCAAGTAGCCTGGAAAGGTAGGGTGGGGAGTGTGGGGGAAGACATTAATGGTAAGACAAGTTACACAAACTGAGGTATGCAGAAAAGTGAGATGATGCATTCCTAGAGCTGCAGTCAATTAAAAGGTTTATATTGTTTTACAAGATTTTTACATACAAGATTAATTCTGTGGCATTTAACTGCTATACATCAACATCAAAGTTGCTTTTCCAGCACGAATGGGCTGGGAGCACCTCATGCTGTAGCTTTAATTGAAGCCAAGCAGGTATGGACCTAATCGGTCCTGAAGGGAGACAGCTGGGACTCCCACAAAAGCTCCATCTGAGCTTTGTAAAGACAGAACAGGGCAGACACATTAAACAAACAGCAGAAATAAAAATCTTCCCAAGAATAGTTTCCCTTATAATAACTTACAATGTTAATAACCTTTCTGCTCAATATGTATTTTAGTGGACTAACTGAAGAAGGCATCTTGCCTGGATGCCTTTAAGAGAGGATTGGACAAGTTTCTGGAGGAGAAGTTCATTACGGGTTACAAGTCATAGTAGGTATGTGCAAGCTCTTGGTTTTAGAGGCAGACTGCCTCCAATTGCCAGATGCAGGGGAGGGCACCAGGCCGCAGGCTGTGTCTGTTGTCTTGTGAGCTCCCTCAGGCATTTGGTGGACCACTGTGAGATACAGGAAGCTGGACTAGATGGGCCCTGGCCTGATCCAGCGGGGCTATTCTTATGTTCTTAAGAACATTTTATCCCAGGCATTTTATCCCAGGCATTTTATTTATGCAGATGACAGGTATGTTCTCACAAACCTTCTAGGAGCAGTGTTTCCCAAACTGTGGGTCGGGACCCACCAGTGGGTCACAACCCGATTGCTGGTGGGTTATGAAACTGAAACTGACAAGCTGAGAACTGACAAGGAGAATGTATTGAGCCCTACAGAAACAGAAATGGAGCAGCATGTGTGACTTTACTTGCGAGTAGGCAACCATGCCTCGGCTTCTATCAAAGGCGAGATGAAGGGGAATACAAGGCCACTAGAATACTCCTGATCCTATGAACATGGAGCTCAACAAACTCCAGAAGACAGTCCCTCCCCCCAACATTGCAAAAAAGATAAGAACAGAGGCTTGAATGGCTGATAAAGTGAAACTTTTTTGGTCTTATAAAGCTAGGTGGGTCCCAATAAAGTGTCATTTTAAAAAGCGGGTCTGGGAGTGAAAAAGTTTGGCTATCACTGCAGTAGAGGCATGCGCCTCTACAAGTGATCAGGAAACTGACCCCACTGCTTGTTGTACTGTCCTATTAACAAAGAGTCAAGAAAGAGATCTCTAGAACAGTTTCTTGCCAACAGCGTTTTTTGGTCAAATCAACAAAACTGACCAACAGTAACAAATAACTAAATCAGTTGCTTTACTTGCCCTTGCAGGGGGGTGGATGGGCCAGTGGGTCTTCGTCCCCGACATGTGCCATTGGATTTTTATAATTATGCATTGTCTAGTCTGACAACCTATTTAATTATGGCTTAAACAAATCTGTATAAGATCAGCTGAGCAAAAACTGCTCTTGGATTTTATTTTGTATTGATACTTTCATTTTGCTATGGTTCGTGGCCAAACAAATATAGACAGACCTACTACTTAAATGGATTATCAGGCACTGGTAAGGGATGGGAGCAAGACCAATTCTGGTTTCAAAAGCTTCATTACAAGAATACCTCCACAAGCTACAATTCAGTACTAGAAGAAAAATAACTGAGAGCACTTTCTTTGACATTAAACCGCTGAGAACAGCATGCTCCTTATTGTAGCGGAAGACATTTCATGTCCCCCCCATTACTGTGTAAGGTGCAGATTTAAAAGACACTGCAACACTGACTGTGACTGCTGGCTCTCTTATTTCAGCTGCATGTAATGTTTATTGCTAGAGGGAAAGTTATAGTTGCTTCATCCTGAGAGGGAAACTGACAGAAAATCTATCTTTAATTTCCTCTCCCATCACATCTTGTCAAGGAAGGAGAAAGTTGATACTTTGATGCAGCCTGCAGAATGCTGCAGCAGGAGGTCCTTTAATAGACTTCGGCCAGAGCTAAGCCTTGCCATCAGCCCCTCAAATGAAGGCAAAGTGACACCTCTCTTATGCTTCTGCTACCTGGAGACCTCACAGCAGGAGAGCTCAGCTAAACCTCAGCCGCCTTCTCTGTGCTTGACGCTGCAAAATGCAGGATGCTTAGGCTCAAATCTTCCTGGTCAATAGCTGCATCTTTTAACACCTCTCCTCTTGTTCTAGATGTTGCAGCTATTCAATGAGAATAGGAAAGTTTTCTGCACATGCTCAGCGCACTCTCTCTTTACCATGACTACACTGATCCTGCAGCCGAGTCCAGTATTTGCCTGCAAGCTCCAAGGCTAAACCCAAATGCAGTGCAACTCTGCTGTTCATTATCTCCCATCGCCCACCTCCCTTATCCCCAACCTTAGACTCACCCTGGCAGACCACAAAGATCTCAGCCGACTCGTTACGTGAGGCCTGTGGCTTGGTAGCTTGCACCTTGTGAAAGAGCTGCTGGAAGATCCACATGAGGGGCTGGTAGTCCCGAGAACGGAAGACCTTGGTGATGAACCAGCCACCCCTGGACAGGAAGTCGCAGGCCAATTTGAGAGCCGAGAGTGTAAGGGTAGCTGAGAGACGGGATGAAGCAGAGGGAAAGGGCAGTGAACGAGAGCCGAGGAAAAGTCAGTCAGAACTAGTGCAAGCCATCTGCACTTTTACACACATACTCCAGCACCCCATATGCAATACCGTGGACCCCTCCGCTTTAACACATTTTATTTTATTTTAACAGATATTAATTCATTCCAGAGACCCCACTGGATTTTGAAAATATTGTAATGTGAACCCAATAATACACTATTTTTTAATTTGTTTCAACATTTCAGAAATTGAAGTTTTTGCCACATAACTAAGCTACCTCTTCTCTAAAATATTTTAATGAACATATTAGTTTCATACAGAATACTAATAGTAGCATAAGACATTCTAAGAAATAAAAATGCTGATAGCTGCTTTTTTTTTAAAACCAGAACATTGTTTAAAATGATAAATGCAAATTATAAGCATCACACATAGTCAAGATGTTGCAAATGTTACGGTTGTCCGAGATGCTACCCAAAACTTTTGCATCTGCATCAATGGTCTCGTCGTTGTTGATTAGCTTATCTCCCATTTACGCTCACCCACATGGTCCTGTTGGCTGCAATCGTACACCCATCATAAAGCACGTACATATCATTACAGTGAACCTTGTTTTTATTCTGGTGAGTCCACAGTAAAGTGATTTGATTGTACGCTGAGCCAATCATAAAGCAGGGGTTAACTATATAAGGAAGATACCACCTATCGTGGAAGATTAAACAATAAAGTATCTGAAATGCTTCAAACATTCAAAATCTTATTTTGCAAGAAATGTCATGTCTTAAGTCAAGAGCCCTGCGCATGCCCAATCTTGTCTGATCTCATAAGCTAAGCAGGGTCAGGCCTGGTTAGTACTTGGATGGGAGACCGCCTGGGAATACCGGGTGCTGTAGGCTTATACCATAGTCTTTCGAGACTGAAGGTTGCCAACCAACCAACAAGTCAAGAGCCATGCACCATTATCCCTGTTGTCCAGGAGCTGAAAGGCTAGTACAGCTTTTTAAATAGCTTGCACAAATATGGCACATTTCTCATGACCTGAAATAAGTCCCTTTGTCTCAATAACATGTCAAAAGTCAGGGGAAAGAGGACAGTACAAGAATGTGTCTTACACCCCCATCTCAGGTTGTGCTCTCAGGAAAGCCCCAGTGCATAAAAACCGCATGCAATGGGGCATGGCAGAAATCCCACCGCATAAAGAATGCCTTTTGTGATTTGACAGCTATAGGTACGCTCCCCTTCGACTGTATACCCTGTGCCCTTTTCTCCTGCAGTAGACAGATCACATGGAAAGAATGTACTCACAATATAGATATCACATAAAGATTTGTGTATGGAAGAAATGTGCTTGAACCTGAGACTCATGCCTGTATCCCACTGTGGCTACGGAATCCATGCCAAGCCACTGTGCAAACCAGCCACAGAATACAACTCTGGACATGCGGACTCAGACTTGTGATGCAGGTAGGGTGGCCAAAACACATTTGCTAGTAGTAGAAAATAATGCCCATGCCCCAAACACAAGTCTCATACCTTGGGAAAAAGCATCATGCACCCAGCTGGCTCCCACATTCGGTGCCCCGTCATTCAGTACAACATCCACTTTCCATGTCTTCAGTTCCTTGCGCAGGGCCTGGGGGAGAAAGAGAGGCATTCCTTGAGCATGGGCATCTGTACTCCCCACTTAGCTGAGAGAAGGTATTTATTTAAAATTATTTACATGCCACATTATTTACATGCCACATTACATGCACATGGGCAGGAGGTCTGGTCTAGAGGGTAGAGCCTCCGTTTGCCTGAAGATAACATCCACAGGTCGCCAGTTCAAGGCCACTGGCATCTTGCGACCTTGAAGCAGCTGACAAGCTGAGCCAAGTTATTCCATCTACTCTGAGCACGGGAGGATGGAGGCCAGAATGTGAAACCAGATCAGAAAGAAACATCTGAAATATTGTGGTTCTTGAAAGATAGAACCTTCTTTCAATTGTAAAAATCCCTACGGGGATTTAAATAGCCTGCCTATGTAAACCGCCTTGAATAAAGTCGGAGGAGAAATCTGACGACCAAGAAAGGCGGTATATAAATACCTGTATTAATTAATTAATTATTTCAATGTTTCCATTTTCAGGACAGCATCGAATGAATAATGAATTGAAAACAAAACATTTCACACCATGAAAAGCCTATGCTACAACCCTCCATGCACAAACCTGGGAGAAACCTCCATTGAACAGAGTGGAGCCTACTTCTGAGTAAGCATGCGTAGGCTTGTGTTGTAGAACAGCAGAGTAATGCCACAGACAACAAAAATTGAAGTGGCTAAAAGCACATTCAAATAATTTTAGAGGTCCAGGTTAAAAAAAAAATGTTACTTAAGACATTGGAGGAGATGTCAGGTGAGCCGGCAGGCATTCCAAAGATCAGGCATTTGGGATGGGCTTCTCCCTGTAGTACCTACTTAACCACAGAAGGACAAGTGAGGAAGGAACTTCCCCACTAGCAAACACAGGTGCAAGAGTCAGTGGTAACCAGAGGTGAAGGCATTAAATTGCAGGCACCAGAAAGAGAGTATTACCTGGCGACATTTTTCTGTGGTGATGTCCTCTTGCAAGGTGACCACATTAGGAATGGGCTTGATGGGAACCAGGTCAACCCCTGAAGATAATTGAGAAAGGAGGGAGAGATCAGGTGGAGCACATGGAAGAAGCAAGAAAAACAAAAGCATTTCTCCAATACTTCCTGCTGCTCTTTTGTGACACAGCCTATTTTATATATGAAGCTGTCTTACATTAAGTCAACCCCCGGCCTAGGTAGACCTGTAACTCTGAGGGGCAGCAGACTCCAAGGTCTCAGGCAGAGGATTTGCCCAGCACCATCCAAGGTCCTTTTAACAAGAACTGCCAGAGACTGAATATGGGATTTTAGGCATACAAGACATGCACTCTTCCCACTGAACTATACGATACACACAACACTTCACAACACACTTCCTGTGCTTTACAGTCATCCTGTTAACATATGCACTGTTACCAGAAGACAGCTGGAACAGTGTCATGGTCAAGAGACTGAACGAAATACCCATCAAGAAATACTGGATATTTCACCTCTGCCATAAACTCATGAGGTGGACTTAGGCAAGTCACTGTTTCCACTTGGGTCTCCCATCTACAATATGAGGGTAATGTCTATTTTACATGGCTGTTGTAAGGATCATAAAAATATAGTGAACATGAAGAATCTTAACACAGTTGCTACATATCATCTTCCTCATGTTTTTGTATGCCCCTCCCATTCCCTCTCCCTCCCCTTCACCTTGTATTGCAACAGCTTCTAGACACAACCACCACCAGTTCACTCACCACCACTTCTCTCTCAATCGAGGTACTTACCAACAACAAGACTGGACACTGGCATAAACTTCGAGGCCACCTGAAGCCTGTTGGAAGAACAAAGTGTCAGCTCTAATTCTGAACACCTGTTTGTCAGTAACTACACCCAATGGGTGCAAGTGAACCTCCTGAATAATCCCATAACAAATTGCCTAAATCAAAAATTGTTTTTCTGCTGCAGCTAAAGAAAAGTACTCTACAAAATAGTAAAGATTTTGACTGGTGTGTAACTGAATCTGTCTCAAATTATGTAGGATTCACTAAGTTTTCAGATGATATAGAACTTTTCATCTAAATGTGTAGAATATATTCATCTGGGGCTCATACCATTCCCCTGCTCTCCCCCCCCCTCCACAATAACTACATATATGCCACCCTGCATCTACAGCAAGACTGTGGCAAACTTGTAAAAGCATCCTCAGTTCACTCCCTTGCTGGTCACTAACCATCCTCCAGGAGCAGCACACAGATCCAGCAGCGCCCGTGACTTCGGGAGGAACTGGAATTTGCGGTTCAGTTGGATGAGCTTGAAGGCTGAGCGGGAGCGGAACCCTGGAACAAGGAGATGAAACATCTGCTAAGTTCTTGCAAGGCTGTTATGGAGGGCAGCAATTCAGGAGTGATGGTGGTGATGGCACTTCCGGGTTTGCACTGCCACCAAAGTTTTAAAAGGGGGGTTCAGACTTACCCGGCAGCAGTGGGAACCTGGGTTTTGCGGTGTCTCCAGTTGCTGCTGCCCTTCTTTGCCATATTATTTACAGAATTGCTCCTTATCACAGTAGATAGGAAAGCAAAAGGGACTCACCCTCCTTGAATTTGTAGACAGCAACCAACTCTCTCAGCCCTCATTCTCCCCCTCCCTTTCTTATTTTCTCTTTCCTAGGCTAAACCAGACTAGAAAAATGTTACAAATGCAAAACAGCAAAAGTTTTATGATTTCTTTATTTTCTCTGCGACGTTGCTCTGTCATTCCAATCATAAGCTGTTCTGAGGTTTTCTTAAATAATAGGTAGGGTAAAAATGCGTATTCGGTAAACATTTTTTCTTCCAACACTGTTTATCATCTCTGTTGGGTAGCAACTTCTCTTCCTCTTCCAATTTTACTAGAAGCAAAGCCATTTGAAATGAACACATAGTTCACTGTAATAATTAATTGCAAAGGCTCTCTTTCCTCTTCGAAGGACCATGTCAGTGACCCAATGGTTATATATATGTATTTATGTAGTCATCCGACATATCAGCCCTACTACATACTCCACATAGGCATTTAGTGCCCCTGATGTGAATTTCAGAACACTATCCTGATTAGCTCATGTAACATCAACATTTAAAAAACCACTAAAAACCCATCTTTTGGGGGAAGACTTTGGCACTGTCTTAAATTGCAACCCTGTACACACTTACTTGGAACTAAGCCCTACTGAACACAACGGGGCTTACTTCAGAGTAAACATGCATAAGATCAGTCTGTGCTCCCTGTCAGAAGCACAATGCACTGCCATAGCACCAAAAGGGCACTGATGTCACAACATAATGTGATGTCATGACATCACTTCTGGGTTCTTCCCAGAGGAGGGAGAACTCGTTGTGGCATCTTTGCACCCTTGTTCCTTCTTCCATGGAGGCTTCCCTTTGAAGGAGAAGGAACGGGGTGTGTGAAACCACCAGCACCCAAATCTAGGGTGCAGCATGAGGGGCAGCCATATGCCTCCCCCCTTTGGTGAAGTGCCTGGAACAGATACCCCTCAGGATCCACCCTAATTTCACCTCTGTTTCCTGTTGGAATTAAGGCTAAGCATGTGAAACTGTAAGAACTACATATGCTTCTCCTGTTTATCCCACCAAAATTCTCTTCCTGCCCGGATGGATCCTTCATGTCAGTTTCTGGACCGGTGTTTCTCAGTGTTTGTCCTCCGCCATACCCTTTCACACTGTTCACCTATTCAGAGTATAGGAAGTATACCATAGGACAGGGGTGTCAAACATAAGGCCTGGGGGCCAGATGCAACCCGCGGATGCTTTTTATCTGGCCCTCAGGCTCTCAGCTGCTGAGCAGTGCTGAGGTGTTACTGCTGCAAGGGCAGCCCACATGAAAATTGTTTCATGTGAAAAGGGTTCGACACCGCTGCCATAGGAAGTGCCTGACGATGACATCATTGCCAAAGGAGGGAATGACATCATTGCCAGTCACTTCTGGGTTGGGAGACCAGGCTCAGGGTGGACGGAACAGCACAAAAAAGCACGCTTTGGAGCTCTGCCCGCCAAGCCTCCTACCACTTTGTTGTGCTGCATTTCTGGTCCCTCTGCCAGGTGGCAGGGGTCCCGCGAGTACCACCAGACACCACCTCAAGTACCACTGGTGGGTAGCTGCACCACTGGTTGAGAGACACTGATCTAGACTGTAAGCTCCTTGGGGCAGCTCCCTTTTTCACTAAAGCACCTTGTAGGTGGCTGGCACTCTGTACAAGGAGCCTCTCAGAGGTTGAGCCTCACAGGGGGGGGGGGGGTCTCTGCCCAGACACCTGGGAAGGCCAGCAAGGCACAGCAGGGCTGGAAGGCAGGTGGTCTCCCCCCTCCCCACACACTCCTCTCCCCCCTCACCAGTCTCCTTGGCCAGGTGGTAGAACTTGTCCCTGCGGCTCTTGCCCACTTTGCCCTTCTTGCCCATCTTGGCTGAGCAGCAGCAGCAGCTTCTCTTGGGCAGACTGCGAGGATTCCACCACAGCCGGACGCGCACACGTGCCTCAACCCGGTGGGACCCTAGCGGGGACCCGTAGCTCTTCCCTTTCCTCCTCTGGCGTCACGCGCGCGCCTGCCTTCCCCCGCCATCTTGAGTGTGGCAAGCACACCCAAGGGGGAGGGAAGAGAGCTCATGAGCGCCGAGCCCCCCCCTCTCCAAAACCCTTCATCTCCTCTTTCAAGGGCGTCTACACACAGCGCCAGCCCACGCAGGGAAGCCCTAGAGTGTACAGTCTGCAGTACCCTACCAAAATGGCGGAAACTCACTTCCGTCACTGACAAACCGGAAGCGCGCGGAGGATGCACGAAAGCAAAGAGATAGTGGGGGAAAGCCACACTAAACACTTCCGGTTTCCAGTTGAAAACCAGTTTCTCAAAGTGTGGGTCTTGACCCACTAGGTCAGTGCTTCTGGCAGCCCAAGCCTTCGCCTGTCTACTCAGAAGTAAGTCCCATTAGAGTCAATGGAGCTTACTCCCAGGAAAGTGTGGATAGGATTGGGCTGTCAACCAGTGGTACAGGTACTTCCAGTGGAGCTTGAGATGCTGATTGGTGGTACCTGTGGAACTCCTGGGCACCTGCTGCCTGGCAGTGAGACATAAGAACATAAGAACAGCCCCACTGGATCAGGCCATAGGCCCATCTAGTCCAGCTTCCTGTATCTCACAGCGGCCCACCAAATGCCCCAGGGAGCACACCAGATAACAAGAGACCTCATCCTGGTGCCCTCCCCTACATCTGGCATTCTGACTTAACCCATTTCTAAAATCAGGAGGTTGCGCATACACATCATGGCTTGTACCCCATAATGGATTTTTCCTCCAGAAACTCGTCCAATCCCCTTTTAAAGGCGTCTAGGCTAGACGCCAGCACCACATCCTGTGGCAAGGAGTTCCACAGACCGACCACACGCTGAGTAAAGAAATATTTTCTTTTGTCTGTCCTAACCCGCCCAACACTCAATTTTAGTGGATGTCCCCTGGTTCTGGTATTATGTGAGAGTGTAAAGAGCATCTCCCAATCCACTCTGTCCATTCCCTGCATAATTTTGTATGTCTCAATCATGTCCCCCCTCAAGCGTCTCTTTTCTAGGCTGAAGAGGCCCAAACGCCGTAGCCTTTCCTCATAAGGAAGGTGCCCCAGCCCCGTAATCATCTTATTCGCTCTCTTTTGCACCTTTTCCATTTCCACTATGTCTTTTTTGAGATGCGGCGACCAGAACTGGACACAATACTCCAGGTGTGGCCTTACCATAGAGTTGTACAACGGCATTATAATACTAGCCGTTTTGTTCTCAATACCCTTCCTAATGATCCCAAGCATAGAATTGGCCTTCTTCACTGCCGCCGCACATTGGGTCGACACTTTCATCGACCTGTCCATCACCACCCCAAGATCTCTCTCCTGATCTGTCACAGACAGCTCAGAACCCATCAGCCTATATCTAAAGTTTTGATTTTTTGCCCCAATGTGCATGACTTTACACTTACTGACATTGAAGCGCATCTGCCATTTTGCTGCCCATTCTGCCAGTCTGGAGAGATCCTTCTGGAGCTCCTCACAATCACTTCTGGTCTTTACCACTCGGAAAAGTTTGGTGTCGTCTGCAAACTTAGCCACTTCACTGCTCAACCCTGTCTCCAGGTCATTTATGAAGAGGTTGAAAAGCACTGGTCCCAGGACAGATCCTTGGGGCACACCGCTTTTCACCTCTCTCCATTGTGAAAATTGCCCATTGACACCCACTCTCTGCTTCCTGGCCTCCAACCAGTTCTCAATCCACGAGAGGACCTGTCCTCTAATTCCCTGACTGTGGAGTTTTTTCAGTAGCCTTTGGTGAGGGACCGTGTCAAACGCCTTCTGAAAGTCCAGATATATAATGTCCACGGGTTCTCCCGCATCCACATGCCTGTTGACCTTTTCAAAGAATTCTATAAGGTTCGTGAGGCAAGACTTACCCTTACAGAAGCCATGCTGACTCTCCCTCAGCAAGGCCTGTTCGTCTATGTGTTTTGAGATCCTATCTTTGATGAGGCATTCCACCATCTTACCCGGTATGGATGTTAGGCTGACCGGCCTATAGTTTCCCGGGTCCCCCCTCTTTCCCTTTTTAAAAATAGGCGTGACATTTGCTATCCTCCAATCTTCTGGCACCGTGGCCGTTTTGAGGGACAAGTTGCATACCTTAGTCAAGAGATCTGCAACTTCATTCTTCAATTCCTTAATAACCCTTGGGTGGATGCCATCAGGACCAGGAATGTGACACAGCCAACAGCGGCAGAGGGTTCCAAAGCCTGCTTCTCCACGCTCCAAAAACCCCTCCCACTCACCTTGTGACTGGTGTCTATCGCATCACATCTGGCCTGTACTGAGTTCATGTGATTCATTTAAACACTCTATTACTTATCGTTACATTTAATACTGTTTGACATATAATTTACTGTATATAATTTATTAATTGCAAGAAGGCTTCCTGCCTACACCCAGGTCAAGCCAATAATCGAGGGAAATGGCAGCTCTGATCCAAAATAGCGGAGCCACCACCACATGGGGCAAACGCTAAAGAAGAAGAATTCACCCCTGCTAACTGGGTAAGAGGCACTTTTTAAGTGGGTGCTCTTTTATTTATTTACTGCTGAAACAGAGATGCCTGCGTTGGCTCAGTCATGTCGTGAGAATGGATGATGGCCGGATCCCAAAGGATCTCCTCTATGGAAAACTTGTGCAAGGAAAGCGCCCTACAGGTAGACCACAGCTGTGATACGAGGACATCTGCAAGAGGGATCTGAAGGCCTTAGGAGTGGACCTCAACAAGTGGGAAACCCTGGCCTCTGAGCGGCCCGCTTGGAGGCAGGCTGTGCAGCATGGCCTTTCCCAGTTTGAAGAGACACTTGGCCAACAGTCTGAGGCAAAGAAGGAAGGCCCATAGCCAGGGAGACAGACCAGGGACAGACTGCACTTGCTCCCAGTGTGGAAGGGATTGTCACTAGACGCTGTTCCAGAACCACCATTCAGAGCGCGATACCATACTCTTTCGAGACTGAAGGTTGCCAACAAAGAGATCTTTTATTTAGTGGGGGAGGAGTAACTGGCCCTCTTTACCCCAGCACTGTCTTTTCTAGTGGCTGCCTGCTGGTGTTCTTTTTTGCATCCTTTGAGATTGTGAGCCCTTTTGGGACAGGGAACCATTAGTTGTTTGTTTGATTTCCTCTGTAAACTGCTTTGTGAACTTTCTGTTGAAAAGTGGTATATAAATACTGTTAATAATAATAATAATAATAATAATAATAATAATAATAATAATTCCAAGAAGGCTCTGTGCTAACTGCTCACAGGGAAAAGGACATTTCAGTTCTTTTTCCAGGACACGAGGCTAAAAAAAGAGGACGTGTCCTGGAAAAAGAGGACATCTAGTCACCCTTCCTCCAAGGAGCTCAGCGTGATGCGCATGGTTCCTTCCCACCTTTGGTCCTCACAACAACCCTGTGAGGTAGGCGAGGCGGAGAGGAGAAGAGGACATAGTGGTCACCTTGGCTGGGGTGGGTCTTTTCCTTTGCAGAGACCTGCCAGCTCTGGATAAGCCACAGATGTCTTTAAAGTACATGAGCCTTTAGCCTCGAACGTTGCCTCCTTTCTAGTACTGCTTGACTTACTGGTTCCTATGCACATCCACCACTCTTGCCCCGCACATGGCAGAGACTGGTGAGCTGCAACCTACGACCCGAAGTATATAGTGGAATCCCGAATGAGCAGAATTGTTGTGCCGCCCTCAGGTGGCGCATGCGCAGTATTGCGAATGTGGGAACAGGGAGAGGGAAGATGGCGACGGAAGGGCTGGAGCAGGTAAGGGGTACTGCAGAAGTGCTGAGTCATTGTGAGGACTCTTTCCCCCCTCCCACTGGGAGAGGGAGCAACTCGCGCGCGGGGGGGGGGCGCTTGTCTGTAGTGGGGTAGGAGAGGGAGAGTGTAGTTCAAAGGGGGCTTTCCTGGGGCAGGGGGGTCTGATGGAGGGCTGCAGTGTAGATTGTGGAGGAGATGGACAGAGGGGTGTCTGTGGAACTGCTTGCCACAGGATTTGGTGATCAATAGAGTGGATAGGGGGTATTGTTTTCCCTCTCACTCAACACCAAAACCAGGGGACACCCACTCAAATTGAGTGTCTGTGGAACTCCTTGCCGCAGGACATGGTGATTGATAGAGTGGGTAGGGGGATGCTTTTTTCCCTCTCACACAGCACCAGAACCAGGGTACACCCACTCAGTGTTGGGAGAGTTAGGGCATACCAAAGAAAACATTTCTTTACCCAGTTAAGCTGTGGAACTCCTTGCCACAGGATGCGGTGATGACATCCTAGGTGCCTTTAAAAGGGGATTGGACAGAGGTATGGAGGAAAAGTCCATCACAAGTTACAAGCCATGATGGGTGTGTGCAACCTCCTGGTCTGAGAAGGAGGCTACCTCAGAAGGCCAGGTGTAAGGGAGTGGCAACAAGATGCAGGTGTCTTGTGTGTTCCCTGACCTGGTGGGCCACTGTGAGACACAGGAAGCTGGGCTAGGTGGGCCCTGGGCCTGATCCAGTGGGGCTCTTCTTATGTTCTTGTGAAAATGGTGTTTATTGGCATGGGGGAATTCTGATCATTCATCTGGGGGGGGGGGTGTCCTTATATCAGAAAGGAGGGAGAAAGGTGTCTTGTGTTACTTCAATAGCCATCCAGGAAGGACATTTTTGGGGGCGGAGGAAAATGATGGAGAGGAGGGGTGGTTGTCACAGTTCTGGAGCTCTTACAGTGCAGCCTGTTTGCCTGTCTACTCAGAAGTAAGTCTCATTGAGTTCAGTGAGATTTGTTCCTATGGAAGAGTATAAGATTGCAGTCTTAAAAGTGGTGTTTCTCAAGAGAAGGACACACGGATAAAGGCTGGGGAAAGATGGGAAACTAATCTCAGTATTGGTGGAAAGATTGGGGTGAGTAGATAGTGCTTTTTAAAGGGAAATTTGAGTGGCACCTTGTCTGAACTGATGTCCCGCTTCTTAATTCTTGTTTATCTTGAACAGATGGAGCTGGATGAAGGCAAGGGTGGGACTGGGCTGCGCCAGTATTACCTGTCTAAGATTGAAGAGCTACAGGTGAGATTTTCCTGTTTTCTAGAATGGGAGGTGCCTTGAAATTGTTTCCTTCCCCAGAGCCAAGCAGGCAGCACAAGTTTCATACACTTGTAGGAAGGAGGTTGGTTAATTACAGTTGGTTGATGTTGAGTTTTGGAATCCTTGAATTAAATGGGTTCCAAATCTCCTCTTCCCTGCTGCTGTGTATTGTAGCACCTGCATTAAGTAACTGTGTTTAAAAAAGTAATCAGAATAAGACAATGGCCCGGCTTTCAATCTGGAAGTAAAGACAGACTCTGAAGTGTGATGAAATCTATGCTAGATTGGTTTTCCCCTTGCTGGGATGACTGGTGCAACTACCTAGCACCCCTTGATCTCCTAGCTAGTGGCAGAATCCAGGGTATCCCAACTGACAAACTAAAGCTGAGTTCTCTGACAGTAGTCACGGAAGTCTCCGGTAGCAGCTTATTCTTTGGCCTGGCTGATCTCCCCCTTGCTGTAGTGGTCTTTCTGGGAGGGACATAGTGCTACTTTCGAGTAGTCCTTGGTCAGTTGCTGTTTGAGAGGGAGGTGTCATCTCTCTCCTTTCCTCCTTCAAGTTGATAGTCAATGAGAAGAGCCAGAATCTCAGAAGGCTGCAGGCCCAGCGGAATGAACTTAATGCCAAGGGTAAGCTGTGAGGCAGCCTGTGTCTCTGCAACATTGCTTCTGTACCCAGGGATTGGGCTTGGGAATAACCAGGGTGGGGGATGAACAAGATTTGAGGGATTTCTGTGGGGGATGGGGGGAGAGCAGGAGTATGTCTGTGCTGGTGAGTGGCAAGGCTTGTTCCTCTCTGTAGTGCTAATGCTGGTTTGTCTTCTCTTCCCGCTCCAGTACGCCTGCTGCGTGAGGAACTGCAGCTCCTCCAGGAACAGGGTTCCTACGTAGGTGAGGTGGTGAGGGCAATGGACAAAAAGAAAGTCCTTGTCAAGGTATTGTCATCCCCCCTCCCCCCCCCACTCAGATGTGGGATGGGCATGGGAGCTTATTTTGGTAGGGAAGGACCGTGGTTTGAAGTTAATAGAAGTGTTTGCACGTGCCCGATCTTATCTGATCTTGGAAGCTAAGCAGGGTCAGGCCTGGTTAGTACTTGGATGGGAGACCACCTGGGAATACCGGGGGCTGTAGGCTTATACCATAGTCTTTTGAGACTGAAGGTTGCCAACCATTTTCACATTTACATAGTACTTTTGCATGGTCAAAGCACTTGGTGTATGTTATCTCAGTAATTCTGACAGCAATATTCCAAGGGAGGCCAGTATAATGGTTCTTGTATTTCATGGGAAGGGTGTCTGAGTCTGAGAGTTGGTGACCTACCTATGGCCACCTAGTGAGAACATGGCAGAAGTGAGATTTTTGAACAAGGGACTTCCGAGTTCACAGTTCTGAGTCACTTCCTTAGCTCTGGAAGACACCACAAAAATTAGTGGGTGGGCGGGTGGAAAAATGTGGCAAAGGTTGGTACTCAGCTTTTGACTCTGTGTACAAAATGGTCAGCAGCCTGTTTTAAATCAGTATTTCTGTTCTTTCAATATTTGTTTGTTTTTCTCCAAAAACAGTGCTTTCAAGCTGCATAGATTAGAACATTTCCTGCTTATGTTACACAGCAAGCAGTTGGGAAAAGGGACATTTGTGGGTAAATGATATATTTTCCAAAGAACTGTGTGGACTGTTGGTCTCTTTGGCTTGTCTTGTTTGCTGTTGAGGTTATGGATATTTTGTTCCTATATTGAGAACTGGCCTTCCACTTTTTCAGGTGCACCCAGAAGGCAAATTTGTGGTTGACGTGGATAAAAACATAGACATCAATGATGTGAGTTTCTGCTTTACAGAATTGCTGGCTTTGTGTGTGTGTTTTTTTTCCTGGTTTTGGGGATGTTCTACCTTCAAAGAGTCCCCTGGAACTCCAGGGCTGCCAGCATTGTTTGCAGCTCACTTTGCTCTTTACCGTCCAGGTGACCCCAAACTGCCGTGTTGCCCTGCGGAATGACAGCTACACACTCCATAAGATTTTGCCAAACAAGGTAGACCCCCTGGTCTCGTTGATGATGGTGGAGAAAGTGCCAGACTCTACCTATGAGATGATTGGAGGCCTAGACAAGCAGATCAAAGAGATCAAGGAAGTGATTGAGCTGCCTGTCAAACATCCAGAGCTTTTTGAGGCTCTGGGCATCGCCCAGCCCAAGGCAAGTGAGAGGAGAATGTGTTTCAGAAAGTCTATCCCTGCATGCGTAATGTCTCTGCTGCACCATCTCCTTGGGGCAGGCTAGCTTTAGAGTGATGGGTAGGAGCTTGCTGGAATTTGACTTCCCCTGCACGAGGTAGTGAAACATGAATCTTGAAAAACAAGCAGCACTTGTTGTTCATGTTCCTCCAAACCTTCCTTTAAGGAGAAGTGTGTCTGATGGCAGATGTGCCACAGAACATACTTTGATGCAGGAAGCCCTCAGTTCAGTCCCCAGTGTCTTTAATGGAACTTGAAAGCAGAGCTGAGAGAGGCTCTACCTGAGTCTTTAAGAAGCCACTGCCAGTACACTTAGACACTACAGGACTAGGTGAACCAGTGCTCTGATCTATTACAGGATAGCTCTCCTAGATTCTCCCCCACCACATTTTATGGGAGACAATGGTTTCCTACCCAGTGGACAACTTTTAAGCGAAGCAGTGTTCAAGCCTACTTGAAAGTAGTCTCTGACGTCCTGCTGTGTCCATCTGACCCCAGACATGTGGCTGCAATCTAGTTATTCGTTGAGAGAAATGTATGTTCTCATCACCATGTTGCTTTATGCATGCATTTCAGTTCTGGTGTATTAAACTGGAGCTGGCGATCATTACGTTGTGGCTCCTGCAGCATGATGCAACTTTCGCTCAATAGACCTCCCAGGCATGAATGGCTCCTTTGATTATGTCAGTTGAAGAGTGGGCAGTTGTCTGGGAGTCAAGTTGCCAGAGTGGTGCGCTCTTGTGACTGGTTTATTCTTTCTGTGCTCAACGCTAACTCTGCAGTATCACTGTTCTAGGGTGTGCTGTTGTACGGACCCCCTGGTACTGGAAAAACACTGCTGGCCCGAGCAGTGGCCCATCACACAGATTGTACCTTCATCCGTGTCTCTGGCTCTGAGCTTGTGCAGAAATTCATTGGGGAAGGTGAGTGAGAGGGAAATGAAAGAATGGCCCCGGAGTTTCCTTTTTTCTCTGAAAAAGTTAAGTACCTACTTAGCCCTTCAATGGTTTTATCTTACAAAATGCTGAAAGGTGGTTCTAGGGGCTGTCCAGGAGTCAACAAATTTTGGCTAGCCCAGGTGGTCAGTCAGGCATTTATGACACCATACCCTTTTCCTTATAGGGGCAGGGTCTTTTCCCTGACCTCATGCTGGACCTCCAAAAGGCAAGGCACGCTGAGGGACAATTTGATGCTCTGACTGCAAACTGCAAGGGGAAACGGGCCAGGATCCTGTCTGTTGGTCACTGCATTTGCCAGGTCACTTGCATGCATAGAGGCCAAAGCAAAGCATCTGCCTCTGCCCTCTATGTTGGAGACATGTAGAAGCAAGGCAGAAGAATTATCAGCTCAGCTGTTTGTATGCGGCTTCAAGTGCTCAGCAAATGCAAAGTTCACCCCCTCCAGCACAGAGCTGATGAGGGCAGAAAGGATTGGAGGTTTGGTTCTGCGCTTGCTGTGTGCTTGGAGCTTGTTGCAAATAGCGTATAGCAGTCAAGGAAGTTCCCACCCCTTTCCTGGTGGTGGGGTCCAATCTGTTTGGCCTTTCAGCAATAAGGCACTCTGGGCGCTCCAGCAATGCAGCAGCTGAAACCTCCAGCATTCCTTCCAACCTTGGAGCTAGGGAGTGAAAGTACAGTTCAACTGCAAGGCTGATCCATGCACTGCTCTTTAGCTTCAAAGGTTAACGTGGGGCTAACCTGCTGCAGGAGGGCAGCAGAACACTCTCCATAGTAATAGTGGCAAGGGAAAATCTGGAACCTTCAGCAAGCTCTATTCTGGGACAGATACAACTTTCAGTTTCTGTGTCCAGGCTTCCAACTGCCATACCTTATCCAATCAATTCCTCTAGAGCGAGCACTGTGTTGTGCTGATGTCTTTTAGACATGCAGCTCCAGGTTAACCAGGCTCTGGGAGATACATTTGGGGCTATGAGGATAAATAAAAATTGATACGAACCAGGGGAGTGTGTTTTTAAAAAGGCTATAGAAATGATGATGGTGTTCCTTTCTCCTACAGCAGAGGGTGCTGCAGTTATCCTGTAGGACAGTGGTCGGGGAACAGGGGTAAATTACCCCAAATGGGGTAAAAGTGAAAATCTGGGGGTAATGAGGAGGTAGCGGAGGGAGTCAGCGCACCCGCTCCAGGGGGCCGGCAGCGGGCTGGTGCGCTGTGTGCACACCGCCCGCTGCCCTGCTCCCTTCCGCTCACCTTCAGATGCGGTGAGCGGAAGGGAGCAGGCGATACACTCAGGCTGTATCCACAGCCTGCGTGTATCGCAGCCGCCCACTCTCTCCGCTCTGTGCGGGAGACTGGAGCTGCCCGGCGCTGTAGTGATGATGTCATCACACAGCGCCGGGCCGTCAGTGTCTCCCGCCGAGCGGACAGAGCGGGAGGAAGAAGAAAAGCCGCGCCGACCGACGTGGGATCGAGGTAAGGTGAGTATTGTTTATTTATTTTTATTGGGGGCATCGTTGGGCTACCTATACTGGGGGGATCACCGGGCTACTAACTACCTATACTGGGGGGTCATCTGGCTACTGACTACCTATACTGGGGGGATCACCGGGCTACTAACTACCTATACTGGGGGGTCATCTGGCTACTGACTACCTATACTGGGGGATCACCGGGCTACTAACTACCTATACTGGGGGGTCATCTGGCTACTGACTACCTATACTGGGGGGTCATCTGGCTACTGACTACCTATACTGAGGCATCACTTGGCTACTGGCTACCTATACTGGGGCAGCTACACCTCTGTATGAGGGATTCTGTTGTATGCAAATCAAGGGGGTAACGTCTGCGTTTATAAATTTTTTGGGGGGTAAGAGGTAAAAAAGTTCCCTGACCCCTGCTGTAGGATAATGCTTCCCAAATTGTGAGTCTGTGGCCCACCCATGGTAATGGTCCAATTTTTGGTGGGTTGTGAAACTGGTAAGGCAGATTAGGCTATGTGCCTCAAGGGTTAAACAATGTGCTTCTTGCGGGGAGCACTGCTGCCCAATCATTACAGCAACAGAGGCTTGAGCAGTTGGTAAAGTGAAACTTTTTTGGTGGGTCCCAGTGCTAAAAAATTTGGGAACCACTGATCTGGGGCTTTAGTGCGCTTTCTTTGTTTCATGGTGGCAGGTGCACGGATGGTGCGTGAGCTTTTTGTCATGGCCCGGGAGCATGCTCCCTCGATCATCTTCATGGATGAGATTGATTCGATTGGCTCTTCTCGCCTGGAGGGCGGCTCCGGTGGGGACAGTGAGGTGCAGCGCACGATGTTGGAGCTGCTCAATCAGCTGGATGGTTTTGAGGCTACCAAGAACATCAAGGTATGTAGGAGCGAGATTCCACACCTTCCCATCATGGTTATGGATTATGCAAAATTATCTACTTTGCATGATTAAAATTTCCTTGGCGCCATTTTAATTTTTTCAGGGACTTAAGGCATGTAGCCCTAGATTATTGCATTAATGGCCATGAAGTCTTGTCGCTAACAGCACCTCTATCATGGGAAGAGGGAGGAGACGGATGGAGGACAGTAGGAGTGGGTGGCTGTGGTTAGGAATGCACAGGAGAGAGAATATGAGTGATAGCTAGTGTTGTGAAGGGAAGTGTATTTTCATGACTTCTTGGGGGTGTACACTCACACCACCCTGTTAAAAAAAAAAAAATCTATTTTCTGTTTAGGTGATCATGGCCACCAACCGTATAGATATCTTGGATTCAGCCTTACTTCGTCCTGGCCGCATTGACAGAAAAATTGAGTTCCCTCCCCCAAATGAAGAGGTAAGGGAGAACTTACAGGAGGCCAAAGTTGTGTCACTCACCATTGTCTGCCTTCTTCTCAAAGCTAGTCTTGTTCTCTACAGAGCAGTTTTCAAGGTATGTCCCCTGTATGCTGTACTGTATTATCTGACTGGGACCTTTTCTTCCCATCCTGCAACCCCCACAGGCTCGGCTGGACATCTTAAAGATTCATTCCCGTAAAATGAACCTGACACGGGGGATCAATCTACGTAAAATTGCAGAGCTGATGCCAGGGGCTTCAGGTGCTGAGGTTAAGGTAAGAGGAATGCCAAACATCTGCCAATCCCCTATTGTCTCGAAGAAAGTTTGAGTAACATGGTCTCCTAGACATCCTTGAGGGAACACTTTGTGGCCAGTGTTCCCTGTGCCTTGTCCATTTGCAACAGTGAATAGAAGGCACTTCAGCCAAAGATACTCAAATCTTCTAGTTCTCTGATGTTTTACCCACACTACTCAAATGTTTTGGCACTTTTTGCTATACTAAGCCAATAGTTCCTTAGGAGACACAAACTCTGGTTTGAATCATGAAGAGATTCTTATGAACTTGTAAGCACTCTCCAAACGCTTCAAAAATCATCAGCTGACTTCCTGAAGTGTATCTGTTGAACTGTGGTGTGCAGAGAAAAAACCATAACTACAGAGGCCCCCTCTACATTAGAAACGATCATGTTTTTTTAGCATCCATTGTGAAAGCAGCAGTGGGTGGTATTTTGTTCAGGGATGTTTTTGCATTTTTAAAGAAACCGATGAGTAGCTTTCCATGAGTAGTTAGGTCTCCACAGGAGATACGAAAAGGAGAGTGATATTTGGGAATTCTAGCATGGGACAATGGCTGCTATAGCACTGAAATAGGTATGTGTAGGCAGGCCCATCTGAACAGGAGAAGAGGCAATTGTGCTTGATATCTATAGCATTGTTTTTGTTCCTGAGTAACTATGAATGTTCCTTTTGGGATTTGTGGAGCAGTTTCTATAAGAGGCTTATAGATGTGTGTTTGCAGGGTGTATGCACAGAAGCTGGAATGTATGCACTGCGGGAGAGGAGGGTACACGTAACACAAGAAGACTTTGAAATGGCTGTAGCAAAGGTACGGTGGTTGTGGATGTAAGAGGGGGTAGTTTTGGGAGAAGGGGTGGGAGAAAAGGAACAATGTAAAATAATGCTTTTACCTGCCCTGGACCTTTAGTGAGAAAACTTTGGTAGACTATCCCAGGATACATTGATTATCTAAAGCTGCATCTGCTGTGCGTTTAGGATAAGAGTCAACTGAAATTTAATCTTTGAGAAGTGCATTGTGAAGGGACGTTGCTACTCAATTCAACATCAGACTCTTGTAAATTCTCATTTTAAAGCTTCAGCATATGTAACTACCCCATGTAATGGCAGTGAAGTTTCTTAAGATTAAGATGGGCTGGGCATCTTCCTTTTCTTCCCTTATGGACCTCTTGCCATGTTGCTTATTCTCCTTTTCCTTAACAGGTGATGCAGAAAGATAGTGAGAAGAACATGTCTATTAAGAAGCTTTGGAAGTAAAGAGTTTGCTTGGGCAGAAGCTGCTATTTCTTATTTGGTGGGCCATTGTTCCTCCTCTAACCTGTACACCCCTATTTCATGTTTCCCTGTAATAAAATTGAGTGTTAACAGCCCTGGATATCAAAGGAGTCATCCTATTGTTTGAGGTGATAAGTTATGTCTAACCTAGTAGTCCACTGGTTCTCAAACTCTCCATGAGTTTGAGAGCCAAGGTAAGTCTCTGCAGGGGCAGGGTGGAAAGCAGTGATACAATCCCCAGGATTGTGCCACTGCAGTGTTTTTAACTTTTACTTGCTGCTGGAGGTGCAGGGAGCCCCCACAGCTTGTAGAATGTTAAATGATTGCAACTCACTTCCTGGTTGTGATCACTAAAGCAGAATACTGTTAATAATAAGTGAGTTGGGGCTCCCATGGACCCTGACAGCAAGTAAAAGTTATGTTAAAAAGCAGCCCCCAATGAGCAGGGGTTCTCAGGCTGGCAGGTTGCAACCCACCAGTTTGAGAACCACTGTAGCGAAAGCAAGAGCTAAAGTTGCATGTTCACACTTTTATGCAGCTAGAAAACACACCTAGTATGATGGTCAGTTATAGGACACCTTCTCAAAATAAAGTGGCACTGCATGGAAACAGATTGTATGGTAAAACTGTTGCTCACAGGGGCCTACTGTATGAAGATGTTTATTGGTAGGTAATAGGGAGGTAGGAAAAGAAATGAACTTGATGCTCTGTTTTCTCAGTACTTGCAGAGAACAGCCTCTTAGTCTCTTCTCCTAGGGCAAAAGATGAAGCAAAGTCTCACACAAGCTGTTGCTTAAGAGTATTTTTATTAGAAAATATTCAACATAGAAACTGGTAATGCAACATCCTCACTTATAATATTCCGTTAACTCCTACTTGGACAATTGTACATCTCAAGACAAGGACCAGAAAGCAGGAAGGGCACCTTCCAGATTAAGTGCTGAGAGGCCAGGAATTTAAAGAGTAAAGGCACTTGAGGGGGACCCATGAAAGACTGAGGCAAATTGCACCCATCTCTCCTTGGTTGATATCCTCAGGAATGTTTCCTGCAGCACCTAGTGAGGCCTGCCCACAAGAGTACTGGTCCCCATTAGTCATCTTCTGAATCAGTGGTGGCCAAATTCGCCACTGCTGTGCAACGGAGAAGCAGTCCCCATTTGGGCTGCTGCTTTTCATTGCGCCAGTGCCACATGACATCCCCCTCATTTGGGGGATGCTCTGGGCAGTAACGTCATCTGTCCGGCATCCCAGAAGGCCATGCAACAGGGCATCTGGGCAGATGTGACTGCCCAGAGCATCCCTGTCCCCCGAAACAAAGGGGGTGTTGTGTGGTGCTGGAGCAGAACAGAAAGGTCCGCTCACAGCGCAGATGGATTCAGTCGAACCCTGGATCTGGCCCTCAGGCCAGGGTTCAACCAGCCCTGTTCTAAATAATCTCACAGAATATTGGAGGCTAAAAACTAGTAACTGATTGTCATCAACAGAATAGCAAACACCTGAGCAACACCCCATCTTTTTCAACAGATAACTCTAGTTGCACATGTTTAAGGATGCAATGCTTGGAAAGGGCTAACCCATACACATAAAACAACCTTCCTCTGTACAAAAAACAAAACAAACCTGCTCCCAAAAAAGAGTGCAAAGACTAAATGCCAGCAAAGCCAGCATCTGGAATGGACAAAGCTTTGGTTAAAAGCAGCTGCAGCAGCAACCTTGCTGGGTTTCCAAAGAAGGCTGCTGAGACTCAGCTAAGAGGTAGAAGGCAACTCAAACAAAAAATTCCCAGTGTCCCAGAGGCAAAGCGCAAAGGAAGAGGCAGGTGTCTGGAGAAGGAGAGGAGCTCACCTCCCTTGGTAAGAGGTGGCTTAAAGCCTTGTATATTTCCAGAAAGGGACTGAATAAGCCTCTCCCCTGAGAGCAACAGGGGCAGGCGGCAGAGCTCCCCCAGCCATTGGGGCAAAAGATTATGGACAAACGTCCACTCTGAAGTACCACAGGATGCAGAAGAGATGATGGAGGTGGCACCACTAGGTCAGGCGGACACCAAGCACTTGTTCCAGTTCTTGTCTGCGCTGCTGGACCTGGAAGACACCAATAAGGTGAACAGGAATGAACAGGATGGAGGGAACAAAGTACCCCCACAGACTCTTATGTGCCCCAAAGACTGATGCCCCCATTCCTTTGCTTCATTCCCTTCCCTGCCCCACCCACCGCAGTTGAGGGAAGTCATAATAGGGCAGGAGGGACAGAATAGCTGTGGCCTCTGTTACCATTGCTGAAAACAAAATGGAGAATGGGTTGAGAGTGGAAGAGAAGTGCAAAGGTCTGAGAAAACACTAAAAGTAGAACTGTTTTGGTCCTGCATCCTCCCCCTGGCCAAGTCAAGATGAAAAGATATTCAGAGCCTAGAATCCCAAGGACAGCCTTATTAGGGCTGTGCTGAACTAGCTTCTCCAAACCTTGGCAAAGATATGCCTCCCAACAGCCTCTTGCATCCATGGCTGCTGGTAGAACTCTGCGCGTCTCTCCTCTTCAGGGTTCCCAACCACATCTGTGATTATCTGCGAGAAGATGAGGAAGAGAAATCTTAGGGAAACCAGCTTCTTTCTGCCAATCTCCAAAAGAACTGCAACGTACAGGGAACGCATCACTGAAGAAAAAGGTCTTGGTCAAGGATAGGGAAAGAATGTTTTTGTTGAATCTGATAGATGCCTTAACAGTTTCCAGCCAGTACGCCTCCAAAAAGTTACCAAACCTGACAATATAGCCAACATCTTGTTTGTGTGACATGCTTGCACGAGGAATAAAATAGAATAAATCAGTACTGATTTGCTCTGCATCATTTACTCTGACCTGAAGAGTCAATGAACTCAGGAGCTTTGATATGGCAGCAAAAGCAGGAAGGGGATAGATGGACAGAAGACCAAAGGAACATGTTATCCTTTGGGGGGGGGGTAATATAGAGAACTATGCCTAGCACAGAACAAATACCTATAAACACATGGATGAAATGAGTGGTTTGGGAGTGACTGATGTTGCAACACTGCTGAAGCTAAAGGAACAGAACTGTTCAGTTCCTTAGGTAGGCGGCTATGTCATATATGAGAGCAGGATATAAATGTTCATAAACACAAGCCCCTTTTGTTTTACATGCAAGTTATATTTTTGAAAAGGAGCACATCTCAAACGGATACATTAAAATATTTTTTACTGTGTCTGACCATGTTATACCAAAAATTTGAGAGCAAATTACAGCAGATGATTGCCTATAAGTCAATCTCACAGATAAGTAGAGGGCAGGTTTTGAGTCAAAAATCATGGAATGTTCTGTGACCCTCAGATAAGTCAGGTGTTAAACTTAGGGGGGTGTCTGACTATAGTTTTGTCTGATTTTACCCGAGACCAGATCCTGAAAAATAACCTACCTGTAATTGTTACCCAAGAACGGTAGTCTCTAATTTATTTAAAAAAATATAGTAAAATCGTAAGATATATTTTTATTCATTAACTTTTAAAATTCTGGTCTTCACAACCTTCTTGTAAACACTATCAAAATAAGTGCACTGTAAACAATACACCAGCAGAACAGTGGTTCCCAACCTGGGATACATGACAGGACCTTTAGGGGTAATTGCAAAAGAACTGAATAATGGCAGAAAAAGGCAGGTAGTGCTCCAGAATGCTTGGAGCACAATGAAAAAGCTGAAACATAATATGTCGAAAGTGGTAAATCACCAACAATTTTTCAGGACATTTCTGGTGCAAAACTGTGCAAAGCATAGTCTTCAGTTCTTCAAACAGATAAAAAGAAAATACTGTGATGAATACATGAAGTATGGGTTTTCAAATACAGGAAACGAGGACTTATATTATTAATATTAATTACAAACATTTAGCTAATATGAAGGGTACAATTTATGGAAATGGGCTGACAAGGGGGATGCAAGTGAAAAAAGGTTGAGAACCCCTGCAGGAGAACCATTAATTCAGTGTTTCTCAAACTGGGTCCAATTTCAGGTGGGTCCCCAGTCATTTCAATATTTTATTTTTAATATATTAGACTTGATGCTACCATGGTATGTGACTGCATGACAGTAAATGGGACGTATTCCTGAGTAAGTGTGGGTAGGATTGCAGCCTAGGATTGTTAAAAATGTTTCTGCTTGATGATGTCACTTCCGGTGGGTCCTGACAGATTCTCATTCTAAAAAGTGGGTCCTGGTGCTAAATATGTGAGAATCACTGTATTCATCAAATCCTTTAAGGTGCCTGGTGTGTTAAGCCAGAGATTCTACATAAAACATATAACTTCTAACACATAACTGAGAGTGTGCAATTCAATTCACAGCAGAGAGACAAGGAACAAGGAATGACTGTGAGCAAGTGCTGTTGCACATTGTTGAAACCATATTTACTCAGAAGTAGATCCCATGGATGTTATTCTTAAATAATGGTGTGCTGAACTGTAGCCTGGGATTTTTTTTTTTCAAATGGAAACAAGGATTATTGAAAAACAAGGATTTTTCAAATGGAAACAAGGATTACTGGTGTTTTTTTTAAACAGACCTCTGCAAAATGCCAGAAATCATATCATGCAGGAGGAGCTCCAGAAGTGTCACATTATGCCCTCCTCTCATTTACATGTAGTCCTGTTTTGCTCTGCGACATGGTTCCCATAAGATTTAGTCTCAGTATTTACCTTCAAATCCCTCTGCTGAGACCTGATCCACTCCTGGATGAAGTCCTGGGGATTGTTGCTGAAGCTCAGCATGAAGTCTCGCTGTGTCTTCAGCTGGTTAATAGACTCAATGGTCTCATGGATCTGCATGTACGGGAGAAAGTTTGTGTTCCAGTTACCTACTGCCCAAGGGGTAAATAGGACTCCACCGATCTAAACCACACTGCTGCAATGGACTGGCAGAGGGCACACCAAGCAAAGGCACAGGAACTTCTTATCCTATATTCACTGAAACCTGCCCTAATCCCTTGGGACAGACTGAGCAAACTAAACAAAAGACCTGTGGGGCTTAAGGATGCCTGCCATTTCTGTTGTGTAAATACTTCAGCAAGTTAGGTTACCTTGCTTGTTTATTCATATGCCATTTATGCAGGGGCTCTGCATAATCTCCCCTCTTTACAGATATAAGAAGACTGGACTATTTCATCCATGAGACCAAATGAGGGGGTTGCTTCAAGCAGCAGATTGGTGGAGGGGCATCAATCTCTGTCCACCAGCTTGCCTCCACTGCTCCTTCTCCTCTTTTCACTCCTGGGGTTGGAAGAGGGGTGCAGAGAAGAAGAGAAAATGTGGAGGGGAGAGTGTGGAGGGAGAGCACTGGAGCCTGGGAGGAGAACAGGCTAGCACAGCATCAGGTAAGGGGGTAGCATTTGGCATGCAGCCTCAGGAGGTCTTAGGCTGTCCCTGCTCAGACACAATGTATTGCTTTTGACACTGGTTTCTATCTGCCACAGATCTTCCTCTTCAGAGAAGGCCTGATTGGGAAAGGGTGCAGCTGGCCACGGTGGCTGATCTCAAGAAAAGTAGGGACTGGTGGGGTGAAGGGAAAGGAGATGTGGTAAAGACAGAGGAGGCACAGATGGGAACAATGAAGGGAGTGAGGCAGAAAATAATGTGAAGAGCAGAGAAACAAGAACAAATCCAAGGAGAAAGAATGCAGGGCAGAGTAGAAAGTAGTATTGGTGGGGAAAGAGAGGAGATTCCCTGGAGCAGACTCAGAGGGACTGAGAGATGGCAGAGTAAACAAATTGGGGGCAAAAAAAGTAGAAGAGTGAGGAAACACTGAAGGCCAGAGGGACAGGACGATGGGGAGGCAGGAGACTTAGCCAAGCTATGCAGCTACGAGCCCTAGCTACAATCCCCTACTGCAGTGATTCTCAAACTCTGAGGGAGTTTTACTCCCTCAGTAAGTCTTTGTGGGGGAGGGGGAGGGCAGCGACGTGATCCCCAGGATTTACTCCCAGGGAGCCCTGCGCAGCCCTCCGCAGTGCTCCCCAAGGCTTGGAATGTTTGGAAACGGCAAGAGCAAAGCATCTCCTGCGAAACGGAAGTGCTCTGCACCTGCTTTTTCCAAGCCTCGGGGAGCACTGTGGAGGACTGCACAGGGTTCCCCACACCTCCTGCAGCCTGCTGCAGCCCTGCCTACATATTGGAAGTCAAAAGCACCCTCCCTTATGGACACAATCCTGGGGATCGCTTCCTTGCCTCTCCCCTTCCCCCGCCCCTTAAAAGAACGGGAAACTTTACCCGAACTGGTGAGTGGCAACCCACAAGTTTGAGAACCACTGCCCTATTGGGACCACAGGGCTGAGGATTCAGCCAGCAGTCATAGGAGTTCCCAGGCCTCTCTCCAGCCTCAGGGAAGCCCCAATGACAGGAACCGAGGGCCTTGACCCAGGATGTCCATTTATTGACACTGCATGAAAAGCCATCTATAACAATCAGGAGCAGCATATCCTGGTGCAGTGTATTCTCTTGGACAGAGATAGAACCTACCCGTCACATCCTGCCGCCTTTGATGTGGCACTCTCACCTTTGGAAGACGTTGAGAGAGCCAGGGCAAGTTTACCTGGCATCTACGGGCAGGGCTGAGATTGATTTCTTGTTTGGAACCCCAAGAGCTGCTGCCAGTTAGTGAAGACAGTACTGATCCATATGAAGTACTGGACCAAATTCATACAGAAACCCAGCCAGAGAACTCTCATATCCAAGAGAAGCTTGCTCTGACAAAGTGATGAGAATTGTGGGGCTGAGTGCCCCCTTCCAGAGGGCAAAGGGAGTTGTGTGCTGAATGAGACGTCAGCAGCAATCACCACATCACACCAGCCACCAAGCTATAAAAGGAAATGTGCTTGGTCTCCATCCTGTTCCTTGGCTGGCAAAACCATACCTTAACATCCAGGGAGGCTATTTCTTGCTGATTAGTGGTTGAGGCCAAGAAGTTACTCATTTGGGCCTTCAAAGGATCATCCACCTCCACATCAATGTCATAGCAGGCTGTCTTCTTTTGATCATTAGGGTCCACGCTAGGGAGATAGGGACAAGAAGCTGGGATTATGACCAAAAGGATATTATCTCCATGTGAACTGCTCTAACACTACTACCCATAAACTTTAGGCCTTCTGAATTAAGATCTGCCCTTGGGGCTTCAGAGGAGAAACAGCAGCCAGTCTGGGTGGAACAGGTACCCCATATCCAAAATCGAATATGCAACTACAAGCAAGTGCAGGCAAATCAATACAGAGGCAGCAGGAGCTATTTACTTTAAATATTTATTTACTGCCTTTCCCAGATTCTAGACAATTGCAGTTTATAAAAAACTGGAATTAAACATAAAGCAAGCAATAAAACCCCAAACAGTTTGCAGACGGAAAAAGAAAGCTCAGAATTGCTTCCCAATACAACCCACTCCAAGAGTAATCTGAAATAGCCCTTTCAAAAGAACACAAGGAACAAATGACCATAATATCCAAAAACCCACTAAAGACAAGATGCTACCATAGCTACATCAGTAGAAGCATTTCTTTCCTGATGCCCAAGAGTCATACCCTACCCTCCCATGACATTATTTCTTATCAACCTTTTAGCTTATCTTCACAAACTCCATGAAGTAGGCTGACATCCTCATCACAGATGGGAACTCAGAAAACACATGGGATGTCGAAGGCAGATGTGGGACCACAAGTAATGGGCAAAAAAAATTGTTCTCCTCTCACTCCTGCAGTGCCAACTCACCTGATCACATGATTGATGACAATGGGATCTGGGTGTTGTAGGAGCCCCGCCAGCTTCATGGGGATCTCAGAGAACCGCATGCGAATGCAGCTAAAGATCTAGAGCAAGAGCACAAAGCATTTTTGGACCCTCTGGTACAAGGGATAGCCTGCCCCAAAGAACAAGCTGCAAGCACTTCAGAGGCACAATTTGGGGTTTCTTAATCCTCAGAATTATGTTCATACTGTGGCTAATACTGAAATATTAAAACAGCATTCTACAAAGGTGGGATGAAACTCAAAAGTTGATTGCAACTCAACCTCAGCTAGACTGCAGTAGTGCTATCACCACCATTTTGTTTTGAGGTTCAGGCCTACATAGTTGGAATGGTAGTCAGAGCAAGGGTTCCTAGATTAGGTGAATCTAGAGACTTTGGCTTTGGAGGGATTGCTTGCACCCTCCAATCTCCAGCAAGACCTCCTAGTCTCTACACCCACTTCCCCTGCGGCAATACTCCTTCTGCCTGGCCTGGTCTCACCTCACTTTCTCTTCCTCTCCACCTATCAAAACTGGGTTAATGCTGCCACCATACCACTCATTTCCTTCCAAGGGGTCAAGAAGGGGCAGAAGATACACAGTGGCAGCACATGTCGATTCACTGACATCAGAGAGGAAAAAAAGAGAAACTATAGTTGTTCATTTGCCCACTGGGGTCCCTGAAGGTGGGCTTTATGTTGTGGTCTGAGGTGGATTCCAGCTCTCAATAAGTCACACTACTGCTCTAGACAAACAGGCCTAGATCAGAATTCACAAGTAGGAACAAAAGGATAAGAAGAGTCAGGTAAACTCTTGACTACCATGGCTCAAGGAAGGTTTTGATGACTTAACACACAAAAAGCAAAAACAGGCAGCAAAGATGTTCAGGGTGCCAAATCCTGCACCACACAGAACACCAGATGCACGAATAGTAATCTTGCTGCCAAAAGGTGAGGAGAAGGGAAGGCAGGCCACGACTCACTGACCTGGCGAAAGTAGCGATTGCAGTTGATGTACTCCTTCTCATGACTGTCTTGGAGCTTGTTATGTTTGATGTAGAGCCAGAGGGCCTGCATGATGCTGGCACGAGTCTGTGTGTGAACACCCAACAAGCGAGCCAGGCGGGGGTCCAGTTTGTACTGTGGGGGCTGCAAGGTCAATGCTATCTGGTTAACATAAATTTGAAGTAGGCACCTCTTCAATTCCAACCCAAGTTGCAATCTATTTCTGTCTCCAAAAAGAAAGGGAGAATGGGACCTACTTGAACAACCACCAAGAAAGAGTGACCAACCTATAGCCAATGGAGCATCTCAGGCGGACTATGGCCAGGTCTCCAAAACCCAGTTCTAATCCATAGGCAGAACATGAAGTCTGGGTTTTTGACAAGAATACTTAATATCAACTGCAAATGCTAATAGAACATTTGCACTGTTGGGGCAAGTGCACCAGCCTCTGAACCCAGTGCCTGCTATTCACAGGTGTATCTTCATGACCCTAAGAGTAGTAACTTATTTTATCACAAAAGCTGAAATTATGAGGAATGCAAATCCTGCACAACATAGTGGTGCGCTGAAAACAAATACAAGACGAAGAACTGTATATACTGACAAACAGCCAGACACCCCACCCTGACCCTCCCGTTCAATTAAGCTGAGGAGCCAAGTGGATGTGTGATTATGAAAGGAAGCAGGTCTCTCACCAAGTACTAGTGTTACTTTCCTTCCCCAAACTGGGCAGTCAGGAACTAGACAGGGCATTGCAAGTTGCCTGCTCTCAACTGCAGGGGCCTGCCTCTTGTTACCTGGTGGTCCAGCATGAGCAGCAGGGTGCATTTCACATTGACATCGCCTGGGCGCTTGACTTGGAAGCCATCCGTCTCTTGGGTTGTAGGCATCCGGTGCCACTGGAGGGGGAAAAACATCAGGAGCACTTTAATGCAAGGCACAAGGGTGGGGGTACAAATTATTTTGTTATGCAGTATTTTATATTTTAATGACTATCGTTCAGGTTGTTGTTTAACCACTTGCTTTTGTGATGGGTGGGGATAGAAATCTAAATGTTTTTTAGAAGCTATTTCCCCCAACTGAGATTGTTAAAAGACCAACTAGGTACAGAACAGACAAGGGCCACAATCTAGCCCAGTGTTCTTCAACCTTGGGTCAGGACCCCAATGGGGTTGCGAAGCCTCAGTTGTAGGGCGGCAGGAACTTACAGGAATGAAAAAGGTGGAAGACCACTGAACTAGAGCACCACTAAGTAAAGGGGAGGCATCCTGTGTACCCCTTCACGTACCAGGAGATTGTGTCTCAGTCCTGCTCAGGTTCTTGGCAATTGTGCTAAAACAGCTTTCAAGTTCATTAAGGGTTACAAGTCATAGTAGGTATGTGCAAGCTCTTGGTTTTAGAGGCAGGCTGCCTCTGATTGCCAGAAGCAGAGGAGGGCACCAGGCCACAGGTTGTGTCTGTTGTCTTGTGAGTTCCCTCAGGCATTTGGTGGACCACTGTGAGATACAGGAAGCTGGACTAGATGGGCCCTTGGCCTGATCCAGCGGGGCTATTCTTATGTTCTTAGTACCAGGTTTCACAGTCACTTTCTGCTCTCTCTAATAAAAATATCTGCTTACAGAGAACAGTGCTGGGAGGGTGTAAGAAGGATGGGGAGTGGGCAATGAGGGGGGCAGGGTGTGGGTGGACAGGATCCCAGGAGGGAAGTGAGACCAATAGTGGGTCCTCAGTCTCAATTAAAAAAAAATTTATTGGGGTCATGGCATGAAAAAGGTTGAAGTCCGCTGACCTAGTCAATGTCCATTGCTTTCCCCTTCCTCCCTTATCTCTGACACATTCCGGGTCTCCATCAGCAAGCTGGTGTCATGCAGCGGCTATACAGTATTTAAAAATTAGCCTTAGAAACTATTCCATGCTATTTAGGGCACAATCCAGGAAGGCACTTGGGTTGATGCAAGTCCCTTGCACCAGCCCAGGAGTGTCGCAAAAGTGCCATGAAGCACTTTTGTGCCACTCGATAGGGAGATAGGCTGGCACATGGACATGCACTGACCTCCCAGAGCGGATGCGGGCTCTGGGGAGAGGGTGTTGGTCAAGTTTGGCCAATGCAGGGGTCTGGGAGGGTGTGGGGAGGATGGGGAGGAGGCGGGAAGGAGGCATTCTGGGACAGGGAACAAGGGGTGGGGTCTAGCCACCGTTCCTGGGTGGGGCGGAGTGGCCACTCCGTTCTACTTGGATCTGCACCATCTTGTCAGGTGGCACAGATCTGAGTAGACCCATTGGGGCCGCTGCAGCATGGGGTTAGGGGAAAAGGTCTCCCCTTGCCTCGGGCTGTGCTGCTTTTGGCCCCAAACTTGCACTGGATGCAGAACAGGCCCGCTGGCTTGCCTGCTTTCAGCGCAAGTTAGGAATGCACCCTTACTTAATACCAAAGCTTTCTGAATGAAGACACTGAGTTTACCCAACATACAGTTGTAGTGCAAAGCGTGAAGGAACAGAGAGGGTTTAATGGCATCTGTGAAGATATTCTCCACACATGAGTTTCCCCCACCTCCATCATTTCCCCAAAAAGCAAGGTCTGGTAGGTCAGCTTGCCAGGCAAGGTGGTTTGCTTTCCAGAGAAGGTGCTGAGTTCCTCTCTGATTTTGTCTCCCAGCACAAACAAGCACCAAAGCACCTACCTCTACCAGGTGGTTATCTGGGCCATACAACTCTTTGTCCAATTCAATTACCAAGCTCTTGAAAAAGGAGGAGAACTTCCTCTTCTGCTTACTTGGCTGAAATAGAAAGCATTGGTAAGTTTTAGGGCTCTGTGCCTCTCACAAACCCATAGAAAGTATAGGGATGCCAAATGTACCTCTCAGTCGAGGGAAATATGAGTGGTGCCATCTCTAGAAGAGAGGGACCATCTGGTTTGCACAATATTTGGAGTGAATCCGTGACAACAATCTGGTTGGCAACCTTCAGTCTCGAAAGACTATGGTATAAGCCTACAGCACCCGGTATTCCCAGGCGGTCTCCCATCCAAGTACTAACCAGGCCTGACCCTGCTTAGCTTCCGAGATCAGACAAGATCAGGAGATAGTGTTCAGTATAGGGAGATAAAAAATTTTCTGGCGCTGAAGAGATTCGAACCTCTGGCCTTCTGCTCCATAGCCCAACACTCTCCGCCAACAATATATTTTGATATTTATAGTTCTAACTAACTTTCAATACAACCCATGGCGTTTTCCCAAAAAGTTTACCTTGAGGAGAAATGCGGGTCATGAGACTTGAAGTGAAATAAATTTTGGGAAAGTTAGAAATGTTGTAGAGCATATGGTCCAGGTGAGAATACCAATTTGAAAATAAGGAACAATCCTCATGACATTGCTGTGAGAAATAAGGAGACTGATATTTCACAATGGTGATCTGGAACTTTTAAAACAAATTTGTCAAGCCAAACTTGGAACGGGGAGGGGGTAAAAGATTTATGGGGCTACTATTACATTATGGACAGACACTTGCTCAAGATGAAGGGAGTTCACACACAAGTGTTTTGCATGTAAACACAGTTTAGAGGCAACAAGTCAACAGCTGAGGGTGGGAAAGTTATTCTGATCTGATCTGAGAGAAAGCTCACACTAACCACTTTCAACTTGCCACAAAGCCACCTATCAAAAGGAATCTTTTCATCTTACATCATCCAAGAGTTTGCCCTCCACACGAAGTTCCCATGAGGCTATGCGTTCACCACCTTCAGATTCCTCCTTGCCAGGTGTAAAGGTGTTGGAAATGTAAATACGCAGCTTCCGCTTTTGCTAAAGAATTGGAGAGAAACGTTCACTACAATACAGCAGTGGAATCGACTCAAACACACACACTGGCCCTGCAGACTTATTCAATTACAGGGACCAGGGTCATCTTCTCAGAGCAATCTGAGTTAGCAGAGGAGTAAATGTAATTGGTGGGAATTTGTATCTATACTGAGGCCTCTGGCTGTCAGGGGTACCCTGAAAGGCTTGAATAACCCTATGGCCCTTTACCCCTGAACAGCTTGACTAACTTCCGTCTTCCACCATCCCTGTGCATACCGTTAAAGGTTTCTTGATTGCCTCCTGGATCTCCATCCTCTTGCGGGCGATGGTCTGATCCAGCTTTCGTTCAAAGGCCAGCAAATCCATGTAGGCCTGAGACTCTGGGACTAGCTCCCGAATCTGTGAAACAGAGAGCCTATTAGGGTACAACTTCTTCAGCAAGCATTATGGATTCAACTGAGACAACACTCTTGTGACATTAAGCAGTTAAGTATAACTTGTCAGGTGGAAATATAAAGGGGAATTATTACTTCGGCCATTAAATTTGACAATGCAGAAACGTAAGCTGGGCAGGATTTCTATTGTGACCCCAACCATTGGCAAACAGGCCTCTCCTTGCTCTGCATTTCACAAAGAAGATGGGGACAGGAAAGTTTTGTCCTCAGTTTTAATCAAGGACAGGTGTGATTCAATCTCACAACTATTGCCACCCTCTCACATGGTTATTGCAAGGACTACCAATGTAAGTCCTTGGTGTTAACACTTCAAAGCTGATGGCATTTACTTCAAAGCTCGTCAAACAATTGTAATAGCTGGAACTGCTCAAAGTTTGACATCAACCATTGAGACTTCCTAGGCCAACCCAGCATCCGCTGAATGGGAATGACTGTGGTAGATGCCAGCCCCTTCGAATGACATTTTGCCTGGATAGGAACTCACTAAAAGAGAAGCAAAACCTCCAAACCTCCTTCAAAGTAATGGGTCTATTCTCTTCCCACTGCACACACAAGAACATCTTGTTTTCCCTCACCTGCACACCTATACGCTAGCTGTGGAAGGAACTTGGATGAAGGACGTCCAAGCCCCAGGATTCATTTTTTCACACCTCTGCCAAACATGCCCACTGCCCTACCTCCCTTCTCATTCAAGTTGGGAGCACTCCCAGAGAAGAAGTACTTACTCTTTGTGGTAGGACCTTGTCTGCCATTTTTCTCCTTTTCAGTCTGCAAGAAATTGTACAGAGCACAGAGTTGTTAGCGAGAGAAGTTGTCCAGAATCCTGCACTAAAGACCCCTGTGAGGTGTCACTGTAAAACCAAAACTCTGCAACTGGAATGAATTGCATATACTATGCTTGGAATTTTATAAGCCAAACCTTCCTGTAGCAGCAAAATGTTTTCCCCATTTTAAACAGTGACAGGCAAATGTCCGTCCACTTGATTCTGAACTGTCTGACAAAGCAATAAAAACTGGCATTAAAAAGAGGTGGCTGAAAATGCAATCACTGATTTTCCCTCCCTCCTGAACTCTCTTCTCCATAGCCTCAATGTTAAAAGCAAGTTAGGTATCTTTATAATAGAAGTTTCTTCACTACCAGACCCCTTCCCCAGCTAC
The DNA here is from genome assembly GCF_035046505.1 of Tiliqua scincoides. Classification (NCBI taxonomy): domain Eukaryota; kingdom Metazoa; phylum Chordata; class Lepidosauria; order Squamata; family Scincidae; genus Tiliqua; species Tiliqua scincoides. Next base: position 85,095,873 of record NC_089825.1, on the reverse strand, counting down.
TACAGTTAAACATTTCTACAGCTGTAATAATAAAAGCATCCGATTTGCATTTAATCCTTACCATAGGCTAAGCACACCCACACACCCTACAGAGTTTAGGGGAAAGAGCTTAAAGAGTTTCAGATCAAACAGAGATGTTAGAACTGTAGGTCAGTTAGGTTGGGGAGCTTCCTATTGCTTAGATAAACTCAGGAATTGCCCAACTCCCTTGTTTCCAAGCCTTGGGAGTTCCCCATAACTGTGCCAATGGGTTAATATCTCCCAAGAGATTTGAAAACAAATAAATCATCCTTCAAGGGCTTTTGCACAGCTGTTTCATGGACATTTGGTGTCCAAGATCTGGGCAAAGACAAATAAAATCTTCAACTTAAGTTAAAAAAGCAAAGACATGTTTTCCATTTTGTTGCAGTCTGCTGAACTGCCTGATTAATTGTTCGTTGAGCAGATTTTTGCACATATAAACAACCTAATTTCATATTTCCAGCTGAAGAGGAACTTCTTGGGAAAATGGTGGATGTTTCATAATACACTGGAGCATTATGAATTGGTCAAATTCATATTATGAACCAGATATTTATGAACTTCAGTGACATCATTACTGAAAAGAATTTCCAATAAATATTTGTCCAAAACATTTCCCTGAATCTTCCAGGAGTCGCCTTCTTTTAATAGGCACCTTGATCCATTGTTTATGAGGTCCTCTGTATCATATATAACGCTGACTGCAGGTAGTATTTCTGAGAGGAAGGGGAAAGAGGTACCACGTGTTTTATTTGGAAACCTTTTAAATTCCAAATTTATCTGTACACCACCTTCCAGGCGAAGGTCTCTCAAACATGCTGGGGATCCCCCACTCGAGCACAAGGGTAGAATGCTCAAAGCAGCTCCAGAGGCTTCCAAGAACTCCACTGCATGTGACTGATGCAGACCACGAAAAAGAACCAAACAATCAGGTTTCTGGTTGTGGCCGATATCAAAGTAGCAGCAGACCTGAAGTCAACAATTCCCTGGAAAATGGCCATCAGTAAAAACTTGGCAGCAGATAGCTGAAGGGGGCACAGGTTTTCCTCTGCTGGGACACAGATGTGGATGAACAGTCTGCTTTCTTTTCATCCATATAACAGGAAAGACTGAGGGGATGTAATGGCAAGCAGACTCCATGAAGACATACTCTTTTTGATACAAACTTTAAAAACTGTGCTAAAACTTACTGTATTTCAGGTACAGTGGACCTGTACCCAATATTTCCTTCTAAGGGATCTGTGGTGCTATGCTGTGGCTTGGTGTCATTTTCAATGCAAGGCAATGATGTCACATGTCATCGCCATGCTTCCAGGAATGCCAATGTTCAAGGAGTTTGGCTTTCTAGGGCTATAAGCGATGTGGCTGTGCCACTTCAAGGGACCAATGCGTGTATCTCAGAGACCTGGCTTCATTTCTTTGGGTAGCCTTGAGCACATCACAATCTCTCAACTTCTGTTCCATAACACAGGAATAACAGTGGTCTACCAGAGCAGAGTGGTCAGGAAAATGAAAAAGAGGTTATATAGAGCTTGCATGTCAAAAAGCACTACATAAAGAATGAGGGCAGTGAAGAAACAGGAGGGCAGAATGGGCCAGGGGGGAACAAGCTCTGCTTACTGCAGACATCTCAAAACTACATAGCTCAGCTTCCAGAAGCACAATCCTATCCATATCTACTGGGATGGAAGTCCCACAGCATTCAACAGGGCTTATTCCCAAGTAAGTGTGTACAGAATTGCAGCCTGTTGCATGCATACATCTGATGAAGTGAACTGCAGAATTTAAAAGCATATGCTCAAATGAATTGCTTTGCCTTTAAGGTGCTGCAAAACTTTGTTAAGGATTTCAGAAACATCTCCCACACAGATTAGATATGTTATAAGCCCACAAAGAGTTACTAGATTGGATAGCAAAGTATTCCGTGTTTCTTAGACCACCTCCTCCCCACCGCCACTAGAACTGCAGGGATGGGCTTAATTAAAAACGGATTCCTTCTGTGCTTCTAAATGTGAATGTCATCCAAAATGTGCCATGGAAATATGAGTTTTAAGTTCATATTCTCATGTCAGCAAATCTAGCAACAGCACAACAATGGAAAATGAAAAAAACAAACACCAGCTGAACATCAGCGGTTTTTTGAAACTATGGGATATTACTATTATGGAAAAAGTTACTCACCAGCTTAAAGTTTCAAACCAACTTGCAAATGTCTCAGATTTTTCATTTATTCAGACATGCTCTGAAAGATCCTTCTCTGAATCCCTGAAGAGCCATTACCACTCAGGGTGGACAATACTACTCAGGGTCCAATCCTATCCAACTTTCCAGCACTGATGCGGCCATGCCAATGGGACACATACTGCATCGTGCAGTGGGAGTGCAGTCAGATAGCCCTCCTCAAGTTAAGGGAATGTTTGTTCACTTATCCTGGGGATGCACTGCAGCTGCATCACTGCCTGAAAGTTGGATAGGATTGGGCCCTCAGATGAACCAATAGTATGACTCACTGCAAAGCAGCTTCATACACTCAGTGGTTATGCAATGTTTAAAATAAGTCTAGTATCTGTATTAGCAGTAGATCTAGAATGAATGAAACTTTTTAATGTGGTTACTTTAATATATTTGTATCAATTTTCATTTATTTGGACATATATTTATTTGCCTGCGATTATAATATAAAAGTTGAAAAGAGATGAAAGAAAAAAAAGAAGGAAACATGTTTCTGACTGTCCAGCAGGAACCTAATTTTGAACATATCACACAGAAAACAGAACAATGACTTTGACCACTGCAGAAGGAGAAGTGCAGGCACAAGGCTCAAAATGACAGGAGTAAATCTGGGCAACTGAAGTGACATTCAGCGAGCCTACAGATTTTCCATCCTGCTCTTGCCTTACCACTCACTTCTATTGTGCAGAGAACTTGGCCCCCGAAACCTGGATGCCAGATGTTCACAGCTGTTTGTGTTTCCATGCAACTCCTTTCTTGGAACAAACTGGTTGAGGAGAACTTGCCAAAAAATTGAATGTCATTTGCATCTCATTTGTTTTCAAAAACAGCTGGTAAAATCGGGCCAAGCCAGGCCTGCAAGGGGCTAGCAGTACACTGTGGGAGGAGATCAGCAAGCAGCCAAATTCAGCTGAAGCAGCTTGTGTAAACAAAATCCAGGGCATAATAAAGCTGAAGGGAGGCAACATCTCAAATCAAAACAAGTGGGGGAGAATGAGCTGCTGATTACCCTCAGTTAGTGTCTCACGACCACCACATATGAAAGACACATACAGTCTGGACGTGGTGGGAGCCCTCTTGGCTTCAGCCAGATGTCTCGGGCCCATTTACAGGATCAGTTACAGGATCAGTTAGGATGACAACCTCTGAACGTCCTTCAACTTCCAATTCATTTACACACTCGTGTCATGGATCGCAATGTGAAGTGAGTAAACAAAAGGAATCTAAGTGGTCACATAAACAGCACCAGGGTTGTCATCATCTCTAGTTTACCAGACAAACAAAAATTTATAAATAACTGGATTAGAAAAGCAAGAAGATAAACAACCTGGAATTCTTTATCTGTAGGCCAATCTAGATGTTTCCTGATTCTTACACATGGGTTTACCACTGTAACATCTAGTTTTGTACAAAAAAGATGAAGTGTTGAGACAATTATTTAATTCTGATAGAGCTGAGTCATGAGTGGGGGGTCCTCTATTCTAAAGTCATCTCAGCAATTAACTGAATAGCCTCAGACAAGCCATTCCCAGCCTCACTTTTGCAACATAGGGATAATATCTGTCTATTATTATTATTATTATTATTATTATTATTATTATTAACAGTATTTATATACCGCTTTTCAACTAAAAGTTCACAAAGCGGTTTACAGAGAAAAATCAAATAACTAAATGGCTCCCTGTCTACCTTAGTATTAGTATTGTATTGGCAACCTTTAGACTCAAAAGACTATGTCTACCTTACAAGGCTGTTTTAAAAGGCCACTGAAATCACTTATGTGAAGCAATTAAAACACTTGACATATGGTATATAAAAGCTAATTTTTTAAGCTCTCAGAAGCTTAAAGAAATTGCTTTTGAAACCAGATGCAGGGATATGGCAAATACAGGTGCAGCCTATTTATCCATGGATTTTTTATCTGCAGATTTCTCTCAACTCAAATGGGGTGGGGGAACTGAAAGTCACACAGACCTTTGCCTCCTTTGCCCTGCACTGCTGTCTCGATCCATTTCCAGGCAGCCCAAAACACTGCAAAAAGCTCTGCCTCGCCCAGGCAGGGAAATAGCCCTGGAGCGCTGGAAGAGGTTCCCTTTGCAAAGGAACAGTAACACTCCTGGAGCCCCTGAGCCAGCAAAGAGGCTGAAGAGGGGAAGGGGGGGGCAAAAATCTCTGTAGCCAGAACACCTGGAGGAAGGTGGAGCTCGCGCTCTTGCGCTCTCACTCACTCACTCACTCACTGGCAGGTGTAGTAGCAACAGAGGGGATTACTTTTAAAAACCCAGCCAAATTAACCCCCCTCCGCCATTGAGATGGTGCAGGCAATCACAACCAAGCCTTCCCACCAAGCAAAGCATGAGATTTAGCCTACAATCCTCTCCACACTTTCCTGGGAGTAAGCCCCACTGACTGGAATGGGGCTTACCTCTGAGTAGAAATGCATAGGGCTGGACTCTTAAAAGATCAGCATCCCAACTGTGAAAGAAGCTGGGCAGCTGGCAACGGGAAGGGCTGAGTATGGAGGGGAGGGGACTGATAACAGCTGCCTTAGTTTCCTTCCATCCGGAAGTGTCAGGCTGCAGTGTATTTGCGTAACTCTATGGAATTTAGCACAATGCATTTTTTGTTAATCGCGCCGAGTCAAGGAACGGAACTAACGCAGATAAATAGGCTCCACCTGTAGTTAACACTATGTTGGTTCACAGTGACACTGAAGCCAAATATGTAGGCAGAAAATAAAACAAGGCTAATTGTCTCCTACTCTCCCAAAACACAAGAGAGTTGGGCCTTGCGCTCTCTGCACCTCCACAAGCAAAAACTGGCAAGAGCCATAAGCAGGCCCAAAGAGAAGGAAGCTCCAGAGTAGACAACAAAAAAGGCCTGAGAGAAGCTGCCACAGAGATCCTGAAAGGATCCCAGTTCCACAGAGAATTATCAGACTTCTGGTCCTCACAGAAACACCAGCATAGCCATCAGTTTGTGTTGTCTGCACTTCCCAGTCCCATTCTGAGTCACTCTAGTTCTAACCATTTTCTGTCTATGATAGAGCAGGGGCCTGAAAGGAGCCAAGAGAGTCTGGCAAGCATCATTGGCCACTGCTAACTGAAAACAGATCTTGTATGGATTCAAGGCTCTTTAACCTACCACGTCAACACACTCTCACCAAACTCTTCCTCCCTGCAGTGCTAGGAACAAAGTATTATGGGGGGGGGGGGGTGTGTGCACACAATGCCTTGATGCTACCTGCTCCCATTGTCCTAAATCTTGTTTGAGAAGTCCATTTAAGCTTATTCTTTACCAAGGTGGTAAATCTATGACTGGGCTTTAACCCTTCAAGCTAGGCCTCTTCTCCCTGACACACTAGATTTTATTTTATTTTTACACCTTTGATACAGAGGCACATTCAATCATGAGAGCCCCAAACTAAAATCTGAAGTGGTATAGCCCAGGCACAAATTTACCACCTTGATGAAAACTATATAAGAAGAGGCCCACTGGATACCTTTATCATGTTACCACTCCCTGTATTTGGCATTCAGAAACAGGCTCTCTTTAAAACCCAGAAGTTGCATATAGTCATCATGACATAACCTGTGATGGACTTTCCCTCCATAGATCTGTCCAATTCCCTTTTAAGGGCCTCAAGGCCAGATGCCATCACAATGACCTGTGGCAAGGAGTTCCACCAATCAATTACATGCTGGATAAAGAAACGGGTGTAGAGAGAATGGTATGAACGGACATTTAGAAAACCATTATTTGTTTTCAGTAGGAAATGTGTCATTAACTTCTGTATTTAATAATGTTTAACCAAAACTCCATGTTATCACACCGTATTTTTTGTGAAGAGGAGTTTTTAAATCATTCTGTTGTCATGGACTCTTTCTCACTATGTTCTCCTGGTGAAGTCCAGAATCTAGTGATCTCTGTTCTCTTAAAGTGTGGAGGAAAGTTCTGGATAGTCTGACTTCAGTGCTTGATTACTTATATGGGCTCTTGGAATGCCCACAGATATTCTTTGAATAATATTACTGGTGAGTGTCACTCCCCCTTACGGATGTCAGAAACAAGCAGCTCACATGGTGATTAGGAACAAGTAGGTTATGTACCTTGCCACACTGTCTAGGTCAGTGTTTCTCAAATTGTGGGTCGGGACCCACTAGGTGGGTTGCGAGCCAATTTCAGATTGGTCCCCATTCATTTCAATGTGCATTTTATTTTTAATATTTAAGACTTGATGCTACCATGATATGTGACTGCATTTAGGGAAATGTTAAAGACTTGTACTTCTAACAGGCTATTACGTATATGCTTTTAAAAATGATAGTTAATGACCCAGGTTAATGACATCACTTCCAGTGGATCCTGGATTGTCATTCTAAAAAGTGGTCCTGGTGCTAAAATGTTTAAGAACCACTGGTCTAGGTACTATGCTGCAACACACTACAAAAAAAGACATTGTCAGCAATTACAGGCATCCCCCACTTTTTGACGGTTGGCTCTTTCAATCCTTTCCAATTATAACCAGAAGCCAGACATTTGACATGTGGTCTGCTCTTTCAAACTGTTTTGTCACATTTCTACAACCTTCCACACTCTTCTGTGAACACATGTTGCTTGTTCATTTTACTGTACTTTTGTATATATAGTGCAGAGGTTCTCAAACATCCCCCAGCCACGGCCCACCTGCTCTGCAGAGGAAGTGCTGCAATCCTCTGCTTTGCCTCCATAGACCACAGAACGCCTCTGTAGGCCTCTGGAAGCAGCTGGAAGTCTCTTTCATGAACCTGAAAGTGACTTTCTGGTTGCTTGTGGAGGCATGCAGAGACCCAGTGCAGCCTCCAATTGCGTCCAGAGAGCTTCAATTTGGAGCCAACGGGATGCAAGGGTAGGTGGGAGGGCCCAACTCAGGACTCAGCAGACTTCAGGTCACGACCCACCAAGTGGGTCCTGACCCACAGTTTGAGAAACCCTAATATAGTGTGTTATTAGCTTTCACATGCACTCACAAGTAATAGAGTGCGTTATTTAAGTTTATTTGGCAGTCAAAATGCTTTTGCAAGCTAAAAAAAGACTGGGTTGTGCATTTCAATTATTTCTGGTTAACGACTGTGCTCTAGTCCCTAACCTGTCAAATAAGCAGGGGATGCCTGAAAATGAATGGGACAACAGCTAGAATAGAAAATAATTTAGGCTAAATTCAGCTATGTACAAGTTAGAGCCCATACTGAAGACTAGGCTAATATTGGCAAAGCATACAAATTCCGTCTGCTCAGTATAATCTCCCAGATACTGATACACCACCAGTAGTAGTAGTTGGCAACCTTCAGTCTCGAAAGACTATGGTATCGCGCTCTGAAAGGTGGTTCTGGCACTGCGTCTAGTGTGGCTGAAAAGGCCAAGTAGCTTTAATTAATCCTAGACATCACTTATGATCTTGACTAAACATTTGCTAAATGGTATTTAACATGTCCTGTAATCAGTTTCATATGAATTTCCCTTTAAAGACAATGCCCCTACACAAGATAAGATCAGCCTTGTCTTTTAGCTCTTGGTTACATGAAACTGAGTTGTTGCGTCAGAGATGTGTACCAAGTTTTAAGAATGGTCTCAATCAAATGTGCTTTGAATCTTTGTCTTCCCTCATCGACTGCAGCTAGTCAGGAGAGGCTAGTTTAGCTACTGAGCTGACTGTTTTACACCTCTTTAAAGGAAGGAGTGGTCCCTAGTTTTCTGAGGAGGTCATAGTAAAAGCACTCCTGAACAAGTTCTCTACGACTCTAAGAAGTTATCCAGTAGTCTCACACCTTTTTGTGCAAGGATATATGGTGACAGCAGGTCAATTCCAGGTTCTCCTGAATGAGACTGATTTTCCAGGTCCCTTACAATCTGGTTTCAAGTCTGGTTTCGAAACCCAAATTAGTTGTGCTATTGGATGACTTTCACTAGAAGACACACAGGGATTGTATGTCCTTACTAATTTGCCTAGACTTCTTAGTACATTGAAAATAGTATCCTTCTGGACTGCTTGGCAGGTTTGGGAGAACACAACACTTTGTGGTGGTCCCATTCCTACTCTTCTAGGCAGATTTCAAAAGGCAATGTGGGGGGATTCCCATTCTGTCCCATGGGAGTTGCCACAGGATTCTATTCTGTTCCCTATGTTTTTTTAATTTGAAAGTGCTGCGGGAGGTAATCAATGGTTTTAAAGTAAAGCATTATGCTGATAACCCTATTTCTGTGACTTTTCTCTTAATGCCCAGTAAGGCACTAAATTTCAACAGTCATTTAGAATCTTTAAATCTAATTAGTTGGATGAGAACCAATAAACGAAAAAGCAATGTAGATAAGACATAAATTACGATAATAGGCAGGACACCAGACAGAAGAAATTGGTGAATGGGTCACACTTCTCCTGAAGGTCTGAAGCTGAAGGAAAGTGAAGAATAGAAAGAAAGGAGTGGCGGAGGTATGCTGAGTTCTCAAGGGACCGTCATGTTCAGTTTCCTAAGCAGTCAAAATAGTGGGGATGTTTATTTTACCCCCTTTCCTGTATAGTATGCTATTTTTTCTTCTGCTGCTAAGGCAGTAATTGAACACAAACTTATTTGGAAATTAGTCCCAGTGAACTATCATATTTACTTCCAAGTAAACATGCATAAGACTGGGCTACATATAGGCTAATTGTGAAAGCCAAATTGTGATTCTAGTCTTTTATGCCCTAAGCATTGTTCTTTTTGCTACCAGCACCATATTTACCTATTTGTAAATATACAAATTTATATTGAGTCCCTGAGACCCTGAGGCAGTTCATGGCTGAACACAGTCACGTTCTGGCAACTCCTGCAACGTCGCTGGAACCAACCGTATTGGCTTCTGCCTTTCCATTGGACCATTTCAGCGACGTGGAGAGGGGGGATTTGCTGCATGGGTAACAGTCTATCCTCCATATCTACTTTACCCAGGCTTCGTGCACTGGAGAGGACACTGTTCCAGAACACTATTCAGAGCGCGATACCATACTCTTCCGAGACTGAAGGATGCCAACAAACCATATTTAGTACAAATTCTGGTCATTCCTCAGTTAAGGTCCACTGACTTGTAAGTGTAAAGTGCTAGAATGAATAACCACAAACTATGCCAAGGATAAGATTAGCATGTCTCAAACTTCCAGTCAAAAACACACCATTGCCATATTGTGGGTACTTTTAGGCATCTCAGCACCAGCATTTTGTGGCTTGCAGCAGCCCTCATAGTCCTTAGCACTAAGGGGTCCACAATGGTCACGAGTTTGAAAAAATACTGGGAGAGGATCATTAGGGACAATTAAGGTGGGTCAGGGCATACAAAACATCACTTTCTCAACAGAAATTCCCAAAGCAATACCAGGGGCTTAGCAGGGTAAAACTAGATCTCCAATGAAGATTATCAACTGGGAAGCTGGAAGTCATCCAGCAAGAAGAGTTGGCTCTTTACAAGTACGTATGTTGGGAAGAGAGGGAGGGAATTAGGAAGTAAAAGTAAGATGTGGGGAAGAAGAGGAGGTTGCCAAGAAATTGTCCCCATCTGCAAATATCCCATGTGTCACATGCAGAACTTTAGGCCCCAACACCAGCAGTTTCTTTATCTGTTCTCTTTGCTGCTGCCGCCGCCGCCGCCGCCGCCACCACCACCACCACCACCACCACCACTCCATCTAAAAAGGCCAATCCCTTCAAATTCTTACCCTCGTCTTTGGGTCAGTGACGGAGGCGGCTGGGTCTGCGGAGCAAGCAGGCGCTTCCGGAAGGGATCCATCATAGATGGTGGCATTCCAGGTCTTAGTGGTGAAGCTGTTCCATATGGAGGACCTGAGGGGGACCCCACTTGCAATCCTGCCATGGGCATCCGGCCACCTGGCAGCATCCCAGGGCGCTGATAAGAAAAAAAGAAACCAGACTCTAAAAAAACTGGGTCTTGCACCCAACCAAGAGTTCACTGGCGAGAGCCACTCTACTTCACGCAGATAAAAATGCAACACTAAAATGTCACGAACTTTTTATGGTCAGAGATTGTCCCCATCCCAAGAAAATTCAAGGAAAGTAGATCCTGGAGAGGTGCAAGCTAAGCATCTATGAGAATTTGTATCAACCATGCAAAAGTAGAATGGCCCAAACCATGACTGTTACACCAGCATAATTTTGTAGCATAGAAACAAAGCAGCATGAAAAGCTGAGAGGGCAGAGGATGACCACCTCCATGGATTTGTCTAATGGCTAGCCTTTTGAATATGTGTACCTAAATTTATTATAGTCAGTCTATGCCATCTGAAGAACCACACAAGTGGTAAGCAGTTGAGAGGTATATTTCTCCCCTTTCTGCTATGCCAGGGGAAGAGGCAGCTACCAGCAATCACTGTTCTATTTATCCATTTCCAAAACTTTTATCTTCCTTTTGTAAAAAAGAATGAAGATGGCCAATACAAGAAACCATAAAAACCATAAAATGATGTTAAACAGCAATCAGATCTCCTAAAGCAGTGGTTCTCAAACTCTCTGGGAGAATTTGAGAGCCAGTAAGTCTTTGCAGGGGCGGGGGGAAGACACCAGCTAAAGCAGAAGTGGAGTGCGATGGCTCCGCATCCACGTTCCCTGCTGCAGGGAGCCCTGCCAGAAGTCGTGCCGGGCTCCCTGCACCCTGGGAGGCTGCAGGAGGCTTGGGTAAGTGCACGCAAGCCCCCGCAGCCCCCTGAGCGACATGATCCTTGGGATCGCACCGCTGCCTTCCCCCTGCCTCTAGGCTGCCCCCGCCCCTTAAGGAGCAGAGACCAGGGCCCTCAGGCTGGGGCGTCACGACGTCCCAGTTTGAATAGCACTGTCCTAAAGCATTAACAAATTTAATAAGGCAGCAGGAAAGAGATCTTCCAATTAAAAAATAACACCTGAAAACTGCTAGAATAAAATCAACTTCACTGCCACTCAGATAAAGCAGCAACGAAGTTATGCAGCTATTAAAGGCACAGGAGCCCAATGACACCCTTGCTTTGGACTCCATGCTCAAGTGAATGAAAGCAAAGCATTAGAGATTCCCTCCTCAAGTCTAACAGCTGAATTGCATTAGTAGCCCACTAATAATGGAGCAAAAATGGTTCCCTACAGGGCAGGCCATAACTGTGTTTTGCTCTGATGAAAACTAAGCTTATGCTTAAGAGGGCCCCATCCACCTTTGCCACTCACTAACCCATTGTTAAACATTAGCTTTGTGTTCAACAGATCAAAACAAGAATGCCACCAAAGGAACCAGGTGTAAAGTATATCTGGAGGACTAGGTTTGCTCTTCCAGTATAAGTGTCAGGCAGCATCTGAGGAAAGAGAAAAGCGCAACATATTTTTTTCTTTTTCACTGCACAGAGCAAAGCATGTGTGCGAGTGCACACACACTGTTTTCATCACTCTGCAAACAGCAATATGGAACCAAGACAAGACTCTCCCCCTGCCAACAACTGAAATGGTTCCTCACACAAAGAAGATCGCCCTGCAGAGATTTTCATAGGCTTCCACCTCTTAACAATTGCTACGGAACTACTACCAGTGCAGCACAATAGGATATGTAACTAAAGTGCATGAGTCCAGTAAAACCCTAGCTCAAATCTCATTTCAATCCTGAGCTCATTAGGTGGTCAATCTGAAACTCACTTCTCCATTGCAGTATGGGAGCAATACTGAGCTAATGTAAATAGCTACTATACAAATTTACTGGAATGTATGCAAAACCTTTTGAACACTACACACCACTGTTATTTGAAGCCCTTTGAACTCCCCAGTGTTTGAGGGGTGGTCAATTGTCATAATGGGACATAAAATTATAGTGCAATCAAACCATAGGAGCACATCAAGGTGCTCATTGAATGTAGCAAGCCACAAGCAGGCTTACACCATTTGGTGCCCCAGAAAAATTTTCACATCAGCACCACCAAGAGTCTACGGTTTATCCATGCTGGTTGATTATTATTTCTCAGTAGTGTTCCTAGGGGAGGTCCATGGGTACAACTGACCCCCAGGCAGCATAGTTGGGGGGAGTGCCACCGCCACCCCAGCCATGCCACCCGGAGGGCTGCCCACGCCCGCTGCCTCCCCCCGGAGGCCAGAGAGGCTGCATATGGCCTCCCCAGTTCTTAGAAGGTCTTCTAAAGCCTCCTGAGGGCCTTTAAATATAACTTTTCAGTTTTGGGACAAAAACTGGAAGTGATGTTAAAAGGCCCTCAGAACGCCTTCAGGGGGAGGCAGTGGGCATGGGGGTGCAGCACTCCTGGAGGTGTGCCCCTGGGTGCCTAGCTGCCAGGAACACCATTGTTATTTCTACTAGCCAATGAAACTGCGTTTTTGCTACTTCCTCCCCGAGGCCAGGTGGTAAGAGAATCCTTAGAGTGGATTGTTCACAGAGACGGAAGCTAAAGATGGCCCTTACAATTGTATTTGGACAGGATACTCAATTCTTCTCATCCATGGCTCTACTAATGGAGTTGAGAGACTTGTCTGGACCATTCTTTTCCACCAGAAAAGAGGCTCAGGGTTGTTGAACTGTTTCCAAAACAGTACTCTCCTATCTGCAAACATTCTCCTGTGCTCATAATTATTAAAAGCCTGTCTAGGACTGAATCAAGCAACGTAAAGAGACTGCTGGCTGCTAATTTGATTGAAGTAGAACACGCTGGAACCTGCCCTCTTTCATCGCTGCCCTCCACTCAGGTTACCCATGTACAGGGCCTGTTTTTAAAATCCTTGAGGGGCCTTTGGTTGCTTATGTGAGCACACACCCGTGCTCTCCTAAGCTTCAGTAGGTACTTTCTACCCTGCCCTGTGGGATCTGAAACAAGCTCCTGCTGCCAAGGAGCTCTTGCAGCTGCCAAAGCCACCGAGCCAGCAGGGCAACATTTCTGCCCAACAGGCCCAGGCAGCGTCTCTGGTCTGTTGCTACTCCCACATACAACACAGCAGAGGGCTTGGACAGCACCACACAAGTTTAACACTGGAAGGAGAATCTGCAGCAGTGAACAGTCTGAGACAAGGGGGGGGGGGAATCAGAAGAAAGCTTTGAGGACAATGAAGGGTGAAGACAAGAAGTCACATAGAGCTGGAAGAAATGGGCATGCTTGGCTCACAGAAACAAAAATGGAAAGAAGACATACCAAATGCTTTCAAAATTTAAACAGTTATCCAAAAGAAGATAATTACAGTTCACCTTATTAAATGTAGTACAGAGCTGATGTAGTATAGCAGCAAAGCGTGTAAGCTGGGAAATCATCTCAATCAAGAACTCGCTCTGTAGGTTGGACATATCTCTCCCTAATCCTCCATATATCATCCCCATATACTGTATCTAAAATATGAGGATGATAATACTGATCTACCTTAAAGCTGTCATAAAGATTACCAAGATAATGTATGGGAAATGCTTTGAACACTCTCCATATAAACATAAGTGTGCTATATGAATGCTGAATATTATCGACAGCGGATGCAACAAGTGACAACGGGCTTAAAAGCATCCTACTATAGATCAGTCAAACATAAGGCCCACAAGCCAGTTACTGCCCACAGAAGCTCTTTATGCAGTCCACATGATAATAGGACCAGATAAAGTGCTGCCCTTTCACCAGCACCACTTCTACATAGACACTGGGAAGAGATGGAAGGAGGCCTCTGGAATACTTGGGGGAAGGGGCAGATCAAGAGCTGTGGGAGACGGTGATGAAGTGCTGGAAGAGCCCAATATCACACAGGCCACCATTTCAGCTGAAGTGTCAATTCACAGTGCTACTCAATTGTCAATTTTCAATTGTCAATTCTCAGCTACTGAACTGCAAAGTGACACCTTGGCAGAGGCAGCCTCTGCACATGATAATTGGACTCTCATATCAAAAATATGGTCAAGATTTCCATATTTTCTCTTCTGTCATCTGCAGTTAATGAGTTCTTTAGTGATTATTTCTGGCCATCATCTGCTTAATGATGTCACTTCCTGCTTAATGATGTCACTTCTGACAGCAGGCACCATGAATGCTATTCAGCCCAGTGTATGAAATGAGTGTAACACCTGGTCTAGATGGCTTTGAATGGGGTCAATTATACATGCATAGGTAATTATACACTGCTTGTTATTGCTCAAATCTACACGCTTCCCTCAAGGGACAGACTTGGTTACATGACCACCTGAGGCCAATTTTTCCTTGTCCCAAGAGGGAATTAAGAGAGATTCAGACAGGTGGTAGTCTCTACCACATCTTCCCCAAGGAACAACGTAACCATCTGCAGTTTCAAGAGGATCTGCTACGTTCTCTGTACACCATCCTATTTACATCACACACTTTAGGTCTATTTTCCTGCCTTAGAATACTCTTCTCATTGCTCTCTTCTTGTCTACCACACCTTAAAAAAAAAAAAAAATCACATGGCTGCAAGTTACCTGAAAGTCACTTGTTCAGTAACCAACTGTATACAGGCATGTACACGCACACACCATCTTAAGCATGGAATCTAAACTGTTACACACTGAGTTGTTATATAACTATTGAATCTACACAATACTGGACAGAAGGAAAACAGAAGAGGGGATTTAGAGAGAACAGAGTGAAAACTGCTCCTGTTTTCAGGCAAATTACTGTCCCTATTTTGCATGCAGAGACATATTGGGGATGCTTTTGAAAAATGATTAGTATGTACACAACTTACCCACCCCACCTTTCAGATTGCTGAATATTAAACCAGAAGGGGTGGAAGGGAAATGCAGTTTGGCTCCAGTGCACATGGCATGTAAATGCACACACACAGACATTCAGTTCCCTGTGACCTTTCCCATTCCCCATAACTGCCTATCAGATAGCAAATGTAAGCTTTTATATTGAGTTTACTAACACATCTGTTCCAGCAGTCACGAAGGACTGACTAATACAGGGTAATGAATACACCAAACAGCAGACAAAGAAGAGCTTTTTGCATTGTCTAATGGGGGTGGGCGAGTGGAACTCAGGCTGTAATCCTTGGTGTTAGAACTAGGAGTTATATAAGTACAGAAAAAGGTTTTTATTTTCATCTGCGAAATACTGATAGATATGAAAGATCACAAAACATTGTCTTCACACAAAGTGGTTTATGATCAGCTTTCCCCAGATAACTAATCTCCACAGCAACTGTATGCTAGTCTAGTGGCAAGCAAATAAGTTTGAGCCCTCCCCTTGATGCTAAGCCGCACACAGTGTTTTGCCTGGTAGTCACTAGCCATACTCCTCCGCTTTGGACACCAGAAGCATTTGCTCAGTGACAACATGGGTGAGTCAGCATTCAGCTGCAGTAACGGTTTAGTGATAAAGTACTTGACATTAGCGAGATGAGCCTACAAGAGCACTTGTCTGTGGCATCAAATGTTACCACCTACTCACTGTTACTACTTCAATATTATCTTATCAGATAGATGCACGCACCAGGGCAATTAAATCTTCTAAAATTCTTTCACAGAACTCACTAAAATGCATTTGACATAAAAATCTGGAATCTTGAGAATGTCAGCTTTGATGGAAAAACTATTTCTAGCCCTCTTGATAAAAACACGCATAACTTGTCTGCTAGGGGCTCCAGAAGCACCTGTGCCCTATGCCTTCAGACGTATTCTCTAATCCATATACAGTACCCTCCTACCACACGCTACTTGCCCAAAAGCTCTCCTCCTACCATAATTCTGCTCCTTTCCTTCCCAATGTCCAAATGCTAACATTCAAACATCGTGTTCCATAAAAATGTGTTATTTAAGCACCGTTATGCAATTCAAGCAACATAGCACAAGTGCTCCAATTAGGACAGACAATTCATAGCAAAGAACAAAATATTAATTCTGTTAGGTACAAATGTTTACTTACTGTAATGGACTTTTAAATTACACAGATCTACAAACATACCAAGGCTTTCATGGCTGTATGAGTTTAAAGCATAATTTAACAAGTTGCTCAAGCCTTTAAACCACAGATTATCAGCCTAATTCTAATTTACGCTGGAAACAGGCAGGCAGGCATGACTGCGCTGAATCCAGCACAAGTTTGGGGCCAAAAGCAGCACAGCTCGAGGCAAGGGAAATCGCTTCCCCTTACCCGGTGTCGCGCTGTAGCAGGTCAACTGGGTCTACTTGGATCTGAACCACCTCAGGAGGTGGTGCAGATCTGAGCAGAACGGAGCGGTCAGAGGCTGCTCTGTACCGCCTAGGAATGAGGGTCAGGATCCGGCATAACTGCCGGGTTTTGGCCCCCCCTCCCACTCCCTGCCCACCCTGGACACCTCCCTCCCACCTGCCGTCCTCCCACCCCAGAACGCCTCCCTCCCACCTCCTGCCTGTCCTGCTCATGCCCCTCCTAGACCCATGCACCAGCTGAGCAAGGCCAGCACAACTCACCCATGCTCCAGGGTCTGCAGAGGTGAAGAGGCTGGCACGCATCCATGCACTGGCCTAATTCCCTTCAGAGTGGTGCAAGAGTGCTTTATGGCACTTTTGCGACACTCTTGGGTCGGCGCAAGGGACTTGCGCAGCCCAAGTGATGACTAGGATTGCACCCTAAAACACATTATAGTAATGGTTCTCAAACTTTGAGGGAGCTTTACTCCCTCAGTAAGTTCTTTCGGGAGAGGGACTAGGGCAGCAACGTGATCCCCAGGATCGCGCCGCTAAGGGGGGGCTCAGGAGGGTTGCTTGTGACTTACTTTACAAAGACAGGGCTGCAGCAGGCTGCAGGAGGTGCAGGGAGCCCTGTGCAGCCCACTGCAGCGCTCCCCAAGGCTTGGAACTTTCTGTAATAGCAGGTGTAAAGCACCTCCTGCAAAATGGAAGTGCTTTGCGCCCACTTTCTTCGAATGTTCCAAGACTCAGGGACTGCTGCGGAGGGCTGTGCAGGGCTCCCCACACTTCCTGCAGCCCTGCCTTCATAAAGTAAGTCACAAACACCCCCGCTCGCCCCCCCCATACGGGCACGATCCTGGGGATCACTTCCCTGCCTCTTCCCTTTCCCCGCCCCTTATGTTTACACAAGGGAACATGTCGCGACCCACCAGTTTGAGAACCACTGCATTATAGGATCTAGTTCCAACATTTCACTTTCAACTGTGGAAAGCACCCCTGAAGATGCTTTCCACAGTTGAAAGTGAAATGTTGGGACCAGATCCTATCATGCATTTTAATCCGTGGCTTAAAGACTTGAGCGACTGGTTAAATTATGCTTTACACAAACCTCTTCCATCAGACAAAGTGGAAAAGTATCTACATTGACTCCTTGAGTTATGGACAGCTGTGCTGGCGCTTTTGTGCAGACACAGTACACTCTTTTGTGGTGCTTTTATGCAGGTATAACAGCACTGGGTCAGTCAGCAAGAGTCACAGCTATTTTGGTTGGACTTCTGTACAGACCTCTAGAACCAAAACACTACATATGCTGGGGACTTAGCATATATCTTAGGTGAAGGGTACTGCGTAACTTGCGAGTTTCTATACTCCTGCACCGTATGGAAAATTTCTTACTGGTTTTGCAGTTTTTCACTCTTTGAGACCAACACGGCAACTTCTGCCTCACCGATTGTTGCTTTGGCAGGGGGTATTGCGTTAACAATTAACAAACTGTGTGCAGACAACTATCACAATAGAAAAGAGATGCAAAGCAAGCCCCTCATCCTCTGCTGCTTTCTGCCTAGAGTGCAAAAGACAGACGTTGACATCCATCCAGTCACAGGCTTGCAAAACACCACCCAGCAGGTTCACTGGGCCAATACAACAGCAACTGCTTCAGCAAGTATTTGGCTGCCTCTGTTTCCTGCTTCCTTGTTAAAGCAGAACCAACACTAGCAAGGAAGGAACAGTCAGGGCACAGCTCCCTCACCACTGAAAATGCAACCCAGAAACATAAGAGATTCATCTGCAGAGCAGAGCAAGCACTTCTCACACGGGGTACATACAACATTCTCAACGAACGCACCTTCCAGACTGATGCAGCAATCTAAGGGGTGAGCGCTTGTACTCAGATTCTGCCAGACTGACTGCGTGGTCATGGGTCTTTGCTAATGTTTTCACAGCAGCACGTGCAGGAAAGGACTGCTGAAAAGCCAGCTCCAATTACAAAGCTTAGGGCTGGATGAGACTAGCAGGCTATTAAGTCCAATCTGCTACCCGTTGGCAGGATCCCCCAAACATTATATAATTCGGACTATGATGTGTTACAGGCAGAAAGCAGAGGCAAAACAAAGTGCAGTAAAACAAGATGCCAGCTAAACAGATAGCTAAAACACAACAAAAATGCTTACTAGAGAGAAACACAACTTCACATCATCAGAATTTTTCAAAAACAAGGTCATTAGTCAAACAGATTTGAGTAAAATTCCTTTCTGATCCCCAATCATAGTCCTAATTCAAGTCACCAGGGCACATAGTCACTTTAGACAAAATCCTGTCTTTGGTAAAGCAGGCCCTGCTGCTCTAAGACAGAACCCATGCATTCACATAGACAGACATTTCTGAACCACAGCATAATAAATATCACAAAAGTCATGTGCACTGTGACTTCATCATAGCAGAAAGTCTGAAGATACAGTGCTTTTAAGATGAGGAAAATCAGTTTGGGCTACATACGACTGCCAATATATCCTGAAGAGTGAGACAACCTTAAAGGAGGATGACCCTCACCTACAGTCCAATTTGCCCATCTCCAACCCAGAAAGGTTGTACTTGATGCCTAGAAGAGCTAATCACCAGGAATTTTAATAATATCTCTTCCCCAGTTCTTTCAAGCACAATACTGTACATTTGGAGATTCAAATGCACCATTCTACACTTATAGACTAAATGTATTTTACACTTATGTATTAAATGTTCAGGCTTATTCTTGAACTACAAGCCTTGTTTACATGGTGCATTACCAATTCTGAAGTATGTTTCTGATGTCATCTTGCAGGCAAGCATCTTAAGAACAGTGTCCCAAGATATATGTAAGCATCACTTATGACTGGTGAGATGAGTTTATTTCTCAGCAAACACATTATACTGGACTCCCAGTTTCTGGATTTTTTCCAGACTTCCAGCTCCACGCTGAAAGAGTGACAGCAACTGCAGAAACAGCCCCCTTTTACCCTCTTCCTCATTTGTTTATGTAATTTAGATGCAAATCCAAAATTGAAGCAAACAAAAAGAACACAGAACAAAAAAAGGGGCTTTCTACCATTACTATCTTATAGCAACATATAATTTACTGCCAAACACATAATCTGAATACTAACTGGAAGGAACATACTACCTTGTTACTAGAAAAGATTTCATACCCTCCTGCCCATGAGACCGAGCTTGGTTCCTGTGGTTCTCTACATCAACATCCAAGATGGCAATCTTGCTATACAAGTTCTCAACAACTCTTAAGCTTTTTAATTTATTTCCACTAAGCTTTAGTTTGAACTTGCTCAATCATCATCAATCACCTCCATCCTTTTTTCTTTTGTTTCTCACCTTTTTCCATCAAAACATTTTTATTTCCTCAAGTTAGTTATTTTTAAAGTTCAAACAATATATTGTGCGATTTAAATTGTAATTTATCTTGTTGGAAAAAAAAGACTAACAGCAGTTTTTAGTATCACCATATCCATATTTACATATTATTGTTCCCTTTTCCCAGTCTTTATATTTAGAATTGAAGCTGCTATGAGTAAGAGGCTAGATCTTTTGCAAAGTGCCCAGACAAATTTTAAGCAGTATTTAAACAATAGTAAAAATCCAGTATTTAACCAACCAAACCCCCCCCCCTCCAAAAAAAACCCACAATGAAGTTCTTGATACAGATTAATTAACAATCCTGGAATTCAAGCTCCATGCTACTGCTTTGGACAAAATTTTCCAAACAAATGGTAATGTCATCTTTTCATCTCCACAGCTCACACCTATGGGGCCTGATAGATGGGAATCCAGCCCCGACTCCACAGTCTTTGGACAATGTGAAAAAAGACTTCCATCCTATTATAAGAACAGGTATCCTATTTCATAACAGGTATGAAAGCAGCATATCTCCAATTATCCCTAATTGGAGATATGCTGCTTTCATACCTGTTAGAGACATCCTGAAATCTGAATGCTTGGATATGGATAAGGATGGGGGGGGGGGGGGAAGAGAATTTTCTGAAGGTAGAAGGTACAGAAATGAGAAATAATATCACATATACACTCATTCTAGTTGCTGATCAAGCTAAGGAACATTGACTTTCTAAATAATGTAAAATATTTTTATTGGCAAGTAACTATAACAAATTAATTCAAACAATATGGACAAATTATATATATATACAAGATTAATACTACTAATTTATACTGCATTTTAATTTGCAAAGTTATTTATTCTTGTTATGAAGTGAGCACAATAATAAGATTTCTACTTATTTTGCAAAAGGTAACTGAGGCCAAAAAAAAAAAAAAATGTATGCACTGCCCAAGGCTTCACAGTAAGTCTATGGCAGAAATAATCCTGGACACCAGGTCTTCTAAATCCAAGCTCAACACTAGTCTTTCAAAACCTCTAATGTTCATGGTCAAGACACTGAATTGGTCACAGTTTTTAAGGTAGTTTGGAAGCGGTCTGCTCCCTTATCTACAACAGAATGAAGTGGGTTTTTTTGTTTGTTGGGGGGGAGGCTATGGACATAGCAATTCCATTTCTTTTAACTCAGTGAATCAGAAATAAAAAGAAGTACTCTTGTAGCGTACAGCAACTCTTGTTTCATTTTTCTCATGAAAAGGCATAAGTGGTTTTGTGTGCACCTTCATGCTTACAAGGGCAGGAAAGGAATGAGTACAATGACAAGCAAATGGGGTGACAGGCAAGGCTAGAAACGTATTTCTAATCCTAGAATGAAAATCACTGACATGTAAAACTACATAGTTATCATCTAGGATTGCTAAATGTCATCATTTTCAAATGTATCAGAACATATTCAAAAGGAAAGCAATTACAAACAATGATATAAATATCATTCTGAAATTCTTTTTACTGTTTAAGAAAATTATTTAAATCACTTCCCACTTTCGGGTGAAACGTTTTTCATATACCTTTACAACCAGAACACCAGAAAGCTCTTCAATTATCATTGCTATGTGTCCACCTTCTCCCTTGCCCTCACGCACAACCTCAAGCACTGCTAAGGAAACCATTCTTGTGATACATAGAACATATATAATCAAGGGTCCAGGGGACAAGGAGTTCTATTCCAGACAAACCCATGAGCCAAAGCCACAGACTGAAGTTTCAAGGAAAATACTTCAGACCCTCCACAAGAAATTTTGCTTCCATCCACATTATCTTCTGCTAACCTCCTAAACAAGCTAAAAGAGCAGCTACAGTACTTCATCTCTACAGTACAGTATAGGGCTCTTTAAAACAGACATGGCAGCTCTAACAGAAATGACAGCTCTTCCTTCCCAACTGGTTTTGACACATGATGCCTACACAAAGCAAGCAGCAACTTTCTGAATAGAGACTTTCCCTCCATCTCTCCACAATTCTAGCACAGCAAAACCACTACAATATGTTCCCAGACGCAGTTTGCACTGCAAATTCTTCTTCCCTGGCAAGGATAGACACTCAGGATTGAAGAGCCTTGCTGGCTCACCAAGGCTTCATGAACCGACTCCAAAAATCCACTTTTTATCTATTTATATTTCAAGCCCAGTTTGGAGGTTGGCAGCAACAACCAATAATTAACCAACACCTAATAAAAATGCAGTTTTAAAAATGTACTCTGAAAAAGTGCTTATAATCAGATTTTGGCAAGTCACTAGGGCACTGGTTCCCAAACTGTGAGCCGTGGCAACCAGGCAGGAATCACCATGAAAAACCTGCAGCCCTATACAACGTATAGGATTGTAGCCCTAATGGGGAGCCACAGCCAATGGATCAATAGAAAAAGTTGGGGAATCACTGCACTAGGGGAAAGGAAGAAATGTTACAGTTGTACCCCTTCCATCAACCCCTTACGTATCCCCCGGAGCAAATACCATCCTGATATTTCCTCAGCAGCTATATCCCAATCCTGAGATGCTCAGGTCAAATATACTCCCTGCCTCTGGATGCACCTGAAAGCCTTCATGTCATCCATGCAGAAACACACTCCCCAAACTCCTGCTTCCCCATTAGTAAGACTATTAGTGTCCCAGCTTGAAATACCACTTCCCAATACTTGTCAGGCCAGCCTTCCATGCTCCCTCCAACCCACATGCTCTTTTTCTTCTCCCCAGTTATATGACCCTCTTTCCTTCACGCCCCCCAGTATCACACCCTGTCACCTATCTCACACTGCTCCCAAAATACCAATACCATATCTTAATATACCCCTAATAAGAAGAGTCCTGCTGCATCAGGCCAGAGGCCCATCTAGTCCAGCTTCCTGAATCCCCTAGTGGCCCACCAGATGCCTCAGGGAGCATACAAGATAACAAGAGACCTGCATCCTGGTGCCCTCCCTTGCATCTGGCCTACTGAAGTAGCCTACTTCTAAAATCAGGAGGTTGCATATACTCAGGGTGACCAGACAATATGACCCCAAGAGAAGACAAGGCACCCCGAAATGTAGGACATCCAAGAAAAATGTAGGACATGGCAAAATAAAAGCTAAAAACACTTGTGTATTGATTTCATGTGATTAAACACTATTTTACTTATTTTTAAATTTAAAATTATATTACATATAATTTATTAATTCCAAGACAGCTATGCACTGCCTGCTTACAGGGAAAAGGAGGACATTTAAGTTCTTTTTCCAGGGCACAAGGCTAAAAAAGAGGACATACCCTGGAAAAAAAGACATCTGGTTACCCTGATAAACCCATCATGGCTTGAAACCCATGATGGACTTTTCCTCCAGAACTTTGTTCAGTCCCCTTTTAAAGGCATCAAGGCCAGACACCATCACTGCATCCTGTGGCAAGGAGTTCCAAAGACCAATTACATGCTGGGGAAGTTCCCAATTCCTTTTCATGTATCTCAAGGAGAGAAAAAAAAATTCCTTATGGTCCTTAACTCCCCACCCTAATACCCCTCCCATCATGTGACCTCAAAGGACCCATTCCAGATGCCATCACCACATCTTGTGGCAAGGGGTTCCACAGATCAATTACAGGCTGGGTAAGTTCCCAAGTCCCTTTCACGTGTCCCAAGGAGAGGAAAAAAAAAATTCCTTATGGTCCTTAACTCCCCACCCATCATGTGACCTCAAAGGACCCGATACCACCCCTATGTGAACCCCCGCAACCCAGACACCGTTCCCACATTTGTGATCACTCTCTAGGTGAGTTCCCCGCCTTGGGTGCAAGCTGGGAAGAAAGGGGAGGCTTAACCCCCAAGTAAACAGCCTTAACCCCCCCCCGTAAACAGCCTGCAAGCGCTTCTCCAGTTGCCGTCACGTGTGAAGACACGAACACCAACCAGACACGTGTCTGCTCCCCTTCCCCCCACCTACTTGGAACTGAGCTCCATGCCCCACGGGTCGGTACGGGGTGGCCCCCGCCGGGCTGGGTCCTCGCAGGAGCCCGCCTCCTCCCGGTCCCGGAGGGGGGGCAGCCACCGCGGCTGCAGGGGGCGGCGGGGTGAGCGGGAACCCGCCGCGGCCGGCCATGGAGGGAGCGGGGTCGGGGGCACTGGAGGTGTCGCTCGGGGAGTTCCGAGTCAACGGCCGGAGGCGCCTCACGCGCGCCCGAAAGGAGGAAGCGCCGTTCGCTGACTGCCTGCCCGACGGGGGGGGCGGGAAGGCTGCTCACAGCGCTGCTGCTCCTCCTCCTCGGGGACCGCCCCACTCCCCTGCAGCAGGGAGGGGGCTCCCTCGCCTCATGTGGCGGGCAGGCTCGTCCTGCACGCCCAGGAAGCACCTCAGGCTGCAGACCTGTACACACTTTCCTGGGAGGAAGCCCCACTGCCTGCAGTGGGACTTGCTTCTGAGGAGGCAGGCAGAGGGCTGGGCTCGCACTCAGGCTGCCACCCCAGCCACACTTTCCTGGGAGGAGGCCCCACTGCCTGCAATGGGACTTGCTTCTGAGGAGGCAGGCAGAGGACTGGGCTCGCACTCAGGCTGCCACCCCAGCCACACTTTCCTGGGAGGAGGCCCCACTGCCTGCAGTGGGACTTGCTTCTGAGGAGGCAGGCAGAGGGCTGGGCTCGCACTCAGGCTGCCACCCCAGCCACACTTTCCTGGGAGGAGGCCCCACTGCCTGCAGTGGGACTTGCTTCTGAGGAGGCAGGCAGAGGACTGGGCTCGCACTCAGGCTGCCACCCCAGCCACACTTTCCTGGGAGGAAGCCCCACTGCCTGCAATGGGACTTGCTTCTGAGGAGGCAGGCAGAGGACTGGGCTCGCACTCAGGCTGCCACCCCAGCCACACTTTCCTGGGAGGAAGCCCCACTGCCTGCAGTGGGACTTGCTTCTGAGGAGGCAGGCAGAGGGCTGCGCTCGCACTCAGGCTGCCACCCCAGCCACACTTTTCTGGGAGGAAGCCCCACTGCCTGCAGTAGGACTTGCTTCTGAGGAGGCAGGCAGAGGGCTGGGCTCGCACTCAGGCTGCCACCCCAGCCACACTTTCCTGGGAGGAAGCCCCACTGCCTGCAGTAGGACTTGCTTCTGAGGAGGCAGGCAGAGGGCTGGGCTCGCACTCAGGCTGCCACCCCAGCCACACTTTCCTGGGAGGAGGCCCCACTGCCTGCAGTGGGACTTGCTTCTGAGGAGGCAGGCAGAGGGCTGGGCTCGCACTCAGGCTGCCACCCCAGCCACACTTTCCTGGGAGGAAGCCCCACTGCCTGCAGTGGGACTTGCTTCTGAGGAGGCAGGCAGAGGGCTGCGCTCGCACTCAGGCTGCCACCCCAGCCACACTTTCCTGGGAGGAAGCCCCACTGCCTGCAGTGGGACTTGCTTCTGAGGAGGCAGGCAGAGGACTGGGCTCGCACTCAGGCTGCCACCCCAGCCACACTTTCCTGGGAGGAAGCCCCACTGCCTGCAATGGGACTTGCTTCTGAGGAGGCAGGCAGAGGACTGGGCTCGCACTCAGGCTGCCACCCCAGCCACACTTTCCTGGGAGGAAGCCCCACTGCCTGCAGTGGGACTTGCTTCTGAGGAGGCAGGCAGAGGGCTGCGCTCGCACTCAGGCTGCCACCCCAGCCACACTTTTCTGGGAGGAAGCCCCACTGCCTGCAGTAGGACTTGCTTCTGAGGAGGCAGGCAGAGGGCTGGGCTCGCACTCAGGCTGCCACCCCAGCCACACTTTCCTGGGAGGAAGCCCCACTGCCTGCAGTAGGACTTGCTTCTGAGGAGGCAGGCAGAGGGCTGGGCTCGCACTCAGGCTGCCACCCCAGCCACACTTTCCTGGGAGGAGGCCCCACTGCCTGCAGTGGGACTTGCTTCTGAGGAGGCAGGCAGAGGGCTGGGCTCGCACTCAGGCTGCCACCCCAGCCACACTTTCCTGGGAGGAAGCCCCACTGCCTGCAGTGGGACTTGCTTCTGAGGAGGCAGGCAGAGGGCTGCGCTCGCACTCAGGCTGCCACCCCAGCCACACTTTCCTGGGAGGAAGCCCCACTGCCTGCAGTGGGACTTGCTTCTGAGGAGGCAGGCAGAGGACTGGGCTCGCACTCAGGCTGCCACCCCAGCCACACTTTCCTGGGAGGAAGCCCCACTGCCTGCAGTGGGACTTGCTTCTGAGGAGGCAGGCAGAGGGCTGCGCTCGCACTCAGGCTGCCACCCCAGCCACACTTTTCTGGGAGGAAGCCCCACTGCCTGCAGTAGGACTTGCTTCTGAGGAGGCAGGCAGAGGGCTAGGCTCGCACTCAGGCTGCCACCCCAGCCACACTTTCCTGGGAGGAAGCCCCACTGCCTGCAGTAGGACTTGCTTCTGAGGAGGCAGGCAGAGGGCTGGGCTCGCACTCAGGCTGCCACCCCAGCCACACTTTCCTGGGAGGAAGCCCCACTGCCTGCAGTAGGACTTGCTTCTGAGGAGGCAGGCAGAGGGCTGCGCTCGCACTCAGGCTGCCACCCCAGCCACACTTTCCTGGGAGGAGGCCCCACTGCCTGCAGTAGGACTTGCTTCTGAGGAGGCAGGCAGAGGGCTGGGCTCGCACTCAGGCTGCCACCCCAGCCACACTTTCCTGGGAGGAAGCCCCACTGCCTGCAGTGGGACTTGCTTCTGAGGAGACAGGCAGAGGGCTGGGCTCGCACTCAGGCTGCCACCCCAGCCACACTTTCCTGGGAGGAGGCCCCACTGCCTGCAGTGGGACTTGCTTCTGAGGAGGCAGGCAGAGGGCTGGGCTCGCACTCAGGCTGCCACCCCAGCCACACTTTCCTGGGAGGAGGCCCCACCGCCTGCAGTGGGACTTGCTTCTGAGGAGGCAGGCAGAGGACTGGGCTCGCACTCAGGCTGCCACCCCAGCCACACTTTCCTGGGAGGAAGCCCCACTGCCTGCAGTGGGACTTGCTTCTGAGGAGACAGGCAGAGGGCTGGGCTCGCACTCAGGCTGCCACCCCAGCCACACTTTCCTGGGAGGAGGCCCCACTGCCTGCAGTGGGACTTGCTTCTGAGGAGGCAGGCAGAGGGCTGGGCTCGCACTCAGGCTGCCACCCCAGCCACACTTTCCTGGGAGGAGGCCCCACTGCCTGCAATGGGACTTGCTTCTGAGGAGGCAGGCAGAGGGCTGGGCTCGCACTCAGGCTGCCACCCCAGCCACACTTTCCTGGGAGGAGGCCCCACTGCCTGCAGTGGGACTTGCTTCTGAGGAGACAGGCAGAGGGCTGGGCTCGCACTCAGGCTGCCACCCCAGCCACACTTTCCTGGGAGGAGGCCCCACTGCCTGCAGTGGGACTTGCTTCTGAGGAGGCAGGCAGAGGGCTGGGCTCGCACTCAGGCTGCCACCCCAGCCACACTTTCCTGGGAGGAGGCCCCACTGCCTGCAGTGGGACTTGCTTCTGAGGAGGCAGGCAGAGGGCTGGGCTCGCACTCAGGCTGCCACTCCAGCCACACTTTCCTGGGAGGAAGCCCCACTGCCTGCAGTGGGACTTGCTTCTGAGGAGGCAGGCAGAGGGCTGGGCTCGCACTCAGGCTGCCACCCCAGCCACACTTTCCTGGGAGGAAGCCCCACTGCCTGCAATGGGACTTGCTTCTGAGGAGACAGGCAGAGGACTGGGCTCGCACTCAGGCTGCCACCCCAGCCACACTTTCCTGGGAGAAAGCCCCACTGCCTGCAATGGGACTTGCTTCTGAGGAGGCAGGCAGAGGACTGGGCTCGCACTCAGGCTGCCACCCCAGCCACACTTTCCTGGGAGGAGGCCCCACTGCCTGCAGTGGGACTTGCTTCTGAGGAGGCAGGCAGAGGGCTGGGCTCGCACTCAGGCTGCCACCCCAGCCACACTTTCCTGGGAGGAGGCCCCACTGCCTGCAGTGGGACTTGCTTCTGAGGAGGCAGGCAGAGGGCTGGGCTCGCACTCAGGCTGCCACCCCAGCCACACTTTCCTGGGAGGAAGCCCCACTGCCTGCAATGGGACTTGCTTCTGAGGAGGCAGGCAGAGGACTGGGCTCGCACTCAGGCTGCCACCCCAGCCACACTTTCCTGGGAGGAGGCCCCACTGCCTGCAGTGGGACTTGCTTCTGAGGAGGCAGGCAGAGGACTGGGCTCGCACTCAGGCTGCCACCCCAGCCACACTTTCCTGGGAGGAAGCCCCACTGCCTGCAATGGGACTTGCTTCTGAGGAGGCAGGCAGAGGACTGGGCTCGCACTCAGGCTGCCACCCCAGCCACACTTTCCTGGGAGGAGGCCCCACTGCCTGCAGTGGGACTTGCTTCTGAGGAGGCAGGCAGAGGACTGGGCTCGCACTCAGGCTGCCACCCCAGCCACACTTTCCTGGGAGGAGGCCCCACTGCCTGCAATGGGACTTGCTTCTGAGGAGGCAGGCAGAGGGCTGGGCTCGCACTCAGGCTGCCACCCCAGCCACTCTTTCCTGGGAGGAAGCCCCACTGCCTGCAGTGGGACTTGCTTCTGAGGAGGCAGGCAGAGGGCTGCGCTCGCACTCAGGCTGCCACCCCAGCCACACTTTCCTGGGAGGAAGCCCCACTGCCTGCAGTGGGACTTGCTTCTGAGGAGGCAGGCAGAGGGCTGCGCTCGCACTCAGGCTGCCACCCCAGCCACACTTTCCTGGGAGGAGGCCCCACTGCCTGCAGTGGGACTTGCTTCTGAGGAGGCAGGCAGAGGGCTGGGCTCGCACTCAGGCTGCCACCCCAGCCACACTTTCCTGGGAGGAAGCCCCACTGCCTGCAAT
This sequence comes from Tiliqua scincoides, assembly GCF_035046505.1. Classification (NCBI taxonomy): domain Eukaryota; kingdom Metazoa; phylum Chordata; class Lepidosauria; order Squamata; family Scincidae; genus Tiliqua; species Tiliqua scincoides. The sequence goes on along the minus strand of NC_089825.1, from coordinate 85,067,300 downwards.
GGGACTTGCTTCTGAGGAGACAGGCAGAGGACTGGGCTCGCACTCAGGCTGCCACCCCAGCCACACTTTCCTGGGAGGAGGCCCCACTGCCTGCAGTGGGACTTGCTTCTGAGGAGGCAGGCAGAGGGCTGGGCTCGCACTCAGGCTGCCACCCCAGCCACACTTTCCTGGGAGAAAGCCCCACTGCCTGCAATGGGACTTGCTTCTGAGGAGGCAGGCAGAGGACTGGGCTCGCACTCAGGCTGCCACCCCAGCCACACTTTCCTGGGAGGAGGCCCCACTGCCTGCAGTGGGACTTGCTTCTGAGGAGGCAGGCAGAGGGCTGGGCTCGCACTCAGGCTGCCACCCCAGCCACACTTTCCTGGGAGGAGGCCCCACTGCCTGCAGTGGGACTTGCTTCTGAGGAGGCAGGCAGAGGGCTGGGCTCGCACTCAGGCTGCCACCCCAGCCACACTTTCCTGGGAGGAGGCCCCACTGCCTGCAATGGGACTTGCTTCTGAGGAGGCAGGCAGAGGACTGGGCTCGCACTCAGGCTGCCACCCCAGCCACACTTTCCTGGGAGGAAGCCCCACTGCCTGCAGTGGGACTTGCTTCTGAGGAGGCAGGCAGAGGACTGGGCTCGCACTCAGGCTGCCACCCCAGCCACAATTTCCTGGGAGGAGGCCCCACTGCCTGCAGTGGGACTTGCTTCTGAGGAGGCAGGCAGAGGACTGGGCTCGCACTCAGGCTGCCACCCCAGCCACACTTTCCTGGGAGGAGGCCCCACTGCCTGCAATGGGACTTGCTTCTGAGGAGGCAGGCAGAGGGCTGGGCTCGCACTCAGGCTGCCACCCCAGCCACTCTTTCCTGGGAGGAAGCCCCACTGCCTGCAGTGGGACTTGCTTCTGAGGAGGCAGGCAGAGGGCTGCGCTCGCACTCAGGCTGCCACCCCAGCCACACTTTCCTGGGAGGAAGCCCCACTGCCTGCAGTGGGACTTGCTTCTGAGGAGGCAGGCAGAGGGCTGCGCTCGCACTCAGGCTGCCACCCCAGCCACACTTTCCTGGGAGGAAGCCCCACTGCCTGCAGTGGGACTTGCTTCTGAGGAGGCAGGCAGAGGGCTGCGCTCGCACTCAGGCTGCCACCCCAGCCACACTTTCCTGGGAGGAAGCCCCACTGCCTGCAGTGGGACTTGCTTCTGAGGAGGCAGGCAGAGGGCTGGGCTCGCACTCAGGCTGCCACCCCAGCCACACTTTCCTGGGAGGAAGCCCCACTGCCTGCAGTGGGACTTGCTTCTGAGGAGGCAGGCAGAGGGCTGGGCTCGCACTCAGGCTGCCACCCCAGCCACACTTTCCTGGGAGGAAGCCCCACTGCCTGCAGTGGGACTTGCTTCTGAGGAGGCAGGCAGAGGACTGGGCTCGCACTCAGGCTGCCACCCCAGCCACACTTTCCTGGGAGGAGGCCCCACTGCCTGCAGTGGGACTTGCTTCTGAGGAGGCAGGCAGAGGGCTGGGCTCGCACTCAGGCTGCCACCCCAGCCACACTTTCCTGGGAGGAAGCCCCACTGCCTGCAATGGGACTTGCTTCTGAGGAGGCAGGCAGAGGACTGGGCTCGCACTCAGGCTGCCACCCCAGCCACACTTTCCTGGGAGGAGGCCCCACTGCCTGCAGTGGGACTTGCTTCTGAGGAGGCAGGCAGAGGACTGGGCTCGCACTCAGGCTGCCACCCCAGCCACACTTTCCTGGGAGGAGGCCCCACTGCCTGCAATGGGACTTGCTTCTGAGGAGGCAGGCAGAGGGCTGGGCTCGCACTCAGGCTGCCACCCCAGCCACTCTTTCCTGGGAGGAAGCCCCACTGCCTGCAGTGGGACTTGCTTCTGAGGAGGCAGGCAGAGGGCTGCGCTCGCACTCAGGCTGCCACCCCAGCCACACTTTCCTGGGAGGAAGCCCCACTGCCTGCAGTGGGACTTGCTTCTGAGGAGGCAGGCAGAGGGCTGCGCTCGCACTCAGGCTGCCACCCCAGCCACACTTTCCTGGGAGGAGGCCCCACTGCCTGCAGTGGGACTTGCTTCTGAGGAGGCAGGCAGAGGGCTGGGCTCGCACTCAGGCTGCCACCCCAGCCACACTTTCCTGGGAGGAAGCCCCACTGCCTGCAATGGGACTTGCTTCTGAGGAGACAGGCAGAGGACTGGGCTCGCACTCAGGCTGCCACCCCAGCCACACTTTCCTGGGAGGAGGCCCCACTGCCTGCAGTGGGACTTGCTTCTGAGGAGGCAGGCAGAGGGCTGGGCTCGCACTCAGGCTGCCACCCCAGCCACACTTTCCTGGGAGAAAGCCCCACTGCCTGCAATGGGACTTGCTTCTGAGGAGGCAGGCAGAGGACTGGGCTCGCACTCAGGCTGCCACCCCAGCCACACTTTCCTGGGAGGAGGCCCCACTGCCTGCAGTGGGACTTGCTTCTGAGGAGGCAGGCAGAGGGCTGGGCTCGCACTCAGGCTGCCACCCCAGCCACACTTTCCTGGGAGGAGGCCCCACTGCCTGCAGTGGGACTTGCTTCTGAGGAGGCAGGCAGAGGGCTGGGCTCGCACTCAGGCTGCCACCCCAGCCACACTTTCCTGGGAGGAGGCCCCACTGCCTGCAATGGGACTTGCTTCTGAGGAGGCAGGCAGAGGACTGGGCTCGCACTCAGGCTGCCACCCCAGCCACACTTTCCTGGGAGGAAGCCCCACTGCCTGCAGTGGGACTTGCTTCTGAGGAGGCAGGCAGAGGACTGGGCTCGCACTCAGGCTGCCACCCCAGCCACAATTTCCTGGGAGGAGGCCCCACTGCCTGCAGTGGGACTTGCTTCTGAGGAGGCAGGCAGAGGACTGGGCTCGCACTCAGGCTGCCACCCCAGCCACACTTTCCTGGGAGGAGGCCCCACTGCCTGCAATGGGACTTGCTTCTGAGGAGGCAGGCAGAGGGCTGGGCTCGCACTCAGGCTGCCACCCCAGCCACTCTTTCCTGGGAGGAAGCCCCACTGCCTGCAGTGGGACTTGCTTCTGAGGAGGCAGGCAGAGGGCTGCGCTCGCACTCAGGCTGCCACCCCAGCCACACTTTCCTGGGAGGAAGCCCCACTGCCTGCAGTGGGACTTGCTTCTGAGGAGGCAGGCAGAGGGCTGCGCTCGCACTCAGGCTGCCACCCCAGCCACACTTTCCTGGGAGGAAGCCCCACTGCCTGCAGTGGGACTTGCTTCTGAGGAGGCAGGCAGAGGGCTGCGCTCGCACTCAGGCTGCCACCCCAGCCACACTTTCCTGGGAGGAAGCCCCACTGCCTGCAGTGGGACTTGCTTCTGAGGAGGCAGGCAGAGGGCTGCGCTCGCACTCAGGCTGCCACCCCAGCCACACTTTCCTGGGAGGAAGCCCCACTGCCTGCAGTGGGACTTGCTTCTGAGGAGGCAGGCAGAGGGCTGGGCTCGCACTCAGGCTGCCACCCCAGCCACACTTTCCTGGGAGGAAGCCCCACTGCCTGCAGTGGGACTTGCTTCTGAGGAGGCAGGCAGAGGGCTGGGCTCGCACTCAGGCTGCCACCCCAGCCACACTTTCCTGGGAGGAAGCCCCACTGCCTGCAGTGGGACTTGCTTCTGAGGAGGCAGGCAGAGGACTGGGCTCGCACTCAGGCTGCCACCCCAGCCACACTTTCCTGGGAGGAGGCCCCACTGCCTGCAGTGGGACTTGCTTCTGAGGAGGCAGGCAGAGGGCTGGGCTCGCACTCAGGCTGCCACCCCAGCCACACTTTCCTGGGAGGAAGCCCCACTGCCTGCAGTGGGACTTGCTTCTGAGGAGGCAGGCAGAGGGCTGGGCTCGCACTCAGGCTGCCACCCCAGCCACACTTTCCTGGGAGGAGGCCCCACTGCCTGCAGTGGGACTTGCTTCTGAGGAGGCAGGCAGAGGGCTGGGCTCGCACTCAGGCTGCCACCCCAGCCACACTTTCCTGGGAGGAAGCCCCACTGCCTGCAATGGGACTTGCTTCTGAGGAGGCAGGCAGAGGACTGGGCTCGCACTCAGGCTGCCACCCCAGCCACACTTTCCTGGGAGGAAGCCCCACTGCCTGCAGTGGGACTTGCTTCTGAGGAGACAGGCAGAGGGCTGGGCTCGCACTCAGGCTGCCACCCCAGCCACACTTTCCTGGGAGGAGGCCCCACTGCCTGCAGTGGGACTTGCTTCTGAGGAGGCAGGCAGAGGGCTGGGCTCGCACTCAGGCTGCCACCCCAGCCACACTTTCCTGGGAGGAGGCCCCACTGCCTGCAGTGGGACTTGCTTCTGAGGAGGCAGGCAGAGGACTGGGCTCGCACTCAGGCTGCCACCCCAGCCACACTTTCCTGGGAGGAGGCCCCACTGCCTGCAATGGGACTTGCTTCTGAGGAGGCAGGCAGAGGGCTGGGCTCGCACTCAGGCTGCCACCCCAGCCACACTTTCCTGGGAGGAGGCCCCACTGCCTGCAATGGGACTTGCTTCTGAGGAGACAGGCAGAGGGCTGGGCTCGCACTCAGGCTGCCACCCCAGCCACACTTTCCTGGGAGGAGGCCCCACTGCCTGCAGTGGGACTTGCTTCTGAGGAGGCAGGCAGAGGGCTGGGCTCGCACTCAGGCTGCCACCCCAGCCACACTTTCCTGGGAGGAGGCCCCACTGCCTGCAGTGGGACTTGCTTCTGAGGAGGCAGGCAGAGGGCTGGGCTCGCACTCAGGCTGCCACCCCAGCCACACTTTCCTGGGAGGAAGCCCCACTGCCTGCAGTGGGACTTGCTTCTGAGGAGGCATGCAGAGGGCTGGGCTCGCACTCAGGCTGCCACCCCAGCCACACTTTCCTGGGAGGAAGCCCCACTGCCTGCAATGGGACTTGCTTCTGAGGAGACAGGCAGAGGACTGGGCTCGCACTCAGGCTGCCACCCCAGCCACACTTTCCTGGGAGGAAGCCCCACTGCCTGCAATGGGACTTGCTTCTGAGGAGACAGGCAGAGGACTGGGCTCGCACTCAGGCTGCCACCCCAGCCACACTTTCCTGGGAGAAAGCCCCACTGCCTGCAATGGGACTTGCTTCTGAGGAGGCAGGCAGAGGACTGGGCTCGCACTCAGGCTGCCACTCCAGCCACACTTTCCTGGGAGGAGGCCCCACTGCCTGCAGTGGGACTTGCTTCTGAGGAGGCAGGCAGAGGGCTGGGCTCGCACTCAGGCTTCCACCCCAGCCACACTTTCCTGGGAGGAGGCCCCACTGCCTGCAATGGGACTTGCTTCTGAGGAGGCAGGCAGAGGACTGGGCTTGCACTCAGGCTGCCACCCCAGCCACACTTTCCTGGGAGGAAGCCCCACTGCCTGCAATGGGACTTGCTTCTGAGGAGGCAGGCAGAGGACTGGGCTCGCACTCAGGCTGCCACCCCAGCCACACTTTCCTGGGAGGAGGCCCCACTGCCTGCAGTGGGACTTGCTTCTGAGGAGGCAGGCAGAGGACTGGGCTCGCACTCAGGCTGCCACCCCAGCCACACTTTCCTGGGAGGAGGCCCCACTGCCTGCAATGGGACTTGCTTCTGAGGAGGCAGGCAGAGGGCTGGGCTCGCACTCAGGCTGCCACCCCAGCCACTCTTTCCTGGGAGGAAGCCCCACTGCCTGCAATGGGACTTGCTTCTGAGGAGGCAGGCAGAGGGCTGGGCTCGCACTCAGGCTGCCACCCCAGCCACACTTTCCTGGGAGGAAGCCCCACTGCCTGCAATGGGACTTGCTTCTGAGGAGACAGGCAGAGGGCTGGGCTCGCACTCAGGCTGCCACCCCAGCCACACTTTCCTGGGAGGAGGCCCCACTGCCTGCAGTGGGACTTGCTTCTGAGGAGGCAGGCAGAGGGCTGGGCTCGCACTCAGGCTGCCACCCCAGCCACACTTTCCTGGGAGTTAGCCCCACTGCCTGCAATGGGACTTGCTTCTGAGGAGGCAGGCAGAGGGCTGGGCTCGCACTCAGGCTGCCACCCCAGCCACACTTTCCTGGGAGGAGGCCCCACTGCCTGCAATGGGACTTGCTTCTGAGGAGGCAGGCAGAGGGCTGGGCTCGCACTCAGGCTGCCACCCCAGCCACACTTTTCTGGGAGGAAGCCCCACTGCCTGCAATGGGACTTGCTTCTGAGGAGGCAGGCAGAGGGCTGGGCTCGCACTCAGGCTGCCACCCCAGCCACACTTTCCTGGGAGGAAGCCCCACTGCCTGCAATGGGACTTGCTTCTGAGGAGGCAGGCAGAGGGCTGGGCTCGCACTCAGGCTGCCACCCCAGCCACACTTTCCTGGGAGGAGGCCCCACTGCCTGCAGTGGGACTTGCTTCTGAGGAGGCAGGCAGAGGGCTGGGCTCGCACTCAGGCTGCCACCCCAGCCACACTTTCCTGGGAGGAAGCCCCACTGCCTGCAATGGGACTTGCTTTTGAAGAGACAGGCAGAGGACTGGGCTCGCACTCAGGCTGCCACCCCAGCCACACTTTCCTGGGAGGAGGCCCCACTGCCTGCAGTGGGACTTGCTTCTGAGGAGGCAGGCAGAGGGCTGGGCTCGCACTCAGGCTGCCACCCCAGCCACACTTTCCTGGGAGGAGGCCCCACTGCCTGCAGTGGGACTTGCTTCTGAGGAGGCAGGCAGAGGACTGGGCTCGCACTCAGGCTGCCACCCCAGCCACACTTTCCTGGGAGGAGGCCCCACTGCCTGCAATGGGACTTGCTTCTGAGGAGGCAGGCAGAGGGCTGGGCTCGCACTCAGGCTGCCACCCCAGCCACTCTTTCCTGGGAGGAAGCCCCACTGCCTGCAATGGGACTTGCTTCTGAGGAGGCAGGCAGAGGGCTGGGCTCGCACTCAGGCTGCCACCCCAGCCACACTTTCCTGGGAGGAAGCCCCACTGCCTGCAATGGGACTTGCTTCTGAGGAGACAGGCAGAGGGCTGGGCTCGCACTCAGGCTGCCACCCCAGCCACACTTTCCTGGGAGGAGGCCCCACTGCCTGCAGTGGGACTTGCTTCTGAGGAGGCAGGCAGAGGGCTGGGCTCGCACTCAGGCTGCCACCCCAGCCACACTTTTCTGGGAGGAAGCCCCACTGCCTGCAATGGGACTTGCTTCTGAGGAGGCAGGCAGAGGGCTGGGCTCGCACTCAGGCTGCCACCCCAGCCACACTTTCCTGGGAGGAAGCCCCACTGCCTGCAATGGGACTTGCTTCTGAGGAGGCAGGCAGAGGGCTGGGCCCGCACTCAGGCTGCCACCCCAGCCACACTTTCCTGGGAGGAAGCCCCACTGCCTGCAATGGGACTTGCTTCTGAGGAGGCAGGCAGAGGGCTGGGCTCGCACTCAGGCTGCCACCCCAGCCACACTTTCCTGGGAGGAGGCCCCACTGCCTGCAGTGGGACTTGCTTCTGAGGAGGCAGGCAGAGGGCTGGGCTCGCACTCAGGCTGCCACCCCAGCCACACTTTCCTGGGAGGAAGCCCCACTGCCTGCAATGGGACTTGCTTCTGAAGAGACAGGCAGAGGACTGGGCTCGCACTCAGGCTGCCACCCCAGCCACACTTTCCTGGGAGGAGGCCCCACTGCCTGCAGTGGGACTTGCTTCTGAGGAGGCAGGCAGAGGGCTGGGCTCGCACTCAGGCTGCCACCCCAGCCACACTTTCCTGGGAGGAGGCCCCACTGCCTGCAGTGGGACTTGCTTCTGAGGAGGCAGGCAGAGGGCTGGGCTCGCACTCAGGCTGCCACCCCAGCCACACTTTCCTGGGAGGAGGCCCCACTGCCTGCAGTGGGACTTGCTTCTGAGGAGGCAGGCAGAGGGCTGGGCTCGCACTCAGGCTGCCACCCCAGCCACACTTTCCTGGGAGGAGGCCCCACTGCCTGCAGTGGGACTTGCTTCTGAGGAGGCAGACAGAGGGCTGGGCTCGCACTCAGGCTGCCACCCCAGCCACACTTTCCTGGGAGGAGGCCCCACTGCCTGCAGTGGGACTTGCTTCTGAGGAGGCAGGCAGAGGGCTGGGCTCGCACTCAGGCTGCCACCCCAGCCACTCTTTCCTGGGAGGAGGCCCCACTGCCTGCAGTGGGACTTGCTTCTGAGGAGGCAGGCAGAGGGCTGGGCTCGCACTCAGGCTGCCACCCCAGCCACTCTTTCCTGGGAGGAAGCCCCACTGCCTGCAATGGGACTTGCTTCTGAGGAGGCAGGCAGAGGGCTGGGCTCGCACTCAGGCTGCCACCCCAGCCACACTTTCCTGGGAGGAAGCCCCACTGCCTGCAATGGGACTTGCTTCTGAGGAGGCAGGCAGAGGGCTGGGCTCGCACTCAGGCTGCCACCCCAGCCACACTTTCCTGGGAGGAAGCCCCACTGCCTGCAATGGGACTTGCTTCTGAGGAGGCAGGCAGAGGGCTGGGCTCGCACTCAGGCTGCCACCCCAGCCACACTTTCCTGGGAGGAAGCCCCACTGCCTGCAATGGGACTTGCTTCTGAGGAGGCAGGCAGAGGGCTGGGCTCGCACTCAGGCTGCCACCCCAGCCACTCTTTCCTGGGAGGAAGCCCCACTGCCTGCAATGGGACTTGCTTCTGAGGAGGCAGGCAGAGGGCTGGGCTCGCACTCAGGCTGCCACCCCAGCCACACTTTCCTGGGAGGAAGCCCCACTGCCTGCAATGGGACTTGCTTCTGAGGAGGCAGGCAGAGGACTGGGCTCGCACTCAGGCTGCCACCCCAGCCACACTTTCCTGGGAGGAGGCCCCACTGCCTGCAATGGGACTTGCTTCTGAGGAGGCAGGCAGAGGACTGGGCTCGCACTCAGGCTGCCACCCCAGCCACACTTTCCTGGGAGGAAGCCCCACTGCCTGCAATGGGACTTGCTTCTGAGGAGGCAGGCAGAGGACTGGGCTCGCACTCAGGCTGCCACCCCAGCCACACTTTCCTGGGAGGAAGCCCCACTGCCTGCAATGGGACTTGCTTCTGAGGAGGCAGGCAGAGGGCTGGGCTCGCACTCAGGCTGCCACCCCAGCCACACTTTCCTGGGAGGAAGCCCCACTGCCTGCAGTGGGACTTGCTTCTGAGGAGGCAGGCAGAGGGCTGGGCTCGCACTCAGGCTGCCACCCCAGCCACACTTTCCTGGGAGGAAGCCCCACTGCCTGCAATGGGACTTGCTTCTGAGGAGGCAGGCAGAGGGCTGGGCTCGCACTCAGGCTGCCACCCCAGCCACACTTTCCTGGGAGGAAGCCCCACTGCCTGCAATGGGACTTGCTTCTGAGGAGACAGGCAGAGGACTGGGCTCGCACTCAGGCTGCCACCCCAGCCACACTTTCCTGGGAGAAAGCCCCACTGCCTGCAATGGGACTTGCTTCTGAGGAGGCAGGCAGAGGACTGGGCTCATACTCAGGCTGCCACCCCAGCCACACTTTCCTGGGAGGAGGCCCCACTGCCTGCAGTGGGACTTGCTTCTGAGGAGGCAGGCAGAGGGCTGGGCTCGCACTCAGGCTGCCACCCCAGCCACACTTTCCTGGGAGGAAGCCCCACTGCCTGCAATGGGACTTGCTTCTGAGGAGGCAGGCAGAGGGCTGGGCTCGCACTCAGGCTGCCACCCCAGCCACACTTTCCTGGGAGGAGGCCCCACTGCCTGCAATGGGACTTGCTTCTGAGGAGGCAGGCAGAGGACTGGGCTCGCACTCAGGCTGCCACCCCAGCCACACTTTCCTGGGAGGAGGCCCCACTGCCTGCAGTGGGACTTGCTTCTGAGGAGGCAGGCAGAGGGCTGGGCTCGCACTCAGGCTGCCACCCCAGCCACACTTTCCTGGGAGGAAGCCCCACTGCCTGCAATGGGACTTGCTTCTGAGGAGGCAGGCAGAGGACTGGGCTCGCACTCAGGCTGCCACCCCAGCCACACTTTCCTGGGAGGAGGCCCCACTGCCTGCAATGGGACTTGCTTCTGAGGAGACAGGCAGAGGACTGGGCTCGCACTCAGGCTGCCACCCCAGCCACACTTTCCTGGGAGGAAGCCCCACTGCCTGCAGTGGGACTTGCTTCTGAGGAGGCAGGCAGAGGGCTGGGCTCGCACTCAGGCTGCCACCCCAGCCACACTTTCCTGGGAGGAAGCCCCACTGCCTGCAATGGGACTTGCTTCTGAGGAGACAGGCAGAGGACTGGGCTCGCACTCAGGCTGCCACCCCAGCCACACTTTCCTGGGAGAAAGCCCCACTGCCTGCAATGGGACTTGCTTCTGAGGAGGCAGGCAGAGGACTGGGCTCGCACTCAGGCTGCCACCCCAGCCACACTTTCCTGGGAGGAGGCCCCACTGCCTGCAGTGGGACTTGCTTCTGAGGAGGCAGGCAGAGGGCTGGGCTCGCACTCAGGCTGCCACCCCAGCCACACTTTCCTGGGAGGAAGCCCCACTGCCTGCAGTGGGACTTGCTTCTGAGGAGGCAGGCAGAGGGCTGGGCTCGCACTCAGGCTGCCACCCCAGCCACACTTTCCTGGGAGGAGGCCCCACTGCCTGCAGTGGGACTTGCTTCTGAGGAGGCAGGCAGAGGGCTGGGCTCGCACTCAGGCTGCCACCCCAGCCACACTTTCCTGGGAGGAGGCCCCACTGCCTGCAGTGGGACTTGCTTCTGAGGAGGCAGGCAGAGGACTGGTCTCGCACTCAGGCTGCCACCCCAGCCACACTTTCCTGGGAGGAGGCCCCACTGCCTGCAGTGGGACTTGCTTCTGAGGAGGCAGGCAGAGGACTGGGCTCGCACTCAGGCTGCCACCCCAGCCACACTTTCCTGGGAGGAGGCCCCACTGCCTGCAGTGGGACTTGCTTCTGAGGAGGCAGGCAGAGGACTGGGCTCGCACTCAGGCTGCCACCCCAGCCACACTTTCCTGGGAGGAGGCCCCACTGCCTGCAGTGGGACTTGCTTCTGAGGAGGCAGGCAGAGGGCTGGGCTCGCACTCAGGCTGCCACCCCAGCCACACTTTCCTGGGAGGAGGCCCCACTGCCTGCAGTGGGACTTGCTTCTGAGGAGGCAGGCAGAGGGCTGGGCTCGCACTCAGGCTGCCACCCCAGCCACTCTTTCCTGGGAGGAAGCCCCACTGCCTGCAATGGGACTTGCTTCTGAGGAGGCAGGCAGAGGGCTGGGCTCGCACTCAGGCTGCCACCCCAGCCACTCTTTCCTGGGAGGAAGCCCCACTGCCTGCAATGGGACTTGCTTCTGAGGAGGCAGGCAGAGGACTGGGCTCGCACTCAGGCTGCCACCCCAGCCACTCTTTCCTGGGAGGAAGCCCCACTGCCTGCAATGGGACTTGCTTCTGAGGAGGCAGGCAGAGGGCTGGGCTCGCACTCAGGCTGCCACCCCAGCCACTCTTTCCTGGGAGGAGGCCCCACTGCCTGCAGTGGGACTTGCTTCTGAGGAGGCAGGCAGAGGACTGGGCTCGCACTCAGGCTGCCACCCCAGCCACACTTTCCTGGGAGGAGGCCCCACTGCCTGCAGTGGGACTTGCTTCTGAGGAGGCAGGCAGAGGACTGGGCTCGCACTCAGGCTGCCACCCCAGCCACACTTTCCTGGGAGGAGGCCCCACTGCCTGCAGTGGGACTTGCTTCTGAGGAGGCAGGCAGAGGGCTGGGCTCGCACTCAGGCTGCCACCCCAGCCACACTTTCCTGGGAGGAAGCCCCACTGCCTGCAGTGGGACTTGCTTCTGAGGAGGCAGGCAGAGGACTGGGCTCGCACTCAGGCTGCCACCCCAGCCACACTTTCCTGGGAGGAAGCCCCACTGCCTGCAATGGGACTTGCTTCTGAAGAGACAGGCAGAGGACTGGGCTCGCACTCAGGCTGCCACCCCAGCCACACTTTCCTGGGAGGAAGCCCCACTGCCTGCAGTGGGACTTGCTTCTGAGGAGGCAGGCAGAGGGCTGGGCTCGCACTCAGGCTGCCTCCCCAGCCACACTTTCCTGGGAGGAGGCCCCACTGCCTGCAGTGGGACTTGCTTCTGAGGAGGCAGGCAGAGGACTGGGCTCGCACTCAGGCTGCCACCCCAGCCACACTTTCCTGGGAGGAAGCCCCACTGCCTGCAATGGGACTTGCTTCTGAAGAGACAGGCAGAGGACTGGGCTCGCACTCAGGCTGCCACCCCAGCCACACTTTCCTGGGAGGAGGCCCCACTGCCTGCAGTGGGACTTGCTTCTGAGGAGGCAGGCAGAGGGCTGGGCTCGCACTCAGGCTGCCACCCCAGCCACTCTTTCCTGGGAGGAAGCCCCACTGCCTGCAATGGGACTTGCTTCTGAGGAGGCAGGCAGAGGGCTGGGCTCGCACTCAGGCTGCCACCCCAGCCACTCTTTCCTGGGAGGAAGCCCCACTGCCTGCAATGGGACTTGCTTCTGAGGAGGCAGGCAGAGGGCTGGGCTCGCACTCAGGCTGCCACCCCAGCCACTCTTTCCTGGGAGGAAGCCCCACTGCCTGCAATGGGACTTGCTTCTGAGGAGGCAGGCAGAGGACTGGGCTCGCACTCAGGCTGCCACCCCAGCCACTCTTTCCTGGGAGGAAGCCCCACTGCCTGCAGTGGGACTTGCTTCTGAGGAGACAGGCAGAGGGCTGGGCTCGCACTCAGGCTGCCACCCCAGCCACTCTTTCCTGGGAGGAAGCCCCACTGCCTGCAATGGGACTTGCTTCTGAGGAGGCAGGCAGAGGGCTGGGCTCGCACTCAGGCTGCCACCCCAGCCACTCTTTCCTGGGAGGAAGCCCCACTGCCTGCAATGGGACTTGCTTCTGAGGAGGCAGGCAGAGGGCTGGGCTCGCACTCAGGCTGCCACCCCAGCCACACTTTCCTGGGAGGAAGCCCCACTGCCTGCAATGGGACTTGCTTCTGAGGAGGCAGGCAGAGGACTGGGCTCGCACTCAGGCTGCCACCCCAGCCACACTTTCCTGGGAGGAGGCCCCACTGCCTGCAATGGGACTTGCTTCTGAGGAGGCAGGCAGAGGACTGGGCTCGCACTCAGGCTGCCACCCCAGCCACACTTTCCTGGGAGGAAGCCCCACTGCCTGCAATGGGACTTGCTCCTGAGGAGGCAGGCAGAGGACTGGGCTCGCACTCAGGCTGCCACCCCAGCCACACTTTGCTGGGAGGAAGCCCCACTGCCTGCAGTGGGACTTGCTTCTGAGGAGGCAGGCAGAGGGCTGGGCTCGCACTCAGGCTGCCACCCCAGCCACACTTTCCTGGGAGGAAGCCCCACTGCCTGCAGTGGGACTTGCTTCTGAGGAGGCAGGCAGAGGGCTGGGCTCGCACTCAGGCTGCCACCCCAGCCACTCTTTCCTGGGAGGAAGCCCCACTGCCTGCAATGGGACTTGCTTCTGAGGAGACAGGCAGAGGACCGGGCTCGCACTCAGGCTGCCACCCCAGCCACACTTTCCTGGGAGGAAGCCCCACTGCCTGCAATGGGACTTGCTTCTGAGGAGACAGGCAGAGGACCGGGCTCGCACTCAGGCTGCCACCCCAGCCACACTTTCCTGGGAGGAAGCCCCACTTCCTGCAATTGCAGCCACACTTTCCTGGGAGTTGGGATTGGGCTCCTAGGCAGCCTGGCAGGGCCAGTGGGAGCAAGTGGGTCCTTCCCCTCCTCCCCACTGTATGCGGACCCTGAGGGCTTCCTCCCCAGCCCCACTGAGTCCACAATCCTATCCACACTTACCTGGGAGTCGGCTCCATTGACTACAAGGGGACTTACTTCTGAATAGACATGCACAGGATTGGACTCTGACTGAGTTCAATGGGACATGCTTCCCTAGCAAGTGTGAGTCATTGGGTCTGTGGAGTTTGCTTCTGTGCAAACAAATGTGCAGAGGAACATGTGACAGCAGTGTTTCTCAACCAATGGTACTTGAACCTGTGGTAGTTGTACCACTGGTGGAACTTGAAATGGTGCCCGCTAGTACATGCAGGACCCCCACACCCAGGGTGACCAGATGTCGTAACCATAGAAGAGGACAAGGCACCCAAAAATGTAGGACATCTAAGAAAAATGCAGAACATGACAAAATAAAAGCTAAAAACAGTCATATATTGATTTCATGTGGTTACTTTAAACACTATATTACTCATTACTAAATTTAAAACTGTATTACATGTAATTTATTAATTATAAGAAGGCTATGCACTGCCTGCAGGGACCTGCTCACAGGGAAAAGGAGGTCATTTAAGTTCTTTTCCAGGACACAAGGCTTAAAAAGAGGATATGTCCTGGAAAAAGAGGACATCTGGTCACCCTGCCCACACCTCCTGGCAGCAAGACCAGCAATGCAATTCCTGTGTTTTCACCCTTGTTGCTATTACTATGTGGGACAGCACTTGAAAATGGCACACACACTCCCCCACCTGCAATGTAAAATGTCAGAAGTCCGTTCTACAGCATTGATTTTCAACCACTATGCTGTGGCGCAATGATGTGCTGCAAATGGTCCACAGGTGTACCGTGGGAGTTTGGGGGAGGGTCATTTATATCAAAAGGCCATTGGAGGAGTTTGACAGAGAGTAGTACCGGTTTTATTCTTCAGTCAGCCGTTTTTCAGATCTGGTGTGTTATTCCATCATGAACTCTTAACAAGTGTAAAGAGGCCTCTTGGATTGTCACTACTGAGAGAAGATATTACTGATGGCAGGGCAGGCAGATGTGCTGAAAGTAAATGAAACACTACACAACACCAACATTTTTTTCACAATACTTTGCATGAAATGAGTAAGTGGATGAAGTCCTTTCATTGTACTTTTCCGAGTTGTGAAAAGTCCAAGGGATGCAGCACTGTATGGAAAAGCAGGTTCCCTTTACAGGAGTGAGACTTGAGACTTACAGTGTCTTTGCTTGCCTTGCAGTATTTACAAAAATACATTTGATCATCTGGATGGAGTTAATAGCACATGATCCTGCGAGTCACATCAGCTGCTTGTGTCTCCTAAGCATGTCTGTGGCTGCATTGCAGTCTCACTCAGAGCACACCCCAAATTTTAAGGCCTCTTCCAGAATCTGTCAGCTCACATTGCCTTTGTCTTTCCCACTTCTCAAGATGGGGAGTGAGTCACCTGACCACCCAATGATGAAGAGGGAGGGTGGGCAAGATGACTCAGGGCCCAATCCTATCCAATTTTCCAGTGCTGGTGCAACAGTGCTAATGGGGCATGCACTGCATCTTGTAGTGGGGCAGCAGTCACAGAGGCCTCCTTAAGGTATGGAAACATTTGTTCCCTTACCAAGGGGCTGTACTGTGGTTGTACGGGGGCTGGAAAATTGGATAGGATTGGACCCTGAGTCATCTTGCCCACCCTTACACCTTAGCTCCCCTTCTCCAGTAGCTTAGCTATAGGGCCCCAGTTGAAGCTCCCATTCGAGGAGCTTTTTTGGCATTTACATGTTATCCCTCTTTGGTCTACTCCAGACAAACTGGCTAAGCATTGTCTCAGAGCCTGCTCCAGTGCCGGGCTCATTCTCAGCACCAAATTCCAGGCTCTTAACACAGCCCTCTTGCTCAGAAAACAATACCTGGCCACAGACATTCTGGCTGGTTAACAGCTACTTCTTCCTGAGAGAATAATTGAACAGGTTAAAAAGCAGATTATGATTTAAAAGCCTGCAAGACCACCAAACCCTTTTCCCATCACCAAGTAGCACAAAGCAGATCAGTTGTTTTCCCTTTCTCTTTCATTCAGTTCCTTCTGCAGAACATCAAAAGTCACAAAACCCAAGAATGAGATAAGCATCACCCTGAAAGCAACAAGTGCTCAGAAATAAGGATTCAGATTGGAACTTTTGTGTGGAGGACTAGGGACTTATCATGATCCCGATCTGATGGGCTGCTGATCAGCAGCTTACCCAGGTCTTTGGGCAACAGGGACCCCCCCATGAGAAAATTATTTTCAGTAACAGTCATGACATGGAATTAATAATAATAGCTAGAGAAGAAGAGCAGGCAGTGAACATTTTATTTTATTGAACTTGTGTGTGTGTGTGTGTGTGTGTGTGTATGTGTGTGTGTGTATGGATACACACACTTTGTAAGTTTTTATGTTTACATTTGTATATTGTAATTTTGTATATATAATCAAGTCACTCAACAATTGAAAAAGTTTAAAAGAAATATATTTGCTCCTTGAAAAAGAAATTTAAACATCTTGGGGCAGCCTCTCAGACATCTCCTTGCAGCCTGGCACCTCCAGCCACTCTCTTCGTACATCTGGTGCTGATGGCTGCTAGGAAAGATATTTCCCTTGACTTCAACACCAGTGCCCATCCCTATGACAAATCAGGACCACAGACAGCAAATTCAACTTGAGACCATGCTGCAGGGAAAGGGTTAAGGCCCTGTCCCCCATGCTGCACACCTGCTCTGGATTGGGTCACCTTGTAGCTGCTACTTATGAGTTGTTTTTTTAAAAGAAAAATCCCAGAGGGACTAAGTGCTTCTTTAAAAAAAAAAAAAGTACTTCTAAAAGGGCTATTATAATGAACTCTAAATTTTTTCCTGACATGGGCATGTTGACCAATCAGTAGCCAGAGAGAGTCAGCCCTGCCTATCCTTTCCAGCCTGTTCACAATCAGGAGGAAGCTCCTCGCTCTCTCGTCCTGTCAGGAAACGAACTGGACCAGTGGCATAGCGTGGGTAGGGCCACAGGGGTGGCTGCCCTGGGCACAAAAGTCTTAGGGGCGCAAAATTTCAAAAGAAAAAAACCAGGAAGTAGTAATAAAGCGGTGGTGGCAGCGAACACAGTCACTCATTGCCTCTTACTCTGGGCTTGAGCAGGTGACTGGGGGCTTTGGGGGTTTGAGCAGGAGGTGACTGGTGTAAGGGGGGGGAAGTGGCAGAACAAGAGGTGGCAGAGGTTAGAGACTGTTTTCACCGCCAGCAGCTCGTGAAAAAAGCACCGCTGTTTTTCCTGTCCAGAAGAAGAAGTCCAACATGTTTTGCAAGAGGCAGCAGAGTGGTGAGCACAGCTTTGGACAGCTGCCGCCTCTTACTCCAGGGCTTGGGGACAAGCAGGAGCAAGCGGGAGGGGGGCTGGGGAGAAGTGGCAGAGGCAGAGGGCAGCAAGCTGCTGGGGAGAGGAGATGGTTTTATTCCCTCATCTTTTTTTACTTTTTTGAAAAGCCCCAAAGTGACATCACTTTAGGTTGTGATGTCACTTCTGGGGCATCATTTTTAGCTCTGCCTTGGGCTCCAAAATTGTTGGCTATGCCACTGAACTGGATCCCAGAATTCCGGAATGTGGACATCCAGAATTTGGCTCCCACGGAGGATGAGGACACTTGGTTGTCCTGTGCTTTTTCTGCATGGGAACAAGTAGCATCCAAGGGAGGGGGGAGGCAAATGCACTTCTGACATGTTCAGAGACACTGAGGACAACAAACCACAAGCAAAAGCACTTCCTGTTTGGTACATGGCACTGCCCCCTGGTGGTCCATGTAAGCTTGTGCTAATTATGTGTTTTGTTTGTGGTATTTCTATATCTTAATACTTGGGTTTTTTAAATGATAATATATATCCTTAAAACACTGATGGTGTGCCTTCACCATTTTAGTGCCTTTTCATTGTGTCATTGTGAGATGAAAAAGGTTGAACACCGTTACTGTACTACAGTATCTTATCATTTTGCTGTTATGTATAGATCAGGCTTTAATTTACAACTAGGGTGTGTGTGTGTGTGTGTGTGCGTGCATGCGCGCGCGCTTTTTTTTTTGGTGATTCCCCCACCCAGAATTTCTTGATTAAAATAGCAAATTGTCATGTTACATGTTTTTATTCCAAGGGTGCATTTTAGTAAATTATAAATTATAATTGCTTTAAAAATGTACTAGGTAGGTGGTATAGATCAGTGGTCTTCAATCTTTTTCATGCCACTGTCCCAACAAACAAACAAACAAACAAACAATGAGACTGGGACCCCACTGTCGATCCCGCCACCCTCCTAGGACCCTATCCACCACCACCACCACCCCATTGCCTTCCTCTCCCCAACCCCTTAATACCTTCCCAGCACTGTTCACTGTAATCAAATATTAGAGAGAACTGAAAAGTTATCATGAAGCTCACCCAGTGCTAGTGAAAGCTATTTTCACCCAATTACTCTGAGCAGGACTGGGACACCATCTCCTGGTACCAGATCTGGTGGTGCTCTAGTCCAGTGGTCGTCAACCACATAAGAACACTGGAGGAGCCCCAATGAATCAGGTCAAAGGCCCATCTAGTTCAGCTTCCTGTATCTCAGTGGCCCACCATATGCTTCAGGGAGCACAAAAAACAGCAAGACACAATCTGCGCCCTGGTGCCCTCCCTTGCATCTGGCATTCTGAGGTGGCCTACCTCTAAAACCAGGAGCTTGCACATACCTATCATAACTTGTAACCCGTGATGGACTTTTCCTCCAGAAATTTGTCCAATCCCCTCTTAAAGGCATCTAGGTGAGATGCCATCACCACTTCCCGTGGCAAGGAGTTCCACAGACTAATCACATGCTGGGTAAAGAAATATTTTCTTTTGTCTGTCCTAACTCTTCCAACCCCACAACTGAGTCTTCCGGGGTGCCGACCCCAAGGTTGAAGATCCCTGATACAGGAGATATAGTGCCAGCAGATGCAGCCACAGTATTATTTCTAAATGGAAAAATAATCTGTTTTAATTTCTGGCAAACATCTCAAAGCACCAGAAGGTGCTGTTCTGAGTTTTGATTTGGACATTTTGACACCAAAAAGGAGGGCGTTTCGTGCTTTGATGAGTTTTTAACCAAAGCAAAACAAAAACACACTCTTTGCAACAGATCAGAAGGGGGGGGCACCCTGGGTGAGCACTGGGTCCCTGGTATGCGCATGAAGCTCGTCCGCCACAAGAGGGCTCGCTTGGCTGCTGCAGGGGAAGCGAGGAGGTCTTTCTCTTTTCCCTCTTTCTTTCTTGGCTCCAGCCAGGATGTGGCATTGAGCTTCCTGGGTTTTGCAGCTTACAGTGGCTTCCCCCCCTAAGGCCCCCTCCCCACCACTTTCCATCCCTGCAAGAGGTGGTGAGCGCTCCATCACCACTCCAACGCTGCAGGTCCCTGGAGAGAGCTGCAGGTAAAGGATCTGGGATTAAGGGGGTGTGCGCGCAAAAAGCGCCCTAGTCTCTGCTATCTTCCCCCCCCCCTCCTCCGCTGCCTTTGCAAGGTCCGATTCCCAGGGAGGAAACAATAGAGGCTGCTGTGCTGGACATGGATGAACCCAGGGTAGGGCTGGAAGCGGTGATATCCTTGCAGTGCAACCCTTTCCCCCCTTCTCGGCCTGGACTTTTTTTTGCAGTCTTCGCAGATGGTGGCCTTACAATGGGCCTGGGGGATGGGTTAGTCTGATGGGGAGGGTCAGTCTGATGGGGTGGAGGTAGGAGGAAGAAAGGAAGAATCCGGCTCTTTGCAGTAAGTTGCCTTTTTAGTGTAATCCTAAACATGTTTACTCAGAAATAAGTCCCACTGAGTTCAGTGGGGATTACACCCTAGCAAGTGTGTTTAGGATTGCGGCCTTTTGTAAACCCACCCATTAATAAGTGTGTTTAGGATTGCTGCCTTTTGTAAACTTACCCACTAGTAAGTGTGTTTAGGATTGCAGCCTTTTGTAAACCCACCCACTAGTAAGTGTGTTTAGGATTGCAACCTTTTGTAAACTTACCCACTAGTAAGTGTGCTTAGGATTGCGGCCTTTTGTAAACCCACCCACTAGTAAGTGTGTTTAGGATTGCAGCCTTTTGTAAATTTACCCACTAGTAAGTGTGTTTAGGATTGCAGCCTTTTGAAAACTTACCCACTAGTAAGTGTGCTTAGGATTGCGGCCTTTTGTAAACCCACCCACTAGTAAGTGTGTTTAGGTTGCAGCCTTTTGTAAACCCACCCACTAGTAAGTGTGTTTAGGTTGCAGCCTTTTGTAAACTTGCCCACTAGTAAGTGTGTTTAGGATTGCAGCCTTTTGTAAAATTACCCACTAGTAAGTGTGCTTAGGATTGCAGCCTTTTGTAAACCCACCCACTAGTAAGTGTGTTTAGGATTGCAGCCTTTTGTAAAATTACACCCTAGTAAGTGTGTTTAGGATTGCAGCCTTTTGAAAACCTACCCACTAGTAAGTGTGTTTAGGATTGCAGCCTTTTGTAAACTTACCCACTTGTCTGTGCCCTGCTCAGTTTTTCCACAAATACTCATCACTTCCCCCAAACAGTTTCCATCCCATAATTTCTGGCTTCCACTGGGTCCCAACTGCTCTCTCTTCCTGTGGTCACAGCCTTTAACGTGCAGCCTGCACAGTATGCGTTCCTTGTTCACATAGTGTGGATGGTTATTTCCATACTGCATCATACATGTACAATATTTCTTGAATGTCGACACCTGTAGATGTGCTTAGCTCTTGCTTGGGTCATTGAGAATCACATTTCATGCATCTGAGGAATTGGGTTCTAACCTGTAAAAAGCTCATGCCATAATAATATTGTTCATTTTTAAAGTGCAGCTTGACACTGGGTCGCTTTTGCTAGAATAGACAAACACAGGCAGCTCTCTGGAATTTTATTCATAATGTGTGTGTTTTTATTTCTTTGGCATAGACTTGTAGTTTTTTTCTCCGCTGACCATTCCTTCTTGGACTTCGAAGAGTTTGAACTGGGAACTAAAAATATACACAGGAATGTAAAGCCTGACAGCTGCCTAGAAATTAGTCAGTTCCATACATTCCACAACTGCAAACCGGGGTTGCGACTCAACAGAGAGGTGTATACTTAAAAAAAAAAATACAAATATACCTAAAAAGCATAATGTGCAAAGAGGCCTTATTTCTTATGCAACAGATACTTACTGTCTCTGCCATAAATGTCAACAACAACAATAATAATAATAACTTTATTTTTACCCCGCCTTTCTCCCCGAAGGGACTCAAGGCGGCTTACAACATATTAAAAACATAATTTAAAAACAAATAAAAACATATTAACACATCATAAAAAAACAGCAGTCAGAGAAAAAAATAGGTAAAAAGAGCATAGAGCAGCAGCAAGTCATAAAAGAATCAGGCCTGTAAAAAATATTAAAAGATGTTAAAAAGATGTTAAAAGGCCGAGAACGCAGAAGGCCTGTTTAAACAGAAGGGTCTTCAGGCCTTGCCGAAAGGTCTCAAGAGAGGGAGCCATTCTTAAGTCAAGGGGAAGGGAGTTCCATAGCGTTGGTGCCACTACTGAGAAGGCCCTATTTCTTGCAGCCGCCCCACGTACCTCCCTAGGCGGCGGCACTTGTAAAAAGGCCTTCTCTGATGACCTGAGAGGGCGAGCCGGATTGTACGGGAGCAGGCGATCTCTAAGATACCCTGGTCCAGAGCAGTATAGGGCTTTAAAGGTCAATACCAGCACCTTGAATTGGGCCCGGAAACGAATGGGCAGCCAGTGCAGCCGCTGGAGAAGCAGACTGACAGAGTCGAACTGCCTACCTCCAGTAACCACGCGGGCCGCCGCATTCTGCACTAGTTGCAGTTTCCGAACCGTCTTCAAGGGCAGCCCCACATAGAGCGCGTTACAGTAATCTAATCTCGATGTCACTGAGGCATGGATCACCGTGGCCAGGTCTGCACGATCCAAGTACGGCCGCAGCTGGCGCACCAGCCGAAGCTGAGCGAAGGCCCCCCTTGCCACAGCCACCACCTGGGAATCCAGGAGCAGCTGCGAGTCCAGGTGGACCCCCAAGCTGCGGACCTGCTCCTTCAGAGGGAGTGCAACCCCATTCAGCGCAAGCCGATAGTCCAGCACCTGCATCAAGGATTTCCGAACCAGGAGAGCCTCTGTCTTATCCGGATTTAATTTCAGCTTGTTAGCCCCCATCCAGATCCTCACTGCCTCCAGGCCCTCAACCGCCACTCTGGAGTCTGGAGGAAAGGAGAGATAGAGCTGGGTGTCATCAGCATATTGATGGCACCCCACACCCCACAAACCCCCGGATGACCTCTCCCAGCGGTTTCATGTAGATGTTAAATAGCATGGGGGACAGAATTGAGCCCTGTGGCACCCCGTATCTCAAGGGCCAGGGTGTCGAACAGGCATCCCCCAGCACCACCATCTGGGACCGACCCTCCAAGTAGGAGCGGAACCACCGCAAAACAGTGTCTCCAGCTCCCAATTTGGCCAATCGGCCCAGAAGGATACCGTGGTCGATGGTATCGAAAGCCGCTGAGAGGTCCAGCAGGACCAACAGGGACGCACTCCCCCTGTCCAGTCCCCGGCGTAGGTCATCCACCAAGGCGACCAAGGCGGTTTCTGTCCCAAAGCCCGGCCTGAAGCCAGATTGAAAAGGATCCAGATAATCTGCTTCATCCAAGACCCTCTGGAGTTGGGACGCCACCACCCGCTCAATTACCTTGTCCAGAAACGGGATGTTGGAGACTGGCCGGTAGTTATCCAACACAGTGGAATCCAGGGAGGGCTTCTTCAGGAGGGGGCAAACCACCGCCCGTTTCAAAGCGAGTGGTAACGTCCCCTCCATCAAGGAAGAGTTGACCACCCTCCCTGTCCACTCAGCCAGCCCACCCTGGGCAGCTCTTATCAACCAAGCTGGGCAAGGGTCGAGCAGGCAGGCAGATGGCCTCACACTCCAAAGGTGTCTGTCCACATCCTCAGGCTGTACAAGCTGAAAAGAATCCCACAACACAGGACAAGCAGTTGCCAAGGGGTCATCGTCAGACACTGTCAATGTGGCATCCAAGTTGTGACGAATACGATCGATTTTATCTGCAAAATGTTGCGCAAACACGTCACAGCGGCTGACCTTGTATTCCTCCTGGTCTACTGGGGGGGCCTGATGGAGGAGGCCCCCGCACCACACGGAACAGCTCTGCCGGACGGTTGTCAGCCGACGCAATGGTAGCAGAGAAGAACGATCTCTTCGCTGCTACCACCGCCACGGAATAGGCTCTGTAATGGGCTCTACTCCGTGTCCGATCGGATTCATCCCAAGTTTTCTGCCACCGTCGCTCTAGACGCCTGCCCTGCCGCTTCATCCTTCGCAGCTCCTCAGTGAACCAAGGAGCCGCTCCGAGTCTGCGACGTGGCAGAGGTCGCTCCGGAGCAATCTCATCCACTGCCCTGGTCATTTCCCCATTCCAGAGGTCAACCAGGGCCTCAGATAAGACGCCAGTCTTGGCAGTGGGGAAATCCCCCAGAGCCCTCAGGAAACCTTCAGGATCCATTAGCCTCCGGGGGCGGACCATAGAAAACGGTCCCCCGCCTCTGCGGAGGTAGGAAGTCGCAACAAGCCTAAACCTTACCAGGAAGTGATCTGTCCATGACAACGGAGTGATCTTGATCTCCTCTACGTCCAGATCACTGCCCCCGTGCCCAGCTGTAAACACCAGGTCCAGCACGTGTCCTGCAGTATGTGTCGGGGCCGAGATCTTCTGGGACAGGCCCATGGTTGTCACGGCGGCCATGAAATCCTGAGCTGCACCTGACGCAGGGGCCTCGGCATGCACATTGAAGTCCCCCAGCACTAACAGCACTAACAACTGCCAATAAAGTGTCATACACTTGGCTTGGGTAGCATTACACTCTTCAACTAGTCCAATGTTTTGTTGCAATGTTCTCTTGTTTTTCTAGGCATCAGTATTTTGTGGTGTGGTTTATTTTTCAAATACTTTTTAGCCCTGTTTGGTTGCTGTGACTCAGATCTATCAAAGGAAGGAAAATGCAGACTTTCATAGATGGTGATTCCTACAGCAGTCAACAACTGATTAGATAACTACGAACTATAGGTGAAGATGGGTGGCGTGATCTTAGGACCTAGTCCTGTCCAACTTTCCAGTGCTGATGCAGCCATGTTAAAGGGTCATGCACTGCATCTTCTGGTGCGCAGGGGAGTCCAAGCGGCCTCCCGAAGTTGGAGGAATGTTTCCTTACTTCAGGGCTGCATCAGTGCTGGAAAGTTGGACAGAATTGGGCTTTGGTAATTGCAGGCAGGTTCCCAGTTCTTTCTCAAGGATATCTCAGTACCACATAAATAACACTGACACAGCTTGCAAATTGATTCTTTCAGCTTACACTTCAAAATCTCTTTCTGTATTGCTCTGTACACAACCCACAGGGAATCAGTGGCTTCTTTCACAGATGGGTTTGTTATTTAATCTGTATCCCACCCTTGGCCACAAGTGGTTGGCCTTAAGCAAGTGACCACTACTTCCCAGCCTCAGTTCCACTGTCTGCAATACAGTAATAATACTGACCTATGTTACCAGATTGTTGTATGCATTGCTGGTATTGTTGTATAGCTGTTAGAAAACTCTAAAATGCATACTGTAATAAATGCTAGGATTAATAATTCCTGCATAGATCTTAGCACTCAGGCTGCAGTTGACTCATTATATCTTAAGAGGACTCAGGAGAGGCTACCTGCAAAATTATGCTAAGCCAAAGATACTTATTTTCCCCTGAAAACATGCAGTGTGACACAGCTTATCTCACAGAACCTCATTTTTCTTTTCTTTTCCTTCTGTCTCCCACTTCACCCCATTGCTGTACAGAGCTAATTGCCAAGATGACTGTGTTACCAAATACATGTTTCACATGATGCAAATGAGCTTTCCATTCTGTTTTATTTAGGTGCTGTTAGGTACCTTGCTTGATGAGGGGGAGAAGACATCAAGAAATCCTAGCACAAGACTGTCTCTGTGAGCCGACATGCAGGAGAGCTACGAAACAGTGATTTCACTAGGTAAGGGATTTCCCACTGCCTAAAATCCCTGTGCCATACTGTTACTTGACACATCACCACTTATAAATGGAAGGCAGGTTCTGTGTCTCAGGAGGATGTTACACCTGCCTCATAATATAAGCTAAGATACTACCTGCTGTATCCTCCCCACCCCATCCTCTGTGCATGTGTTCATGGACACACAGGAAAATTCAACTAACCAGGGCTACTGCCTGTTACATTTGCTCTGCTGCCTGCTTTGCCCTATTGGCTGATGGTGCCAAAGTGCCCAGCCAAGTTTAAGCTTTAGGCACAATGCTCAGTGCACATACCCAAAGCCTTTTCCATAGTAAACTCACAGGTTTGCCAGTTTCTCAATGTGATAAAACTTCAGCCTCACTCAGTGCAACTCAGCTTCTTTATGGAGTTTGCTTCTTTTACTGCATCTCATCTTAGGAGGCAAGGAAAAGCCCAACAGAACAAATGTATTGCAATAACCCGCTAAAAGATAAAGTGCTTTATCTTCAGGAAACTCTTTCGGTGCTTACTTGTCTGCCAAAGAACAATATGAGCATCTGCCATGGAAACTTTGCATGTTTCAAGTGCTTCTGTAGCATGTTTTAAAAAACAGACTGTTCATGTGGTGCTCTAGACCTGCTTTTGGGGGTCCTTTTGGACTTCATGGTCCACAACAACTGAAAACATAGCTGAAAACATACCTAAAGTCTCCCTTTGACTGCATGTTGCCCAGAAGATCATTAGTGATGGGAAGGCTAACTTTCAAGGAATGCAGTTATAAACTCTAAGCTTTTCATTGAGGAACACAGTTTAAAAAACACTAGTAAAATACTTTACAGTGGTTTTACCCTCTTTATCCATGGGCTCAGCCTTTATGGATTTCAGCTTCTGCGGATGCTGAGCCTGTGGCTGGAGGACTTTAGAGGACCTCCTGAATATCACCAGAAGTTGCCAGTGCAAATCAGAAGTAACTTCTGGGTTTCATCCAGGAGGTCTTCCGAGGAGTCCTGGAGGCCGTGCACCACCTCCAGAGGACCCAGCACAGCCCACAGGTGAATCCCTGCAGCACCACAACCTCCTGATTTTAGAAATGGGCTATGTCAGAATGCCAGATGCAAGGGAGGGCACCAGGATGAGGTCTCTTGTTATCTGGTGTGCTCCCTGGGGCATTTGGTGGGCCGCTGTGAGATACAGGAAGCTGCCTATGGCCTGATCCAGTGGGGCTGTTCTTATGTTCTTATGGACCCCAGCCTCTGCAGATTTAATTATCCTCAGAATTCTGCATCCACGGGTGGTCCTGGAACGGATCCCCCACAGATACCGAGGGCCTGCTGTATATCATATCATGAACATTAAAAATGGCTCTGTACCACCTTGAGTCTTGCATTGTAGCACTGTTTTCTTTTGTTCCAGTGTGCAGTGCCTAGTACCATAGAGGCAGCAGGGACACCTGAAATCTGTTTCTATATACTTTTTGGAAAGCCATTGGTTTTTAAGCCATTTACTTCTTTGCCCTTCCCCACTTCTCTGCCCTTCTCTGCCCATCCAAAGAACACTGCCTAGTCAAACTAATGGAAAGCATCTCTGTTGGCTTATCAGCCTGTCTTCTGCTTTCCTCCTCTTAGCGGAAGAAATTGCCATCAGCTGGCCGCGGATAACTGCCTTCACAGAGGCACGAGGGCGCCGAGGACTGGCTCCTGGTAAGACCTTTGTGGGGATGGAGATTTTTTTTTTTCCCTAAGTGGAAGGTGGGTCACAGAATCCCTGTTCTCACTTTCAACCACCTGAAAGGGTTAGACTGGCCATTTTCAACCACTGTGCCATGGCACACTGGTGTGCCGTGAGAGGTCCACAGGTGCGCCACAGGAATTTGGGGGAAGGTCAGTTATTAGTAAGGCCAGTGGGGGATGTGAGCAGCACTGGCAGCATGGTGTGCCTTGTGAATGGTCAAAAACCTGATTGTGTGCCTTGACTATTTTAGTACCTTGTTCTTGTGCCGTGAGATGAAAAAGGTTGAAAATCGCTGGGTTAGACTTAAGTCCTTCCCTGAGTTAGAATTCTCTGCTTTCCAATCTGTATGGAGAGTAAAAATTACAGTTTTCTGAGATATTTTAATATTTGAGTGCATTTCTGTCACATTCCTAAAAGTCTATGTTTATAAATGTTGAAATGTTGGGTCTTCTTCATAATTTATAAACCATTGGGAACTCTGATTTGAGTTCTGGCAAAAACTAGCCTGCATCACAGCTACAGAGGTCAAATATCTGGAGTAGGGTAGAATGTGATGAGGAGAGGACAGATTGACAGAAAAGGGGGGAGGGAAGGAGAGCCTAATAATCCTCAGCCATGTCGTCTAGACCAACAGTTCCAAACTGGTCCACCAGTGGGTCATCACCCAGTTTTGGTTCACAAAACTGACAGGGCAGATTAGGCTGGGTGCATCAAGGGCTAAACAACCTGCTAATTGTGCAGAACACAGCTGCCCAATCACCATTATAGCCACATTGAGTGGTTGGTAAAGTGAAACTTTTTTTTATGTGGATCCTGATGCCAAAAAGTTTGGGAACTAAAACAAGGGAGTATAGCTGATTGAGGAGTGCTGTAACACAGTGGTTCTCACACATTTAGCACCGGGACCCACTTTTAAGAATGAGAATCTGTCAGGACCGACTGGAAATGATGTCATGACCGGAAGTAGAAATGTGGTCATGACATCAAGCAGGAAAATTTTTCACAATCCTAGTCTGCCATCCTACCCACACTTACCCAGGAGTAAGTCCCATTTACTATCATTATTAAAAGAATATACATAGTAGCTTTCCCCTGGGGGCTGGGGATAAGAATAGGCCCTCAGTTTGGCTGTACTTGTCGTAAGAGGCGACTAAACAGCCACCGGGTAGATGGGACTCGTCAGCCTGGGAAGGCAGCTCATCTGAGAGAAGGAAAACTCTGATCCCAAACCTCCACTGCCTTGTGGCTACATCCAGTTATGGAAGAGGCTTCAGGAGTCAACCTCCAGGCAAAATCCGGAGCCGGAGTCCCTGAGGCAGTTCATGGCTGAACACAGTCACGTTCTGGCAACTCCTGTGACGCCGCTGGAACCAACCGTATTGGCCTCTGCCTTTCCACTGGACCATTTCAGCGACGTGGAGAGGGGGGATTTGCTGCATGGGTAACAGCCTATCCTCCATACCTACTTTACCCAGGCTTCGTGCACTGGAGAGGGCACTCTGTTCCAGAACGACCATTCAGAGCGTGACACCATAGTCTTCCGAGACTGAAGGATGCCAACAACATAGTAGCTTGCTAAAAGTATAGTTCTGTAATATTTCCCCAAATGCAGTCACGTACCATGGTAGCATCAAGTCTAATATATTAAAAATAAAATATTGAAATGAATGGGGACCCACCTGAAATTGGCTCACGACCCACCTCGTGGGTTCCGACCCCCAGTTTGAGAAACACTGCTGTAACAGACAATGGTATGGAGTTCGCTCTCTCCGATGTCATGATTCTGGATTCTGGTCTGCGGTGTTGCTGACCCAGTAAATTAGCTGCAGTTCTTTCTTAACCAGTGGATCTAGTAATGAAGGTTAATCAGCAGGACCCCAGAAGTCTCTCAAATCAGCAACACCAAACCCTTTGTTCTTAAAACTTCAAAGCAGTTTTTAAAAGGAAAAGATGTAAAGATAGTCATGTTTGGTCAATTCGCATAAACTGTTCTTATGGCAGAATCAGGTTTCTCTTCCTGCAGAATTTTACAGAGCTGACCCCAGAGCCATATAGATTAGCTCCTGCCCAGGGTAACAGGTTCACTGTGTGGCCCACCAAGGCCATGAGCTCCCAGCAAAGACAGGCATTCCTTTCATTCTTTCCTCTTCTTTTCTACCCAGGTTTAGACATGGAACCAGAACAAGGACAGCTAGCACCTTTGCAGGGCCAAGCAGCAGCAGCAGCAACCACTGACTCAAGCGAAGAAGGAATCTTGCCAGATTTCCGGAGGCAGCTCGGGGTGATCCTGCAGACTGTAGGCAAGGCTCAAGTGGAGAAGATGCTGAGAGAGCTGGTGAAGGAGCAGGAGCAGCAGGGAAGGGTCAGGAAGCGCAAAAGAGTGGCCAGGAGTCCTCGTCATGGAGGTAAAGGCATTGCTGGAGGAAAAGGGTGCTGAGGTCTGGCAGTCTTTTGTAAGATAGCCAGGAGCATCAGATTTTGCATGGCTCAGATGCTCAGATCTGCAGCCCAAGGTTTGGGTAGTCATTTCAAAGCATGATATGGTATTTAGAACCAGTCTCTCCTTTGGACTCCATGCCCATGAACCCCACCGTCACCATTAGCTGCTCAAGGCCTCCTTTCTCTCTGCATAGTTTGGCTGGACACAGTCACATTCTGGCAACTCCTGTGACGCCGCTGGAACCAACCATATTGGCTTCTGCCTTTCCATTGGACCATTTCAGCGATGTGGAGGGGGGGATTTGCTGCATGGGTAACAGTCTATCCTCCCTATTTACTCTACCCAGGCTTTGTGCCCTGGAGAGAACACTCTGTTCCAGAACCACCATTCAGAGCGCGATACCATAGTCTTCCGAGACTGAAGGATGCCAACAGTTTGGACACTTCTAGACATTCCTATGCTTTTCTTGGCTCATCCTTTCTCCATGGAGACCTCCTTCCCTCAACCCCCTGCTTCCTCAAACCTCTGTTCCTGCTTCACACCTCACTGTGGCTCTTGCTTTGCAGATCTCCAAATGCTTTTTCGGCAATGCCATTTATTCAAGTTGTATTATTTGGATTTCTTTGAAGTAGAATTTGGATCTTTTAACACAGGGCAAGCAGAGTCCAAATATTAATCCAGAATGAAAATGTAACTTATTATTTGCTGCCTGCTCCTGTGATGTGAGGGGTCAGGGGGGGAGGTGTGCGCGCCATTATTTATTTATTTATTTATTTATTTATTTATTTATTTATTTATATTCAGCTTTATCTCCCAAAGGGCATTCAAAGCGGCTATTCATGAGGCTCTGAAAGAGTTCAGAAAATTGTACAAAAGCTGCAGCTAGTGACAAATATATTTGTCATTAATCTGCTAAGACCCAAAGTGCTCAACCTCAGCATAATACGAACCTGCCTTCTTCCTCCCTAAGGTGCTGTCTTAGCTTGAGTTAGACCATGAGTCTCCAAAGCCCGGCCTGGGGGCCAGATGCGGCCAGCAGCCAACCTCAGTCTGGCCCACGGCTTGTCCCCTGAAAGCCTCTGGCCCACTTGGCCGAACATGATTGGAACTGTGCTCTGGTTGCATCTGGAGGGTGTTCTAAGGGCTAGAGAATTTGAATGAATGAGCCCATTCATTCATTTATTCCCTCATCTAAGTTCTATCTCTAATTTATTTATATAAATTTTATATTTAAATTTTTTTTTCCGGCCCTCAACACCGTGCCAGATATTTGATGCGGCCCCCTGGCCAAAATGTTTGGAGACCCCTGAGTTAGACCATTGGTCCATTTAGCCCACCTACCTTAACCTGGCTGGTAGCAGCTCTTCAAGGAGTCAGCCAGAGTTCTTTGCTACTTGAGATATCTTCTTGGAGATGCAAGCACTGAATCTGGACCCTCTGAATACAAAGCATGTGTTTGACCACTTAGCTCCCACCCTGGTCCCCTTCCCCCACAGTCTACGAGGCTGACCTATTTCGCCCTCTTGACAATATGGAGCAGGGAAGTCTATCTCTCTTTTAGATATTCCTGTGCTTTACTCTACAGATGTAAAGATCGTTCACATTTTTGTTCCAGCAGGTGATGGAACAGGTGGGCAGAACAGCTTGGAGATCCCACAGGAACTAGACGTTGGGAATGTGGAAGGACCGACAGTCCTGTCCAGAAAGCCGCCTGAAAAGGAACTGCAGGTGCCCCTCTTGCGTCCAGGGCTGGGAGCAGGGCAAAAGCATCCCAGTTCAGGGAAGACTGTTTACAGGGATGCCAGAGAGTGTAAGAACAGCCTTGCCCAGCAGCAGAGTCCTCTGGGGACAAGATGGGGGGCAGGGCCAGAGTCCAGGGAGAGCATCAGCTGCAATCTGCTCCACAGTATGATCCGCGACTCTCATGATAGTGGCAGAGTCTGGCCACCTTTTAGTGAAAGAGCCCAGTTCTTAGGGTGGCAGAAACCGCCACGCTGTACCCAGAGACGCCGTCGTCCACCTGCAGGAGAGAAGCCCCACCGCTGTGGGCCATGCCGGAGAACCATTGTCACCCCACCACCAGGATCTGGCTCACCTCCAAATGCTGCCTTGGCTCCTCTCTTGAACTCTGTGGCCGCATCTTCTCCTGTCACACCTCTGACCTCTGTAGAGCCACTGAACTCCAGCCAGCCCCTGCCGGTGAACTCTGCTTCAGTCCCTTCCCGAAAGCCCCACGCGTGTGAAGAGTGTGGCAAAAGATTCCGAATTCTTGCCAACTTGGAACGGCATCAGCAGCGCCATGCCGCAGAAAAACCTCACCAGTGCCGCGACTGTGGTCGGCGTTTCCGCTGGGGCTGTCACCTGGAGCGCCACCGGCGGTCCCGACGCTGCGTGGAGTGTGGGGGAGGCCTTGCAACGCCTCCTCCACCCCCATCCCCACCCCCAGAACCTGACCGGCCCTACTCCTGTGGGGAGTGCGGGAGGCGGTTCACCCAGCGCTCGGCGCTCAGCAAACACCGACGGCTGCACTCTGGGGAACGCCCCTACGGCTGCGGAGAGTGTGGGAAGCGCTTCCTGCAGCGCTCTGACCTCACCATCCACGTGCGCTCCCATTCTGGGGAGCAGCCTTACGTCTGCACAGAGTGTGGCCGCCGTTTCAGTGTCAGCTCCAACCTCAGCAAACACAGGCGCATGCATCGTGGTGAGCGCCCGCACGCCTGCTCCTTCTGCGCTAAACGCTTCCTGCAGCGCTCGGAGCTCCTCATCCATCAGCGGGCTCACACTGGGGAACGTCCCTACCCCTGCACTGCCTGCGGGAAACGCTTTGCTCGCCGGGCTCATCTCAAACGGCACCAGCGCACCCATGGCGGGGTGCCTGCCCCTTCCACTGCCTCTCGTCCTCAGAGTGCCCATTTGCCTCCCACCGCTGCCACAGACACTGTGCCTCCCCTTGACCATCAACAGCCTGAACATGGGGGGGTGGCTGATGCTCTGGAGTCACTCCCCCACACCAACTCACACCTCCACACCAACCCACCATCAGCTGGGCCCACAGTCTTCTCAGCAGCCCGAGGGTCTGTGGGTGCTGCCTCCTTAGGTCTGCCCTGGGCTGTGTCCTCCTCTGCCCGCTTTCCCTTTTGTTCCAGCTCTCTCTGATCATGTGGTAGCTTTCCTGCATCCCTGCCCATCGCCTGTTTCTCATGACCAGTGGGCACCGACTGAACATGACCAACTGAACCTCCATGTCATGGGTGGAGCCTAGCTGCAGCGGCTCCAGGTTCTGATAGGGTGTTGGAGTGGTTTACATTTTGGGGCCCTGTCTTTGTCTGCTGGGAAACCTCGGGGTTTTAAAGTCTTCTACTTGTGGCCTCCTGCTTGCCTTTATGTAGCACCTCTGGTGTATGGATGAGGTGAGGAATAGATGGGCAGCCGTAGGCCCCAGGTGGGATGTTGGCAATATGACCTGGAGTCTTAATTGTGCTGTTTAGTACCAATCAGCATGATCAAGTTGGACACATTGTTAAGTTGGGGGGGGGGGAAGGGTCAGGGAGCCTGTCTTTTCAGATTGGGGAGAAGCAGCCCAAACTGACTGCAGTGACAGACACAGTCAGCATCATTGTTTGCCAAACCACAGTGTAATCACAGGCATGCATTTCCTGGGCACACACAAGGATATCTGTTCTCTTGCCATCACCAGCCACTCAATCACCTAGCCTTTGCTCGCACCTCCCCTGTTTTGTAAACCCTATCAGTGTCCTCTGCCTCCAATGCATTAATTCTTGCCCACCAACCATTGTCCCATGCAATCTTCTTAGCCAGTGATCTCCCCTTATCTGACTGCCTTTGTTTCCTTTTTTGGGATGAGTTGAACCAGTTGAACCTCTTCTAGGTACTCAGCACCCACTTCTGGAGACAAAATGGCATTATGTGGTTGGGTCCATATCCATGTACACAAAAAGAACACTGGCTGTTGCTTACAAGGGTGAGTGAGTTGTGTGTGGCTTTGGGCATCCAGCACTGCTCACGCTTCTCTTTTCTTAGTAGACAAGATTATCACAAGGCCCAGGAACCGGAAGACCCAGGACCACATTTGGGGAAACAAGCCAGAAGAACGACAGGCACTGATCCTTGCAGTATCAAAAATGGGGCAGTGGGTGGTGGCAGGATTCAAACTTGGCTCTTGCTGAACCTGAGGCAAGATGGCCAGTGCCTTCAAAAAGGAGCTACAGTGCTTCCTTCACCAATAGCTTCTGAGAAAGAGGGGAGGAAAAACAGGAGGTCCCTGCTTCAGTCGGAGTTTTGGACTGGAATGCTTTGGGGTGGAGGGTGGGAAGAAGTTTGTTTTCAACAGCTGCTGATGTTTTTAGCTAGCTCTAATGAGATGGTGACTGCTGAGTAGGGGCATAGACCTCTTAGCCTGCACCTCTTACATACTGTTGTTCACCAGACCAGTGTTATTTCTCCAGTTGCTTGTACATTCCTGGTATCTTTTGGACTGGTGCTTTATCACTAGGGGTGGGATCAAGGGAATGGAGCCACAGAACCTTGTGGTTTGGTCTGGGCTCTAGAATAGGGAGGGGATTAATAATATCTGATTTAGGACTAATACAGTAGAATTTTGTTTTACCAAAACGTTGCATGGTGTTTCTTCAACCAACACAGAAAAAAAAATGATGAATCCAAAACTACGAATACGATAAATGAGTCACCTGGAATATTTTGCATTCCCTTATCCCCAAAGGGAAGATATCTGTGCTTCAAAAATATGGGCTTGGGCAAGCAGGTTGGGTTGGGTGAGAACAGGTTGCTCAAGCTCGTTTTGCAAAATCCATCTCTCTTTTGACTCACAGTGGGGAAATTGACACATTCTTGAATTGGGGCACTTTTCATGTGTTCCACCTGACCTGCAATGCACATCCCTAGTAGTCCAAAAAATGGCCACGCTGATAAAGCATGGTGGGAACTGTCACAGGAGAGTGGCCCTGAGTAAGACAGAAAAATGGATTGATAAGTGATGGGAACTCAGATTCAAGTTTTCCCACCCTGGTTTCCATTCGTTCTGGAAGAGGTTGGCCTGGTGTAGCACACCCTTACCTCTGATCTGTGAGGGCGAAAGAATGCAGGAATTGTTCTAGCAGAGGGCTGTTGCTTATGTTAGCTCTTAGAGCCGGGGGCTGACTCATATCGTAAGAAAGTGGGTGCTGAGCTGCCGAGCTTGGGGAGTTAGCATGACATGGCATGATGTTGGCAATAGTGTGGCAAGGTTTGTAGGTAGAGGATCAGCAGCATTTGAAAGTACAGGTGTTGGAACTAAGATTGTTAATGGATTGGGTGTGAATCACTCCCTTTTTGTCATGTTTCTGCAAGTGTTTCTTCCTGCAAAACTATCGGTCAGTAGGAAGCACCAGAAGGAGTTTGCATTCAATCAGATGAAATGCCACAGTATTTCAGTGGCATGACAAATGATTAAAATATTCCACGCTGACACAATCTGTGTCCTACCCACTAGCAAGATAGAATGCATCTCACTAGCTGTATGTTGTAGCTTGCTTGACACTTTCCCTGCTTCCTAACTCACCTTTATTTGCAATTTCAGGCTGGAAGGGAAAAGAGACCATTGAGAGATGTTTTTTGGCTTGGTGGGCTGTAACTTATGCAGAGTTTTAAATGACCATTTAGGGGGGCAGGTGATGGGGAGTAAGTATCGCTGCAATCTAGCTGGAAAAGTCCTTATCTCCTGACCGGTCTGGAATCCTTGTGTCAATGGTTCATTGCTGCCCATCTGCCATGAAGCCAAGATAGTGAACACGCTGTCCCTGTCAAGTTAGATGTGGTGTTTGTTCAAGAATAGGCACGTTGACAGGGGTTTTGGCCCAAAACCTGGTGCAGGATATGCTCTGTTCAGCATAAGATTTCTGCATCAAGCTGAGTCCCTTATAGATTACACAAATTTTTGTGTATAAAATTTTGCTATACTACCTATATTGCTTTCTAATCATGGGGAAGACATAGGAACTAGAAGCTTGCTTTAACACACACACACACACACACACACACAAACACACACACACACACACACACAGACCTTGGCTTTTGTGTGCAGTTCTAGTTTCTATAGACGTATGGTGCTATGGCAGAATACACACAGTGCTGGCTAGAGTCCCCTAGATGGGGAATGACCTATAGATTCATTTTCGTGTATAATTCTTGTAAAATATAAAGGTGCAAACAGGATTGGGATAACATTTTTCTTTATTAAGAGATACCAAAACAAATGCATTAATATCCCACTCCATTTTTGGGTTTAAGGGAATTTCGTGGGAGCAGGAACATGATAGTGGGAACATCCTTGCTACAGAAGCAGACCCACACAGCTGTTGAGTGAACCGCAGAGCTGGTGGGTTTGGTTGCCTTGCTAAGGAAGAGAATCCACAAGGTCCTATCTCCTGTTTGGCAACTGCTGATAAGATGAATGAGGAAGAACATCAGAATGGCACTGCTGGATCTAGCTCAACATTCTGTTCACCAGTAGTGATCAAATGTCCTGGGGATGTTCACAAGCAGAACATGATGGTGATTTCCACCTACTTTGTTTAAATCCCCAGCCTCAGGTAGTCAGATGACCTGAATATGAAGTTTGTGCTTTTGGCTGTTATGGATATTAACCAGTGATAAATATTTCATGAATTTATGAAATCCTTTTTTAAAAAGTGATTTATACTAAATGGGCAACTCAGTGCCTTGTGGCAGAGAAGCATTCTTTTAATTTGGCTAAAACTGGATTGCTGCCTACCGACTCCAGCGGATGATCCAAATCTAGGGGTGAGGTCTGTACTTTTAAAGGTGATTTATCTGACTTTCTTTGCTTTTTCCACATCACTTACGGTACCCATCTCTTGAACCTGAGCGAAGAGCTCCAAATTGGCACAGCACGAGACAGTGACTTACGCCAGACCTTCTATGGGAAGGCTGAGTTGCAGTTTCTGTAGGCCTCTTGAGCTTGTCGTTTCAGAGCCAATGGATCCTGCCGAGACTCGCATTTCTAGCTGAGGGAAACACTTCCAGTGCGCATGGCCTTGCACCTAAGAGGCCTATAAAAAAGTGGCCAAGTATCTCTGGGGTCTTTTCTGAGGCACAGCTGTTGGGAATGGAATTCCTCGCTTTGCAGTCAGCAATCTGTGCCTTGTCCCCACAGCTGGACCGAAGCATTTGGCCCGTGATCTTCAGAGGGCTGTCGACTGCTTGATGCTGTGGAAGCTGACGCGTGTCGGCGATGTGGGAATGGACATGGCCCTTGCCACCCGGGCACGGATGGAGTGTTTGTCCTGCCACCGATGCCACCTCTTCCGTACTGCAGAGCGCACCTGGGGAGATGCATCACGGGATATTAAAAAGGGTAGCCCACCACACTGCAATCCGTTGCCTCTCTGGAAAGGGTGCCAGATTTGAGGGCGAATAAGGCTCTTGTGTTTTTAATCTTTTTGCTAACATGGGCCTCCGAACCACAAGCCGGATATGGCGCACAGGCATTATCTTCCTGGTGAGGCGGTGGCGAGGCCTAACTGTTCTGTCCTCTGTTGTGCCTGGTTGTCACAGAGCCTCGTGCCAGGCAGCTGCTTCCCCCTGGGAAATTGGGGCACCAGAACCTTCTGTGGCACTATGCATCGGAAGAGGCTGCCAGGCGCGAGTCTCTGTGACAACTGGGTGCGATGAATGGTGGCCGTAGGGTGGAATAGTATGGCTTTGCCACAGCCACACTGCATCTGGAACGATAATCCTGGCACACCAGACAGCTGTGCTAGAGGAAGCCTTCCAGCACATGGGGCTTCTTTGCTCACAGTAGTAGGAGGTGTTGTAAAGATGAAAGATTTTCAGTAGCTGCAATGATGAAAGCCACAGGAGTACAACAATCAAACACATAGCAGCACATCCCCCCCCCCCGGGCTAAGTAATCTGGGATAAATACCACCCCTGAATGATCACCAAGGAGAAATGTATAATTTTTTTAAAGGGTGTCATTCTGAGCTTTTAAAAAAAAAATCGTCAAGTTTCTACTGCCGCTTATACATCCAAGTGGACACCATAAAGCAGAAGAGAGGAAAAAGCAACGTGAAGCTTGAAAAATGGACCACATGATAATTGCACAACAAAAGAGAATATCGCGGAGGTGTTAGCTTTTCACATGCAGAAATGTTTTGATGTGGGAACCTCGTTTGCAACCATGGGTCCCCTGCATGCATTCTGAGGTGATACAAGCCTGTCAGGATAATCAGAGGACAATCAGAGAGGAGCACAGCTGACTTGGCTCTTGGGGCATATATAGTATCTTTGTTATACCAGTTTTATACCTGGTTAAAATGTTATGCCTCCAAAGAATCCTGGTCATTGTACTTTGGTGCGGTGCTGAAACTCTTTTGTTACCAATTGCTAACGAGTTTCAAAATTTGGATGAATTTTTGAAATTTGAATATCAAATGTTAGAACATTTTAAATTTTTGTTTTGAGGAAGATTTTAACAGAAGAGACGATTTTAACAGAAGAAAATCCTTAGACTTGCTGGCATGAAAAAGCTCACGTTTTGCCATCCTTCTGTTGCACTAAGCTTGGGGTTTCTTACCCTCCATCCATAGGCAATTGGTCTCTGCCCATAATAATTGCCTCCCCGCCCCACTCCCTGGTCTGATTTTTGAAAGACCACACAATGGATGCCCTATTGTCAGCATGCAAGATGGCGGCCAGCAGGGCTCTGTCACTATCCTCCTCTCATACCCAGCACTAGCTTACCTCGCTGTTCAGGAAACAGTAGAAGACAGAGACAAAAAAGCCCTGATTGGGGAAGAAAGAAGAACCCAGAGTCAGTCAAGTGTTAGGTGAGAGAAGAGTCACATCTTTCTGCCTGCATTTCCTATGTAGCACATCTGATGGGTAACTTTTTTTAAGTGCCAAGGCTCAAGCCTTTGAGCTGTAAACCTGGCTTCATAATCCAAGATGTGTGGGAGGTAAGACTGAGGTTAACACAGTAGGGAACAAGATGCTACACATGCTTAGCAGCACACTTGACTCTTATTTTGCACATTTCCATGCTCATCACTGGCTTGGAAAACAGACTCCTGAGCCGAGTGTGAGTAGGAACAGGTGCTAACAGACTGTCAGTTAGTTTGGAAAACTAGGGCTAGGGCTCTGGGGTGGGGGGAAGAGGAGGGTAAAAAGAGTGAAGGGTCCTTGCGGATGCCAGTGTGGATGCACAGTCATTTCCACAAATTCAAAACCAGATGTTTTTAGTTTGTTTCAAATTAAGGGAATATAAGTTCAATTATTGCAAGCAGATTACAGAGAATTCTGCATGGGGAAACCTTTGAACCTTCCACCCTGCCCCACATTCTCAGGTTTCTGTGTGGACTTTTTATACCTGGAAGGACTCCAAGAGAGAGTTGAAGTAGATGAAAACAATTTGGGATATTTCATCTTCACCAGGGTTGACAAAGAACAGCATGTAGGTAATGCCCAGTAAAGGAAGAAGCACAAGAGTGGCCTTTACAGCTTTTCTGGAAGAAAAGGAAAAGTGTTACCATCCAGTCCAACCTAACAGCTTTCAACAACAAACTTATGAATGAACTTTCTCCTGGAGCAGATTATCACCTCTGTGCACCCTTGCCAAGGTCTCAGACTGGATCTATACATGCAGCAGAGTAGATTCCAAAAGATAACAGAAAGAGCTATGCTACTTTGACCTGCATTACAATGTTTTAATGTTTCCTTATATAAAAACATGCCTGCAAGCAGAAAACTAACACAGCAGGAATGAGGATGAGTAAAACCTCTACCCTGCTGTGCTACTTTTCTGCTTGCAGGGAATCTTCTATAGGAGAAACAAAAAATGGCATGCACACTTGCAGTCTGATGCAATACAGTCCTTTCTACCACTTCAGATGCTCTGCCATCCACTTCTGCTGCATGTATAGCTCTGGCATGAATTCAAGCCAAGCCTTAGCCCAGTTTTCTATACCAGAGCCACACTAGAATGAACATTAATCATGGTTTGTAGCTCGGTGTGTTTGTTTTTGCTTTGATAAATAGCAGTTACGGGGCAGAGGACAGGATCAAGATCACAGTGGGAGCAGACAGAACCTTTAACCTTTTCCCTGTTTGCTGTCATTCTGATTTTGGTCCCCTCCAGTCCCCATGGCAGTTGTTATTTAATTAAGGGGGGGGGGGAGAGATACAGGGTTCACCTTTTCATGGACCACATGAAACCAATAATAAAGGGAACTACTGTAA
This sequence comes from Tiliqua scincoides, assembly GCF_035046505.1. NCBI lineage: Eukaryota > Metazoa > Chordata > Lepidosauria > Squamata > Scincidae > Tiliqua > Tiliqua scincoides. Next base: position 85,028,171 of record NC_089825.1, on the reverse strand, counting down.
GTACAAAACTCCTTTCCTTCACTACAAGCATAGCCAGCTCCAAACGCAGTTTGGAATTATGGAGGGAGGAAGAAAAGAACATCCCATTCACAAGGTTTAGGGCTGGCTTTCTCAGTTTAGAAATGATGCAATTATTCTGCCCTAACTGCAGTCACTTTCTCGTGCTCACCCAACCACCTACCTTCAAAACAAGAGAAGCCCATCTGCCACTTAATTTTAAAAAGCCACAACAGTCACTGCCTTGAAAATTTGTAGCCATTGTTTCAGATGTTTCAGATGAAGACTGCTCGAGGTTACTCAGTAGGGGAGGCACTTCTTTTTGAATATGTTACCGTCAGAACCTCAAATCTGTCTCTATGTGTTCCAACTAGTAAAAACCAGAAACTCCCAAGTGTCTTGGGAGATTCATGTTCCAATCAGTCAGAAGGAAAAGGTCTGGAGTGTCTTTGCAGATTCTAGAACCTTTGAAGACACTCCGGACCTTTGTGTTTGCACTGCTTGGAACCAGAAACTCCCAAAAGGCTCAGGACATAAGCAATTTGTATTAGTTGAAACTAGTTCTGATGCATTTCACGTTTTTACTGTAAAATATATTTGAAAGGGCCGAGTTGTGTTGTTCAGATCAGGTGCTGGTGCTGACTTCTGGCTGGTCCTGAGCCTCGTCTGTGACATCAGAGTTATCCTATTTTTTTCCCAACAGGGATCCTGTGCTCTAAAAACCACAGGTTGAGCAAGACTTTCTGTGATAGAAGGGGGGCATCAGTACAAAACAAATGATGCAAAAGAAAGATGTGAAAGGTTGCTTAATGGCTGACTGTGGAATCAGAATTGTATTTTAGCGCATGAACCGCCCCATCCCAGATCACAAGCTCACAAGCTGATACCTGTATTGTATTGTCTCTGAGGTGGTTGAGGCCCGAAGCTTTGTCATCAGGATTCTGACAATATTGAATAAAAAGATAAAGTTGATCTGGAACAGATACAGAAAGCAGATTAACAGATGGTGTGAAAGGACCAGTGACTAACACCAGTTTAATATATATCATGCATTTCATGCTTCACACAGGTTGGAGCCATTTAGACGCATTAGGAAGAACATTCAGGATTTCACATATAAACTGCTGGTCACACAGTTTTCCTTAACATGTCAAACACTATTTATGATTTGTGATGTGCTGTCAACTTATACATTTACATTCTTAGTTTTCCCCTGAGTAACACAGCCTAATGGACATGTCCCTCCCTGTTTATCCTCATGTGATGAGCCATAACATCCAAATGGATCCAAACACGAATGCAGTTGTGGCATCATAATTAGAATGCTGGAATATGATCTAGGTTCAAATCTGTGCTCAGCCACAGTGGTCACCCTGGAGCCAGTCACTCAGCTTAACCTACCTCACAGGGCTGTTGTGATGAGAAGGAGGAGCTGGGTGGAGGAATTATGAACTATGAAGGTCCAGGCCCTTATTTTATCACTATGTATACCAACAGCTGGTGTGTATTGGAGCCTGTTATCCTATGGTTAGAGGTATTTGAAAACAGTGTTATTTACCTTACTCAGAAGTAAGCCCATTGTGTTCAGTAAGTCAGTAGGGTAATCCTATCCTATTCACTAGTTCAATCCTATCCTATTCAAACTTTTCCGAGTGGTGAAGACCAGAAGTGATTGTGAGGAGCTCCAGAAGGATCTCTCCAGACTGGCAGAATGGGCAGCAAAATGGCAGATGCGCTTCAGTGTCAGTAAGTGTAAAGTCATGCACATTGGGGCAAAAAATCAAAACTTTAGATATAGGCTGATGGGTTCTGAGCTGTCTGTGACAGATCAGGAGAGAGATCTTGGGGTGGTGGTGGACAGGTCGATGAAAGTGTCGACCCAATGTGTGGCGGCAGTGAAGAAGGCCAATTCTATGCTTGGGATCATTAGGAAGGGTATTGAGAACAAAATGGCTAGTATTATAATGCCATTGTACAAATCTATGGTAAGGCCACACCTGGAGTATTGTGTCCAGTTCTGGTCGCCGCATCTCAAAAAAGACATAGTGGAAATGGAAAAGGTGCAAAAGAGAGCGAATAAGATGATTACGGGGCTGGAGCACCTTCCTTATGAGGAAAGGCTACAGCGTTTGGGCCTCTTCAGCCTAGAAAAGAGACGCCTGAGGGGGGACATGATTGAGACATACAAAATTATGCAGGGGATGGACAGAGTGGATAGGGAGATGCTCTTTACACTCTCACATAATACCAGAACCAGGGGACATCCACTAAAATTGAGTGTTGGGCGGGTTAGGACAGACAAAAGAAAATATTTCTTTACTCAGCGCGTGGTCGGTCTGTGGAACTCCTTGCCACAGGATGTGGTGCTGGCTTCTAGCCTAGACGCCTTTAAAAGGGGATTGGACAAGTTTCTGGAGGAAAAATCCATTACGGGGTACAAGCCATGATGTGTATGCGCAACCTCCTGATTTTAGAAATGGGCTATGTCAGAATGCCAGATGCAAGGGAGGGCACCAGGATGAGGTCTTTTGTTATCTGGTGTGCTCCCTGGGGCATTTGGTGGGCCACTGTGAGATACAGGAAGCTGGACTAGATGGGCCTATGGCCTGATCCAGTGGGGCTGTTCTTATGTTCTTATTAGAAACAAACACCTCTAACCTATGGCTCATTGAACATGCAATGATCAAAAAGTGCTCCTTTTCTAATGCATTGGATCCCACAGACCAGATGCACAAGAGCATCATGTTCTGCTTCTTCCCCCCATCAGTCCACATGGCTGACAAAACCCAACAAAGGCTGCATACTGATTTGGTTTTGCCTGCTGAGTGCAGGGCATCCTGTGGGAATGAGGTATCCACCAGCTTTTTTCTGAGGCATTTCTTACTGTCCTGATTGGTCATTACAGCTCATCTACAGACATCTGCCATCTGGGGACAGTCTAAATGCATTTACTTGCTTATTGCTGGATGACTCTCTTCTGCTTTGAGTACATGCTATAAGGGTAGAGAATAATCTGAATATATTTATATATCTTAAATTTTGAAATGCTGACCAGTTTCTGTTATCTGAGAGCACTGGATCTGTATGATAAACTGGAAAAAATACGCTCTTCTTTTTATAAACATTAAAAACACATTTTCAAGGTGTTGAGAAAAATGTACTTTTTTTAGCAAAGGTTTGCAGAATGCCTTCAGAAAGAGAAATGCTAAAATACCAGCTTTTGCCTGCTGCTGTGCTTGCCACTAGGAGGCGCTGTTCCCTCATTTATTGGGAGATGACTATGTTGTCACCTGACACAGAACATTTATCTCAAATAATCCTGCCAGCTTTCATAGCCTTTAGGGTTAAACTAGAAAGATCAGGGTTATAGGGGAGCAGAAATGTGCAGAGTTTTAGTGATATCCACATTCAAGAACTGGTGCAAAATAAACTCAGTTCATGTCTATGCCTCCTCTGAAATACTCCAGATCCCTTTATGAGACGAAAGGAAGGTTAGACTATTTACTGATCAAGAGCATGGAGCGTATTAGAATGTTCAGATTATGCTTAAGAGATAAAATTACGGAGGGCAGCCAGCTGTTTCAGAATTCTTGACTGTTCACCGTATCTTTAATTATTTTTTGTGTTTTCACCCCCTGAATTCAGCAGGATCCAGCAGCTGCTAAAATGCAAATTTAAAAAAGAGGATAGAGAAACTTGAAATTCATTACTATCTTGCTATAAGATGATCAGCTAATTTTTTTTTACCCTTCCTTCACTATTGTAAACCTTGTAAGAGAGAATACTGTTTTACAGAACTGGAGATGAGTAAACCAAGAAAAGGTTTCAGGCTATGCCTCCCATGGCTCTGATAAGTTAGGGAAAAAGTGGATTAAGGTATTGTTCAGTAGTATTGCTAGGAGGATGTGCAGGTATATGTGTGTGAACTGCACTGGGTGATGCACTCCGGGTGGGGTGATACCGCTATTGGCCAAAATGGTGAAAATTTCGGTATTTTTGAATACCATAATGTTGTATATCATTTGATATGTGATTCCACACAGAATGCAATGAAACAAACAGCGCTGAAAGATCTGTAGTCTATAAAAGTTATAGCCAAATAATCAGAAAAGTAAAATGCAACTGCATTATGTAACAAAATGTGAATTTTCTTAACTCAGAACTGATCAATGAGGTTGATAGTCCTGAGAGCCAATGAGGTGCTGTTATGACACAGCAGGGAATCAGTAAGGTGTTAGTATGAGTCAGCTCTCATTTCCATGGATCAGAATTAATAGTAGAACTCTCTATTCAGTTGTGTAAGTGTCATCAAGTTGGCCACTGGATTTTTGTTGGTTTCTGATTTGTTGGGTGAACTGTACTGTTACATAATAAAAAATAGAGTTAATTGGGGTTACACCAACTCTAGTGATGCCACTGCATTTAGGCTGTGCATATGATATTTTAATTTATTCTGTATGGTCTGGTACAGGAACAGGTTCATCACGGGGTGACACAATGACACAAACCCTAGTGATAGCTCTGGTATTGTGGATATGTTTCAGTGAGAATAGTGATGTAGGAGCCCCATCTAGTTCCTTAACTCTTGGACTGTATCTTTCATATGAATTGAATGGCTATCTCCTTTTTCAAGTCAGGGTTTCTGACTGGCCTACAGACAAGAGGACTAAATTTCCTGTCACAGCAGAGTTTGTTAAGGCTACTGTGATTGATTGATCTGCTGGTGAAATCAAATGTCTTTGAGGCAATTCATTTGTGATGTTCTGAATTTATTTAAACCTCTTGTTATGGCTTATGTGGCTATGAGCAAAGACATATATAATATTTAAGAGTGGTGGAGGTGGCTTGTCAGTGTTATTGCTGATCTCAAAACATGGCCTGAGGAGATGCCAGAAGAAGGAAGTAAATGTGATTCAGGTCTTCAGTGTTATTCAGAGCAGGAAGAGCAGGTTGTGATGGGTACCTATTGGCTAGTGCCTTTGACATCATGAACACACCCAGGGAGGTCAATTACCTCCCAGCCCCTAAAGCAGGACTGAATCTGGTTTTTAAAATATTATTGAATTTTTTTTTTTTGGTGGGGTGAAGGATGAATGCATATTCATATGTTTTAAATTGGACAGTTACATGACTGATACATGAGAGGAGAGGCAAGACTGAGGACTGACTGACATGGGAAGCAACTCACTGCTCTAGCATTTCCCTTGTTGGTGAGTACATTTCCACACCATTGGTAGAGCCAGCCACTTTACATCAGCAAAGAACCTATTATGACCACTCCTAAAAGTTTCCATTCACTCCACAATGATAAACTTTCAGTTGTCTTTTGGGAGGGCAATTGCCATCACAAGACAGATGGAAATGGATGGCATCTAAATATGAAATGGTCCTTTCTCAGTTCTATAGTAATGCCATAAGTCACTCAGAAGTGCCTGGTACACTGGCTTGCTAGTCATTAAAATGAAACCTTCTATTATTACAACCAATTAAAGATGGCCTTTCCAATATGACTTTGGAATGCAGGGTGAGGATATGCAGGACAGAAGAATGCAGGACCCTGCAGGGATAACAAGGTAGATAGAAGATATCCTAATCTTCTTTGTTGGAGACACTTTGGAAGAATAGGCTCAAATCTGCCTTGGATTGAAAGTATATCTAGGTATGGGCTGCCATGATTTCAGTGCTCACACAGGTAGTATATATCGACCTTCTGCCCCCTTTTCCCCCCTTGTACCTCCATCAGTTTATAAACACTAATTCCAAGCACAATTTGGTATCCAGCTTCAGAGATGTAGCAACAAAGCTTCACAGAGGGCAAGATTGGCAGCCTTATTTCATTCTGCACAGTACAGCTTCTAATGATACAATCACTTCCCACTTTCTCCCCAGGTCTCTGCACTGGGCAAGGCTGCAGGACAGATGGGGCCTAGGTAATAATAAGGCAGCAGTTATTCTGCTCCTCAAAGAACATTATTAACAGGCTTGCTGGGGAACATGGAGCATGTGTGAATTGTGCTGTATTCAATTGATACAGTGTGTGTGTGCATAAGAGAGAGATAGAAGTACACCAGGAGAGTGGGAGGAGAAGAAAAGTGGAGGAATGTTAAGTAATTCTTAATACAAATATTGATATTGTTTTCAACAAAAGGTAAAAGGTACCATAGTTCACAAAGTAGTTTACATAGCAAAATAAATCAATAAATGTTCCCTGTTCCCCAGGGGCTCACAATCTAAAATAATGCAGATGAGACCCCAGCAACAGCCACTGGAAAAGACACCATGCTGGGGTAAAGAGGGACAATTGCTCTCCCCCAGCTAAATATATGAGGAGAACTACTTTAGAAGGTGTCTCTTTCCCAGTTAGCAGGGAATAGGTGAAATAAAGAAAAGAAAACCATATTGGATATGACAAAGGGAACTTAAAACATTTTAATGAGGGGAAAGGGCTCCAAAACTGACAGTTCTTGACATCATGGGGCAGAGGCTGCTTAACCCTCTCCCAGACCACCATCTGCTTGCTAAAAATTGCCCTCCATGAGCAGCTTTTCTCTCTACTGGGAAAAATATATGTGGATGCGGTATCTTTTCTCTTGCAAGTGGGGAGACAAAATGGTTGGGAGATACTTCAGGTGCTTCCCATTATGCATCTAGTTTGGCCAAAAAGAAAGATAACCACTTCTGTTGCCCTTTTGCAGAGGACAACATCAGAACATTACAGGGCTTCTGCACTTTTCATTGTTCGATAGAAGAGGTAATTTCAGTAGGTGCCCATTTAATTTCCCCTTCCTGATGTCTTGCACTGGCCTAAACTCCCTTATCTATTTAACTATTAAAAGGCACTAGAGCCCCGTCCTCCTCCACCTTTGGTCATCCTAACCACAAATGCACCCTGCAGGGCGTGCAGGAGGGGCACCCACTCTTACCAACAGCACCAGTATCATGGGACCTTGGTAGATGTAGTCGGTGTAAATTCCTGCACGTTTTCCAAACCAGCACCTGCAAATCAAAGTGAAAGAAAAATATGGTGAGGCCTTGCTTTTATCCATGGCAGAAGCTAAGTCAGAGTTCCACCCTCAAATTCATTCCTGATCCTGGGGCACAGCTCTCAGACATGTGAATAACAATAAAAAGAGAGAGCATCTCTTATCACCTGCAGATTGGCCTTTGCTAATAATAAGCACCAACGTCTGTAGAATTAGGGGGAAGGGCTTTCAGGTCAGAACACATGACCTCTTGGCAGGCCTGACCCCCAGCACCACTCATTTTAAAAACCAATCTGCCTTTGGAAAAGCAGTTGCTGTGAAAGGCAGGAAAGGGGGCCTGTCTTTCACAGGGAATAGAGCCTTTTAATCCAACAAGGAGCACTTTAGAAGGGTCTTGTAACCCAAAATAAGAGCACGGTTTCAGCCATTACCATAGCTAGGACGTAGCATGGCAGTGAAAAACCACTGATGACAATTAAGGTGAATGCGGCTGACTGAAATCGATCCTGTTTGCCTGTAGAATTAATGACTATGGAATTAACTTGTCAGGGAGCTGCTAAGCCCTCCATTATCAAGTCCCTGGGAAAGCAGGATCAAGGATGGGGGGAAGCCACCTTAGACACTTTTCATTAAGTTCCAGCCTGGTTGAACTGGATGGGGCCTCCCACCTTCCTGTTCCATCAGCTATGCCCCACAGTTTGCATACACTACACTACACTATACTTAACGTACAAAAACCCCACCCCTTCCCTTCATCTCTGCAAGCTCAACCCAACCCACTTCTGAGAGCCAAACTCAAAGAGATGTTGGAGGGCTGCAGTTGGATCTCCTATCTCTTTCCATTTCTCTTAAAAACAGTGAGGAAGGAATTGGATAGGACCCAGGCCTGAGGAGAGGGGAGGATGGGGCAAGGGAAATTCCCAGGGCCCAGCCCTCCAGGGGGCCCAGACCATGACAAAACAAACTATACAGTACAGAACAAATGTATTATAAAATAAATTTGGTACCTCAATCTCAGCCTATCCAGGGCTGCACTTCCGCTATAGCTATGATCCACTTTCAGTGCTCTTCTGTTGCCCCAATGTATTTTAGAGACTGTAGTTTGCTAAGGATGGCTCCAACAGCTCTCAGATTTGGTAACAAGCTACAGCCCCCCAAGAATGCTTTGGGGGAATAGAAGTGCATTGGAAAGTGCATTAAAGCTGTAGTAGAAATATAGCGGAAGTGGATTAAAGCTTCTCATGAAAACCCGCACTCCTATCACCGATCAGCACAATTTCAATCGCAGAGGTTCAGAGAGGGGGCTGCAGGCCTCCCAAACCCTCCCCAAGGCCAGCTCAACTCTCCAGGTAAGGGAAAAAGCCACTGGTTTCCTGAAGTGTGGCACTGTCGGGACACCCCCCCCCCCCAGCCCCTGGACCCACTCCCACCAAGACTTAACGTGTTCCCAGCATCCGAGTAGGACTTTGGGAACCACTAATCTAAAGGCAGTGAGATTCACATTTCTCCTGCAACAAAATTTCCGCTTGTGGCAGGTGAGTGGCCAAATCATCACACCAGGCAGCAGCTGTTTAACAGCTGTATTGGAAATGCACTCTCTGAAAATCCAATATTTCCATAAGAAATAGAGTCTGACCATTACGGCAGCCTTTTTCAATTGGCAGAAATTTTCCATTATCAGAGGCAGGATTTTTTCCCCCCCTTCCTAGCTCTGCTGCTTAAGATCCATTTAATTACAGATGCCAGATGAATGTGGGATCTTCTGCATGCAAGGCAAAAGCTCTGCTACTGAGCTATAGTGCTACTTGGGCTAGCCATTCTCAGCTTCACCCACTTCATAGGATTACTCTAAGGATTAAGAAAATTGGTTTTCTCCTATATACAGTATATGGTCCTCAGTGCAACTTTGATCCCCATTTCCTCTCCTCCTGCAAGATAAGCAGTGCCTGCCAAATGTCCTGTATCTTGAAGGTACAGGAGTTTTGCTGTCCTTCTTTGCATCTGTACACTCTGCTGATTCCTACCAGGACGGAAATTTCACACTTGCCCATCCAATCATGGACATTCAGAACAAGACACAGCTCAAGTCATGCTGGTCAAAAGGAGACAATCTTTCTTGGTGTACAGAATGCTCTGCAGTTCATTGCTCCTTGGAGGTAGACTGTGCTGAGTAGTAGGAGTTAAGATAGACCTCCTGTACAAGACGTTTTGCCAGGTGCAGCTTCTTCTCCCTACAGTGCTCCATCAGGATGAGCCGTACCTGCTGAAATTCCCTCTTCTGCACAACTTCATATAGAAGCCCTCTTCTATCCGGTGCCTAGTGACACCACCACCAACTGGCTTCAGAGAGCTTCATGACTAAGGAAAAATTTGAACTGTGTTCTCCTGGCTCATGTGAAGCTTGACAACACAAACAAAACCTTGAAGCCATTCTTTCTAAGTCCCATAACCTACAGGCAATACTAAAATGCAAACATTCACATATTTTGTGCGGCAAGGTTGCCACTTGATAGCTTTGCCAGCAAGGATGCACAGGGGAAGGGGCAGGCGTCAGTGCATGAGCAAGAGTCTGTTACAGGACTGCTCCCACTTTCTACCCAGCTTGCCAAAAACATCCCAGCCTGTTCCTGTTTGCTAAGCAACTACGGTTTCTTGGATGCCAGCCGAGCATCCCGCCCTCCGCCCTCAAAGCCTTCTATAGCACCCACTCTGAAGGCAGCAGAAACTTGCTATGGAAGTTATTGCCATAGCAGCAGAAGTGGGGGTGGGATGATGGGGCTGACTTACTTTTCGTTGTCATAGTAGAGTTTCCCTATGGCCCAAGCAATGATGATGGGGAAAGGGATGCCTGTGAATGAAAGCAAAGAGAGATCTCAGTGGCTGCATTGGGTGAATGAATGACCCAGCAACTGGAGGACCAGGGAATAGAAGGAGGAAGGGAAAAGGACATTTGGGTTCACCTCATCTTCAAATTATAAACCTTATCCATAAGCAGGAATGCCAATAGTTGTTTCCCGAGTTCAGCCCCTCGAATCTGATTGCTGTGTCCAGCTCTGGAATATATTATGTGACAATAAAAATGACAGTGCCCTTGAACATATGCAGAATGCAGGGGTCACTGCACTTCAGCTGCAATCTTAGTATCACTGCAGTTCAGGCTAAGAACCTGTCTGCAATACCAGAGCAGGAGTCAGGGCCTCCGAGTGTATTACAAAGTTGCTGGACTTACTGTCAGCAAACCTTAAAAAAGCCATTTCTGTCCAATGTTGCATATACACAACAGGGACCAAATGTGTACACCTGTGGACTGGGGAAAAATGGGTTAACCGTGACTCAGTCCCAGAATTTCTTTACAATGCGGCGTCTTAGCAATGGAAATATGGACATGATAGAGAAAGAATGCTTCTGAGCAATTGCTGAGGGCCAAGTTAAACTTCCTTTCAATGCTAGAACTAAGCCCTGGAATTTGTGAAGTGATAACAATAGTGAGGAGCCCCCTTGAGCATGTGCAAAGTTCCTTTCCCTTGCCACTGAGTAGCTGCATATTATATATCTGTAACTGGAAACTAGTGAGGCTATAATATGAGCTTGACTGTATCTTTCTCTGTCCTACCACGCTACTCTGGGTATGTAGTCTGAGTATGTATGTAGTATGTACCATAAATCTCCCTCCTATTTGCCAGCAGGAAGAGACTGAGGACAAATCCCAGGGAGAGATTCACTACCTGCTGCCTACTCTGCATAGATATTCTACACCCACCCACCCAACTTGTCCTCGGTACTCACACCAGCCAATGCAGATGAACATCCATTTCCGCAGCTTGTCAGTAGAATAAGTGAGGACAATGGCTGTGTGAAGGTAACAGCCCTCCCCAAACATCCAGAAGAAGTTGGTGACATGGAAGTAATTGTAGGCGGCTGTGATAAGACGACACCAGGGCTACCAGGGGAGCAACAGGTCCAGTGTTAGGAGAAATACTAGGAAGCACCCAATCAGATAGCCAAATTGTATCCACAACGATGCCCGCTTCTACTTTATATGAGCAAGACTGCCCTGTCATTTCTGCATGGCTAAGACCCAATGCTATCCCGTCAGCCCAGGCCATGCAGTGCTGCTGATGGAAAGCATGCTGTATGCACAGCTGCTGCTGAGACCCTCCCCCTCCTGCCTCCAAATAGCCCCTGGCCTGGACCAATCCTACCTCGATCTTCTCTGAAATTGCCCCATTGCCAGCCTAACTGCTCCAGTGGCCAGAGAAGGTTCTGTGGACCAGTGGTGCCCGTATGCGGCCTCTGGTCATTTTTGGCTGGTGTGTTGCTGCCAGCATAGAATGATGTAGCAACTGTCATGCTGTCATTTTGGGGCTTAACAGTGTTGGATTGCAAGATCTGCTATTATAAGGCCCTGATAGGTTCAATTACATGTGCAACACCAAATCTAGTTTGGCCCCCAGACACAGGTTTTCTAGGTGTGTCTTTCAACAGCGACAGAGGCCTTAAAGAACTGGGGAGGAGGCACAACGTTCCTCCTTTTAATTTCAGAATTGACTATGTAAACTGCTTTGTGAACTACTCTTGTTGTATAGTGGCATATACAGTAAGTATTCTTAACAATAACAATATGATTAAATAAATTATAGCAGACTCGCAGGCCAAACTGCAGACATCATAATCAGTGCCACAGTTGGGACCCTGCTCAGTTAAACCTACTCCATTGCTCTCCTGCACTTCTGGATTCATGGTAAGCTGCACCACGAACCATGTGGCGTTCCGTAAAATGAAGGCAGCGATCAGGTTCCAGTGGATAATATTTCGCAGGCACCGAATACTCCTGAAGGAGAGAGACTGTTCAGGATGGAGTGAGACCCCAAAGAATATACACATGCACCCCTCCCTCAAGACAAGATCCTGCCCATGTCAAGCACTTCCATCTGTGTTGAGATGAGCTTGTGAACCTCCCCCATGAACTTCAGGCTTGCTCACCTTAGGCGCATAAAGAGGACAAAAGCAGCCAGCAAGGCACCCAGGGAGATGCAGTGCCCGAGGTAGTTGATGACAACAGCAACATGATAGTGCAGCTTACTTCTCTTCTAAAGGAAGAAAAGACACAGAAAAGTGCTTTGCAGCCAAGGAGTATGTGCTTGAAAGGGGCAGATGGAACTCATTTCCAAATGACACAATGTGGAGTGGAGAGCAGAGTTGTCAATTAAAAAAAAAAATGCTGGTCCTCTAGGTGCGGCCAAGGCCACAGGAGCCAGAGAAGAACCTGACAATCTGAAAGAGGCAGGACAGAACCTCGTGGAACATGAGTGGAGCCTGCTAGAATTTAGATTTTACTGATTTTTCAGATCCCAATAGCAGGCAGTGGTGCATGGGTTTACTGGTCAACTTGCTGGTTGGCTACTCTATACATGAGAAAAGTCACTTTAGCCATCAGGGGTGCAAAGAAAGCAAACTTTCAGACCACAGAGCAAAGCCCCAAACTACAGCAACACCTTCAATAGCACGTGGGGGGTCTGTTCCTTGAAAGTCAAGTGCAGCATTAAGCAGGGCTACTGGAGAAAATGTTGATCTAATGGGGAGGAAACAGGTGCTGATTCGCCCAGAATGCACTGCTCCCATTGGTTAGAATGGCCGCCAGTTCCTCCAGGACAGCATGTGCTGTAACGAATCAGTGCTTTAAAAAAAGCAGCATTGTGAAAGGTATGACTGTAAGTCTTTTCCTCTGATCTCAAAGAATCATAAAGGTAAGAGCTTTCTTGCAAGACCATTGGCTGTGTAGTAGCGGCTGGGCATGGAAAAGGGAAATTCTAATGACTGCTAATTCATAATGAACTGATTATGCATACTTAGTTAGTGCTATCCATGGTATTCAGCTTTGGTCATATCACTGCAAATGCTTGTGCTATGATTCTGCAGTACCTTCAGTATACCCAATTCTCCAGAGCAGTGGTTCTCAAAATGGTGGGTCGCGACCCACCAGTTCATGTAACACTTCCCCCGTCCCCGTCCCTTTAAGGGGAGGGAAGCAGTGACGCGATCCCCAGGATCGCGTCGCTAAGGGAGGCGAGGGGGAGTGCTTGTGACTTACTTTTTACAATGTAGGGCTGCAGGAGGTGCAGGGAGCACTGTGCAGCCCTCCGCAGCACTCCCGATGCTTGGAATCTGCAATCAAAGTGGGCGCAAAGCACCTCCTGCAAACCGGAAGTACTTTGCGCCCGCTTCCATTGCAGGTTTCAAGTGTCAGGTTGCGCAGGGCTCCCTGCACCTCCTGCAGCCTGCTGCAGCCCTACATTGTAAAAAATAAGTCACAAGCACCCCCCCTCGCCCCCCTTAGCGACATGATCCCCAGTGTTGCCCTAGGGATGTGTTGCCCTTGCCCCTCCCCCGCAAGAACTTACTGAGGGAGTAATGCTCCCTTAAAGTTTGAGAACTACTGCTCCAGAGATTTAAAAAACCACACTGTTCTGTTCCACTAATTGTCCCCTCCAGGCGAAAGCATATACCACTATACAGCTGAAATCTGCTCCAGAGCTTGGATGTGTTCCTGTTCCCTGTTCTCTCTGTAGTTCCACTAAATTATCTCTCTCACATCTTTATATTAGCCAGCAGGCCACTTAAAAAATGCAATCACACCCTCTCCATTTATCCTCTCTTTTCTGAGGGTTATAAAGACAATCTTTTATAATGAACGACTTACCCTTGGAGCCCTACCTTCTTGCTAAGCTAAAGACCATTCCCATCTCCTATGGTGATGAATGTCGCATGTTAATTACACATAGTGGGAAGGACTTGCTTTTGTCAGTCCTGAATTCACTGACAAACTGATTCGCCAATCAGTTTTATTGGGCGATCCCCTAATTCTAGTCAAATTGCTTGGCAGAAGGTTCAAAAATGACTCTGTGCGTCCTGATTATAGTTAGGGAAGAAGATCAACGAGTATTGCAAAAAGAGGCATTTGGAACCGAAAGGAGAAGCGTGATACAGCAAAAAGGGAAAGCCAGCAGGAACGGACTATGTAGCAGTGCAGACTTGCCACCCAAAAATTCTGGGAGGTGGGCTGCGTGGAAAAAGGGATCCTCAGAAATGTGAAAAGCTACATGAGAAGAATAATTTGCAGCCCTCTCCTGTTTAAGATACTGCGGTCTTCTTGCAAAGGAACAGCCATTTCTCTCCCCATTAACTGTTAATTCACAGACTGGATGTGAGTCTCCCAGCAGGGCAGTTTACTAATTTAATTAGCCAGCTGTTCTCTCCTGTGACTTCTACCCAATCCCCTCCCCCACTTCTTCCTGCCCCTAGAGACAACCAAATTTAATTGCCACTGCGGATTTATCATGTTTCCAGGAACCTTTGCTAAATTCTAATTAAGTGAGAGCCTTCTGGGATTTTCCAGATAATGGCCACACAATGAGCATTCTTTACACACCTTCTTCCTACCCCCTCCACTACTAACAGAGACTGAAAAGCCTTTGCACCAGCCACAAGTTGCTGTTATGGTGATGCTTGCAGATTCTTTGATGCCTCCCACCTGGAAAGTGTGGCAGGCTTGAGAGCAGGGGCCCAACTTAAAAGCAGCTTGATTTAGAAGGTGACAATAGGCCAGGGATGACCCTACTGCAAGGCATGATGAAGTGGCAGATTCGGGGCAGACTCGAAGTCAATCATATCTGACCTATGAGGCATGATCCATCAGGAAGGTCTCCTTCCTAGGCAAATTCATCTGAAATGACTGCCCTTTCCCACTTGTGAATTGTCTTGAGGGCCCATGATTAAATGTCATGATAAAAACAGTTTATACGTTAAAGAAATATTCAGTTAATAAGAATTTGGGTCAGTCAACTCTAGAAATGAAAGAAATGTGGCGGACAAGTTCTCTAACAACACACAAAATTCCCAGAGTCCTTTGAGAGTAACCACAACCATATGTGACACTGGTTCCAATTTGTGATGGAGAACCTAGAGAGAATGCCTTGGACAATTTCCCCCTCTCTTGGGGTACTCAGGATTGCTGTGGTTACTAGCAATCCACACATAAACATGGGCAAATTGACATTTACAAGAGTCTGTACCTCCTCATTGAGAATCTCTTGACAAAGGGTGTAATTGACACGGGCTGCCCAGCTGCCATTAGCAAAGCATTCTCTGTACACATTGTCTGGAAAAGAAAGGTAGAGAAAGACGTGGACTTTATTTAAAGAAGTTGGTAACAAGAAGGAAACTACTCGAAAGAGACCAGAATTGCGGTGATCCATCTCAGAGAAAAATACAGTGACTGTACAAGAGAATCAACCCCTTCCTTATTTGAACTAACTAGCCTATAGAAATGAGCTTTTCAATGATATGCTCTGTGCCCCTGTCAGGCAACAGTGTGCTTCCTCTGAGCCCAACCAACTGGAGCCCTCAGTGCCTTCACATATTGAAATAATCCAAAACCAATCACATGGAGGTTGGTGAGGACTTCACTTGCTGATTCCTGGTCAAAATCCTCCTTAATCGGAATGCAAGCACTGACTACAGATTTTAGGTTTTCAGAGAATTCAGGGTGTGTGTGTGTGTGTGTGTGTGTGTGTCTACATTTTGGAGATGTGAAAACTCAATTTACATTTAAAGCATAAATAGATTTCTGTTCAAATTCGGAGGGTTGAACTCCATGAATTGGAGGGAGGGATTACACAGTTCAGAAGAAAAATATAGCTTGCCTGGCCAGTGGATCTTTGCATCAAGTACATGCATTTAGGTGCACTACTCCTGCATACCTCGAATCAAAGGAAACTAAGAGAAATGAAATATTGACCATGTAAAAACTGCACAGAGTTTTTACTGCAATCCTGAGCTGCAATCCTGAGCTGCCCGGGGTGCATGGCTGCAGCCGTGCCAAGAACTTTCGTCCCCTTCTCCCGGGTAAGGAAAGCAACCCCGCAGTGGGGCTACTCACTTTACCACTGACCAAAAGGTAGGTGGTAAAGGCATTCATGTAGGGTGCTGAGCCCTGCACGAACGGACAGGATCCGGTGGAGTGGAGCTCTACCGGACCTGCTTCCTGCCTCTCGCCCACCCTCCGCCTGCCTCCTCCTCCCTGGAACACCTCCTCCTCGCCCCCGCTTACCGTGCCACAGCTTGGCGGTCCGTGAGACCACTGAGCAGCAGAGGATGGGCACCCGCCCGGCACTAGTCCAGTGCTGGCCAGCGCTGGGCTAGCACGGGGGCTAGCCCAGCGGTAAGCCTCACAGACATGCCTTACAGATTGGGCTCAGGATTGGGCTCTAATATGTCTATACCTTGCTTGAATTTATCACTATGGAAGGCACTGGATTTAGCTGTCTGAAATGGAAATCCATCAGACTCGTGTGTGTGTGTGTGTGTGTGTGTGTGTACTCCTCTCCCCCATATATAGAAACACCTACAAATAGGAGACCACTTTATGCATTTCACAAGGTAAAGTCTAACCCATTAAAGTTTATACCATAATAAATACATTTGCCTTTAAGTTGCCACATGGGCATGTTGTTTTATATTGGTGTAATGGATATAGTTTCCCATTATGTAAAGTGTAAACACTGCCTGGATGATTAATCAGTCCCAGAGCTTGAGCTCAACAAACCATCCCAAGTGATAGCTCACTCAGTGCATTTCCATGTTAGCCAACATCCAATCCCCATATATAATAGTCCTTGCTGTCCCAGAGAAAAGAGAAAATCCTAGGGCATGGTCTGATGCAGAGAATTTGTGTCACTCAGTGCAAGAGCTCATTGCCTCACCCTCATGATGAACCTCTTCGCATACCAGACCATACATAATAAATTACAATATCATATGCACATCCTAAATGCATTGGGATCTCTAGGGTTGGTGTCACCTCCGTTTACTTTATTTCTTAATTTTAGTAAATTAAAACAATACAGGTCACCAAACAAATCAATAACCAACAAAAAATTAGTGGCTAAGTTGATGTCTCTCACAACTGGGTAAGAGTTCTAGTATTACTCTGATACACAGAAATGAGAGCTGACTCATTCTAACACCTTATTGGTTCCTCACCGTGTTATAACAACACCTCATTGGCTATTGCAACAACCAGACTCATTGGTCAGTTTTTGGTGAGGGAAATCCACTTTGTGTTACATAAGGCAGTCGTGTTTTCCTTTTCTGGTTGTGTTTTGGCTATAACTTCTAATAGAATACAGATAATTCAACAGTTCATTACATTCTGCATGAAATTACTTTTCCAATGATGATACTACTCATAAATACAAATTTTCCAAAAGGTTTCCCAAATTTTGGGGTCACCCGGTACAATCAGCACCCCCCACACCCCCCTTTAGTGATGCTACTTGTCTGATGGCACATGATATAGTCACCTTACTGAAGCTAAGCAAATCTTGTTGTGGTCAGTGTCTGGATGGGAGACCATTTGGGAACTCCATGTATATGATCTTTAGTTCCATGATGGAAGATAAAAATAATAATTTGAACAATGCCAAACTCACATGCAGGAGGGGGGACTTCTCTCCACCCCACCAGGCCACAACCAAAGCATCCAGTGTCAGAGTCATTGAATGTCAATTTTTCTGACAATTGTTCCAAGGAAGGATATTCCAGAATTTCACATAGTTCTAATGCTTCTTAAGATTTTTGTCCTGTACATGAGTGGGGTGGGTGGGTGAGGGTGTCAGAGGGACAACTAGGCTGTAGTAGTAAGGGTACAATCCTATCTTGCACTAAAACAGGCAAGCAAGGAGGCTTGCGCTGTATCCAGTGCAAGATAGGGCTCCACAGTGGCTCAGCCAAAGGTAAGGGGAAACTCTTCCCCTTACCCCTGGGTAAGCCACTGCAGCCCCTACAGGTCTCCTTGGACTTGCGCCACCTCCTGAGGTGGTGCAAGTCCGAGGAGAGTGGAGTGGTTTGAAGCCACTCTGCACTGCACAGGGAACAGGGTTGAGATCCAGCATTACTGCCAGGTCCCAGCCCCATCTCCCTCTTCCTGCCCGCCCACTCCCGGGGCCGACCACCACCTGCCCTCCCCACACCCTGGAACACCTCTCTCCCACCTCATCCCCGCCCACTCCAGAGTCTTGCTTCGACTGAGCTCATCTGATGCAAGGCTCGGTTCCTCCGTTGGCTCAGAGGCTGAATTCAGCCTCCACGGGCCAGCGCACTTCCATGCACCAGCCTAACTGACTCACGAGGGGGCGCAAATATGCCATGGCATGTTTGCAACCCTCCTGGACCAGTGCAAGGGACTAGCGCTGGCCCAAGGGCGCCTCAGGATTGCGCCTAAGTGAATGAACCCAAATCTATGAACTCTATGATTCACAGAGCAATTGACCAAATTGACTTCCAGTCTGCAAGGCAGTAGGCAGAAGGACTGCTTTGGCAACAGCAAAAAGTCTGCCTCCAGAATTTATACTAAGCAGGGCAATCACAAATCCTGAGGCTGCGCATCCCTTTTACCTTTTGAGTCCTGAACACACATGGTCCTATATAAGTTTATCCAGTGCTTTTTTTGTAAAAGAAAAGGTGCAGGAACTCACAACTTGTTAATCTTTTATTTATTTATTTATTTATTTATTTATTTATTTATTTATTTATTTATTTATTTTTAAACCATTTTTTATTGGAGAAATAAAATCTTTTTTATGTGCTTCCCCCCTAAAGATGAACTTACTTCTGAGTAGACATGCATAGGATTGGACTGTCAATCTCCACATCCCCTTCCCCCTAGCTACTTTTTCTATGAAAGGGGAAAAATACTGTACAGGTGCACTTGTAGCGTGTAGTATGTAGTGTGGCACTACTTCGAGGAGAGGAAGCAGTGAATGGATTCTGAAAAATGGCTTACATGAGTTCCATGTAGTAAAATTACTCTAAGCAACTGTGGGAGTAAGAACAAAAAAGGAATTCTTACACGAGAGGGGTCCTTAGGTGCACATAGAAACAGCTACGTTTGCAAACAAGTGATTAAATATGGTTTAATTTAGGTATCCGAATACTCTGTGTCTTTGGGAAGGCGCTTGGCATGCAATTGTATGTTCTCTGCTGCCCTGAGCAGCTGCTGTGCATTGCTGGAGAGGAGCTGCAAATGCTGGCTGGCGGAGGGCATGCTTGTGGGGGAAGGATGAGGAGGATCTCTGGCAAGGCTGGACAGCACGTTGTACACACGTAGAATCCCTTTTCACCTGCCCTTAGCAAGTGAAAATGGGTGCAGATACATATCTCTGCCAGGATTAAGAGCCCAATCCTAGGTATGTCTACTCTGAAGTAAGTCTCATTCTAGTCAATGGAGCTTACTCCCAGGAAAGTGCCTAGGATTGCAGCCTAAGAGCCCAATCCTATGCATGTCTACTCAGAAGTCCACTTTAGTGAATAGGGTTTACTGTGGATAGGATGGCAGCCTCAGGGCCCAATCCTATGCATGTCTCCTCAGAAGTCAGTCCCATTAGAGGCAGTGGGGCTTCCTCCCAGGAAGGTGTGGAGAGGACTGCAGCCTCAGAGCCAAAGCCTATGGCTGTCTCCTCAGAAGTCAGTCCCAGTAGAGGCAGTGCCAGCACCTACCCAGCGAATGCCTCTGTTTTTCTCCCCCCCCCCCGGAATGCCTCTGAAGGGGAGGGGCCCCTGCAAAAAGGTGCCGGAACTCCGTCCCCCCATGTTCCATTAGAAAAAAAGCCCTGAGTTTATCCAATTAAGTTTATCCACTAAGAGCGCAATCCTAACTGGCACTTAGGCCACCATAGGTGCCCCGGGAGGGTCGCAAATCTGTCGTAAAGCATGTTTGCGCCTCCGTGGGAGGAAGCTGCATCTAGATGCGCCGATGCACGGAGGCCAGCAAAAGCTCACCACCACTTCCTCACCACCGCTTATGTCAGCACACCCACACTGACACAAGCGGCGAAGGTAGGCGTGGGGGGGCGTGGAGAAGGTGGGAGGGGGCATTTCTGGGTGAGGGAGGGTGGGTGATGGGTGGCCCTGGGGGCGGGTGCACAGGGAGCTGGGGGCGGGGCTGGGACCCAGCAGTTATGCCGGATCCCAACCCCCTTTCCTGGGGAGAATGGAGCAGCTTCAAGCCACTCCACTCTCCTCAGACTTGCTCCACCTCTGTGGTGCAGGTCCAAGGAGACCCATTGGGGCCAGCAGCCCTTACCCAGGGGTAAGGGGTAGAGCTTCCCCTTGCCTCTGGCTGAGCCGCTGCATCCAACAAACCTGCGTTGGATGCAGCGCAAGCCTCCTGGTTTGCCTGCTCCAGCGCAGGTTTGGATTGTGCCCTAAGTTTGTCCACAAAGTTCCCTGTTCAAACCCTGATGCAGCACACGTTCCTGTCTTCCAGTCATTCTGGCTCTATCAGCCTTTGGTTAGCTTTGGCTTTTCATTCAGAGAGGCTGATAGAGACTCTTCCCTACCCACCTTGCTCCAGGTCCCTCAGCCCTCCCTTGACTTACTTGTGGTGTTATATCGCACTCCGGCGAAATACTCAGGACAGGGACGAGCCACCAGCTGCCCTGCAGCACTGCGAGGCCAACATGTTCCAATCAGGTCCACTAAGGCACTACAATGGGGACCTGCAAGAAAGAAAGCGGAGGAGAATGAGCAAAACTAGGGGCATAGATAACACAGATCTTATGAGGTCCATGCGGTCCAATGATATCAATACTGGTAGAACTAAGGGCCCAACTGCATGTTAATGTTAAATGCATAATTTGTGTGTTTAAGTTCAACAGCAGCTGAGGAGGCTCCTGAATAGGATTGGATCTGCAGTGCATACCATGCCATGGCCCCAACAGAGATCATGCCCTCAAATCTGCATTAGGGCTGGGATAGAAGTATTCAGGCCATTGGCACTAATAGCAGCTTCCCTTGCTGAACAAACAGCAGTGTCGGGGGTGCCATTGGGACCACAACAGAGTGGATAAACCTAAAATCCCCGACCTGCACACTGTGATCCCAATCCAAATCACCCCATGGCTGCTATTTAATTTTTTTTTTTTTTTTTTTAAAACATAAGCAAATCCACAAAACCACCTGGTTGCTGGGTCATGTAGTTTTTCTGCCATGGTGTCAATTTCAAAAGGATTTCAGGAAAGTATCCCAGGGCGCACCAGGTCTTTCATCATGATGGCTGAACAGCCTTCTCAGGATGCGGAGGTATCTCAGAAGCCTCCTGGGGTCCGAAAGGGTCCAAAATGGGAAAAGCAGGCAAATAATAGGGAAAATGATTTCAATGCTCAGCGAATGATTCAGCAGTAATACTACACTGGGGGCACTGTTGTAAAACCAGGATGGTGGCCAGAGGACACTGAAAATGAAACTTCTATCCCTGCAGTCAGAGGTGGTGGCAAATTAAAAAAAAAAAAAAAAGAAGGAAACTTTTTTTTAAGTTGCTCAGCACCCTCAAGATAAGGCCTATTGCTGCCCCCAAATGCGAGTGGGCACTGGCAAGCAAACGCTTGTAGCTTTTATTGCACAAGAGGCTCTTTTCAAATAGTACAATGACTTTGAGTACATGGGGATGGGGGAGCTGCCTACACCCTCTGCGTGTTCATTATGCAAGGATAAAAATGTCTTTAAAGGGCTAATGAGTCACAACTGGATGCTTGTTCTCTGGGAATGCACAGCACATTCACAGACAGCAATATACACTTGGATGGGATTGGTACACATGATGATCTACATGAGTGTGCTGCGCTAATTCCTATGGGAAAATGCTTCCCATGGAGAAATGTTTGTTACATTTTAAGTAGTCCTCCTTGAATGAGTGTCTCAGAATCTGACAGCCGTGCTTGGGTTCAGGAATGTCTGTTTTGAAATTTGTTGCCTTGCCAGCACCCTCTCTGTAGGGCAAATTACTCTCTGCTAATGAAATAGTATGGTTTGGTTGGTGTAAGGTAACCACCGCAGGGCTGGTGGGTGGAGGGGGCAGTGATTTTGGACATGACGGCCTTTGGTCTGTTCCAGAATTCTATGTATTTTGATGGTCTTCCTACGCATCTTCTGGGCTTCACACTTCTCTTTGACATCAGGGGCCATACGGCTTGCCACCTTTTCAGAAAGCACCCGTGCCCTACTGTTTAATGATGTTGCTTCACAGTTCCTTCCCTCCCTCTGGAATGTTGAACCTGATTAATCTGTGGTCTCTGATATTAAATGAGTCATTTCTGAAGGCTTCTGGAATTAGCTCCTGAAAATTACTTAAGACCAAGTTGAAAACAGCAGCCTCTCCTCCGGCATGCCCTAGAATAGGCAGTTCTCCAAAAAGCTATCACATCCAAGAAAATTGCATCTCTGAACTTCATCCCACTTGAAACCATTCACCCACTTTGGAGGTGGGAATTCAAAACTCTCTTTATGATTATCTCCATTTGAATGCCTGTTGCCATCCTAGTCTCTATCAGCCTCACACAAACATAATAACAGTGAAAAGGAAGCAGACCAGTTGCCTTCTAAGCCCTGTCTCTGATGGCAGCCAGTACAGAAAACAGAGCCCTTAGAGCAGAAATTAATTTGGGGGAGCAAATTCTAATAGCTTCTTTTCTTGCAAAAATTCAGGGCTGATTCAAACAAAGAAAAAATGTTACATTGTTAAGTTCAGAAAAACAGAATATGAAATATTGAGCATGGCAACTTGATACTATTGCCTTCAGAAGCATCAACAAGATTTGCTAACTGAACACAATTTGGGATTAGTTGAGCAGGTTTGGGGCTTGCATCTGGCATTGCAGTGGTGCTGGTCTGGAGTACACCTAAGTCAAAAATTTTTGCATGGAGGAGTCCTGGATGGGAGACTGAGAACCCTAAGACTGGTGGAAACTCTCTCTGGGTCATCTCAGAAAACAGCGGGTAAGGAAATTTTTCACGCTAAAACTACCACAGATGATTGGGGGGAATGCCTAATGACCACACTTTGTCACTCAATCTTGGGAGTGTCTCTCTGACAACATCCTTGCATGCCAGTGACAATGTCGGGTACATCATGGTACTAGCATCACTGGCACATACCTTAGAATCAAAATGCTACCCAGTCAGAGATGATTTCCAAGGAGGCAAGATCGAGACTACACATTCTATAGTAGTGTTTCAGTTCCCATGAGGCTTGTAACCACAGTTAGAGCAAAGCTCCAAACTACTAGTTCTTACACAATTAGCACCAGTACCCACTTTTTAGAATGAGAATCTGTCAGGACCCACTGGAAATGATGTCCTGCCTGGAAGGGACATCATCAAGCAGGAAAAATTTTTAACAATCTTAGTCTGCAATCCTACCCACACTTACCCAGGAGTAAGTCCCATTGACTATCATTGTTAAAAGAATATACATAGTAGCTTCTTAAAAGTACAGGTCTGTAACATTTCTCCAAATGCAGTCCCATATCACGGTAGCATCAAGTCTAAGATATGAAAAATAAACTATTGAAATGAATGGGGTCCCACCATTGGAAATGGTGACCAATGGTGACCAACAAGACATCGCGACCCACCTAGTGGGTCCTGACCCACAGTTTGAGAAACGCTGCTCTAAACCAATGGTCTTCAACCTTTTTGCGCCAGAACCCCAACAAATAAACAAAGTATTAGACTGAGGACCCAGAGGTGAACCCACCTCCCTCCTGGGACCCAAGCCACCCTCCCCGCCCCTGCCTGCCCCTTTCCCCCCTACCTCTTGTGCCTGCACAACAACCCTGTGAGGTAGCAGCCTGAGCAGGGTTAGCCGTAGGAGCTATGGAGGAAGACAGCAAAAAGAAGCCGTGCAGAATTATATCAAGAACTCAGTTTTGATAAGGCAGTGCCATTACCGGACTGGATCGAAGCCCTCTCTTGCACAGGCTTTGAAAGGTTGACTCCCCTAATGAGGCTTTGCAACCCCCTATTGGAGGGTTGAAGCATACTGCTCTAAATAACCTGTTTGTTGGCTGTAGCCTTATCACCCGCTTCATTGTGTTCTGTCCAGGGTCCTGATGCCTTGTCTGCCATAAACTTTTTCCTTGCAGTTTATGGCTGTTCCCCCGAAACACAAATATTGTCAGGAGCTAAGATTCTCTCCACAGCTCTCCCAACAATACTGTTGAGCAGTGGCTCCTCCATTAGCCCTGACCAGAAGCAGGAAACCCCTCTTTGACCCAAGACATCATGGTCCCAGCTGGTTCAGAGCCTGGGGAAACCATGTGCAAGGACCTATAATATGCTTTATATAATATGTTGTCCATCCCTTGCTGTTTCTTGCATTTTGTTTGGGTTGTTTTTTTTTTTTAAGCCTCACACATCACATCCAGCTGCTATAATTCAATGAGGTTTCTAAGTTATGCCATGCTTTGGTGCTGCAGGACTCTGCTATTTGAGCAACAAGACATAAGGCCCAATCCAGCAAATGCAATATGAGTGTAGATTTTCTACCTCTTAACCGAGCAAATCATGGGGCGTTCAGCCAGGGGGATCAAAGTTGAGGTTTGAAACTCTGGAGGCATTCTCCAACTCCTATTTGCCTTCTTTCCCATCCCTGCCCTTCACTGTGGAATACTCTGTCTCCTCCCACACAATATCAGTCCTACCCCACCCCACCAGAAGGTGGTTGAAAGTAACAGGCAAAACATCCCAGGCCATTTAGAAACATCAAAAGCCATCAGTTGCATTCACAGAAGGACGAATATATAATGGCTGCTACACATTCTATTCATGGGAAAAACCCTAGGGGGAAAAATCCTCATCTATTAACCTCATGTATTATCCCGTAGGGATCCCCAAGTGGTAACTTCTTTGCATGTAGGCACTCCCATCCATGCTTCTGCAGCTCCTTCATACTGACCCCAATCTGACCAATCTGAACCCAATCTGAACAAACTGGGTTCATGTGGAATTCAATCTAAGGGTTGAAACGAATGTTTTGGGTTTTCCATTGACCTCTTTGTCCTACAGGCGCTGTAAATTTCTCTGCATGCAAGCAGGTCACAGCAATGGGAGCAAAAGAGGACATGGTCTAATAACAATCTTGATAGATTCACTTTAAAAATATATTTGGCTATGTCTTGTTCAAGTACAGCCTGTACGTAGGCAGGATCCATTTCAGAAGTGGTTTATCCACTTCCCATTCATGCTCTTGATTCAACAGCTATTGGTAACATAAGGTTGGTGCAACTATTTCTGTATCTTTTTTCCCCCTAACTGTTGAAATGATGTATGCATGAGCATACTGGCAGAAGGTGGTATTTTCTTTTGGTATCAAATTTGCCATTCCATCCATCCTTCATAAAAATTCAAACACACAAATCCCTTTCCTTTCATGGAATGAATCACAGAACAAATTAATGTATATATTGAGCGTGCATAACGGGGTTGTAGAACACAGAAATTTGCTTCATACCATTGGCCCAGTTTTAAATTGGGAATGCCTCAGACTGAACTTGGGTCTCTGAATGCAGGAAATATATGTTCCACTCCTAGAAAAGAAACGTTACTCCTTTCTCCCCAAATCAGTTCTAGAGTCCAAGTCAGTTCTAAACTCAGACAAAAACTGGCTTCATTTTTAGAGTGCTTCTTCTGCTCTTGTTTATGCTACAGAGCAGTATACGGTCGTTTACGGCTACAGAGCAGTGAAGCAGTGGCGTTCCACCGGCGCTGTGGTAGTACTGGTGCTGGACTGACACTGAGGGCTGCAGACATGCCTTAAGATGTCTGCAGACATGCCTTAAGATGAAAATACATTATTTGCAAGATCAAAAAGCAGCCGCACAATCTCTTTAACACTTTGCTCCTTTATTCCCATCCTATGAAGTTGCTTCCTCTTATAAGAGCGCTGGGGACTTCTAGGCAGCTTCTGCTACCTTGACTTAGAGATGTTCATGCTGCAATTAATATGCAGTACTGGAGACAGTTAGATTAAAAGGTTTCCTTCTACAGCTAATTGCCCAATTAATCAACTTTGTCCCTGTCAGTTGACAGGATCCACTGTGCCCATGAATGGAGGATGTTCCTTCACACTTTGCACGAGAAAAATCCATACTGTCATTATGCTATGTAAATTGACAAAAGCAAGAAAAACACACACCTCTGGATTTACAAAGGTTTTGTTCATTTTCTTTCTTTGCACAGGGATGGATTTCTTCCATTTCTTTTTAACATTTATACCTTGCTCTTCCTTCACAAATTCCAAGGTAGCAAAAATGGGTGTATGGTATGATATTCCATGTAAATGTCTCCCCCAACAGCTTCCAGTATTCTTTCTTTCTTCAGACTGAAGAAAATGGGGCAGAATCTGGGGATGGCCAGGATGAGGTGAAACCTCATTGGTCCTTTCTGTTATGTATCAGCCACTGAGTCACCAAGCTGCAGTACCTGCTTCTGGTCAGCTATAGTAGTAGTATCCAAGACCAGAACCTCCTTATACTGATGAGTTGCTACAGTGGCACAAAGAGGAAGATGCTAAGGATCTGGTTGTCAGAACCATATCCTGATTCCAGACTGATATAGTGGCTGATAGCGCGATCCTAACGTTGGCCTGAGCTGGCACAGCTGTTGCTGTGCCAGCTGAGTGTCACAAATGTGCCGTAAAGAACATTTGCAACTATAGTACTCGTGAGCCAGCATCACTGGCTCAAAGGCCTGCACCAGCCTGCCAGTGCTGCATCTAGGAGCAGTGTCAGCCAGAGCAGGTAGGCTTGCGCTAGGTGATGCAGGGACAGGGTAGGGTGGCAGGGAGAGGGCATTTCTGGGCTGAGGAAGGCTGAGATGCACAGATTTGGCCCAGGAGAGGTGGAATCAGTGGAGACCTCCTCTGCCATATCCTAACACCCTTCCTGGCCTTCCTGGTGTTACACTGGGCTTTCCGGATTTGCACCAGCTAAATAGCTATGAACTAGGAAATATCAGGAAAGTCCATATTTATATCTGTCTACCCTCCCCCCTTGCAAAATAGAGTTATGGTACTACTATTTACCTACCTTGCATGGGTGTTGTAAGAACTGCAAGATAGCACATATGAAGTGCTTTAAACAATCAAAAGCACCATAGAAATTCTACGCATTATTTTCACATTTGGTGCAGATGTCACACAGTTCTTTAATGTTTTAGGCTCCTGAACAAGACTACGCCTCTGGGCTTGCACTGCCTGAACACATGAAAAATAACTTGAACCACAGAGAGTGTAGATGGATAAACTTGGAATCGTGAGTTTCTTCAGCGAGAAGTACTAGAGAAATGAGTACCAGTAAGTTTTTAAACTCCATTAGAGACATTTTTTATTCTCAATACCATGTGTCAATTATATTACTTTATTTCGATAAGGTTAGTATCCAATTTCAACAGTCACTCAAAGCTTTCCATAGGTACATATTCTTTCTCCTGCCTCTTCAAATTGGTCCTAATTAAATGAACACAGCATGGAGGATTCACCTTGAAAATTGAAGTACTGGTCACAAGCAGAAGAATGTATCTATAATATTTGCTTAATGGAAGCCAAACCACAATAAAATGAAAATGATTTCATTCAAGCATTATTTCATTCTTCAACTACAAACCACTTTACCTCTATCCCTTGCTTTCTATAGTATTAAATGGAGTGAAGAAATGAGGTATGTGAAGAGTTGGCAGGACACTTACCTAAATTAGGTCATGAAAAACAAGGACATGTAAAAATAAGGTATGCATATCTTCTTGGCTAAAATACAGATATGTGTGGCAGGATCTTAAGCATCTCACAGCCGAATCCTGAGCTGTCCGTTGCGCTTAGACTGCTGCGGCACCAAAACAGCAGCTGCAGCATCCTGCATGCAACAGAGTAGCCACCGCTGGCTCCTCGGTGGAAGGGGACTTTTGTCCCTTTCCCCCAGGTAAGGCAAGTAGCCCCACAATGGCTACTTTTAGTTTCTGTTTACAGGCTGGATTCCTCTATGACTTGCTGTTTTATGCTCTTTTTATTCTGACTTTATTCTGACTACTGTTTTTATGGCCTCTGTTAATGTGTTTTTAATATGTTTTTATCTTGTTAAATCATGCTTTTAAAACTGTTTTTATATGTTGTGAGCCGCCCTGGGTCCCTTTTAGGGAGAAGGGCGGGATACAAATAAAGTTTATTACTACTACTACTACTACTACTACTACTACTACTACTACTACTACTACTTGATTCTGCAGCAACCCTTGGGCTGCCATAGAATCAAGAACCTCCATGTTGGGCCCATAGCCTGACATGGAGGTGCTGGATGCAGCAGAGTGGAGCTCCTCCTGTCCCCTCCCACTCACCTTGCCCCCTCCCCCTGGCAAGCTACCTCCCTGCCCTCCTCCTGCCCCAGAACACCTCCTCCCCCCACGCTCCCACCTACCTCTCTGTCACCCGGCAGTTTGGGTGGTTACAGAGCAGTGAAGCAGTGGTGTTCCACCAGCGCTGTGTTAGCACTGGTGCTGGACTGACACTGAGGGCTGCAGACATGCCTTAAGACACGTTTGCGACACTTAGTGCCAGTGGAGGACCAGCAGTAAGAGCTCAGGATTAGGTTCTAACTCAGCAATAGCAGACTCAAGATGAGGGACACACAGAATCTACTGCCCTCTGGCCCCCCCCCCTAATCTGCTGCTGATTCAACTCACATCACCTCACCACATGGATGGACTTCCCCTGAATAGGGGCACACCACCATCTCACTTCTCAAGGGGTTTAAATTTAAACTGTGAAAGTGTATTACCTAATCTCAGAGAAGCCGACTCCCTTTGCTTCCACATGAGTTACAGTTCTTAGTGTACACGCACATTAAAAGGTGAGCTTAAAGTGAGTCATGCAGCAGGCATCCTCCTCTCAAGTCAAGCAATTCTGCTGTGTCTCTAAACTGAATGATTTAAATGCATCTGATGCATGACAGAATAATCCACTTCCAGCAGTCTAAGAGGAAAGAGGGAAGGCTACTGGAGCAGAGATGCAACAGGTATGCACCTCTGTAGGGTAGGTACTTGGGACTCACAGTCCTCTTGAACTGTAGCATGTTCATGATCTGTAGCATTCTGGTAGAGTGCATACTTTATACAGGGAAGGTCCCTGATATCTCCGCTTAGAACAGGGAAGAACCCCAGCCTGAAATTCTGCAGAGTTGTGTACAACTGGCAAAGTGTCTGCCTCAGTATAAAGCAAACTCATAATTCGTTTATTTCTAGCAACACAGCAGGGTGACGCATCAAAAGTTTGGAAATTATTATCAAAGGGCCTATCCCACATTCAACATTCCAGAACGTGATGGAAGAAGCACCTTTTAAAGATGTTGCTACTTTCTAGCAATGGGTGGTAAATTTTGCTTATTAAGCACTATCCCACACTTAATTCTGACCATCTTCTTTTTTGATCCTCCCCAAAGGGCACCCTGATCATTGTCTGTGGCAGCATATGAATGTAAACAATTTTTAAAGCCATTTCTGCCCACCGTTGTGTATATGCAACAGGGGTCCAATGTGTACACCTGTGGGCTGGGCAGAAATGGGTTAAACAAAAAGCAATTCAAGCAGTTGACAGCCCCACCAATGCTTGAACTACAGGGGAGGGGGCAAAGGCATGCCAGCCTCTTTTCTTTTTTGTTGGTCTCCTTCCCCCAGCTACCATTTTCAGGAGGCTCCAGGAAAGCCCAAATTTGACTGAGGGGAATCTGGGTGTTGGACTATAGATCAGTGGCAGATAGCCTGTCTTGTTGCATGTAGAAGGTTCCCAATTTGTTTCTTAGCAGCCGCGGCTAGGGGTGGGAAAGGTCCCATGCCTGAAAATCCTGGAGAGCTTCTGTTAGAGTAAACATTACTGTGTTTGACAGTACTGAGAATGGATCGATGACTTGGTCTCAGATAGCATCCTCTGGTCAAAGTCGGTCTGCCAAATCTAGATTGAGAGGGCAGAGTTTTCAAATCTGAGGCTATGTTTTCCTAGAAAGTTCCAGAACTGCTACACTACAGCCCCCTGTCTAATGAAGGTGTGATTGATCCTCCTTGGACCAGGGTAAGAATTTACCTTGTTGCTTATTTGTTTTCTGCCCTGAAGGATCTTGTTCCTCTACTTTGGTAGCTACCGCGTGTCCTTGAGTGCCAGTTGTGATGGATAGCCACTATTTTTCTGTTATTTATCTTCCCCAAACCTGTAGTGCCAATGGCTTCTTGGGTTCCTCATCCATTACATCCCAGAGACAGTCTGGGTGATGTGCTATTCACCCGCTGTTTGCTACAGACCTGCTGAGATTGATGGAGCAAAAAAGCTGCCAGCAAATGGGAAGATACTGAACAAGCTAAACCCTAATCAGGCTGTCAGTCACATGATAGGGAAGTGTTTTTCAATTACTGTGTCATGGTGTGCCATGAATGGTCTGCAGGTGTGCCACTGCCATTTGGGCAAGGGTCATTTATTAGTAGGGGCTTTGGGGAATGTGAGCCCCCCACTAGAAGCACAGTGTGCCTTGTCAATTGTCAAAAGACTGATGGTGTGCCTTGACAATTTTAGTGCCTTGTCAGTATGCCGTGAGATGAAAAAAATTAAAAATTGAGATGTTGGGGCAATGTTAAGGAACTACAGGTGGGGCCTCCATATCTGTGGATTTTGCATCCGCGGATCTGATTCAATGCGGGTCCCCCAGATCTGCATGGAGCCAGATTTGGCTCCACCTGAGCCCTCCAGAGACAATTGGAACTGCACTCCTGTTGCGTCCAAAGGGCTTGCAGAAGCCAGCAGAGGCAGCAGGCATCTGCCCGCTGCCTCTGTGGGCTTCAGAATGGCCGATTCTGACCAAAAAATGCTACTTCCGGTTTCCCGAAGGAAACTGGATGTTTGTGCTTCCAGGGGCTACCCTGGGTCTCCGAATGCCTTATATAGCATAAAAACGTCACGTTAGTTTCCCTTGGGAAACAAGAAGTAGCATCTTTTGGCCAGAAACAGCCATTCTGAAGCACGCAGAGGTAGCGGGCGGATGTATGCTGCCTCTGTGGGCTTCAAAAAGCCCTCCAGAGGGGACCGGAGCACAACTTCAGTCTCCTTCAGAGGACTTAAGAGGGCGATTGTGGATTTGATTATCTGAGAAATTCTGCATATGCAGGGGGTCCGAGAACGGACCCCTGCGGAAACCAAGATCCCACCTGTATCAACAAACTATTCAGTACTGGAGGTCCCAAGTTGAATGAAACTTGGAACCATTTCATAGTATTCCATACAAGGAGAACATCCACACACACTGCTGCCATTTTCGCCCTATGACTACACTGCACATTCTTTCCCTTTGTAAAGGATGTAGTATTTTATTCATTATGGAAGATGTGACAGTAATGCACACACTTGTCTTGTTTTGCAACAAGACCTTCCAGATCCTGAAAATCAAGGGAGGGGGACACCCCAATACCAGCTTGGCAATATCACCAGGAGGCATCAAGTCACAAAGTCTCAGCTGAGCTGACTTGATGATTCCTATACAGTCCTTGCAATTCAGGGCATGTGTTTGCGCCAAGCCTCCATTCTGTGCACTAGGAAGAAGGGGCTGTAGGTTCTAGCCTACAATCTCCCTCCAGCTTAGATGTACAGAGAAGCTGGGGGGAGGGGAAGAGATTGAGGGCTGGAGTGGATGAACTGAGGAAACTGTCTGACCCTGAAAGAAACCCTCCCTCAGACCCCACCAGTCATAACTGAAAGCATTTGGGATGGTATGCAGAGGAACATAGGATGGTAGTGGCCTAGAACTGGTGAATGGAAGGAAGGAGGGTGGTAGCCAGTGGCGTCACTAGGATTCATGTCACCTGGTGCAGGAGGCCAGCACGTCACCCCCATGCAGTAGGCGGGGCAACACTCCAGGTGGTGGGTGTGGTGATCTACCATTGCCCCGCTCCCACTGGTTTTTTGGCTGTACCTTTTGATAGAATAAAGATATTTCAACGTAGTTCATTTCATCTCATTCTGCATGAAATTACACATTGATTGATATATAACATGATGGTATTATTCCTCCAAACTCTGATTTTAATGATTTTGGTCACTAGTGGTGTCACCTCCCCCCCCCCCAGGGTGTCAACTTACTAACATCTTATTGGAGCAGTTCTCAAACTTTTAGCACTGGGACCCACTTCTTAGAATGACAATCTGTCCAGGACCCATCATAAAGCAAATTAAAATAAATAAATATAAATAAATTAAAGTAAAATCAATAAATAAGGGAAAGCCAACCCTGTTCCACCAAGTGAATTTTCTCTGTAGCCTGCCTGCAATAACACCCCCCCCCAAAAGAATCAGTAAGATTTTCACCCCTACCCTGTACCCAGTTCAATTTAAGTTCTTATATTTCAAGCATATCATTATCAGGACCCACCTGGTTTTATAAGTCTGAAAGCCCAATCCTATGCCTGTCAACTCAGAAGTAAGTCCCATTATAGTCAGTGGGGCTTACTTCCAGGAAAGTGTAGATAGGATTGCAGTCTAAAACAGAAAAAAATTCACCCTACCCTGTCAAGCTTCTGTTTCATTCTTTTTTGCGGGGGGGGGGGGGGGTGCCTTCTGGAGCATTTGTTGAGCTCCAGTTGCATCAAATCAGGACTATTCTGGTGGCCTCACATTTCCCTTTGCCTGACCTGCCCAGGAGCCAAGGCACATTTGCTTACTCGTGAGTAAATGCAACTATGTGGCTTAGTTTCGCTTTCCATAGGGCTCAATACATTTGTCAGCTTGGAGGGAGGGAGGTGCTTTTTGGGGGCTACATTCATTGGATCAGAACCATTCTGGTGTTTTGGATTCCTCTCAGCCTGCCCTTTCAGACAGACTAAGGCACCTTCACCTACTCATGAGTAAATGCGCAATAGGCTTGGTTTCACTTTCTATTGGGCTCCATGCATTTTTTGTTTTCTGGTTTTTTGCCAATAACTTTTGATAGAAAGGAGATATTTCACTCCCACTTTTGCATTGCATTCTGCTGGAAATTCTGCATCCAACAGTATATAACATGATGGTATTACTCCTAACCACGGCGATTTTAGCACACCCTCCCAGTGCGTGTCACCCCCCTTGCGATTCACCCGGTGCGGCCCGCACCCCCTGCACCCCCTAGCGACGCCATTGGTGGCAGCTGGCCCTGCAAGAAATCCCCCCCCCCCCGCAGACATATGAATGGAAAAGCAGAGAAGAACAATTTTTAAGTAAAAATGTGTGCAGTAATTGACTCTCTCCAATCCCATCATCATCATCCTAGGGAAAATAAGTTCCGCAGCTATTTTACAGGGTTACCAGGAATAAGGTATTATTCTGCTCTTCCCTTTTTTTCCTGGAAATTGGAAAGGATGGAGGGACTGATGCCTCTGCTAATTCAAATACTTCCTGAGGATTACTATTAGGGAGAATGGGCTCTCTTCCCCCCATATGTTATGAGCCATGGAGTTCGGGAGGCAAAGGAATTGATGATGAGCTGTGATAATCGGTTGCATGCTCCAGATCACATCAAGTAGCTTAGCTATTCCTTAGGACCAAACTACATGTTATTTTGAAGCTTCATGTTTGGAACTCCCACCATACATCTTTTCTTCAAAGAACAGCCATGGGGAGCCAGATTTCAACCAGGGCCACAGTGCAAGGAGAAGGGGAGATGAATCCTTTCCCCTGTGCCACTGACCTGATCCAAACCGTCCCCCTGAAGCTGCTAAAATGCAGAGGGGCCAATACATTTATTTATCACATTATTTATATATCGCCTTTCTCAATAGACTCCAGGTGGTTCACATAAGCAGGCTGAACATAAGTCAATTTTTATGAGATTTTTACAATTCCTTGAGACAATCTCATAGAACCCCAATTTGTCCAAGTGTTTCCCTTCATAGTGCAGTCATCATCTTGGCTGCCAGTTCTTGTTCTTTCTAAGCACTTGCAGGCAGCTGCAACCAAGCTTCAGACCAGCTTCTCATGGATGTTATCCATTTTTTGGGTCACCTTATTCCTCCACCCCTCTTCACAGACAAACCAGTGACCTCTTGGTCTCCCATTCAAGCAATTGATCCTGCTTAGCTTCTTCAGGCAAGGTGTCACCCCACCCTCCAGAGATTACCTCCTGCTTAATGTATGGGCTGAAATTTGCCTATATGTTTTTCCTTCAGTGGCAGATTGGAGGATCTTGATTGAGTCTGCGATGCAAAAGGAAAGGAATGGATCCCCCCTCACTTCATTGGCTTTGCTCTAAAATACTGCATCCTGTGACTGCTTTTTGTAAAACAAACTTACATACGGAGCTCCAAACACAAAGAGCTAATGCAATGCACACTTTGGCCCTTAATGGAAGTTCATGTGGAATGAGCACTAAATCTCAAGCCAAGAGGTTTTAGTCTAGATCAGGGTTTCTCAAACTTTGAGGGAGCTTTACTCCCTCAGTAAGTTCTTGTGTGGGAGGGGCTAGGGCAGCAACGCAATCCCCAGGATCGAGTCGCGAAGGGGGGGTGAGGGGGGTGCTTGTGCCTTACTTTGCATGATGCTGGGCTGCAGCAGGCTGCAGGAGGTGCAGGCAGCCCTTCACAGTTCTCCCTGACACTTGGAACCTGCAAAAGAAGTGGGCGCAAAGCACCTCCTACAAAACGGAAGTGCTTTGTGCCTGCTTCTTTTGCAGGTTCCAAGCCCTGCTAACTGGGTAAGAGGCACTTTTTGAAGTGGGTGCTCCTCTTTTATTTAGCAGGGGGAGAGTAACTTGCCCACCTCACCCCAGCAGTGTCTTTTCTAGTGGCTGCCTGCTGGTGTTGCATCTTTTTAGATTGTGAGCCCTTTTGGGACAGGGGGCCATTAGATATTTGATTTTCTCTGTAAACCGCTTTGTGAACTTTTTGTTGAAAAGCGGTATATAAATACTGTTGTTGTTGTTGTTGTTGTTGCTGCAGCCCAGCATCATGCAAAATAAGGCGCAAGCACCCCCCCGTCACCCCCCCTAAGCAATGCGATCCTGGGGATCGTGTTGCTTCCTCCCTCCCCTTCCTCCGCCCCTTAAAGGGATGGGGGAAGTGTTACACGAAGTGGCGGGACGCGACCCACCAGTTTGGGAACCACTGGTCTAGATTGTTTCATATCCCTAGCCACACACTGTTATACTGTGGGCTAAATTAGACATGACATTGGCAGCCATTTCTGTTCATTCACATACGTCTGCCTTGTTCATCTACTGAGTGTGCATCTAACAAGATGCAAGGGATGTGGGGAATGGAACCCTCACCAGTTTGCCTCCACATGCTCCATTGCTCCAGGCACTCATACCCTAGTCTTGCTCATTTCTGGTATCAGAGCCAGGCTGAGGAAACAAAGGAGTTCAGCTGACAGACTGCTCAGATGAAAAGCATGAAAAGAAAGATGGTGCCTCATTCACATACCCCTATTGATGGTAAAATTACATGTCCTTGCTTTGCACATTAATGGATGAGACACATGAACAAATGACTGTCTCATCTGGCCCACAGTCAGAATCTGAAATAATGAACTCTCTCCTAGATGTGCCCATTAATGCCCATTACTGGAGAAGTGGGGGTTCCTACTAGTCCAACTCACTTTAGTAACTGCTAAATGCACAGGCAGTTATTCCTAATTTCATACAGATTATGGAGGTGCGTAAGTGATGAAGGAAGATTAATCATGAGTTTTAATAAAAGCATGTACGAAGGGTGTCAATCAGAAAACAAGCTTTAATGTGCAATCTGTGTAGGCTTTCAAACCTATTGCACATGCTTAGTCTTGTGGTAGTGAATACTGCGCTGTAAATGTTGCAGAGTTTGACAAACTACATGTGATAGAAAAAAATATGTGACTGATCTCCCATTGTCTATTAAAACTTAAAACACACACCTGTGAGGAGACCCAACTGGCCAGGGATTTAATTTGAAACCTCTGATGTGCTCTGCCACTGAGCTATGGCCCTTCCCGTTTTGAACAAGCAAAAAGCTTAGAACCCGAGTCAGACACATTGATGCTTTCATTTTTAAATAGAAAATTGCTTCTTGTACGTGCACTACATACTTGTTATTCTCAATAATTAAATGAATCATTTCTATGCCTTTGGAGGTTGGAGAGAGTGGCAACATTTTCACGTGCCTAGTGTGACAAAATATCTTGAGCCATCTTATGATAGAGGAGTCGAGACTCCCAAATATTTCAAAGCAGGGAGCAATTTCATCTCTAAGTCAGAGTATGCCCATAGTGACCAAATATATATGATGTGAAAGATATTAACCATATACGACAGAATACAAGTCCATACTTTGTTATTTCACTGTTGAAAAAAGGGAGGCTTTCATATACTTGTAACACTTTGAAGGCCCAATCCTATCCAAATTTCCAGCTTGATGCAGCTTCAATGCAGCCCTGAGCAAGGGAAAAAACTTTCCTTACCTTGAGGAGGCCTTCGTGACTACCCCCCAACTGCAGGATGCAGTGCAAACCCTGTTGGCATGGCTGCACCAGCACTGGGAAGTTTGATAGGATTGGGCACATGCAGGGGTGTAGCTAGTGATCGTGTAGCCCGGTGCCAAGCTCAAAATGTTGTCCCGGAAATGATGTCACAACCAGAAGTGACGTCAAGCCCGGCTTTTTAAAAAGTGAAAATTGGAACCCACCTGCTCCCCCCAGCAGCTCACCACCCATTTGCTCTGCTGCCTCTCCCTGGTCAGTGACATAGCTAAGGCATCTATCTGCTGCCTGGGGTCAAAGAAGATTTTGTAGCTTGCCCTCCATGACAAAATCAAATTTAATTAATTAAGTAAACAAATAAAAAGTTATTAGTTCTATGCTGTATCATAATAACATCCTATTGGCATGCAGAACAATCAGTCTCATAGGTCCGTTTTGAGTTAAGCAAATCCACTTTTTGTTCCATAAGGCAGTGGTGTTTTCATTTTCTGGTTAATTGGCCATAACTTTTGATAGAATACAAATATTCCAAATTTGTTTCATTGCATTCTGCATTAAATTACCTTTCCAATGATATATAACATGATGGTATTATTCATACATACCAAGATTTTTACAATTTTGGTCACTAGTGTGAAGCTCAGCTTGTTGCCCCCCCCCCCAAAGCTTGATGCCCAAAGCAACTGGTATCCCCTGCACCCCCTTAGCTATGCCACTGGGCACATGTTCTCACAGTCGAAGGATCTCTAGTGAGCCCTATATCCACAATGAGACATTGCTGGAGGCTCTTCCTACTGTATTGATTTGCTCTCCAATAGCCTGTCCTGGATAGATTTCAAAGTCACATAAAAGCCTGTTTGTTCTTTTGGCTGAAGAAATGACCAAAAATAGTTCTTGTAAACTATGGTATCAAATATTCAAAATTAACTCAACTCCATATAAGGTGTTGCATATGAGGCAACATCATCTAATGGAGCAGCATATAAAGTGGTTGGTTTTGCACTAGGTAGTTTCATACAGTGCAATCCTGAATTTACTCAGAAGCAACTCCTGTTAATATTTCAGTGTGGCTTACTTCCAGGTAGGCATGCTTAGGAATGCATTCTTAGTGTTTATGAGCTACACATTTACATACAAGGTACTAGAGATAAGAAACAGCTCCCCCACCCTCTCCCCTACTTAGGCTGCAATCCTATGCAGACTCCTCTAGCCAGAAGTGCCATATGTCTCACTTCCAAGTGCTGTTTGAAATTTAAATTCCAGATACCCTGAGGGAAGGGAACTTGAAAAATGACACCTACAGCAATTTAGTTACAAAATTCTTGAAAGGCTTATTATCTTGGTGTATAAGCTAGTGAACTATAAATGATCAAACATTCATTACCTGAAGGTAAGCCTACATAGCATGGAGGGGTCTGCTTGGACATGTGCTAGAGAATTCACTGGCACAGATCTGAGCAGATCTGTGCCACAGGATTGGGTCTGTGAAGGGGGCTAGGGTTTGTTTTCTGCCACTGCCACCAAACCTGTCCCCTTCCTGGACCCGATCCACCCTTCCGCCATCCCACTGCTGCACTGATCTGCCTCCCCCACCCTGTCCTGCCTCCAACATTGTCTTACCTGCTTTGGTGGGTGGCCGAATGCTCTGGCCTTCATGCCAGCACTCAAGCAGCACATTACTTTGCACACTGCTGGAAGTGTTTTACAACTGCCATAAGGCAGGTAGCAGTAGCGGAATGCTTGTTCCACCAGTGCTACATAGGATTGGGCTTTAATTTCAGTTAATTTCAGTGATGTGTTTTATATATCTTTCATAACCCATTGGATTTGTATGATGCTGGCTGGAAATACATGCTTGAATGAAGACTTTTAGTATTGGTGCTATAAAATACTGAATTGCCTTTTTTTTTTTTTAATGGCAGGAACCACATTTACTTACTTTAAAAATGTTTTTTACTGTTGCAAAAGCTTGATCTGTATATTTTTACTGTCATGATTTTTTTGAAGGCACCCTCAGCATTTCCCCAAAAGGCAAAACAGGGGCAATGGTTAAACAGAGGTCGGTAGCAAAATACAGGGATTGTCCTTGTTAAATGTGTCCCTTACTATCACAAAGGATGGTGTTGTTTTTAGCGTAAAACATCACAAGCACCACACAAAACAGATACTGCCCTTACAGCATTGTCATCTGACACTAGCAAAGGTCACAGGGATTATTTTGCAGCTCTTTCCAAACAAGTAGTTTTCCCCACCCTTCCTACTTCATCTTTGTCAGGATTTAAAAAAAATTTCAGTTTGTATTTATTGGATGCATACAGGAACATACATTTAGGAATCTTCATCTTTGTTTTCTTTTGTTCTGATCTTGTAAACACCTGTGCAAGTTTGCAGTTCCTTAACAGACAAATATTTTCAGAGATGGCAACATCTGGAAACTGGTAAGAGAACATTTTAACTCAACCAGGACTTTCTGTGCAGACCTTAAAGTGGCATTCTTCAACAGAAAAATATCAAAGGACATTTAGAGCAAGAATCAGTGGAATTAGAATTTATAGCAGTACCATTGCTGCATGTCTCACTTAAGATAATGGATTTTTATCATATTTAAATTAATTTATCATTGCCAGGAGGTTAGTATCACTAATAGTGAATTGTCAGCATGCTCATTTTGCTCTACTTCAGGGTCATCACAAATCTAGTTCTTTGGCATTTACTCTGACATTTGTTTCTGCTGCTTTCAAACCCCCCCCCCCCATCTTTATCTACAGACACACAGGCCTACTGATCATTCACTTCATGCATCTCATGGAGAAGACTTTATACATGGAAGTTTACGCTACCATAAGGGCACAATCCTATCTTGTGCTGGTACACGCAAGCCAAGAGGCTTGTGCTGTATCCATTGCAGGATAGGTGCCCAAAGTGGCTCAGCCAAAGGTAAGGAGAAATTTTTCCCCTTACCTCTGGGTAAGCTACCCTGGCCCCAATGGGTCTCCTCAGACTTGCGCCACCTCCTGAGGTGACACAAGTCCAAAGAGAGCAAAGAGGCTTGAAGCCACTCCACGCTATTCAGGAACGGGGGTCCAGATCCAGCATAACTGCTGGGTCCCAGTCCTGCCTCCCGCTCCCCACCCACCCAGACCCAGGGCCACCCACCGCTCACCTTCCCCCCACCTTCCCCCCACCCCGGAACACCTCCCTCCCGCTTCCTCTCTGCCCACCACCTCGGCCAGCGCAAGGCTCAGTGCCTCCTTCGGCGCAGAGGCTTATGTCAGCCTCTGCGTGCCTGCCTAGCCGACACATGAGGCGGTACAAACTTGCCTTACAGCATGTTTGCGACCCTCCTGGGCTGGCGCAAGGCAGGCCCAAATAGCAGTTTGAATTGCACTGCACATGTGCTAAGCCACAAGCATATCAGTTACATGCAGTCAGGAGAGGCAGAGTCTGAGGCCTTACCAGATTCAGCAAATAGAAAAAAAAAATACCTTGCAAAGAACTCCTCTCAACTGTGAAAGCCTCTGCTTTCAAAGCCACAATTGTCTGTGAAGGCAAGGGGGAAGGGTGTTTTACACAAACGTTGCTGCTCCTGAAAAACTTAGTGTTTTGCCCCTCTCCAGGAATGCCACTGGAGTGAGTGATGTGGCTGTGCCTCCCTGGGTCTGAACCTCACCGTACATCACTGAAGCATATGTGCAACTATAAGGGCCAAAATGTTGTTTTTGAAAGAAAGAAAGCAGGAATTATTAGGAAGTTGAATTCTTTGCTTTAAGACAATTAATGTATCAGATGAAGACCTGTTGACCTCAGGCAGTTTAGCCCCACTTTAATAAACCTTTGATTTGTCCTGTTTGGAGAGATGGATATAGAAACACCACAAGCCCATAATTACTCAGTTGCAAATCCCATTGTATTCAATGAGGTTTACTTTCAGGTAAATATGAAAAGGATCTCAGCCTAAGAGGGAAGTTTGTTGTTTACCAAGCAGCCTCTTCCAACCGGGACTGACTCACCTGCTGCAAATGCCAATACTTAATTTCAGCCAGTGGTTTTGCAAAGCCCTGTGAACGAGCAGCTTGGCAGACACATCTATCATCCAGAATCTGCAAAGTCCATCCATCAATAAAAAAGGAGCCCAGGATTCCTGAGTGAGTGGCAAGATTCTGCCTGAGGCTTGCATGCACATCTAGGTGTTTTTTTTGTTTGTTTTTTACAATAAAAACACTGGTCTTCAAGTAACCTGACCTAAGTGGGTTGCGCACAAATCACTGGCATTTTCTTTTTCTGACAGTTTTTTTTAAAGTGAAAACACAGAGAAGATTATTTGTGTTTGAATGTGTGCACATAGATGGATCTCCTTAAACTATAGGCTTGAACCTCTGTGGGAGTCACAAGGCATCTGCAAGGGGGTGGAGTCTAAAAGTGACCCACTGTTGCTCCAGGAATTGAGGGGGTTCATTACCTGGAAAAGGTGGCACACACAAACTGAGTCTTCTTCTCACCTGCCACTGCGTGAAGAAGATTTGGCTCAATTGCTCCTTTTCTAATGATTTTGGCCTTTTGGACACCAGGACACAGAACTGAAGTGGGCAGGTTTACATTTATTCCACCTGGAAAACACACTGTTATGAATCTCTCTCTCTATTTACTTTGCTTAAAAACCCTCTTAGGCAGGCTTTTGGCACTGGCTCTGCTCTCTCCCCTTCCCTTTGGGCAAAAGTCAGTCTGCATTTGCTCAAGGCAGGGACCTGGTGGTTCCTTTTTCATTACACTAGCCATGGACAGGTTATTTGGCTCACTTGGTGCTTCCTTCATGCTTTGGCATTTGTCTAGTCTGACTCTCCAAGACCAGTTCCTCAATACAGGTAGTCCTCTTAAGGCCACACTCTTTTATTGCAGTCTCCTTGATAAACTTCCTCAATGGCTGCTCCCTCTTGCCAACTCTAGCAGGTTCCATTTGATGCCCCTGTCAACACAACTGTGGCATATCTCCTCTCTCTCTCTTGTTTTTCATTCCACTTCCATGGTGGCTCTGCTTCTTATCTTTCCTCAGCCTGCATGTCTCCCTGACTGCCTCTTGTCTTGGAAGCAATGTGATGGGAGAAGCTGAACACCCTCTGCGGTAAAGAAGAGGCCAGACTGGCAAGGGTAAGCCCAGCGATGGTCACACTCTGACTTCCTTTTGCATGCTCTGTGCCAGTGGCATAACAAGCAGGGACAGGAAGGCAGTCTGCCCTGGGTGCCAGGCTGGAAGGGGGTGCTGCAGAGTGCATGCATGCTCCAGCTACTTCCTGAGTCAGAACAGTGGCCAGAGCATGTGCACATTCACAGCGGCAGCTGTAGTGATTTTTGGCAGCCTCTTCAAGGAGAACCCGGAAGTGACATCTCAATGTCACGTGATGTCATGACATTGCCCCTGATGACACCGCTGCTCTGTTCAAAGTGAGGACGGTGGCAATGTTGGAAATGGTGAACTCTTTGCCAGTCTCGGGTCCCCAATCTTGTGGCGCACACTCTGCCTTCTGCTCACAGATGCTGGATTCCTGTTTGGCGCCAGACCCAAGCCAAAGCTCTGCCAGCAGAAACTGAAAAGCGGAACACTTAACTTCCTGTTTTTCAGCTCAGTGTCAAAAGCAGCCAGGCGGCCCCACTTGCCAGGCAGGGAAGTGGGGGTGAAGGAAATGAGGAGATGGAAGTAGCACGCTCAGGCTAAAATAATCTTTAACATCCAAATCCACAGATGTGCGTGTGCTGTACCAAGGTGCATGCCGTCATGTGTATGAATTTCTGCACACTTCACTGCCAAACAGATGGTTGATATAGCAGGGTTTGGAAGGTACAGCACATTTATAAGTGCAGCTTGAGTTCAAAATCTCTCTCTCTCTCTCTCTCTCTCTCTCTCTCTCTCTCTCACACACACACACACACACAGAGGGGGGATGCATATATATTTGTGCACATGTGCACATAGGGCGCAATCCTATCCTGTGCTGGAACAGGCAAGCCAGGAGGCTTGTGCTGTATCCAGCGCAGGATAGTGGCTACAAGCAGCTGAACCAGAGGTAAGGGGAAATATTTCCCCTTATCTCTGGGTAAGGACTGCCGGTCCCTATGGGTCTCCTCAGACTTGCACCACCTCTTGAGGTGGCGCAAGTCCGAAGAGAGCAGAAAGCCTTGAAATCACTCTGTTCTCCCTCTGAACGGGGGGTGGGGGGTGGGATCTGGCATAAGCCCTTTTGGGACAGGGAGCCATTTAGTTATTTGATTTTTCTCTGTAAACCGCTTTGTGAACTTTTAGTTGAAAAGCGGTATATAAATACTGTTAATAATAATAACAATAATAACTGCCAGGTCCCAGACCCGCCTCCCGCTCCCTGCCCGCCCCCCAGGGCTGCCCACCGCCTGCCCTCCCCCCATCCAGGAATGCCTCCCTCTCGCCTCTTCCCCACCTCCCCCCACCTACCTTTTCTGCTTGCATCGGTCCAGGTGGGCCGACACAAGCGTCCGAGAGGAAGCCAGCACGGAGGTTTATGTCAGCCTCTGCAGGCTAGTGCTTCTTAGAGCACCGGCCTGGCTTCTCTCAAGGAGGCGCAAATGTGCCTCCTGGGCCTGTGCAAGGGACTTCCGCCAGTCCAATCCCAAGTCAGGATTGTGCCCATAGTCAATTAAGGGTGCAATCCTAACCAACTTTCCAGCAGTAAGGTAAGGGCAATGCAGCTCCAGGGTACCTTAAGGGGGCCTCCGTGACTGCCCCCCAACTGCAGGATGCAGCACACATACCCCATGGGTATAGCTGTGTCAGTGCGGGCAAGTTGGTTAGGATTTGGGCCTAAGAGCGAATACTGTGTTCAGAGGTTTGGAGTGAGGCATCATCAATACACTGATGTCATCTAGCTCCACTTCTCCTTTTTGTCAGATTCCGATGAGACAGTTTAGCGCTAAATAGAAGCTGAATCCCACCAAAGTAGTGTTGGTGGGCAGTTCATCTGATCATAGAGTTTGTACCCAATCTGTTCTGGCTGGGTGCTCCCCCTAAAAGGAGTAGTTTCATAATTTGGAGGCATTGATTTATTCAGCTCTGTCACCAGAGGCCCAGTTGCAGCTACAGTGCACAGTGCCTTTCACAAGGTAAGGCTGGTGAGCCAGCCATGGTCCCTCCTGGATAGAGACAGCCTAGCCTCAGTGACGCATATCGTAGCTGCAACTGCCTTTGCAGATTTATCGGAAATCTGCTAGGCTGCTAACTAGAACTGGTCTTAGGAACATATCATGCCCACTTTGAAACAGCTTCTCTGGTTTCTGGTTAATTTCCATAATGTGTAGCAGGAAAGCATGAGGGATGAGGCCTTCTCTTTTGTGACCATTTTGTGACTCTTTTGAACCATTTTCTGGCTAATTGCAGTGACCCATGAGCTCACCAGGGCTCAGGGGTTCAATTCTGCCATGCCACACCAACAGCTACACTGGATGACCATTCAATTCCGAGCCCAATTCAAAGTGTTGGTGATTACCTTTATTCAGCATGGGACCAAGCTGTCTTTAGTACTGTCTCCTCAAGCATAATCCTGGCCATCCCTACGATCATCCTGCTTAGAACACTGCTGCCATCTGAAGCTAAGGGGATGGAGACAAGGTGCAGGGCCTTTTCTGTTGTGGCACCATGTCTGTAGAATGAACTTTCCAAAGAACTGAGGCCAGCCCCTTCTCTATATGGTTTCCAGTGGAGGCTTAAAAACACAATTATTTTGCTTGGCTTTTGAGGATGGATGACTCCCCTGGTGACCCCTTTAAACACTGTTTATCAGTTTTGTTTTATGATATTTTTAGAATTTTACTGTGGTCATTAGGTGTTTTTAGCTACTCCTATGTATCATAGTTTGTCGATTTTTATCTTGTATTTATTTGATGTATTTTCAGTTATTGTAAATTGTTTTTATGCCACTTTAAGCTGGTGAAAAATCAGGTTTTAACTCTTTGAAATGAATAAATACATTTCCAAGAACAATTCAAAATGCTAGCGTTTACTTTCAAAGCCCTTTGTGCCTTGGGAACCCGTATGGTCTGTTTTTCCGATATATACCTGCCCAGGATATTTGTCAGAAACTTCTCTCCAAGTGCCCAAGCAGCCTTGGAGAGAGTACCCTGATTGTGGAATACTCTCTCCCTGGAGGCTCACCCAACATGTTCTCTTATGGGCTTCTGGTGCTGGGCAGAGATCTTTCTAGTTTCCTGACCCCTTTAAAAACATCAGTAGAGTGTTTTTTTTTCTTAATCAGTCCCCGAATGTCTGCATTTTATCAGATACTACTGTTGCTTTAATTGTTGAGTTTATTATGCTGTTAAAAGTTACTGCTAGTTGTTATAGTTCATTTTAACAGTCACTCTGAGAGTATTTGTACACATGCTCATGCGTAACATATATGTGCATCTCTTCTTGTCCCTTAATTCTTCCTGAGCTGGTCTTTCCACATCTGTGCTGCCAAAGTCCAGGGACAAAGCAGGGCAGCAGACAACTCACACAGAACAAAACAAAAGGCAGGAGTACTGGGGTGGGGATGGGGGAATGCTATGTGCCCAGAGA
The DNA here is from genome assembly GCF_035046505.1 of Tiliqua scincoides. NCBI lineage: Eukaryota > Metazoa > Chordata > Lepidosauria > Squamata > Scincidae > Tiliqua > Tiliqua scincoides. The sequence continues at coordinate 84,983,275 of NC_089825.1, read as the reverse complement.
TACTGGCCCTCAGAAGCCAGGTCAAAAGATTACCCAGCAAACTTCCCTGATGTAATTTTGCTGGCCAGCAGACATCAACAGCTGAACGTTGACTGAAAGGAGCATGCCCAACCTTTGAGTATTGCCTCTGAGGTCCTGCTCCGAGGGAGATGTGCCCCTCCCTGCCATTTTAAGCACAGGAGGCAAGCCAGAGGGATGAGGCCTCGTCTTTCGTGAACCCATGATGATGAAACGCCCTGCTGAGAGAAGCACACCTGGCCCCATCACTGCTTACCTTGAAGTAAGATGGGTGGCACCACAGATAGGGCCTTTTTGGTTGTGGGATCCTGATTATGGAACAATTCTCTCAGGAAGGCTCACTTAGTAACATTCTCACATCTTCTCAACCGCTCTGAAACATCAACTGAGTTCTGTTTTTAGCCAGCATTCTAATATGGACTTATTTTATTCTGATGCTGATGCTTTATTGTTGCGGTTCTATTTTACTGTTGTGTGGTAGTCTTTACTGAATTTTTTTTTTTAATTTTGTCTTTTAATTGTTTTTAATGTTTGTAAATCCAAAATGGGAATATTGTCTTTTTTCTTAAACATAATAAATAAAATAATAAATATTGTGGGTTGGGATTAAAGGAAGCTCCTAGGTCAGGAAATGTGGAGGAAAGATTGAGCCAGACCAGGTAAAATCAAGTAAGTGTGGATTGGGGGACAGGAAGAGGAAGAGGAAGGGAGAGAACACCTCTTGGTGTGTCTTCCTTCAAGCAAAGATCGAGTTGGTTTTGTCAGTTTCACAGATGATGCTTATTTTGCTCTTTGCTCTCTCTCCCCCCCCCCCCCTTTAATCCAGCATCTGAGCAATGACACTCCAATTTTACCAAGCTTGCTTAGAGTTTAAAGCACTTCTGGTCTAAAATGTTATGTCTCTTCATCTCCAGCATGGGGGCACATCTCCAAGAAAGAGATCACACGTGCTAGATTCCAGTGCTTTGTGTATACTTTTTCCTAGCACAGAGGAGCCATTTCTTTCCAAATCAGTGGGGAATAAAACAGACCTGGCAGCAATGCTGTATTTTGAAAGCACATGCAGACATAGTGGAGCACATCAGAAGGGCCCTGCTGGCTGAGACCAAACTTCCATCTAGTTCAACAGCCTGTCTTCCACACTATTTTGTACAAGCTTCTGGAAGCCTAGAAGTAAGACATGTAGAATAACAGCTCTGGGTATTCAGAGGCCTCTTCTGTTGTTCCCTGCTAGCAATGAGTATTCAGAGGCTTACTATCTCTAGGCCTGGGAATAGTAGATATAATAAGTAACTGCATAACAAAGCAGTCACTGACAGATCAATCCTATCCCCCGCCTGCCCATAGCATGCTGTAGTGGGGGGGGGGGAGCGACCAGACAGTATGAGAGAGGTAAGTAAAATAATTTCTCTTGCCTCCCAATAAGCTGTCTGACTGTCAAAGGGTCTCCTTGGACCTATGCCAGCTATTAAGTCCAAGGAGTCTTGGGGGAGGGGTTCAGCCCACTCCTGGCCCTGCTCCTCACCTGAACTGCCCTACTATCACCTTACCAGCTTTGGTATGGGTTGAGTGAACCACTGGCATGGACATGTGACCTCCAGCAATTTTCACCAGTGGTCCTACAGTGCACAAAGCTGCTCAGCATAAGAACATAAGAAGAGCCCTGCTAGGTCAGGTCAAAGGCCCAACTAGTCCAGCCTCCTGTATCTCACAGTGGCCCACCAGATGCCTCGTAGAACATGGAGGACAAGATAACTGCATCCGGTTACCACACCTTTGCACCTGGCATTTTGAGAGAGCCTACTTCTAAAACCAGAAGGTTACACATACCCATCATGGCTTGTAAACTGATGCATTTTTTCCCCCAGAAATCCGTCCAATCCCCCCTTTTAAAGTTATCTAGTGCTATCACCATATCCTGTGCCAAAGAGTTCCACAGACTTATTACACTCTGGGTAAAGAAATCTTTTCTTTTTTCTGTGCTAACTCTCCTGACAATTTTTGTGGATGTCCCCTGGTTTTGGTGTTTATGAGAGGAAAAGAACATCCCTCTATCCACTCTATCCATCCCCTGCCTCATTTTATACATCTTAATCATACCCTCCCCCGTGCCTTTTTTGTAGACCGAAGAGCCCCAAATACTTTTATGATACTGGTCCAAGTCTTACAGCAACAGATTGTGAGATCTGATGCTGCAGGCACTAAATAGGATTGGTCTGTTAAGTGTTATGGTTGGCAACCTTCAGTCTTGAAAGACTATGGTATAAGCCTACAGCCCCTGGTATTCCTAAGTGGTCTCCCATCCAAGTAGTAACCAGGCCTGACCCTGCTGAACTTCCATGACCAAATGAAATTTCTCACATATTTAAAATCCAGCAACATTTCAGAATTTAGATTCAGCAGTGTGATTTTCAAATACCTTCATAATTTGAATTTGGGAATTTGTACCAAATGAAATCTTTGTTGATTAATATAAAGGCAGTAATATTAAGCATTAGTTTGTAAAATTCAATTTTCCACTGTATTTCTTTCCCCCTTCCTTAAAATCCATAAATTCAATAGAATTCACTCTTATGAATTTTGGGGAGAGGAATGATTCAAGTGAATATGATTTCAAATTTCAAATATGAGTTGAGGAAAACTTGCTTGAGATTTATTCTCCCCCCCCCCCCTTTTCCTTACAAGCAATTGAGGACATCTGCAATGCACTCAGAGAATGCTCAACTGATGTTTACGATAAAGAGCTTGCTTGAAAGCCCTTGGAATAAATACAATCCAGACTGTTTTAATTTAGCCAAATGTTGCCCATAGGCCTTAAAAAACAGAATCAAAGTATTCTTCATGACGTTAAAACAGCCAACCATGTGGCTCAAGGCCTTCTTTAAAAGATACTGGGATATCAGGGCAGCTGGGCCAATGGCAACGAGAGGGCATGATATTTGGGTGGCTGACTCACTTGCATGACCCACTGTGACATCTGAAGGTCTGTTGCATGCTCCAAATGAATTAAAATAGTCATTTTATTGTTTTAAAGAACTTGCTTGGCAAGGATAAGAGTAAAAGTATCAAGGCATGCATACAGTCAAAACAGAGGCAGAGGGGAGAAGCAAGGCGGCTGAGTGCAGGGTTCCAGTGAAATTCTTAGCCCATACTGGCAGGCGCTGTTTTAAATGCCCTTTTAAGTTCTTGTAAGAAATACAGGTGCAGCCTATTTATCCACGGATTTATTTATCTATTTATTTATCTGTGGATATGTCTCAAATGGGGTGGGGGTACTGAAAGTCACACACACCTTTGCCTCCTTTGCTCTGCACTGGTGTCTCCGTTTCCAGTTTTCAGGCAGCCCAAAACACTGCAAAAAGGCTCTGCCTCGACCAGGCAGGGAAATAGCCCTGGAAGAGGTTCCCCTTGCCAAGGAACAGTAACATTCCTTGAGCCCCTGAGCCAGCAAAGAGGCTGAAGTAGGGAAGGGGGGAGCAGAAAACCTCTGTAGCCAGAACATGTGGAGCAAGGTGGAGCTCTCTCACTCACTCACACACACAGGGGCAGGTGTGCTAGCAACAGAGGGGATTGCTTTAAAAAACCCAGGGAGTGTTTGCCCAATTCCCCCCCCCCAGATGGTGCAGGCAATCACTGACACAAGCAAGCCTTCCCACCAAGCAAAGCATGAGATATAGCCTACAATCTTCTCCACACTTTCCTGGGAGTAAGCCCCATTGACTGGGATGGGGCTTACTTCTGTGTAGAAATGCATAGGGCTGGACTCTTAAAAGCCAGCATTCCAACTGTGAAAGAAGCCAGGCAGCTGGCAACGGGGAGGGCTGAGTATGGAGGGGAGGGGATTGAGAACAGCTGCCATAGTTTCCTTCCATCCGGAAGTGTTAGCCTGCAGCCAATTTGTGTAACTCTATGCAATTTGGCACAATGCATTTTTTGTTAATCGCCCAGAGTCACAGAACGGAAGTAACGCAGATAAATAGGCTCTATCTGTAATAAGGCAGCTATGGGAATGGCAGGAGGAGAGTTTGGAACAGGACTGGCACATCCATGAGGCCAACTCAGGTTGCCTCAGGTGGCAGATTCTCAGGGATCACCTATCGCCTGCCTGTCCCTCCTCATCCCACTTCCAGAATTTGAAAAGGATGGAGGGCATAGACAGAGGCGTCACTAGGGGTTGCATCACCCCCATGATGGATCTCCTCCTGCAACAGACCATACAGAATAAATTACAATATCATACGCACAGCCTAAATGCAGTGGCCTCGCTAGGGTTGGTGTAAACCCCCCATTAACTTTATTTTAAACAGGACAGGTGACCCAACAAATCAGTAACCAATAAACAAAATCAGTGGCCAACTTGATGACACTCACTGTTGTTTTTTTTAAGTTGCTAAACATCTTGATTCCACAAAAGAAATACTGCAACTCCATCCCTAGCATCCCATTCATCTTACTTCTGAAATTTTATCCACTTTGCTAAAAACAAAGGTTTGAATGAAAATTTCTAGAAGATAACACAGTATGTACTGATCTGTCTATTTTTTCTTTTCTAAATTATTAAAAATAGCCAGTGTGTTATAGGAATTCAGATTGATTTGGCACAGATGTTTAGATCACTTGACTACATTGTAGCAGCAGCAGGTTCACAGGTCAAGTGCCTCTTACTTTCCATTTCCTGTCTAGCCTGAACCCCAGTCGCTCCTCATTCCTCTTACTCGTGATCAGAATCAGAATTCTCTGAAGATAACATACTTGTACAATTTCAGAAAATGACTTTTAATGACTTAGCAAATGTAATGAACACAAAGGAGTAACAGCAGCAAAGACTGGTTGTTAATCAGGCAAGTAATTAACTTGCACATTTGTTAATACAAATTAATGGATGTCATTTGCATAACATACTGCCACGATTGTCTCAATAGAAGAGAGTTTAACCAATATTACTCTCTAGCCTGTCAAACCTAAGACCTGGGGAAGATATCAGGTTTTTTCATGGTTCCCAAAGCATACTGCAGCACTTCTAGCACACTGAACAAAATTGTTCAACCATCTCCAGGGCTAGGCGTACAAAGAGGCTGATTTAGGGCTGCTACTTCATGGCTTAACATCATTCCATTCAGAGCAGAAGCACACATGTCAAGAATTATGGAGAGAATGAAGTTTGCAATTAGAAACATTTCCAGCCAAGAGAAAAGTTGGTGGAAGAAGCAGTGAGTGGCAGCCTGCGGCCAGCGGAAAAGAAGACCTGGATGGCAGGGATGTTTCAGATGGCAGAATAGGAAAAAGAAGTTGCTTTGATGTGCAAGAGGAAGATTTTGGATATCAAGAAATGGCCAGAAGGGATGGGTCTCAGATAGTAGAGAGTTGGGAACTCCCTCAGCTCAAACCTCAGCTCAAACCTGAGGGAGTGACACAAAGCTGGTGATTGAGAGAAGCAGTCGTGCTAGTGAAGGAATTTGACAGGCAAGACAGTGAGCAATTGCACATGAGATTGGACAATGAGTGTGTTGTATTCAAGCACAGTGAATTAACTGGCTCTGTTTCTTTAAGGATAACCCAGACTCCCTTCCCATCATTGTTCTCATGGAAGATATCCTGCTGCAGGCCTATATAAGGAATCCTGCCAGAGAGCTGCAAATAATCTTGCAAGTAAATTAATAATATAGCAAACATTAGTGTGGCTCTTGAATTCCACCATCAAGGTTCAACAGACAATACAGGGGGTGGTATGTTTTAGAAATTAATCACTAGCCCCAATATTGCCAAATAAAACAGCTGATTATTTTTTTCCCCCCAGTGAAAAACCATGGGTGTGGTCCTGGAATATGCTGGGCGCAGAGTTTGGTTCTGCAGCCCTATTTGAGTTTGATACCTCCGTTTTAAGTCCCCTTAAGCAACCTAAGGATCCTCCCTAATATGTGAGGGCCCAATCCTATCCAATTTTCCAGTGCTGGTGCAGTGGTGCCTGTGGGGAATGCGCTGCATCCTGTGGTGGTGGGGGAATCACTGGGGCCTTCTCAAGGTATGGGAACATGTGTTCCCATATCACAGGGCTGCACTGTGGTTACACCGGAGCTGGAAAGTTGGATAGGATTGGGCCCCCGAGACATTTGCACCACTTGTATGATCCTTAATCAACCCTTCTTACTGGTGTCTTGAATGCTGAGTGAGTACCAGGCAGGGACCATTACTGGATTGGACTAGAGCTGCCAATGCTCCAAGAATGTCCTGCAGTCTTCAGGAATCAGCATCAATCTCCAAGTTAATGAAAGCAATCCTGGAGACTTTAACAAAGCCTCCAGGAATTTACAGCATTACATCATGTTGGAGAAAAATTCTCAATAAATAGATCCAGTCAGTATTGGCAAGCTCTACACTGGACTGGCATGATTGGTATGGGGCTCAGCTTGGTGAGTCCCTGAGACATCTATGGGCCCAAGACAGCTGCTCAACCTTCCTGGATGCTGCTGGCACCCATAAGGCTCATTGATGATATCTGATATGACAATACACCAGAAGATTCAGTTGTGTCAAAAAGCCTCCAGGGCCCTCACACAGAGTCATCAGGTTTGAACCCAGAGACTATACCTATCTCTTTTAAAAGCCTGAAGGAAACAAGTACATTCTACTAGTCTCTTGCCTATCCTCTCCTCCTGCCTCTGATTGTACAGCACTTCTACAGTACAGGATGAAAGGACTGCTGGAAAAGGAAACATTTCCACTTGCTCTCTTCACTGCTTCTGAGCACTTAAAAAGACATGAAGTCTCTCCAGGTTACCTCCTGGCCACCTAAATCTGACATTCACTAAATTCAGGCAGGTGGGCACAACCCCTTGTCACAAAATCGAAGAAACTACACAATTGTCTCTGGGAGTTGGTTATCACTTTACTTCCTTCCCCTTAGTGATGCTGTCCATCAGTGGTGTCACTAGGGTTTGCATCACCTGGTGCAGCAGGCCAGTGCCTCACCCCTATGATGGACCTCCTCCTATGTGTAGGTGGGGCAACACCCTTTGGTGATGGTGTGGCGATGTACCATCACCCTGCCCTGCTGGTGTTTTTGGCTATAACTTTTGTTAGAATAGAGTTATTTCAAAGCTGTTTGTTTCATTCCATTCTGCATGAAATTACGCATCAGTTGATATATAACAGTGTTTCTCAAACTGTGGGACGGGACCCACTAGGTGGGTCACAAGCCAATTTCAGGTGAGTCCCCATTCATTTCAATACTTTATTTTTAATATATTAGACTTGATGCTACCATGGCATGTGACTGCATTTGGGGAAATGTGACAGACCTGTACTTTTAACAAGCTTCTATGTATATTCTTTGAACAATAATAGTAAATGGGACTTACTCCTGGGTAAGTGTGGGTAGGATTGCAGCCTAGGATTATTAGACATTTTCCTGCTTGATGATGTCACTTCTGGTCATGACATCACTTCCAGTGGGTCCTGACAGATTCTCATTCTAAAAAGTGGGTCCTGGTGCGAAATGCGTGAGAACCACTGATATATAACATGATGGTATAATTTGAAAATACTAAAATTTTAAAAATTTTGGTGAGTAGTGATGTCACCCCCATCCCATGCACAGCACCCAGTGAAGCCTGCACTCCCCTGCGTCCCCCTAGCAACACCACTGGTGTCCACAAGGCAAAATATTGTAGTGAGAGACAGAGCCAAGTAATGATACACTTACTGGTGGTGTTGATTGCAGGAGAGAGATTCTCACAGTATTCATCCTGGATGAAAGCTGCAGCTAGGTTGATCAAGAAGAGTAGAACCTGTGTGAGAAGGAGAGGCAGGTGCTGTGAGACTGCAGGGGAGGAAATGGACTCCTCGCCCCAACCCCAACTTTCAATTCAAGGTCCTTTCAGGTACAAGAACAAGGACAATGCCTTCTTAAGGCTGGGTAGGCATAAGAATATTCAAACCTATTGAGCTTTTTAGGCTGCAATCCTAACCACACTTTCCTGGGAGTAAGCCCCATTGAACAAAATAGAACTTACTTCTGAGCAGACCTGGTTAGGATTGTGCCCTCACTCCATCTTTTCACATCATGGAAAGCAAAGCTGAGATAGATCAGAAGCAAATACTTAAAAAAAAAATCTGTTGAGAGCTCACTACTCAAACTAACAATGTAAAATTTTAAATTCAAACTCTGAATTAGAATTTTTGAAGGTGAAACCTTACTTCACAATGAGAATGCTTTAGATTTGTTAACATGTCTTGATAACTTTTGATAACCAAATATGGAGTTTCAAGGCATCATCAGTCAAATATTAAAGAAACATTGCATGTAATCCATCAGGCATTGTCAGATATCAGGCAGTCTAGGATGGAAATGGATCAGAGAGATGGATCATCATCTAAAGAAAGGGAGGATTAAATGGCTCCGATGTTTTAGCCTAACAAAAGACACCCATGAGATGTGAATAGGCAGGAGTTTAACAGAGCAGAAAGTTATAAAATAGCAAGTGGTGTGAAGAAGGGCAAATTATTTGCTTTCAAAATGCAAAGACTTGGTGCCTTTCAATTCAACTACGCGTAGAAGGCAGTAGCATTAAGAAAATAAAAGAAAAATAATAATTCACACAATGACTAATCATGAATACTATTCAATACTATGATGAACAGTAGCATACATGATGGACTAAACTAGATGAAACAACAGAGGTGCATGATTGCATATCCGGTCTTTTAAAAAATTTGCAAATAGCAGCTGCTGGGTGTGTGTGTGTGTGTGTGTGTGAGAGAGAGAGAGAGAAAGAGAGAGAGAGAGAGAGAGGGATCTAAATCCTGCTAAACCCTTTTTCCCCAATGAAAAACATCCCCCTCCAAGTCACCCTTTGCCCTTAAGAAAAATGTGTGTGTACATTGGAGGAGGGGTGTCACTGGAGAAACTACTGTGGAACAAAAGGTTAACCCCACTTCCTCACTGTATGGCATGGTCCTCTTCTTGACCACCCCCTACGGCAGCTATTCATAAAAAAAATGAAGGGACTGGAGATGACTGCACTGGATACATCTCCACTGTTTCAGTTTCATCTAGCTTAACCCTGTTGTTGACAACCTTCTGTCTCAAAAGACTCTGGTATCACACTCTGAATGGTGGTTCTGGAAGAGCGTCTAGTGTGGCTGAAAAGGCCGATTTGGGAGTGACAATCCCTTCCACACCGGGAGCAAGTATAGTGTGTCCCTGGTCTGTCTCCCTGGCTATAGGCCTTCCTTCTTTGCCTCTTTGCCTCAGTCTGTTGGCCAAGTGTCTCTTCAAACTGGGAGAGGCCATGCTGCACAGCCTGCCTCCAAGCAGAATGCTCAGAGGCCAAGGTTTCACATCTGTTGAGGTTCATTCCTAAGGCTTTCCGATCCCTCTTGCAGAATATCCTTGTAGCACAGCTGTGGTCTACCCGTAGGGCGCTTTCCCTGCACAAGTTCTCTATAGAGGAGATCCTTTGGGATCCGACCATCGCCCATTCTCACAACATGGCCAAGCCAATGCAGGCGCCTGTGTTTCAGCAGTGTATACACACTGGGGATTCCAGCTCGTTCCAGGACTGTGTTGTTTGGAACTTTGTCCTGCCAGGTGATACCGAGGATGCATCGGAGGCAGTGCATGAGGAAAGCATTCAGCTTCTTCTCCTGTTGTGAGCGAAGAGTCCTTGACTCGCTGCAGTACAGAAGTGTACTCAAGACGCAAACTCTGTAGACCTGGATCTTGGTATGTTCCGTTAGCTTCTTGTTGGACCAGACTCTCTTTGTGAGTCTGGAAAATGTGGTAGCTGCTTTACCGATGTGTTTGTTTAGCTCGGTATCCAGAGAAAGAGTGTTGGAGATAGTTGAACCAAGGTACACAAAGTCATGGACAACCTCCAGCTCATGTGCAGAGATTGCAATGCAGGGAAGTGAGTCCACATCCTGAACCATGACCTGTGTTTTCTTCAGGCTGATTGTCAGTCCAAAGTCTTGGCAGGCCTTGCTAAAACAGTTCACTTATGGAGATCTTTAGCAGAGTGGGCGGTGACAGCTGCATCGTGGGCAAATAGGAAGTCACGCAGACATTTCAGCTGGACTTTGGACTTTGCTCTCAGTCTGGAGAGGTTGAAGAGCTTTCCCTCTGATCTAGTCTGGAGATAGATGCCTTCTGTTGCAGTTCCAAAGGCCTGCTTCAGCAGGACAGCAAAGAAAAATCCCAAACAAGGTCGGCGCAAGAACACAGCCCTGCTTCACTCCGCTTCGGATGTCAAAGGGGTCTGATGTGGAGCCATCAAAGACTACAGTGCCCTTCATGTCCTCATGGAAAGACCTGATGATGCTGAGGAGCCTGGGTGGACATCCGATCTCGGGGAGAATCTTGAAGAGGCCGTCCCTGCTGACCAGGTCGAAAGCCTTCATGAGATCTATGAAGGCTATAAAGAGTGGCTGTTGTTGTTCCTTGCATTTCTCCTGCAGCTGTCTAAGGGAGAATACCATATCAGTGGTGGACCTGTTGGCTCGGAATCCGCACTGCGATTCTGGATAGACGCTCTCTGCAAGTACCTGGAGCCTCTTCAGTGTAACTCAGGCAAACAGCTTTCCTACAACGCTAAGGAGAGAGATGCCATGGTAGTTATTGCAGTAACCCCTGTCGCCTTTGTTCTTGTACAGCATGACGATGTTTGCATCCCTCATGTCCTGTGGTACTCCACCTTCTCTCCAGCAGAGGCAGAGGATTCCATGCAGCTCAGTGGAGATGATCTCTTTGCAGCACTTTAGGACCTCAGCAGGGATGCTGTCTTTCCCAGATGCCTTGCCAGAGGTGAGGGAGTCCAGGGCCACGTGAAGTTCTTCTAGGGTTGGTTCACTGTCAAGCTCCTCCAACACAGGCAGGCACTTGATGTTGTTCAGCGCTTCCTTGGTTACTGCATTTTCTCAGGAATATAGCTCAGAGTAGTGCTGCACCCAGCGTCCCATCTGCTGCTCCTGGTCCTGGATGACCTTGCCTGTGGCAGACTTCAGAGGGGCAGTTTTCTTCTGTGTTGGACCTAGGGCCAGCTTGATACCGTCATACACCCCCTTGATGTTGCCCGTGTCAGCTGCTATCTGTATCTGGGAACAGAGTTGGAGCCAGTACATTAGCACATCTCCTGGCAGTCTGCTGGACTTTGCTGCGAGCAGCTCGGAGGACCTGCAGTTTGTGTTCACTGGGACAGGCTTTGTATGCTGCTAGAGCTCTCCTCTTTTCCTCAATGACTGGTGTCAACTACTCAGAATGGGCTTCAAACCAGTCTGCCGACTTGTTGGTCTTCTTGCCGAATATGGACAAAGCGGCATTTTTGAAATTTTCCCATCTGTTGGATGCATCTGCATCGGCCAGGCCTGGAAGAGATTCCTCAAGCGCTCGTGCAAATTCCTCCACTTTTCCCTGGTCCCAGGTCTTGCTGGTGTCAATGCGAGGTCTTCCTTCCTTTTTCGTGTGATACAGTCACTTAGTTAGCAGTTTCACTCTGCTGCACACCAGGGAGTGGTCAGTGTCGCAGGCAGCACCCTGATAACTGTGTGTGATCTTGATGCTGGGAAGCCTGGAGTGTCTGGTGAGAATCAGGTTGAGCTGGTGCCAGTGCTTTGATCTTGGGTGTCTCCAAGAGACTCTATGTTGGGGCTTCGTGTTGAAGAAGGTGTTGCTGATGCAGAGACCGTGATGACAGCAAAGCTCTAGCAGGCGGTGGCCATTTTCGTTCATCCTCCCAGTGCTGAACTGGCCTAAGCAAGTGGGCCACGAACTGTGATCAGTACCAACTCTAGCAGACTGTTACCCTGTACATGCCTGATCTTGTTTGATCTCGGAAGCTAAGCAGGGTCAGGCCTGGTTAGTACTTGGATGGGAGACTGCCTGGGAATACTGGATGCTGTAGGTTTATACCATAGTCTTTTGAGACTGAAGTTTGCCAACCAGCTTAACCCTAATAATAATAATAATAATAATAATGGGATTGGTCCGTCAAGCTTACATGCCTAGGGCTGTAGGAAGGAGGTAACTCATTCATTTTTATGACTTTTTTTAGGGTCTTGCTAATCCACCTGTTTTTATGGACCTAAAGAGGTTACAGTAATTAAGTGTGGCATGCATACAAGGATAGCATATAAACCAACCTAGATTAATCACACTTGTAAGGAACCTTTCTTTTAAGAAGTTCAAGCTGGCTTATATGGGAATTGTACCATTTTAACCTCACAATACCACTGTAACACAAAGTACACTAATGGCCCAATCCTATGGGGGTCAGGCAGCAGCAGAATGTGTGTTCTGATGCTGGTGACGGTCATGAAGCACCCATAAAGCACGCTTCGGCAGTGCGCTGAGTAGTGTCCTACCAGAGCACAGTTGGGAAGGCCAGAGCCTTCCTGCACACTCCAGCAGATTCCCAGCCACCTGCTGACAACAGTAAGGTGGAAGGGGTGGGGGAGGGTGGAACAGGGGCAAGGACAGGGCAAAATCAAGTGGGAAGGGAACAGGGAAGTTGCAGGAAGGAGTGGATCCAGCAGAAATAGTACATGCCAGATCCTATCCCCCTTTTCTGAATCCTTCCTGCTCCCTTCTCTCCTCTTGCGCTAGTGAAATCCAAGGAGACCTATTGCAAAGTGGGAAGCTTATGCAGGGATAAGAGTTCCCTTTCTCTGCTGAAGCCTCCCCCAATTTGCCCCCTCCAAAGAATGCCTACCGCATGTTCATTTTTGGCACACCTGCACCAGTGGGGGGAGGGAAAAGATAGGATTGAGTTCAAATATCCCAATTCCATTCTGAAGGTCTCTACAGAAGTCAGAATGTATGTAGGTAGAAACATCCAGTTCTTGCCAGCCCAGGGCTATCGCATCTGTGTGAATGCGCCATAATGTATGTATTGCACTTGTGCAGAAGTGCTGATGCAGTCATCTGTGACTTGAATATCCATAACTTGGGGAACCGGAGTACACAAAGAAGGAGAAAGAGACTGACTCAAGGACACACAATTTGCTTCGGCTGGCTGAGCACGCATTTGAATTCAGATCTCCCCAATCCAAATTTTGTACTCTTTTCATCACTATAGATCACTACCTTCAATAACATATATACGGAGGTGATTACCAGGTATAATAGCCAAAAGTGTGACCTACATGTTCTAGCTGTGGCTGTACCTCTATCAGATGCTGAAGGTTAACTAGGGACCACTTTAGTTATCATGCACCTCTTGTGAGCTTCACTGCAGCATCTGACCGGCCAATATTGATAAGGCAGATGCTGAGCAAAGCAATCTTTCATTCTTTCTGCTCTTGCTTGCAGCAGGCTGCATTGCAAAAGAGGCACTGGCCTTTGATGTGAATTGACTGTGGATTAAGTAGGAATATATTGTTTGGCATAAGCATTGAGGACACCACAACATCTAAAAGCAAAATCCCAGCAAAAATGCCTGTCTTTGGCCTAAAAGACACATTCACATGTAACAGGGCACACTGCCAGTCCAGACATTTCTTTGTCTTCGATGAGATCTGATTGCTTTCTCAAGAAGGAAGTGCCCTGACAGCTCAGGAGAAAGAAGATAGATGGGGATGCGGCTTAGGCTGAATTTGCCAACACTTGGACACTCTTTCTGTAAGATAATTGCTGCACTTTATTGGGCAAAGAATGTCAAGCAATACCAGATTGCATCCATGAGAGGGGGAGGGGGATACATTTTCTGCTTGTGGTTATTCAAACAATGAGATCTAAAGGGTCAGTTCACACTATCAATGAACTATGGTTAGTTTGGATTCAGACCACAGTCTGAAGCCTGCCAGGACTGCATGCTCTCTTCTTCCCACTTCCCTTTCCTTCTTGGCTCTGGTATGGAGCAATTATGTTTGCATCCTACTAGTTTACTCATGCCCTAGCTCTCTGGCTTGTGGGAATTGTGGTTAAACTCTGGTTCACAAACTGCAGTCAAACCTGTTTTGTGATCCAGAGTTAATCCACAGTTCCTGGCTTTGCACAAAGAATTTCTTTGCCCAAGCCACAGAACTTTGGTTGATTGACATAAAAGTTGACATAAAAGTTGTTGACAAAATCGTCACAAACATGGATGTTGAGAGTATGTGAGCACAAAAGGTCAGGACAAGGATAGAGAATGTGGTCTTGGCAGGCTCCAGGCTGCATTCCTGATCCAAACTAACCATATTTTGTTGATTGTGTGAAGCCATTTGTACATGCTTAGAGGCCCTCTTTTGTTCCAGAGTTGAGATCTGGCACTGCAAACTGGTTCTGGGGTTGGGCCCTGGCTCAAATGTCTTTAGACTTAATGTCTTTCAGGTTTACATCAATCTGCTGAAGAAGAAAAAAGGAATAATGGCAATTGAATTGTCTCAGCTATTGAACCCCATTTATATCCCCTGCACTTTTTCATCTGATTGGAGCCATTAGAGAAACAATCACACCAGTTCAATGGAGCAAATGTGCATACATGATTAATAGTCAGTTTCCTTGGCATGTCATCCACAGGACACATGAATTGTGTGGGAGGTTTAGAAAGTTATTAACTAGCTAGAGCAATTTGGAGACAAAGGAGATCAGGCCCTCTTTTCAAGCATAAAACCTCTTCACTGACCCATTTCTAAATCTGTTCTTAATAATGAGCTTCTCTTTAAATGGTATTTTAAAAAATTGCTCTGGTTCTTTACAGTAGGTACTCTCAGCTGTTACAAACAGATTCAAAAGCTTGGCTTGCTTAATATAGAAAAAGGAGGCTGACAAATACATCACAACATGGGATGATATTTAGTTTAAAGACAGGGTGACCAGATATAATGGAGGACACAGTGCCAACACCTTTAGCAATCATATAGAAGAAGGAATTTTGGCAAGATGGAGGAATGCAGGCTGTGGCATTTGGACACCCCCTACTAGTAGCTAATAGTAGCTACTAGTAGCTAGTACTAGCTTTTAGCCCCAAATGCACCTAGCTATTACCTAGCTACTCTGATGTCACAGAGGGCATAGGCAGTCTTGGCCCTATTGCCAAATCTTGGAAGATCTTAGAAATGGAATTTAACATTCATAAGGAATCTCTCCATATTAAACCATGTCTCAGCAGTGGCAGCACACACCGTATCCTAAACCCCCTTCGGGCTGGGCCAGTATTACTCTGGGCTTCTCAGATTTGTACCAGTTAAACAGCTAGTGCAAATCCAAGTAGCCCCATAGGGCAGGTTGGGGCATTCATTACTCAAGATAGGGGGGAACATATCCCCTTACTCTGTGGAGACCTCCAGTCTGCTCCTAACCTGCACTGAATACAGTGCAAGTCATGCTTGCCATGCTGGCTGTAGACAGCAACCCTGCACATGCCTGATCTTGTCTGTTCTTGGAAGCTAAGCAGGGTTAGGCCTGGTTAGTACTTGGATGGGAGACCGCCTGGGAATACCAGGTGCTGTAGGCTTATACCATAGTCTTTCGAGACTGAAGGTTGCAAACCATCTGTACCAACCCAAGTTAGGTTTGTGCTGTCAAAAACGATTCTCTTCCAGATAATACCTTGTATTGACAACATTCAGAAATGGCACAAAGAGGTGTTTAAAACATGTGCAAAAATATTGTGTGGGTTCAAAAAGTATTTATTTCTCGATTGCTGTAACATTTACATGGGTACCCTTCATACTATGCATACCAATTAGCAAAAACAGCAATTCCATCTTTAGTTGCCCCCCCCCCCCCATAATGTCTAGTAGAGCTTATCTGTATATAATACCAAAATATTCCCTTCCCTATCTTCATATCATTGGCTGCCATGGGGAGGGGGCAGGGAAATTCAGAATGATCTGACATCACAAAATGGGTAAATTTGACAAGATGTCAGAAGGGGAGTTAAATGTGCAGTTGCCATTTTTGAGGGCAGCAGCACATTTAGGGCTCAATCCTGCGCTGGAATAGCCAAGTCAGATAGCCTGTGCTGTATCCACTGCAGCTTAGGTGCAGGCTGGAGGTCACCATGGGGTAAATATTTGTCAAACCTCAGCCTCTCCTTTGGGGCTACTCAGATCTGTGCCTGCTATTTAGCGGGCACAAATTCAAGCAGCCCATGTAAAGCTGCTCGGGCCAGGACAGGGGTTAGGATGCAGCCTGCGCCACTGTGGCCAATCCCGCTCACCTCTCAGGTCTGATCCACCTCCCATTCAGTGGTGGACTTCCCATTCATTTCATGGGGCAAGTGCTCCGGGCATGAAGCCTCGCATGCCTTTAGGACCCTGCGGAAACCTTTCTGAGGCTCCCGATGGGGCCAGAAACTGCGCTTCCGGTTTTCCAGAAGCACAGTTTAAAGCAGCACGGAAGCTTCAGGAAGCTTCCCCAACACAGCCTTGGGCCTCATGAGACACTGTAAGCTTCAGGTAAGGGGGGGGAGAATTTGCACGGGGGGTGGCGGTGGCAACATCCCTTGGGGTGGCCCCATCGCAGTCCTTTGCCTTGGGGCACAGGGCTGGGGAGATCTGCCACTGCTCCCATTCTACCTCCCCCACCCCAAAGGCCTCCTTCTTACCCCTGGAACACCCTCCTGCCACCCTCTTCCATCCACTGCCCCACCTGGTGCTGCAGTCACTTACGCCAGCCTCCACAGGGGTGAGCTGGCGTTGGGAGGCCAGCACACGTTGTCGTGCCAATGTGGCCGACTCATGAGTCAACACAAACATGCCTTACAGCTCGTTTGTGACACTCTTGAGTTGGTGCTGGGGGCCTCCACTGGCACAACACACAGTATGTACCAGGCTGCCTGTGTAACATCTAACATGACCCCTAGCTGCATGCATGACTGGAACCCAATGCTTATTTGGTTAATTACCTACTTAAAAATCAATGCGATGGCTTCTCAGTATAGGTGATATTTCCAAGCTATTAAGGAAGAACAAGAGTTTCTCCTGACTAAATGGCATAGACAAATCATTCAGCATGTGGGAAACCATCATTCGTGCATTGCCTGAGCCAAGCGATGCATAAGCTTGTTTAACAACAATGTCACCAGCTCCTTTTTTCATGGGATACAACTGTGATTAACAGCCCACATTTTTAATCTGCAATTAATCACACCAATTAAGGCTTTTAGTCCTATTCCAAGGCATCGTTTTTTAAAAAAAGCACTGTGGGCCAGTGAAAACTAGTGACAGATCACAAACACAAATGCAGAGAGCACTGCGTACAGACTTGATATTTACTGGATAAATTTTCCATTATCTGTTTTAAAACATTCAGTATAAATGTCTGTAGAGCCCAAAACTGTTAGGCCCCGCGAATGATGAAAAAGATAAGCAGGCGATATTATTTATCATTGTGTCAAAAGATTCATGAACCCAAAGATAGTAGGCTTAAAATTATTCAATGAGACATGTTCACTTGTGCCTTTGTCAATAGCACAGTTGGACCTCACTCTGGGAGTCAAAAGGACCTTGCTAAGAATGTTGATGGAGAAAATTATCAGGAATTTGGCATCTAGTGTATAAGTGCAGGAGAGGTTTTTAAAAAAAAAAAATCAAAAGCATAGATAAAAGCA
The DNA here is from genome assembly GCF_035046505.1 of Tiliqua scincoides. Classification (NCBI taxonomy): domain Eukaryota; kingdom Metazoa; phylum Chordata; class Lepidosauria; order Squamata; family Scincidae; genus Tiliqua; species Tiliqua scincoides. The sequence goes on along the minus strand of NC_089825.1, from coordinate 84,965,726 downwards.
TTAATCTATCCTCCCAATTTTACTATTAAGGGCTGTTTGGTCTATATATCCAGAAGTTCTTTTTAACTCCTAGTATCCCAGGCCTGCAGTTTCTATTGGAAATATTTTGTGGTTAAAGAAGTTATGATAATGTTAATTAAAATGCCTTGCAAAAAAAAATAAAATAAAAAGGTCGCTCAGATTTTTAGTGTAACTACTGAACTTGGGTTTCTAAACTGGGCAAAGAAAATTGAATATGTTTTCCTAATATACTCCATGTGGCATTCAGAACATTTGTATTATAGCAGTGGGCTTGCAGATGGTATTTTTAGGTCTTGCCAACCATTCTGACTTTTGAAGGTGACAATTTCCCTAACGGGCCAATCCTATGGACCTTTTACGGAAGTGTATCTCTGAATTTACTGTCGTAAAAGGCCCAGTGACAGTGCAAACAACACTGCTGCTGGGTCATTTTGAATAGCTGCTGTTCCACACGCATGCCACCAAGGAGCCCAAGCTGCATGGACCCTGGTAAGTGAGTGGCAGGGGTGTGACATGGGCCAGAAGGGGAGGTTCAGGGGTGTTTTGGGGTGAGGAAGGGGCAGGGGGTGGGGAAGGAGTGGGAGAGGGTGGATCTTGACAGCAGCAACTTGCATCAGGATCCTATCCCCTCTTTCCCAGTTCTTTCTGTCCTTTTCCTCTCTTTAGACTTACACTTACTACATAGTTGGTGAGGGTCCAAGGAGAGACATAGGTGACCAGAAGGAGACACATAGGTGACCAGGTAAATAAAAATATTTACCTCTGGTTGGCCTTCTGGTCACCCTCCCCCACCTTAGCATGCAGTGCACACTCCATTGGTGTGGCTGCATGCTATAATGTGGTTGAGGGTAAGATTGGGCTGTAATGACTAGGTTCACAATAATACATTCCATTATTTATGACAGGTAATTTTAATTCAGCTCCAACAAGTAACACAGGCCAACACACATTTTGCTTCCTTAAACGTTACACCAATTCCTGGGTATATTTGGGGTGCCGATTCAAAAAATGGCATCCATTTTGCCCTATCACGTCTAGTTTTGGAGACACGGCATAGCCTCTTTAGTGACTGGTTCAAGCAGCTTCCTCATGAGGAAGTCTACACCATGGCTTCCTCATGAGCAAGCTGCTTGAACCATTCACTAATGAGGCTATACTATATCTCCAAAACCTAGATGTGATAGGGCAAAACGGATGCCATTTTTTGAATCGGCACCCCAAATTCATATCAAACCACCATAAAGTTTGGGGAAAACTTTTCTGACCCTCAATTTTGTAGGCCTGTGTAATCTGCATAGGGCTAGAGCTAGTGGAAAGCAATAAAAGGAGACCTGTTGACGGCTTGTGAATTGACTACCAAGGGATAGGTCTCATTAACTGCAAGGAATAGGAAATGCTGGATGAAAGTCTACCATAAAAAGGGATACCATATTCCTTCCTAGTATCTTTCTCACCTTTGTATAAGATGGATTCTCTGGGTAGGATAGCTGCCACTGAATGTCCTCCCATAGTGATACGAGAAAGATATCCCCTGTGGCAGTGTTTCTTAAACTGTGGGTCAGGACCCATTAGGTGGATCGCAAGCCAATTTCCGGTGAGTCCCCATTCATTTCAATATTTTATTTTGAATATATTAGACTTCATGCTACCATGGTATGTGCCTGCATTTGGGGAAATGTTATAGACCCATACTTTAAACAAGCTACTATGTATATTCTTTTAACAATGATAGTAAATGTGACTTACTCCTGGGTAAGTGTGGGTAGAATTGCAGCCTAGGAGAGTTAAAAATTTCCCTGCTTGATGATGTCACTTCCTGTCATGATATCACTTCTGGTGGGTCCTAACAAATTCTCATTCTAAAAAGTGGGTCCCGGTGCTAAATGTGTGAGAACCACTGCCCTGTGGGAAAAGTGCTTGAGTTATTTTGAAATATATATATATATATTTAATTGTGATTGCAGATGCATTTAATCCTGAGGTCAAAATGATCAATGGCATTTTTCTTAATATGTTCTAGGTGGCAGAAATTCCACATTAACCGATTTCTGCCCTGCTCGCAGATGTACTCATTTGATCCCTGTTGCGTATATGCAACGTTGGGCAGAAATGGCTTAAGGAATCAAAAGAGCACTGTGTTTCCTGTACAGCAGATCCATGACTATTGTTATGTTTGAAGGTGAAAAAATCCAGAAAGATTATAAACCTTGATGGTGTCATTACATGAAAATCGGGTAGTCGGCTGTTGCCATAGTTCTTAAAAGCTTCTAAACTTTCTTTTGCTGTGATCCAATTTAAAAAAAGATGTCATCGATGTATTGCCATCAGAGGTTTGTAGCTGAGCTCTGTGAGAATGACTTGTGCAAGTCTGCTCATAAATTGGCTCATATCTGTGCCTTGTATTTGTATTAAGTGTTGAAAGCCAGGTTGCTGCATGCAAGAACCAAGGTTGCTAAGGTAGTGATGACCTCTGTAGGTGGATTGTTAAAGGGCCTGCTGTTTAGAAATTCCTTTAGATCCTAAACTCCTACATTATGTGATATATTGTTATGAAGAAATATGAATTTAACTACCCAGTCCTATGTGGCATGGTTGCTGCCGGAACTAGCATTCTAGCGTTGTAACTTGCTTTATGGCATTGCAAACACCAATCTGGTAATGCGCATAACCATGTGCTTCTGGACCACTGCCACAGATTCTGTGAAGGCCCTGTATGTGGTGGCAGGGAGGCGAAGGAAGGCCCACTGACACTGGTAAGTCAGCAGGGCAAGGGTGGTGTAAAGGGGGTATAATGGGGAAGGCTGAGAGTGTGTTGGAGGTGGAGGGGTGGCATGTGGCACAGGTGACGTGCTCTGGATGCTATCCCCTCCAGAGTGAGCCTTCATGCCCCCTTTGTCTTCTTGGACTTGCACCAATTAAAGAACTAGCACAGGTCTGAGGAGATCCATTGGTAGTCAAAGGGCCTACAGAGGGGTAAGGGAAAATATTTTCTCTTACCCCTCCCAAGCCTCTTGATTGCCCCCCATGGCCCCCCTTGCCCCCCAGCATGCAGCGCAGCTGTTTTGGTGCAGTTGTATGCTATGACAGAGATAAGCATAGGACAGGGCCCAAAATGTGATTAGTATTAAATTAATGCTGTTTATTCAATGAATCAGTCTTAAGCAGGAAATCATCAGTGTCTTTGATATACGATGGAAAGTTTTTCAACCTAATTTTGTAAATGTAGGTCAATACACAGATATATTAAGTATATAATGTATGGACATACTTGGAAGCCAAAACACGTCACCATTTTAAGCCTGTTTCGTTAGTCCTTTATTTACATATAAATGTTTGTGATTGGCAAGCATCCTGCTAGAATCCAGAAAATACTTGAATGCAGATAATCTATAACACACATACACACCAATGGTATTGGCAACCTTCAGTCTTGAAAGACTATGGTATCGCGCTCTGAAAGGTGGTTCTGGCACAGCGTCTAGTGTGGCTGAAAAGGCCAATCCGGGAGTGACAATCCCTTCCACACCGGGAGCAAGTATAGTCTGTCCCTGGTCTGTCTCCCTGGCTATGGGCCTTCCTTCTTTGCCTCTTTGCCTCAGACTGCTGGCAAAGTGTCTCTTCAAACTGGGAAAGACCATGCTGCACAGCCTGCCTCCAAGCGGGCCGCTCAGAGGCCAGGGTTTCCCACTTGTTGAGGTCCATCCCTAAGGCCTTCAGATCCCTCTTGCAGATGTCCTTGTATCGCAGCTGTGGTCTACCTGTAGGGCGCTTTCCTTGCACGAGTTCTCCATAGAGGAGATCCTTTGGGATCCAGCCATCATCCATTCTCATGACATGACTGAGCCAACGCAGGCGTTTCTGTTTCAGCAGTGCATACATGCTAGGGATTCCAGCACGTTCCAGGACTGTGTTGTTAGGAACTTTGTCCTGCCAGGTGATGCCGAGAATGCGTCGGAGGCAACGCATGTGGAAAGCGTTCAGTTTCCTCTCCTGTTGTGAGCGGAGAGTCCATGACTCGCTGCAGTACAGAAGTGTACTCAGGACGCAAGCTCTGTAGACCTGGATCTTGGTATGTTCTGTCAGCTTCTTGTTGGACCAGACTCTCTTTGTGTCCATACATACACACACAAGTATGTATACATACAAGTATGTATACACACAATACATACACACAAGTATATACAAGTGTATACACACAATACATACACAATACATACACACAAGTATGTATACATACAAGTATGTATACACAAGTCCATACACACACACACATACACACCACAAGTAGCTTATACAGTCCACTTCCCATACTGTGCCTATCCAAATTTGCTTATGACATTTATGGCTAACATTAGAACCTGACAAAAAGTTGCAAGTCTTGTTGTGATATTTTGTGTTAATGACAATTGTTGGAATAAACTTTTCACAAAAGCGTTACAAAGGGAGAGGAGGAAGCAAGACTGTCACAGCTTTCATTGTCAGGCACGGGCTATCATATTTCCAGGTGGGACACCAAATTAATGAATGGAAAATCAAAGATTTCCCTATAATCAACAGAAACTTCTATTGCCAATTCTTTCTGTTAGTCTCTATGAATTGTTACTCTTATAAACAGAGAAGTTGAATTATAATTATTATTTGTAAGCTCAGGAGCATTTATGTGCTCATAATAGACATCTTTTAAATAGATAGGAACTTCCTTAAAGGTACTCCTTCCCCTCTCTATGCATGCTGCTATGCTCACTTCCCAATCCTTTCCCGCATCTGCGCTGCCTGAACTTGCATTCTGACAGAGCAGCATGATTAGTGGTGTTGCAAAGCATGATGCACTGTCATGCACTACTGGACCACTGCTGGAAATGGTGAGTGGCACTGGCTACATGGCAGTGGCTCATCTGTCTCCCCTGGTGCTAAGCTGGTACAGGGTGGTGGGGGGAATCACGGGGCACAGAGGGGGAGAAATGGGGCAGAGATTAGGGCTGCCGGGATACATCTCAGTATAGACAGGGGGCAGTTATTGGCAACAGAGGTGGTGTCAATATCTTATGCTCCCTGCCTGGCCTTACCATGCCCCCTTGTGTCCACTTGAACCTGCACCAGCTAAAGAGCTGGTGCAGATCTGAGTAGACCCATAGGGCAAGAGGAGGCTTATCTGGAGGTAAAAGAATAAAAGTTCCCTTATTACGAGGAGGCCTCTTAATCACTCCACCCCCACCGTAGGGTTAACCATGGGCCTCCATTGCACAGCAGCATCACTGCAAGTAGTGGAAGATTGGATCGGGACATTAGAGTCATAAAAGGTAGATATGTTTCAGTATCACTTAAGCATAAGGGTAAGAGTGTTCTTGAAAAATCCACCTTGAGTCAGGCTGAGCAGATCAAACAGATGGAATCTGGAGCATTACCAGTTTGGAATTGTCCTAAAATCAGAACTTTTCCTAGTCCAAAAACAAGACCCCATTCTTCAAAGGGCAACTGTTATGTCAGAAATTAAAAAAAGAAAAAAGAAAAATGGAATAAAAACCTGGAATCTTGTAGAAGTACATGCCAATGTTCTTGTTTAAGCAGGAAACATGAGCAAGGCTGCATGGGGACAAGAGACACACAGCGTTAAGAAGAAAAATGTGAAATCTTTTCATGGTGGGGTGGGGACTGTGTAAGCATCTCACTTGCCTTGAAAGCAAGCTGCAACTGTTCAGATTTTTTCCTGGAAGAATGAGGGGGAGGCAAATAACTTGTTTTGCCCTGTTAATCATTCCCTTCTCCACCAACACTTCATCTCTCTTTGTGCTGCTGGATAAAAATTTCTATCACAAGGGTGGCCACTCTTTCTAAGCTGCATGTCAGCACCAGGGAGCTGAGAGTCACTGATGCTACCGCTCCTCCCTTCCCCAACAGAACTAGCCCAATTTCTTTTTTTTCACCTGTTTAATCCGCTTTCCCAGCGTGGTCCCCCTTCCTCAAATCCCCTTAAAGGTCAACTCGTACACAACGGGAGCAGCCACATTGATTGCTCTCATGTCTGCACCCATTCATGTATAAAGTAGGGGAAAAGGGTCTAATCCTTATATCAAAGGGAGTGTGTAGGCGAGGGGAGCTGAGGCCCCTTTCTTTCTAAGGTGATCAAATGCAAGGGGGTAAGGCAGGAGAGGCAGGCTAACCTTAAGCTACTTTGAAGAGTGTAACAGATTCTGAAACTGATATTCCCTCACAAAAATTTAAACCCATTCACAGAACAAAGAAACACAACGTGACAGAACAGTCTGCACCATGATCATAAATATTCACAATTCCGTGTGTCTTCTTATGCTCATTTTAGCCCACAATGACAAGTCTCCCCTAACGTTTTTAACACCAGCCTTTTCCAAATGGTTCAGGACATGGTTGACATTGCTCTGCCTCATCGTTTCACTCCCTGTTTGTCCACATAAATTACCTCAGGAAAGTCCACAGCACATTCACTGGCCTGCCTTTTGCTGGGGGTGCTCTCTATAGGCACATGCTGACATATTCCCTCCCAGTTTTAAGTCCCGGCCTGTGTGAGGAGAAGCCCTGACCCTGAATGGCAGTCACATTTGATGCTCTTGGAGTGGGGGAGCTCCTTTCCCTGGGTTTGTCCCAGGTCCTGAAGGCAACCACTGGAGACCAGAAACACCAGAGAGCTGTGGAGAGGCTCTATTGCCCACCCCCACTTTCTCCTTTAGCTGTTCCTGCAGCATAGCGTTTATTGTATTATTTTGTTTTACAGTATTATGTCCTCTATGGAGAACTCGTGCAAGGAAAGCACCCTACAGGTAGACCACAGCTGCGATACAAGGACATCTGCAAGAGGGATCTGAAGGCCTTAGGAGTGGACCTCAGCAAGTGGGAAACCCTGGCCTCTGAGCATGGCCTTTCCCAGTTTGAAGAGACACTTGGCCAACAGGCTGAGGCAAAGAGGCAAAGAAGGAAGGCCCATAGCCAGGGAGACAGACCAGGGACAGGCTGCACTTGCTCCCAGCGTGGAAGGGATTGTTACTCCGGAATTGGCCTTTACAGCCACACTAGACGCTGTTCCAGAACCACCTTTCAGAGCGCGATACCATAGTCTTTCGAGACTGAAGGTTGCCAACAACAACAGTATTATATAATACTAAAGAATAATATGAATTACATAAATAACCGTCAGCCACCATGGGGACCTTTCAGATCTAAAGGCCTTATAAATCTTTCCAATAAAGTGTTACATGTGCACATAAGCTCTCCTCACACAAGGAACACATGGAGGGAGGGGGAGGAGTGGGATTGTACATGCTCTCCCTGCTCCCACTTTCTGTGTGTTCAGCTGAACATAAGCACGGAGCCTACATAAATACAATTGCTTGCAGACAATGTTTCTCCACACTGTTGGGAACCCTGGAAAAGTGGCTCTCCTAATTCTGCCTCTGCATGTACACATTATAAGCTCTACGCACACATTTAGTTGAAGGTGTGGTGGTCAGAAGCAGAGACAGCATTGTCTTTTGCACTCCATACACTGGCTGTAATGTGTGAGAGCACCATCCTGTTGCGTTCTGCTTCTGTAGTGAAGGTGAAAATGTATTTCCAATTACTAGAAGTGTGTTTTTTGTGATAATGAAAATAAAAACACATAACACCACTTTCTGCATTTCTCATTTGGTAAAACACACACACACACACACCCAAATCTGAACAAAAACTGCGAAATATGCTAAAAAATAAATAATGGACTGGACTGGGGGGTGGTGGTGCATGGGTAATGACTGTGACTGCATTGATGACACTATACCACCTATATCACCTACCTAGTACACTTTTATAGCAATTATAATTAATAATAATGGACCTGTAGAACAAAACCACATAATACCACTTTCTGCATTTTTGCTCTTTTGGGGAAAAAAATCGAAATCTGCAAAATAATAAAAACATTTAAGACCACCTCTACCAATTACATATATATAAAATACACCTATAATCCTGCACACACTTAGATGTGTAGAACCAGCAGCATAGCTTGGGGGGCAGGAACCCCAGGCCAGGTGTCATGATGACACTCCTGCGTCAGTGTGTCACGCACCCCTGTAGCTATGCAGACACCATTCCCCTCTGCGCATGTACGGCCCTGGAACTGGCTCTATTTGGAGCTGTATAGGCGCTAGGGTTGGCGAGAGGGCCCATTTTGCAGTGCCTCCATGCGCCAACAGGTACTGTCACTCCCCCAGTGGAGTTGGCAGAAAACCGCCACTCAGTCACAGAGGGGGGGCATGGACCCCCCCCCCCGGGCCCAGCCTACCTATGCAACTGTGCAGGACAGAGTTCAAAGTTTGCTGAAAAATTATTATATTGTTCTTGAACTTTCTGGAACTATGCTGGACAGCCTGGCTGGCTATCCCTCCAGAGAGTTCCTTCGTCAGAAGGCAGACATCAGACTGCTCAGTAAGCCTTCCTGGTAATTTAACTGAGAAGCAGACAGCTGGTGACATTTTACTTGTCAGGCGTTGAACAAGTTAGAACAGATTAGCGTTAACTATAGTGCAGTATAAGTGCAGCTCAGTGCAGTATAAGTTTAAATGAGATGAAGAATTCAGTAGGGAATCGGTGTGGAATTTAGTAAGGAATCTGGACTCTCCTTAACTATTTTTCTTTTCATCACAAAAGAAATGAGTTAAGTCGTACTCTTCCCATAGGGTCTACTGTGTGCCAAGTTCTTACCTTCCTGTTTTCACTAAGTTTTCTTTTCGTACTAAACCTTGCCTGGAGCTGGATGGTGATGATTTTGTATGGTGAGCCCATCTACGTCTGAACGGTTTCCAAAAAATGTTTTCATTTGGCAATCGCCTTAAAAACTGGGATTTGCTGTGCATTCTCATCCAGGCAAGTTTAAAGTCAGGTATAACTAGAGCAGTGGTTCTCAAACTTTTTAGCACCAGGATCCACTTTTTAAAATGATATCTTATCAGCACCCACCTAGCTTTACAAGACTTTTAAAAAGGTAACGTAGAAAGAAATATTTTAGTTACAAGTAAGATTTTATTAATTAATTTATTTGATCCAGTTTGATCCATTTCTTGTAATGAGGCAGCCCTAATGAATAACCTCAAGGCCTGAGGGGCTTAATTATGCGACTCAGCCTTCACCTGTCCCCATTATTTGTCATTGACAGATATAGGAAAAAACACACCAGAGAAAAGATACTCAAACATATATTTCCCTCTGTTTACACAAGCTTGCAAACTGCAGGAGCTCAGCAATTTGCAGGGCAATTAGCAGCGATCTGATTTTTGAGTAGCCTCAAGGCTTGAGGCAATTAGAAATCTGTTCTTCCCTCACCCTTGTTTTCATTGGAGGCTCTGTAGGACCCACCAGAAACTGGGTCCTGACCCACCAACTGGGTTTCAACCCACAGTTTGAGAGACGCTGAATTAGAGTTTAGGTATTCGCAGTTCTGGAACCAACTGTGGTTAACTGAAACCATGGATACACGGGGACACTAGGAACACCCCCCTCCACCCTTATAATATCTTATAAGGCATTTAAAACGTCACTTTCTGTTTTATCATAAAATCAGAAGTTGCTTTTTTTGACCTTTTTGGCCATTCTGAGGCCTGCAGTGGCTGTGGGTGGTCGCATGCAGCCTCTGCGGATCTCAGAATACCCTCTGGAGGTGAGGGGAGCCCAGCTCACCTCACCTCACCTTTCAAGGTGGTGCAGGCAGCCCCGTGAACCCAATCTGTGGTTAAGTGAAACCACAGTTATGGGATCCATGGATACAGGACTCCCCCCCCCACCCTGTATACTATTCTACTGCATGTAACCACTGCATGTAGGTCTTTGATGTGGATATCACAGCTTTGGAGAAATTAACCTCTTCAGAAGGTTTATTTTCAGCAGGAGGAAAAAGAGTGAACTTCTCTCCCCTTCAGCTTTTTTTTTCTTCTCAAAAGAAAGACCATTGGGTTGGATGATGCCTCTGTAGCTTGCAATTGCATATATATGTAGTTCAACCCTAGACGCACATTTATGCCTATATTAAAATGGGGTGGGATGGCTCTTTGGGCTGCAATGCCATAACTACGCTCACTTTCCCAAGTACAACACTTTGCACTTGCGAAAACAAACCTACAGCTCAATTCTTCCAACCCACATTTGATTTTTCAGTACCTGTGTGCAGCAAAATCTATTGCAAATTTCAGAGCATGCAAAGCAGAGAGGTATCTGTCCTCTGGTTTTCTGTGCACAGCAGATTTCTGAAGAAAGTTACATGTAAATACTATACAACTGTTCAGTATATGCAACATCCTTGCCACACGAAGAAAAAGATCACTACTGGACATGTTTGGCTCACCCTTCTCCAAGCATTGGAAACTTCAGAGGATGTTTGTTTGGTAAGGTCAGCTTTCATTGGAGGAGGAAGAATTTTAGTGTATTTTTATAAAAGAGAAAATAAATCAGTTTATTGATAAGATGCTGTTTGAGGGAAACAACATCCATAAAAACCAATGCAAGCCCTAAAAGAAGAAGGACTGCAGGCTCTTGGGTACAATGTCAGTTGGACTTCCAAGAGGAAAGGTAAGGCAGCAGATCTAGGTTGTCATGAAGGTCAGCAGAGGTGGGAAAACATATCTGATCCTTGAACTACTACTATGCTCTTATCTGGCTCTTGTTCATTCCAGTATACAGGAGAACTTTCCAAAGGACTGTGCTCCATGTTAGTTAGCGTGTTGAGGAGAGGATGCCCTTTGAATGCCTCAGTCACCAAAATATTTTGGGTTAGCCCTGAATCCCATGGATAAGAAGAAAAATTACAGTTCAAGTATCACTTTTAGAACCTGTCAGCAGGTGTGCACCAAGCGTCTCAAAATCTGTGAATGAAAATAACACAAAGAGCTGGTGTTGTCTTCACCATGCCCTATTTCCAGTGTCCGATTACACTCACTCACTCACTCACTCACTCACTCACTCACTCACTCACTCACTCACTCACTCACTCACTCACTCCATAAGTGGGCTCAGACAAGTCATTATTCTCTTAGCCTCAGCCTTCACCTACATACTTAGAACGTTGTAAGTACTTCTGAGATAATATACACAAGGGGCTCTGAACACCGACAGGTGCTAGATAAATGTTTATTAATGTGCCTTCCCTTAAGTACCTATTATTAGCCATTATTTGCCCTTCCTTCATGAGCCAAACCAGTTTTTTAAAAAACCTAATTTTGTGTAAATGCCACCCATACACACCTTACAAATTACACCTTACAAATGCCACCCATACACACCTTAGATCAAATTACATCAGTGCAATTTTTGGTGGATCACCTGGAGCCTACTGGTTGCTGGGATTCCTTCAGAGAACGCTGGACTGCGACGACCTTGATTGATCCAGGAAGGCACTTTTTATGTTCTTATGAAAGATTTACTTGGGATCATTAAGCACCGTTTTAGCTATGCTCTCACTGTCAAGAGTTTCTGACCGTGCATTTTTATTTTATAAATTTAAAGCATGTTGGTGGGCCACAGGGGACTATACTTTTTTAAAAACTAAATTGACCACAAAGGACTGAGGTCATCCTACTCTGTCACATTCTTTTGCCATTGGGGCTTGCAAAGCAGTTCTCTCTCTCTCTCTCTCTCTCTCTCTCTCTCTCTCTCTCTCTCACACACACACACACACACACACACCCCTGACAGTCAGTCTAGAGTTCTAATAAAGGGTATCTTTCCTAGGGTGTAAAAATAGCTGCCGTTGTTGATTTGCACACATTAATTCCTGTCTGAATGCAGAATGAATTCATGTAGGGAAACTCTGCCGACTATATTTGCACAAAGGATAATTGATGTGTGCAGATTATGCAGACTGCAAAATGCATTAATTCAAGTGCACAGATTGGAAGAAGCTGCGTGCCACCTCCGTACTGAGGATGGAAGGAGGTCCTGAGGCTTGAGCACTCTTCCTCCTAAACACAAAAGGTATGGTGGCAGGCTGTACTTAAAGAGGGAAAGACAGTCTGCACATGCTCAGAGGTATTCTTGTTAACTTCCATATTCAAGGTCTGAGCTTTGACATTGAAAATGGGATAGAGGCTGGGCTTTGGTACAAATTAAGCTTTGGGACATGCAGTACTGATGAGCTCCTTCCTAGTTGATTAGAATGGTACAGGCGCCACTTCTCATAGTGTTTGTTCCTGTCACTATAGTAATGTGAAATATTCAACCATTGCATAAGGCCAGTTGTAGGGGTCCTTCCCATTCAATTGAGACCAAAATAAAAAGAACCCCATTCACATATATACCTAAAGCCATATCAGAGTGGCTTAACCTTTTTATGTCACTACAATGCATTTATGAATACTGGAACTACATAGGCAAGCCTGAGTGCAAAGCCAGTGGTCAGCAATCCAGTGAAATAGAATCTATGTGAATAGTCTTGCCCATCTAGTTCCAACTTCCAAATGACAGTGTAGTGGCATGGGAAGAAACTGCAGAGGAAGTGGTTCCTACCGTACTCCAGTAATGTATGAAGGGGCATTGGAACATTTTCTGGAGACATGTATGTTCATGGACAAGGAGCCCAGTTTTATGTGTCTCTCCCTTACAACAATTCTTGCCCATCCCCATATCACTGGGCACAACAAGCAAAGTGTGCATGCACCAGCCTCTTTATATACAGTTGATTGATGCCTACTCTAGAGAAAGAATGTTTTCTCTTTTCCAGAGAAGATGAAAACCTGACCCAACACCTTTCAATGATGGTTTTGTCATGCATTCCTTCTTTACTTTTATTAAAAGTACTGATGTGACTTCATTATGGGTTTTATCTTCTTAGCGTAATTCGTAAGGTGTCCCCGTCACAGTGGTTCAGGCTGAAATTATGAATTTCATTAAATGCATGATTGCAACCAAAAATGGAGAAACTCTCATTTAATTCCCCCTTCCTTTCTGTATGAGGTAGTTTGCCTGACCTCATGGTGTGGTGTGTTTCCTTGTTCCTGCCAATGATATGAAGTAAGAAACACACAACTCCATAATATCAGCTCACGGATAAGTTGCTCTAGGCATTGGGGGTGGGTGGGTGGGTGCGTGGGCAATAAAATGCATGATTACTGTCTGTACCAGTGACTACAGGTTGAATAGAAAAGAAGTGAATCCTGATTAAACACCACTGAAATCAAACGAATTTATGTTAGCAAGGCTAAGTTCTTTCATTGATTTTAGTTATTCTTAGTTAGGATTCACCTTTTTCCTGGTACAACCCCACATATTTACTGTAATGTGACATTGCAATGTAAAATTTCAGTTTTATGCAAGTTCAATTTCCATCAGATGGGAAGAGGGGAACCGCCTTCCCACAAATTAAGGATCATCCATCCATCCATCCATCTGGCCAGACCAAACTCAGCAGTTGTCCAGTCCAGACCTTAGTGTACAAAAAACAGATAGCAGGTGCCTGGAGAACAGACTTTAAGATTATTGAGCTGAATCAAATGACATGCTAGAGTAGAAGGTTAAAACAACAACAGCAAACAAACAGGATCGACAGCCAGTGACCTAGAGGGGAAAATGTCTTCATGATAGGATGATCATGCAGAAAAGAGCATAAGCAAAAACCAGCCATGCAGGCTTCATGAGGGACTCTTTTGATCGAGTACAAAGTGTCCTGAATCTTTTGAAGGGCTGCTTTCGTTGTTTAGCTCAATGTGCTGTTGGGTGCTGTTACTGCTGAACCACCCTTCTTGTAAGAAACAAGTGGTGGAAAAGTCTTCCTAGAAGATCAGTCAAACTGTGTTCCACGGAGTCCGAGGTTCCTTGCAAACCAATCAAGGGTCTTCCTCTATGACGGTGGTTCCCAACCTTTAGAAGCCTGTAGACTACTGAGGCAAAAATTGGAATAGTTGTAGACCACGTGCGGCTGTGGTCGGTCTGGTCTCTGCCCTCTCTGGTGGTCCATCTCCTGAGCGCTTGCTCATGGACTATCAAAGAAGACGGAGAATGGATTGTCCACAGCCACAGCTGACACCTCAGTGGCTATAGCTGCAGGCAGTCTGCTCTCTGCCCTCTCAGATGGTCTGTGGGAGGTCTCTTGCTTGGCGAGACACAAAAAGTGATTGAAGGTGATTTTTTTCTCTGAGACTCCACAGACCGACCACTTCTCAGGGTCTTGCCACAGAGGAGTGCTAAGCACGTTCTAAGTGAGGGCACATGCTCAGTTCCTAACAGGTGATGCTGTGGTTCAAACAGGCCCATTTGAATGGAATGCACCCTAAAATATGCAACAGAATCCTCCACAATTTGCAGCTGCCCCCCACAACCTTCCCATCCCACCTCCATTGGAAGAGAACAAAACTTTCCGCCCCACAGGATGGATCCTCAAGATTCTTCACTGCAGTCCACTGATCCCATAACAGCTTTAGCTAAGTTTTCATAATGTATTCAAGGTGATGGTATACTCAGATTGGGGCAACTCTAATCCGCGTTAGTGGTTAAGTATGAAAAGAGTGTTGTTACTGCAGATTAAGTAATCAGGATTAAAAGGTCCCATAGTGAATCCTCCTCGCCTCAGTCTCCTGAGGTTATCCCAAGATTACCTCTTTCATTCACAAACCAGAGGTTATGAACAAGCAAGCTGGTCAATGAGTCCTGAGTTCAAGGTCCGCGCTGACATTTTTTTAGAGGGGCATCAATAGAGAGGAGACTGGAAGGAGTGTTCGATCCTGATCCCCTCCTATACACATTGTGTTTGACCCTACTCCCTCCTATACACATTTGCTCTGCACCTCACAGGTGGGGGACAAAAAAGGGGGGAGGGGGTTAGAAAACGAGATTGTGCAATTGAAAGATACAGCACTCTCTGGCATCTTCTGCTCATATCCGATCAGCAGACCCCTATAGTTCTCTTTTTTTTTTCCCCCACACACCCCCTTTCCCTCCCCAGCCTTGAAAGGGGGGAGGGGATGGAGTCTGCCCTGCTCACTTTCTGTCTATTTCAGCTCCCAGTCCCACTCATCCTCTCTTGCCCCTCCTCTGACTGCCTTTCCTTCTGCGAGACCCCCAACCACTTCCCTGGGGACTGGAAAGTTGACTGCAGAGGGGAGGGGGCGAGCATGCTGTCCTCCCATCACCAGCCCCCCTGCTCATTCTAGTTCCAGCCTCCTCCTTCTGCCCCGGCCGATCCTTACCTGCAACACCCCCCGAGGCTCCATCGCTTTGCAGCTCCTTCCTTCCTTCCTCCTTCCTTCCTTTCTTCCTTCCAGTCCAGGCACCGGGAATCTCCTGCAGCTAAACTAAGCGAAGATCAGCCGCCGCCGCGGCAGCCTCCTCCCCCCGCCCCGCCCCCACCTGCTTCCACGCCATTCCCGGGGATGGGTTGGGGGGGGGGGAGGAGGGTAGTAAGATCTATACAGCAGCCTCCAGTCCTGATTGAGACTGCACCGTCCCTGCAGTTTGCACGCCAGGCAGTGCTCCTCCTCCTCCTCCTCCTCCTCTCACACCTGGCCTGAAGAAGGTGATGGGGGAGGAAGCACAGAGAGACCACATCGCCTGGGACAGACCGCCGCAGCCCCCCACCCACACCAGCCCTTGCAGTTCCAGAGGTTTTGAACACCGGCTCCTTTGGCTTGGAGAGCAGCCCTGCGGAAATGCATGGTAGAGACTGGCCCTAGACATGCACTGGAGTCTTCCCAGTGGCCATAGGAATGCCCTGCGTTTCCAAAGGGCCATTGCATGTCCAGGGCTGTCATTCATTTCCATAACTGGGCAATATATCTCCCTCTCCCTTGTGCCCCAGTACGTTACTCCGGACCAATATCATATCTGAGTCACCTGGAACCATTTGTTCCGCCAACAGCTTATCCTGTTGTCTGTTTATTGTCCTATTGTGGCTGACATCATACAGGCAAAGGGGGTGGCTGACTGGCGCCCAGGACTGCAGCCTTAGAAAAATTGGAGCATAGAGCTGGACCTGCTGCAATGAAATAAAAGATCTCATCTTTTCTCCCCATACTCTCTCCCAATGCCACCATTCAGCTTGCTGGACAGACCGGAAGCCTTGATTTTTATCTCTGTGTCTTTTATGCTTCACATCTAGTCTGTCACCAAATCATGTCTTTTCTCCCTCTACAAAACACAAAAAATATAGCCCTCCCTCTCCAGGGTTCCCTTCAAGCTGCGTGGCTGCGTGGTGGCCACTCAACTCTGAGCTGAGCTCCACGCAGCGTGGAGTTCGAAAACCTGGAAGTTCAGTTATAACGCATGACACCATCGCCCAGCTTCCAGGGACATCATCATGACACAGTTGCAACACTGTATGCCAGACTCCTTAGCGGCAATATAGTCCCTTCAGCAAAAGGTCCAATTCATACCCTGGCCACCTCTCATGTTGACTACTGTAGCCTCCTCTTTTCTTTTCTTCCATTGGTTCACAATGATACGAGGTTGATCAATACGTATGCTCGTATGCTCAAAATTTGTATCACAGTTTCTGAATATGCAAAAGCCTTCATGTGTATTGACTTTATATTGTTGCCCTTACAACAACCGCCCTGTAAAATGAGTATGCTATTCCCATATTGCAGCTGAGGCTGAAAGGGAGCAGCTTAAAGCCACCTGGTGGGGTCATGGCAGAGGAGAGATATGAACCAGAAAAGTTCTGATTCATAGCTCAGGGCCCAATCCTCGCCAATTTTCCAGTGCTGGTGCAGCCGTTCCAGTGGGGCATGCACTGTATCCTGTGGTGGGGAGGCAGTCACAGAGGCCTCCTTAAGGTATGGGAACATTTGTTCCCTTACCTTGGGGCTGCATTGTGGCTGCACCGGTGCTGGAACGTTGGATAGGATTGGGCTCTCAGTCTCTTAGGGTCCAATCCTATCTAACTTTCCAGGGCCAATGCAGCTGCAATGCAATCCCAAGGAAAGGGAACAAATGTTCCTTTACCTTGAGAAGGCATCTGTGACTGCCCCCTCCCCACTGCAGGATGCAACACCCACCCCATTGGCACAGCTGCAGCAGTGCTGGAAAGTTGGATAGGATTGAGCCTTTCACTACAAAGTCACTCCAATTCTCATTGTCACCCCTTTACCTCCATCCAACACTTGCCACCAAAATCATTCATCACTCCCATCAAGTCATGGCCCTTTCTAAATTTCATCACTGGCTTTCAGCCTAATCCTGGATCCAACATCCCTTCCGCCATTGCCTTGCGCCTCTCACTCTCACCTATCATATGTATTGCACTCCAGTCTGTAAGCTTGCTTATTTGCAGACGTATACACCACGCTTCATCAAAAAGATACCAGGCTGGTGTACAAAATAAAAGCAATCAAATAACAAACTGTCAGCCAAACAGTAGAGCAGCAGCAAAAGAATAAATTATAAAACAATGGCAATTAAAAATCACATAAAAAGCAGCATGCCCTAAGAGCAGTGAATGCAATACACAGCCACTGAAACAATTTCTGAGAATAAAAGTCTTAGATATAAAAGGCCTGAGGAAAGTGAAAAGTCTTAGTCTGCTGTCTAAAATAAAGCATTGACGGTGCCAGATAAGCCTCCTTAGAGACTATGTTTCTACAGGCAGGGCACCACAGCTAAAATACTGGTAGCCCCCCCCCCCCCCCCCCCCCCCCCCCCCCCCCCCTCCCCGGCCTCACCCCCCGCCCCTCCAGCCCCCCCCCCCCCCCCCCTCCACCCCCCCCACTCCCCCACCCGTCCCCCCCCCCCCCCCCCCCCCCCCCCCCGCCCTTCCAAAGGTCTGAGCATCAAGGAGTCAGTGGATGACTGCAGTATCTAGGCAGGTTGATTATGAGAGTATACATTGCTTAGATAGGTGTCATACCTTTTCCCCTGAATGTGCTTTTCTTTTACTCCAGACCAGGGGTGCCCAAACCCTGGCCCCCGGGGCCACTTGAGGCTCTCGAGGCCTCTCAATGTAGCCCTCAGGGAACCACCAGTCTCCAGTGAGCCAGAGATTTGTTGGAGCCCACACTGGTCCGACGCAACTGCTCTCAGCGTGAGGGTGACTGTTTGACCTCTCACATGAGCTGTGGGATGAAGGCTCCCTCCACTGCTTGTTGTTCCATGTCCGTGATGCAGTAGCGGCAGCAAAGGAAAGGCTGACCTTGCTTTGTCCAAGGCCTTTTATAGGCCTTGAGCTATTGCAAGACCTTCATTCATTCATATAAGTTCATCTTTAATATATTCATGTATGTAAAATTATGTAAATTTATTCAAATTTTAAATGTAAAT
The DNA here is from genome assembly GCF_035046505.1 of Tiliqua scincoides. Lineage (NCBI taxonomy): Eukaryota > Metazoa > Chordata > Lepidosauria > Squamata > Scincidae > Tiliqua > Tiliqua scincoides. Next base: position 84,947,462 of record NC_089825.1, on the reverse strand, counting down.
TAATTCTTTTTTTCCCCCAGCCCCTCGACACAGTGTCAGAGAGACGATGTGGCCCTCCTGCCAAAAACTTTGGACACCCCTGCTCCAGACCTGAAAAGATCTCTGTGTTTCCCAAGCTTCTGATAGATTAGATGCAGGGTTTTGTTTTGTTTTGTTATGTTATGTAATTAAAATTGGAGGCACCCATCACTTTTGCAGCCAGAGCACTGTACCTTTTTAAGAGTAAGAGCAAAAATTATGCTTCTTCACAGGAGCCTACCCCATGTGTTTTCTTCACGAGTCACTGCTCCAGGCATACTCCTGACTGAAAGGTGGAAAGCCAGAGCAGTGGCTCATGCAATAATACAACTGTCAACCTCCTCTAAGGGCAGTCATTGTGTTATGTTTCAATCAAGTGAATGGAACAGCCAATCATCATACCCAATGCAGAGGTGCAGCAGAAATAATTTTCCCCATGCAGAATAATTGGAAGGAGACAAACCTGGAGCAGTGAGTCATTCAGAGATGCAGTGGGAAGCCTCCTCTCTGGATCGGTACTTTGGGTCCATGGGAGTCTTCAGTGACTTATGGTCCAATTCTATACTTACTGAATGCCAGCAGAGTATGTGCCCCAGCAACCTATACTGTTGCAAAGCACACTGTAGCAGCGTAGGACATTGTGGTGCCAGCGGAGAGGCCTGTGCCAACCTTCCAGAGCCCATGCAAGGCCCATGTGTGCTAGAGCAGGTAAATCCCACTCCAGGCAGTTGGAATGGGATGGGAAGAGGTATAACAGGGAGGAGGAAGACAGGTAGGGGGCAGGATTGGTGGGCTGTAGCTACTGCCATATCCTATGCCCCTTCCCTGATCTGATTTCCAAACAGGGGGCTGCTCAGTCTTGTGCCAACCATTTTGCTGGCAAAGGTTTGACTAGCCCCATAGTGGCTGCTGGGGCTTTCCCCGGGGGGCAAGGGAATAAATGTCCCCTTAACTCAGAGAGACCTCCAGCAGCCTCTCTTCCCGCACTGGATACCACTGCATCACAGTGCAGAAAGTTAGTTATGACTGGGCTGTTAATTACATTCGTTCTCAAGGTGCACAAGCTCTCATTGCACTCTAATACACTTGGGAATTGCAGCCTCAAGCCTGTCCTCAAAGATCTGGTTTTCAAGTCTCTTAAGCTGCCTTGTCGATTTCTTCAGCATCCTTCCCAATCTGTCAACATCCTCCTTGAACTGTGAAACCCAAAACTGTTTATAGGACTCCAAGTGCCAACCTAGGACATTTTTCACACGTGAGGCTTAAAAGCAGATCTTGCTTCAGTCATTTTGCTTATAATGAGAATGGAAAGCATACTTTGGCCAAAATGTTTATTCGTACTGCATGGTAAATGCCACTCTTCTCTTTTCTTCATTAATATGATCAAACAGTCACATAAATAGCATGAGAGAGAGAGAGAGAGAGAGAGAGAGAGAGAGAGACTCAAAGACCATTTTTAAGCCCATCAGAGGAAAATACATGGAGAAGAGCTGAATGCAGAGTTACAATTACCTCTTAAATCTTGGGAAATTTTTCATCTACTGATGCAACCTTAAATTATCTCTTTTTTCACAGCATCAGCTCTGGTATTGTTGGCTAATACAGTTAATTCTTTTTATATGTGAATTCGCTATCTGCAAATTCACTTATTTGCGAGGTGTAGCTACCTCTCATTATTCTCTTTTTCCTCAAATACTATGCTGGTGCACTCAGGAGGGGCGGGTTGGGGTTGGTGCAGCTACAAGCTGGAAGGCAGGGGCGAGAGAGGCTGTGGAAGGAGGAGAAGAGACAGTGGCCTCTCACGTTCACCTTCTACAGTGCCCCACCAAAATTCCACCTCAGCATACCGTCTGCCTAACCAGCTGACTTCCATTTTGTTTTCATGCCTCAGATGCACTGTTACTCATGTGCCCCACTTCCTCTAATGCTGAGAAGCTGCAGGGGCAGAGATGACCAGATTTGGGGATTCCTTTGTTGGAGAGATCACTGGAGGCTTTGTAACAGCTGCTTCATTTACAAATATGCAGGTTGAGCATGGGACTGAGGTAGATAACCGAGTATGCCTTACAAGCAACAACAGATTACTTCAGTACCCCAGAAAGCCCTGCACGCCAAGATGGTTCAGCACTTAAGAACATAAGAAGAGCCCTGCTGAATCAGGTCAAAGCCTACCTAGTCCAGCTTTGCGTATCTCACAGTGGCCCATCAGATGCCTCAGCAAGTACTCAAGACAACAAGATACCCATATCTTGTTGCCACTCCCTTGCATTCAGAGTTAGGCTACCTCTAAATCCCAGAGGTTCCATATAGACATCATGGCTTGTAACCTGCGATGGACTTTTCGTCCACAAATCCATCCAGTCCCCTTACCATCACAATGTCCTGTGACAAGAAGTGCCACAGATTTATTACTCCTTAGAAAGAAATATTTTGTCTCTTCTAACCAGAACAGACATTGTGAACTGGACACAATATTCCAGATGTAGCCCTTTCTTGGTTTTGGTGACTCTTTTGTGAATTGGTTTGCTCTTTCTCCATTCTCAGTTTCTCCATTCTCTCTCTCAGAACAACTCTCTATTTGCTAGAAAGCTGCCTCTTTTGTTACACTGACCAAACAAAGGGGGGGAATGAGTCATCTTATTCTGACTTCTCAGCCCCTCCTTTCAGGTGGAAGATATGTGCAATCTTACTATGCAATAATGTCTCCTCTTAAGGAAGCATCCTGAAACACTGACCAGGCATTGCCCTAGACCAGTGATTTTCAATCTTTTTCATCTCAAGGCACACTAAGAAGGTGCTAAAATGGTCAAGGCCTCACATCCCCAATGGCCCTATTAATATATGACCTTCCTCCAAACTCCTGGGGCACACCTGCAGACCATTCACGGCACACCAATGTGCCATGGCACAGTGGTTGAAAATGGCTGCCTTAGACAAAAGTCCTCATGCCAAATCCATTCACAGTATCTGACGCCAAGTTCAAAATAGTACAGTTGTCCTTGTTGTTGTTGTTCAGTCGTTAAGTCATGTCCAACTCTTCGTGACCCCCATGGACCACAGCACGCCAGGCCTCCCAGTCTACCACTAACTTCCGGTGTTTGTCCAAATTCATATTCATTGCCTTCGTGACACTATCGAACCATTTCATCCTCTGCCATCCCCTTCTCCTTTTGCCTTCAGTTTCTTCCAGCATCAGGGTCTTTTCTAAAGAGTCCTCCCTTCTCATGAGATGATCAAAATATTTAAGCTTCAGCATCTGTCCTTCCAATGAACATTTCCTGTAGGATTGACTGATTTGATCTCCTTGCAGTCCAGGGGACTCGGAAGTCTTCTCCAACACCATAATTCAAAAGCATCTATTCTTTGGTGCTCAGCCCTCCTTATTGTCCAGCTCTCACAGCCATACATTACTACTGGGAAAACAATAGCTTTGACTATATGAACCTTTATTGACAGGGTGATGTTTCGGCTTTTAATTATGTTGTCCAGGCTTACCATAGCTTTCCTTCCAAGAAGCAAACATCTTTTAATTTCATGGCTGCAATCTCCGTCTGTCGGAGCCCAAGAGGATAAACTCTGTCACAACTTCCATTTCTTCCCTTTCTATTTGCCATGAGGTGATGGGACCAGATGCCATGATCTTAGTTTTTTTAATGTTATGTTTCAAGCCACATTTTGCACTTTCCTCTTTCAAGAGGTTCTTAGTTCCTTCTCACTTTCTGCCATTAGAATGGTATCGTCTTCATATCTGTGGTTATTGATATTTCTCCTGGCAATCTAAGTTGCCCTTACTATATTTTATTATATTGTTGCCTGCACAGATCTTCAAATGTATCAAATTGATTCAGAATTTTTAGCCTGTCCTCTAAGATGCTGACAGCTCCTCCTTGTTATGTACCATCTGCACATTTGATATGCATGTTCCCCAATCCTTCTTCCAAATATCTTTTTTCCCCCCCAAGATTATCGGGGAAGGTATGAGAGACATTTTATCCCCTCATTCCACCATTGTTTCTGATAAATTGAATCCACAGGGTTTTGTAGCGCTTCTGATACCTGCAAAACCATTTTACTTGGCAACAGAAGAACTAAAGAAATGGGTTTATACACCACAGGCAATAATTTATTTATTTATACAGGTATCTATATACCACCTTTCTTTGTTCATCAGATTTCTCCTCAGACTTTAATCCAAGGCGGTTTACATAGGCAGGCTGTTCTAAACCCCCACAGGGATTTTTACAATTGAATAGTTCTAGTCTTTCATAGAACTCCTCGTTCCAGCTGGATTTCTCTCTCTGGCCCTTCGCCTCCCATGCTCCACTTGATGGCAACTTCTATCTGCCACCGAGGGTCAGCTCATCAGTATATCAGCGTGTCATCAGTTCTTGGGTACTTCCGGTTGTTTCGAACTGGCAGCCTCAGATCTTCAGGCATACAAGGCGGCAGCTCTATCAACTGAGCCAGACCTCCTGCCCATCCATCCATCCATCCATCCATCCATACATACATACATACATATAATAATGTCTTTATAATACAACTTCCAATTCTGATTTTTTAAAAAAGGATTGTCTCCAGTCTTTATTTACTGTGGCATTAAACTGAAGAAGACCAAGAGCCTGTATCTCACAGTGGCCCACCATATGCCTCAGGGAGCATACAAGACAACATGATACTCATACCCTGTTGTCACTTTTTTCTTGCATTCAGTGATAGGCTGCCTCTAAAACCTGGAGCTTGCATATAGTCATCATGGTTTGTAACCTGATGTAGACGTGAATTCATTTATGCCCTCTGATAGCCCAATCCTGAGTTGCCCAGCATCCGTCGGAGCAGGTGCACCAAAGTGGCTACCACTGTATCCAGTAGGCACCAGGAAGCAGTCAGAGATCTTCTTGGGGGGACTTTTATCACCCTGGGGAAAGCTCTAAGCTCCGCAATGGGGCTTCTCAAGTCTGCACCAGCTATTTTGTTGGCACAGAATTGACAGACAGCTTAGGATACAGCAGACCAGAACTTTATGGCATGTTTACAGCACCCAGGTTGGCAGTAGGACTCAGCACTGGCACAGGTTGAGCTTAGGATTGGGCCCTAAGTACTGTAGCTTATCCTTTGAGAGCCACAGTTTTCATCCCTTCTTGTCATTCCTGTCTGCATTAATAGTCATCTTAACATTGTTCACTTTAGATAAATACAACACTGAAGTAGTTCTTGAGATGTTCAGTTTTCTTTACGTATCACTAGGAAAATGCATTATGTTCGGCAGGGTAAGTATGAGCAATAGCCTACTTAGGGTATTTGATACCCAGGGCAGGCTGTGCAAAACCACAGGTAGATCTGGCCTTTGCTTCGAGATTCCCCTGGTCAGGACTGCACTCAATCAGGTCTACACTCCAAGCAAAGGGTAGTCCTGGCCTCCATCTCCAGATCCCTAGGGAAGGTTAGGTGTACCAGTGCTCAGTGGTGGATTTGCTACTCTAAGCATTGACACACTGGGAAGGAAGACCACCCCATGCCCCACCCTTGGTACACTACTGGCATGGAGAGAAGGCCTGGTAATGCAATGCACTTTCTGTAGGTAGAGAGGGGTTTCTATATGGTCCCCTTTAGCAGTGGCCAAGACACACTATGTTAGAAGTGGTGGATAGCTGTCGGTCCCACCACAAAATTATCCCCAAGGGCTATGCTTTCTTTTTTCTTAGAGGAGCAAATGCCAACTGTTGACTTACATGAAAATACAACAGTGCATTCATGCTCAGGTATATTCTTAGTCTTTTGCCACAAACACATAAATTCAATAACATCTTGACATTTGCTGATGAAAACTATGTGGGCTGGCATTTGTGGTAAGCATCTTTTAACTGTGATGTTATCTGTAAGGAAGACTTTGGTTGCAATCCTATACACACATGCCTGGGAGTAAGTCCTGCTGAAATAACCAGGGCTTACCTCTGAGTAGACACGCCTAGGATTGTACTGCTAGAGCCATATGTGCTTTATCTGTGGCTGTGTCATGTTTAACTTGGGCTGGAGACTAGTGAAACCCTTGCATAATACACCTGTAACTTGCAAAATAATAGAATTAAAATTCTTTGGTATAGTGCCGAGAGGACCCTTTTCTAGGCTTCTGTTTAGCGTGATTGCTTGCATAGTGGCTGGGTTGGCATTTGTAGTGCCAGGGATGATGTCTTACCCACCTTGTAGCATAGGAAATGAGACCAGTGTCTAGTGAGAGAGAAACGGTTTTGGGATGAGAAGATAGTTATTAATTAAAGGACACAGAAGTCTGACTTTTTGGCAGGTGGCTGCGGATTGGGGAATGGGTTCTAAGGTGATGCTGCTTGCTTGGGGGGGGGGGATGCTGCTGCTGTAAAAACTAGCAATGCCTGTCTGTGTGCTTGCTTGCTCAACTTGTAAATCAACAGATACTACAAAAGCACTGTACATCTCCCACCTTCTTTCTTTACACATACTGACCTTGCAAAATAACATTTTCTATCTGAGGATGTGTGCATGCGCATGCCTCTATGTGTCTGTGTGTGTGTGTGTGTGTGTGTGTGTGTGTGTGTGTAAGAGAGAGAGAGAGAGAGAGAGAGAGAGAGAGAAGGTCTGACCCTGTTGGGTGTTGGTCTATCTAGTCTTCTCGCTATCTCTAACTCTAAGATCCCATGAAAGAGCAAGGTATTATCTTTCGTTGGCCATCTATTGTTTCCCTTCCTGCATTTGTGGTAAGAGACTTTGTGGCTGAGACTTCTTGGCTGAGGATTCCATCCTTTCTTTGCTGTTTTTTTTTTCAATCTGGCACCAACAGCAAAGTGACAAGCACCTCCATTGCTCTTCCCAGATCCTCACTAAGAGAAAAGGGTCCTCTGTGACCATCTTCTTATGAAATGCCAAAAGGAGAGCAAGAGACACAAGGAAAGGGGGGGGAGCACTATGGAACTATTTTTAGTCAAGGAATTGGTTGCCAGGGACATTAAGCTAATTCCATCGCCATACATCAGGGAAATGACTGCAGAGCTGTTTTGGAGGCCTAATTGTGGGGATTTATAGCAAAACGCAACTTGTCAGAGAAGGCAGAGGCAAAATAAAACACTTCCCAAGAGAAGGAAAATCAGTCCATTTGTCATGCTTAACACTGGATTCCTCAGCAGAGCATGCAGCAGGCTAAGTCAACAGTGAGATGAAAGAGGAAGCATTTGATCAACCCACTGACCCTGGGCCTTTTAAACAAGGCGGTGTATATTCTGCAGTAGTGCAGATTGTAGGATCTGGTATTGGGCATAGAATCCAGCATCATGTGAAACAGCTTCCTTCCTTCCTTCCTTCCTGCCTTAATGGCTGTAAAGCAGTGGTTCCCAAACTGTGGGCTGGGACCCACCAGTGCAACTCGATTTTTGGTGGGTCATGAAACTGACAAGGACAATGTATTGAGCCCTATGGGAAGTGAAACTGAGCTGTATGTGTACCTTTATTTGCAAATAGGCTACCCTGCCTTGGGTCTTATGAAAGGCCAGGAGAAGAGAAAGGCAAGGCCACCAGAATGGCCCCAATCTGATAAATGTGGAACTCAGCAAATGTTCCAGAAGGCAGCCCCCCAACAGTAAAAAGGATAAAAACAGAGGCTTCAGCTGCTGGTAAAGGGAAACTTTTTTTAGCCTTGTAAAGCTAGATGGGTCCAGAGAGTGTGTCATTTTAAAAAGAGGTCCTGGTACTAAAAGGTTTGGGAACCCCTGCTGTAAAGGAATGGTCATGGCAATCATCAATTCTTTACAAAATCCAGCCACCAAACAGTTCCTTTCAAGACACACCTAAGCAGATATGGTGTCCCATAGCTACTTGTCACCAGCTCTCAAACGCCACTGAAGACCCATCTTCTAGCCATTAGTGCCCAATGTGGAAATATATTCAGCTATTAACCTAACAGTTAAAGGAAGGCCATCTGCTCCTTGGTTGGCCATGATACTAGGCTAAAAACGTGCAAGTAAGGGCTTTTGAAATTTGAGAAGCCAGAGAGGGAGCTGAGCAAGATTTCACATAGCCCCAAGGTAGGGTTTCAGTGTTATCCTTTGCTCTCTGAACTACCAGCAGAATCATAGTACATTATGTCAGAATATGAACAAGCAACGTGAATAATTGTGATAGGATGCAGAATTCAGTTTTTCTCAGTGCACAGATTTTATTCTGAGCATATAGTACAAATGGTTCTGCTTGAGGAATGAGTATTCTATAATAGTTGCCATTATGGATACTCATATCTCTTGTTTGGGACTGAGGAAAGTAAATGGTCTGGTATGATACAATCTTCACTGACTCTTGCGATGTGTGGACATGGGTTGGTGGGTATATGCCTAGAAAAATGAAGATTTAATGAGATGGTCTCAAAGTAATTCTTGTTGGCATCCTTCAGTCTCAGAAGACTATGGTGTCATGCTCTGAATGGTGGTTCTGGAACAGAGTGTCCTCTCCAGTGCGCGAAGCCTGGGTAAAGTAGGTATGGAGGATAGGCTGTTACCCATGCAGCAAATCCCCCCTCTCCACGTCGCTGAAATGGTCCAGTGGAAAGGCAGAGGCCAATACGGTTGGTTCCAGCGGCGTCACAGGAGTTGCCAGAACATGACTGTGTTCAGCCATGAACTGCCTCAGGGACTCCAGCTCCGGATTTTGCCTCGAGGTTGACTCCTGAAGCCTTTTCCATAACTGGATGTAGCCACAAGGCAGTGGAGGTTTGGGATCAGAGTTTTCCTTCTCTCAGATGAGCTGCCTTCCCAGGCTGACGAGTCCCATCTACCCGGTGGCTGTTTAGTCGCCTCTTATGACAAGTACAGCCAAACTGAGGGCCTGTTCTTATCCCCAGCCCCCAGCCCTGTGATTCACAATAGTTTCTGATATATGAAACAATCACAGGATCTCTGAGTAAGGGCCATGTCCCTTCTGGGGTCTTAATCACATTTAGCATAGCAATGACATGCTATATCAGCATCAGCTCAATGGTTCAAACCACCACAAATGTACTGTTTAAAACTAGCAATAATTAGGAGGTATTCACAAATAATGCATTTCTCACAAATACTGTCGTGAACCAAATTTTCAGATGGCACAAAGTTGGAACCAATTGCAAGTGGATTGGCTAACAATTAAAAAAGTTTACAACCTTCTGGTAAGTTGTTAAGAACAGTTCAGTAGCAAGAAATTGCCTTTAAGAACATAGGAAGAGCCTGAACATGAGTTCAGGTCAAGGGCCCATCAAGTCCAACTTTCTGTATCCCACAGTGGTCCACCAGATGCCTCTGGGAGCACACAAGATAACAGGATACCAGTACCCTTGCATAAGCACTCAGAAGTAAGCTGAGTCTAAAACCAAGAGGTTGCATTCAGTCATCATGACTTGTAACCTATGATGGATTTTTCCTCCATAAATCTTTCCAGTCCTCTTTGAAAGGTATCCGGGCCAGGTGCCATCACAACATCCTGTGGCAAGGGGTTCCATAGCTTAACCCTTTTGTGAAGGGTTTTTTTTAAAAAAAAGTTTGATAGGGAATACTTTGAGTAAAGAATATGCTATCTTACAGCCCAATCCTATTCAGCGGGCACACTGTTGGAACATGTGTGTGCTGTTGCCAAAGTGTCATAAAATGCTTTGCATCAGCGCTTCTAGCCAGCATGCTGGTGGGAAAGCTGGAGCCTCCCTATGGACATGGGCAGAGAGATTGACCCTGCTGGACCAGGTAAGTTTGGTGCAGGGGCAGGGCAAGTGGTGGAATGGGGTGGAGAGAGAATGGAGATGGGGGTGGGGTGGGCAGACTGAGCCCAGGAGGAATAGGATCAGCACTGCCTTATAGGATTGGCAGTGCCCTATAGTATGCACCCTGTACTATCATCCTTCACAGGCCCAATCCACCTCCATGGGTCAGCTCAGACTTGTGCCAGAGATAGACCTGGCACAGGTCAGAGTTGACCTATAGCAGCTGCTGGGGCTTAGCCCGGGGCAAGGGGACAAATGTCCCCTTACCCCAAGGCAACCTCCAGCAGCCTAAATTCCCCTGCAGAATGCAGCTGAGCCCATGCCAGTGCTGCTGCATTGCCACATGGGAATTTAGTTCAGATTGGGCTGTTCCTTTTGTTTCCTCATAGATGTGGCCTTACTATCCATGGAGCAGGTTCTGAAAATTTAACCTTTCCAGCCTGCAGCCCTGCTAGATGAGTAGCTTTGTTGTAACCTGTGGCACAATTTTATTCAGGGATTTTGAACTGCACGGCAGAAGCACAGGGTGGAAACTTTTCAAGTCACAAAAAGAGGTCACCCAAATTTCCACATTTTTTTCCCTGGTGGTGGCTTTTGCTTTTACAGTCAGGGAGTAACAGATTGCCCTATTGCAGAATGGCAAACAATATTCCCCGCAGTCAGATTAGTGGTGGACAGGGAGATTTTACCTTCCTCTTTCATGTGAGATGCAGTTTGCTGCTGAGATTTACTTTCAACGCTTTCAACTCTTAAATAGAGTTGCTGAGGCTCATGCATGCCTGGAAATATGACTGACTGCAAACAGAAACATGACCATTTGCAATCTTTATTCTTACTGCATAAGAGGAGTCTTGCTTAGTGGAGAATGCTAGGCACTCTGCACATGACCAGATGCATGGCTGTTCCATATTTAAGTGTGGACATTTCAAGCTGTTTCTAAGACTCTCCCAGTTCAGCTTAAACCTTGCACTCTGCCAATAATAGCATTTGCCAATAATAAATAAGACAAGCAATGACAGATAAGTGCTTTAGACATGCTGTTCATATTCAACCAGCATTCTGTGTGTGTGTGTGGGGGGGGGGGGTGACAACACAAAGGATCATCATGAACAAAAGAGGAAATTGTACAGCCTCCAGGCTCAAAGAGAAACTCACAGGCTGTAGCTCAATGTACAGCTTTGCAACCTTCCAGCATAACTTCCATTTCATTGTGACAATCACATTACACCATCAAAATGCAGAAGTGATTGTGAATTCAATTCAAAATGTGGGAATTGGCACATGTGAAGCTATCCAGATACACGTCTACAGCCAGCAGAACATTGACGACAATAAATCAGGACTTCATATGAAGTGAGTCTCAGCCCCTCAACCTGTTCTGAATGCCAGGACTTGACTGTGGATCTGTGATGCCATTTTAATTGCCATTTCTGCATGGGCATTTTCTATTTATTACCAACTACCACACTCACACCCCACAGTCACTTCAAAGAGCTTACACATGGTTCCCATACACTTTTCCATTGGGCAGCTGATAGCACTGAACCTATTGAGATTTAACATTCTCATGCACTTTCAGATCAATCTCTGAATCTGTCTGGTGTCTGGTATGGATTTTCGTGGCACCAAGTTGTGCTTAAATGTTGCAAAGCATTTTAAACCACAGTCATCATCTTGCAGGTCTAGGGGTTTTCTTAGTGAAAGCCAATAATCTGGTTGTCCCCTCCCCCATATCCAAGCTGATGGTTGCCTGGGTAGATAAGCAGCCTTTTAAAATACCAACTCCTGTTTCACTAGCAGGGAGAGCCCAAGCCTATGTCTATCTACTCAGATGTAAATCCCATTATAGTCAATGGGGCTTGCTTCCAGGAAAGTGTGGATAGGATTGCAGCCTCTGTGTGGCAACTGTGGAAGGAGTTCAGACACTACAAAGAAGCACTGGCTCAGGACAATTTTCTCCTACTCTTCCCTATTCATTTACTTAGGATGTGAGCAGGGAAGTGTAACATCTTCAAAAACCCCTTTTTGTCTTTAAATGAGTATTCAAAGGAGTATTTTAACTCCTTGCTCACCTAGCCTATTTCAAGGGTAGTTCAGTGGGTTGTCATGGCTAACTGCTTATGGGCATTGCTGAAATTAATATCAAATCTTTCTGGTTCTGTGCTCTCCTGGTTTTTCCCAGATGCTCCCCCCCCCCCCATCTAGTCCCATTAGTTTGGGATGTTGGCAGCAGAATAATCTATCCTATTTTTCTGTTTACTTTGCCATTTTAAATACCATACTTGTTTTAAGCTGTTTTCCATTTCTCCTTAATTTTTTAAGTGGCTTGAGCATATAACTCCTTAAATTTTTTAATTCCTTTTTAGAATTCTTTTCTTCTCCCCCAATCACAGCTTTCCTTGCTTCACATGCTTGGGTATATGGGATTTCACTTAAATTGATCTGGCTAGCAGTATTAAAATGTTCAATACCTACCCCAACAAGAATTGGCATTTATCCTGAAAGGCGTTTAACTGAAGTGTGTAACTGCTAGGTGGTGTTGCTCTCCAGGGTCCTGAAACACATCAACTGTTGGTAATCAAAGACAGAAATCGGGAAAGATGAGGTGGATGGAGGCCAAGAGAGGTAGCTCCTCGAAATAAATGTTATTCCCTAGATAAACCACTGCCCATGGACTATATCTCCCTCTTCCATGAGCCACAAGAACACCTTTAATCATTTTACCCCGTCTTCCCCATAAATTCCTAAGATGTGCTTCTGTGATTCTATAAACAGTTTCTCAGTGACAAGTCCTTGTTCATTAGGGGGATCATTTAGGAAGAATTGCTCTGGCCCAGATTTATGGTGCTGGAGTAAAGTATTTGCAGACTAATGCGTCACTTCAACTCTAACAATGCCTCTTAGATACATGGCAGGTATTGTTTCTTTGAAATGCATTATGATATTTTACTAGGTTCAGAATCTAGATGGGAGGCAGGGGGAAGGTATGATCAAATTTTGTTATATTTCAGCATTCAGCAGTTATATTTCGCACACAAACACAATTTTTTTGCTTTTCAAGATCTCAGCTCTCCAAGCTCTCAGCTCTCACTGTTCATACTTGCAAGAGTGGCTTCCAACGCAGTGGAATTTTTTCTCCTATAAAAAGGTTTCATGAAGGGCATTAAAAATCTATCTTGGAAAGGAGCCCTGGTTTATCACAGGGGAGCTTGTACATCAACTGTCAGCCCTGTTTTCCAATCCTACTAATCCTGCTGCGCTTGTAGGCATTTTATTTCCATTCCATTCTGCTCCATGGGGACGATGTACATCCCCAAGAGTAAGTTTGCAATTACGAAGCCCAAATGCTTTTGTCAAAGAATAGTTGCATCAGACTGTGACTGCGTGACCGCAGTGTCAAGAAGCTTGAAGATGATGATGCAGTTCCAGGAAGCTTGGAAACAGGAGAGCATGAATCCCCACAACACTGTGGTGTGTACACAGCATTGTGTACATGCATTGTGGTGGTAGGGCACTAACAATATACTTGGAGAGCCACAATAAATAACACACAGTGGCTGAACTATGAATTAGGAAGCTCCTGATTTACATGTAACTTCTGCGATAAACTGAGAAGCCCAACTCTAACCCGTGCTGGAATGGAGAGGCCGGCTGGCCTGCCCCATATCCAGAGCAGTGTTGGGGCTGCCTGCAGCTCAGTCCAGGCCAAGGGGAATTCATTCTCCTTACCCTGGGTAATGTGGCAGCAGCCCCAATGGGACTACTCAGATCTGCGCCACCTAAAGTGATCTGTGCACCACCTAAAGAGATCCAAGCAGCCCAGAGCTGCAGCAGGTCACCTGGAACTGGGGTTAGGATCCAGCACAAGTGCTGGATACTGGTCCCAGTCCCCTACTCGGCTGCAGCCCACACACAGGCCCACCCACTGCCCACCTTCCCCCTGCCTTGGAATGCCTCAGTTCTGCCCTTTCCCCACCCCCAGACCTCCACACCTGCCCAACACGAACTTACCTGTCCCTGTCGGTGCAGAGGCTGGATCTGGCCTCCATGGGCCGGTGCATGTCCATGCGCTGACCCGGCTGACTCAGAAGGAGGCGTAAATGTGCCTTATGGCACGTTTGCAACACTCCTGGGCCGATGTAAGGGGACTTAGGCCAGCCCAGCACAATCTCTGGATTTCACTCACAATCTGTCAGTGCATACTTACTTGGGAGTAAGTTAGACTTAGTTCTGAGTAAATATGCATTGAGCAGACTAATTGTTGGCATCCTTCAGTCTCGGAAGACTATGGTATCGCGCTCTGAATGGTGGTTCTGGAACAGTGTCCTCTCCAGTGCGCGAAGCCTGGGTAAAGTAGGTATGGAGGATAGACTGTTTCCCATGCAGCAAATCCCTCCTCTCCACGTCGCTGAAATGGTCCAATGGAAAGGAAGAAGCCAATACGGTTGGTTCCAGCGGCGTCGCAGGAGTTGCCAGAACATGACTGTGTTCAGCCATGAACTGCCTCAGGGACTCCAGCTCCGGATTTTGCCTCGAGGTTGACTCCTGAAGCCTTTTCCATAACTGGATGTAGCCACAAGGCAGTGGAGGTTTGGGATCAGAGTTTTCCTTCTCTCAGATGAGCTGCCTTCCCAGGCTGACGAGTCCCATCTACCCGGTGGCTGTTCAGTCAGTACAAGTACAGCCAAACTGAGGGCCTATTCTTATCCCCAGCCCCCAGGGGAGACTACATGTGGCCTTAGGCAAACCATTCTCTTTCAACCTCAGCCACCCATCTGCAAGAAGAGATAACTGCTCAGTCCTTGCAAGGTGAGGATTACAAGGCAATCGTGTACATGAAGTGCTCTGAGCGTTCTAAAGAGCTGTCTAAACACAGAGTACTGTTATGTCAGTGTGAAACAGCAAAAAACAAATATATAATCATCTCAATGTGTTTCTGAGTATTCTCAAAAGATCTGAAGCACAATCCACCTTTGCTGCTGTACATTATCCTTCTTTTCCTCTCCCAGCTGGCCGTCAGGTATGCATGCACAAGCTGAGATTGTCACATGACAATCAAGATTTGCAACATTCTACTTTGCACCTCCCACGCTGGAGTAATTTACAGACAAAGACTCTGGGGATCAGAGGATGAACAGTGGGTACAAACCATCCACTGTAAAGAATGGCCAGCATATGTGCCCGAAGTTTGGAGAGGGAAGGGATCTGTGCCAAGCCTAATGACACTCTATTTCACATGAACAGAGCTATGCCCAGGAGGAGATTAGCATTATCCCGTTTAAAAAAAATATTCAAAAGCAAATTTAATGCGGAAATTTTCAAACTGAGTAATCCTACTATTCAAGTGTTGACAAGTGTCTGACTGTTTTGCTTGCAGCTGCAGGCTTGGGCACAAGCAGCTCTCATAAGAAAAATGCTGATTGCACGTGTAGGGCAGCAAACAGCTTCCTTAGAATGTACATAGGATGCCATCCAAACCTGCACTGGAGCAGGCAAGCCAGGAGGCTTGCGCTGCATCCAACGCAGGTTTGTTGGGTGCAGCGGCTCAGCCACAGGCAAGCTCTTCCCCTTACCCATGGGTAAGGGTTGCGTGCCCCAATGGGTCTCCTCGGATATGCACCACCCCTGGAGCCGCCTCGGGGCCGCCCTCCCCCTGCCCAGAAACGCCCCCCGCCCCCATGCCTACCTTTGCCACTTGCATCGGCGCAAGAGTGCCAACACAAGTGGCGGCGTGGAAGCCGCCGTGGAGGCTTCTGCCTGCCTCTGTGCGTCAGCACATATAAATGCACCGACGCGGCTCCCAGCCACGGAGGCGCAAAAATGCTTTACGACACGTTTGTGACCCTCCTATGCTGGCCCAAGGGACTTGGGCCAGCATAAGGTGCACATGGGATTGCAGCCTTAGTTAGGGAAAGTCCAAGCAAACGTATCAACCTGCTTTACACTAAAAGGCCCCCTGGCCCATTAGTATTGCTCAGTATTATCTATAATAAATAAATAAATAAATAAATAAATAAATAAATAAATAAATAAATAAATAATAATAATAATAATAATAATAATAATAATAATAATAATAATAATAATAATAATACAGGTATTTCTATACTGCCTTTCTTGGTCCTCAGATTTCTCCTTGGCCTTTATTCAAGGCGGTTTACATAGGCAGACAAATTTAAATCCCCGTAGGGATTTTTACAATTTGAAAGGTTCTATCTTTCAAGAAACAACAACAATCAGATGTTTCTTTCTTGATCTGGCCGCACATTCTGGCCTCCATCCTCCCACGCTCAGAGCAGATGGAATAGCTCGGCTCAGCTTGTCAGCTGCTCCAAGGTCGCACGGTGCTGGTGGCCTCGAACCGGCGACCTTCGGATGTTATCTTCAGGCAAATGGAGGCTCAACCCTCTAGAGTCTAGACCGTGGTGGTTCTCAAAATCTTGTGTAGAGTTTTCCAACCACTAAGTCTTGCGGGGGGGGGGGGGAAGCTGCATAAGAACATAAGAACATAAGAACAGCCCCACTGGATCAGGCCATAGGCCCATCTAGTCCAGCTTCCTGTATCTCACAGCGGCCCACCAAATGCCCCAGGGAACACACCAGATAACAAGAGACCTCATCCTGGTGCTCTCCCCTACATCTGGCATTCTGACTTAACCCATTCCTAAAATCAGGAGGTTGCGCATACACATCATGGCTTGTACCCCATAATGGATTTTTCCTCCAGAAACACGTCCAATCCCCTTTTAAAGGCGTCTAGGCTAGACGCCAGCACCACATCCTGTGGCAAGGAGTTCCACAGACCGACCACACGCTGAGTAAAGAAATATTTTCTTTTGTCTGTCCTAACCCGCCCAACACTCAATTTTAGTGGATGTCCCCTGGTTCTGGTATTATGTGAGAGTGTAAAGAGCATCTCCCTATCCACTCTGTCCATCCCCTGCATAATTTTGTATGTCTCAATCATGTCCCCCCTCAGGCGTCTCTTTTCTAGGCTGAAGAGGCCCAAACGCCGTAGCCTTTCCTCATAAGGAAGGTGCCCCAGCCCCGTAATCATCTTAGTCGCTCTCTTTTGCACCTTTTCCATTTCCACTATGTCTTTTTTGAGATGCGGCGACCAGAACTGGACAAAATACTCCAGGTGTGGCCTTACCATAGATTTGTACAATGGCATTATAATACTAACCGTTTTGTTCTCAATACCCTTCCTAATGATCCCAAGCATAGAATTGGCCTTCTTCACTGCCACCGCACATTGGGTCGACACTTTCATCGACCTGTCCACCACCACCCCAAGATCTCTCTCCTGATCTGTCACACACAGCTCAGAACCCATCAGCCTATATCTAAAGTTTTGATTTTTTGCCCCAATGTGCATGACTTTACACTTACTGACATTGAAGCGCATCTGCCATTTTGCTGCCCATTCTGCCAGTCTGGAGAGATCCTTCTGGAGCTCCTCACCATCACTTCTGGTCTTCACCACTCAGAAAAGTTTGGTGTCGTCTGCAAACTTAGCCACTTCACTGCTCAACCCTGTCTCCAGGTCATGATCCCCAGGATTGGGCTTCTGCAGGGGAAGGGAGGCTGTTTTTTTACATTACTTACTTGCTGCCGGGGGTCTGGGGAGTTCAGGGAGCCCCACAGAGAGCTCTGCAGGGCTCCCCGCGGCTTGTAGAATGTTAAAAAAAAATTATCGCAACTGGCTTCCTAATTGCGATAGCTAAACTGGAAGTGGGTTACAATCTTTTTTAAACATTCTACCAGCTGCAGGGAGCCCTGCAAAGCGCTCCTTAGGGCTCCCCACACTCCCCAGACCCCAGAAGCAACATAAAAAACAGCTCCTTCACCTGCAGCAGTGCAATCCTGGGGATAATGTCGCTGCTTTCCCCCTGCCCCTTAAAGGGAAAAGGGCAGGGGTTCTCAACCCACCGGTTTGAGAATCACTGGTCTATACTGATTGGAAGAAGTTCCCCAGAGTTTCAGACAGGGGACTTTTCCAGCCCAGCTTGGGATTTCCAGAAATCAAACCTGAAATCTTCTACCTACAAAGCATATGCTCCACTCTTTTGAGCTGTGGTTCATCTCCAAAGAGAGTTCGACATGCAGTCTCAGCCAAGAGACACACACACTGGAGGCAATTAGTCGCCTATCCCCCTTCCCAGGCCCAATCTGGCTGCATAAATCAACTTGGACTTGCGCCAGCGATATAGCTAGCACAGGTCCAAGTTGACCCATAGCGGCTGCTGGGGCTCACTCCAAGGTGACTTCCGGTAGCCAAAATTCCCCTGCAGGATGCAGCGCAGCCTGCACTAATCCCGCTGCAGCACCACGAGGGAATTTAATTAGGATTGGGCTGTGACTTTTTGCTCCCCCATCTGCCCACTTCAAAGCCTCGAGCCCTGACATGTCGTGCTACAAGACACTCTCATGTACAAGAGGCTCTGGCCGAAGAAGAATATGGGATTAACGGTGATTACAAACATCTCGGTTTCCTCTTCTTTTTCATGCTCTGGTGTCTCCACATCACTGATTCTCTCAGCATCTCCCACGGTTTAATTATCAGGTTGGCATTTGTCAGGATGCCAGCTTCAAAAGTGAAGAGATTCATGGGAGGGAGCTGCCTTACAAGAACTGAAGGGATATGTGTGAGTGGATGCAAAGGCCAATGACTGCTTAGCAACACTGCCTTTCCACAGGGGGTGGGTTTCCTTTCCCTTTCATTTGCACTCTCTTTTATACATTTTTTTTTCCATTTCAGTAGCTATTAAAGGGGAGCAGAGGTGAAAATAAAACATTCACACCCACGACGGACTAACATTTTGCAGTGATAAACTTGTATCCGCATGCAGAAGAACACAGAGTGGGGGAGGAGGCTCGATCTTAAATTCTCAGTTGAATTGAGAATTGCAGGACTGCAGGAGAAGCTCTCAAGAAGCAACCTGAGTGAGAAAGTGAAGTTAGATAACATTTTGGATAGGGTGTTTTCCTGTAGCACGTTCACTTCCATAGGGCTTGTGCAGGATAATGGTTCAGTGGCTTATACCTCTGCCTTTTTAGGAGAGACTTTCTGAGGTTTGTAAAATTGGGCTTTGGGTGCCATGTTAGTTTTGCCCTTCTTAGGGCAGGACACTTCTGTCTGGGAGTATAATGTAGTGTGATTCCCTGCCTGGACTCTCATATGGGACTTTCCCCCCATGATGTCTGCATTTCTTCAACCAAGGGAGTGGGGTTCCCTCAAAGGAAACACCTTTTGAAAAAGTGGGCTCCCCTCCCTGCTCCAAGCAGGAAGCATTACCCAGAATTAATAAAAATTCATTTTTTTGATGACTGATAGGTAGAGGTGCTTGTTTCCTGTGAGTAAAATAGGATTTCAGTCAGGCAACCTGATCCACTTGGGCTTACCACCCACGCTGTAACCTCACTGCCAGCTCCGGGTGATGTAAAAAGTGTTGTAAGGCACTCTAGCGCCAGCAGTCAGGCCTCAGTGCTGAGAAGATGTGTCAGGGGAGCGCTGGGCAATGAGTATTGCCACTTGTCAGTGGCGAGGCTTTTGGGGGCAGGGACAGGTGGGGGGCATAGCTGGGTAGAAGGAGAGAGGATGAGAGGGAGGATTGGACCCAGGAGATGGGCATAAGAACATAAGAACATAAGAACAGCCCCACTGGATCAGGCCATAGGCCCATCTAGTCCAGCTTCCTGTATCTCACAGCGGCCCACCAAATGCCCCAGGGAGCACACCAGATAACAAGAGACCTCATCCTGGTGCCCTCCCTTGCATCTGGCATTCTGACATAACCCATTTCTAAAATCAGGAGGTTGCGCATACACATCATGGCTTGTACCCCATAATGGATTTTTCCTCCAGAAACTTGTCCAATCCCCTTTTAAAGGCGTCTAGGCTAGACGCCAGCACCACATCCTGTGGCAAGGAGTTCCACAGACCGACCACACACTGAGCAAAGAAATATTTTCTTTTGTCTGTCCTAACCCGCCCAACACTCAATTTTAGTGGATGTCCCCTGGTTCTGGTATTATGTGAGAGTATAAAGAGCACCTCCCTATCCACTCTGTCCATCCCCTGCATAATTTTGTATGTCTCAATCATGTCCCCCCTCAGGCGTCTCTTTTCTAGGCTGAAGAGGCCCAAACGCCGTAGCCTTTCCTCATAAGGAAGATGCCCCAGCCCCGTAATCATCTTAGTCACTCTCTTTTGCACCTTTTCCATTTCCACTATATCTTTTTTGAGATGCGGTGACCAGAACTGGACACAATACTCCAGGTGTGGCCTTACCATAGATTTGTACAACGGCATTATAATACTAGCCGTTTTGTTCTCAATACCCTTCCTAATGATCCCAAGCATAGAATTGGCCTTCTTCACTGCCGCCGCACATTGGGTCGACACTTTCATCGACCTGTCCACCACCACCCCAAGATCTCTCTCCTGATCTGTCACAGACAGCTCAGAACCCATCAGCCTATATCTAAAGTTTTGATTTTTTGCCCCAATGTGCATGACTTTACACTTACTGACATTGAAGCGCATCTGCCATTTTGCTGCCCATTCTGCCAGTCTGGAGAGATCCTTCTGGAGCTCCTCACAATCACTTCTGGTCTTCACCACTCGGAAAAGTTTGGTGTCGTCTGCAAACTTAGCCACTTCACTGCTCAACCCTGTCTCCAGGTCATTTATGAAGAGGTTGAAAAGCACCGGTCCCAGGACAGATCCTTGGGGCACACCGCTTTTCACCTCTCTCCACTGTGAAAATTGCCCATTGACACCCACTCTCTGCTTCCTGGCCTCCAACCAGTTCTCAATCCACGAGAGGACCTGTCCTCTAATTCCCTGACTGTGGAGTTTTTTCAGTAGCCTTTGGTGAGGGACCGTGTCAAACGCCTTCTGAAAGTCCAGATATATAATGTCCACGGGTTGTCCTGCATCCACATGCCTGTTGACCTTTTCAAAGAATTCTATAAGGTTCGTGAGGCAAGACTTACCCTTACAGAAGCCATGCTGACTCTCCCTCAGCAAGGCCTGTTCGTCTATGTGTTTTGAGATCCTATCTTTGATGAGACATTCCACCATCTTACCCGGTATGGATGTTAGGCTGACTGGCCTATAGTTTCCCGGGTCCCCCCTCTTTCCCTTTTTAAAAATAGGCATGACATTTGCTATCCTCCAATCTTCTGGCACCATGGCCGTTTTGAGGGACAAGTTGCATACCTTAGTCAAGAGGTCTGCAACTTCATTCTTCAATTCCTTAATAACTCTTGGGTGGATGCCATCAGGGCCTGGTGACTTATTGATCTTTAATTTATCAATGAGGTCTGAAACATCTTCTCTTTCAACCTCTATCTGACTTAACTCCTCAGTCAGGAGGGGCCGTTCGGGCAGCGGTATCTGCCCGAGGTCTTCTGCAGTGAAGACAGATGCAAAGAACTCATTTAATTTCTCTGCCATCTCTAAGTCTCCTTTTATCTCCCCTTTCCCTCCCTCACCATCCAGAGGGCCAACCGCTTCTCTGGCGGGTTTCCTGCTTCTAACATATTTGAAGAAGCTTTTATTATTCCCCTTAATGTTGCTGGCCACGCGTTCCTCATAGTCTCGCTTGGCCTCCAGTATCACCTTCTTACATTTCTTTTGCCACAGTTTATGTTCCTTTTTATTCTCCTCATTAGGGCAAGACTTCCATTTACGGAAGGAAGCTTCCTTGCCCTTTACAGCCTCTCTAACTTGGCTGGTTAGCCATGTGGGCACCCTCCTGGACTGAGTGGAGCCCTTCTTCCTTTGCAGTATACACCTCTGCTGGGCCTCTATTACTGTTAGATGGTGGCAGAGATGGTGGAGGAGGATGCCAACAAATCCTCATCCCCTTCCCCTGTTCATTCCCTTCCCCCAGGTAAGGAAAATAGCCCCGCAATGGGGCTACTCAATTCTGTGGCAACCTTTGGGCTGGCACAGAATCAAAGAGCCTCATGTTGGGCCACGTGGACCGACACAGAGCTCAGAATCCGGTGGAGTGGAGCTCCACCAGTCCCACCCTCCACCTGCACCACTCCTTCTCCATCACGCCTCCTCCTTGCCCTCTGCCCACCTTTCACCTGCCTCTCCCCTGCCCGGGAATGCCTCCTCCCTGCCTTCGCCATGCCCCCACCTACTTCTCTGCCGCCTGGTGGTTTGGGTGACTGCCGAGTGGCAGAGCACCAACTATTCCCCAGTGCTAGCCCAACGCCTGCTGGTGCTGGGTTAGCTCCGGCACTTTGGTGCTTGGCCAGTGTTAAGCTCCATAAAAGTGCTTTATGGCATGTTTGCAACAGTGCGTGCTGCTGGTGAGCTGGTGTGTACTGCATAGGTTTGGGCCCTGAGTTATTGTATCTTGTAATGTTAGATGAATTGCAAGCCTTTTTCTTACCCTTGTAGCTGTCTTCCATTCCAACAACAGCCACTACCTTGCATAGTGATACCCAGATCTGACCACATGACCTGAATCAGATCTAACCCTGAACATTCTACACTAAAGTAAAATGAAAAAAGATCTGTGCCCCACAGGATTCTTTAATCATTAGAGCATGCACAGTGAAATTATTAGCATATTTTTCTTTGCATTATTTATTCTTCTGGTAGTGAACGTGAAGAGGCAAAGTGCTATAATGGACATTGGTCCTATCTTGTGATCACTCAGCTCGTCACACACAAGCTATCTTTGGATACTTCACCAGGTATTGGCCACACATTTTCTAACCTATTTTATGTGTTAGAAACTTTTTTATATCTTTTAAAAGACAGGAAGTTGAGACAGTTAGGATGCTGAATTCTGTACGCAGTGCCAATTTGGGCCCTGGCATAGTGTGATGGCAGCATTACAGAATGCACATATTGCCATTTAGAACCAGTGAAAATCTTAGAAATACAGCTGCTTTTAAAACAATGCAACACTGTAGGTAATTAAGGAATGCCTTCAACCAATTTATTCCCACCAACAGCAAGAGTTAAATAAAAGAGGTACTGATAATGTTCTTATTAATGGGGTAAAAAGGTGAGACTGTAGGGCAAGAGGCCAGTCAAGCATCAAAGGCTTATTGATCAGTCCAAACAAACAAACCAACCCAGCAACGATCCCAAATCAAAATCTAGGGCCCAGCATATCCTCCTCAAAACACTACTGGGAGGCTTCTGATGCCTTGTAATGCTCTGCTGCTAAGGAAGCTTTCCAAAGAAGTCTGATTAGTTTAGAAAGCACATTTATCTTCAGGCCAAGCTTGGGACCTTTGCAGAATTAAGAGATGGAGGAGCTTCTATAAATAAGTATTCTGGCTCTCAGCCCCAACCACAGTTAATAAGACCGCTGTCCTTGTGCTGTTCCTGGTCTTGGCTTCCACCAAAGCAGTCACATCCAAGATCAGCCCCAATTCTATTTGTTGGCGTACTTCCACCCATGATCATGAAGGCTTAGCTCCACAACCTGTGCTCGCAGGCTCAGTGCAACCCTAGAACATAATCAATAAGAATAATGATTAGTGCTAAAGAATGTGTTTCCCTTCCTGCCTCCAAATATGTAACCGTAGACTGACTCTGTACATCAGAGAACAGGACAAAGGGCTTCCAGGGCAGAGAGTGCAGCTTTGGGGCAGGCTTTTCGCGCCAACTGCATTCATGGGAGAATACATAGTAATATCTTGGGACAGGATAACAGTTTTAATTCTGCAATGAGCATCTAATAAACTATAGGCGGAGCTTAACATCATGCTCTCTCACAGAAACATCTCTTCCTGTTCACCCCATTTCCTGCCTTTTAAGACCCAGCCTGAGGAAGAGTTCCGTGCAACCTTAAAACTCACATAGTACCTCACAAGCATCAGCTGGTTCTGTTTTACTGAACCTGTGTGCATTATATTCTAATGAAATTAGGCTTCAAACCTATGCACCCATATATACACTTACCTGGCAGTAAGTCCCATGGATCTCTGCTTCTAAGCAGACATGCATAGGATTGTGCTGTAAGCCAGTTATGTGTTTTCAAATATCCTTATGCAGAACAACTTTTAAGTTATAGAACAACTGGGGTGTGTTTTGATTTAGTTCAGTGTTTCCCAAACTGTGGGTTGTAACCCACAAGTGGGTCATGATCTGATTTCTAGTGGGACATAGACTCACCAGAATCACCAACCCAGAATCACCACCCAGAATCACCAACAATTTCGGGTTGCCAAGCTTTCACATTTTTTTTAATGTGAAAAGCTTGCCTCTGTGGCTTATTCTTGCTGACGAGGCACAGGGTTCAGGTTCTCATACAGTCACAAAAGCCACTGGGTGACCCTGGTATAGTCACTATCCCTCAGTCTAGCCTGCCTTACAGATGTTATGAGGACAAACAGGAGGAGCCATGTAAGTGGCTGAGATGCAGTTTGAGGAAATGCTAGGTTAAAATGTAATTAATAAAGATAAAAATAGAGATTGTGAATGGAGCAAAGAAAACACACACATTCTCTCTCTCTCTCTCTCTCTAAGAACGTAAGAACATAAGAACAGCCCCACTGAATTAGGCCATAGGCCCATCTAGTCCAGCTTCCTGTATCTCACAGCGGCCCACCAAATGCCCCAGGGAGCACACCAGATAACAAGAGACCTCATCCTGGTGCCCTCCCTCTCTCTCACTGTTAAAATTAAAGACACTTGAATAATTCAGTGAAACATAAAAGAAGCAAGTATAATGCAAACAGGATGTACTTCTTGATTTAAATATCCAGTTTTTACTGCTTATGTTTTCTGCTGCTGAGTACTTAATGTGATGGTTTGTACTTGTTCTACATGATTTCAGTGTTACAATTGTATTGGTTTTGCTTTAACCTCTTACTGAGACCTGCGCTGAATTCAACGCGATACAATAAAACTGCAAACGAAGGAATATTCTTTGCCCAATGTTGTGAGAAAGGCCAGCAGAAATGGGTTTAATCTGGTATGAGATGAAATTCATGGACATTCATGGAAGGCTGGTCTATCAGGGTCTAGCTACAGAGAAAAGTACAGATGTCCATTGTCGGGGCTCCTCCCAGATGCCCTGACCCCTGACTTACCTGGGAGCAGGTACCCCCTGCCCAGGGTGGGGAGGCTTCACTGCCCCCAAAGGGGGCAAAGCAGGTTGGCTCACCTCAACCAGCCAGAGGGGGCTGGCAGGGCAAACAAGGAACACAGAAGGAAACAAGCCAGGAACAGGAAAGGCCTTTTCTGCCCCACCTGGAGGAAGGGGAGGGGCCAAAGGGGGCAGGCTTGCTCCATAAAACAGGGAGGCCAGGGATGAGAGGCAGTCAGTGTGAAGCAGGGAGCTGTGAGGTCAACAGCTCCTGCTCCTAGGCCAGGTTTGGCAGCTCTGCTAGGGAGGAGGACAAGGGTGCTGGACCCCCCTCTCCCTCCAGCCAATCTGAGGCCTCCCTGGGGAGGAACAAGCCTGTTCCAGGCCCCTCCAGGGGAAGGCCCCCTACATCCATGTTCAGTACTAGTTTACCTTACTGACCACCAAATACTAAGGACTAGTAACTGGGAATTATCACCATCTCTTGCTTGTGAACCTTCCCACCATGTGACTGATCACTGATGGTAGATAGGACACTGTGGCCCAAACCCTAACCAACTTCCTAGCACTGACATAGCTGTGCCAATGGGGCATCAGTCACAGAGGCCTCCTCAAGGTAAGGGAATGTTTGTTCCTTTACCTCAGAACAAACCTTTACCTCAGAACATTGCCCTCGCCTCAGTGCTACACAGTTGGTTAGGATTATGCCCTAAGCAATATGAGACTGCACTGTGACCAGTAAGGCCACTCTTACGTTCTCATGCCCTTTTCTGTTTGTCTCCTTGTCTGGATCTATAGCAAGGATCCTTTACAATGGAGTGCCCAATGGTCAGTCCACAAGCCATTGGGCACATTGAGCCAATTTCAGTCTGGCCTATAGCAGATCTACCAAATTTTATGTGAATCAAGGAAGAAAAAGATTCGTAAGAAAGAAAAAAATATTGGACCCACGTTGCATTTTTTGAATGATAATGTTTTGTGATGTTTTTACCTTGTATAATGCTTTGAAGACCCCTGGCAGAAAAGAAGTCTAAAGCGCTAAATATAAACAAATAAATAAATGTCCAAACTACCCATTGCATCACGCTGTCCCTCACCTCCATCTTAGCAGTTGGTTTCTTACTTGATCCATTCAGGAACAGACCAGAGCCCAATGCTCATTTAGAAACCAATTAACTGCCCAAGTTCCCTCCGGGTCACCAAATAGGACCCCAAAGAGAAAAAAGAAACCTTCACCTTTTCACACAGTTGCTTCTTGCTAATGGCAAGCACTCTGCTGTTTGCCCCCCTTCTGAGTGATGGGTTTCTTTTCTGTCAAGGAACTTAATGAAAGACTCTAATTTAAGAAGGGATTCAAATAGAACTGTGTGGAGGATGAGAACCACAGTAAACAATCTTTAAAAAGCTTTTTTGGAGTCAAAAGGAGCCCCCTCTTTGCTGTCACTTAAAAAATATCCAAAATAATTTAATTGCAGGAATAGACAACATCAGCTCCAAGTCCACCCTCTTTCAGTGGCCTCCTAAGCATATGGTCTGATATAGTTCCAGGTGAGACTGTATAGGTAAGTGCTGGTCCAAAGAGTATTCCTATCTTGTACAAACAGCCACAGGCTCTAAAAAGTCAGCTTCAGGATAGAAGAAGCCATCATTTTAGAGCCCACACAGTTCCAAAAGGGGAGGGGTATACTGAGAGTGTGGTCTTGCTCCAGATTTGAGGATTCTTCAGCCTCCGCTGATCCGCTACCTATTCCTGCATGGGCCAAGGACTAGCAGAGACCAGTGTGGGCTGGAAAGGCGGTATACTTGGCAGCTGTTCTAGGCACTGACCAGATCTAGACTTGTTCAGCTTAGCAAGGTGTCTATCTCATGGTCCCTCTAGTAATCATGCAGTTGATTGCTTCCCCATGAAAAAAGGTCACAAGACACAATATGAGTGTATCAGAGAAATCAAAATGGAACCTCTTCCTACATGACATCCAGGTTTGTTATTTCAACCAGCAAGTGTTTTCATTCTTTGTTTTATGGAGGAAGTCTCCATCATGCACTCTTTCACCTGCAGACTAAAGTGACACTCTCTAGGAATAATTTTACCATCTCACTGGCTCTTTATGTGAACTAGACTGTACCCTCTTTGGAGCTGTCCCAACTTTCCTGTGGATCACCCAGAGCCCAATTATCTGAACAGGAGATATGGTATTAGCTCTCTATTCTTCTCTCAGGTTCAAAAGTGGTGTTCCAATAGGCAGACACCACAAACAGATGCTAATGAGTTTTAGTGAACAATGTGAACAAATAAAAATACAACATTTTGTTTTATAAGGTTAAGGACACTTTTAGGGCACGATACACCAATTCTTCTGAGCTCATTCAAGCAGGCAAGCCTGGGTTGAATATTCTACATGTGGCCCTCTACATATTCTCATCCAGAAGGGAGTGAATGGCATCCTCCTGATGGAGGAAGGGCAAGTCTTCTGCTGGTGTAGACCCAACAGATCTATTGCCCAAGGGACTGAACCCTTGTCCCTTATTTGATTGGTGAGCAATTTCAGCTGTGGCCCATATCAGTAGTACTTTCTTCCATCATGGAGACAACTTTTGCTAGCTTAAGAGTATAAAACTGCAAAGCAAGTCTAAAATGAGGAGTTGACTCAAGGAGTATACAAAGTTACCATCCAGATGCCTCTCACCTGTTATGAAGCATGGTGCACACCCCTTTTTCTATCCTGTTCACTGTAGACAAGATCCTGATCATTTCTTTGAGTTGTCCCCCTGCCTCCTCTATACTGAGGACGAGTCAATGGCTCATCGTGAATGACAGCCAAAGGAACCAATGATTAATTTCATTATTCCCATTCAAGCCCTGGACTCCGCAGAATCCAATTTCATGACTGCTCTAAGAACACAACACCCTTAATAGACCACTGGTGTAATTACCACACACGGGGCTACCGGGTGATGCCAAGACCAGCCCAGCCTTGTGAATGGGAGAAGGGTTTTTGCTGCGATACATTCGCAGGAGTCAGCAGCACTGCAGATGCTGTTGCAGAAAGAGCCACATGCCATTCAGCGCTGCGTCGACGGCACACACGATGTGAGAATCTACCCTGTCAAGGTTCTCAGCTGGAGAGCCACATCCAGTGGCAATTGCCATATTTTAAGGAGGCTGTAAGCAAATTGGAGAAGATTCAAAGAACCGAGCAGCAGATGATGACAGGCTTGTGACTCATGTCATAGAAGGCAGCCTTGTCAGTATTTTAAAGCAGTAATTATGTCTCCCTTGATCTATTTTCTGTACGCTAAACATGCCTAGTTTCTCCAGCTTTTCCAAGAAGCTGCAGTTTTAAAGCACTGGAAAGTCTCCAGTGCTGAAGAGTAAGATCTGTTCTACATTGGTGTTGTGAGTCACTATGTGCTCTATGTAATGAAGTCTTTCCTTTAAGCCTTGGAATAGTTGAAGAGGGACAATACCACCTACAAGGAATCAGTGCTTTATGGTGGTCTTGGTCCTTCCTGGAAAGCAGAGATGAAGGGGTGGGGATTTCTATTCAATACCTTGGCCTTTGGTTTATGTTCTCCCTCAAGATTCTATGTAATCCCCTATACTGTTCTTCATTAAACCTCTGGGGGTTTGTTCAGAGATTGTTCAGAGATTAACAGCCCAAACCAATGCATGCCTACTCAGAAGCACTTTTCCATTTCAAATGTGCTGCCACACAACTCACTCTCCATCAAAGCTGAGCTCTGTGCAGCTCAGAATTCCTGAAAGTCCGGTGATGGTGTGATGTTGTGGCATGTTTCACACACACACCTGATGTTGTGTGTGTGATGTCATTGCCATGCATCAGAAATGCCAAGAAGCTGCCATGCTTCTGCATGTTCAAGGCAAGAATAACACCCTATTGTGTCCTAGCTACACCTCACCTATTGAGCCGGCTCACCACCGGCGCGCACTGTAGTAAACATGCCATAAGGCACGTTTGCAGGCCCTAGCGCTGGCGCTCTGCCAATGCTAGCCCAGTGCTGGTTGGCACTGGGCTAGTGCCAGGTGAGTGCTGGAGCTCCACTGCTTGACGTTCGTGCAGACCATCAAGCAGCGGAGAGATAGGTGGGGGCATGGGGGAAGGTGGAGAGGAGGCGTTCTGGGGTAGGGGGAGGCAGAGGGAGGGTGGGGAGAGGGTAGGGAGCTGGCGTTCCAGAGGGAGGGAGAGGGGCGGGAGGGAGGTGGGACAGGTGGAGCTCTTGATTCTGTCGACCTTTGGGGCGATGTAGAATCGAGTAGCTCCGTTGCAGGGCTACTTGCTTCAGTCGCCTCCTCCCAAGGAGCCGCTGCTGGCTGCCTGGAGCGTGCAGGATGCAGCAGCAGCCATTTGCAGTGAGGCTGCAGCCCCGTGCACCAGGCAACTCAGGACTGGGCTGTGAGTCTTCCCACTTGACCAAGCAAAGGCAAACTCTCAGGGGTTGGGTTAATTTTCTGCCTCAGGACTACAGAATGGCTGAAACCCAATCCCCAGTACATCTTTAAAAAGAAAATTTGAAGGGATTATTGTTTAGGAGAGTAAAATGTCCGAGATGACCCACCCTCTCGATGGGAGAGATGCTACTCTTTGCCCTTCATAAGTGGATTTCTTAGTGCAGGGAATATGTAGCTTAGGGCAGGAGGTCTGGTCTAGAGGGCAGAGCCTCCGTCTGCCTGAAGATAACATCCACAAGATCGCCAGTTCGAGGCCACCGGCACCGTGCAACCTTGAAGGAGCTCACAAGCTGAAGCCGAGCTATTTCCATCTGCTCTGAGCGTGGGAGGATGGAGGCCAGAATGTGAAGCCAGATCGGAATGAAACACCTGAATGTAGTGGTTCTTGAAAGAACCTTCTTTCAACTGTAAAAATCCCTATTTAATAAGGGATTTAAATAAAGCCTGCCTATGTAAACCGCCTTGAATAAAGTCTTGAATAAAGACCAAGAAAGGCAGTATATAAATACCTGTTATTATATATTATTATTATTATAGCTAGTAACTACTGTTGCTTTTTTTTTTTTAGTCCTATCTCTGATAGAAGTCTCAATTTTGTACTTGGTCTATTTTTCTTTTAATAAACCCTTTTCGGTAAAGCAGCTACCACGTTTTCCAGACTCACAAAGAGAGTCTGGTCCAACAAGAAGCTGACGGAACATACCAAGATCCAGGTCTACAGAGCTTGCGTCCTGAGTACACTTCTGTACTGCAGCGAGTCATGGACTCTTCACTCACAACAGGAGAGGAAACTGAATGCTTTCCACATGCGCTGCCTCCGACGTATTCTCGGCATCACCTGGCAGGACAAAGTTTCAAACAACACAGTCCTGGAACGTGCTGGAATCCCTAGCATGTATGCACTACTGAAACAGAGACGCCTGCGTTGGCTCGGTCATGTCGTGAGAATGGATGATGGCCGGATCCCAAAGGATCTCCTCTATGGAGAACTCGTGCAAGGAAAGCGCCCTACAGGTAGACCACAGCTGCGATACAAGGACATCTGCAAGAGGGATCTGAAGGCCTTAGGAGTGGACCTCAACAAGTGGGAAACCCTGGCCTCTGAGCGGCCCGCTTGGAGGCAGGCTGTGCAGCATGGCCTTTCCCAGTTTGAAGAGACACTTGGCCAACAGTCTGAGGCTAAGAGGCAAAGAAGGAAGGCCCATAGCCAGGGAGACAGGCCAGGGACAGACTGCACTTGCTCCCAGTGTGGAAGGGATTGTCACTCCCGAATCGGCCTTTTCAGCCACACTAGACGCTGTTCCAGAACCACCTTTCAGAGCGCGATACCATAGTCTTTCGAGACTGAAGGTTGCCAACATGCCAAACCCTTTTCGATATTTTAGAAGAAATCTATCTGTCCATCCAGGCTGGGACCCATCAACGTCAGGCTGGTCTAGGTGCCACAGCATGCCTCAGTCTCCCCTTGAGGAACTTGAAAGGGAATGAGTAGTGGGTTGCATGGGGGGTGTGCCAAATTCCTGCCCCACAGGCCATAAAATGCAGAGCATAGTGAGCCACAAACACAGTGCAAAGGAGCTTTCCCTTACTAGTGAGTTACACCAACCATGCCTTGTTCTTCTGGGATGGGGGAGAACAGTTTCATTTCAGAAGCCCAGCAATCTCTCTCCCACCCTCAGCCTCACCAGAAGCCCTCAGCCAGAGTAAAGGACAAAAAAGAAAGTTAGAAGGTGAACATGAAACAAAGGAACAGGAGAAGAGTGAAAGCAGCAGTTTCATGTCCATCAGCCTGAGTGTTGTTGAAGATGCACATGAATTTTCTTCAGCTTTTGCCTGAAAATGATGCCATTTAGCTCATGGAAGGGAATTATCTAGACAAGCTCCACTAATCTTTTTTGACAAGCTGCAACAGCTTATCATGAATCTGCTCCTCCACTTTACTGCAATCCAGAGCTCATGTGGCCCAGTGAAACAGAAAGAGTGGAGGCTTCTCTGGCGGTTTGGATACCTTGGGCCAGAACTGGCTGCAGGCTGGTCGGGCATAATTTGTAAGGGTCAACTCACAGAACTCATCATGCACTGACTTAGCAGCTGAAGGCCGGTTTCCAGAAACAGCAGTCAAGGTGGCGACACTGCTTCTGGATCTTACCATTTCAAGTGGGGTGAATGTCTCTTGCCGCATGTCTCATGTCTGAGTGGTCCCCAACCAACCTCCTCCCAGTAGCGTAGCTAGAGGGGGGACACAAAATGATAGATACTGCAGGTGCCACAATGTGCAGTGTAAGTGGCCCCTTCCACTCACCATTGGAGCCATTCCAGACAGTGATGGCAACATGCAGGCACTAGTCGAACCAAATGGTGTGTCCTGTGCACATTTCCTGCGCCCTTGAGAAAGTATGGACTTGCGTTTCCCTCCTGTATTGGCCCCCATACCAACTTTGGTGAGCAGATCAAGCCACCTTTGTACAGACTCAGGAATGGTTCAAGATCTCCTGATGCTTGAGGCAGCATGCCAAATGGTGGTTGGCAGCCTTCAGTCTCGAAAGACTATGGTATAAGCCTACAGCACCCGGTATTCCCTGGCGGTCTCCCATCCAAGTACTAACCAGGCCTGACCCTGCTTAGCTTCAGAGATCAGATGAGATCGGGCATGTGCAGGGTAACAGTTGACAGCATGCCAAATGCTGTCCCCCTTATGTGATGGTGCACTAGCTTCTGCTCCTCCAACATGCTAGCTTGCCATGCTTCTCTCCTCCACTTTTCTGCCCTGTCCACTTTTCTTTCTCCAATCCAGGGAGTGGGGGAAGGACAAGTGGAGAAAAATGGGCAGATGGAGGTGGGTGTCCCTACCAACGTGCTGCCTGAGGCAACTGAGAGCCCAATCCTATGCATGTCTACTCAGAAAAAGTCCCATTATAAGCAATGGGGTTTACTCCCAGGAAACTGCAGATAGGATTGGAGCCTGTGGCAGCTAGGGCAAGCTCCAGGTTTCAGAGGGCCCTCAGCAAACTGCCCTCTATTTCGGATGGGCCTTGTGAGAATCACTCTGCCACCACCACATGAGATCTATGGGCACAGGGATGGTCCTAGGGATAATCAGTGGGCTAAGGACTATGGGCCCAATCCTATCCAATTTTCCAGTGCCAGTGCAGCCATGTCAATGGGGCATGTACTGCATCCTGTGATTTGTTCCTTTACCTGCGACTGCATTGTGGCTGCACCAGTACTGGAAAGTTGGATAGGATTGGGCCCTCATTGAGCCTTCAGCAGCTGCCCAACAATGCCAGTCCCTTATACCAGCCCTAAGAGCAGGGTCACCACTTCAGTCACCCTGAAGTTATGGAATTACCACACTGCTAAAGTGAGAGATAATTCCTCTCCTTCCATTGGGTTTTCAAACAGACTGCAAAATCCTTCTATTTTGTTTAGCATTTGGTGAGTTTACCCAATGTTCGTCTTTTGCAGTCCTAGCTGTGTCTTGGCTTAATGTTTAGGGATTTATGTTTCAGCGCACAGTTTGTGTTTTTATTATATTTAAGGATTTATTGTTCGTTTGCTTTGAACTCACAGGAAAACAGCATAATAATGTTTTAAATAAAAATACATTAGCAAAAGAATTATTTTCTCTCTCGCAACATCAGAATAAACAGGGTGGTGTGGGGTGGTCATCCAATGAAACAGACCCAATAAAAGGACAACCCCCTCCCACCACACAATTCATAATTAACCCATAGACCTCATTGTCACATGAAGTTGCCATGGACACTACTGTAAGCACCATTAACAATTAGCTAAATAATTACCAGTAGATAAATTACGAGGTGAGGTCTAGCACTAGGTATAATAGCTAAGAATGGAGCCTCCATGATCAGAGGCAGCATACCTTTGAAGAGGTGAGGACAAACAACAGGAAGTGCCTGTCTCCATCACAGATGGAGCTTGGGGGGGGGGCTCTCACTCAGGTTCGCAGCTGCTGTGGGGTTCGGTGCCCTGGATCAGCAGCTGCGCATTGTTTTAGCCTTGGCAAGATAAATTTTCCTGCTTCAGCTGGTTAAATGACTGTATCCTTTCTCAAAGAACTGGCTGGTGAGGTGGATTGGCTCATCATGGATAACTCTGTCACCTTGAGGATAGAAATATGTAATGCGGTTCTCCCACTGTATACACATCTATTCTCCAGTTATTATACTGTATTCTCTCTCTCTCTCTCTCTCTCTCTCTCTCTCTCTCTCTCTCTCTCTGCCTTCCCGGCTTCTTCACACTATCACCAACCAATATCTAAACCGTACAGGCTCCCCCTGGGGACTCGATTAGCTGCTGACAAGTTGAGCGAAACTTGCTTGCTCAGCACCCACTTTGCCATTAGGGTTGACAGTGCCACCCATCTAAGTCATAACCAGATAGATTCTCTCTGTCCTCCACCCCTGCAGAGCAAAGAGATATTTGGGGCCCACCAAAACAGCTTCTGTTGAAAGAGCACTTCCAAGCATTCTTGGAGATGTACAAGAGTGGAACAGGGCTGCTAACTTCCCAATCAATTACCATTGCGGTGCCTTCCATAGCAATTCAGCAAGTATCAGCAGGTGATAATGTTCACCAAATAATTCCTTTTTGTTATTTGTTGAAGGCACAAGAGCAGACCAGGATATCTTTTTCTAATCGGTTGGCAACTCTACCATGGAAGCCATTTTGCAACCTTGGGTTCTGTAACTCTGTTGGCTAATTTAGCTTCCCCTTACTTAAACTAACTGGGGAATTTCACATGAATATTTTATATGAGTTTTAAAAGAATTATTTAAGGTTTCCGCTCCCCCTCTTTATTTATGGATTGCTCTCATGTGGTGACTAAGTGCTTTTTCTATTATCTGTGATTATGTGGTCATTTTCAAAGGATTCTAATTTATTTCAGCTTTGAACATGCTTAAAGTTTTTCAGCTAATTCCACTGAGAGAGAGAGAGAGAGAGAGAGAGAGAGAGAGAGAGAGAGAGAGAGAGAGAGAGAGAGAGAGAGATTTGGATCAGGGTCATGGTGCAGGGAAAAGAGTTAGACCCCTCCCTCCCTATGCCATAAACCCATTCCAAATTTTCACCCACCTTCCCTGGTTGGTTTTATAGTCACAGGATTTCATGTGGTTTGGTTTTGATTTACTAGAGTTGTCTCTGATATTTTTTGGGAATTCAGCTTCCTCTGCATGGTCTCTCTAAATTAAATTACTTGCATCTTGTCTCTAATGCACAAGCATGGAAGTTCACATATATGAAGATCCTGCTATTTTAGGAAAATTATACTTTTTCTGCAATAAAAAGAACCAAAAGGAAGAAGTATCATCTTGGGTTTTAAACCAGGACAGGCTATCGAACAGGTAATGATACCACACACATATGTTGGCAACCTTCAGTCTCGAAAGACTATGGTATCGCGCTCTGAAAGGTGGTTCTGGAACAGCATCTAGCATGGCTGAAAAGGCCAATTCGAGAGTGACAATCCCTTCCACACTGGGAGCAAGTGCAGTCTGTCCCTGGTCTGTCTCCCTGGCTATGGGCCTTCCTTCTTTGCCTCTTAGCCTCAGACTGTTGGCCAAGTGTCTCTTCAAACTGGGAAAGGCCATGCTGCACAGCCTGCCTCCAAGCGGGCCGCTCAGAGGCCAGGGTTTCCCACCTGTTGAGGTCCACTCCTAAGGCCTTCAGATCCCTCTTGCAGATGTCCTTGTATCGCAGCTGTGGTCTACCTGTAGGGCGCTTTCCTTGCACAACAGACGGATTAAAAGCCTTCAGCCATCTGTAATGGCAGGGGCTTGGACAATCATTTTTGGTATGAAATTTGGGTTATTATCGGCCTGTCCCTATTTTCATCTATAAATTTGTTGGCTAGTATTGCACATTCTCATTCAAGCCCAGATATCCCTCTGCATCTTTGTCTTTCAGGTATTCCTTTTTCTGTCTCTCTCTTTTGCATAATGGGCAAAATGGCAGCAGCTGAACACTTATGTGGAACATTTTTTCTGAGCACTTTTAGAGGGATATGGCTGGAAAAAGAATGCTGGACCTGGCCCAGAAGAGCAGCTTGTAGCTCATGAATCCTCACAAGAGTCCTGCAAGGTAGGACAAAAGTATTATCATCCTACCACAGTTGGTGGGGCCAAGGTGGAGAACTCATGACTTCCCAAAGGCTATTTAGGAAATTCTTGGCTGAGATGAGTTTGAACTAAGGACTTCTAGGCTCACAGACCCCACACTTAGGGCTCCATCTCCACTTAACTCTGCCAACTGCTGCACACCCCTCCCCTTACCACAAAAGGTAATGGTAGAATCCCTGAGCAGGAACAAACACTGTGGCTCTTCAACATTCCAGCATCCCCTTCTCCACTTGGACACTGAGGAAATGCTGATGTGGGAAGAAGTCGCATCATAGGCTATCTACACAGTGGTGTACAAAGAGGATAACTGGGGCCTCCCAGCCCCGGTTGCCAGGTTGCAGGGTGCCAGGCCAAGAGCCCTCCTCAAGGTGTTTAAACTTCTTTTTCAATAAGAAAACTTATTTTTCAATTGTCTACTGGTATGATTATATATACAAAGTTACATTATATATAAATATCCAAATATGACTATACAAAATTACAGAATGTATGTCTGTGTGTGTGTGTGTGTGTGTGTGTATACATGGTGCCAAATTACCTTGGTACACCACTGTGTCCATGTGATCCAGGATGCAAAAGCAGGCATGCCCCCTTATCCATGGATTCTGTTCCAGAATGTTACGTGAAAATCCCCTTTTTCCTTTTTCCTTTTGTGATTTTTATATCTGGTTATGTATTATGGACTAAATTATCATGCAGGCAAAACCTCAACACATTTAAACTTCTCACAATCAGGTCAAGCCACAAGATCATGGCTGCACAACCTCCACTTCCTTGTGATTATACATAACAACACTGGAAGAGTAAATCCGTTGTTTAAATGTCTTTATTGTTTAACTCAGTCACTTTAAATGTCTTCTATTGTTGTATTGTTTAACTAAATCACTGCTTATTGTGTAAGTTTCCCTAGCTAGGGAAGCCAGCCATTTGACCCATTTGAATTCTGCTGATAATAGACATCATGTCTCCCAAATTCTCCACAGGGGCAACAGAAAGCAAGCTACCCCCCCCCTCCCCAGGAGGCCAGTCATGGCTGATACCTATCATCCTGTTTTTCTTGCATGCTCCATGTGTCCCACTGTGTGTAGTGAGCATGCGCATCCAGGACAGCTCTAGGCCACATCCGGGGCATTCAGGTCAGCATCCAGGTCAGCAAAAACCCTTTTAAGAGAAGGCTCGCACATGCTAGCTCTCTCTCTGGCTGCCCCTCCAAGGCAGAGGTCCTCCTCCATAGGACTCTTCCCCCCTCCCATCCTAGTGCTCCTCAGGTCAGGTAACTATATCTTGCATCTGGAACCTTTTCCCTGCTTCCCCCCCCCTTTTCTC
Organism: Tiliqua scincoides; assembly: GCF_035046505.1. Taxonomy (NCBI): domain Eukaryota; kingdom Metazoa; phylum Chordata; class Lepidosauria; order Squamata; family Scincidae; genus Tiliqua; species Tiliqua scincoides. Next base: position 84,910,688 of record NC_089825.1, on the reverse strand, counting down.
CCCTTCTCCCCCCATCTTTAGTCAGCAACTGGGTTGGCAGATCAGGGACCCCTAAAATCCTTCCTTACAACCTATCCTTTTCTGATTTCCTCGGATGCACCAAATACACTCCACACACAACCACCATGAAAGTTAGGTACACTGGATCCAAGTACTAGGATTCAAGTAGACATATACTTACCATTTTTCCATGTGCATTATGTATACCTGTGTGTTTTTGCAATAAAAATATAATCCTATTGAAAGTTATCTTTCTCCCAGTGGTAGTCTCTTTTCAAGCTAAAAAGGAATTTCTTTGCATTACGCTATCTTGTTATCTAGCCTGCGATTCTGAAGTTTCCAAAAAGGGTAATATAATAATTCCCCTTAAAACATAACAGCCCTTTTTGGTAACAAGAATTCCCCACAAATAGCTGAAACTGCAGATATGGGCAAACGCCGTCCCCATGGTCCCTGGGGGCCACCCCCCCCCCTGGAAGCTCTGCAGGGCTTCCTCAGGCCTCCTAATGTCTTTTAAGGAATTCAAAAGAATTCCATTTCTGTTGAATTCCACTTCAGAATGCCACTTCTGTTTTCCTCAGTGAAACCGGAAGTCACGTGTACTGAGCTCTAAAGCTCAGAAGCTGGATTCTTTTGCTTTTAATAACAACTGCATTGCTGGCAGAAGTTCAACAGGGAAAACTTTCCCTATCATTGCAAACCCATGCCAGGAAAAGACTTTGCCTGTTGAATTCTAACTTGTCTCATATGTCGAAGACTGAGGAGGCCTGCCCTCCCCAAAATTTGCTAACCCTGCATATGAGTCCCTTGCCAATACCTTCTGACTCTTCTGACACCATGTTTACTTTCTGCATGACTTGGCCCCTTCACACTCAGCATGACTATCGACAGCTCTTGAGTAGAGTTCAGATTAAAAAGTTTAAAAGAGGGATATGAGAGATTGGATTCCTGATTGATTTCTAGCTATCCTGAATTATTTAAATTCTTCCTGTTTACTCTTCCTACAAAGAGTCATGCTTCCTAGAGTACAACCATGCAAATTTGGGAACAAAGTTCCATTTCAACTGTCCCCTCACCCTGAGCACAACTGAACCCAGAGGAAAGAGTGGTGGGTCAGGTTACAACTGTTATCCCCTCCTGAAAAAGCCCTCCCTGGATTCCACTGTGTTGAATAACTACCGGCCAGTCTCCAACATCCCGTTTCTGGGCAAGGTAATTAAGCGGGTGGTGGTGACCCAACTCCAGAGGGTCTTGGATGAAGCAGATTATCTGGATCCTTTTCAATCTGGTTTCAGGCCGGGCTTCGGAACGGAAACTGCCTTGGTCGCCTTGGTGGATGACCTACGCCGGGGACTGGACGGGGGAGTGCGTCCCTGTTGGTCCTGCTGGACCTCTCGGCGGCTTTCGATACCATCGACCATGGTATCCTTCTGGGCCAACTGGCCGAGTTGGGAGTTGGAGGCACTGTTTTGTGGTGGTTCCGCTCCTACTTGGAGGGTCAGTCCCAGATGGTGGTGCTGGGGGATGCCTGTTCGACACCCTGGCCTTTGAGGTGTGGGGTGCCGCAGGGTTCAATTCTGTTCCCCATGCTATTTAATATCTACATGAAACCGCTGGAAGGGGTCATCCGGGGGTTTGGAGTGAGGTGCCATCAATATGCTGATGACACCCAGCTCTATCTCTCCTTTCCTCCAGATTCCAGGGTGGGGGTTGAGGACCTGGAGCGCTGTCTGGAAGCAGTAAGGATCTGGATGGGGGCTAACAAGCTGAAATTAAATCTGGATAAGACAGAGGCTCTCCTGGTTTGAAATCCTCGATGCAGGTGTTGGATTATCGGCTTGCTCTGAATGGGGTTGCACTCCCTCTGAAGGAGCAGGTTCGCAGCTTGGGGGTCCTCCTGGAGTCGCAGCTGCTCCTGGATTCCCAGGTAGTGGCTGTGGCTAGGGGGGCCTTCGCTCAGCTTCGGCTGGTGCGCCAGCTGCGGCAGTACTTGGATCGTGCAGACCTGGCCACGGTGATCCATGCCATGGTGACATCGAGGTTAGATTATTGTAATGCGCTCTTTGTGGGGCTGCCCCTGAAGACGGTTCGGAACTGCAATTAGTGCAGAATGCGGCAGCCCGTGTGGTCACTGGAGCTAGGTGGTTTGACTCTGTCAGTCTGCTTCTCTGGGGGCTACATTGGCTGCCCATTCGTTTCTGGGCCCAATTCAAGGTGCTGGTTTTGACCTTTAAAGCCCTATACTGCTCTGGGCCAGGATATCTTAGAGACTGCCTATTCCCGTACAATCCGGCTCGCCCTCTCAGGTCATCAGAGAAGGCCTTTTTACAAGTGTCGCCACCCAAGGAGGTCCAGGGGGCGGCTGCAAGAAATAGGGCCTTCTTGGTAGTGGCACCAACATTATGGAACTCCCTTCCCCTTGACTTGAGAATGGCTCCCTCTCTTGAGAGTTTCCGGCAAGGCCTGAAGACACTGCTGTTTACACAAGCCTTCTGATTCTTTGGCCTTTTTAACATTTATTACACATTTTGTAGTTTTTAGTCACTGTTAATGTGTTTTTAATGTTTTTATCTGCTATTTGTCTTAATTTATGTTTTTAAATGTGTTTTTTATATGTTGTTAGCCGCCCTGGGTCCCTTTAGGGAGAAGGGCGGGATATAAATAAAGTTGTTTATTATTATTATTATTATTATTATTATTATTATTATTATTATTACCTTTTTACTGGTCCTTGTTTCTATGTCTTTAATAGCATCTTATTACAAACATGATAATTTCTGTAGATCAAGCTAGTGACAAAAGCAAAGCAGCAGATCAGGCTGGTTTTTCTATCCTAGCCACCAGATTTTTTTTTAGGAGAAGGTTCAAAAACTGAACCAGAAGTGGGGAAGAAGTGGGGAACAGAAGTCACTTACATTACAACATGTATGGAATTTATCACTGCTGCAAGATATAGCGCTCTCCAATATTTTAGATGGCTTTTAAAAAGCCACATGCCTTTATGAAGCAGAGACGTCTATTAGCAGCTATTAGTCAGCTGAAAAGGGAATCTCCATGGTCAGAGGCAGGATGCCTCTGAATATCAGATGCCAGAGACATAAAGTCCTCATCACCATCATGTCCTGCCAGTGAGCTTTCTAGAGACCATATGGCTGGATACTGCTGGAAATAGTACTAGACGAGCTGGAACTTGGCATGTTTCAGCAAGGCAATACTTATATGCTGAAACGCTGACAACGTTTTAGATATACTGTAGTGGCCAAGCTGTAGTTACCTTAAATAGAATGGGAGAAGTTACCTCGCCCCTAGAACTCTAGCTATCTCGGGTTAAGATGGGTTGATTAATTATGAGAAACAACTCATAAAACAAGAAAAACCCTGTTGGATCAGGTCCCAAACCCAACTAGTCCAGCATCCTGCTTCATACAGTGGCCTACCAGCTACTGCTGCTCTAGGAAGTCCACAAGCTGGAGAGGAGGGCCTACTAAGGGTGCAATCACAATCACATACACACATATACACATTTGGGAGTAAGCCACATTGAACACAATAGGACTTACCTCTGAGTAGACATACCTAGGACTGCACTGTGATACTATTAAGTACGTTATCCACATTCATTGTACAGTACGGCCACTGGGAAGAGGATTGGCAGAATATCTGGTCTTTCATGGTTAATCTTTTCATCAAGGAGAGTTATAAAATCAAGAAAGCTTAATACAAGATCCTTAGCAGGTGGTACTTGACTCTAATCAAGCACCATTTAACCCATTAAAATTACTGTATAATATGCTACATTAGAAGGCCAAACAGGCTGCTTCTATTTTTGGTGAGAAGGTCTATTCTTCAACTGTTTTGGAATCTAGTGGTTGATTTCTGTCAGCCAGTATGGCATGTAAGATCTAAATTGATTCTTATCTGTGGATCCTGAATCCATGTTTCTATATATTTCTTCCCAAAATCAGTCCTAGCTACCTACACAGAATACTGCTGCACAGTGGTGTTACTAGGGTTCACATCACCCAGTGCGGAATGCCAGCGCGTCACCCCCCATGCAGTGGGCGGGGCAACACTCCAGGTGGTGGGTGTGGTGATGTACCATCACTCCGCCCCCACTGGTCCTTTGGTTGTACCTTTTGATAGAACAAAGATAGAACACATTCTGCATGAAATTACGCATTGATTGATATATAACATGATGGTATTATTCTTCCAAATTATGATTTTAGTGATTATGATTATGTGGAATTTAGTGATTCCAAATTATGATTTTTGGTCACTAGTGGCGTCACATTCCCCCCCCCCAGGTGTCAACTTACTAACAACTTATTGCAGCAGTTCTCAAACTTTTAACACTGGGACCCACTTTTTAGAATGACAATCTGTCCAAGACCCACCAGAAGCGATGTCATGCTGGAAGTGACATCATCAGGTAAATTAAAATAAATAAGTATAAATAATTAATGTAAAACAAATAATTAAATAAGCTGAAGCCAGCCCTGTGCCACCAATTGAATTTCCTCTGTAGCCTGCCTGCAATAACACCCCCCCCCCAAAAAAAAAACCAGTAAGGTTTTCAGCCCTACCCAGTGCTCAGTTCAATTTTAGAACTTCTGCTTAAACCAGATCACTGTCAGGATCCACCTTGCTTTGCAGGTCTCAAAAAGGTTCACCTTATCACCTGAAGCCTCTGTTTTGATCCTTTTTAGTGGGGGGGGGGCTGCCTTCTGGAGCACTTGTTTAGCTGCAGGTGCATAAGATCAGGACCATTCTGGTAGCCTTGCGCTCTCCTTCACCTGATCTCCTACACCAGCCAAGGCACGTTTGCTTACTCACGAGTAAACACAACCATGAGGCAGTTTCACTTTCCATAGGGCTCAGTACATTCATCTGCTTGGAGGGAGGGACTTCCTTCTCAGGTGTTTCTGGGAGCTGCATTCATTGGATCAGGACCATTCTGGTGTTGTTGGATTCCTCTCAGCCTGCCTTTTCCAATGGACTAAGGCAGGTTCGCCTACTCACGAGTAAACGCACGATACGGCTCACTTACTCTTTCCATAGGGCTCTATGTATTTTTTGTTCTCCAGTTTTTTGGCCATAACTTTTGATAGAAAGGAGATATTTCACTCAGGTTTTCTGCATTGCATTCCGCTCAAAATTCTGCATCCCATGGTATATAATATGATGGGGTTACTCCTAACCACGATTTTAGCATAGTTCTGATTTTAACATTTGCAGAATGTACACACCATCAATTTGACCTCTGGCCATCTGCACATGCTCAGGTGCAGCCTTGCTTTCTTTTATTATTACTCAACAAGCCCCAGGGCATAGGAAGCTCGTTCTCTTGGCCTGAGCTCTGGCAAGCCATGGCTGAGATTAAGCCCCTTGGGTTTAGCGGAATGTAAACTGTCACATTTCTCTCCTTCTCCGCCTTCATTCTGCCAGCCTCTGTCTCATTGTCATGCAAATGCCGGAAGGGCCCTGAGAAGCCAAAGGCGCCTCTCTTCAGATGCCAGTGATTGAAAGGCCTGCTCAGGCTTTGTCAGATAAGGGCTGCAGGATTTGTGTTTTGCTTCCTAGGATCCTCACCCGGACAATCAGTTTGATTCCTGGCTGCCTTGACGGAAGGCTTGAAGGCATAAATCTTAATCAGTCACCACCAGCGAGGATTGAAGCTGACTGGAGCAGTGAGCACAAAATGGGAGAGGTGCCCTTTCGGCAGCTTTTGTGTGGCCGGCCCCTGTGTGGGGTGCAGAGAGCACTGATGTCAAAAAGCAGAGATGATGAGGTGGAGGAAGTATCATCAAATGCAGGCCATGGCTTGTCATTGTGCTAGGAGTGCTTTATTGTGTTCACTCAGCACTCCCATAAGCATTGCAGCAAATTTGACAATCCCCATCCAAAAGGGATACTGGGTAACTACTGGAATGGGGCAGGATGGGTGGGGAGAGTCAGAATGAAAGATTAAGATGTGAACCATACCACTCGTTTGTGCCGCGCCTGCTCACCATTCCTCTGATTTAGCATTAATTAAGCCACTTCTGCCCAATGTAGCATATATGCAACAGGGACCAAATGTGTACACCTGTGGGCTGGGCAGAAATGGGTTGAAGATCCCATCATGGCACTTAGGTTTTCCTTGCTTGCATTTCAAGGTGGAGCCCTGTTTTAATCATCATGTCCATGAGGTTAGAAAATTGCTGGGGGGGGACCTATTAAAATCAGTAGATTTCAGCAGACTCAACTCTGCCTGGGAGTGGGTGGCATAAATCAGAGTTGCTACCAAGTGTGCATTCAGCATTCTCTCACACACATGAAGCATTCACACAGAAAGGGGGAAAATCATGTGCACAGATTTGACTGCACATGAGACAGACGATGAAAGATAGTAGGGAGTTTGTGGCTCAGGCTGTGCCAGATAATAATATAATATATAATAATAATATACAGTATTTATATACCGCCTTTCTTGGTCTTTGTTCAAGACTTTATTCAAGGCGGTTTACACAGGCAGGCTTATTAAATCCACGCAGGGATTTTTACAAATTGAAAGAAGGTTCTCTCTTTCAAGAACCACCACATTCAAGGTGTTACACTCCAATCTGGTTTAACATTCTGGCCTCCATCCTCCCACGCTCCGAGCAGATGGAACAGCTCAGCTGCAGCTTGCCAGCTGCTTCAAGGTCGCACGGTGCCGGTGGCCTCGAACTGGCGACCTTGTGGATGTTATCTTCAGGCAAATGGAGGCTCTACCCTCTAGACCAGACCTCCTGCCCAGATATGTGGGTCCCCCCTTCCGTAACTACTGGGTTGAGTGAGATGTGTGGCAAGATCTGAGGGGCAAAAGTGCCAAGACCTGGCAACTCTCCTGATTAAAGGCAGAGTTCAAAGGCAGAAAGAAGGCTTGAAGGCTAGTCCTAAAAACCAGGCAGTAGCTTGAGTTCCCTGGAGGAACAGGAACTGGGCAAGAGATTGGGATCTGCTTTTCCATTGAGAAGGGGCATTCAGCAAGGTGACCCACAAACATAGCTGCTTCAGTTATGCTCAGGGAGAGAAGAGGGGAGATAGGGTGGAAAGAAGGAAGCAGGGGCTACCAATCCTGGTGCCAGCTTGGTGTGGTGGTCTTCGGATTGCAGCTGGAATGGGGGTGGCTCAGCAGATCTGTTGTTCCATTTACAGACCTCCAATTTTGAGTTTAGCCATGAAGTTGGTGAGGACTGCTAGAACTGAAGATCCTTCCTTTGTTTTGTTGACAACTTTCCCCAAAGTCAAGACACTCCAAGGACAGTGCTTTTCAGCCATTTTCATCTCACGGCACACTGAGAAGGTGCTCAAATTGTCAAGGCACACTACCAGGTTTTTGACAATTGACAAGGCACACTGCACTGCCAATGGGGGGGGGGCTCACATCCCACCCCGGCACAAGTAATAGATGACCCTCCCCCAAACTCCCGTAGCACACCTGTGTTGTGCTGCAGTACAGTGGTTGAAAATCACAGAGATAGCTTTTGTTGAAAGGTCAGACTTGCTGCATCAGCAAGGTGAAGTTACTTCATTAGAATTTTTGAACAGATAAAGCTCCATTTGAGCCAGCCTGATGGGAGTCGGGTGGTGTTAAACTGCTCTGAGAGATCAAAAATCTGACCACCTTGGCCTGGGCCATGCTTTCCTAGCAGTCACATAGCATCACACACTCAAATGTGC